>NC_090213.1:20146905-21358905 GCF_033026475.1 Channa argus | reverse complement strand
CTGTACAACTGTACTGTATAATGTTTAGTGTATTCGATAACAAAGTATTGTCCCACTGTTTCTTGCATCGAGTGAAGTCAATAATTTGTCCATTTGCAATGACTTTCTGCTTCTTTTGAAACACTGACCCATGTTCCCAGATCTTCGCAGCTACACTGGTCCACCGAGTAGTAATAAAGTGAATATTAATGAAATCTCTGTGAACAAATTCGTTCTCTTCACACAGGTTAATTTGGAGCAGTAAAGTGTGATTTTATTCACACTGTCACATACCTGAGTGTGCAGAGCTGTTAATTGGTTCTGTGTAAGTGACTGGGGGAATTAAAGTGCAAGCTTTGCAGATGAAAGTCATCTCAAATCTTCATCACATCACACAGCATGGGTGTCAGATATGAATGAATCCTTCCACTACTGCTTCAAGTGCTGCTGTTATTTTTGGGAAACCATGCAGATTGCCCCAACAGTGCAGATTAAATCCCTCTGCTGTCACACCATGCTTATTTTAGCTTCATTTAGTGTTTACCTTGAGAAGACAATTAGCACTGATTTGCAATTTCAACTGCAGGGGGTGTTTGTTAAAAAAAAAAAAAAAGTACATTTGATGAGATATTTCCCTCCCATTGGGTGTTTATCTAGTGTAAAACCAAACTGGTGAGTTTCAAGCAAACCTGATCTATAATCCTTGTTTGGATGGATGGAGATTTAGAGGAATCAAAAAAACCTGTCCTCTCAGACACGTGAGCAGGTAAATGTAAGTGAAGAGGGGACAGAGAGACAGGGAGAGGGATGGCTGAAATCACCGGGCGGCAGATCAAGAGTATCAGGTGAGAAACATGAACACAGCTCTCAGCGCAAACTGAGATTTTCATGTTTCCTGTGGCCCAGACATGCACCCCCCACCCCCCACTTCCAGCCACTCTCAATCACAGAGCAAGTCTTGAGAAAGCAGACAGGGCATCAGTGGAGCGTGAATGACGCTGAAGTTTTCTCAATCCTCCAGCGACAGGCTCAGGTTCAGGATTTGGTATGCATCTCCAGAATGCCAGGCGGACTTCCACTTTCTGACACGCCGGCTCACACTTCCATCCTCTGAATATACAACCCCCAGATGCCCAGCGAGACGAGGCATCAGAGCTTGTGGTCATCAGCGTAGCTTCACACACTCAGCCCGTAATCACCAACACTAATGATGATGTACGGTCAATAAATGAGATCAGGCAATCTAGCGATCAATCAACCTTCAATCAATGGCTAATGCTCCAATGGGCTCTTTGTCTCTGTAGCTGCTCATTTACACAACACTCACCCTGACAAACACACACTTAAAGTAGTAAAGTCTTTTTGGCTTCACATTACATTTGATAAAGGTTTCTCTTCTTTCTTCACTGATGTTCAGAGTTGCATTAGTTTGAACTTTCTGCCTGCGATGTTACTGACTAGATGCAGCAGAGGCAATGAATAGACAATGTAAATACTGGCTCAGTTGGTAGAGCAATCGTCCATAAACCCCATGGTTGGTGGTTTCTCCTATTTACTCCTGATGTCATGGCGAAGTGTCCTCAGACAAGACGCTGAAACCCCTGTAGTAATCCCATCATCTGTGTGCAGCTGTCCAACACCAATTTCCTTTATGCGGAATAAATAAATTGAGCTTCCAGCCTTCACTAGATGGCTAATGATGGGGGTTGAAGATATTTTGGCACATTTCAATAAAACATCAAGAAATTTGTAAGCATTTATTTAAAGGTGTGTAGTTGCTGTATTTTGTAGCATTGCTGTGTTTAAAGTAAACTGGTCACCCTGTGCTCGTCCTGATACATATTCACATACTGAAGCAGCTGTGGACAACAGATTTATCTATCAATCAATTAAATTAATTGATATATTAACATAGAGCGTGCTAGATTTCTTACCACATGAATAATTTTTAAGCCTGTTTAAATGCATTGATTGATGTAGTTAGTTAGCATTATTATAAAGTATTATTATTATTATATGCAGTTGTTACTACAGAGTTTTCTTATTAATAAAATCCCTAAACTACGAAGAAACAGACTCATCTGCTCTCTCTCTCTCTCTCTGTCTCTCTCCTGCACAGCGCTCAGCACTCCTACACACACCGCCAAAGTGAATCTGAAGGTCAGGAAACGGTTGGAGCGCTGGTGGTTATAAGCGCAAATCAGCACAGACTTTGTTTAATCGACTTTGACGTGAATGAGAGAGAAACTGAAACTGGACATTCAGTGGTCCCCATTCTAAGCCACATTCTACCACAGTGTGGGTAGGATATGTATGAGAAATGCTTTTTAAATAAAACCCAAAGGTAAAAAGATTCAAAGACAAACAGCATTCTGAGAAACTGTTATCAGATAAATGAGACACAATTCTACCTGGGAACTGAGTTGAGCCTGCTGACTCTAAAAGTTCATAAAATGAAATAAACTAAACAACCTTTATCATCACAGATGAACTTAACAGACACATTGATTATAAACTTTTTTTCCTTTACAAGGCTTTGCTTTTGTGTGATGAGTGCAGATATTGACAGGCAGGCCAAACTCATTACCGGGAGCTTTTGAGAAGTGTGCAAGAAAAAATCCCAGTACATCAAAGAATAAAATGTAGAAGTCCTAGTACTGTGAGCCAATCTGAACACTCTTAGTTAATGAGAAAAAGAGTAATGTGTAGGTCTCGTCCATTACGTAGAAGAGGAAATGTCCACATTGTACACATATGATGTATATTCATTATTTTCATATTGTTACAACCTCAGCCTCTGGGCACATGTCAAAGTGTCCTCTAGCAAGACACTTGAGCAACCCAAACTTAGTTGTTCACGGTGAATGTTGGCCAGCTGCATAGCAGTTTCCCGTGTGTGTGTGTGTGTGTGATTGTGAGTGTGAATGAGTGAATAAGAAGCAGTTTAAAGTGCTTCGAGTGCCAATAGGTAGAAAGTACTCTAAGTGCAGACCACTTACCATTCAAGATTCCACCTTTCCTCTCTGTTTTCGAACCTTTCTGGACACACCAGCAGTAGTGGAGCCGCTGATTTTATACATTTTTCATTCAGTTCATTAAGGTTTTGTTTTATTCTGTTTAGATTACAGAGGTGGTTTTGCCAAACACTGCAAATTTGTTGTTTCTTTCTTTCTTTTTTTTAACTGCTCCTTTAGGCGCCGTCTCTTTTTGGTCTCTTTTATGGCCCCTTGTATGTTGACTGACCGTTCAGACAAAAGATAACTTGCTTTACCAGTTCCATCTGGTGTTTATGTTGCTTTCCTATTAGCTAAGCTGGGTTGTAATACATAAAGAAACAAACATTTTCAAATATCCTGATGACTCGGAATTGTGAGAAAAAAGTGAGGCTGAACATAATTAGTAGCTTTTTTTTCACAGTTTTGTTTTTGATGCTATCTGTGGTGATGCTCTAAGAACAAAATAGATTAAATGTGACTCCATGCAGGTTTGTGGCTTCCATGTTAATTAGGAGCCACTCTATCTGTGGGTAGAAACACGGTGCTTTGAACTGCGCTGAGAACACTTTTCCCTTCCTTTCTCTGACTCTTTCTGCTCGTGCCTGTGTATCTCAGTGTGGAGCTGGATGCCGTAGGCCCTGCAGAGGTGACCTGCTGCCATGCTGCAGTGCTGTGTTGGTGGAGAAGGCGGGTGCGGAGCCAGGGGCATCTCTCTGACAAACAGAGCAGATGCCTTACACTAACAAACAGCCCAGTGGGGCTGGGGCAGCCTCCCTGTCAGTCCTTCGTTGCTACATCATCTCAGAGTGCTGAGACCTAAAACTGCTGCAGCAAAGACTCTGTGCCCTTACCACTCAACAGCCCAGCCAATACGCAAAGCACCCCAAAGGGTCACTTATTTATATTTGTCTGCGGTAAACGGCTGCCTCTGTCACCTGCAGCTCTGGAGCTTCATATGATTGGATTTTTGGTCATAGGCAAAAAGCTATTGTGAATATACAGCTTGTATTTATCTCCACAAAGGGACTATTGTCAGAAGCTTATCCAGACATTAAAGTTAAGCTGTTTATGCACTGTGGTGGCTGTAATCTCAACTGACTGCAGAAATGTGTTGATAGACTGTGACTTTAGTGTTTTAAACTCAGTCACTCTTTGGCTTCCTTCTGCAGCAATCATCACATACAACCAAAAGATCTAAAGATCCCGGCTAAGCTAAACACAGCTTTTTCATTTTTTCCCATCGGCTCACCCCCCCCCCCCCCCCCCCCCCCCCCACAGAGAATGTTTGTTAGTCTAATTGTTGGGTCGTTCTCAACTTCAAACAAGAACACTGACCCACATATATGCAAAACTCCACGGCGCATTCTGAATATCCACATTTACTCACATGCACACACACAATGCTGCTAGTATGGAAGCAGAAATGAGGTTTTATTATTGTGGGTTCGGCCAGAGTGCATGAGAGCGCCTTGGGCTTTAGAATAAGACACAAACAGACATTTAATTAATCTATCATGAATATTTCAATGTTACATCCCTTTAAAGCAGAATTATTATTATTATTATTTAGCGTCTTGGGTTATGGATAAATTATGAAGAGAAACAGACGCAGCTTGCATGCATTTTAATTAATCTCAGACTGCAGGGGAAGTAAAAAATGACTTTTTATCTGCTGCCAAGTGGCGGACCACCTACAGCAGTGGAACTACGTCTGCACTGATGAGCATCACTCTAGCCAACACTGCAGTCTGGGTGTAGGAGGTTTACAATGCTGCATCTGCATGACACTTTCAAACACAAATGCTACAGTACATATGGACTGGTAATGGTTTTAGGTAAATTCCAAGTTTGTCACTTTTTACATACTGTCAAGAGCGGGCGCCACTTGTAGCTCCTTAAATATGTCTGGAGTACTTAAGGACTAATAAGGAGCTCGTGTCTACATGGTGACTGTTCTGGAGTATCTGACAGCTGAGATTCTAGAGCTGGCTGGAAATGCGACAACAAGAAGAGCAGGATCATCCCCCATCACTTGCAGTTGGCTGTATGTAACGACAAGTAGTTTAACAAGCTGCTGGGCAGAGTGACCATCGCTAAGGGGAGTGTGCTGCCCAACATCCAGGAGGTGCTGCTTCCCAAGAAGACTGAGAAACCTGTCCACCAAGTAGTCCACCAATCCCACAGTTGTTGGTCTGATCCCCAGCTCCTCCAGTCACATGTCAAAGTGTCCTTGAGCAAGGCACTAAACCTCAACTTAGCTGATCCCAGTGAGTGTTGGCCATCTGCATAGCAGCTCCCCCATTGGAATGTGTCTGTGTGTAAATGGTCTGCACTTTTCTACGTATTATCACTCAAAGTGCTTTACACTGCTTCTTATTCATCCAATCGCACTCAAGACCGTTTAACAATTTTTGAAAGTGATCGGATCACTTCTTAACCTCATGTTTGGAGTTCTACAGTAAAAGGATCCAAATTTATAGGGACATTAGATGACCTGACACCCTCAACAAAAGTATGTTCCACATTAACCACAGTCACCGTGTCATTGAGCCACAGACTGTACACAGACCATTAAGACAGCAATCACACTTTAAGTCACTTTGTTAGTTACTGACATTATCTGGGAGGTATCCCAGAAAGCAGCATTAGTAAAACATTGGGAGATATTTAGCCCTGGATTTAGGGAAACCATTATGCTACCCTTGAGCTTTCAATAGACATTTTTTTAAAGTCTGAGTCTGTTACCGTGGTAACTTCATCATTGAACCTATCTTGCTAACAAACTTAACTTCAAAAAAGTTTCCTGTCTTGACTGCCATGAACCCCAACTTAGTTGCTCCCGGTGAGCGTTGGCCAGCGGCATAGCAGCTCCCCCATCGGTGTGTGAGTGTGTATGATTGTGAGTGTGAATGGGTGAATAAGAAAGCAGTGTAAAGCGCTTTGAGTGCTAATAGGTAGAAAAGTGCTATATAAGTGCAGAACATTTACTTTAAATCCCTTAGCCATCGCATATCAGAGCACATTAAGTTTTATCAGGAAAAGAAGATAAATTTTTAATAGTTTTTTTATTTACACTTGTCTACTAACGTTAATAACTAACGTTACATTTCATGATCAATTACATATTTGTAATCACTTGGGAACATTTGGTTTAGCTATAAAAAAAATCTACTGGTCAGCCATACAGTCATTCATAAAAATATTCCCATATTTACCAAATTGATATGACTTAGATATGAACTTGCATCAATGCAAGCAATTACATGATAAATTAATATTATGTTATTAAGTGTCTTACACATCTTTAGAGTGAATGAATAAGGAAATGAAAGTCATGCTGCATGTCTCCAGAAGCGAGGGAGGAGACACAGAAACTCTGGATTGTTGAAGAAAAGTTGGCAGCAGTTACTGATTCAGATTTTATGGCAAATAGACATTACACATCATCCAAATATTAATGAGCTAGAACGGTGATATCTCTGGATGTATCTTAAGCTCATAAGCAAAACTAGAGAGCTAACCTGTCCATCTATTACTCCAGTTAATCCATCCAGCTATTCGTTATCTACACCCCTTAGAGAGTTTCAGCTGTCACTGAATCAAAAGCAGGGTTTGGATATATGGCAACCAAATTGTTGGACTACTGTGCACGGAGCTAATAAGGCTTAAAGGCGAGTTCACCAATTTTTAACTTGCTCTCCATGGCTTTAGTTTAGGATGTAAATATATATTAATGCTTTAATGCTGGCTTCCCATATATTAAAATATTTTTCTGCTTCAAGCTGAAAAACTCTTCCACATGACATCACCCAGAGGAGTTTTTCATCATTATGAGATCAGATGATGTCATATGGGGAGCTCTGAAAAAGGAGGTTGACCATGATTACAAATGCCAAAGTGTGAGCAACAAGTCGACATAGTCTGAACTGAATGTTCCACCAAGTGATGTCATCTGGAGGCGTTTTGTTTGGCTAGAAGAAGAGAGATATTTTGATTGGGAAGTTTAATGGCATTTGTGTTCATGGACTACCCAAACTAGAACCAAAAGAAGCAAGTTTACCATTTACCAAGCTCAAAATCAGTGAAGGGATCCTTTAATGCACAGCTCACAGGTCTCTCTTTAATTTTTGTTTTTGTCAAAGCTTTTGTCATAGTTCTACGTCTACGACTAAGCTGTGTAGTTCACTCTGCTTAACAACCCTGGTCGATGTGTTTGTTTAGAGGTGCGTAAAGGCCAGATTGTCACAACGCGTTCCTTGTGTTATGCACGCCTGTCATGAGGGGTCACTTAAGTTTTACCCCTTAAACCATATGGCCAGAGGGCCAGTCACTGCTGTGCAGCCAAGCACTGTTAAATTCAAGTTTAAACTAAATTTTAGTGGAGATCAATCACAGGCACAAATCAATCTAGTCACATTACATTTTTAAAAACAACCAAAATCAGGTTTTTTAAAAGTCCTTGCTCAGACCTAAAAAGGGTATAATGGTAATGATCCACAGATCTGTTTGGCTGTGCTTAGAGCTGTGCCACTGCACACTGCACAGCAGAACAATCATGACAGCTGCTCTGGACAGGAATGCATCTACAATGTGATGGATCTGAAGAGGCAGCATACCTGCCTGTGTGTCTCCCCTTGCACCGTCTGGCCATTGAAGAGACGTCAAAACAAATCTGATTGCAGTCTGTAACCTTAGCTAAGCCTAATGGACTTATTTCAGGTAATTTATTCTCTCTGGTCTCCAAACCAGTTAAGCATGCTTGAAGAAATAGCTGACTTTAGGCACTGGTAAAGACTAGCGCTCAGGTTCTTTTCATGCTTGGCTTTTCAAACAGCATTCACCAGCTATCAAGTGACAAATGCTGTATTCTGAAAAATATTTTTGGGCAGGTTTGCACTATAAAAAGAGAATCCCAAAGCTCAGAATGGTAGTATTTTGCTCCTAAGTCAGGGTTCAAATACCAATAATGCAGCATAATCACCTAGAACACAGGAACACAAATAGCTATGAATAGATTTACAACTACTTTTTAGAAAAACAATCTGAAATTGGAAAATCTAATGTTGCTAACTGCTCAGGTCAAAGTTAAACCTTGATGTTAAGTTGTAAGATACACCAGGAGAGATGTTCACAGCAGTCAACATACAAGTTATTTTATCCTTGGGAAGTTTCCTTGTAGCACACTGTGTTTCCTTTACCAGTTCATTAAAGTAAATCACTTGTCTGTGGTGTGTCAATTGGTAAAAGGCTGATCTATAGTTTTTTTAGGTAACATGACCATCCTCCAAAAAAATGCCTTTAGCACTTTTCCAGGCCACAATGAGCAAAGCTAAATTTGTAGACTAAATGTTTAATGTTGGAGAAAAGGGAGTAAAACACTTTTAGGATGAGCCAATTCTGTCAGCTAACAAACTGTAGGCTGTGAGTTCAAATTGCATCGTCCTAATCTCTCCAAATGAAGGCAGATGAGAAAATGGTTCCAGAGTCTGAATAAACTAAAGCTGGGGGGGGGGGGGGGACACACTCTGAAAAGATAACCAAACATCTTTTCAAACAGCCCGTTGTCCGCCTTACACACTTTTACTGTCAGCATTCCCACATCTGTGTTACAGCATGACAAACTCGTCAAGTACCATGGGAAGAGAGTGAGCCGCGGAGCCATCTGCAGCTGTATGGAGGTTGGGACTTAGCAAAGCTATTCTATTCTCTACGCCTCGTTCTGTTTCTAATAAGTCATTAAGTACCAGTCCTGCAGGCTGCCTGAGCTGTTAAGCCCTTGTTCAAACATGATCCTTGCCATGTTGGTGATTTGCAGGACAATTGGTCCACTAGGGATGTGAAAAGGTCAGGCCGGGGTGCTTGTCCAGTCCCCCACGTTAAAGCTGATACACAAGCAGCTCTAATCTCCTCCAGACCATGCTACCGGCCACCTAGCCTAGACTGGGAACCTGTGCTGTTTCATTTTATCTCAGGAGACATACAAAACTTCCTCGTCTGGGTTGGGTTCAAGAGTGAATGGCAAATGTCAAAATAACTGCCAAAAGCTCTTTGCACTCATGAAGTCTGGACACTTTCTAAACAATCAGGTCTGGACAATGTCTGGAGTTGTCAATTCATACATGTAGCACACAGTAGGACACTGCCCATGTGAAATTCCTTGATTTGTGAAGGGTTGTACCTGGTCAAAGCATGCAAGAGGCAAAACATAATACAAAAAGTATGTAGAGTGTTTTTATTGACAGTAAACCTGCGGCACTGGTCGCCTGATGGAAACATCTCCAACATGCCCAAGAAGAATTCGAACATTCACTCGAACATTACCCAGACTTTGTACTAATGGTCAGGTCATCTGATACAGATTTTTCCTTTCTATGGTTTATATTGGTTCAGGTGTGCAATGCATCTCTGAAACCAACTGAGGTCTTTAAAACTGCATGGATGAATCTCATGCAACATGACACAAAGCAAGTTGGGCTTTTTTACTTGGTCAGGCATTTTTATATTATTTAAATATTTTTATTTTATATGTCATTTTTTAACTCTCACTCTACTCTACATACTGTAGCTAACAATGAGTTTCTATAAGGACATTAGGAGCAAGGTGGAAGAGATCACTGTTGCTGTTGGTTCAACATGTTGATTCAGATTAAAATATCTCAATAACCATAACTGTTATTAGAATTACCATCAAATGAAATTTAGTGATAACTTTGCATTTCCTAGCATCATCATCACATCAAAACACACTTTTTGTGCATAAACACTAATAGCCTTTTCCACTACATGGTAGCACCTCAACTCAACTTGCATCACTTGCATATTTTAATTTTCCACCAGGAGAAGTGGTTTTATTTGAAACCTCAATGGAGGTGAAAACCAAAAGATACCAGGTACCAGATACTATCTACCACTTTTGCCAGATAAAAAACTGAGTGAAGTTGACCTGATACAATGAAATAGAAAACTAATAAATACTATGGCACTATTACCGACCTGCAGAACGCTCACCCCGACGGATTGTTTATTATTGCTAGATATTACAATCAATCAAATCTCAGGACTGTGCTCCCTATAAACTCCATCAGCATGTGGACTTTGCAACAAGAGGAGCGAACACGCTGGATCTTGTTTACACAAGTGAGGAAAACTGCAGAGTTGACCCACGGAAGTCTGCTGGACCAGACAACATTCCTGGCAGAGTGTTCAGGGAAATGTTCAGAACAGCTAGTGGACGTCTTCACAGACATCTTCAACATCTCCCTGAGCAGCAACGTTGTTCCTACGTGCCTCAAGACAACGACCATTGTTACTGTGCCAAAGACGTCTACTATCTCCTGCCTCAATGACTATCGTGCTGTCAGGCTCACACCCATCGTGATGAAGTGCTTTGAGATGCTCGTCATGAGGCAAATTAAGGTTCCGAAGCATTCGGGCCACCACATCCAGACTGTGCAAGTTTTTTCCCGCAAGCCATCAGGCTGCTCAATACTCAGAACTGAAACGGAACTCACACACACTAGTACAACCCGAACTTAACACACACTCATCACTCATTACTGATCTCAATTAATTCCACCATCATTTATTTATTTATTTATTTATTATTATTCTCCGCACTACACTGTTTATGTTGGGTTCTGACAACCACAGCAGCGCTGATTACACCTGGAAATACAGTTCAACAACAGTGAAATAACACACAAGAGTCGACTTTTGTCTTTTACTTGCACAAGGGGAGCCCGGCGGGGTCTTAGTGACTTAACACGTCACCCAAACTCAGCCAACTCCACCGGGCTCTTCCTTGTTCACACTATTTTTTGGCAACAGAGATCTATGCAGAAATAACTCATTATAAGTATAGGGCACTATGAAATGCAATTCATCACATAATGATTATATAGCGTTGCATTGTTTCTTTGACCACTGGTTAACAAACTTTAAAGGTAAACTATCAAAGCTATATGGTGTCACTAATAACATCATCAGTACATAGACACATCACAAACATACATTACATTTAATGTTGGAAACAATTACTAACTAAAACTAACAGTTTACCTGTACTGTACATTTGACTGTACTGTACTGTATAATCGAAGTATACAATAGGTTTACTGGTCGGCGCTGCCCTAGGTTCTGTGTCCTGTCCTGTGTTATCGTGTGTTGTCTGTCTACACTGTCTTTCTGTACTGTTTTTCGTCTGCACTGTTTGCACTAGGTTGCACTCGATGCACTTTCTGCTCTCTTGCACTGGTATCTCATGAACTGTGAACACTTTTCTGATAGGACTTTACTTTGATGTTTTCTCCTTGACTTAGATTTTTGCTGCCTTGTACCTCACTTGTAAGTCGCTTTGGATAAAAGCGTCTGCTAAATGACTAAATGTAAAATGTAAATGTAAATGTAAATGTAAACATAGCTTGTGTTGTTTTGTAGCACCTTGGTTCTGGAGGAACGTTATCTCATTTCTACTGTGTACTGTGTACCACTGTGTATAGTAGAAATGACAATAAAACCCACTTGACTTGACTAAATTTCTTGGGGTTCCAAGCGATACTGAAATGTGATGTGTGGCATGTTATGCAGCATCTTAATGATTACCAGCTACATTTACAGGGTACTATGTTTGCAGTGGAGAATGAAGTACTTGGTAACAACAGCAAAAAGAGTTGAGCTCAATAAGAGTGACCAACCCCTAATTACTGAACACACCCAGCTCTCTACTAAACTCTTGCAGTTCCTCTTTTTTTCCTGGGATTTGCTTTTTAAATTTTGAATCTTGGCTGCTGCTGTTCTGTTGCTGTTCTTCTGTTGCTGCAAAGAGTATCTGGTGTATGTGTTAGAAGATGCAGATATTTAGTCATTGGTTCATATGTATCCATGGATGTGGGGAGCTTGGTGAGATGTGGTTACAAAGGTGAGTCTGATGTTCAGGCACCAATTTTAATTTTTTCGGTTCCCAGCTCTGTGCTTATTGTGCAACATCTCTCTGACCTAAGGATACCAGCTGTTGGCTGACACACAGCATAGCTCAGTGTGTGTTTGTGTGTGTACGTATGTTGTGCTGTTGCTTCGCCATTGCCCTGAAGAGACTCTGTGTGTGGCCTTTTTGTTTTGTTTCTCATTCTTGACTGAGCAAGCCATGGAGGAGCAAGTCCAGATCTGTTTACCAGAGTTAAAAATGATGAATGATTGTGATTTATTTGCTCAATTCTTGTCTTATAAAAAAAGTAAAGGAATGACAGCTGAGCTTTTAATCAGTAAAACGTATAAAATACAGATTTACATTATGGACAATCAATTATAAACACTACATTAATATTGTGAATGTCATCGAACTCTTTGAAACTGTTTCTATAGAACTACTGTAAATAGCAAATGCGATTATGTTTTTGTAGGGATCAAAATGCACTGGCTGGATTATGTTTTGATTGGGGCAGGAGAAATTACCATGTAAATGTTTTCGATTAATGGGAAATGAATGCAGGCCACATCATCCAAAACAGACAGCTACCCTGTCCTCTGATAATGGTAGAGGTGGACCTCTCTCAGTAGCTGGCACAATGTAAAGGTGTATGTCCTATATTTTTTATTAATTTTGAAAAAAGAGAGACCTGATACAGGGGGAACCAAATCCAGGTTATAAACTTCACAGAATGTCACACATTTTTGAGGGAGAGCTGAGCAGACTGAGTCCTAGTCTCACGTTAGCACTAGCTTAAGTTGCACATTGTGGCTTTCAGATTTATAAACATTACAATTTTGTTTAAAGGTTAATAAAGTAAATGGTCTGCACTTATGTAGCACTTTTCTAAATAATTGGTACCTGAAGCGCTTTAAAATGCTTTTTATTCACTTATTCAAACACTTTACCGGGAGGAACTAAGTTTGGGTTTAATGTCTTGCTCAAGGACACTTTAACAAGCGGCAGGAGGAGCCAGGATTCAAACCAACAATCATGGGATCTGTGAAAGATTGCTCGACATCCTGAGCCACAGTCGATTATAAAGATGTAAATGTTTGTGTTAAGCCAGACCACAATCTTTTTTTAACCTTAAACATGAGCTGTAAATGTCTGAACACAACCAATAAAAAGAAACTCTAGTAATGTTTGTCAAATCCGATTGTTGTACTGCATGATTGAACATTTTGGCACAAAGAAATACACTGCAGACAAGTAAATTCTGTGTAGTTCAAGAAAGAAAAATAAACATTTAGATAGATTTGAATGTAACCTTTCCTGTAAAAACAGGAATGGGTGTTGGTGATCGCTTGTCTAGGCAGCTCATTAATGCTTCGTTCCAGCTGCTGATTGGTCAGCGGAATGGTTTCCCTGCTTTTTCGTAGACATTCTTAGTCTGTTCATGAGCAAAGCTATATGATTGAATATTCACTGAGAATTATTAAACAATAAAAATAATTCTGATTTTCATAGCACTTGGGCAAAGGTTACAAAATAACACAAATGAACCAGGATCTGCACTACAGTGCATCCATAAAGTATTCACACAACAGCCCATAATGTCAACATAAAATAAATTTGTATTTATAACATTTGCTTAATACTTTGTTGAAGGACCTTTACCAACAATTACAATGACTAAGTGTAAATGTTAAGTATTTTTGAGTATGATGCTACAAGCATATCACACCTCTTTTTGGACAGTTTCTCACATTCAAACCTCTCAAGCTTCATCAGGTTAGATGGGGAGTGTCGGTGCAAAGACATTCTCAGATCTCTCCAGAGATGTTCATTCGGGTTCAAGTCTGGGCTCTGGTTGGGTCACTAAAGGACATAGAATCAGAATTGTCCCGTAGCAACTCCTTGGTTATCTTGGCTGTTTGCTTAGGGTCTTTGTCCTGTTCTTGTACAGGTTTTCATCAAGGATGTCTCTATATGTTTCTGCATTCATCTTTCCCTCAATCCTGACTTGTCTCCCAGTTCCTGCCACTGAAAAACATCCCCACAGCCTGATGCTGCCACCACCATGCTTTGCTGTCGGGATGGTATTGGCCAGTTGGTGAGCGGTGCCTGGTTTCCTCCAGACATGACACTTGGCAGTCAGGCCAAAGAGTTCAATCTTTGTTTCATCAGACCAGAGAATTTTGTTTCTCATGATCTGAGAGTCCTTCAGGTGGCTTGTCATGTGCCTTTTACTGAGGAGTGGTTTCCATCTGGCCACTCTTCCATACAGGCCTGATTGGTGGAGTGCTCAGATATGGTTGTTCTTCTGGAAGGTTCTCCTCTCTCCACAGTGAAATGTTGGAGCTCTATCAGAGTGACCGTTGGGATCTTGGTCACTGACTAAGGCCCTTCTCTCTCGATCGCTCAGTTTGGCCGGCCTGCTTTAGGAAGCCACTTGGAGGCCACTGTGCTCATTGGGATCAGAATTTCTTCTGTAACCTTCCCCAGATCTGCGTCTCGATACAATTCTGTCTCGTAGGACAATTCCTTGGACTTCATGGCTTGGTTTGTGCTTCATTATACACTGTGCAACTGTGGGACCTTATATAGACAGGTCTATGTTTTTTAAATCTTGTCCAATCAAGTAAATGTCCTACAGGTGGACTCCAATCAAGCTGTAGAAACATCTCAAGGGTGATCAGTGGAAACAGGATGCACCAGAGCTCAATTTTGAGTGTCATGGCAAAGATTTCAAATAAACTTGTCATTATGGAGTATTGCTTGTAGAATTTTGATGAAAAGGATGAATTTTGGAATAAGGCAGTAACATAAAAAAATGTGGAAAAATGTAAGTGCTGGGAATACTTTCTGAATGCAGTGTATACAATAAGCAACAAACAGTAAAAATAAACACAAAACAAAAATTGTAAAATCTTTTAAAATGCTTTTTAAAACAATGTATATAATAATGGTTATGATTGGTCCAGTTCAGTCTGACTCTAGGGCTTGACCGAAGTGATTCTTGTTATTTGACCTTATAATATTGGAAAGAATATGTATTATTTTTGATTTTTTTTGCCAGGGAGTGCATTCTGTCTAGCAGTAACCTTGTAGTGAGGGCTTATGTGTATTACTACAGTATATGCTAAATAACACTTATCAACATCTGCAGCAACACAGTAATTTAAATCATTTTATCAAAATAGTGAAAACTTCAAAAGTGTGAAATTGCTGGGGTTGAAATAAAACATGCTTATATGAAATATTTAACACCGGTGTAAGGAAAGTGCATCATGTGACAAGTAGCATATATTAAGCAGATTTGAATGCATGTACCAGACTGTGATAGTGAGAAATATGAAGAGAGAAAATATTCAAAGCTCTGTTTGCAAGTGATGCAGAGTGAATAGCTAAAGGAAAACATTCAGGTCTCCTCTCTTTTCCACCACAGGTGTCCATGCCTCTTCAGAGGAGGTTGCTGTGTGGAAACTAAATTCACTCTTCACATGTTTTATGGATTGCCATAACCCTTACACTGATACTATTTTGACAGTGTATGTATGTTGTTTCACTGCTGTGCAGCAGGAACACAGCCTCTGTTACTGCAGCCCTTTATGCCTCCACAGCGGCTTACACTGTAAAATGGATCTAGAGGGGTCACGGGTGAGACTGTTCTTGGAGTTCCGGATGTCTCCAGCGTTAATACATTTGGGCACATCCCTATCAATGCAGACCTCCTGTCTTCTTTCCTCGCCCATAAATGTTGAGTAAGGGATTATGGGTTCATTTAGCTGTCGGTTGGCACTGCACAGCTGTGGACACCCTTTAACTAGAGGGGCCTCCAAAACAGCCCTGCTGCACAGGGTCTGCATGCTAAAACTGAGCCTGGGATTCAGGAGGCAGCCCTTTCTCCGTGACAGTCCCTGGCCTGGCACTTGACATGGTGTCAAGCCCAGGTGCTGTGGTGGCTCAGCGCCTCTCAGCACTCCAGACAGGCTAGATCCAGGCTCTGACAGGTTGACTCTGTGGGGAGAAGCTGAGTCCAGACGTTGCGCTGACCCCACTGCCCTCCTGTATGTTGTTTACCTTCAGGTGTTGGCACCTGCTCAAAGGAACAACAACAACGAAGAAAAAAAAAGAAGAAAAAAAAATCAGGGCTGTCTGCTTTCACCTTTCCCAAAGAGAGATCAGAAATTGACAACGCTGGAGCTCAAAACACCTCAGCCAGACCTTGTAGGCCCTGTGGGGCTGCCAAGAACTGACTGGAGCTTGACCATGGTTTAAGCAGGTTCTGCAGGCCAAATGGACCTGGATTGATCTTTTACCTTGACAAGAAAAAGAAGAGTTTAATTAGAAGTTGTTTTGCTTTTTATTGCAGCTCTTAGAGAAACACTTTTAAAACACTTGTATAAAACCTGTGTTTGAATTAATGCCATTTTCAAGAGCATAATGAATGCCTCTCGGGTCATACAGTATTTAAATCTACTTGAACCCCAAGCAAACCTTCAATTACCTTAGGAATAAAAAGAGAAGAGAAGGAAATCTGCTATGTTGGTTATCTGTATGTGAGCTCACGCTGAATAAATGCTTGTGCGAGCAGTACCAAGCTCCCACCTCACCTTGGTGTGTGAATGGGTGTTTTCATTAGTTGATTTCATATCATTTCCTGCATTTTGCCCAACAATGTGACTTCCAAATGAAAATTTGAAATTACAATGAAGACTTAAATACATTTGCCCTTTCAAATTGAAGGTTAAAATGACTGGATGCCAATTACATCACATATACCTTCTTGCTGATGGTTTCCTGCATGCTGCTCTATTCTTGGTGAGCATTAGTGCATGAGTAATTATGGAGAGTTATTCAACAGGAACATAATTATGCAAAGTCTTTAAATGGCAGACAAATCTGTCACATTATGGTCTTTGTTTTGCAAATGTGGTTGATGATTCTGTTATCTGTCTCCTACTCTGCAACACCTGTTTTGTGTATTTAAAATACACTTTGACATGGGAATTTGACTGTGGAAATCAACAAAATTGTAAATGTTATTCAACTTAAGAAAATACCCAACAAATAGCTGTCCACAAGTGATTTTTATTTCCTTGATTCATGTTCAGTTTTAATTGTAGCTTTTTCAAAGAATATTAACAGTTTTTTTTTTTTTTGTATGAGTGTTAATTTAATGTATATTTGGTAGATTCTATAAATGAAAGAAGTGGAAAGGACATATATGAACATATTCATTTTATTTATTCATTTATTGTCAACATGACATAGTAACAAGCATTACTGATTGTGTTAGGCCAAAGTGAAGTTTCCCCAGATACTGAAGAAGTAAAATATGGTGGAAATTTGGTTTTATGTTTTCAATTAAACACCCATCCATGCTAACTACATGGCTCTAGAGATGATTGAGACAGCTGTTTTCTCTAGACTAAAACACCTTACAAACCTTCGGATGGATTGCCATGAAATTTAACCACTCCACCACTGTGCAGTCCAAACACTCTGCATGCATACAATAAACACATTTACTAAAATTACAGAACACCTGTAATAGTTTAATTGCAATTCCCACCAGCCTACTTTGTTTTGTGACTGTCCTGTAAAATGTGAGGCCATGCGTTTTTTAGGCCAACAGGTTAATATTTTTAACATTAAGATATTATCCTCCCCCCAAAAATTACAGAGAGATCTTCATGTACAGCAGTGCTAGAGTCATCGATAAGGCCCCAATCCCTGTTAGACTGATTTTTACCCATAGATCTCTCTAAGCTAACTTCAATTATTACTTCATCTAAACCAACAACCTGTCTGCTAGACCCTATTCCAACTAAGCTGCTCAAGGAAGCTTTACCCTTAATGGATACATTCATATTAGATATCATAAATCTATCTTTAGAAACAGGCTGTGTACCACAGGCCTATAAGGTAGCTGTAATTAAACCAATACTTAAAAAACCCTGTCTTGACCCAGGTGTTTTAGCCAATTACAGACCAATATCTAATCTCCCCTTTATTTCTAAAATAATTGAAAAAGTAGTCGCAAAACAATTATGTGATCACCTTCATAGGAATAATTTGTATGAAGACTTTCAGTCAGGATTTAGAGTTCATCATAGTACAGAAACAGCACTGGTAAAAGTCACCAACGATCTTCTCATGGCCTCAGATACTGGACTCATCTCTATACTTGTTCTGTTAGATCTTAGTGCTGCATTTGATACCATTGATCATAAAATTTTATTACAGAGACTGGAACATGAAAATGGAATTACAGGAACTGCACTAGGTTGGTTTAAATCTTATCTATCTGATAGATTTCAATTTGTTCATGTTAATGATGAATCCTCCATGCACACAAAGGTTAGCTATGGAGTTCCACAAGGCTCTGTGTTAGGACCAATACTTTTTACTTTATATATGTCTCCTTTAGGCAACATTATTAGAAAACACTCCATAAATTTCCACTGTTATGCTGATGATACCCAGCTATATTTATCTATGGAACCAGATGAAAATAATCAGTTAATAAAGCTTCAAGCCTACAAGACATAAAGGCCTGGATGTCCCATAATTTTTTACTTTTAAACTCAGACAAAACTGAAGTCATAGTATTTGGGCCCAAAAATCTCAGAGATATGATGTCCAACCATATTGTTACCCTGATGGCATAAGTCTGGCCTCCAGTACTACTGCAAGGAACCTTGGAGTTATGTTTGATCAGGATCTGTCCTTTAACTCACATATAAAACAAATCTTTAGAACAGCCTTCTTCCACCTACGTAACATTGCCAAAATTAGGAGCATCCTGTCTCAAAGTGATGCCGAAAAACTGGTCCATGCATTTGTTACTTCTAGGTTGGACTAGTGTAATTCCCTACTTTCAGGATGCCCCAGTAACTCCCTAAAGAGCCTGCAATTAATCCAAAATGCTGCAGCAAGAGTGCTGACTGGAACTAGCAAGAGAGATCATATTTCACCTTCAGTAGCTTCTCTCCATTGGCTTCCCATTAAATCTAGAATAGAATACAAAACCCTGCTTCTTACATATAAAGCTCTGAATGGTCAGGCTCCATCATATTTAGAAGACCTCATAGCACCATATCATCCCAGTAGACCACTTCGCTCTCAGAATGCAGGCCTACTTGTGGTTCCCAGAATTTCCAAGAGTGGAATGGGAGGTAGAGCCTTTAGCTATCAAGCTCCTCTCTTGTGGAACTTAAAGGCTTAAAACCTTCCTTTTTAATAAAGCATATAGTTAGTTATAGTTATGCTGCCATAGGCTTAGACTGCTGGGGGACCCACCCCCCAATGCACTGAGCTCCTTTCCTCCTCTTGACCCTCTCTCCTCTCCTCTCACCCCACAATTGTCACCACTGTATGACATTAACTGTATGTTTTCTCCGGTAGTTGTCTTTGTCCTCCTCTGTCCCCCTCTCTCTGTCCCTTTCTGCAGGTGTCCCCCGGCTTTGAAGCTGTGTGTCTTCCAGCGTTAAGCTACTGGTCCTACCAATCTGCCCGATGTTTTGTTGTTGCTTTTTGTTGCTCTGTTCTTTTCTCTCTTCACTTTCCACTCACCCCAACCGGTCGAGGCAGATGGCCGTCCACCCTGAGCCTGGTTCTGCTGGAGGTTTCTTCCGTTAAAGGGAGTTTTTCCTCTCCACTGTTGCCTATGGCTTGCTCCAGGGGGAATTGTTGGGTTCTCTTTATATATCTTTATAATCTTGACTTTATTCTGTAAAGTGCCCTGAGATGACTTTGTTGTGAATTGGCGCTTAGAATGTGTTTTAAAATTGTCTGCAGTGTATAAGAATTCTATGTAAAGGTTGATGCAACAGACTATAGACCACAAAGAAATAAGTCATAATTACATTCAACAAGTACACTTATTTAGTAGTAGAGGCAGTTTGGAGGTTTGCACTCTGAACTAAAGAATCCTGTCTACACTAGTGTCAGAATCCTAAACAAATGAGAGTAAAAATGAGAAAACAGAGACATAGTTGCATTTGGATTATTGCTTCAACTGTAGTGTAAGTAAAAAGTATAACCCCACTGTATGTCTGCTAATACATATATCTCCCCTTGAGGTCAAAGTCAATCACCCATTACCAGGTTTAAAAGAGCCTCTACTTTCCTTCACTATTCACTTGTGGACAGCAAATAGCTTAAAATTTGTATTCACTGGTTTCTCACAAAGAAATAATCGTTAAAGTATGTATCAAAGCATCCTACTCGCTATCACACACTCCCACGCAGAACAAGACCCATGCTGTTCGCCAAAGCATTGGACTTCCTGACTCACAAAGAGACGGCAAAAAGAGAAAATCCCATCTTGAGGGAAAACCTAAGCAGATGCATGGAAGCAGGAAAATCCCCTTCGATAAGCCGTTATGGTGTGAAAACATCTTTCTGGTTATGAACTGACAACAGACTGCTTTTATTAAACACAGGTTTCATCTGTGACCATACTGCAGATAGAAATTGGAAAATATCATGCCTCTAAAGGTTCATCTACAGAATCCCCAAACCTTACCTTGCAAATTTAGCAACTCCACCTTTCCTACCCCTGATGTCTTTGTGCCCCTAACCAAAATTAAACTGCTATGTTTGCGGTTGTAACCCACTGTTTTCGGATTTTTAGAGCTAAAATGTAGTGTTACACCAGCAACCCCTTTGGTGGCATTGTGAGTGATAGTCGCTGTCTTTTCTGTGTCTGGTGCCAAAAGCGGTACAATTACAACAGATACCTGCCTCCCTATATAGGGATGCAGTTTTAACAAACGGTTCTGCTGGTTGTTTGAGATGCTAGGGACAAATGACCTTTATAAATATTAAAGTTTGAGGACTTCTTGAAAAAAACAAAGAGCTTCAGGAGCGTGTCTCAAAGTCGATATGAATTGACACATTTAAGGGTATCTGGGTGGGGGCAAGTTTCTAACTGCCTGTCTACAATTGTGCTTCAGGGATCAGTTCTCTCCCATCTTCTATTCTAGATCTATTCTACACCTCTGGATTCTATCATCTGCTCACATAGATTTCCCTATGATGTGATATGCTGATGATGCACAGCTCTTCCTGTGCATTCATCCAGTTGACTTCACTGTATCGTCACAACTAAGTAGACCTTATGTGCACCACTACATCAGCATCACTTTAGGATCTTTGGTGACTGTCCCTGCAAAATCTGAAATCCAAAAGTGATCAGTGATGACCAACTGAGTTTTAGTGACCACGTCTCCTCAGTTTCCTGGGCATGACGATTTGTATTATATTGATATATTATTTTTTTGGGAAAGTGTTTCAATTTTTTGCGTGATTTTGAAGGTTTTGATGGGTGAATTTCAATCTTTTCTTTTGTCTAAAATGTGTGGCTATCTGTTAGTTTAATTTACAGTAACCTGTAGCTCGTTACTGTGTCAGTAACAAGCTAGGAGGTGCTTGCATTGTGCATGGACTATGTGGGGCAACTGTGGCGCAGGAAGGTAGAGCGGTTGTCCACCAATCTCACAGTTTTTGGTTCAATCCCCAGCTCCTCCGGTCGAAGTGTCCTTGAGCAAGACACTGAACCCCAACTTAGTTGTCCAGCTGCATAGCAGCTCCCCCATCGGTGTATGAGTGTGTGTGATTGTGAGTGTGAATGGGTGAATAAGAAGCAGTGTAAAGTGCTTTGAGTGCATATAGGTAGAAAAGCGCTATATAAGTGCGGAACATTTACCATTTACTATGAGGACATCGCTGGACATTGTTTGTTTTGGAATTTGCCTGTGGATTTATGTTTCAACTTCAATATTACTTATCAAGCTTTTTTATACAAGATGAACTGATTTGCTTGAGCTACAAAATAACACATGCTACAGAGATTCTCATATACATTCACTGATGTTTAAGATGTACTGTACCATTCACATTCTTTTTTGTGGGCCCACTATATGTTGTTTATTGTTATGCAAAAGTTGGTTAATACATTAATCACACAAAATTTTGTTATATTGTTGGTGGCTGAGTTGTGTTTGTCAGGAAGCATTAGTTAGTACATGTTCAGGATCAATTTTTAATATTTCTCTAGGAAATGTTTGTGTTGGGGCACAGTATGACCTGAATCATGCACCCTAGACTTGTTGTCTGTGTTTACTGGTATTTCTTTTGCATTATAAGATTTTTTTTTTCTTTTACTCAGGTATGTCAATTATCAAAGGATTGCACAACATCCTAAAGTTTGGACCTTTCCTAATATCAACTATTACAGTGCTTTAGTGACAGGGCTACTGACATGCACAATGAAATAATTAAAGATGTTGTTTAAAGCAGTATGTAGTTTTTTTTATTGATCTAATGATGAATGATGAATAATTGGTAAAAAAAAAGGTATGACACAATTTCTTAAAATCTTTTAGCGAATTTTAGGATTTTCTAACTTAGGATCTAAATTTAGCACCATTTGAAATTAAAATTGCTGACTTTTCTGCTATGTATAACTGTAACCAATCAGCTTTCTCCTGCAGTGCATGTGCATAACAAAAGGCTGCAGACAGAAGTAGTAGTAACTGACTGAAAGGCTACATGGAAGGAAAGGCCATTACGGAGAGATGCTGCCCTAATTTAAAATCAAAGTTAGACTGAAAAGGAAACTAATATAAAGCTCCTTATAAAGTCTAAATATGCCACTGTTCACCCTGATTTCTTTTATTCAGACAGTCTCTGCTGTGTATCATCTGTCATAATGTCTTTTCCCCTGCACCCCTGCACTACCTTCTCCATTCAGGCAGAGTCATGAACATAGTAAAGGAAAGAGAGAGAAAGCAGCATTCTCTGCCATTAGAGTTAAAATCTACTTAGCCATACTTCCTAAATAGGTCCAAGGTGGAGGAAAAATCTGATTTCCAGTAACCAGGTTTCTTAAGGGCATGTAAAGTCTGTTCCTAAACCTGGTTACTTTAGATCTCACAGCCTATGACTCTGTGCAAATTTCAGTGAATTTGTGTCAGCTGCAAAATAAACCCACCACTTCCTTCGCAAAGGCTGAAACTGCCCAAAATTACACATTTTGTTGCAAAATGTTCTCGCACTAACTAAACATTAAAAACATTCAAGAAAAGCATTTTTTTTCTGTTAAACAACACAACTTGTATTTAAACCTGTACAAAGTCACTACACAGTAGACAACAAAATAGATCTATTAACATCTTAACATCCCTTGGCACAGAATTTGGACTGTACTCTTTCTTCAATTAAAAAAAGAAAAGATATTTGACCTTTGCTCTTTCCTGCAATGCCCCAGATTTTTATTTATTTGCGATATTATTCAGACACATAAAAGCTGAACATTGTAAATACCACTTTGAAAATACAGAAAATTTAGAAACCAAATTAAGGTTATTGGTGGAAATAATCTAAAATATAAATAAATACTTAAATTACTCAGAATTTGATATTTACTCATCAACATCACATTGACTGTTTTCCCTCGTCTTTTAACCAGACTTGAGAACAGCAACACAGAAGAGCATCTTTCATAGATAGTTAAGAACTGATCACTGATTGAAGATTATTGCATAGGTGATTACGCACAGAGAGATTCATAACTTGCACAGCGATTCCGAACTTTTCGCTTTTCTTTGACACAGTTAACTAAATAAAGATTTATGTGTTAACTGATGGTGTAAAAGAGACAAACAAATGGAAAAGTGTTAATCCATTTGCAAGAGGAGAGTTCTGCTGTTGTTAGAAGGTGATGATAAATGTCAAGTGGATCCATTCAATACATCTTAGCAATTGAGAATAAAACTGTAATTTGTCATATAAAATGCTATTAACCTATAAATGTAACTACATAACTGTATGGAACAATTACCAGTATGGAAGTTAATTGTTACGCAACAAGAAAGACAACTAAAAGAGCAGGTGCTAATGCTGCAGAGCTAATCAGAGTTAAAACAGCTGCAGACTCCACAAATGTTAGTCTCTAACTACAACTTCCAGATGCTGTAGCTAACGTCACAACAACAAACATGCAGGTTTTGGAAGCTACTTTCTGCCAGAGCGCAGTTGATTTATAGTAAAAATGTAAAACATGAAGCAGCAGGTCCCCTCTTCTACTATAATTATTGTAGACTCTGACAATACTCATGCTCATTAACAATCAATAAAACAGTTGAACATGCTTTAATTGCCATTTTTAACGTGATTCTTACATTGAGAAGTAGATATTTTTTTATTTTCTGAAAGTGAGAATGTTTCTAATGCAAATAAGGATTAAAAAAAAAGAAACAAAACAAGGCTTTTTTCACTTCGTTAAAATTCCTTTTTGCAGTTCACTTTTGTTGGCTTCAAATTGTTTTTAAAGGAGCTTTTAGGTGCAATTTGTAATCACCCAGAATAAGTTAAAACCCATTATACCACATCAATTCATCAGCGACACAGTCAGCTGCACTGCACCTCAGTAAAATAAACTCTCCACTGGTTCAAACACAAATTAAACATGTCCCAATCCGGCTTCAACAAACTGCACAGTGACTGGGGGGAATCCTAAGCACAATAGCTTTAACTTATAGACAGAACTGCAGTACCCACAGTCACTTCACCCTGCATTTTCTCTAATATGTCCAGACAACCTCAGGATTCAGTATACTTATTTGCCTTTTTAGTTTGAGACACCAGTGTTGTTAAGGCAAAGCAGGGATTTATTTAGCCAATTAAACATGGGGATAATTAGATGGAGGCGATAAAGAGCCGGGCATGGAATATGTCCAGTATGCAGAGGTTAATGATAATCCTCTTTGAGATAACTGCCATGTGACCAATGGGAGTTCAGACAGGGGTGTCTGATCCAGCAGACATAGCTGGGGTCTCTGAAGTGCACAGAAGAGCAGTGGGGAAGCCCCTGGCTGATTTATTGTAACTCCCAAGTGTCTCCCTTATTACTGTAATGTCTTCTCCACTCTACAATCCACCCTTCTACTCATGTGATCACGTTTATTGCAACCTGATTAGTGCTGAGGTTTTTTTCTTCTTGCATAAAATTATGAATAATGGAACATGAAAACATAATTATTTTCTTTGTGCACATGATGAGTGTGGATTAATATAATGAAGAAAATGAGACCTCCACGATTGTACATTGGGCTAACAACCATCACTTGTCCTATTGTTAGAGAGTTAATTTCATTATTGACAGACGTGTATAATGAAATAATTATTGCCTAATCACACACATTAAGTGCTACTTTTCCCGCATTTATTCATTGGGAATTTTAAGCAGTTATGTGTAAATAAACCCTGATGGTGGAGTTGTTAGTGCTGCTGCCTCGCAGCTTGAAGGTCCCCCATTGAATCTACCTGCCATCTGCAGCCTTTCTGTGTGGAGTCTGCATGTTTTCCCTCTGCTTGCAGGGTTTCCCGTGTTTTTTTTGCCACAGTCCAAGACATGTATGTTTGGTTAACTGATGATTTGTGCTTCTCCTTCTCTGTCTCCCTCTCTCTGTCCCTTTCTGCAGGTGTCTTCCAGTGTGCAGCTACTGGAAGACACAGTGTGCAGCTACTGGCTACTACCAACCTGCTGCTATGTTCTTTTCTCTCTTCATTTTCCACTAATCCCAAGGCAAATGACCACCCATCCGGAGTCTGGTTTTGCTGGAGGTTTTCACATTAAAAGGCAGTTTTTCCTCTCCACTGTTGCCTTGGGCTTGCTCAAGGGGGATTTGTTGGGTTTTCTTTACATACATATCTGTATAGTCTTGACTTTATTATGTGAAGCATCTTGAGATGATTTTGTTGTGAATTTGTGCTATATGACTTAAGTGCTATTGTATTTAATTAAAAATTACTCAGCTCAGTAGGTGAACAACTGTATCTTAGTAGGTTGAGAAGGTTCTTATCATTCTATAAAACAGTTAAATTGTCTGCGGAGCTTTAGTAGGTTCTTGTCGTGCTATGGTGCGTCCACCCTGGAGAAAAACAAGGGTTTTCAGTCTAACTCAGGGCCAAGAGAGAGAGACAGACTTCCTGTAGCTAAGAATTAGACTTGCACAACATTGATCTTTCTTCTTTACAGAGCTGCTTTAGCTCAGACATATTAGAACATTTGGAGAGCCCCAGTATGTTGATTGGGTTAAGGTATGGGCTCTGAGTGGGCTAATCCAGAAGGTGGATTTTTTTGTTTGAAGCCATTCTCAAGTTGCATTACTTTGATGTTTAGGCTCATTGTCTTGCTGCATCACCCATCATGTGCTGAGCCTCAGCTGGTGGACAACCACTCTGACATTATCCTTCAGGACACCTTAAATTAACTTCTCTGTACATATGGTAAATGTTCTGCACTTATATAGCGCTTTTCTACCTATTGGCACTCAAAGTGCTTTACACTGCTTCTTATTCACCCATTCACACTCACAACCTCACACACACCGATGGGGGAGCTGCTATGCAGCTGGCCAACGCTCACCGGGAGCAACTAAGTTGGGGTTCAGTGTCTTGCCAAGGACACTTCGACACGTGACCAGAGGAACCAGGGATTAAGCCAATAACTGCGAGATTGGTGGAAACTGCTCTACCTTCCTGCGCCACAGTCGCCCCAATGGTAAAGCTCTTTAGGCCCTGAAAGAGCAAAGCCCAAACTTATGATACTCCCCACATTTTAACAGTGGGATGAGATTTTATTCACAACAAGACTAACAACTATGATTACAGTAGCTGTTGTGATAATAGTAGTCGTAGCATTAGGTGTGGCCCTCTTGGTGCATATGTGAAGTGGTCTTAATCTTCCTGGGGATGGTTAAAAGGGCAGCATGAACATTGTCATCCTCAAATGAGTGTCCTTTTTCCTTTAGGTTTAGGTACACTGCTGATTCTGGTTCTAAGGTGTTGCGTCTCCTGTGCTGAGCCATCCTCTTGTGTAGAGGCTGTTTGGTTTCTCCAATGTAGAGCTCTGAGTACTATTCACTGCAATAGACTGCATGTCTTGGTGTGTCTATCGTCCTTCTGTTAGATCTGGATGACTTCTTGTTTAAGTCCCAACATTCACTGAGCAGTTCTGGAACGAGAGTCTGTTGTCATTGGTGTCCTTCCTGGTAAACCTGATGTTGATGTCAACTGCATTTATTGGGTCTGTGAAAGTCTGTACCTCCTGGATCTTTATCTTTACCCTGGTGCAATCTACGTATCTGAACCAGTACGTTAGGGCTGTT
Source organism: Channa argus (assembly GCF_033026475.1). Classification (NCBI taxonomy): domain Eukaryota; kingdom Metazoa; phylum Chordata; class Actinopteri; order Anabantiformes; family Channidae; genus Channa; species Channa argus. The sequence continues at coordinate 21,331,837 of NC_090213.1, read as the reverse complement.
CCTGGGAAGGAGTTGAGTGCCTTCTTCTCACTTGAAACACTGGAGAACCAATGGTGCCGCCATGTTTCTTCCTGTAGAAGTCACCTCTGTAGGTGAAGTATTTGGTGTTCAGACAAGTCCAGGAGGGAGCAGATGTGATCTGTGTTGAGGCTTCTGCTGTGCAGGGTGTGGTATGGTGTGGTATGGTATCAAAGGATACCATGGTTTCATCGGTATCCATTTTCAGCGCTCTGCCCCTGGCTGCAAAATCCTCTGAATTTTGTATGTGATGATCAGTGTGTCCAACTAATGATGGGACGGTGGCCAAATATTTCGCGATGTTGTAAGTTACTGAGTTAATACTGCTGACAATGTGTCTGGGGGTGGGGGTCCTTCCTTGTGTATCTTGGGAAGTCCATACATACAACGAGTGACTTCTCCTGGATAGAGGCGGTGGTAGGTCACCATGGCATGGTCTCTTTCCAGCAGTTTTAAGCAGTTTATAACTTTTTTCTTGTAGTTGCTGGTGGGATTTCTTTTCAGCTTTTCATGTGTGTGATGGCCGTCTAAGAGTGTGGTGACTTTATTGTGGTAATTTCACTGGAGTTGTTCTACCTCTGCAACTTGCAGATTGTTGTTCCGGATGGCGGGTTCTGTAGCTGTAATAAAATCTACAACTGGAACCTGTTTGGGGTAAATGCAAAGTTTAGGCCTCTGGACAAGACCTCCCTCTCTGGCAGGGTGACTTCTGTGTTTGAAAGGTTCTTTACCTTCTTGTTCATTGTGTTCCCTGTTGCTGCTCTGTCACCTTTCTTACTTGTGGTGCCCCCCTGTTTGCGAGAGAGAAGAATGTCAAACCTCTTGATTTGTCTCTCTTTCCCTTTGTGGTGTTGGGCATGTTGTGGATTATGAACAAATTGTGTGACTCTGTCCATGACTAAGTCCGGTTGGATTGTAGATAGTTTCTGGTAAAGGTTTTCCAATTTCTGTTTTAAAGTTTTGACGGTGAAGTGGGTCTGCCTTATACTTTTAACTGAGTAGATGTTCCTGAGCTTTCATGAGGATCATGCTCTTTGGGTTTTGATGGTGGATTGCAGATGTAATCAGTAATGAAGCTCCAACATCCAGGACGTCTTTTAGGGTTTTATAATCTTCCAAAAGCGAAGTACATTGACAGAGTTTCAAGTCTCCATCCTATGCAGTTCTAAACTTCATACATCACACATTAGTTTTATAACATTCTGTTGCTGGGCAGAACATTCTCCACCCTCAAGCTACTGCTCCCAACCCGTTTCTCCTTTTATGGAAACATTTTCCCTTTTCAGCACTTTGCTAAGCACCTGTGAGCATGGAATGACTCTGGGTCACTACAGTGTGGGATGGTCTGCTGTTAGACAATAACTGACCTTGAAGCAGTTCTGCAAACACTTCAAGACAAAACATGTATATGAGACAAAGTTTGAACAACATTTTAAACATCCGTCTAAAGTACACAGAGTTTAAGTTGTCATTACAAGTAGGTAAAATGCTAAGAGTAAAATGCAATCATTTAATCATACTTGATTTTCCATCACAGCTTGTTGGTGTGGGGCTCTGCTGTCTGCATCTGAGGTTGAAGAGTAGATGGTTTCTGTAATCTGTAGACTGCTTTCCTTGCAGCAATATGTTGGTGAAAATTCTCAGTTATCTAGGTTTGATTATCTGAAGATTGAATCATGTCAACTGGACATGAGAGAGCTCATAAAGCTATTTATGTTCAAGTGAAAAACCCTTCTCTCAACAGAGCAGGAGGCCTCAGGCACAACTTGTCTCCCATTTTTCATGCTTCCCAGGAAGATTAAGACCACTTCACACATCCACCATGAGGTTAGGCCACACCTAACAACCCCCATCTTAGGGGTTTACGCAGTTAGGATCGTAATCGTTACACCTTAGAGACTCCACCCTGTTCTTAACGAGCCTATTCAGGCCGGGGTGGAACAAACTCTGGCTACTCTGGAGGATGTAACTGAAGCTGTTTGGATAAGTAGCGAAACATTTCTATCCCCCCCAAAAAAAACAATTCCAGTTGACACGATTCAGTCTTCAGATAACCAAACCTGGATGGTTGAGTATCTTTACTGACATCAAATTGTATCCTATTTAAAAACCTTTTAAATTGAACAATAATTCAGTTAATAAATAACTGAGGCCACCATGTGGTAGAGAAAAGTATGTTGTGTGCTAGTAAGTCAGTAGCACACATCTGCAATTGTTTAGCCATAACATGTGTCTCATTACAGCTGTTCAGGTTCTACTGTATTTCCAAGACAGCTAAGCAGTGAGTCATAGCTGCAGTCTAATGATGAACCAACACACCTTCCCATAAGTGTTACAGACTGTACAGACACACAGACACAGTGCTTAGCTGCGTCAGGTTGATTAGTGTGAGATCAGACAAGTGAGTAAGAAGAGGATCGTACTGTAGAGACACATCGTAAATACATTAGCCACTGTGAAGCTACAATGCAGGTCTGGACTGGAGTAAAGTGACAAGTCAGACTTTCTGCGGTTGAGTCCCTGCTGACATCATGTGTTTGGTGTTACTCAGATGCACGGTGTAAACAGGGTGCAGTCGTCTGCTCATGATGACAGGTTATATGATGCACTCTCATGTGAAAACCAACCACAGAATGCAGAGCAGAAATAAATGGAGACCTGAACCACGGTTGGACAGAGCAGACACTTGGCTTTTAACTGTGTCCATTTCTACCTGCTGGGTGAACTGGGAAGGAAGTCCCGAGCCCCTCCTCGTCCCCTTGCAGGCCTGTGGTAAATATTTCACTAACAGCTCTTTTCCTTCAGGCTGCCAGCTTCAATAAGTGGAGAAGCCCAAACAAACAAAGGAAGTGCTATGGGAGGAGCAACTGGGTGATTACTCTCTGACACAAACGGGACTTCCCAAAGGCCTCACAGCAACACATTCATGTTTCATAATTTTCATCCCACTGGGGGACAATGATGAGTAATGTATTCAGAAATGATTAAAAAAAATGGCAATTTCATAATAATTAATGTGATTTTGAATTTTGTAGTACACAAGTTAATTAAAAAAACATCATCAAAATAGCTGAGTTTAAGCAATAGGCAGATGTTAAAGGCTGTGACTTATAATATCTTATATGTTTGTTAGATCTGGCATTAAACAGGCCAGTGCACTGTGCACTAATGCACCATCTAAGCACTGCATAAGATATAAAATTGAATAGTTAAAAACTATTTTATTGTTTTGGGAGTTTTTTTTGTTAAGGAGCCCACAATTAATTAATCATCATTTGGCCCAGTGTCTTTTCAATTTTCTGGTTATTGATGGCACACACAGCCTTATTAAGTCAAATTTCTATTAAGTTAATGATCACAAACTATTTTCCACACTGAATTCGGAGTCTGCGGCTCTTACAGTAAGTGTCCAGGGCACTGGGGACATTCCTACTTTGCCAGGTTGGCCTTGCATTTAAGAGATGGTGATAGTAAGTGAGGTACAGCCTAGAACTATGTGCAGAAGTGGTAAAAATACATGACAAAGTAAAAGTGCACATGATAAGTAATAGATACAAAATAACTTGGTAAAGTAAAGTTGGTAAAGGTCGAGCTAATTTTAAACAATTGATGTTTAAAATTAACTCTGTGAATCAATTATTATACAATTTATGATACATCAGCATTTCATAATATTTTTATAAAAAATGTTTCATATTTTTAGATCATACTTTTTTCCTTAGTGGTACCCAGAGCACCTTACAGTGTTGATTCTCTTTCACGCACACACACACACACACACACACACACACACACACGCACAGCTGCGCAACTTAGGGTTCAATGTCTTGCCTAGGGACACTTTGCCATGTGGAAAGCAGGAGGCGGGGATCGAACTGGCAACTCCTCAACTGATGGATGACCAGTCTTCCTCCTGAGCCACAGTCATCTCTATAGAAAAGGCCTGTGCTTCTGCTGGAAGCTGAGATTATAGGGACTGTGAAAACACAGCGATGGTGGGATGCTGTTCAGCACATTTTAGCTCCAATTGCTCAGGAGAGCACAGAGGGAGTTCAGAGACAAGTCATACTGCAAATTCATTGTGGGTTCATTACTGTTGCCCATTTTATTTTATACAAAGTCATTTGATCAATTTTTAATATAAATATTGAATAGTGCAGCTTTAATCATAGTATGTTTTTTCTTAATAGAGACACAAGATAAAGGAGATAATGGCATAATATTGAATAAAATTAGCATTTTTTTGTTCATTTTCCCATATCTGCCATTATCTTCACAGGTTTCTACTGCTTTGCGGCAATCATATACTTAAAAGTTCAACAAATATTAAGCATATTGAGATCCTTTATCCCGGAGATGGCTGGGCTATAAAAAGCAAAGAACACTTTATTAAAAAATGGTATAACACAAAGTGGAAAGCTTCCAAGTAAACCAATCTGGCTTGGTTTCATTGCCAAAGTCAGAGCTGTCTTTTCCAATTTTACTGCACATATTAATCCACCGTGACTGGCGTGTGTGTGTGTGTGTGTGTGTGTGTGCCGGATGAGTGCTTTATGCTAGCACTGCCTCATTCAAAGGAATGAGAGGACTGTTAAATGCAGAGCTGTTGATCAGCTGCTCCTGATAACTACTGACTACCATAAAAGTCACACTATTATCATTTGTAGACATTCTCACACAAACTTATAGATTCACTGGCACTACAAGTTACCTCTTATGTATGACTCTCCTCACACAGTAACTAAGGTGAAGTACTCAGGCATTATTATAGCAATGGAAAATCTCTTGAGGAAGTGGAAGAGATGAATGGTTGTTGGTAGAAAGTGGCCGCCATCGACACCTGAGACCACTGTCTCCTACCAATTCTGTAACCTCTGAAAGAAGAAACACATTTTTCCTCTTTCAGAAGAAAAGTTGAATTTTGAAGCAATAAATACAGCCGTGTTTACACTCAGGGGTTCAGCTGCTACAGTGGTATTTGGCCTGATATGATCTGTAGCTCTTGTTTGCTAGGGGGCTTTTTCTGCAAAAAAAAAAAAAAAATCTATTGTCTTAAAAAAGGGCCCAAGAACCCACATTAGATAATGGTAGCTAATGTACAGTGCTGTAAGAAGACATCCAACCTCCTGATTTCTCCTCTTTTTTGTGTGCATCTAATACTAAACAGTTTTAAACACATAAAACAAAGAGACCTGCACCAAACACCAATTACTTGTTAGAAACAATTGTTGTATTTTTAGGGATACAGTGATTCAACCAGCTTTAATTTGGCTACATGGTAGAGGACTCACAGTTAAGAAATTAACAATACAAAGACATTATTGCATGGTATGAAGTCTTTTACGTCACTGAGATAAAAACTTCCCACTTCACACCTCTAGCATGACTTTACTAATGTCATTTCAATCCATCGATCATCTGCTTAAATTTAAGCCTGATATAATGGTGTAAGGGGTTAAAGGGGTCATCAACATCATCAAGAATCTTTCTCTGGGGACCATTAAAAGCTGTATCATCTTTCACAGCAATCTGGCCTGTAGTAGCTGAGATTTCTTGCTGTGGATGGAGAATCCTACTGCACTGAACAGCCATCAGACATCACCCTCCATTTCCCTGCTAAAACTCTTGCTTTACCCCAAACGAAGCATCATATCTCTATGAGCTGCAAGCATCTCTGGAGCAGTGCCCTTTCCAAGATTCTTTATCATGACATTTCTGCTTTATTAGGCAGTTCACAGAGTGTGGAGATGTAAATGGGTAAAAAAGAGCATCAAAGGTCTAACACTGCATTTGTACTGTACAAACCACACTTACAGAGCCACCAGGACAGACCACAAGAACAATTTAGGAAGGTTTTAGACCCTGTCCCTCTAGAGTCCAGAATTTTGAGGAAGTGCCCCATTTTAATATTCAACAGATTTCTAGTATTTGCTACGAAACATGACCAGGAATATAAATTGCAAAACACAACAGCAACACTAGAGACAAAACAATGACAATTCTAAAAAACAGGACAACATTCATCCTTTTTGTAATGGTTGCTTACATATTACACTGAAAACTAACACATAGCTCTCATCTGTAAATATATAGACACATTCTCTGCCTCACACTTGTTGTCGCAACACACTACAAAAAACACACTTTTCAACATTAGACCATAAAGTCTTACATGATGTCACTTCTTTGCCATTTCAAAACACTGCATTTCACCATTTGATGAAACTCAGTCATCATGAGAGACTTGGTTTAGTTTACAATTACAAATAAGCACCAACCATCACAATAACTGTAGTCTAACCTCACTGACAAGTATCAGGGAAAGCTGCTGAAAGCTGAAAAATAAGGGTTGTGCAGGGCTCAATGACTGGAGTTCCCTCCCTTTCTATTCAGCCTGCAACCAAGCTTTGGGGAATAACAGAGTAACAAGATGAGAATAAGAAAAGTACCTACAGTGCTTAAATATTACATGCTAGATATATAATTGTGAAATGTTTCTAACCAAGAAGAAAGAAGTCCAGTTAACATAGTACAATCTGTGGAAAATTAAACCTGGATGACTGAGAATATGCATGGTCATACAGGTAACAGGTGTTTAGATATATAAATTGTTGATAAAATAAATAGCAATGATGCTTTTATTTTTATTGCGTCAAAGCATGAAAAACCAATTTAAATCAGTTGAAATTTAGTATTCTAAACAACTTATTGATCAATTTACACTGATTCAAGTGTTAATCACGTTTTTATTTATATTTTTATTGTACTTCATGGGAAAGGGAGCCTTTCCACAGAGTTGAAAATGCAGTCTTGTTTTGCATTGCTATGCAGCTTGGTTATGCCATTTAAGCAAACCTGGAGAAGAATAGGTTGAAGCATGCTTGGTAAAACTGTGCATGTGTGTTTCATAAAATAATAAATTAATACTATTCCTATCATGTAATTATGTAGTAAGTTCCTCTTAACTACAAAATACCTACACAGTAGATATTTTTCCTATCGTCATCTTGTTACCCTGTTATTTTCTAAAATTTGCTTATTGTTATTAAGTAACAGCAAATACTTTTCCATAAGTACTGTGAAGGTACAATGTTGTTACTAATAAGTCAAAGTAAGTTCACTGTACTTACTCTGTAAGTTATTGGGCTTTAATCTAAAGTGTTATTGTCATTTTTAGTGCCAAATGCAACCTTTCACTTGACTGACTGACGTTACATTTACATTTAGTCATCTAGCAGATGCATTTATCCAAGGCTACGATGTACAAAGCAGCAAAATCTAAGTCAGGGAGAAAACATCAAAGCAAAGTCCTATCAGAAAAGTGTTTACATTTCACGAGATGCAACTGCAAGAAAGAGCAGAACAGAAGTTTTTTTTTTAAATATATATTGATTTAAGTGCAGAAGAAGGTGTGGAAGAGTTCTGTTTTCATCAGGTTTTTGAATATTGGTAGTGAGTTTGCTGAGTGTGCAGAGTTTGGTAGCTTGTTCCACCATTGTGGGATCATTGCGCTGAAGAGTTTTGCTTGGTGTCTTCTGTGCGGTGCTGGGACCACCAGACGTGGTTCGTTGGCAGAACCGCAGCAGCCGGGAAAGATTGTAGACCTGAATGAGTGAGTTGAGTTAAGCACCCTGTGAGCCATAGACAGAGCTTTGAACCCGATGTGAACAGCTACAGGAAGCCAGTGTAGAGATCTGAAGAGGGGTGTGACATGGGTCCTTTTGGCTAAACAAAAATTAGGCGAGCTGCTATGTTTTGGATTATCTACAAGGGTTTGATTGTGGATATCGGTAAACCCATCAACAAAGCGTTGCAGTAATCATGCTGAGATATGACCAGAGCCTGACCAGGGCAAATCTGCATTCCCTAGAGACGGAGGAGATGTGGTCCTTAAAGCTCAGTTGGTCGACGATGATGACCCCCAGGTTTCTGGACGGTTTGGTTTAGTTTATTTGCGTAATTGTACATTGTAAAGAAAATCTATACTTTCATTTATGTGCAAGGCTGATCATGTGTGTTGCCTTTTGTGAAATGATATGATTTCTTTTCTATCGCTGTGTTTTATGGAATGTTGTATTTTGCACTACAGGAAAAGCACGTGTTCATGTGCTCAAACCTTTGTGATGACTAACAGCAGGGAGAAATAAAGTTGACAGAAATCTGATGGTATGTCTGCACTGCTTAGTATCGCAAGACATCAGAAAGATGAATGATTGTATGTGACAGATGTCAGCGTGGGATTTGTGCTATTCTAAACAAATGATTATCAGCTGCAATGAAAGACAAGTGGGGATGGAAAGAGCAAGAAAACTCATCTATTTGTGTAAATTCTGTGGGTGGAACGCACACAAAAAGTTGACGCGTCCACTCTTACAGCTCACACTTTCATGGCTGAGCGTTGGTGACAGCTCATGAAAGGAAAGAATGCTGTGAGAGATATTTATCAGCATCTGAAAGAAGAGAAACTGTACCAATAATCAGGACGGGGAGAAATCAAAAAGGAGGTAACAGAAGGTTTCGTTGAAGGGAAGTTTTACTGAAGAATGCATTCATGAGACCTGGATCCAACAAGTTAAAACAAACTCTGTTTTTGTAAAATTCACCTGAAGACCCCTGTAGGCACAGTTTCTACTTCAGAACAGTGCTGAGAAAACCTCCTGACCCAGTTACAGTACACGAACTTTGATACTGTCATGCTTCCGTTCTTCTGAGTTTATTTCAAGATTATTCTTACAATCTACAATTGTCTAGTGTTGCCTCACCCTTGTTTATCTCAGTGATTTCCACAGAGACATGTTCTAACCACATGACTAAGATTGTTGCATAATCTCAACACTGAAGAATTGTTGGTCGGCATTCCTGTCTTTCCTTCCCTTAGCTACTTTAATGATATGTTATATGTCTGCACTGATTTGGGGTCTTTGTTTTTACTGGATGTCATTGTTTCAGTCATTTCTATTCTCAGGATTTAATCGCATAAAGCACCACGTTGTTATTCATTGTGGTCACACACAAATGATAACAAAGTAGACACTTCACACTCCTCACTGGGGAGTGTCATTTTTTTTTGTTATGTTTCCACTTTTTGGCATCATTTCGGGAGATTTTTTGTCATTATCTAAACAGTTTGTGGATCTTCTGGTTTTCTTATTAATATAATTTTGGTGATCATTTGTTCTCTGGTATTACTTTGTGTGTATCTTTCATTCTCATCCCATGATCATGTTTTGTAATTCATAGGCTGTTTGTTGACAGTCCCTATTTAGTTATGCCATTTTTGGATTCTCTGGGTTAATTGATTCTTAATTGAAGTCATTATGTGTCTCTTTGTTGGTCATTTTCCATTTTTCTTTTTTTAATTTCTTTGGTATTGTTTTTCATGTGTTTATGGTCATTTTTGCTTCCCACATTGGCACAAGCCCTGGGGCCATGTGACCCCTGTGCTTAGTTGGCCTGTTAGTGTACTCAAACTTTAAGGGGGTTCTCTTTTAAAAAGACTAGTCTTTCTCTCTTTAGGTGAGAATGATGACCATCACGGAGACTCAGACTGGTGGTAAAATTGACAATTTACTTTACAGGGGGACACTAAGGCAGTGGACTTTCCCACAGGAGTCTGGAGTAGCACTTCAGTGTGAAACTACGATAGTATGTAATTTACTCAAAGCGCTCATGCACAATTTTTACCTAACAACTGTGTTTATTTTATTCCTAAAACCAACCAAGCATCTATGTTTACACAGTTATAATCCACCATGTTTGACTACTGGCTCTGCTGCCAGTTGGGAACTCTTTCAACAAACGCCTCTTTGTGTGTCACCAATCAAGCCATTAAGGTGCTATGAGGAAATCAAAATAAATTCACCTATGTTGTAGCTAATTGGCAAAAACAATCGAATGTCATAGTAACCACACTAAAACTGAACTGAACATTTACTGGTCTGATACATGCAGCAGTATACACTGACATTTCAGGAAACTCTTGTAGGGAAGTTGATGTCACTTCTTTTACATCGGTTTTGCAAAAAAAGTTGGATTACAATTGTGCTGATTGGCAGTTGCATCAAGTTTGCATGTTCTTCCTGTGCTTGTGTGGGTTTCCTCCCACAGTCCAAAGACATGCATGTTAGGTTAATTGCTGACTCTAAATAGCCCATTGGTGTGAATGTGGGTGTCTATTCTGGTTACAGAAAGTGGATGGATACTTCTTACTTTCCAACATAATAACATTCACATTGTTCACACTGTTTTTTGGACTTCTTAGCAGGTCTTTATATCAGCGGGGTGTTTTCTCAGTTTGCATCAGAAGGTCTGTTATATGTAAAACTTTGAACTAATTTCACATCAAAAAACTCAACAGAAAATTCACTGGTGAATTAGTGAACAAAACACAACGAAAACCCACCTGAGTTTTATATTTCGAAACAAACTGTTCCCTCCAGCATTGGTCAGTGCTGACACTTATGCTGCTTTATTAATGAACCACAGCGGCCCTTCTCCCTCTAACTTAATTAGTTGCATATTTGTGGAGTCAACAAATTTTTCCTACCCTAAATTGTACAACAGAGAAACAGTCTGTTTACAGTATACATGTCACACAGGAGGCAGCTCTGTTTGACCAGTAAGAAAGTGGATGGATGTGACCTGCATATGTGTGTCTCCATGTCTTAACTTGATCTCCTCCACAGAGTGAGGAGGAGGAGCAGGGTTTTTGTGCAGGACTTGGATTCAAGCTCCATCAACTAATGCCTTAAGTCATCAGATAAAAAAAAACTTGTAAATCTAGAACGATCATCAAGCCCTGACAAGACACCAAAGGGGCAATCAACACATTTAAAAACACTGTCTCCAGTGTACCCCATTCTGCGGGAAAGTTTTTGACTGTGAGACGCCGTAGCGGAGAGACTAATGGGATTATCATGAATATCATGTGGTGATGTGGCAGCTACAATGATGACTAGCCCAAGGGTGTGGAAAAACAATTATTGTGCAGAACCACTGAGGGGAAAGGGGGGATGCATTTTCTTCCTCCCCTCATCTTCATAAACCTGTGTGGAAAAAGATGCTTAAGAGCCACTGTGTTACAGTTGCTGTCACGGCATGTCACTCATGTTTCAGCACCTCTGACAGGTCTGACATTATCCCCCAAGCCACGAAAATGCAAGCAATGTGCATGTCACTGGATGCTGTAAAGCTGATGAGCTGTTTAAATGACTTATAATGATTTCAAATACCTTTTTTATTATGCTACAGGATTTCAATTTAACGGTATATATAACTTTACAGCAGCTCCGAGCAGTAAAAAGCATTTTTCACACTTCCTTTGTTATATAGCGGCTCTTGAAGCGAAGCTCTTGAAATGAGGAATCAGAACATCTTCTTGTTCTTTATAATCCTTCGATGTTGTGATATGTCTGAAAATAAAGGCGCTGTGACTCCTCTCACCCTTCGCATGTGTCAGAGTGGCAGTTTCAATTTCACATGTTGAATCTGACATGTTAGAGGGTTTAGGCACAACTGTTTTGAGATTTAATTATCTGATAACATTATATAAAGTACAGCTTTTCTGATGATGCTCAACTCATGTGTGCTGCCCTGTCTTGTCCATCCTGACTCTGGTCAAGCCTTCTTAGCTGATTCTGATTGTCTCTTGGCCCATAACCGATTTAGAATCTTTATCTCCTCTGTCTGTGGTCTTTGTCCTCCATTTTATCCTCTTAGTCACAAATTATGCTGTCACTTTTTTATTGCTATCTTTTGAATTACAATTTTCTACTACCCTCTGTGTTGAAAAAGTGTGCAATTATCAGCCACAACATTAATACCAGCAGGCGGTTTTTGTGTTGGTGGACAGGGTTCAGCATGGGCACAAAGCCCCAAACACAATAATGTGACTGTGATGCCTGTATCTTCTGACGCTTGTCGATACTGGCCAACATAACATTTTCACTGTCCCCTGTCATAGCTTGCTGATTTTTAGACATTTTTAGAAAACCTAATCATGTTTATTTTGGCCCTAAATCCAACAAAACCACTATTTTGTAATCCAGCATTTTTGACTGCTTAGGACATAAAACTATGTTACAACAGCCGCCATTTTGGTGCAATTGTAAGAGATGGTAGCCACCATTGGGATGCCTGGCAACAAATAGATGCAATTTGTACAGATGCCTGCTGCCATTTGGGCACAAGAAAGGCTTCTCAGAAAAAGATCACATGAATGGTCATTTAGATTGGTGAATGTTGTTCTATTGAGAGCAGAAGTGATCAGTGGATGTCTGACAAAGGCATAGGCAACATGGTCATGATGCACCTGAACAAACAGTTAAAAGCTGTAACATTTGAACTTGTTTTCTGTCGTGTATTTGCATGACATGAGTTCTATCACGTCACCTGTAGTTCAGTCAGACCGGGCACCCTGACCAACACACACACAGCCACTTGTAGCCTACCACAGACATCACTTCAGGTGTCCCCACTGGAAGACTCGACTGGGGTTTTTTAAAGACTATTTGCAGTGTAGTTTCACAAAAATGTTGTAGTTTCTTTCTGGTTTCAAAATCAATCATTGTGAATACATTCTGACACAGTGAGTTTTCTGAATAGATGAATGGAAAATGAGCTGCATGAAGGCAGTTGTGTTGGATGACAGCCTACAAAGTACAGGACTGTCAAACCAAAAGTTTCAAGTTCAATTCCAGAAGCTAAAGAGGCTTTAGGTAAAGAAATATCAAGTTAAATTCTTATCTATTAAGCCAGACTGCAATTCTTCTCTAACCTTAACCAATGGCTGCAAGATACTGCACTTATATTGCAATTTTCTACCTATTGTTACCCAGAGTGCTTTACACTGCTTCTCATTCACCCATTTGCACTCACAATCACACACACACACACACACACACACACACACACACACACACACACACACACACACAATCACACACACACACCAATGGGGGAGCTGCTATGCAGCTGGCCAACAGTCACCGGGAGCAACTAAGTTGGGGTTCAGTGTCTTGCTCAAGGACACTTTGACATGTGACTGGAGGAGCCGGGGATTGAACCAACAACTGTGAGATTGGTGGACAACCGCTCAACCTTCCTGCCCCTAAAGAGTCTAAACATAACTATAAAGAAATTAACAACTATGTGTTACGATGTGTTATGTACTGAAACTGCAAGATCAGATATTTTAGTGAAAAAGATTGTGTTGTCTGAGAACATTTCATTGATATATTCAGTGTCAGCATATTTGCAACTTGCCATTTAAATTAAATATGTTAATAGAAAACATTTTCAAAATTCATAGACAAACAAAGTGATTAGAGCATTAAAGAAATAAATTTCCTAAAATATAAATCTGAGGTTGCACAGTCTCAATAGACCTTTTTTCTTACTAAACTAATGTTTGTTCTGTCTGTAATCTATTTATAATGTTGTGTCTGTTCCTTCTCAACATTCCAGCTTTTAATAAAAACCATTACTGGCTCCTCTTGGAAATTCTTGCATGATGGATGGATTTATGCCTGCAACCTGGAAACTTATGGGCTTCACACTATTTCACACTGGATATGTTTGGTGACAGCGAGCTCTAATGGAATGAAAGGTGTGAATCCATATGGATTTACTATAGGGAAGTAATAAAACATGTTGGCCTGTTTTTTCAGGGGAGTGGGTGACCCTGCTGCAGACCCTGGAAGATGAATAGTCATTTTCAGCTTAACAGCAACAGATTTCGCATAATCACGAATGTGCGGTTTCAATCCTCACCTTCTATCAAACACATTACAGAGGGGTCTGCAAAGGTTGTACAACTTTATTAGTATTAAATAAAGTTTCTCTTGTCTCCTTTTTCTGCTTTTGTCATGTCATGTCATTCTTTCAAGCTAAAATTAGCTTTTCACAACACCACTGAGATTTCTGTTTCTCCTATGAACTCTGCTCTGTTGCAATCAGTTCGATGCAAAAAAATACACATGCAAAGCTGTTAATTCCAATGAACCTCGAGCATGACAATATGTGCCATATAATATTCACAATGTTGGGTTCTGACAACCACAACAGCGCAGATTACACCTGGAAATACAGTTCAACAACAGTGAAATAACACACAAGAGTCGACTTTTGTCTTTTACTTGCACAAGGGGAGCCCGGCGGGGTCTTAGTGACTTAACACTTCACCCGAACTCAGCCAACTCCACCGGGCTCTTCCTTGTTCACACTATTTATTGGAAAACAGAGATCAAAGCAGATAGAGAGTTCAATGCAGAAAAAACAACTCATAAGTATAGGCCAATGAAAAATGCAATTCATCACATAATGTTAATATAGCGTTGCATTGTTTCCTTGACCACTGGTCAACAGACTTTAAAAGTAAACTACAAAAGCAACTATCAAAGCTACATGGTGTCACTAATGACATCATCAGTACATAGACACATCACAAACATACACGCATTACATTTAATGTTGGAAACAATTAACAAACCCTAACATGCAACACTTGGGCAAAAGTGGAAAAGTTGCCTGGGTTCAGTGCACAACCCGTGTATGGTTGTGGTTTGTATCATATCTATGAACTTTGAATGCTACAGGCTTTTTTATTAAAACACCCAGAGCTTATAATCCATTGTCTGCAAAGTTTTTATTTTATTTCACAAAAGCTCAAACATTCTTTTAAATCATCAACAGAAACTTCTGTACAAATAGTGTACACCCCTTATTGTATCTCTCTGGCTGTGGGAACACTGTCCTTCCTCTCTGTGCCTCTCCCTTTATGAACATCACAAAACAACAAAGTCTTGCTTCTGTGGTTCTGACAGCCGCACCAAAGTCACACAAGTTAACAAGTGGCATATTTCAACATGCTAATGCAGTCGCTCTGGGAAGTGGGCACGCAACAGTGACCTCCCTCTGAGTCAAAGTACGCCACTGGCATATTAATGCCAATGTAAACATGGTCCAGAGCTAAATTACAGTGTAGCCTCTACATTTTAATCAAAATGATATACTGTTTACACTTTACATTTGTTTTCATGGGACTATCCTCTGAATCCCAAAGGTCAGCCTAGTCAATCCAAGCTATAATTGTCAAAGAAGCTTAAGGACATTTCATATCTGTCAAAAAAAAAAAAAGGTTCTGCAGGATGGTTGCTGAATCACAGAGTGAGCAGCAGTGTTAAAAAATGAAAAATGGTCAGGAAATATAGGTGCAGATATGTTTGATATGTTACAATAGTAAGCATCCAAACCGCCCCGGTGTCGCACGAGGAGGGGAGAGTCATCGAGATAAATTCATTTCACCTGACCCTAATGCTAATATCAGCCTTCTAAATATAAATTATAAGATCTTAGCATGTTGATAAGTTAAAGCCCCAGCTTATAACATGTTACATTAAAATAACTTGAAAATCATTTTGATGCCATTCCAATGAGGTGAGTGGCATCTCTGCTACTGCTACTGCAGGTCTGCAGCCTCTGTTCTTGGGCTATGTAACTTCAGGACGTCTCTCAAGAACTTTGGAATGCTTTACAGCACCATGTGACACTCATCTGCAAAGGGTCAGACCCTTCACGTAGCTATAAGAAGAAGCTACCTCTGGATTCTTAGTATGGCTTAACATGGCAGTGGTGGCTAAATTAAAAGGTAAAAGTCTACACTTCTATAGTGCTTTTGTACCTTGTTGTTACCCAGAGTACTCACACATTTTCATTCAGCCATTAACACTTACACACACACACAATTCAATTCAATTCAATTCAACTTTATTTGTATAGCGCCAATTCACAACAAAGTCATCTCAGGGCATGCACACACACACACACACACACACACACACACACACGGAAACTTAGGCTTCGCTGTCTTGCCCAACATACACACTTCAACATACAGCCAGTCCTAGGACCTCTCTACGTCCTGAGACCCAGCCATGGATGTGATCCCCAAAGGATGGGAGTGACCTAAGAAACTAGACAAGAGTAAATATTGGACTGGGTTGTGCTCAGCAGCCTCACTCCTACTATTCAAAAAACTGCTGAAAGCAGAACTCTTCCACAACTTCCTCTTAATTGGTCAATCTAACTTGCCTGTAGGTGTGAATGGTTGTATGTCTGTCTATGTCCATCTGTGTTGGCCCTGAGATAGATTAGAGACCTGTCCAGGGTGGACCCTGCCTCTCCCCCATGATTGGTGGGACAGACTCCAGCCTCCCGTGACCCTAAACAGGATAAGTGATGACAGATATTGGATGGATGGATGGATGGTCTTTAAGGCTCCCCTCACCCTCAAAATAATGCAGAACACATGCTCCTCTCCAAACGAGTGCTCTCCATCTCCTCCTTCAAAGCCATCATCCACTCAGCATATCTCCTTATTCCCCCCTTCCAACCAATAATTATCCTAATTAGAATATGAAAAAGGAGCAGAGGAGCAGGGGCTAGATGTGGGCCAATCCCTTTAAATCTTACATGACCCCTTTTTTTCCCTAAAGGGCAAAAAGAACTGAATCTGGAGTCAAAAGTGCACTTGGGGTGTGTTAATGACAGAGATAAAGGCAGAAGTTTGGAGCTAGCCAGTGGCATCTAATTAATATATACACAAAGGCTGGAGCTGGTGTTAAAGGATGATTACCTGCTCCCATATTTCATCTTTGTCACTGCTGATGTACTAAAAGGACTGATGGTGAGGAAGAAGTTTCGGAGAGGTGAGTGGCGACTGATATGATAGCAGGATTCTTTCAGGACTTCCGCCTCACTGCTGGAAAGCTGTTTGCCTGACCGAGGATTCAACACATTTTCTTAGACTTGTCAGAGAACAAAGACACTTCTTTTAGGGATACCTGAGGACTAGCATAGATAAGAAAAGATGGCAGTTTTGATGCCTGGTACCACAACAACTATATAAAAAAACTAATATAGAAAAGACTACAAAGTTCAGAAGCAGTGTGAACACTGAACACTTCCTACTCCAGACTGCATATTCACAACGTCAAAACAAATCCTTATCAAGTAGATTTAGTAACATTTCTTAGTTTAACTTTTCTTATAGTTTGGGGTACCACTACTGTGGTCCAGTGTTCCTGGAGTTCAATCCCTCTCCTTTACTGTTCTACGCCGGTGCCAAAGGTGCCAAACACCCCAATCCATAGGACCAGTAGGACCATAAAACATCCTACTGGATGTTTTATGTTTGTCTCCGTGACAAAACCTTTGGCCGAACTGTAATGTGTTATATTGGAACAGACACTTCTTTGTTGGACAGCAGCCTTTTAGTCCATAGCAATGTAAAACTTATTTGACTGGAGACAGTGACAGTGGTTTTCCAGCAGCAACCAATACCATGATGGTTTCTGGGCTATTCCTTCACATCAGAACCCATTTCTGTGACATCTTTCAAACCTTGGAAAGTGACTACGCTTCCCAATACACTTTAATATATATACATTTACATTACATCTACATTTTACATTTAGTCATTTAGCAGACGCTTTTATCCGCTTTTAGCGACTTACAAGTGAGGAACAAGGCAGCAAGAATCTAAGTCAAGGAGAAAACATCAAAGCAAAGTCCTATTAGAAAAGTGTTCACAGTTCATGAGATGCAAGTGCAAGAAAGAGCAGAAATTAAGTTCTTTTTATTTATTTAATTTTTACATAGAATAGATATAAGTGCATAGGAAAGTGTGGTTATACAACTGTTTAAATCTACAAACCATTTTTATGTTGCCACAAAGCCACCAGCTTTAGTCCATCGTGATCCCTCACACTACGTCCTTGGATTTGTCAAATTCAAATAACTTTTGGCACCATGTGTAGTTTATACAAAATAAGTTAAACCTTGTGCACCTTCTCCTCTTGAGGTTTTCTTCTGTTAAAGATGTAAGTTGAAGTAGAGCAGTCCAAAGAAATACAGTAATTTAAAGCCCTACACGTCTATGACATTCATGTCTATGATGAGTGTATGTAAGCATCTGACTGTAGTTGTATATCACCTCAGAACATGGCCCAGCCTTCGACTACCGTATGTTTATTAAAATGCTGATGTTGCAGTTTGGTTGTGGCGGAACATCTTTTTTTGGAGACATATTTCTCAGAGCTGACACGATACATTTCCAGGTGTCTCTCATACGTTGGTACTTCAAGCAACCTTATAGTACACATTAAAGGATTTCAGAATTAAATGCATTATACACATACATATACATATACATAATTATCAAGTCGATAATACAATTATCAATGACTAAGATAAATAAAGAGTAAAGACATAAATGCATTCAACTGGGACGGTGCTGAATATTGTGTACAGCTATTACCACAAGGGTACAAATATATAACCAATGTGAAAGCTACAAATGTGGCCTTCCAGAGGCTACAGTCCCAGTGACAGGCCATCCTACCCCTAAGGGGAAAATAATGTCACTTTTTTTCTCGATGTCTGTGCTGTGACACTGTAATACAATGCTCAAAATAGGCCTATGCAGTCACCCTCCAGATGTTTATTTGGCTCACTTTGGATTCAGAAATAACAAGAATACATATTATATGAATTGGATCAAGTGACATTCAGTAACTTGATCCAGAATCACATTGACAGGCCTGATGGAGACATGAAGCTAAGTACCTATTTGATTTTTTTATCCCATTACCATAACGGAAAAATGAATAGCCTTATCATAAAAAAAAGAAAAAGAAATGAATTTTATAGAGCAGCATCTGTCTTCATTTGGAGAGCCTTGTTCCTGATGCTGTATGATGGTCGGAGGGATTCAACTTTAAAACTGTGAAATAGGCTAAAGTCTACAAACATAAAGGTGATTTGTTATGAGGGAATTATGAGTGGGCTGTGTTTGTGTGAGCCTTCGTCAACTGCAACCACAGCAATAGTGAGTTTTACGCACACGGCAGGCTAATGTTTATGGACTAATGTCCAGATACACTGGGTAAAAGGCCTGACAGTCAGAGGTGGTCCTGTGTGTTAAACCCATACTTTCATTATGTAGAGGCTTTGTTTGAGCTGCAATAGAGGACAAAGAAGAGACAAAGCTTTTTTGGCATCACAGGTTATCTGACAATAAATCCAGAGTAATAATACTAAATTGAGAGCATCAATTACTAATTATACAAATTAAGAAATTCGGTTGCACATTTCAGAAATTCATGATTATGTTTTTCTCTCCTCCTCTGCTCCTCCTGAAGTCAATAGTTACCTGTCAGCCTGCAGCCTGAATTACTTTCTTTATCTGTATAAAAACCTCCATTATCCGAAAAAACGCTCCACTGGATGAAATATTTCTTCATATCACAACATGTGGCCAACATATTTTTAACACACATTGCCTCATATGCTCCACATTAGCTTGTCCCTGTAACGTGACTGCTCAACTGCACATGTGTGATATCTCTAGTAGAGTTATGGTTATTCACATCAGCTTGGACATTTCATATTTCATATTCATATTTATTCATATTTACTTTAACAACACCTTCTGGACTGTCATCCTGTCGATATGTCTGGCTGATGTGTTTTTAATATTTTTGGACAATAACAGAGTACATATATATTGCACACAAATAAGTTGATGTAGGCGGCAGACTGACTAGCAACCAAACATACGTAGAGAAGATTCAGTGATACTGTATCTGTGTGGTCATTGTGGTCAATGTGAATAATTTAGAAAATCACAAAAGTTATCATATACTCAGCTATATGCCACTTTTAGCGGTCAGAAATTTAGTGGATTTAAAACCTTTCATTGGGAGCTAAACATCCCCCACAGACAAGCTCAGAACCTTCTCAGTATTAAACAAGGCTGAATCTTAATTAGCACTTTTTACACTTTTAACAAGACACAGTATAGTACTTTTTTCTCTTCTAATTGCAAATCAAAGCACTATATAATCATTCCTATGAAACTATAAAGTGTGCAGGCACCAAAATAAGAGCACTGTGAAAATTGAAAGAACAAGCAAGACTGTGCTAAGGTAAAAACAAAATCTGATTTTGTATTTTTCTTATAAAAGTAGTGCATAAATTAATATAAAGACTAATTGGCTGAGTAACACTCAGTGTGGTGGTCTTTCTTTGCTTTTGAGGGTGTAGGTGGAGAATTTCTCTAGAGGTAACTTGGCAACAAGTTCTCAGTAAAAGAGAAGTATAACGCAGCAAACTTGTAAACTAACAATGATTTTGGCTAATTACATACAAATTAGCACAAACATAGTGAAACAAGTTATCACAGGGGGTTGTAGTATCTGAACCTGGCTTCAGTTACAAAATCTTCCACATTTCATTTTTATGTTTACAATCCATAGCAACAATTTATTATGTCCCTCTACCAAGGAGTTATCTTTAGCTAAACACCTTCCAGGTCACAGAAAATGTGGTGGAAATTAAATATTAAAACCGTTGATTGCTTGCAAACTGTTTAAATGCAGTTTTGTTGAACAACTGTCAAAAACAATGACAAACTGTTAGTCAAACATAATATTTAAAAATATAATATACTATAATAACCTAAAAACACAAACACAGAAAAACAACAAAACTACCAAACATTGATGGAAAATGATGATGGAGAAAGGTCAAATAATTCCTATGAATAAATTTCAAGTGGATAAATTACCAAAAAGAGACAAAAATTCTAAAAATATATGACATAATATGACCAAAGTGGAATAACTCTCAAGACT
Source organism: Channa argus (assembly GCF_033026475.1). Classification (NCBI taxonomy): domain Eukaryota; kingdom Metazoa; phylum Chordata; class Actinopteri; order Anabantiformes; family Channidae; genus Channa; species Channa argus. The sequence continues at coordinate 21,311,126 of NC_090213.1, read as the reverse complement.
CAAAATTAACTTTATTGTCCCCTCAGGGCAATTAGTTGTGTAGCTTGTAGTCTCTTTCAGACTGTGGGTTCTGTTTAAAAAGGTTTATTAAGTTTGACGTAACCTGTCTTATATAGTTTTGAACAATGTACCATGTTGTAATTAGGGATCTCCTGATGCTGATACGAGTATCTGATTCAAAGTCCAATACTGCCCTTGTGCACTTGTAATCTTACCTGTAAAACTGTCATACTCATGTGTCTTAAGATTATTTTAAACATGTTTGATATTTGTGACAGACCTCTGCAATATCTGATGGAGATCTGCAGTAACTAGGTTTCCTTTATTTTACAAAGGTATTTTACCTCCGTATTTTTCTGTTGACTCTACAGTCCTTGTTGTCCACACATTTCCATCCAAGATCTGTGCTTTGTTTGTCATTTTTCATTTAAAAAGTTGCTCATGGTCGCCACTATATTTGCTTAGGTAGAAGAACATGCAATGTTTTTTAGTGGATTTGTGGGTTTGTCCCCCTTGGAACATCCAGTTGGCAGGTGTGTTTCATCCAGACTTTCAGAGACCAGTTAGTGGAAATAGTGTTTAAGTAAACACCTCAGTTTGCAGAATTTCTCAAGGCAGTGGTGCATTATTGCCCACTGTTACCCAAGCACAGGGAAAATAACTGATATTTGCTCAGCATACCAATTTACAGTGTGAAGACATCTGTTCTGTCATGCCCCAGTCTGTGAAACGTGAAACAAAGACAAAACCGATGCATTAACTAGGTGATTTCTGAGCTGCTGTTGAGTTGCCTGCTGCCACAGGCTCACACTGCTCAAAGGTTCTGGAGGAAGAATTTACTACAGCCACAATACCAAGTGTTGATTTTACTGGTCTGTGATATACAGCAGTGAACACTACAGTACATCAGTCACTTGAACAAAAGACTGAAAATCAAAGAGAATGTTCACATTTGAAACCGTGGACAGTCTTTCAACAGAGACAGGTTATCATCAACAACTGCTTATCATCAAATTCTCACTAAATTTCCATCATGTGTTAACAACAAAACCATGGAAACTGAGCAACTCTATCCACTAAGGAATTCTGCAGGATGTGGAAGCTTTAGATGTGGATGTTGTACTGACTTCAGAGGTGCTCCATGCCAGCAGGCAAAGCAAGCATTGCTTGCCCCCCTCCCCCCCCCAGGAGCACCCTAACTCTTACTCTGCTGCACGTAACACATGATTCAGTGTAAACAGTGTTTAATGAAACAAAGAAAACCAAAAAGAGGAGAAAAAGCACGATAGTGGCAGGTGGAACAGATAATAACGATTATATATAATAATAAATAGTATTATTAAATGCTGCTAGTGTAGCTGTAATTGTCGTAAAGATTTGAATAACAGAACGTCCACTGGTGTCACATTGTTTCTTTTGTTTACTTTGACATTTAACATGAGTTAACTTAGCTAAACTACGTTAGCAGAGCAACCTAATGTGTCCAGCTTTGCTGGGACACCGGAAGTCAACCGCTTACCTTAGCAAGTAGGCTGCAAATAATCAGACAATAACTAAACTATGTCCAACAATGCTAACTGTAGACCCATGAATGCTAAGGTATGAAATTTAGATGCAAATAATTTGGACAAGTGTACTATAATTCACTAGAGTTTCTTACTGTAAGTTAGTGTGGAATTCAATTCAATTCAATTCAACTTTATTTATATAGCGCCAATTCACAACAAAGTCATGGAATCTGGTGTAGTGTGTATTTTATTGTAGCCTTCATATTTTAGGCATGGTGGTTTTGTGGATGGCCACTGACTGGCTTGGTCCAGTTCTACTACTTTTAAATTCCTGTAGCACCATGTGTTGACAGGTATAGTTCTAACCAATGCAGCCACAAGCAGAAGGTAGAAGTTTCCTCAAAAACACAATCCACTGCCAACATTGTACCACTGGTATTAAGGAAAAAATTAATGAAGCTCTTGATATTCACCTCTGTTTCCTTATTCAGAATTTGTTTTTAGGTAAAACCAGAATACACACCCATAAACACATTTATGCACATTTGATGAAAGCACTGTGTCCAATTAGTTTATTCCAAACCTGAGAGTGCTGTGTGTCCGGTAATAGCCCTGTGCTGGTCCAGCTCAGAGAACTTAAAGCAATCCTATCTTCTTCCAGTGATCTCTATCTCTCTCATGTTATCATATTTGAGATTAAACTTTTTAGTTTACTTTTATCAGTAGTGTGCCCTTCTCCAGAGACAGTGCTCCCTGAATGAAAAGCGTCCTATGCATCGTATTATTCATTCTATTAGGTTCTTCATTACTGACACTATTTGAAAGCTTGGTGTTGTTCTCCACTTCAGAACTAAAGCTTTTCTTGCATTTGCTCCCATTGTTATGTCCCATCAGACTGCAAAATCAGATACGTGGTGTCTACACCTCAGCCACATCTTAGATTTGCACCTAACACACATTATATTATTACTTTTTGGGCGTATGTGCTTAAAACACTCCACAAAAAGCCTTCAAACTAATGTATGTCTACAGAGAACCCTGACATAAACTCTAACCATGAATACAGTATTGTTGTTCACCCATTAAACTTTTAAAAACATGATTAAATAGCTAAAAACTGAACGTTTTCTTGACCACTAGTACAATTACTATTGTTTTGTATATTATTTTTCTCTATCCAATGTGATCCTATAAGCGCCCTCATATTCCTCTCTGTCCTCCATGAAAACCAAACATAACTCATGAGGGAGTAACACATGCCCAAACACATTCTTGGTATGGACACAAATTCTCTACTAATTTTTTAGGCTACACTTCCGATTTAGACATGGTGTAAGTCCATCCCCTGAAAGTCTGAGAGTCAGCATTGTATAGGAGTCAGTTCAGGAGCAAGACAAGGTGCTAGAAGCAATATGTTAATTTCTGAATCAGCTTGCTTCAGAAGAGAGAGGAATCAGGACTGTTTGTATGTACGTATTTAGAGAAAACAACTTAGTCACTAAGTGACAGCGCAGGGAGGTACAGAGGTCGTCTATCAATCTTGCAGTTGTTGGTTCCATCCCCGACTCCTCCAGTCACATTTCAAAGTGTCCTTGAGCAAGACACTGAACACCGACTTAGTTGGGGGTTCACTCCTAGTGAGTGTTGGCTAATAGGTAGAAAAGCGATATATTAGTGCAAATGATTTAAAATGATTCTGGTTAAAAGTGAGCCAAGCATCATGGTGATAAACTGCCTGGTGGTGATTACACTGCCACTTCACAGCAAAAGGTCCTGGGTTCAAACAGTATATGTTATTATAATGACATACGTTATTATATGTCTATGTGGTCACTTTATCACACCAAGGTCAGTTCCTTTTGCTAAGCAAAGACAATGAAACTTAAATAAACAACCTGTCCTACTACATTTAAAAATAATGGATTATGTTAAGTTAAAGTGCAGGAATCATTTATTACATTTAGTCATTTGGCAAGTACAAGTGAGACACACACACAGGATCAACTTGGTCAGTGTCTTGGCCAAGGACACTGTATAGACATACTTTGATTGCTTGTCTTACCTGGAATATGAAACCTGATCTTCCAGTCTGTGCCATTAAACAATACATTTTAAATCTTTATTTCAGCTTAGTCCAGTGAGAAGACTCAAATTTACAGTAGTCAATCTTTATCTAATTTCATCTTTATCCTAACCTGATTTAGTGTCCTCAACACAGCCATTGGACTTTCTACATGAGGAGAATATTGATTTTAAATTACATATTAACAAACACAAAGAATTACAAACAAGTTTTAAATTACCTCCATTAAACTGAACAACTTCTTTGGGCTATAGAAAAGATCGAAAGAGGGCAATGTGGCATTTTTGGCACAGGGTTTGATGATTGCTAAGCACAAAGTCCAGATGATGTGCAGATCGCATGATTTAAAGTTTATATTCGGACTATTTTGGACTTTTTTAGCAAAAACACATGGAATTAACTTTATTGCATGTATTTGGTATTTGCAAGGACATGAGTATATTGTTAAACTGTTAGGTTTGCTAATTTTGACTACTTCAGTACAATGGAGTCATGTTAAAAAGGCCTTTGCCTGTTTGATGTTGTTACCGAGAGAAGAGCACTAAATTTAACTTTACCCCCAGTATCACAATGCACCAAATAATTAAATTCTACATATCAGAGCACACAGTATTATTTTTTTCATACAAGCAACAGCTTCAGTTGCATGTTAAAGTGGGCAGGTTATTGTGCAGGTAGTGGATTTAAAATGAATCGAAAAAAGGACATGTTTTTCTCAGGGGTTGTGGGCACCAGGCAGTCAGCATGGCTGAGGGCTGTGTCTGGGCAGAGAGCAGCCGTTGGACAGATTACCCGGGGTTGCACAGGCCAAATATCATCTAAACTGGATGTTGTCAGCATTGCAGCAAAGGCAGCTGGAGAAACTGTGAAATAAAACACCTTTCTGCTTAGCATCCTTCACATTCAAAGGGGCCGCGTTCACTCGCATGCCATGGAAAACTCGACTGCCATTACCCTGTACCCCAAAAACTGAGCTCCCACTATGAAGTACATTTATAGGGGAAACATGACACCATTGCTACATTTGGATCTGGGTAAAAAGCAGTTTATCTATATCATATACAGTATAAAGGGTTTGATGTCCTGAGCAGAGCTTAGTTCTATTTCACTTCATAAAATAAGATTTATTGCTGAACGAGCAGCTGAACAATCCTGACACTAAGATCTGTTCCATTTGTGCATATTTAACATATCCGCTTTTATTAAACTCCAAAAAGTTTTTTCATTGTAGTGCATTTAAAGGCCCCTTTCTAAATGTCCTTCTAATTCACACTGGAAATTTCCAAGTAAACCTAAAGCACATTTTAGAGGTGGGGGAGTTTCATACACTGTAAGCTATATTTAACTATGCTTTTAAAACAGATATGTTGACAAGACAAACATGAGATAGCTCTAAAAGAAATCGGTTTAAAGTACTTAACTTAGTCAGATTCTGAGCTGAACAAAATGATAAAAGAAGACACACTATGCAAATGATAATAGTTAGCATAGAATATTTGTAAAAATGGCAAAACCCATCCAGAGGCATAAGTAATGCAAGTAAAGTAAATATCTACTTAAACCAATATATAATGTCAACAACAATTGCATCAGATTTTCATATATACTAAATCATGTTTTATGTCCTGTCATGTTGGAAGGTATTTGTATTATGCATTCACATTGTTTAATGCTGCAGTGTGGCGAAAGTGGTAGAGCGGTCATCCACCAATCCCCCAGTTAGTGGTTCCATCCCCACCTCCACTGGTCACATGTCAAAGTGTCCTTGAGCAAGACACTGGCGTTGGCCAGCTGTATAGCAGCTCCACCATCGGTGTATGAGTGTGTATGCGATTGTGAGTGCGCCTGGGTGAATTGGAAGCAATGTAAAGCGCTCTGAGTACCAACAGGTAGAAAAGCATTAAATAAGTGCAGACAATTTACCATTTACTCCAGATTATGGTCAAGTATATCGTTTTTGTTTTTGTTTTTTCTTGACATGAGTGTAGAAATTGCTTCACCTGGTACAAATTAAATGATTGGACATAGATTAGAAAGGCAGAAATGTGTTCATATAACGTTCCACATTATACACTGTCAGGATAAAAAGCTAAACTACAAGTGAAATCCAAAGAACTCTGTGGAAAAGTTCGTAACAATTTGGGGAGAACTGATCCGACTATTGAAAGAGTGAATGCAGCCAAATACAGAGAATTTGGACAAGAAAACATACTCTAGGGTGTACGAGAGCTAAGACTTGTGTAGAGGTGATCTTACTCGAATCTGATGCTCCTGATGCTTCAGCACATACGTCGCTCCAGAGATCGTTGTTAAACAAACATTGAACATTTATTGTACTTGCTTCTCAACTTAGCTGATGACAGATCAATGTTCAGTATTAATACTTACTGTATATGTAAATAGAGATTGAGATTAAGAGCTTTTAATTTCTAATTAGTTTTTTATGTGGTTTAAGTTTTGCCATTATGGGTTATAATGGGTGTTTTTCTTAGTTTACAATAAATCTATGGCACAGTAAAATCTGCAAAATCATCACATAAGATTAGCTCGTCTGGTGTTGTGTGAAAACCCTGTGTCATAGCACACAGTCATGTCATGGCATGTATTCTGTAAACTCTATGCAGTTGTGACTAATCATCCATGATGTAGCTAAGGCATTATCACAGTCAAATTTTTAAATCGTTGCTTAAATGTTTTGCACTTATATAGCACTTTTCTACCTATCAGCACTCAAAGCACTTTACACCGCTTATTCACCCATTCACACACACACTCACACACCGATGGTGTGGCTGCTATGCATCTGGCCAACACTCAGTGTCTTGCTCAAGGACACTTTGACATGTGACCAGATGAGGTGGGGATTGAACCAACAACTGTGAGATTGGTGGACAACCGCTCTACTTTCCTGCGCCACAGTCACCCAGAGTCGCTTAGAGTTTGACTTGGCTTTGGGAGTCTGGACAAGCTAAATGGCCATTTTCATTGCTCCTAAACAAACAAACAACACAATGATTGAGGAGGAACTAGTGTCATCGCTGTGCATGAATGAAGTCGACTGAAACTGACCACATGTTTCCCATAAGTGCAGATGCCTGGATATTTTCATTTGTCAACACTGATTCTAACAATCCCACAGTCATATTGAAAAGAGCAGTGCCATTGGAAATGAAACAGCAATCAGACCCGTACACTGCAGCATTGTCACATTTCACTCACTGAGAACATTTTTTTTTTGTCAAGCCATTGATTTAGTTGAAAGTAGTCATACTGGAATTATTAGACAATAAAAGCAGTGTCTTATGTGTCGCATGCAGATTTGAACTTTCATAATTATATTTATTTGCATAGAAAGATCAAACTGGAATCAAAAGGATTGTCTTCACATGTGGTTGTCTTTAATGTGAATAATGTGAATACATTAATTTGGGTTGTGTTTTAGTGAATATTAAGAATGTTGAGTCATTTTAGGCTAGATTAGTCTGTTTTTGTTTTATTTCCCATTCAGGCTGCCGGTCTTGTAATTTCACAATGTTTTTTTAATTGTTATTATAAAATCTTGCTCACTCTAACGTTACCACACATCCTGTGACCCATTAACTGAGATGCAACACACCAAACTTCTACAACATAACTAAAAACTAGAGCAACAAGCCAGACAGAAATGTGCTTCATAAATACAACTGCATGCTTCTGTCTTTGAATCGCCTAATTGGATCACAAAGAAATGTAGATTTCTGGTGTACTTCCTTGTCTTCTGATGAACAAATTTTCATAATTGCGACCCAAGGCACATGAGTTTAAACACAGGGGAAATTTTGTGTGGAATGATTACTCTTTCTCCAGTGCTTCGCATTTTAAAACTTCACCCGAGTCGCAGACAGACTCCTGCAGGAATGTGATTATATCAACAAAATGGTGTCAGGTGCAAATGGCTTTGAGCTGCCCCACAACAATACCAGTTGAATTTTCAACACTTGAGATTTCCTCTGGGACAGCCATTCTATAATACTTGATCTATAAAAAGAAGCAAATTGCCTGCTTGCACAACCAAACCACCATTTGACAGGGCTTCTGGGCTGCTTCTCGTGGTCGCTATTAAAGCTCTGGCTGTTGTTTTCCTTCAGGGCCTGACAGACAGACTTCAGACTGCCCCCACCCTGCCTGCTAGATCCGCCTGAGCACATACACACAGCCCCACCGGCTGTGGACGGCTTGTTCGCTTCTTTGTGACACAGCTTGAGAGGTACATGGGAACAAGGTACAACTGTGTACATAAGTATTTCCAACTTCTTTACACATCTCAGCAGTGTGTGGAACTCTGTCTAAAATGTGTAATTCAAGCCTGGAGGGAGAAAACACTGGCAGAGGAGTTAAGTACTGCCTGATGAGGACACGGGATGAATGCTTGACAGATTTCTCTGGAAAGGAATACAAATTATACATGCCAGTGGATGTGATTGAGTACCTTATACATGTTCCCCCACCTAATTTTTTGAGAATATAAAGGCTTGATGGGAACACTGAAAGTCCCTGCAGACACCAGATGTGATGCACCAGTGAGCCAGTGCAATAGTTAAAATGAAGGGGATCACAGAGGGATCAGGAACAGAAATTTATGAAATGTTCAGTTAAGGAGCCAAAAAATACTGTATGTGGCCAACAGATTTCGTATTTAACTTGCTTCAGAAATAGCTTAGTAATTTCCATTGATTAAAAAAGATGGTAAGAATCTCTTTAGGAAAAATGGTAGTAAATTTACAATAGATGTAATGAATTTATTTCTTCTACATAATCACTAGTTGTAACTAAAATAATATATATACAATGAGCCATTGTTTTTTATTCAGTCAGCTTATGGAGGCAAATCCCATTTGATGTAAACTAAACTAATTTCTACTAAATTCTGCACACAGCACATAGACTGTGCTGAATACAAATGTAGTTGTTTGAGTGTTATCATACTATTGAATGGCAAGTTATGAGTCACTATCAGCCCAGACTTATGGTTTGGTAAGTCTGCCTGTTATGCCCAACCCAAGTTTAAACATCACTGTGGCACATAATATGACACAATAATGTCCTACCAAACCTACTAGCATGTGGAGCAGGTACCTACTGGCCTATAGGTATGGTTCCGATAACAACAGAGAATGGACTAAATACCATGATGGCATCCAAAGCCTATGGATAATGTGTGTGCCATGTACGGTTTGGTTAGTGGGATGTTAATTATTTTTTAGAACAAGTAAACTACTTTTTCTAAATGCTACATAAAATTCTAGCTAATAGCTCTGCACAACCCTTTAGGTATTTTTCAGTATCAATCTGCAATAAATAAGAATCCTGAAACAGTACTAATCACAAAAGAAATAACTGAAATTCAAGTGTGTCGTGTGATGGCCAGTTGTGTCCATTGTAAGAGACATATATAATGAGAAGACCTACAACCGCAATGGCTCCATTAATTATGCATCAGCCCACGTTTGCATTAACAATATGCCTCAGTGTTTATTGTTGCAACAGCTGTCTCTTGTTGGAGCCACTCTCTCATCACTGTTGGCTGATATGACAGAGCTGCCACTGAACTTAAACAAGCTTGAGAAGAGCTGGTGCATGCTGACATGCAAAGTTTCACATCTGTAACTGCCTCAATGACCTTCTGACATGTCACACACTTACACTTTTCTCTGTTAGCCAATCAATCTGGCAACAACCAGGAAAGACGATAGCAGCTTCATTACTGTCAGTGCTGAACATAATAGCTCTAATGCTTAGTGTCACTTCCATGTGAGGATAACAGGAACACTTTAATTAGGGGACACAATGGCAACAGTAAGCATGTTTAGGTTAAATAATATGAGGCAAAACAGACAGCTTCCAATTTAGTGGGATATCTCATGTTAGTCAAGCAGTTTAAGATATTGTTTACATAACCTGTGCAGCATGAGAACCTTTACTGAGCTTCATCTTGTTATTGTGGAAAACGGAAAACGGTGCCTTACTGTACTGCACCAGTGCAACCAGTCACAATTTGTGTAATTAACACAATAATGAACACAATATAAAGATTCAATTAAACTATCTACTTTGTTTACATTCGTCTTTTTCTTCTTCTTTTTCTTCTTATTAGCGTTACTACGACACAGCTAAAGGGGCCCTGGTTCTAATCCACGGCCAGTTGCAGGAGTTTGCATGTTCTCCCTATGCTCGTGTTGCTTTCCTCCAGGTACTGCAGTTTCCTTCTACAGTCCAAAGACACGCGTGTTAGGTTAATTGGTGACAAGCTAAAACAACAAATCAAACGTTAAATATGAGACATTTTAAAGGTTTTTGAAAAATATCTGCACATTTGCATTTGGATGCCAGCAACCCATTCAAAAAAGGGCTGTGTTTGTAACTGTGATATGTGTTTAAGGAGTGAAGAGAGCGATTCCTTTAATTTTGAAAGCAAATTTTTCCCATTCTTACTTTATGATTATATGACTCATTTGTCATATTTTTAACCATATTTTTCTTCTTTCATCAGTTTAACTTTTTCTTTTCATTTTGTACATTTTCGATTGTCCATGTTCATTTTTCAACTGTCTGTGGTCAATATGCTTTCAGTCATTTCTTCTTTATTCGGGGTAATTTTGTGTCTGTTTCTTGTTAATGTGTGTGTGTTACATCTCTGTTGTCATTTCTTTGTATATTTATGACCATCATGTATCTCTAAGTGGTCATGTTTATTCTTTTGTAGCCATTTTGTGTATATTATTGGTTTTGTTTCTATTAGTTTTATCATTATTCAAATCTCTTTATGCGTATACAGAACTTTTGGTTGGAGCGTAACTTTTTGGTTGTCAACTGTTTCCAGTTTGTGTGTGTCTTTCTGGGCATTTTTCATCTCCAGGGTGAGAATTTCGAGACTTTCATTCAACAATCATTAGTTATACACATCCATGCAAGACTCAGCTGTGTATGAAGGGCAAAAAGGATTAGCTGCAACCTGCATAATAAATGGGTCAAACAAACAAACCAACAAGACAAAAAAGCCGAGGTAAATAAACCTTGAAATGAGTCCTCGTCTGCCTCTGTCCATTTTTGTGTACACAGTTTATTAATCAATATTTGTTGGCCATAATTACAGCTGTTTGGCTTGTTGGCAAGTAATGGAGATTAATTAGTGACCTGCAACAAATGCTGTATAAGGGATAATGAGCTGTGCTTTATGTCTGAATTTTTAAATGATATGCCAAGTCATCTGAAAAAATGAGAAATTAACTTTAGCCTCTGTTTTTTGTTGTTGTTGTTTATGGTTGTTTGTTGTTTAAGACCCCCATTGGTCCCATCTTTACAGTGAAAGGCTCCCAGGCAGCAGAGCTATAATGAATCTGGTCCTGTCGTGTGAATGGCCTGTCTCAGTGGGACTTTCCCTTACTTAAGGTGACCTTCCCCGGATAAAAGCACCAATCATTGTCTCGCCATCAAATACTACATTGGATCAACCATTAAAGACACTGTCACACTTTAGAATCCGGAAGCCAAATAGAAAGGCTTGTTAAGTGCTCAATTATATCTATTTATACTGTTTCAAATGACTGCAGTCATTCTGATTCTCTTTCTACAAACCTTCACACAGCACGTTCGTTTTTATTACCATATCGTAAATATTTAAGTTTTATATTTTCTAGCTTATTCAAATTAAGATCTTTACTGCCAGAAATTATAAACATTAGTTGCTCTGACTTTCAAATTAAAATGGTGAGTTCAATGAAAGAAATTCACTCAACTCATTCAATGAAGGTTTTGGAGAAACAAAACTTGCAAACTATCCATCTGGCTTTCGCACAATTTTCTCGTAAGAACATACCTCCTTCACATCTGTCCCCCTGGACAATAAGACCAATTGCAACTTTGTTCTTCTCTTCCTCAAGCATCTTTTCTTTTTCTCTCTCATTTAATGGGTTTTGTGCCGCTTTATTCCAACCTTTGGATGTGTTTCACAGACTGTGAAGTCACCTGAGACAAGTTTGTGATTTGGGGCTATATAAATCAAATTTACGTGAATTTTTTCCAAATATCTTGATGGTGAACAATGTACACTTTTCAAATGGTGAGGATACTATTTCTGGCTGTGGCGTCACTGAGCACACAAAGTCTCTTTCTCCTTACACACACACATTCACAAAAAACTCAAACACTCAGAATCAAGTACAAATGTATTTAATGTGAATTATCAAACAGAAGTATCTCAACCCACTTTACAAAAGAATGAATGTAAACATAAAATACAAACAATAAAACAAATGGAAATGAACTATTAGAAACAATAATAAAATCTAAAGGACCATAGCAGGATGATAAGTACCTGCACTGGTGAGGACAAATTAAATTACAGTCCATTCTAAGTGGGTGCTTCTCCCATGATGGTGCAGTACTTCTTTGACCCGCAATCTACAATCTTTGTACTACAATCATGTCTGTCAGTGTATTATAGTAAACTCTTCAGTTTTACTCAATGTTGCAAAAATGCTATCTATCAAGATGCAGTAACTACACTGTATATTTATGGTGCCTATTTTGAGGTTTTGAGTTTTTTTAATGAGTATTTGCTTTTTGTAGCTACATTTCAGAAAGTTTTTTTTTTTTTTTTTTACTCCACTCTGGTCTCTTTTCTATGTTGACTTCCTAGCAGTTTCTCCAATGAGCCATTCCCCATGTAAACATCTCACGTGCTTGCATTTAAATGTGTTCACAGCACAGTAAGGATAGTCCAGGTAGCATCAAGCAGGGAATCTTAGAATGAATGGTCAGAATAAATGAAACAATACAAATTGAAGGTACTTTTTAAAGAACTGAAGTTTTTTTAGTTCATTTTCAGATGCACATTGAATGTGTTTGGTTAGTGTCTTTCAAGTCTTTCGGCACTGGGGGTCCATATACAGCTGTCTCTGTAAAACCTCACCTCCTCCCCCTGACCACCAGCAATCCAACACAGCTGGACCTCTATTAGTTCAACTGCTGGGATGAGAAAGGAGTTCCGAATCTGGAATACAGATAAATAAATAAGGTCATAGACATCATCCCTTCATCCATTTCAGATAAGCTGACTAACAAACCTTTTGGCACAGACTGCTGAGGCGCTGTGCGTGTGTGTGTGTGTGTGTGTTTGTGTGTGTGTGTACACCAACTGTATTTGAGCATCGCTTGCCCTTTTTCTGAAGAAAAGAAAAAATATCTGACTTTTTTGCGATATGTTCACGCGGCGCATCCCCCCGCCCCCCCAGAGAGTTATTGGCCCTTCATGTTCATGACGTGTCTCATATCAGATTATTATTGGACAATCCACTTGCCTGTTTGTTTGATTGACGTGAGCGGAGCCAGAGTCTCCTCCCAGCCGCAGCAGACGCTATTTGAGTGGGGACCAGCGGATTGTTGTACATAGAGCCGGTTTAGTGTCGTCAATGGGAAGCACACGAGACTGTGGCAGAGCGAGTTACGGTCTATATTGAAATCCGCGGCTACACCATGATCTCCAGGTCTATTTCGTATCTGTGGATTACATTTTGCATTCATTTCTGCTGTTATACAAACAGCGGGGAAGCACAGAATGCCAAGGAAGGTAAGTTCTTAAAGTTTGGATTCTCCTCTAACCCGTCGCTGCTGGAAGACGTTTTTAGAAACTGCAGCACACAGCGTTATTGCTTTTTCCTCTTTAATAACTCTAAATGTACATGTTATATGAGTCCAGCCCAGTCAGCGTCGGCCGGTGTGTGGATGGCAGTGCTGTCTACTCCCGGGCTGTTTGCAAGCGACCCCTCGGTGTTTTTACGCACGGAAATTCAAGCCGATGAATACGGATTTCGTGGGAAAGATTCGGTTAATTTTACTACGGTGCCAGCGACCTTTGGGTATGTGTGTCATAGATTAACAATATGTCACGGCAAACTGGGTAAAATCACCTCATCGATCGTCCCAGCAGGCTCGCCTCGCTGGAAGGGAGCGAGCCGTCTGTCTGGCCGCCGTTTCGGATGGTCTTTTCCTTTGGCCTCGGTTGTGACAGTCACGTCTAATCTTGTTTCATGGAAGGAAAATACGGCAGTTTGATGCGGAGCCGTAATCTGCGTCAGACGATGAAGTTGACCACAATCAAGTCAATAAACCCCCACAGATAAAAGACGAGTTAAATCATTGCAAATGGCTAAAAATGTGACACTTTTAATTTTCCAGACTTTGGGGAAATTAATAAATGATGCTATGCGTAAAACGGAAAATCATTCTTATCATTGTTATTGATCTTCAATCCACCAAAAGCTTAATAAGCTTAATAAGCAGAGCGCACTCTGGATGTAATAGCTGATATGAATTTTAAATCCTCGTGTTTATATGGGGATTTCGCAGACCTCCACATCAGAATGTGTCCTGGAAGGTACAGCCGGACCATGACTTCTTCTCCTGCGGTGCGCCCTGGCAGCTGATCCTTCTCTTATGATGGAGCTGTTTAATTATATGCGATGTACCAATAAGTTTTTGAAAAAAAAAAAGTTTTCTATGAAATTATTTATCATTTTCAATAAAGCCGCCGCGCCGCCGCTCTGCGCTCTCGCTCTGCTCTGGAGCAGCAAACACCCCGCTTTGTCCAAAATCCTTCGTTAAAACCACAAACAAGCCCGTCCGCTGTGGGGCCACTCTGTAGTTTTATGAGCGTTTTGAGCTGAAAATACCCGCATGTTGGAATGAAGACAACAAGCCGCTTTGACCTTAATGCAACAACGTAATAAATAATTAGTTTTAAAACGGATGTGTAAAATCACATAGAAATAAAAAGATTATATTAATTAATTGCGCTTATATTTTATGTGTATTTTGTTCTAGACTTTTTATGTCTTTATTACCGACACTGTCAGTGTCTTGATTTGTCTTCCAAAAAGTTCCCCCGCAGACAGGAGGACATTGTGCTGCAGTGAACACATTTCTTATTGCATGTATTTTTTTTGCTTTAGCTGCTGCTGCTGCTAGAAATTAGGTCACGACTATATGCGCTATAGCTTTAGATGTGTGGCCTATCAGTAATAACCCAGCACCGGTGGCCCGGTGAGATTTAACCACCTGCCTCTCGGTTTCCTGTCACTAGTGATTCTGCTGGACTCCAAGGCACAGCAGACAGAACTGGAGTGGATCTCCTATCCTCCCAATGGGGTAAGTCTGCAGAATCTCTGCATCACAGGCTCGCGGATGTGTTCCATATCTATGTATTTTCTAGCATTCTCCCATGTCCCACATCTGTGATATGAATACTGATATTCAAGAGGTTTGAAATATAAATAAGGATCAGTACTCTGTACTTCTTTGTAGAACAAAAACGATGAAGAATACAGGAGGTTTTTTCTGCTCCTAAACTCTTTTGACATTCAGAGCACAAAGGCTTTAAGCAAACCAACTTGCTAGTCTGATTAAAAGCAGGTGGTGAGAAACTTTTTAAATAAATAATGTGAGAAAAAGCAGATAAACTGAGCACAATCATACTTTAAAGATTTTTTTGTGCGATACAAATGCAACTACTAATCTCACCATCTCACTGCAGTTAATAATAAGCAGATAATACATTTTTTTTTTAATGTACCTTTTGTCATATTCATTACATCATAGACACCTCTAGTTTGGTTTGATTGTATAGCATTAGGTGTCTGTCTCAGTTTTAAGACATTTAAATTCAACATGATGATGTTTCTAAATCGACCCGTTCATTACTCTGCATGTCTTTATTTTCCAGTGGGAAGAGATCAGTGGCTTGGATGAGAACTACACACCCATACGCACTTACCAAGTTTGTCAAGTCATGGAGCCCAATCAGAATAACTGGCTTCGGACTAACTGGATAGAGAAGGGCGATGCCCAGAGAATTTTTGTGGAACTGAAGTTCACCTTGAGGGATTGTAACAGCCTACCCGGTGTGGTGGGCACTTGCAAGGAGACATTCAACTTGTATTACCAAGAAACAGATTCAGAGGTGGGCAGGAGCTTACGGGAGAACCAGTATGTGAAAATAGACACAATCGCTGCAGATGAAAGCTTCACCCAGGGTGATCTGGGCGAGAGGAAAATGAAGCTGAATACAGAAGTGCGTATAATTGGCCCCCTGTCCAGACGGGGCTTTTACCTGGCCTTCCAGGATGTAGGGGCGTGTATTGCCCTGGTCTCTGTCAAGGTTTATTACAAGAAGTGTTGGTCTATCATTGAGAACCTGGCCACGTTCCCAGACACCGTGACAGGATCAGAGTTCTCCTCGCTGGTGGAGGTCGAGGGCATGTGCGTGAGCGATGCAGAGGAGGAGGCCGACAACTCTCCCAAGATGCACTGCAGTGCTGAGGGGGAATGGCTGGTGCCTATTGGGAAATGTATATGCAAAGCTGGATTTCATCAGAAAGGAGACGCATGTGAACGTGAGTGCCTTTACCCTTCTTTTAAGAGTTGTTTCTTGTTGAAATAATTATCTCGTAGTAATCATTCAGGGGTATCTTGCATTTCACACCACAACAAAAAGGCAATAAACCAAAGAGTATTTGTAATATAATTATGCAAAGCAGGTAAATGATAGTTTAGGCATCACTGACTGAATGGTTCTGTTGGCAAATGGGATTAAAGCAGCTGATATGACAGCGGTAAAGATGGATAAAGTGTTGAAGTCAAATATCCTCAGTTTAATAATTGGAATCCGTGTTGAATGTTTATGAGCCTCTTAATTTATTGCCATTATTTTGTGGACACTGAGACGAAATAATATCTTGAGTTTTTCGTTTGAATGCTCCGCTCTATCCTACTGGCGGAGAGCCAATACAATCACAAGCAGAATTCACAGGTCCAGGGGAGGTCCAGCCAGTCTTTCAGTGTCTGTGTGCCCCAGCCAAGTGACCCTGACACAGAGAGAAAACAAATAGCTGCCGTACTGTGGCATTCAGGTCTCAGGATATTTATGAAGGCGCCTAACAAGAAGGGCAAATCCAGCCTCCGCGTGCTTCATTTATACCTTGTTGTGGTGCTGGATCGTGCAGCTACAGTTAACAATGCTTTCGATCATTCGAAGGACTCCGAGGATTATTTTCAGTGGGCACCTGACTTGAAAGATAAAAATCACTCTGGATCAAAAGGAGGTGACCCAGGTCACACAATTTAAGTGGCTTGGCTTTGTCAGCAAATCTTTTTCCTTTTTTTTCAAAGTGGTCAACTGCAATCTAAGCAGCTTCTGAGGTGCAGCAGTCAGTAATATTCTAACAGAATTTGTCTAAGAACAAATTAGTGTCCCTGACAGACAAGGTTTTATACCACGCTGTCATCCATTAGGGACCCCTCTGAGGGAGGTGTAATGAAATATATTAGGCGATGTAATTTAGAGCAGCACAGCCCTAAGTTGTGCTATGTTTTTAATGTTAGCAGGCTATCGCTGATTCAACCCCACATAGCTCCTTTTTATTGGCCGTGTTGTTTTAATATGCATAGATAGAAGATCCAGTTGTGCCCATAGCTGGAAAGAAAGCCCACCATTTATTTCCACAGGGAGAGCAATTCAGAACAACAGCCAATATCTCTGACTTGTCAAAGTAATTGTGGCTACTTTTCCATTATATCTTAGTGCAGCAACTGGTGTGTCTCTACTTATTAATCTGTTCATGTGCCAAATGAAACAAATACCTGTAGATATAAGTCAACCTGGACTTAGGTTTTTTTAAAGCCTGTGGAAGAAAGTACCTTAATGTGTATGTGGATCAAACTTCAGTCTGATACTGCACCTTTATGAGCTTTATCTCCACTGAGGCATGAGAAGCCTTTGTATTAAGGGGTAGTTAATCTAAATAAAATGAGAATCACGGTGCACGATCAGCACTTCTTCCAGCAGCTTCACTGACATTAAATTGTCCAGTCAGTAGTTTCCCCTAGAACAATCTAAAAGCTATTCAAAGTATTTCTATCAGTTGAACAGCAAAGCAATAAGTCCAAGTGGCTGTGACCATTAAAAATGTGGGCTCATGGATTTTGGACACTGGATGAGCTTGTCTCAGTGCTGGGAAGGTGCGTTTTCTTTTGGTTGAGCGGATTTTGTTTGGTGTGGTTGTTAGGGTTTTAGAGGAGGATTTTTTCTTGTCATTTGTTTTTCATCAATACTAATAACCAACAATGTACTCGATTGTACTCTATTACTGTCCCTCAGTCTGCAGCCTGGGTCATTTGCTTTCTTCTTCTGGACTGTAGACCTCTAAAATCAATTAACAGGGCATCAGCCAGACACACCAAACCACTAGGTGACATGTTTCTTTATTCCAAAGTGCTTGGTGTACGTTAAAAAGTCAACAGAAAGTAGAAGTTGAGTTAATCTGGCGCCAAGCAGTGAACAATGCTAGGTCTCAGTGCCACTTTAGGCTTTTACTTCATGGGGCGACCGCATGGAAACATTTTTGGACATAGCTTTAACATCCTAAAGTTGAGTTTAGATGCAGACGAGTGATCTGAGAAGCACTTTAAATGAAGCAAACTGGCTCCTTAAGACAGTCCTTAACTGGCCTATTTTAGTCTACACTGTGCTATGATTATAACATGGCCACTGAGTAAAATATTCAGTGGGTGGGTGCAGGTGGAGTAAGCAAGTTGAGGTGTCAGTCATGTCATTTGAGGAGCCCCTTCTGTGGACTCAAAGGCCTCCACTGAAATGTGTTGTGATCTACTCATTCATCACCGTCAGCGAAGAGCGACCCCTTGTCTTTCACCCCTGTGCCCCCCGCTCCCACTGTCTCTCTCTCTCACTTTAACTCTTTGTGTGGCAGCCTGTGGCAGTAAATGTCACTCTTCTTCTCTGCCTGCTGTGTTCAGTGCTCGCAGTGTAATGGGTGTTGAAAAAGGCCAGTTGAAGTGTCCCTGCAGCCTGCGCGGGCTTCATTTTGCGAAGAAGTGCGTGTTGTGAAAATAGCTCCTATTCATTCGCTGGTGCTGTTGAGCACTGGCTACTGGTTGCAGTGGAGCCACAGAGTCGTTTAGACAGAGAGAGGGCTCTTGTGGGAAGACATTGGTTTCTTTGTTTCGCTCAATCCCGGGAATGTATGTTGTCCGATTCTGACACATCACATCATTGTGGTACTAAATAACCAGTGCCTAAGAAGTGATTAACTGTCGACCTTGGCTAACAAAAAAAAAAAAAAAAAGGGGAGAGACCCCTCAGTGGTGATGAAACAGGCCGCATTTGGATCTGTTGCTGCATGCTAACAAGAGAATTCAAGACAGGATACAGCATCCTCAACAAGCTGGTGCCATTTGCCCCGACTGTCAGGGAGTTGGACAGAAGTTAGTTGGAGACTGATTGATGATTGAGCCTCCCCCTGAGCAGACAGGGTCTGCCCATAAAAGCTTAACATATATGGAAGCCACCAGGTGACCGGGGCAACCAGACCTAAAATAAATCTGCATTTAGCATTTAAATTGAAGCTAGGAAGCCAAGTGTCAGGGGGTCTTCAAATGTCTTTATGCTCCCCTGATTGATAAGGTGTGGACATAATGCATCAAATGGCTGTCTTTTACAACTGCTCCACAGCTTAATTATGCAAATGACAGGTGCGCAATGAATCCACAGGAGAGCCAAATGGACCTAAATCACTCAACATTGAAATAAATTAGTGATGGATGGGAGCCGGTCCCGACACTGCCAGTGTCTGCTTCCTGTGAATAGCAGCATTCTTCCACAGCTCACGGCTTTTCCTCCTTGTTGTCTTGGCCTTGCAGGTAGCAGTCACACACAAAAAAAACACACACCCACACATACAGATGTGCTATTGTCCGCTCAGGATGTTACTACCAATACAGTTGGCAGTGTGGGAAAATGGATCACTTAAGGGAGGAGTTTGAGATATGAGCTTTTAAAAAACTCCGATGATTAAGGCGTCAGTCATTTAGGGTGTTTGTCTAAGATAAATATTCACTCGTTCCTGTGTCTCTAACAGTAACCTTGGTCATTTTCAAAATGTATCAGATTGTAAACAATCAGCGATAGAAATGCTAAAGCCAGCTATGGATCTTCTCTGCTCACATTCTGTTAGTCACACTGCGTGATCTAGTTTGTTAATTACAAACTATTTTCCTTTACTCAACAACACAATTTTAAACTCCTTAGTGTTTATAACTCAGTATTTCTGTGTTTTTGACAACACAATTGGCCATTTTATTTGTGAGGAGACCAGTTACCACACTGAGTAATAGAATTGATGGTAGTTAATCATCTAATCTAAATTCTGGACATTCTGCTGCGTATGGGGGTTAAAACTTTGTCATGGCTTGTTTTTCTGCTCCTGAATGCGTTTGTCTCTGTACCCAACCACTTATAAATCTGTTTTAAACAGTTCCACTTCATTTTTACATATCACATCTGAAGTTCAGTACATACAGAGTTAATGTCTTTATTTTTTTGCAGCACACTGTCCTAATAGGTTGCTGCAATTGTTTTTACCTTAGGAATGTTTCCTACATTGTATTTAGCACAACTTCTCTGTGCTAAATATGCCAGTGAAAGATCTAGAAAAAATGGGTGCTGGCTGTTTATCATATAGATTAGAGTAAAAGCCAGTTTATGGGTTATATATTTCTGGTTATATCTCGGTGCAGCTCTAATTTGCGTTCATTAGTAGAGACTAAACAGCCACTTCCTCAGAGGATGAAAAGAAGGCAGAATGTTTAAAACCCAGAGTTGGCGAATCATAATGAAGAACATTTCTTTAACTTAACTAACTCTAACATCCTATACTTCCTATTCCAATACACACTTCCAAATAAGAAGTCAAGGCATTAAGGTCTGTTTTCCCAGAATGTGCTTGTTGGAGCTGTTGCCAGCAGCATCTTCAATAGAGTCCAGCTTTTGTGTCAACACATCAAATTAAATACAAATGCCTCATTTTACTTAGGAATAACATTGTTGGGCTCAGTAAATATTTGTTTCGAAATTATACACATACCATTTGCACGTATTAATAGACAGAAGCCAAGTTATAGAAAAAATGGCCTGTCATGAGTAATTATTTGCTCCAACTGGTTTCCATGTTAAGAGTTAACAGACTATGGTAAAGATGGATCTGAAGACACAATCTAGGCACAATGAGCTGAGCTTAAAGAGGGACAGGAGCCTGCCAGTGTCTGGTCACTGGTAATGGGCTTGTCTCTCACCTCTGCTGATAAGCTGCAGCTACTGACTCATGCATACATGAATATCAAGCAGCTGTTGAAAAAGCTCGATCCACTCGACTGTTGTAGGTCCACAAACCTTGGTCACAAAACACTACTGGAGCATCAAAAACAAATCTCATGGATATTTTACAAATACTAGCACCCTCATCTTTCCCTACTCATAAGTCTTGAATCCTAGTCAGTGTCGTCCTGTGTCTCACTTTATTTAAATGCTTATGCTGTATAAGGCATGGGGCATATATTGCTACTAATTGAATCTACTCAAAAACAACACCAATTGGTAAGAAAGAGGATAAGAGCCACTGTAAAAATGTGTTTGTCTTCTGCCGTTTTTTCACAATCTTGACCTTTTTTCCCCTTAGAATTCCGACTAAGTCAGGATGAATGTAATACTAAATTAAAATTCTAAATTTTTTATGGATAATGCAGACAGAATTTTGGACAGTTGGAAGTCAGAAATGAAAAAAAAAAGTCTGAATTTAAAGTCATAATTCGGAATTTCTGATTTTTTTTTTCTGAATTTATATCAGTCAGCATTGTGTTTAAAGTTAGAATTCTGAGAAGAAAAAGTCTCAAATTCAATAAATTTTATAGCACCCTAAACCTCCATAAGTTGTCATGTCAGTTATACTAGTTTGTTAGATAAAGAGTGAGGAGTTGATTTCCTATAACTTTTGTGATTTCTGAGATGATTTATTTTTGTTTAGTATTGATGCAAATCACAGACACTGATGCCAGGAGCACGTGTGTGTGGTATGTGTATCTTCTGGTTTGACTTAGTTCTTAGTTTGATTTTAGATGCAAATTTTGCTAATCAGCTATTTAATGCAGAGAAGAAAATGCACACACAGACGAAAAAGAAAAAGAAAAAAAAAGGAGCAATGAATTATCAGCCTGCAGGTCTTGGAATTTGACCTGCCAGTCTAAATTAGAGACACTACATTGCCTCAGATGTAAAGCTCGAATTCAAGTAAACAGTCCTTATTCTTGTGCAAACAAAGACATATGGTCAGCTCGCTCTGGTTAGAGACTTTGTTAACCCGCTAAAAGGGAGACCTTTATGACTCTGCGTCAGATAGCGTTATTTCCAAGGTGACACCAGGGTCCACCTCGGGCCATGCATGAGGTCAGTGAATATTAACTTCATTTACACATGGCTGCAGGCCAGCGCAGTGCCACAATGGAGGCCTGCCTGTTGTGTTTAGTAACATGAGCGACCTGGCTTACAGGACACTGTCAAGACGGAAGATGGATGATCGCAGCAGTTGACCCCTGATCGCCAGCAGAGTCACCTCTCCGGCCCCCTCTCCCTGCATGACAAAAGAGCCCTCCCCACAGTGCAGCAGCCCTCATCTCCACTTGCACTAACAGGCTCAGACATCTCCATCGATCCCTGCTTCCATACCTCTTACGTTTCTAAGCTTTGCCCTTTTTTAGCTATCTAAACGGTGGCACAAATATCTTTTTTGTGTTTGCTCGCCTGCTGACTGCAAGAGACGGATGTGATTAGACAAGCGAACTCTGTGTCAGAAAACAGTGCCTTTGGTGATCTGTGTTGTGTCCCTGTGGCATAAGGGTGAAAGTGATATGTGACTGGGCCCACGGTCTCGCCACCTTAAGATGCAGCAAGGAGGGCCATGTTGTCAGTGGAGCTGCTCCTCTGGGAGGCTTCAGACCACTGGCTCTGTACTTCAATCTTGCTTTAAGAAGAAAATCAATAACTTATTATATAACTTCATACTTTTTCCCACTTAGATCTAGAGCAGAGGAAGCAGAACTTAAAATGCTCTTAGGGTGGCTGTGTTGCAGGAAAATATCGTGAGGCAAAGTGTCGTAATTTGTCTCCTTTTCCACACCAGCAGTGTTTTTACCTGTTTTGATCTAGTTTTATTTCAGAAACAGGCCATTATAAAAGGCATTGTTGGCATTTTTCACACAGTTTCATGTGCACTGCTGACTGACGTTTATGTCTTATTTTATATTAAAACACTATCTTGTATGGCGAGAAAACGGCTGGTGGATTTTATTTCCCACACAAGACAGCGTTCATATACACAAATACAGCTGGAAGCCGCCCAAAGCCGGCACAGGGCACATGAAACTGCATCTGTAAATGCCTTCTTGCGATGTAACACTAGATTTAAATGTATAAAACACAGATCCATGAGAAAGAGGAGAAATAGTGGGAAATTCATTTCTTTTGTTTCTTCCAGAGCTTTGTGTCTAAATAAATAATTTGCTAAAAAGCAGGAGTGCTAGTGTGTGAGAACAACTGAGTTAATGCTGTAACTAAGGATTATTCTCCTTATTAAATATTTTTCGGATCATTTCTAAATTATCTGATTAATTGTTTGATCTATAAACTGACAAAACATATGAAGACATCCTCAAAACAGGTTCCCAGGGCATAATAAAAATCATTTAATGACTGTATACACAGGCTCGATACCATTAAGCACAAGTGGGGAAATATGCTGTTTCGCTGTTTGGATGGACAGATGTTTAAAGGGCAAGCTAGCCTGAGGACTGGCTTGTCTCACAGTCTTTATTTTTTTCTGTCACAGCTCTGGGACAGAGGAGAGGTTGTGGTAGAATTGGATAGGCGGAGGCTGAGTCAGGAGGGGAGTGTTGGTGGGTATTAGCACAGTTCAGACATAATGCTCAGTTGCTGACGGGACATTTTCAGTGCAGAGTTCTCTTGGTCTGCAGGGGGCTTTGGATTTGTCAGACCTTTAGACCCTGTGCTTTCATTCCCAGAATGCAGAATCCTCGCCTCATCTGCGTTGTCTTTTAGCACAGCTCCCTTTCAGAGCGGACCACATCATCCATTAAAGGTAGCTGCATGGCTGGCCTTAAGGGCCCGCTCTCCTGTTTCCATGGGAGTTAAATGAACTAAACAAAAGACGATTAGGCAGGGACATTTTCCATGTCACTGAGAATCCATTTCAAAAAGCTCCCTCTGCATGATGACTTAAAGAGCAAAGTCCTTTTAGAAGGACTATGCGTAGACTCAAGCTACAGCCCAGGCTGAGGGTGATGCTGTAAACTCCCTGATGTAATATATTTAATCCTAAAATGCCCTTCATTTTCCACCTCAACCCATGCAGTTAATCAAGGTTTCAGGTTTATTGTTTAGAATTTGTAATGCTGTCAGCAGTGACTTTAATGCAGCTCAAGCAATTGTCTTTGTTGACCTCCTTTGTTTTGTGTGTCTGATTGTGTGTTTGTATATATATATGTTTATGTCCAGAAAGAAGTGTCCAGTAGCAACGGTGGTAAAACTGCAGTCATTTGTTAGATGCTTTTTTTTTTAGCTGTGAATTGATACATTTGTTACAACAGCAAAATTGTGTACAAGCTATGACCAAAAAATTAAGTTGATTGTTACTTGGAGGTGAATGAATTTTATTTGCAGTGCTCAGAAGTTGAAAAGGGGATATTTATGAAAGAAAATCAATAATGTCTTTCCAGAAACACTCCCCTGATTATTCTGGGTAATCCACAGAAAGCAGTGCCTCCAATTTTATAGCTACTTTTTAATCTGTAGAAAATAATTCACTTCACCTTGAAATCATGGACATAAGGTACTGGATGTATCTTGGTAGTCTTGGGTGAATTGACGATCTCATAAAACTGGTTACTAGCCAGTCTGATGTACGAAAAGCAAGGTTAATCACAAGGTTAATTTCACATCAGAAATGGAGATTACTTCTAGTAACGTCTTCATTTGGAGCAGATAGTGGGTTCATTAGTTTGCTGTTTAATTCTAAATTGTCCCATTTTTGGGGGAAACTTGGTGGACTAGCTGTTGCATGACTTTTAGCAGCACAGCAGGGGCACTGGTGTATTTTAGTATAACTTAATCAGTGTCTGGCTTTGATCTTTGCTGTGTAGAGCCAAGCAGGCTTTTCCTTCGGGTTTTCCCTGCTCAGAGGGCAAAGCTGCCTGCCCTCCAACATAGTGTAAGGGAATGCTAATCTTCTCTTTGTTTCTTGTGGAAAGCTACTTATCTCCTGCTAAGCACAGGTACCTCGGATGAATGGGCTGCTTGTCTGTATGTGTGGAGTGCAGCAGTGGCCTAAGTCATTCCAAATATGAGTATGGGGTGGAAGGAGGATCCAGAACGTGACATCAGATTCTTTAACTGTTCGAACTTATGTTTCTGTGGCTTCTCTTAATCCTTAGCCTCATTGAAAGCTAGGTTCCCCCCTTATTCCCAATCCCATGGGAGATGCTGTGTGCGAAATAAGCTTGTTTGGAAGGGGATTGATATTGAAACTCCAGCATGGTCCCATGAAAAGATTTTCAGCACAACCTCAGTTCCTTTTCTTTATGTGTTCTATTTTCCCGAGTTGAGTAGGTGCTTTAGCTCTCATAGGTAGGAGATTAAACATGTCAGTGGGCGAGAAAAAAAAAAAAAAAAAACATCTGCAGAGCTTCTTTTTCTCCGTTGATTGCAAAAAAAAAAACAGTAAAGCTGTGCAACGAGTTTGCAGGAAAAATGAAACAAATGACAAGATATTTGTGTTTGCTTAATCCTCTGATCAGACTGAAAAACCAAAAATTTGAAATATTAAAAGTAAAAAGCACAAGAGTTCTTAATCATAAGATTCTGATTAAGATTAAAATACTCTGAAAACAGATGATGCAAAGCTATAAACACAATGTTAGGAAGCACTGTAGTAAGCATAAGAAACTCTTTCTTCAAAGTGCACTTGATTTCTTCCAAACCTTTGCCGCTTCAAAAGTCAACACATCACCTGCAAGATGCGATCAATTGAGCTGTCCTTTGGCTTCTCAAGTAGAAGAAATATACTCAGCTGGGATTTTTTTTCCTTGTGTTGCCTGCCAGTGTTCCTCTGAAATTACTCACAAGATCTACTGCCTCTTACATTGCAGGGGAAAACACCACAGGCTTTAGTCCATAAAAGCAATGCAGCTATAGTTCAGGATGCATAAAATGCAAGTAAACAGAGTCTGATGAATGTCCACACTGAGGCCCGCTATTTATCGAGGCAAAGAACATAAGTCACATCTAATCAGAGCGACAGACACAGGCCTGAGGCTACATTAATGCATAAGAAATAAGCTCTAGGTGAGCTATTGACATCTTTCTCTGTAGTCGTAATGCACAGTCATGGTCCTAAGCGCATGCTCTGAAAGAAAGCTGAAAAGTGGGAGTTTGGTTTTTAAATTGCATTTCATGGTTGTCTGAATGTGCAGCTAGACACATGCTATTTTAAAATAGATGACAGAGAATGTTTATAGCAGTATTAACATTGTACTGCAGTGGAACACAAGTGATCAGACACGAGGGAGAAAAAGCTTTTGGTTTTCTTTACAGATAATACTGGAAAGAAGGTTCATTTCGGTATGCACAGAAATTTGTTCATGTTAGGGTTTGTTATTTGTTTCCAACATTAAATGTAATGTTTGCCTGTGTGTGTAATGTAATGTATGTTTGTGATGTGTCTATGTACTGATGATGTCATTAGTGACACCATGTAGCTTTGATAGTTTTTTAATTCAATGTAATTCAACTATTATTATATTTACTAATATTTATTTATGCAGCACCCATTTAACAAAATGGTAATCTCAAGGCATTTTACAGAATAAAGTGAAGACTTCAAAGATATATAAAGAGAACCCAACAATTCCCCCTGGAGCAAGCCATAGGCAACAGTGGAGAGGAAAAACTCCCTTTAACGGAAGAAACCCCCAACAGAACCAGGCTCAGGGTGGACGACCATCTGCCTTGACCGGTTGGGGTGAGTGGAAAGTGGAGAAAGAAAAGAAAACAGCAACAAAACATTGGGCAGGTTGGTAGGACCAGTAGGACCACTGGAAAACAGCTCCAACGCCAGGGACATCTGGTGAAGAGACAGAGACAAGGAGACAAAAAGGGAGAAAGACAACTATAGGAGAAAGAACACGTAAACTGTGCAATAAATAAATGTCAGATGAGAGGAAAGGAGAGATGGATGGAGGAGGAAAGGAGCTCAGTGCATTGGGGGGTGGGTCCCCCAGAAGTCTAAGCCTATGGCAGCATAACTATAACTAACTATATGTTTTATTAAAGAGGAAGGTTTTAAGCCTAGACTGCTGTCTGCTTCCCGATTCTGAACTGGGAGCTGGTTCCACAGGAGAGGAGCTTGATAGCTAAAGGCTCTACCTCCCATTCTACCTTTGAAAATTCTGGGAACCACAAGTAGGCCTGCATTCTGAGAGCGAAGTGGTCTACTGGGATGATATGGTGCTATGAGGTCTTCTATATATGATGGAGCCTGACCATTCAGAGCTTTATATGTAAGAAGCAGGGTTTTAAATTCTATTCTACATTTAATGGGAAGCCAATGGAGAGAAGCTAGTGAAGGTGAAATATGATCTCTCTTGCTAGTTCCAGTCATCACTCTTGCTGCAGCATTTTGGATTAAATTGCAGACTTAATCCAAAATGCTCATTGTTGCTGAAGTCAAAATTTTTTACCAATTTGAGGTGCTATGTCTTACATTTATGAGTTCTGAAGAAAGATTCTAAAGTCCCCCAAAATTATAAAACAAGAATTCAGACTTTTTTCTCAAAATTCTGACTTTAAACTGAAAATTGTTTTTGTTTGTCTCCAAATATGAGTTGAAAGTCAGAATTAAAATTGAAAATTAATTTAGTGCTCAAATTATTTTTTAAAACTGCTTGTGCTTAGACAACTAGCAAATCTACATGCGTGACACAGAATAAAGCTGTAGTTTTATTCCCTATTATGCATTTAAGTTTGGTTTCCTATGTAAAGTGAAAAAATAACTAAAAAAATTTATGTTATGCAAGAAAAAAAAAAACTCTCTCTCTCTCTCTCTCACACACGCGCACACTCACACACACACACACACACGCACGCACACACACACACACAGTGGGAGGGAACCTCAGTCAGAGGAAACAACACTGGGAGGAAACATCCTCACATAAACCACAGGCGACAGGCTCCACATTGTACCAGGCCTGTGTTCAGAGTTGATATTTATAAAGACATTACAGGATCGGAGCGGCAGCAACTATGGCAAGCATTTTATGGAAAGCCAATGGTGTTTCTTGAAATAAGAAAATAAACTGTTTCCTTTATCACACTTGACCCGTTGCACCTGGCATTCATCAGCAACGGGGCCTGCATGTTGGTCCTGTCGGCCACTCTCCTTCTTCAGCCTCTTTTATCACTCTAATGGGGTGCTATCTCCAGGCTGCTCTCTCCGGGTCTCCTCAGCCCCGCTCGGTTCTTTTCAGCACACATTCTTTCCACATCCATCCTGACACATGGGCGGATTTAACACATAATCAGGCTGGATGGGAGGGCAGCAGGAGAAGGGGAGAGGCCTAGTCCTGACAGGACTCATCATGCTAGGGCCATGGAGACAGAAAGGCCCACACTAGTCCTTCTCTGTCTGCTTCTGGCAGCCTGCAGAAAGCAGAGGGAATCTCCCACGTTCCCACACTGCAACTCACTTTGAGCCCCGTTCAAAGCAATATTGAAACAGATGGGGAAAAAACTCTATTCCCCAGCTGCCCTTCTTGGACAGGCCAGTGCCCTCTGTGCTCAGTAGCATGAAGATTATAACCTTTATTGTATTTGTAGGTTGCAAGCAAGTAAGGAAGCTCAATTTCTGGACTTTCAGTAAAAGGGTCTCGTCCAAAGTTATTTTTTATAATGAAAACTAAACGAGAAAATGACACCTACTGTAGAACATAAAGGAAGTTCAAATGGTCAGGCACAAAATTAATTAATTAATATAATTATTTGTCAGAGCTTTCCAATACACATATTTTACAACATATACTTCTACATGCCTTTATGACTTTTTGATCTTTACATATATCTTGGTTTTCTTCTTATTGGGGGCGAGACGTCCAACATCACCCTCAGACAAGAGAAATAATTATTTTCTATCTTGGCCAGGAAAGAATATGTCAGGCTGTCACATAAGGAGTCAGCGCTGCCTTCCCTTTCTGTCCCTCACCCAGAGTGTCATGACACTGCCAAGCCATGAGAAATCGAACTGAAGAATGTTAAGAAGCTCAGCTCAGAAGAAACAGAATTTAACTGAGATTATACAAGAATAAAGAAACGTATTGTTTGCATTTGTTTTCATCAATGCATGTCTTCATAAGATAAGGGGGCTTGTTTTTAATCTCTGGGCCAGTCTCTAGTCATAGGAGTGTTTGATTATCTCTGCCCCACTATGCTATAGGACTTTCTCAGGCTTGTCTGGCTTTCTCTGTCTAAAATTGCTGACTGCAGTGTTGTACTCCCAAACATCACTGAACCAAAGTGCTTGACCACTGGAAAGGGAAATTACAGATGCTGGCTCTGTAGAAGCTGGTTGGAATGTAAGACTTTTTTCTCTCTCACTCTCTCTCTCTGCTTAATCTCCACACACACTTGAAACACTCTTCTCTATAGACTAATTTCTCAGTGTTGTAAATAAGCTGGCTGCTTGCTTTCTTAACAGGGCTGTGTCAACAAGCACAAGACATTGGTCGCTGTTTATCTGGGCCAGAAAAAGTTTTACAGAAAATGAGTTACTCCCTTTACACGTTGCCCTACAAATGCAATAACATGTTGGAATGTAAGTTTTCTTGTCAAAGTCAGTGCGAGTTTTAAAGTCAGGTTTTGTACATTGTTTTAACACGTTTGTACGTCAGTGTGTGCTAGTATGGTGTCAGTCATTTTGTCAGTCAAGAGGCTACTGGGTGAACACAGCTGTGTAATTGCATTGTAGATATTTCCACTTGAAATGAAAGTGTTGCTGCCAGGACAGTCGACAAAGAGCCTCTCACCCACTATCATGCCATCTCCATGTTTCAGACTATGACTGTTTCATCCGCGTCTGGTGCCAGAAATGGTAACTCACCAGCAGCGAGTCAGTGTGTGGCTGCTGCTGGGACAGGAATGCCGGGCCAGGAAGACTGTGTTTGTACTTGTCACTCTCCGCTGCCAGTGGTGGGGAGAGCTGCAGAAACACTTAGTTGCCCATGACATACAGGCATTTGATTTTTGAGGCCTCATTTGCTGCCTTGTTGATTCTGCAAACATGTCCACAACCAGACCCAGTAGGATGCACTCGTAAACACATGAGCTGTCACTGAAAAAGGCAAAAACTAACGTTGTTTTGCTTGTGAGCTTGACTTAAAGTGTGAGTGCAGATTATTCAAACGGGTCCTATTTTTTGTTTTGGCCATCACCTCTGTAAAGTATATACACCTTACATTTGCCAGTGTAATCTCTTAGACAGACAGCAGAACTGGATTGAACTGGATATGGGATAAAAACATGGTGCCCTCCCTCTTATGAGTTGTTAAGTGGCTCAGACACAAAAACTTGCCAAGATGATCCACATGTTTGTGCATTTTTGGGCCAATTGATCATACTCACTAGCAACATCCTCCATTCTATCACATGAATGGAAACAGTACTGGATCAAATTAATGCACGTCTGATAATAAAAGTGATTTTGTAAGCTTAGAAAAATGTATTCTCTGTTTTATAGCTGCTCCTTTTGCAATACTTTCCTATGAGAAAAATCCTTTTTTGGCCAGTGTGCATCATGTTATCAATGTGGAAGTTGCATTTACCCAGCACGAATGTGCATCTCAAGCAATAAATTTTCATATAAAAACACTGGTCGACGTTTAGTATAAACCCTGAAGTATTTACAATGACATTTAGCTAACATTTGTTTCTACCTGCCCACGAACTGGTGAGTAAGCTACTTTGCCAGTAGGTAAATCTGGTACACAACATCTCTTGGTAACAGAGAGATGTTTTTTTCTTCATCCCTTTTTTTTAGAACCAAATTTAGATAATGGGCCTCATGCAAGACCATTTTCTCATTATCTGAAAATTCCCTGACCTTTTCTCTGTGAGGTGTGTTTGTGTGAGCGATCCAAGTTGCATTTATCAAATTCTCTTAACTGCACACAGTTGTCGTAAATAACTCGATCTGTTCAGAAGAAGGCCCTGAAGCAGTGAGAGGAGGATCAACGACTGAAACGTGTATGTTGATGTAACTTCAAATACCATTACTAATACTGAAATCCAATCCACTCGCGGGAAATGATAAAGCCATGCCTATGGCATTGATGAAGATGATGATGATGATATGGTAAACAGAATATCAATTCAAAGTAATTTTCTTTTTGTCAGATTCCAGCCATCCAGTCTGCCTTTTCTAGACTTGTGCATGAGGTCATCTTGAGTTCTTGGATTGAGTGAGAAAAAAAGCTTAAGCCTATGCAAAAGTAATACTGCGAAAGCTACAAACATATGTATTTGTAAGTTGGTAAAACCAGTCTAGGCTCTATAGATTGGTTTACTTTCAATAATCCTTCACTTCTAGGCGCTGTCTTAATCTGCTCTGTGGATCCTCTTATTTGCTGGAGTGGTGGTCACGGTGGGAGTTAGCCCCGGCCCCCGCCAAGCTTTTTCTCTCGGCACATCCAACATATGAGCTCTGAGAAACCCAAATGCAAACAGACATGCTGGCTTATCAGAATGTTTAAACAGTCAGCATGGTGGGCGAAAGCGCGTCTTAAATGGGATCTAGCCAATCTCTAACCTGCTGGAGAAAGCCTTACATTGTCATTATCAACCTCGGTGGGGAAGTGTGTACACAGTGTGTCACACACTACAAATGGGCACGGTCGACTTTGCTGTTTGTCCAACTTTATCACTCCATCAGCACTGAATGTATAGTTAAAAGGAGCTAAATATGATGAGTAAGCCCTTGTAGAGTCTGCGATACGTTTTGCCTGGTCAGCATTCAAGAAGACCCACAGCTCGCAGCCTCCTCATGGCTCTGTTTCTGTTTTCAATTACCAGCTCCAAAACGTAAAGAATTAGAGATAAAAATCATGCCCCCCCCACCCCTATTGGTTAAAAAGGGTCTTGTTTCACAAGGCTGTGTCAAAGCCATAAATGGAGAATGACAAGGCTTTCATGTAGCTGAAATGAGGATATCCTGAGCCTTGACCTCCTCTTCATGCTGCTCTGAAAGCACTGGAACGAGATAACTCTGATTCCTTACTTCTTATTGTGGACCAGGCACAGGAGGATTTGGCCACAGAAAATAATAAAATCAGGATGGAATTGAGATCTGTAATGGTGGGAACCCAGCATAAAAATATTGCTCATTTCCCTTCGTGGCTCAGGAAAAATGCATATTTAATAGGCTATAATGTAATAGTTTGTATGCAGAGGAATTCACACAAGTATAGATTACAGATAGTTTAAGAGAAATCATGTAGCCTACATTGCATTCAGACGTACATACTGTAGGTTTGTATTGCAGCAGGTCACTGTGGATGAGCTGGTTTGAAAATAGTCAGACCCAGAACTTAACAAACATGATACTCAGTGAGGTTGTCATGAATCACTGTATTTCCACTGTGTTTTCTATTACCTTTCTATCTTTGCCTTAACTTGCTGTTGCAAATCTTTTGGGACCTGAGCATCATTTGGTGTTTTAGGAAAATGATGGGTGGTCAAAGTATTTATGTTTGGAAGTGTAAGTCTTAAATTATTATCTTACTGATAGTGAGGAGTTTTTCTTTTTCATCATTTCAGTCTGAGGTTTGTTTACCTCTCTCAACAATTTTGAAATGATCCATGTTCTTTTGCTCGATATGTGTGCTTATCTCTCTGCTCTGCACAAGAATGTTGCCTTTCAGATACAGATAGGACTTTGTTATAAACAAGTCAGACCTCTTTGCTGACCTGGGGATTCATTAGAATAAAAATAGCCTTGTTATTTTCCTCTCAAAGTGAGAGGTTAGAGTTGGCGAATACTTCAACATGATGCTGTTTCATGGCTCAGCCTGCTTGATGAAGCCTGTGGGGGCAGGTTCATTCAAATACTGGCTGCTTCACCATGTGAAAACAACTGTGTGTTCAGTCATGTCCTCTTCATGATGGGAATTCAGGTGTGAAACCTAGACTTTTGAAGGCTGTTTGCACAGGACTAATATCACCCTGAGACATTCAGTGATTTATAATGGCTTCTGAAATCAGCCAGTGAATGTTATGCTGTGTAAACCTGGCTCAACTGGGTTTGCTAAATTAAAATAGAAATAAAAAAGTTGTAAAACTCTGGGTATCTGTTGAATTTAGCTTTATGGAGCTTTGCAATGGTGTTGTCAAAAATAAAAAAAATTCTCAATGCATGTTGATAACATGAATATTTGAAAGAGTATCGATACACCAGTACCAGCTGCATTAACTCACTCTCTTCTCTCTGAAAGCTGGTTGAGACACACACACCCTACACTACTGCAGTGCCCACACGACCCTGCCCACAAATTGTGACTCTTAAGACCCTTTGGTGATTTTTTTATATAAAACACCAAATCTTGTTACTTTTGGACAGGTTTTTCCTCAGCAGGTTAGCTGCTATTATTTCTCAGTGAATGTGGTCTCAAGTCTCCTGCACTGACTGTGTTCAGGGCGTGTGAGACAGTGTTCAGTTGATGGAAAACACTTTTTTAAACTTACATGCTGTTATGCATATATACAGTATGCTACTGTTAACTTCACTTCATTTCTAAGATTATTTAATTTAAAGGATTGATTTAAAAAAAAGAAACAAATTATCATATACTATCAGACAAAAGCTATGGAGACTTGATCTGCAATGGATCCGACACACAGTCTACCTTACAATGTGCATCTGTAAGTTTGATGCAAACTCAAGTGAACTAATTATGGCTGTAGCACAATAGGTTCACACGTCATGCATATTAAGCACTAAATATTTGAAGGTGCTTGAAACCCAAAAGGTTTTCATATACTGCATGTTATTTATCTTTGCATTTATTTTCCCAAAAATAATTTACAAAAAATAGTTAAACCGTAAACTCAATTTCATTTGTCTGAATGTCATTATTCAAACATGTGGTTTTAACTGACAGCATACATCACATCCCCATATAACACTGGCTTATAATTTTCTGTTTTAGCTCGTCTCTGTTCTTTATTCCCCATGGCACTATATATTTTTTCATTCCTTCCACAGCATGCGGTCGTGGTTTCTACAAGTCTTCCTCCCAAGACCTTCAGTGTTCTCGCTGTCCTGCACACAGCTTCAATGACCGTGAGGGCTCCTGGCGCTGTGACTGTGAGGACGGCTACTACCGAGCACTCTCTGACCCTCCGTCTGTGGCCTGCACAAGTAAGTCTACCATGCCACTGCTAGATAAACAACCACACATGAATTTAAACAGTCACACATGCAAGGAAAAAACACACACATACACACACACACACTGGAACCCAGGCTGTTCCGTCAGCCTGCAGTGGTCTCCTGAAAGCCCCAGATGTGTTCCATAGCAGCTCCTCTGCCTGCCAGTGTGTCATTATAATTATGTTTGCAGGCTTGCATGTCTGTTTTGTGTCTTAGCTGGTTGCTAATGATGAGAAGAGCAATTTGCCATTTCCCGTCTGAAAGATTGCAATTACAGTCCGGAGCTGTAGCACAGGCAACCCCCCGTATGTCTTCATTTGTCCTGGCCAGTGGACCAGTTTTGTGAC
This sequence comes from Channa argus, assembly GCF_033026475.1. Taxonomy (NCBI): domain Eukaryota; kingdom Metazoa; phylum Chordata; class Actinopteri; order Anabantiformes; family Channidae; genus Channa; species Channa argus. The sequence goes on along the minus strand of NC_090213.1, from coordinate 21,276,760 downwards.
TGCTATTGAAGGCTTATTGCATTGCCTTCAGCTACTGTGCATGGAGAGTGACACAGCCCAGCAGGGCAATGTTAGCATGCTGCTTTATCCAGAGGTAAACACCACCCCGAAACGTAATCTCTGCACCTTATCTGTCTGCCTTCATTCTGCTGTATCCCACCACTCTTGGATCAGCTTCTAGTTGCTACTTAAATTCATCAGGCATCGTTTTTTTTGTTAAGGACAGCAGATTAATTACCATTTCAGACAGTGGTAGTTTATTTTATCACACGTTTCACTAATTAAAAACAACAGAAATTGAAATGCATATGTGGGAGAATCAGCAGGCCTGCTTCATAACCTGGTGCTTTTTCCCTGAACGTATGTGTGTGTGTGTGTGTGTGTGTATGAGTGTGAGTGACAGACAGAGGCTGGCGATAAGAAATTATGCAAATAATAGAATTTATAGTGCTGCATCGCAAAGTCTATGCATTAAGTCAGAGAATCAAACAGAAGATTATAGGGATTAGGGTTTGGATTTTATGTTGTAAATTTGGTATGAGTAATGATTCTTTGTCATTTATGGGTGTCTGTGAAGCACCTTGTTGAGCAACATCTCTGTCTCTGCCTGCCCTGAAACCCTTTCCATTTATTTCAACATATCCTTAGTGCACAGGTGTGTTTGTCCTGCCAGAAGCCAGCGTTCAGTTAGGAATTATTTGGCAGAATGTTAAAGTTTGCACCTTTTTACACTGAGTATTAAAACACCAGTGTTGCGGGAGAAAACAATTTCTTTACATATTTAATATGTATAATACATAATACTGTAAATGTATAGTGGTTTTAGGTTGATGTGTAACAGGTAATTAAAAGGAAAAATATTTTCAAGATTGTAACTTTAATAAAAAAGTTGTCTATCTCCACCTTTTAATCAAATATGATTTCCCAAAACTGTTATCTATCTTCAAACCATCAGACTGAAAAAATGTGGGTCTGTCCCAGACGTCTCACTATTACTCAACTGCCCAGAAAGTCAGCCATCTTTTTTTTGTCCCGGTATTAAAATACTTCATGGGCTGAAAAAAATGCGGAATTTACTGTGTGACATGCATCATATTCTATATACAGCACTTTTTCTAATCATGTTCTGAGCTTACCATAAATGCACTGAGAACTAAAATGTTGATGTCCCACAATGCAAAGTACAATAACAACCAAAAGGTACATGGGGAGATTAAGGCACAGGAAGATAGAGTTGTCCACCAATCTCGCAGTTGTTGGTTCAATCCCCGGCTCCTCCGGTCACATGTTGAAGTGTCCTTGAGCAAGACACTGAACCCCATCTTAGTTGCTCCCGGTGAGTGTTGGCCAGCTGCATAGCAGCTCCCCCATCGGTGTGTGAGTGTGTATGATTGTGAGTGCGAATGGGTAAATAAGAAGCAGTGTAAAACACTTTGAGTGCTAATAGTTAGAAAAGTGCTATATAAGTGCAGAACATTTACATGGCAACCTCAAGTTATCAGAGTACATGTGTCAGAAATGAACATCTACACAATATGTAAATCTGCAGATGATGCTAACATTGTCATTGTGTGCATATTGTTAAAAAGCAAGTGAATCCAAAGATCGACTATGTTTCCCTGACTCTGGCTACAGCAACAGCAGCAAAAGAATAAATAAATAAATAATTTACAAATCATTGAATAAAAACTTTTATTTACCACTTGGGTAGTTTTCAAATTTGAAAGTGTTAGTAGTGTTCCAGTGTCTGCGGTGCACTGACACTGCCCTTGAAAACCTGGAGGCCCAGAGCACAGATTATATAATTTTATATTGTATTATCTTGGGGCGGCAGTGACTGAGTTGGTAGAGTGGCCGACCACAGGGTTGGGTAATATATTATATTATATTATGTTGTACTAATATAGGAGAAGTCTGAAACACTTTTACTGTTTCACCTTAAAAATATAAATAGAGTTATGATATTTTAATTTCATTTATTTTCTTTACCTCAAAATGAACAATAACACATTTTTTGATGTACTCGGGCAAACTAAAAAAGACAAACTTGTAGGCCTTTTTATGGGACATGAGCCTGCTGTGGATGTGTGGAGACAAAGCAGGTCTGACGCCTCTGACGGGCAGTTTCTTGTCCCACGTATATGATGTTGCACATTTAATTGAACTTAGCCCGATACTCTTCTTCTTTCACACAAGCAGCCAACCTGTCCATTAAGCTGTTAGCCAGGTCGTGTTTTAGTTTCTCTGGTGGGCTCAGATTCAGTTGGGCACTGTTAGGAAAAAGGTATAATTGCTTGCTTTGGTTGAAGAGGCACACACTCTGGACAGTTTATCTAATGCTTTCAGTCAGATAAGAATTCCAGATGGAGGAATTGTAGAATGGGGAGGAAATCGGTGGGCTCAGTTTACACATATTTAGGTTCCTCACCAAGCTGACATTTAGTGTTCAACATTTCCATCACTATGCAATGTAAACACTGACATAACTTAGGCCGAGCACTGACCATAAACCAGCTATCTCTGTGTGCAGCTCAGAGGCAGACAGTTTGGGTTTTAAACGACAGCTCCATTACTCACATCTTGGACCATCCTAATCAGATGTTAATGCTCTAACATCTCCCACTGATCAAGGGCAGGACACATATGCAGTGAAAAGTTCCCACATTCTTTGCAGTGTCCTCTGGCTGTTCTCTTCTGGGTAATCACCTTGGCCAAGTAGCACAGTAATTACTGAAGTTGGCTAATGCATACTTTCCATTATTCATTTTCATTAACTTCGGGTCTACACTTGATGGCCCCATACCATTATATGTAAATATGTATTTTTAACTGTATGCATAGCTTCACCCTCCTCCTCATTCAGCCAGGGTAATTTTTGCACGGCCCCATGGACGTGCATTTCCTCATTTATCCTTGGATTAAGTCAGTATGACCAATAGTTACCGTGATTTCCTTTTTTTCAAGCCTTATCCAGACCAGGAGTGAATAGTAATTGAAAATGAATTTGCATTGGCTGAACAAATTGATTGACAGATTTTTGTTTTAAATAGGAGTTTGTAAAGCCACAATATTGTACGCCTTAGCAAAACAGTGAGATGGATCTTTGGCACACAGAGATTAAGAATGTGTCTATGAAGATTTGAGAGGAAATGAAATGAAGATGTAATGTGGGGACATGAAAAGCCAAATCCACTCTGAATAAAGATTAGGGAAGAAATACATAACTCCAAATACATTGTTTCCCATGTGGTGTGTGTTGTTGGGGGGGGGGGGGTGCTTTTGTTTGTGGAATGTTTGTCCGCACTATTCATATGCTAAGTTGTGAGAAAATGAGATGTATAGGGACGGATACAGCGGGGTATTTTCTCTAGAGGGAAGGCACAGACTGGAGTAGTTGACAGGTTGGGGAGTGGGCATCAATCATGCAACAGCTGTGAGCAGTGTTGGTGCATGTGAGGGGCTGAAAAGGCCAGTTGTACGTGGTCATGTCCTCCTCCCAGCCCCCCTTAAAAATGTGCCATCTCAACAAGTTGCTGTTGCAGGGTCCATCCTGCCTGGTGTTGCTAGGGGACTGTGAAAGGGCTGCAGAATGTAGGGATAGTGTTGCCACCACAGAAGCTCAATGTGGATCTTTTTTATTCTACTATGAGACTGAAGCCCGTATTTAGGCCCATGTTCACTTTAGGGGAGGCTCCAGTAAATTGCTCTTTACTTCTGGTTTTGGTCTTCACATTTTACTTACTATTGATGTTCAGTTTCCATGTAAAATCTATATTTCTATGTATCATAAAATGATACAGTGAGCTGGCTTAATTGTATCTGGTGTGTGTAAGGTATTTTTGACTGTTGACCTTGTTACCATGTTCCCAGATCTCAACAGTTACTTTGGTCAGGGGGGAATTAACTCACAATAAGAACCTAAGGCATGAATTAGACATGGGCTGATTCTCAAATCGGTTTAAGAATGTGCACTATAAAGCTCAGAAAAAGATTAAAGCCACAATTATTTCTTTAGCCATTTATTCATTTCTTTAGTTAATTATTTAAATCGCTTTAAACTCATAAGTCTGATTTCTAAAATGAATGTCAGAATCACAAAAAAGAATATAAAGCATCTTCCCACCTGAAAATATACAATTTTAACAAAAGGCCATTTCACAAGGCAGGACGTCCTGAAGACAAAGATGCATCTGGAAGTGTTTCACAGTATCGTATAGGAAAAAACAATATTTGGCATATAACTAAAAAATGCTCATAAATGCTGATAATGGCAAAAGTATTTCCTTTGCAATTGTATTTACAATAAACATTAGTGAACTGAACAAATGTGTAGTTCTTCAAGTAACCACAAAGGCACAAGTAATCTGAGGCTTCTGTGCTGGGAAGGCACACAACAAAATGACATGTCATCATTTACTTTGATGCAAAAAATGGTACATAATACATGTTGCATGTAAAACATGTTGCCTTTTTGTTTCTGTGCATTTTATAATTAGTGAGGGCTACACATATATGGATTGCAGCCAGTGTATTCATAAGATTCCCAAACACCATAAATGAAAGAGTTTACGTAAAGACATCACCTTTGTGTCTTTAGGCATTTGTGTAAGATTTGCACCATGTAGCTCCACTATAGGTTCGTCAGTTGCTTTCATGTGTTTATTTTATGATGACTCTTCTCTGTAAAATCTCTGGACTCCACTGAAAGCAGATTTCTTTATTGTTCTACCAGACTTATTTTCCTTTCATTTTTTATCCCTGTCATGGCATATGTGGTCCTGTGTTCCTGTGTCATCATGCTACACTCTACGGAGTGTGTGTGTAAAATGGAATTTCAGCTCGCAGTGCACATTTTGTATTAGTAGCAAATCCAATATTGAATTCAGTGTGGTATTGAAGTTTCTGAAATTTTTATTACAACAGCAGTTGGGGGCACTTGAGCTCTTTTCCTCTGCTGCACAGCTTCCTTCATACAGCTTCTGCTCCAGCCACATAATTAGAGGCTAGGTCATGGGGTCACAACACACATTTGTAGAATGAGGATTACCTCATGGGTGATTTGAATACCACTCACCCCTGCTGCCCCTCTCCCCACAGCTCCCCAATTAGAGCACAGACAGCTAATAGGCTGTGGATGGTTAAGGCAGCCCTGAGCACCTCTCAAGGCCGATAAGCGCTGGATTCTTCTCCCCTAAGCTTGGATTTACTCAGGTCTCACAGCTCTGCACAGACTGGGGATGGGCTTTGAAACCTGACCTAAAAACAATCCATACCACGCCATACTGTGTTTTCTATATGGTAGCTGTATTAGATGTAGTGGATAACTGTGCTGCTGAAGGCTTTTTCTCAACATTTGTGCATGTGGGAGTTGTTACTTATTACCAAAAACACACGTTCTGCTTCATATTAACATGCAAATGATGGAACAAAAAACATAAACAGTCCATGCACATATTCTGTACTTAGGCATGACAGTAAAAACATACACACATGCTCACTCATGCTTGGTCACAGTCGAAGCGTTGGAGGGAAGCTAGCAAATGATTGAGACATTTCAGGCTGTGGGGGCTGGCAGCCTAATCCATGAAATGAAACTTGACTAGGAGGAGGGGTAAGAGGAGAGAACACTAGAAGATAAGACAGAGTGGGGGAGTGAGAGACAGAAAAAAGTGCAAAAAGAAGAAGGGGAACGACAAGCCCCTGAGCTATGAGGATGAGTAGACAGACAAACTGAAAGCTCAGGATGCAATGAGAATCTGTGCTGCAGGTGAAGAGGGGGCAGAAGAGCTCCTCAGTTCAGACATAGCATATTCAGAGAAACAAAGAGACGCCATCTAAAGTGGGGTATATGATGTATCACCTTACACGTATGAAGGGAGTGTGTAATTCACCACTATCAGAGGTTCTTCCTTAACCATCTTCCACTGTGTCTTTTGTAGTCTTGATGCAACAAACCCTTTTATTACATTTTGGTTTACCTTCAGGTAAAGTGCATTAGTATCTTATACCCAGTACTTTCTTTGATGTTGCTGAGGTTGAACTAAGGTGACACCAAAAGGAAAACACGTTTGATTGGCCAGTGACAAGTCACAGCCACCTTTGTGCAAACATATTCTTTGAGTCTTTGTTATGGCTGCATTCAGCCTTATGTAAAATTAATTATGTGTCCTTACTTAGATGAAAACATCCTGAGAATCAACAACAGCATTCCTTCAGTATCTTCCATTTTTCAGTTTGCATCATGTTGAGGAAGGTGCCAGGTGTCATGCTATGACAACTAGCTAGAGTACATTGAGTGGGTATTGTATCTGTACTGGAAAATTAAGTACCTGGTACCAAAAGCAAATAGAGTAGAATTGTACTAGGCTGATACCAGGCTGTGGAAAAACTCTATTATAACATAATTACAGCGCACATGTTGTTGCTTATGTGATGTTATAGTACACAGCATTGGAGTTCTTAAAGTCCACTTGCTTTAATAGAAATAAAATACATATTTTTCCAAAGAAACCTTATTTATTCTGTAGCTTTTACTCTAGATGTTTAGGTTTGTGACCATGAGATAGACTGGAGACATGCCCGGACTGTACTCTGCCTCTTGCTAGCTGGGATAAGCTCCAGCCCCCCATGACCCTGAACAGGATAAAGGTTACAGATAATGGCTGGATGCATTCGTAGGTTTGTAGACCATCATGGAGACAAGGAATAATGATAGAAAGAAATGTGGTGTGTGTCTGTAAGTGCATTTCTTTGATCAGAACAATTGAGTGTGAATGTTCTTTAGGGAAAAGAAAGATTTAAAAAGCCAGAAGTTCATTTTGGTGACCAAGCTCCAGCGCAGGAAAGATTTTAGTATTAGACCAGTTTCCTACTACTACTTTGAGCACCAAAATCATCAGAGAGAGAGAGAGATGACCTAAAATGCCCACATCTCAAGTAAGGTCACAAGTTCCAAGTTAACCAACTGGCTGAACTGTATTTTTGTGTTGGAAAATGCTCACTGTATTAAAAAGACATGATCTGCAGCGAGAGCTAAAACGTTTTGAAAAATTGATACACAGATTCCATGTGCACAGAGATGCTGATTACCTAAAGAAGTTGGCAGCAAACATAGTTTCCTAGGCAGAAAAAAAGAGGTTTAACTTTTTGAATGTACTTTGGGAACTGTGCTCATGAAAGGTGATGGATGAAAAGGAAAGCTTGAGAGAGATGTTCAACCCCTGCCTTCTTCCTAACTTTACTCAATAAACTCAACCCAGCAGTGGTCAGGTTGTAAGACAAATTCTTCATTTGAAACACTGTACACTGAGATATTTATATTGTAGAAACACAAAGGCACAAGCTTGCATAGTAGCATGCATCTGCAAAATAGGACCAAAGACAAAGGTTGCACAGATTCAGGGTCAGTCTAATCTAATTTCCTTTCGTCCCTTGTTGCTGTGCGAATCACTGCTTTGATCTGTGGCCCCTGAAATGAGTGAGTCAGGAGCTAAATGAAACGTTATCATCACTAACTGCAACCAAGGAGATGGTAGAATAAAAGATCTCTGAGTCTTGGGCTGGGAGGGGGAGGTGGGTGCACATATTGCGTGGGCGTCGAGACAGACACCTTCTCTTTGTCTGTGAGAAACCCAGGTTTAGTGTCAGTGGCAAGAAGCTGAAGCTAAGTGGTGCATTTAGCAGTCACTCCTCTCCACTTCACCTGCCACAGGTGGCTCTTTCATCTTCCTAACCCAGCGTCAGTCTCTTTTTTTTACTCGATAATCAGGAATACAGATACCTGCCAGTCACATTCTACTGGTAATATGTTAATATCACCAAATTGAAGCCTGCCACACACACACACACACACCTTTTCCTGCTGGCTGTTTCTTTGTTTTGTTCCCCTCCTTTCACCTGCTCCCACCTGGGATAATTGTGTTCAATTAGGGGGCAACTGAGTCTCAGGAGAGCAGTTATCCAGCAATCACAGGGTTCTTGGTTCAATCCCTGGCTCCACACATTTTGAAGTGTCCTTGAGCAAGACACCGAACTCCAATTTAGTTGCTTCTGGTGAGTGTTGGCCAGCTGCATAGTGTGTGTGTAACGGGGTGAATGAGAAACGGTGTAAAGCACTTTGGGAACCAATAAGGTAGAAAAGTGCTCTATAAGTGTAGAACATTTTCTGTTCAAACAGTCCCTTAGTCCTCCAAGTATTTAAGCTTCTCACACATTTCCCTCCTTGTTGGCTTGTCTAGTCATGGCTGCCACAGCTCCTCCTCTGTCTTTTGCTCCAGGCTCACATTTAAATTCATCTTTGTTCAGCTCTGTTTTTGGGGTAACTTTTGTCACTCTCACTACTCACAGACCGTGTTTAGCTTTATCAATACCTTCATTCCATGTTTAAAGAGAGTGATGTTACCAGGAACCAGCTCCCAGTTCTGATTCTGGAAGCAGACACCCTCTCTACTTTTAAGTCTAAGCTTAAAACCTTCCTCTTTGGTAAAGCTTATACTTAGTTATAGTCATGCTGCTATAGGCTTAGACTGCTGAGGGACCCCCCCCCCAATGAGCTCCTTTCCTCCTCTTGACCCTCTCTCCTCTCCTCTCACCTCACATTTATTTATATACACCAACATAATTTTCTCCCGTAGTTGTCTTTCTTCGTCTGTCCCTCTCTCTGTCCGTTTCTGCAGGTGTCCCCGGCTTTGAAGCTGTGTGTCTTCCAGCGTGCAGCTACTGGTCCTACCAACCTGCCTGATGATTTGTTGTGGCTTTTGTTGCTCTTTTCTCTTCTCTCTCCCCTTTCCACTCACCCCAACCGGTCAAGGCAGATGGCCGTCCACCCTGAGCCTGGTTCTGCTGGAGATTTCTTCCGTTAAAGGGAGTTTTTGCTCTCCACTGTTGCCTGGAGCTTGTTCAAGGGGGATTTGTTGGGTTCTTGAATTGAATTGAATTAAATTGAATTGAATTACCTGTCCCCATAATAACTGCATATCAAAATACTAACCTGTTTCCTGTTTACCTGTTAAATTGATGGCACTTACCTGTTTACCTATTTAAATAGAAAACACACTGTTCCTGTATAATTTTTCCTGTTACTTTAGTTACAGAGAGGAGAATATTCCATATATGCCTTTGTGTGTTTGCTCCCATCCTGGTTGAAATAAAGTTGTTTTAGTTTTTTTTTTCTGCTTACTTTGCTCCCAGTGTTGTTGCTATAATGTTGTTTTGGGTCTTTGTTTCAGCTCCAAATGCTGTGATTTTTACTTAAACCCCGCTAAACTGTATCTTTGCCTCGCCTCTGCATTTGGGTCCAGACTTGCCCATAAAATGTGACAGATCTCTTTGTTGAGCCCTTGTTTCCAAAGGGAGCACGGGGAAATACAAGTAAGTGCTGTATTAATGAGCCTGAATATTGCCATAGCAATTTTGGCCCCATGCATATGCATGCTCTGATTTGTTAGTTAATGTGACAAATCTAATGAGTTGAGAGACCCCCCTCCCCCCCAAATCCCCTATGTTTGCTTAAAAGAAATTCCTGACAAAACATTGGTTTAAATCTCTCAGAGAACAAAATGAAGATGTTCTTAAAACATTTATAAACAGAGAATACAAGTCATATAATCTTTACTGCGTTAGGGGGAGTTTATTTATATCAACATCTGGGCCATAAAAGCCAACAACCTGGAATTTGAAAGATGAAAGCAGCAATTAGTTGTTCATTGTTTTATGGGATGAGCTAATCTCTCTGGTTTATGTGAAAATTTACAGGCAAATGCTCAGTGCTTGTGTGCACGTTTAATGCCTTGTGAGCTCATTGTTGTTGTATGTCAAGTCAAATTGTATATGACAGTTACAGGGCAGTGATAATCCAGTTCTAAAGCTTCATCATAAATTCTGTGGGTGAGCCAGGCAGTGAGTTTTTTTTTCCGAAGACATTAACTTTAAGCATCCTGCTGTCTACATGATATACCTTTCTGAGGCAATCCACTAAAGCCACTGTCTCCAGCTGGGGGATAGCTGTATATTTTTGGAGAACAGAATGACGAAGAGTGATCGTGTGTCTGAGGCCTCTAACTCCATGCGAAGCATTTGTGTCTCAAGAATCTACGAGCCTAGTGTAACTAAAAAGCACATTTGTGTGTCATTTACATAGCAGCTGCAGATTTTCTGCTGTTACCAGTCGCTGTGTAAACAAAGCCCTTCATGCGTCTGGATAAACCACCATCTATGTTTGCATACACCCAGCACACAATAGTGATATGAACGCATTAATATTCACATTAACACGAGGAACCATGACGCCCTAAGGATGGACTAATGACTACTTTTATGTTAACAGTGTCTGTAATTTGGATGTGTAATATGGCAAGGGTCACTTACAATTACAAGCCCACGCAATTTATAGCACACCAGAACTTTTGGCATCTTTCAGCAAATTGTTTTGGTTTTACGTCTTCTGTCCATTCTCATTGCTCTCATCAACTGAATTTCCAGCAGCATCAGGCAGCTTATTGCTCAGCTGTCTGTCAGTGTATGTTTCTCTCTGTTAGCCCTGAGATTGACTGGAGACCTGTCCAGGGTGGACCCCACCTGTCAAGCAGTGACAGCTGGGATAGGCTTTGGCCCCCTGGGACCCTGAACAGGATAAGCAGTTACAGATAATGGATGGATGGATTTTAACCTCAATTCAATGCTTGGTGGGAATTGTAGAAGAAAATCTTAGAAGTAAACTATAATTTACTTATTATTTCAAGGTTTGAGACTCATGATTATAAGTTCTGAAATGGTCGTGCATGTGATAATTACACAATTGAAGTGGACCTGGGAAAACATAGAAAGCCCTTACACTGCAGAATCTAATAATCAGTTAGGTGCTGTAGGTTAGACTGGTGAGCTTTCCCACAAAGATAAGACATGACTTGACTCTTTGACTATTGAATCCCTAGAGGAATTATGGATACTAGAGCGTTGCAGACAATGAGAATGTTTACAATGAAACCAACTTTATTCAATATGTACTGTGCGTTTTAGCTTTTGCTTTTTAAATATTAGTGTAAAGGGCTCAGTAATACAATTTTATATGGAACTTAGTAATAAGTAGGAATATGTATTAAGAAGTAATAATACAATACTATCGTTTAAATATAGTAGATATCAAAATAAATAATCATATAAAAGTGTGGTATGATGAGATTATGAAATAATTACCTGTAATTGCAATCTATAAAACAAAATGTTGTTGTTTTAACTATATGTAATTACTCTCCTTTTGAAACTCTGGGTTCTACTGCTCGATTTCACAGCCTTCCACCACTGACCTTCATGTCTGCCAAGCTGAATTCCTCTCAGTGTACCTGCCCTGTTCTTTTTTTCTGGATCTGAGTCTTATTAGAATTGAGTGTCAGTGTTTGGCTCCTGGGCTGGAGCTGGCATGTCCCGTAGTGTTTTTTTTTTTTTTTTTCGTAGAATAGTGAAAGCACAGATCCAGCTAATGCACACTCTTGGCTGTCACTTTCATTGGCACTCAGTTATTTAATTCTGGCTTCCTCTTTGTCCACCTCTGACAGGACCCCCCTCTGCTCCACAAAACCTGGTATACAACATCAACCAGACCACAGTGAGCCTGGAATGGAGCCCTCCGGCTGACACAGGTGGCCGCAATGACGTCACCTACAGGGTTATATGCCGACGGTGCAGCTGGGAACCTGAGGAGTGTGTTCCATGTGGGCCAAATGTGGGATACTTTCCCTCACAGTCAGGATTAGTGGACACGTACGTGACCATCATAGACCTGCTCGCCCACGCCAACTACACCTTTGAGGTGGAGGCTGTCAACGGGGTGTCAGACTTGAGCCGCACGCAGAGGCTTTTTGCAGCAGTTAGCATTGCTACTGGTCAAGCAGGTAAGGCATCTTAACTCCATCTGGTGATTGGTATTGTTGAAATCCCCTTCGTATCTTTAGAGTAAAAGTGAAAATGTGTGGAAATGTTTTTAATTTGATTCAGTTCCCTTCAACTTTATTTATGTAGTGCCAGATCACAACTGATATGATCTCAAGGCCCTTTACATGGGAAAGTCAAGTCTTAATAGATTTAGAGAGAAAACTCAACAAATCCCCTGTTAGAACAAAGATAATCTTCAGAACTTTAGTCGTACATTTTCTAATTTTCTTCCCTTCATAAACAGCATTCACTGACTCAATGAGAGTTAAATAAGAAGATCTGTACCAATCCCATGTCTGTGTGTTAAGGAGCCAAGAATCTACGAGTCTAGTGTTGAAGAATCTTCCTGGCTCTTTTTTAGTTTTCAAAAATACACCTACAGCTGGCTATAGATCACATGCATGTTGTGTTTTTAATCCATACTCAGTCAAATCAAAAACAGAGTTTGGCAACCAGTGTTACAGCTGAAGATCCAAAACTCCCTCCCTGAGCACAAATCACTACTTTTACATATCAATTTGATGGATTAAAAAACAAGGTAAAACATGCTCATGACACAAAGTTAGAAAACACTCTCTGTTACATGATATCAAGGAACTCACTTTTGCTCACTCAGAGATCATTAGGCATTAGCAACATGGCAATTGACAGTTTAATTTTAAAAACCTTTCATATGCAAACTACAGTAATGATTCCCCATTAGCATTAACGACCATAGTCTGCTACGATCCATAATATTTTCAGTATGCATATTACCCAGATTAATTTAATGTGTATATCAGCATTACAGTGGCAAACATTATTAGCTTAGCAATGATGCTGACTCCCAGTGGTACCTAAAGACCTAGTATTGTATTTTCAGTTCAGTCTCAAGGGAATCTACTGTAATTAAAATGCAGTGACAAACTCTTAAGCTTTATTTTAGTCATTATTTCTATGGATCCCCCCCCCCCCCCCCCCCACCTACATGATTCCTCTTTCATGCTTGACCATCCATGAAACACAATTGGCCCAATAGACTATGTTGTGAGTGCGGTGATGAAAAAAAGGCTGCAAAGACAGCACTAAGACTCTAGCTTCCTCCAGCTAACTGTTCGCTCCTATGTGACGATCAGTCTTGTTTGGATTTTCTTATCAACACATGCAGTACATGTCAATACCCCAGCGAATAGGTGTGTGTATCTGTAGGAGAGACAGAGAACTACAAGATATAATGTGTTGTGGAAGTGTGTGTGTAGTATAGCATTAGGGATGATGTATTTTCAGAGGTTTGGTTTATGACGATGACATGAGCTGGAACGTGCTGAGGGCTTGCCTGGCCAAGGACATGAGGACTTCAGGAGAAGGGTAGGAAAAAAGGGACAATTAACACATGCTCAGCCATAATTATACCTGGCATGTTGACAACAATTACGCAGTAAACCTGGTGGAATATTTAGTCATTAGCTGTTGACAGCTTCACGTTTTTCATTTTGAATAAGTGGTAACATTTAGGGTTCTCTAACACTATAATCAGTTCAAATGGCCAAGGTGAATTGGGTTGTTAGCTCTATGAATTAGTATATTAGCTCTATGAAGGGTTAATGTCTAATGGTTAATTCTAATCTCTAGTAACTGTGAATCGGTTCATTTCCTTTGTGGTATTATGGTTGAATAGCATCTGAAGCAGGATTCTAAGCATTATTTAATACTGAAACTCCTCTTTCAAACCCAGACGAATCTAATTCCTGCTGGGTTAGGAGCTCTTAAAGACAGGTCCCCCCAGTCCATCTGTTCAATAGTAGCAGCTCTGGGAGACAATAGTATTTTTAAATGAAGGTGGAAAACATGAATTAATTAATTGGGCAGAAAGAAATCAACATATGTTTTGCTTTTTTTCCCCTGCATGACAAATGTGTGTGAAATAATTATATAACTAATGCAATCAGTAATATTTATAACTAGAAGGCCAGAATATTAGCCAGAATATTAGAAGATTCTTTAAGTTTTTATTGTATCAATGAATCATGGCTTAATCTACCATGTTATCATAATTAAATGAAAAATGTAGTCATAAAAAAATCAGTTCAATAATTTTGAATTAGAATTTTTACTTTTTTAAAAGAAATTTAAGATTTGGCTATATTGTCTTTTTGAGGATTCATGAAAATACTATTGAGAGTAGAAAAATGAGAGTAATTATCCTTAACTTGCCATTGTTGCAGATCTTTGTAGCTCTTGAATCGGGTTACAATTACAATTAGTCAGAGTGATGCTTTTATCCAAAGTGACTTACAAGTTAGTAGCAGACACTAGGTACAACTTTGAGGTTCAGGGTCCCAAAATGTCATGCTTCATTGTTAGGGAACATTTGTGTTAAAAGAAACCAGTTTTGACTGTGACATGAAATATGTAAACTCATCCTGTGTCAAAGCCAGATGCTTTGAAATGGATCCATCCACACCAGTGTCCACTCTGTGAAGTTTTGTGGTCAGTATGAGGTTGATAAGGATAGCTGTGTGATGATGGCTCTGTCCTTCCCCATGCTAAGCAGACGTTAGCTCCTCCACAGGGCTAATTTTACTGCTCACTGGACCCTCTGTGTCCAGTGCTCTCTGGGCTGTTACGGAATGCTTGAGCGCTTTGTAATTGGAAGGTCGGCGCTTCCTAAAACATAGCCCCTTCTCGAATGAGCGTTCAGGACCTCTCATTAGAAAATGACTGCATTATTAAAGCTTTTATGGCTCATCATTCAGAATTGATTAACCTTTGTGTGTCGAGGTGCCGGAGACCCGTAGCACGGAAAGAACCTTAGAGAAGAGAAGACCATTCCTACGTCCAACTCCTGCATGATAATCAGCTTGAACATAGACTTCTTAATGGGGAACTGGGAAAATAAACATACAGTGTGCGAATGCAGATGGTGATCCATCTGATGAGGAATTCACACATCCCCTAATTACACCAAAGGAAGTGTCTGGAGCAAGGCTGGAGCTACACAAGGTGCTGAGTGCTCATTGTTTTCAGAAACCTAATTACATCTCAGCTCCGACTTAAATGCGTTTAAGTAGAGGTTGCAAGTTTGTAAGCCTGATTTCTTCAGCTCTGTCCTCACATTGGTTGAATAGAAATTTGGGTTGTTGAGGATTTTTGCTGTCTTCGCTGCCGCCGTATTCTGGAAGTTAAGAGCGTATTTCAATCAGTGCTCCATTGTGAGTCGACAATGGTACAGAGCCACCCTCCAAGGGCCTGCCACACCTTCGCCTTCCTCGAGAACACTTGTAAACAAGGCCTTTTGTTCTTCCGGAACACTTGTGAGCGGGCACAGCTCATAGAATAACCATTAATATTTATTCACATGAGCGTTCACATCTCTGAGCCAGAAAAATCACTGTGAAGAAGGGAGCAGAAATAGATTTGGAATTGGTTATGAGAAATACTAGTGTGTGTGTGTCTCATAGCTTGAGACTAGTGAATTGGGGTGTGATCAACAAGAGATATAAATATTATAATGATGGAAGGAAGAGCATGTGGAATTTGATTTTAATGTTGGCTGCTTGTATTAGCAAGGGGGGGGGGGGGGGGGGGGGGGGGGGGACTTTGCTACATGCATTGCTAAGGCTGTGGTGGAAATGGCAGAAATGTCACAGCCCCCAGTCTGTAGCCAATTTGGTATTATGTAAGCTGCTTTCAGACAATGAAAACATAACATT
Organism: Channa argus; assembly: GCF_033026475.1. Classification (NCBI taxonomy): domain Eukaryota; kingdom Metazoa; phylum Chordata; class Actinopteri; order Anabantiformes; family Channidae; genus Channa; species Channa argus. The sequence continues at coordinate 21,261,140 of NC_090213.1, read as the reverse complement.
TCTGATGAGATTTTTATTTTTGTCCTTTCTGCCAAAGTGGATCATTAGTCCACATGTTTGATTTGGCACAGTTTTTACACTATGACACAACCCTCCCTAATTTCTACCAGGCCTGGGACTGGCACTGCACTGCTGGGGATGTTGAGGCTGTGGGGGGTTCAGTGTCTTGCCCAGGAACACTTCAACATGTGGTCAGGAGGAGCGAACCTCTGACCCTGTGGTCGGTGGGCAACCACTCTTATCAACTGAGCCACTGCTGGCCCTAACATTTCTAATGAGATAAGTCTGGCAAAATATTGGCTTCTGCCATTCAGATAAAACTGTCTTTTATGTAAATCTTTATAATGACAGTACATTTCTGGAATAATCTACGAGTCTAGTGTTGAAGAATTGTCCTGAATTGACCAGGAAAAAAAGGGATTAAACAAAAATGTATTTAATAGCCAAGCGCCATAAAAAATGAACACTCAAAGCAGGGAAGTTTTGCTAAACTTTTGATATAAAATATTAATAATCAAAATCATTGAAGATGTCTAGTGTATAAAATCTTAAAATGAAATATCTAGTGTTCTATTGTTACATTAAAGTGCATTGTAAAGTATGATGATACCTTGTTCCTTTAAACAATAGAGAATCATATTTCATTATTCAATAGCCATAGCATAGACTGAGACTAGGTTACAATATATTCATTATTGAAGTAATTTGCTCATTTCTTTTTGAATCTTCAGTAGCCTCAGTCGCAGTGATAGGATTTAAATATATTTCTAACATTTTGAAACAATCATATTGTGAAATACAGCAACTCTTGCCTTTATTGTAACGATTCCCAAATTTCAATGGAGACAAAGCAGTTGAAAGTGACAGTCATGGATGAGTATGGATGAGTGGATGAGCAGAAGAACTTGAAAAGCCTCCTACCTAATTCATGCTGCATGTATGGGAGAATCGTGGCTTGTCTTAGAGATATAAAAATGACAGAAACATAATCAGAAACATCAGTGCACAAAACTGGTTGTATTTAATTTGAAATGAGCAATAATGAGAGACGGAGAGCAAGGTGGAGTAGAGTCAGTGTAGGTGTCCATAAGGGGGTAATCTGTACAGATCACGGACTACCTCTAGTCAGGTACACCACTGTCCCCTGTCCATCGTAGCATTAAAACAACCAGGTGTTAATGGCGGATGAGGGAGACTTGGTCATCATTCCACTACATTTGACAAGAGTGAAGCATACAATCAGCCCCCACATATTTTACATCAGAGGAAAGTGAAAAATAGCAAACTGAGTTCTCTTTATTTTTAGCCATTCTTCGCTCCATTTGTTGTGCAGTGCTGTGTGAATGTAGGATGATGCCAGAGTCCCCCTCAAGTACAAACCTACTTAAACATTCAAAAAGAACAACAGGCTATTCCCTCTAGCACCATCTCTCAGCGCAAAAGGAAAACAAGCACTAAGGGCACACGAGAATGTAAGATAATCATTTTACGTTGATTTCACAAGCCTCTGCACCCTCACATTGCATGACTACATGAATTCCCCTGTTTAGTTTGTCTGCTTCAGTTATTCTGCTACACTGTCAGCGACCAGTACAATGTCCGATGCTTTGTAGAGTTTGCTGGGTGCTTTGATCATTATTTACAAGTGCAAGGCAACAAGGATCATTAAAATATCAAATGTTCAATCTTTGTCCACTATACAATCCACTATATTGATGCCTTATCATCACCACATGGATAATATTCAGTGTATTTGTGAAAGTAGCACTTGGGGAACAATAAGGTCATTGATTTATCCCTTTTTGTGTTGTAAGCTGCCACGGTGGTCTTAAACACAAGGCCTGGTTGATTCTGAGGAGTCCCCACTGACCAGTGCTAGTCAGTGTAATTTTCTAGTTAAGCAGATCCTTCTTTGTAGCATTTGTCCCCGGTTTTACGTTACCTGGGAGCCCATTCTTTTTCCTCCCACCACCACCACCCTCCCCCCTCTGCTCCACATGCTTGCAGTAATTTGATGAGAGCTGGGCAAAGTAGCGCGATTCAACAGCTGCAATAAAACTGTGGTGGTCTCAGAGCAGAAGCTCGGAGCACTTAACCTGTAGCTTTTCTGTAAATGCCTCCTGATTTGTCTGTCACCCAATCTGTCAGCAATGAATAATTTTCATGGAAGGTGCACTTTAATTACTTTCCCATTTAAATGGCATTATCGTGGCCTATCTAGGTAATTAATCTCGCCAAGTATCCTGTTTCAGCCTTTTATTGCTGGCAGACGAGCTCCCTAAATCCCCCTGAATCTTCCGTGCTTGAATAAGCCCTCCTTCATAGAAGCTGGCGTTGCTTCTTTCCCCTTCACTTGGTCCCTATTGGAGCCGTTGGACAGTCCTTTCTGTTGGTGCAGGCAGCCTGTCAGAGCAACAAGCTGTTTTACTGCTTTGGAAAAGGACACGGGGAGACACATCCGTGCAGGGTTGCAGTCAAGAATAGGCCTCGGCTAAGAGGGCTGATACTTGGAGCTGGTGATATTCTGTGTTCTTCTAACTGTCAACAAATCCCGTAAAACCGTCAAACCGACAGCCAGTGGATCCAATGAGTATGCCTGCATTCAGAGCCTGATGTTTTATTCCTATGTGCCATAGAGCTCCATTATAATGAGCCACAGCGTAGAGTACTGGATGTGTATTTGTTCTATAGCGTAGAATTATCACTAACAAGGGCACTGTTGATTGGGAAATGTTTGCTATATTGTTCAGCAGTTGTGGGAAATCACCGAACCGTCTGAGAATAAAAGCATAGGCTCACTGGCCACATTATTAGGCCAACCAGTACAATCTTATGTCTCTTCATTTCTCAGTTTCTAAGTTGAATATGTCAGACAGGTGATAATTCCTCTTTTGAGGTCATAGTGAGTGTCGCAGTCATGCTGGAGTAGATTATATTAAGAGGTGGTTCCACTGTAATAGACCTGCTTGCATTTGTGCGTTGTTGTATTTTAATAGGAAGTTAAAGTCTTCCCAAACAGAATTTAATGAAAAATTATTGTCTGTTAGCTTGTTGTTTATATTATTTTTGACATTCTCTAGCCATAGACATGGGTAAGCTAAGCATATAGCATTAGATATCTACATATCCCACTTTCTCTCTCTCTCTCTCTCGATATACATAAATACATAGATTCTCTAAGCAAAACCAAACTTCTTTTAACTAATGTTAAATATTTTCTGCATATTTTCTACTATATGAATAATTGTTTAAACTGGATATTTTGGTTTAGTAGCATCATTAGAGGAAAGGTCATAAAGAGTCTTAAAATACAAAAGCTGCACTTGAATTCTGACCCAGCATTTTTATAAGAGACACTTATTCAGTTTTTATAGAAATGTTTAAATGCTTCTATCATTTACATTACATTGGAAATGGACGACAAAACTGACTTCAAACTGTATAGAATGAGCAGATCAGTCATAAGCTCACCACAATTGCAGATCCAGTTATTTTCAAGTCGAGACAAAACTAGAACCAGAACAAATCAAGACCTACTATTTACTAAAACAGGTAAATAACAGGACAGTGACTATACATGTGCTAGAACGGGAGCCTGCAGCATGAAACTGAATATTACAGAGGATCAGGGAAAAAACTGGTTTCAGCATCCACTTGTGGATCAAAGGAAAAGCAAGTTATCAGCAACCTGATGATGTGCAGTTCAGACAACAAAAGCTTAGTCCTTTGTTCCAGCAGCTGAACATGTGGTCAAGTGAAGCAATGGTGTATGTAATAGCAAGTTTTACAAAGAGAGAGAGCTTCAGGATTTATATCATATCATTAATATCATAAAGCATTTATATCACACACACACATATATATATATATATATATATATATATATATATATATATATATATATATATATATATATATATATATATATATATATATATGATATATACCTAGAGTGGATGAATGGAGACTATTATTGTTACCAGTAAAACTTAAATTGCAATAACTCTTCATCAATGTTTGTCTTGAACTCTTGCTTGTTTTCTGTGGATTATTTATGTTGATTTCCACCAGAGCTCTGTCTCCATCCCCATTTGTTTGTGTTTGCATGCAGTGTTATTAATTTGGAACATTTGCAGACAGTGATATTATCCCGTCCTCAAAACTGTCTGAGAAGTTGCAACATTCTGTTGTCTTGGGCTCAGCTTGGGAATATTGTGGAAGTTGAAAAGGAATGTTGATATGCATTGAGCTTCATGCTATAGGCTGTTTGCACACACACACACACACACACACACACACACACACACACACACACACACACACACACACACACACGGAATTAATTATTTAGGTCTCTGCGAGCAGAAAGGCATTGATGCAACCTTTTTGGCAGTCAATCTGCTGTTTACCTTCCACAGCAGCTTTGCTTCTCAGTCAGAACCTCACCTTCCTGGATTACTTCATTTTCTCCTACCGCCATCAGCCTCTCATTTATCAGCTGAGACATTTGACAACATATTTTCTCCAGAAGTTGGCCACTGAACAAGTTTCCTCAAGCATTGTTGCACTTATCAGTGCTTTTGGAATATGAAAATGATGTGTATGTGTGAATTTTACAATATCTTAAACCCTTGTGTAAACAAATCAGGATTTCTCTGCAGGCAGAAAGCAGAGATACTGCAGAATGTTGACTATCTGCATGTTTCCATGTTTGTAATGGGGAAGCAGAGACAATGATAGTCCACTGAGCTAAAGGTTGGTTTGCTTCACAGAGGAGTCAGATCATAAAGTCTGATCATAATGAGTCTAATGCCTTAAGGGTGCACACATATCTAAGTATAGACAGGGTTCAAAATGTCAGAACTTTTCCATAGGCAAATCCTTCTTTAAAGGAAGGCAAATAAACATCTAAAAGGGAGGATGATGATAATAATAATAATAATAATAATAATAATAATAATAATAATAATAATACATTTAATTTAAATAAAATTAATATTTTTTCCCCCGTTTACATTCACTGCCTATCCAGGTCCAGTTAGCTTAATTATATCAGTTGTGTGTTTTTGTTAACTGTTTAATTCTAAATTTACTGCAAAAACTAAATGTATTAATATATCGAATTTATGTACATTTTAGTAAAAATTCCACACCTTAGTATCCGTTTTAGTTTTTTCTTGAAATGTTTATGGTATTATCATAATTATCATTTTCAAGTAGTTGAACGCTGCAAATATAGATTTTAAAGATGATAAATGCTGATATAACATTATGAATAAAGCATCTGTCAGGACATAAGGTGTTTAAAATCAGCTCCACCTTTACCTACTGCTGCTTTTATTCTACATTAAGTCTCTATAGTATTTTTCTATTCATAAATTGTCTATGGTCTAGACCTGTTCGTTTGTCATTAGCATCAAACCAAAAAAAAGTAATAGTTTTTTTAGTGGAGTACTTACAGTATACTTTTACTTGAGTGAATAATTTGGCATGGTACTACTATTTGTAGCATTGTATTGTAGGCATCTACTTCAACTTTTTTAAGTATTGGATTTGTGTACTTCTACTACCTCTGTAATTTAGTAATTACGTACACTATGTGTTGATACTTTTTAGTGATTTCTTGTAAATCATCATGATCTGTCCAGCTGGAAAAAACACAGCAGCACACAGCTGGACTCTAATCACGTTAGATTGAAAAGAAGCTGAAGCTGGTTACATTACCATAATAATGATGTCTCCGATTTTTCCATTTAGCACCAACTGTTTTCCAAGTTTCCCAGGAATTTTCATCGAAAATGGAGCAGCCATGTGTTTGGGCAGAATTCCCCAAATAACCAGGATCCCAGCTTCAAAACCTGTTAACAATAATGCTGCTTTTTTTAACGGGAAATGTTGTTTCTATCTACACTTACAAAAAGTGTAAAGACAAAAAACTGTTTTCCATTCACATTTATTTTAGGTACAAATGTTTATACCATAAGTATCTCAACATCTGATCAAATAAAACCAAAATTTTCTGATAAAATGTCTTTATTTTAATGTGAGCAGTAGATACAAACATGCTGATGTGTGTATTGGACTGTATTTTTCATGTATATAATGAGTAGATTAGGGCACCTGAGCCTTCATTCTGCCACCACCACAGGGTGACAGATCACGAGCAGACGCTGTTCGCTCAGTGAAATTACAGACCTGAGGGTTAGTTGATGAGAAATATCACTGACGACAAAAATGGAACTCTAATGTATTCCATCTCAAGTTTGGTGGACACTTATTAATGTCTCTCAGTGAGTGGCTACTAATTGAGGCAGTCAGTCTGGTGCAGCAGCGGAAGCATAGGACAAATAACAGTGTGACCTGAGAACAAAAGAGCTGCAGTGAGAACATACATGTTTAGCAGTGCAGTGAAGAAGTCATAGCACACCGTGTTCTCACGTCGAGCAACAACGAACACACTAGAGCAGAGTGATGCCCCCGATTTATTCATCTTCCTTCAAATGTCAGGAGAAATTTCCAGCAATAAAATCTGATAAAAAGAAGAATAATAATCCCAAAAAATAAATCATGTAAGTGCACCGAGTGTAAAAGGAAACTCAGAAAGGGAGGATGTACAGGAATTATGTTTTATTGATTTAAGGGCTGTGCTATTTACTTTTGGAAAGCAAAAATACATTATTTAGGGAAAAAAATGAACATAAATGTGCCTTTGCATCCAGTAATGTGAGTCATAGCCAGCCTGCTGAAACAGTCAATTAGGTGATTACGTAATCATCTGCAAATTTTCAATTAACCATGTAAGGAAAATGATGCTAGACATGCAGTTGAGCTTCTTTGTTGTATTATTTTAGATTGAATATGTTGACTCCAACATATTCAAAACAAACAATTTAAAAAAATTGCTTCAGGCTGACTGGAGCTGTTAGTGACATTTTTATTACTTGCTAACATTTTATAGACTGAACAGTTAATAAAGCAATAAAGAAAGTAATCAACAGCTTGTCGATAATGAAAGGAATTATTGCTAGCAGCAAATCAAGAAAATCACCAGACATTGTATTTGTTTGCCTCCCTTGAAAGTTCAAATTCCAAACTCTGCTTATTTAAAGGCAAATTCAAAGTTCTGCTGTGTGTTTCCAAGTTTCAAATGGTCAGTTAAGGCAGCTGGCTTTGGCTTGGAAATGCAGCAGCTCTCCGTTTACTGCCTGCAGCTGATTGTAAGGCCTCAGTAAACACCAAAATACTTTCTTTCCTGCTCCTTCATAGTCTGCCTGCTCGCTTGCTCTTCTGTCTGCTCTCTCATATACATTAATGCAAATGCACACAGGCATAACCACACTTGCCCTGTCAGCATGCACCTGTGACTCCAAGAGCCTCTCTTTATATGGAACACATGCTCAGGAATGTCACGGCCTCGGCTGCAAATGGCTCAGGCACTTTGCAATAGAGCCATTCAAGTGTTTCATTTCCTGCCAAAGGAGTTAAAAGGACTTGCGAGGGTAATAGAAAGCCAAGCTGGGGTGCATGCCATTGTTGCCCAAGAGCAGTGAATTCACCCTGCTGGCCAAAACACACACAACGATCTCCAGTCGATAGATAAGCTTTGATCAATTTGTCCAAAAAAAGATTGTTTCCTCACTTTACAATTATCACAAACATGAGAACACATGTGAACAAGTTTATTGTTTCATATTTGTTACCAACATTGCAGTTCCAGTCAGCTCTTTTTTAGCTTCTTTTAGCTTATAATTTTGTTCTAGGTTCTTTTTTTTTCTTTTACATCAATTTTTTTTTTCATTCGCTTTTACAGCAGATGTAGGTTAAAACCATGTGTCTGACTAGGCTGAGCACAGTATGTGCCATTAATCATATGATTGCCTAAAACTTTCTCTTCAGCTTCTACACTGAACTGTAATTAGGAGAATAAGTCATTTGATACAGTAAACATGTCTTTATTTTTATTTATAGAAGAGTCTTTGTACTCCCACGGTGCTTGATAAGACTCTCGAGGACCTGGGTTATTAGAACTTTGATTATAATGAATTTGCTTATTTAAAAGGTGCGATGTTATATTCAGGTTTATCACTCTGGCTAAACATGACCTCGATTCTCTTTGCTGGAAAACATCCTCTTTCTGCTTCCTTTCCATTAGATGTCTATCAAACGAGTGGCTGCTATGGCTATAGTAATGGCAGAGTTCTCTATTGTGTAACACAGCCATGTGTTGTGGTCGCATGGGTTCTATGTTTAATTTTTTTTTTTGTGAACATTGCTCACTGGAGCTTTGTGTTGTGAGATGAAAGAATTGGGAGAGATTGACAGCTCGGCTTTTTTTCTGTCTTTCATTGTCTCATCAGCATACTGTCTCCTGCAGTGAAGAAAACTAATTATGTCTTCAACCCCCTGCTTCACCCCCCTCCCCTTTTATTCAGATCATCACACTTGGAAATCATAATGAGCTTGTGGCAGACCACTTTGGCTTTAGAGAAAGGAAGGGAAATCTTTTTAGAAAGTCCATTTGCCTCCTCTCAAACAGGCTGCTGGCAATTACGTCAACCTTTAGACCCGTAAAAGCTGTTGCTTAAATTCTTTCAGGGCCTGAACAAGACTTAACATGGTCCTACACACCTGCTAACTTCCTCATCTATACTAACACTATCAGGGCGGGACTAAAACCTTTTTGCAGGAAGAGTGTATGACAGCCATCTGGTTTCCTGCTTTTAATTATTTGGTATGAAACTACATTAAAAAAGATTATGGCAGCTAAAGATCTAAAAGGACGTTGGTATTGGCTGTGGAGCAGATGGGCTTCACATCTGGGTTAAAGGAAGTCATTGAGGACGGGAGGGAGGATTTGACACGGTAACACGGCCAATAGCTTTCACAATGTGTTTCACTTCCTTTGTTTTAGATGATCTCCTTATTTTCTTCATCCCAACATCCTCTCTGCTCTTTCTGTTGCATCCTTAGACAAAGAGTTGGTGGGAAGCTTTATGGTTGTGTTTAGACTCACAGCAGTTGTGTACAGTTACAAATTGTGTTCTGGTTTAATGAAGAAAAATTTAACACTCACTTCACATGCAATGTTTATTGCCCCCTGCAGCTTGGCTTCCCTCAGTAAATTGAAAAATATCTTCCATTAGAACATAGGGGACCTGGTGGCTCAGTAGTAGAGCATTGGGTTGGGATGCACAATTCCCCCCCACCAGGTGTGGCCGCACTCATCCACCAAGGGCCACCTTGGTGCTGGTCCCGAGCCTGGATTAAATAGGAAGGTTGCGGCATGAAGAGCGCATGCCAAAATCAACATGCTTCACATGTTCCGCTGTGGTGACCCCTGAAGGGACAAGCCCAAAGCCGTTGATCATTTTGTTGCATTAGAACATAGTTATTATGTCCCCTACGAAAGCATAATTGTGTTTGCAGTTCAGTTGCACATGAACGTCGTTTTTAAGAGGACAGGGTTGACTAATGAGTCGCAGGAAAAAAAAGAACAAAAATATCATCATCTGCTGTACACAAAAATGCACTAAACCATCACACAAATATCACAATATGCCCCATTTATGAATTTTATATTTGATCATAGATGTGTATTGTTTTCACCATTTTCTCCTCAGTGCTACATAGCCAGCCATGTCTCCTGCATGTTATAAATGACTAAGGCTGAGGAGAGGTAATCTTCTGTAAGAACTGTGTACTAAAATATATTAGCTGAAGAAAGATTACATCTAAATGAAAGTTGGAAGAGCTTGTATCCTTAGAGACTGAGCTAATTAAATTTGTAAATTTCTCCCAAATCATCTCCATATCACAGTGGTGACTCACTGTGGAGTGCTGCCAATAAGTATGTCAGAGTGTGTTAAAACCAGTATAGTTTGGCAGTAGATGTCTAGCTGAGATATAACTAAAGGCATGTAGGGACCCCTGTATTTTCAGCAGGTTCAGCTTTTCTAGAAACGCTTCCAGTGAAGAGATGCAATCACTTATTAGTGACATGATGTTATTGTGTCGATTATGCAAAAATAAATTACACCTTGCAAGATTCATTGATTTAATGTATTGACTGGATGCATTTCAGCCACATGAGCTTGTCAGTCCGGCTAAAATAAGATGATAACACAAGGTGAATCCAGTGTGAAAGCAGGAGATGAATGCACAGACACACACACCACAAATACACCACTGTGTAGACGGAAGACATCTACCCCACAACTTCTGACATTCGTTTTGTTACTTTGTCATCTCAGTCTAACTAAAGGTAACTTGCTTTAAATGATGTGAACATGCCTGGTATTTGCATTCGAATACTGTTGGCACCAATTAGCTAGTGACAAAGTGGACTAGAGATACACTAAGTAAACATACCAGACGTCTGACACAAAGAGGCAAAAGCTGCTGTCTGTTATTGTTGTAGGACTAATTGGGATGGGGTTTGGAAGAAGCTCAGGACCCTGAAAAGTAAACTCCAGGCCTGGGCCCTCCCACTAAGTCTTAAGCCTCGTCTCTCCCTTGCTGCCTATCAGACAGAAATCACCAATTACAGTAATGGCAAATACTGTGACCAATACACAACGGCTGACAATGATGTGACACCTCGCCGGACTTAATCAGGATGTCAGGCTTTAGCTCTCAATTTGAAAGTCCTCCGTCACACACTTTGCTTTGCAACTTTAAGCTGCTTTGGCCCAATTTCCCATGAAGCTGTTATGTTATTTAGACTTTGTTAGGGGGGAGACTGTTGGTAAGAAGGGTTGTCTATGATAAACAGATTTATACTTTCCCTTACTTTGAATACTCATAGGCCAAATATGAACATTTTTTATAGAAGCTCCAACACTAAGACACAAAGTTTATTCATGGCATTCAAAGCTCTTACTTATCAGGGATATTTTGCCATCAACCAAAAATCTCATGTTAAAGGTCCACACATCATTAAACGGAAAGCCAGTTAACTAAGGATTATATGCTTATAGGTTAATTTACTTGTGATAAACATGGAGACCTAGAGGAAATCTTCCCAACTCTGCTTCTCAATTTTCCTACGGTATCAATACAGTTGTTTGAATCTTGAATAACTTTTGGACTGAGAGCTAGAGAGTCCAAAACAGAGAAATGTGTTCACTGTAACTGACAGGTGGCTAACTACCAGTAACAGCAACTGGCAACCACTGAGTACATTTACTTACATGTTTTATAATTACTACACTATTAAGCAATTTCTACTTTACTAGAGCATTTCCATCTATTTCATTCTTAAACTTTACCACATTTCAGAGACAAATATCATACTTTACCCCCACCACAACTTTGTGTTACCTAATAGTTGCTTTTCAGAATGAGATTATAATAAAACTGCAGTATAATCACAAGATTTCATTGATCCCTGGTGTGAAATTCACAAGTTACTCAGCAGTATGTAAAGTAATTTGTATTATTATCATTAGATTCAGAACAAAATGATGGAAATTGTATATAAGGTTGTTAAAATGACTTCATTAATTGTTATAAGCTGCAAAATTAAAGTGATAAGCACATTAATTAATTAGTAAATATAATACAATAACATCATTTACTGACTAGTTCTATCAACTTTGAAACCAAATATTAGAGACTGTCTTGTCCTCCTGTAAGTCATTTGTACCAGCAGCCAAAAATCTCAAATACATGTATTCCCTGCAACTGTAGTGAACATCACCTAGTATTTAGTCCGTCAAACGATGAAGAAGGACGGACGGATCAAAGTGCTGAACTTTCCCACAGGAGTTCAGTGTGAAACTTCTGGGATTTCTGTTACTATATAACTGATCAGATGATGTTACTCAGTGCTATGTATCAGTCTGTACAACAATAGTTTTACATTTTGATCCGGCACTAATTAACAGCAAGACCAACTAAACGATTCAATCAGCTTGTTCACCCAAGCTAAGACATTGACACCTCACATGGTAGTGAGCTGAGTAAAATCCTAAACTGCCTCCCATCACATCAGCAGGAGAAAACACCCACTTGCTGACACATGACTCTGCATGGTATCCTGACAAGCCAACCTACTGTGTGTGTGTGTGTGTGTGTGTGTCTGTGTGCTCCACACTGCTGGTGGTCTGTCTCTAGTAGAGAATCTGCATCACAAACAACCAACCCTCTCTTCCAGCCCTCAACCCCTGCTGCTTCTCTCTGAGCCTGAATCCACACAGATCTGCTAGGCTGCAGCGCAGCCGCCTTCACAGATATGAATGGTCCCACCAACTATTCTTGAGTTTAATAGAGAAGGATTAAGGCAATTCAGACAGATGAACAAAGGACAGGCTGGGGCAATTTTTTTAATTGTCCCTGTGTGACTAATGGCAGTGGTGTTAGGCCAGACAACGCAATGTGCTGCAGGCATTGTCGGCTGATTATTTTCATGTGGAGGCTGACAAGCATGGTATTTCAAGCAGGGACATATTAATACATTTTTTATTCTGTTTAGAGTTTTTTTCTGTATAAAGAACCACTTTGACAGCTCCACTTTGCTTTCTCTTGTTAAAGAAAACAGAAATATGATTCAGAACTAAAAAAACAAGTTAAGTACAGGCTCAGCTTTTATACGTTTTTCTTTTTGTCTGACCAATCTCCAAACTTTAATCAGTGTGCTGAGTTCAAGAAGGTACATTACTCAGCACAAGCATCTTTCATCTCCTCAGCCTGCAGTTTTCTGTGACCATACAGTTAATAGAGCTGTTACAAAAATACTTCTCTGGTTTGCTTAATGCCACAAGGTGCCACCTTGAGCATGCCGGGTTGTATTATGTTACTCAGCTCATACTGGTGTTCTGAAGGAGTCTCTTAGTGCCACACAGTTTTCTCCTTACCTTCACTGATGATCTCTGACATCTCATTACAGCGTCTGTTATTCGTATTACCCGCACTAAGGCAAAGTGATCATGCTTGATCTTGTGAAGCACATTTCTGTAACCAGCCAAAAAAAGAAAGGAGTCATTACCAAGTCCAATATATAGTTGGCAGCAACACAGAGACACTTTGCTGGAAGGAGAAAGTACAAGCTATGAGTTTGTTTCCCAAGATACATTTTCAAGGCTAATTATCTTGCAATAATGACATCATGATAATGATGTGAGCCAGGGCTCAGACTCTTGAAGAATGAAGCTTTGTTCTCACAGCACTCACACATACACACACACTGCCGTTAACAAACATTTTTGTTGCCGTAGAGCAAATAATATTTCACCCACAAGACAAATGATCAAAGAAGCTGCAGGTGTGTTTATTAAAAATTTTACTATGCCTTCTGAATTTAATGATCGGTTTTATAAGAGAATACCACCCTCATTGTTGTGCCACCAAGCTCTTAAGTCCTGTACATCTATTATTGTAATCTATAAATGTGATTTGATTAAGAATTGTAATTTATTTTGAAGGCACTGGGCTTAACCTCAGCCTGCCTTCAGTAAGGGATTTTCTGCATTTCGCAGACTTTTGACTACCCACTGACAGGTAGTGTGAACTTGTTGCTGTCAACGGTGGGTTTTATGCATAGGTGGAGAGAGGAATAAGTCGAGTTGAGGAAAAGTGAAAGTCACAGCCCTGACTGAGGTAGTCATGTGGCTCCAAGCTTAAAGTCTGTTCCTGAAACTGGAGGAACAGGTTCTTCGTTCCCGTCTAAGGCAGTATTTTTTCTCTGTAGTTTATCATTTTAGATGCAGCTTTTGATGGAACAAAACATAGTTCAGTTTCTATTCTAATGCACATTTGAACAGTTTTTAATAAGAAAAATAAACCATCAAACAACGAAGTTGAGATTGACTTTTTTTAATCATAATTTTAAAAATACTTTTTTGATTTGTGCATGTTTTATCTTTGTTTGTTTGTATGTTTAATTTGAGAAATGGTTGTCTACCTGTGTATGTCTCTTCGTTGACCCTGGGATGGAGACCTGTCCATGGTGGACCATGGTGGGATGTGGACTTTCTTTGCAAACAAAGCATGTAGATGCATGTTAACACTTGTGGCATATTGTCTACAATAATCAAACGGCTTTTTGTTCTAAATCGGGCAGCTCTGTAAGAAATCCATTAAGGAACATACTCAATGATAGGATGACCAGTATGTTGTATGAAGCCGGTATGATGTAATTGCGTTTCTGGGTGTATGAAGACATTATACACAACATTGCAAGTTAATAAGAATTTGCCAAGAATAGTTTTGTATCAGATTTTTGCATAAACATGATTTTCTATTGTATTTTTCAAGTTTTCAAAAGATTAGACAAAAACATTTATGTGATGTAATTGCTACTTAAAGTTAAATGATAGCTGTGGCTTTTAATTTGAAACTGCACCATGGCAAACAGCAGAATCTCGCACCTCAGCAAGCCCTCCTGCTGCTCTCTGTCCTCGGTCAAAGGTCATAAGTGCTCATTGTCAGTTCTTGGCATTGTTATCATCCTCTTCCCCCAGAAAAGAATAGAAAGGATGGTTTGGCCCGTTTTTTGTGGGAGGCCTTGTTTATCTAGCAGGTGTTACAGCATTACTGGGCTTCTCTCCATGCAGTGAATCTGACTCTGTGCCTGACAATTACTGCCAGTCACTTAGCCTGGAAGCCAGTAATGTGGGATAAAGGACAGTGGACGTGTCTTTGTGAGGTACAGGGAGCTGAGATCTGACCTGTGCCTCGTTCTGCCAGGCAACCTGAAAGGTGGCTTTGTCTCTGCAAGCAGGCAATCACTCAACACAGTTGCGGTTGAAAACTTTCCTGAGCGCTAGAGCAGAGGCTGTGTTGTTCCGAGTTTGGGAATAATCAGCTCTTCTGAGGCTCCACAGCTCTTTAACACTGCAAACAGCCTTAACATGACACTCCATAATAAATCATGGTTATGAATGTGATCTAAAATGATTTTTACACACAGTTAGTTGAGGCAAACCAACCAAATTGTTTCAAAAGTCTGATATATGTCTTTAAATTCCACAATATCCATGAGTTCCACAGACCTTGAGTCACAGCTTGTCTCTCTCTCTGTTTAGGAGTCATTTATCATAATTTGTTAGCTGCTTCCGTATGTTAACAGAGCATAAAAAGATGTAGTTTAGGAGGTCAATCATTTCTAGGATCAACACTTTGTATGCAGTGATACTCATACTCCATGAAATACCCCTCCAGGACAAATCTGCCTGCTGTATGTATTGTTACGAGTGAAGGGACACACCCAGGCGTGCGCTGCCGTCTGGTTGCCTTCACGTGCTGCTATTTGCTTTTTGCTCAAAGAAGACATCAACTGAGCTCATAACAGACAGATGAGTGATAGAAGAGCTCAGTTCTGATGACAGACACGAACAACTCAGTCCTTTAAACTTACAGTCAGTCACGCCACTAAGAAGGCTTTTGTGCAATCTTTTTTTTTTTTTTTTCCTCTCCCACATGCTGTCTGGCTGGAGGCCTGTCTGGAGTGTCTGGCCCGGATGTTACTCATCACGAGCATGGCTGCCAGCATCAGGCCGTCCCCTTGATTACAGGCCTGCTGCTGCTGAGTCGGCTGGGCGTTCCAGTCTTATCCCTTATCACCAGGTGCATTTACTCTGGCCGTGCACCGCTCGATTTCCTGCAGATGCACTCAATTGACTCAAAGCAAGTGTGTGAGTCAAATGAGTTCTATACTTCCGTGTAAGGTCATTATCACCATCCAGTTTCTGTTTTCTCAGGCAGAATTAGGTGTTGCTTGGTGGAGCTTTGAAACAGGCTTTTACAGGATCAGTGTGGGATTTAAAGAGAAGAGATTGTCAGAGCATATATCTTACAACTGCTAGCGTGAATGTGACCTAAGCATTAATATCTTTCAGACAAAAGATATTTTTAAAATGGAGACGTCAGAATCACAAGGGCATCAGGAATCACTGCTTCACTGGAGATGTTCCCGTTCTCCTAATTTGCCATCAGTTATTTCCTTTTTAAGTATTTAACTGATGTTAAAATAATCTTATTCTTTGCTGTCTGACAGGATCAAATATATTCTGTCTTAGTGTGTGCATGGGAGGGGGTGGATAGTCTTATGGCTGTGACCAGGGATTAACCCCAGCATTATACTACCAGCAAATTCATACAGTATGTGAGACTGCAACATACAAGTGCTGGTGTTTTAGTTACTGAAAGTAACACGATAAACGATTGATCATGATTGAATTGGTTGATGCAGGAAGCTGCTGGAAGCAGGTGTTTTTTGGGGCAGTGCTGGTTAAGAAGATGAATTTTGTTCTTCGACACATCATCCAAACATACTGCTCCACTGAATAACCTGTTCTTTGCATTCCAATATGTTTGGCCAATTAATTAAAAATTAATAAAATGAAGTAGAGTCAGCTGCACATGTGCAAGATCCCCAACGGAAGTTATGGTGATTCAGTGTTTTATCACTCAGTGAAGTGTTCTATGTGGTTAACGTTGTTTTATGAAATTTTGGACAACAGACAATTAGGATAAACCAGGTCATAGACTCACATCACAGGTCATTGGTTTTAGTGTCTGGCGGAAGATTGTTATTTAAAGTTCAACTTTAAAGCTTTACTACAGGTTTTATGCAACTGCTGTATATTTTAGCCACCTACTAAACCATAGTCCTTATCATTGACATAGTAAAGACTATGGTTCACCACATCATAAAACACAGAGGACCTGGAGCTTTTAGGGTAATGCAGCCTTGGTTGTACCATTAAATGAAATGGAAATATTAGAGAGGCGTAGTATTATTCATCTTTATATCCAAAACCTTGTGTAAAAAAACGGCACAGTTGGAACTACTAATGTAAGCACAACTTGACTGCTCAGCATGGCTTTAAACTGAAGGGTTATGGTGGGAAGACTTAGCCTACAGCTGTTGTTGTGTATTTTCACTTGTGATGAGCAGGATCCCCCTGCACCAAGGTGTGTTTGCACTCTTGCAGTGTGTCCCACTTGCTGTGTGGTAGATTATTTCATCTTCTGGCAACATTAAAAAATCAAAACCCCAGCTCGTCACTAAAATAACCAAATGTGGCAAGTGTGGCTGCCACTTCATCTGGCACAGGACTGAACTTGTTGACAGATTCAAGGTGCTTAGCAACCTGAGTGCAGTACGGGGGGAGCACATTTACAACCTCCACGACTGTCCACAGCAGCAGAAGCAGGGTCATTTTCAGGGCTTGTCAGACTTGTCTCACGGTGACTTAACTGTATAGTGTCTTGGAGAGCTGCAGGCCTGGCCTAGATCTGTTGGCAATCAGCAGTGTGTTGGGCTAGACTGCTCTGTGCAAAATTACAGAGGCGTCTGGAGGGGCGCTGGATATGATTTCCCTTGGATGGAGCCTGTCCAAGACTGTGATTAAAGAGCATATGAGCACTGATTAATATGATCATCTTCATGATGACAGAGGTATTTCTACAATAAATTGATGTTTATGATGCCAGCCCTCAACGTTCATATGTCCCCACTTTCTGCAAAACAGCAGCGGTGGGTTTAATTAGAAATTGGAATTATTTCTCATGTTGAAAGGCAAACATTGGATTTATTTGCTGATGATAAAAGGAAGAGCAGTGTTAGGAGCAGCTGCCTGTGTGAGGAACCACATATAAGTGTGACTATGGGGTTGAAACCTCAAAATAATAGCGGTGCCTCAGGATTCTGACCCGTTGTGCACCATCAGTCCACAGCACAGTGCATTTTGTGAATTATCTCACTTATCAATCCCCGTGGAGCTCAGATGTCCACTCAGGGTTTCAGACTGAAACGCAGGGCCCTCAGGCTGTGCTTTGACATTTAGGGGAAGCAGAGAGGTGGAAGGCGTTTGGGCTGCTTAGCAGCGCCGGTAAATATCCACAGTTACTGTGCTGGGCTCTCGCCGTAATCGGCTCTGTGCCTTTTCACTCCACAGTCTTTGTTTTATTAAGATAAACGATAAAGCTGCTGTGTATGCACACGCATATCTCTGCTTAGCCTGGTCACGTATTTGAAAAGACGTGCCTTGCAGCTGCTTGTAGCAAAAAGGTCAGTGAGGCAGTGGATAAGCAAAGGCAAGCGTGTACATTATAACAAGTACCAGTGCTTTCATTTCTCATCTGGCCTGTGCCTGTTTGTTTTAGTGTGTATTTAATCTGACAGTGCATGCGCTGAGCTGGAGTTAGATAGCATCATTATAACACAGCTCACCAGCACCAGGGGATTTGGACGAGCATTTTTATGACTTCATCAAACTGTCCAGGCTATGAATTCTGCCGATTTCAGGAAATTAAGCAATTAGGAATGAGGATATCAGGCTGTACATCAAGCAGCCAGGCTGTTCGGAGGATTTACTAAGATTGAGTGGGTTTAGATGGAAAAGGGGCCCGTGAAGAAAACCAAGGTTTGTGTGCAGGCTCAGAGCTTCCCTCTGTTCGTGATTCTGTCATTTCTTTCTAGCAACCTCCCAGAAACAAGTAAGCATCTCAAAGTGTTTAGCGCTGACACACCACGCCACCTCACATCCCATTACATCCTGCACACATGTTAGCCTGCTGTGTATAGTCCCAATAATTAGGATTGGCAGAGTAAGTCAACAAATGTGCTTATTTGGCAGCTGGGATGTTTATTACAAACAACTGGGCCATGTGTTTTTAGTGTGAACGGTTAAGGATTTTAAATCAAGAGGCTCAGTTTTATGTCTGAGGTAAATACACAGTTTTGGCCCAATCAAGCTGCAGCACACATTCAGTTTATGTCCCATGTCATTGTTCTTTGACTCACATTGCTGTTTCGCATCTGTCCAGCTAATCATTATGAACTTCTACAGTGTGACCTGGTTTCTGCCAGACAGAGGAGGAAATTATGCTTTAAACCTGGCATTAAAAATACACTGTACAGTTTAACTGACTGCTTACATTCTGTGTTACCTGTGGCAATTGGAATAAAGCTCAGAGAGAACTGCTGTGGCTTTACTGCACTATACAGCATGTAGTCAAATGTGTCCCAGGGCACCTCAGAATTTGGCTTGAGCCTTTAAATTTGAATGAGTCCAGCCAGATTATACCTACACAGCAAAATGAGGAGAGTCTGGCTCGCTCTGTGCATAACAATTTGCCCTTTTGCAATTTTGGTCTGTCCTAACCAGTGGACAACATTTTTGTTGACACAGTGATTATGTCTTCTGTAAGTTCCATAAATGGTCATAGCATGTGATTCACATTATTTTCATACTCACTCATTCATTCAGCTTTTTTCTTTCTCATCTGTCTGTTAGCTGTTGTATATACATAGTCACTGGAATCTTGAGTCCGTTTCAACAGTTCTTACTAATTTGAAAATATATATTGTGGTTGGAGCCTAACTACGCTACAGATTTTTTTAAAAGGCTGTATTATGCATAGACTAGTTAGTTAACTAAATAACTAAGTAGTTTTCAACAATTTACAAAAAACCTGGTCACCAGTCATATAATGGGCCTTGAAGAAGTACCTCTCCAGTGTTTAAATCACATAGAATATACATACGTTTGTCTAGCTTTTTTTAAAATCGGTTCAGAAGAACAACACCACGATTGATTCACTAACTAATTAACTCCTTACACCTCACTTTGCTCTTCCTGTATACTTGTTTTCTGGTTAAAATGTCAAACAGCAGTTCAAATAACATGGCACTGATAATCATTTCAATGTTTTAAAGTTATTACAGGTGGTTGTTGGCGTGTCTGTTTTCTGCATGTTGGTGGAGAAACAGGATTCTTACCAATGTCTCTAGCCAAAGATCATCTATAGGCAGTAAGAGGTATCACTCTTACACACAGACTTACTGTCTGTGTATTTCTTACATCAGTTCAAAATTTCCTGTAGTTAAAATCCTCAATTTCAATATTTCAATTCTGAATCCGAGCCTTCAGTGTTAGAAAATAAAACGTATAAAAGTTCATAGGCTGAGTACACACATACAATACAAATACATATGTAATACAATAAATAAGCAAATTCCCTGTTCAACCAAAAACACGATTAAAATCTTAATTGGCCAACTTATTAAAGCCGGACGCTGGGCCGAGCAAAGTGTGAGCTATGGATGTAATAGGAGAGCTAGCGGGTGTGATTACATACTTAATGGACATCCAAAACCCAAATGCAAGTTTCATTATGCACTGATGTTCATTTGTAGGACTGCCAGGATATATTTTAAAAGGTCCAAAGAAAGTCTCTGCCTTGAAAGTCTCAAACAGAGTCTCGAACAAAGACGTGCTATTTTGAACACTTAGGACTTTATTGCAAAAATTTCTTTTCCAAAAAAGTCTTGATACATTTTTTTGCAATATTATGTCAAAAATACAATCATTCAGACTTTCAATATTATCCTCAAAGATTTACTGCTTGTTTGGATATAAAACTACATGCACAACATAATGTTTCTTTGTTTCCTGCCTTTCTGCATTGAGACTTATTGAAACTGGTGAAAACATCTTTCTCCAAAAATCAGTAAAATGCAAAAAATCAACACCAAAAAAACTAAACCCTTCAGTTCTGTCTTGCAGAACAGAGGACTTTTCATTCGTGTCTATTTGTGAAAGATGCAATTTAGTGGCCATTGTGAACGGGGCAATCATTTCACCATCACTGGCATTTGATCATGTAAATGTAGGCCACGTTACAATAGAGTTCACTAATCTTGCCCCGTGTGAGAGAAAATAAATATGGCTATTTCAGACCCAATTCTAGCTGACTTGGAGGAATCAGGGAGCGTGCTAAGAGCCTCTGATGATAGGCTGCCAGCCTTGCTCCTTAATTTGGACACTGACACAGGAAAGCTGAGTGCTTCCTCAATAAGCGGTGTCCCTGCTGGCTCAACAATTATGTAACAAAGCTGACCAATGATTTTTGCATCTGCTCCAGTACTGAATGGCATTTTGATATTATACAAGAACGTGCAATGTGGAACACCACTGAGGGTTAAAATGAACTCCCTGTTAGTAGGCAGTGGAGGGGCATTCATGCACAGTATGCCTTGTGTGTGCATGTCAATGTAGCATGAATGCAATTTCCCCAACCCACCTTCTACTGTGATTGTGACTCCTGGCTTCACAGCTGTGCACAAGGCTATACTTAAGCTGTTAGGTATTGTTGATGCACTCAGCAAATCACACACCAAAAGAAAAAAAAAAACATTTACTCGCTTGAGCGCAGGGACAATTCAAGGAGGGATTCTATTAACTGAAGAAATTCTCATTGACATCTAATGCGCGGCATTTATGACCAAACACATCCCACCATCATTTGATGGTGCACAGAAGAAGACATTTTCTGAGGCAAAGAGAACAGGAGTTAAACCTTTCTGTGTATTCAAAGCATAAATGTAAATATACTGTATGATAGTAGGACCCTGAACTCAAAAATAATAAGGGGACATGTGTTTTAATAATTAACTCATCACCACTTATAGAATTTATATGGGCTTATAGAACATAAAAGATCCAGACTAGGTCTCCTTCAAATCTAGCCTAGCTAATTGCTTTAAAACAGAGCCGCCTTTAACCTCCCTGCATGTTCACTAAAAGGTGTGCCTGCCTCGACCGGTATTGTTATGCAGTGAGCGCTCCGTCCTCTGCCAAGTTCTTTAAAACTCTATTTTCAAACACACTTGGTTCAAGGGTATTTCATACACTTCCATCAGAAGTGTGGTGAATAGAAATCATCAGACTATCAGAATGTTCCAGGAATAATACAGCTAGTCTTTGATGGGAGGACACGGTGCAGTTTTAAAAATGTCTGGCCAAAATCCACATGAGCCTTCCACTGGCAAGTTTGTAAAAGAATGATATTGATCAGGTTGGATAATATAGATTCCTAAAAAGTTTTAAATTGATCATTGATTTAATTTGTCCCCACGAGTAATAACTTTATCACTGATGACAAAAGCTTCGAGATTCAAGGTTCAATAACTTTATTGATCCCATAGGGAAATTATGTCACCTTGTTACAGATGCTCTCTGTGTGAAAGCAGAAATTAAGGAAAAGAACATCCACCAAACCGGGACAATAAACAAATACAAACTACTGATCAACCATTTCTTCATTTCTTTTTACTCCATCTAGGGGAGTAAAAAGAAATGAAACAAAAATGCTAAATGAAATAAAAACAACAGTAGTTGTCAATTTGGGGATGAGTTAAACAGTTTAATGGCCAGTAAGAGAAAGGGGGGGAGTTAATGCAAGTTAAAGCAAGGATCCCTGCATGAAATCAAAAGCATTACTAACTGCATCAGTCCCTTTTTTCTTCCTGCTTGTCTCTGAGCACAGATGACATGGCACTTAAGTGGCAGCAGCTAGTGAAAGTGGTCCTATGCAGTCTATCAATTCCACTGGCGAGACTGTACTCTCAGTCCAAATTAGTGGACTCTACTAGAAAATTCTCTGGAAACCTGCAATTACAAATTTTACACGAGGTAAAACTAAACTGTTATGTTTTATTAACATGGACCTTTTATTGGATGCAGTATACTAATCAAGTTTACATAAGTAGACTTAACTTAAAATCACCAGATTGTCCTTCCTTCTGTATTTCTTGATTTAAAGAGTTAGTTCATTCACCATCAAGTCACTCATCAGTCATCATTTCAAGTTTCAAATACTTTAAGTTAAAATTACTAAACTAAATAGCCTTAAAAACATAAAAGAGATATATTGATAAAAACAAAATTATTAATTATTATTTAATTCCCCATAATTCCCACAGGAGGCCTTTGAGAGACTGAACTCTCACACCAACTTTGACAGTTCCCCTCACATTCACAAGAGCGTGGGTTTATTATTGTCCCCCTCTCACTCTTCTGTGACTCACTGAATATAAGTTCAAACAGTTACTAAAGGGAATTTGGCTTTCAATTCAAGTATGCTCAATGTACAATACATTGCTCAGTGAGTGGATGAGTGGTCTTCAGAGTTACACTGCAGCCAATTTCAGTCTGGTCAGGTAGAGGCTAACACCCCCCTTAAACACACAGGCACACACCTTTGTACCAACATGCAAAGGATTTGCAGCTGTAAGAACAGTGTCACATTGTCTTAAGATACAATCTTTATCTTCTGAGCAGGTGAAGATAAATCAGGGAAAATCTTATAAAGAGCAGATGACTAGGATCAGCCAGGAGTGGAGATCAGAGGAGGATGGACATCTGTATTCATTGTCCAAAGAAGCTCAGGAAACTGTAAAAACTAACTTTACAGATACTCACTGTGACTAATAACTGACCATTAAGAACTTTGGAACATTACGACTTAAAGTTAGGATACTGTAGGTCAAATGTCTCAGGATACGTCCTGGCCTTGTAGTTTAAGGGAGGTCTGAGTTTCACCATTGAAAATCGTGTTTTTTTGGAGCCTTCGTAATACTAGGGATTAAACATCTGGAGTTTGCAACCTCCTCTGCTTCAATTTATACCAGTCATTTCTCATCTACGTGTCCCTACTTAAGGGAAATGTAATACTAAATGCACCTTTGACTTCATGTCTTATCATCCCCTCAAAAGAAATATTTATATCCACAACAGGTATTTGCCATTTTTAGGGTAATATGTAGAGATCAGTTCTAAAATGTCAATTGTTTCTAAGCTGCCAACATTTAACAGCAGTCACTTTCTGCTCTGATATGGGAGTCACAACATCAAGTCGAAGTAATCTTGATTATGTCATAACTTGTTAGTGTCAACCCAGCCTCAGACCAAAGTGTCACCAGTCTCTTTTCACAGGCTGCTGGAGATGATGTGTTTAAAAGCCCAAACTCTAACAACCAGTCTCCTCTGTAAATATTCAGCTCTGCCACGATGAAAGGGGAACTGAATCTAAATCGGCCTGTACAATGTGTTGTTGTGCAAAATACATCAGTAGCCATAAGCCTATAAAATACTTGACACCATGTAGAGTAGTAGAGCCAGCTGGATTTTAAGGATTCAAAAAATATAGTGTCACTTTCTGTATTTTTAACCCTTTATAATTTGCTCAAACATGATCAGATTTTAATGTGTGTAGCAAAGTACTGTATATGAACTTGGACTGTGAGTTAAGTTAAAGGGTAAATTGTGTCACTTGTGTCATTCTGTGGTATGAAAATCAAGTGGGAATTGTCTTGTTGATGCATGTTTGTGTGTGTCTGTAACATGGTTTGAACAAACAGTTGTTCAAAAGGCTGGAAAGAGTGTTACATAAGACTTTCTAAAGACCTTGGAGCTGATTGTTGAACAGAGCATCCAACACAGGGGTTAAACTACTAACAGAAGACACTGATTCACATAATGTTGCCACACAACAAGTATCTACAACCCGATAATGTTCCATTATAAAAAAATAAGTGTAATCTTTGGCTTAATTCTTACATTTGTGTTTCTTTAGTTTTAGGACTTGCATGTAATCTGACCAGGTGTTAGCTGTCATTTATGCAGAAATAGAGAAAAATCTAAGAGGTTCATAAACCTTCGACTGTTACTGTACATTGTGTTAGCAGTTAAATTTCTAACAGAAAAGGTCTCCAGTATGTTCTACCACGGTTTCTAATGGATCCACGTCCACTGTTTGACAGTTTAAGGTAAATGTGCCGTTTATTTATGTGCCCATTTTGGGCCCAAAGGATGTTTCAATTTTTCTTCTTACAGAGACACTGAAATTTACAGTTTGGATTAAAAACATGTTACAAATCTTCAAAAAGCTGCTATTCACCAGCAATCTTGTGCACTTTAACACAGATGGTGCCTAGGCATTAAGATACGCAAGCATATGTTGAAAACAGCAGTAATTAATATGAGTTTATATCATTGGTGCGGTCCATGAAGCAAGCACAGAAGCAGAGAAAGATGCTTATGTAATAAACTACCTCCACTCTGCTTTTTGCCTCTGAGTGAAATCAGCTGGCTGAGTGAAAGGAGAGGATATTAAAAATGCACTGTCTAATGTATTCATAAGATATTCTAATGCATACCACGGCTGTGACTGGCTTCTGGATCAGTTAGTGTAACAGGAGACGATTTTCAGGGTCACTAACACATTTTCTAATATTGCAAAATGAATGCCCTAATGCTTTCCCAAACAGTGCTTTTGAAGACCACCATAGCAATTATACACTTTTCTGCCATGCTAAGCCCCACAGACATGTTAAAAGTCTGAGAGTGGCTGACTGGTTCTGGTCATAATCTCAAGTCAGACAGTAATGGCTGTCATGCTGTGCCACCTGAGTGGACAGACAGAGCCAGAGGAGCAGATTCTTCTTAGTTTAAACACTCAACTATGGTCTTCACCTGCAGCCCCGAGAAATTGAGAGCGACTGCTTTTCCATTCTGAAATTCACCTTCCTGCAACGATCATCTTTTAGCCCTCACTGATCTCATGATCTCTGTGGAAACACAGGGCACTGCGTCTCTCTCACCAGTGGCAGGGGGTGAGGAAGTGAAGGAGGGGGCGGGGACTGGGCTGAGTCACTGCTACCACAGCCACAGGCCAAAGGGGGGTAAATGGGGCAGATCTGATGCCTGAGTCTGCATCAAACTCTAGAGGGAGAAGAAGCTGTGTGGGAAAGTAGTTCATCATGCTGTGTGCTGGCTCTGTGTCTCAGGCAATATCACTGCTGCCACTTACGTTATGAGTAAAGTGCTCCATGCTAGTGCAGGGTTGATCAAACTCCGATGTCAGAGTTTTGACTATTTAACTATTTGTTTGCCATTTTTTGCCTGTTTTATCCAACCACTCTACCGTGGAATAAAGATAAACAGTCTCCATTCATTTTCATGGAAGTGTAATACTCAATTGACAATGTGCCACATTTATACTGACACACATTTTTATTTTTTTTAATAGTTTTTTTTCAATAGTGGAAGATAAAAAGTAGAAAAAGTCAAGAATGTGTACGTGATAAAATGCGTTTTCTGAATTTTGATGTAGGTTAATTGTAAATCAATGCATTTGTTCTTCTAACTTTTCCTAAAAAGAGCAAAACAGCAAAAATTATCAAATTACAGCACCAACAAAAGAGACACTTCATCATCTTGTATGCAGCATTTTGTCATTCAGTCATTTTTCCCATGTCATCACTTTAAAAAGAGCTTTGACACAGACTTAGACAATATTTTATACTTACTAAAGACTAAGTTGTTATAGATTTAATAACTTTTAATTACATACAAGCATATTATAAAAGAGCAAAACATTTTCTCAGTTCAGGTCATAAGCATAAAACAAACCATGCAACTCCATCCATCCTCTGAAGAGTTTAAATTTAAAGCCTAAACTAGCATTTCATCTGCACATGTAGGAAAAGACATCTGCAGGGGATGAAAGCAAATGTTAGATTAAAACAGTAAACACAGACAAGAAGCATCATTTAGTGCCCATAAACCCGAACTACAAGTAGAAGCGGGAAGAGAGAGAGGTCCATATTTCAAGGACACCGTCTGGAAGGGGGCAGAGAAAGCAGCCAAATTGGATGAAGTTAAGCTGCACTAACTGCTTGTTGTGACTCGGGAGAGAAAACTCAATCGTCCCTTTGACCGGCCAACTATGCTGAGAAAGGATACATTGTTCCTGTGTTTTGGGTGGATTATGAGGGGACATGTCACAACAGCAGGTTTTTGACAAGGTCTTGGGTGTCTGCTGTCGTGTTTATTACCGTCAGGAATGCTGATGAGACCTAATGAGATTTTAATCCAGTTGGAGTCATTAGCGGCAGGTCATCTTAAAACAATCTGAGGTCAAGCTGCATTAAGGCTACAGACGTCCACTCCCACTGGGTCACTGAACATGACACAGACACTTCACTGCTTCAGCAGCTTCTGCTTGTCCACGGAAAGGGAATGTGTCTCTTGTTTGAAGTTGTCCAGTATCAACAAAGGATTTCTCTGAAGAAAATAGCACACTACCAAATAGTAAACCTGTGTGAAATTGTAGAATTGCTCAAGACGAGATGATTAACTGATTGTACATTCACTTCCTAGTTAAAAGCACTTGGCTCATCCATAAAAGATTCAGGAAGCAAATCAAAGCACGGCTTCCAACGAGTGGCTTTTACCTTGGGGTTCAAGTCATTCCCAGGACGGTTTTTCAGACTTGCTAAGATGTATTAATTAATATGCTTTGCCCCAAGAGCAACATGAGTCATCACGATTTCACTATATGTTTGCAGAAAGGATGCATATATATAATGCATAGTTTTTGAAAGCGTTATCTCCTTTGGGTGAGGATTAGTAATCCAAAAAGCTTGTCTTCTTATTCTTCTCTAGGGTCTTTAAGAAAAGTGCTCTAAAATTGTTGGTAATTATAAATAAGATGATAAGGTGATGGAATGTATATAACAAGCAGTAAACACAGTGGCAGAATTAATTAGTAGCATTAGTGAAACACTCTTAAGATCTTACTAAAGCTTATACATGAGTGGTAGTATAAGAATTGGTATCAATACAGTCTGCTGTGCATTTTAGCTTCTGCTACACTCTGCTACGCTCTTAGGTTTTATCAAAATGAAATAAACAAAATGTGCAAATTTTGTAAATTAGGCAGAAATCATTGGAAATCTCTAATTATTTAGAATAGTGGATCAAAAATGTTCAGGAGTGTATGTCTCTGCACTTGTGCCAGTGCTGTTCTGTGACTCACAAGACTTCACAGGAAGCTTCAACAGCACCTCTCCACATTAAGATAAGTTTTATGACATATTTATAGTAAAATAAATAGTTAAAAAAAGTAAAATGTTTGCAACAATTTAACCAACTACCAATAAAAGTAATTTTAAATAATTATTCTAGAAATGTATTTTTATATGAAACACTATAATACAATGTATCAACTATATAGTACAGTTTGGTTTTCTTTGGAAAGAGGTTGAATATCATATTAAGGTAAAGTAGTTTTTTGTTTTTTTTTAAATCAACATACCAAATGAATGTGTAACCCAAATAAAAGAAAAGGTAACATCGTGCAGTTATTTATAGTATCTTTTCATCCTTCATCTCATTGTTTTGGTCTTACAGCCCACAGTTTTATCGTTTTGGTCCATCTTTACTTTGTCAGGATCTTCATCACAAACAGCAGTAGTCAGCACATTTCAGTGACAAGCTCTGATAAATCAGCATCCACGACATGCCCAGGTCCACATAAAGTTAGTTTCTAGGTTGTCAACACAGTGGAGCATTTCAACAGCTAAAGAAATAATACTGGTTAGAAGCAAATCTCAAAAAGTTTGATTTGCAATTGTCGGGTTGAACAAAAATCTCTAAGGAAATTATAATGTTGCTTTGTGACAACTAGATATGCAACTACTTGTTTAACCTTAGAGGCCCAAAAAATCTGATGCAACTATAAAGTTAGTGAGTGATTTGTAGTAGTTGTAACCTTATGAGCTGTCCTAGTCATAGCAATAGGGAGTAAAGCAGGTCTATCTCTTCCAGAAGAATGTTTTAAGCCTATGTTGAGACATTGTAGGGCTTAGGCACCATCACATGCTTTTGGTATTAATAAATAATGCATATTTTGGATGTTTAGCAAAATCAAATGTGGTAGCACTTATTTCCAGCAACCTGACACTGGAAATGAGTCATGCAAAGAGCCTGAGATAATTGTGTGCATAAGACTGATGTCAAAAGGTTACAGGTACTCTTCTCTCCCTCCAATAGTTCTGTCATCAGGGAGAGTAGGTGCCTGCTTGTTCCACTGGAAATGTTGGAATTAATTAAACTATATTGTCATTCATAATCTACATGTTCCAGTTTTCCACTGGCTGGAGTAACGCTATCTTCCGCTGTTTGCTCTGTAATTGAAATTTCGATCATGAGGCGTAAACATTTTGAAGCCTCCCTGTGAATATTCATCAGCTGGAGAGGGCCTCTGAGTGTTAGTTGAGGACTCGCTGCAGCTGATTTGTGACTGGCTGTGTGCATGTGAGTGCAGAGATGGTTTGCCCTCTACTTATTGACATGTTCTTGTCTAAACAGCTCCATCCCAGGTCAGCGAGGTCATCAAGGAGAAAGTGCAGCAGCGTAGCATCCAGCTCTCCTGGCAGGAGCCCCAGCAGCCCAATGGCGTCATCACAGAATATGAAATCAAATACTATGAAAAAGTGAGTTTCCAGGAGATTTGTTTGTCACTTTCTGAAACTCTTTCACCTCCATCTCTCACTTCACATTCACTTTTGCAGACTCTTCATTTTGTATTCTATCTGCATGACGCTGTTAGTGGAATTTATAAGATTCTTTTGTCTTATAATTGCAATAATGAATGAGATGCTTATAAGATTTTAATCAGGCTGTAGTCCTTCACAGCCGCACCCACGCACATGTTAGCACGCACACAATCCGTGGCTGCAGCACTGCCAGAATTAGCAATCTGTTATAGTTCCCTCCTTCACCCTTTTACATACATTATACGGCTGCTTCCCTGTGTTTTAAGTCTGAACACATCAGCTTTTTACAGCAAGGTTTAATGGAGCGAATTTAACCTGGCAAATCAAAGGCAGTGTAGCAGAGCTCTGATGCCAATCCTGCCGGCCACAGCTTCTTGCACACTGGCAAATCAGTCTCCTGTGTCACGTACTGTGGCTGTGGTCTGCCCAGCTGTAAAAGTGGAAAATTGGAAACAACGACTACACCCCTAACAGGCCTTTGGGATTTTGCAGAACAAAACATTTACAGATAAACACCAAAGTACACAACGCGTGCAGCATGTGCATTCAAATGGATTTCTTGATGTAGAAGTTGTTTATAGGTGTGTTTATGTTCTCTATGTTGCAAGACATGCTTAATGGTAATATATTGGAGTTTAAATGTGTGATCTGTGACCTATGGTCATTGTAAAGCATATATGAGAAAAATGTTCTGCAATGTTTAGTCCTAATTCTTCAGTTAGTTAATTCCCAAAAAGAAACTGACCCTCAAACTAAGGAAGTGTAGAAAAAACATCAGAGGAAGAAAAGCATCAGTTTAGCAGGAAACTATATTTTTAACTATACTTTGATAGAAATTATTACATTTTTTTTTCACTTCCCAGTGACAAAAAGTCTACAAAAATATGTTGGCACTTTACCATTTAAAAGCCACTGGGTGGCTTTAAATGTGCAACAGCAGGTCCTGAGTGTAATCAATGGTAGCTTGAAAATGATTAAAAAGCACCAAAGTAGGAGCAATTGGAATTAAATAGTAAATGGCACTTAAAGTTACAATATGCCACTTAAGCTAGTGCAAGCATGAGACTGGAAATCAGTCCACTCTGCTCTGCCCAGACTAAGGATCCCTTCAGAAATATCTGAAATTCTGATTGGCTAGAAAAGTGAGGCTCACTCAAAAACTTTTAGAAGTGTATATCTCTGCTCAATGCTGCTTAATGAGCTGGGTTTACAGACTAGCTTTGAATTAAGTTTGAATTGAGTTAAATAGTACTAAAAAAAAATCACCTGTAACCATAACTTACCTGCTCACACACTGTAGAATGCACCAAGGGCTACTAATTCTATATGACATTTCACACAGTTAACATCTGATAAAAGCTATTGGAGCAATCTTAATAGAGAATAAAAGCAATAGGAATTAAATGGTGAATGTATTTTTTTTTTTTTTTAGAAATTAGAAACAGTAGTTTGTATGACATGATTTACCTTATGTACAGATGAAATTACTGCTTTGGAAATGCACATTATTTTTAGAACAGTTGAATTTGAAGCTGCATTAACACCAATTGTGAACAGAAGCAGATTAGAAAACTAGGAAAATATAGTATTTAATACAAAAACAGGGAACTTTACAAATATAGTCCTGTCTCTTCTAAAAGATTGTTTTAATGAGGATGACTGCAGCTCATACTAAAAAATATTAGGGTCTACACATTTTTGAATAATATATATATATAGACCTAAAATTTAAATGGCTACTTAATTGAAATGGTTTCATGTTAAATCAAAACCCTGTGTATCCATGTGGATAGAACATTGTTAACTTACATTCATTGCATTTACAGTGTAGGTAATTACATCCTCTGAAGTATATCTGTAGTATTTAGTATAAATTGAAGTCATTAAGATAACAGCACTTCAATAGGACTCTATTAGCTAGACTCACACAGGAGACAGTTCTTGTTTTTTTTTTTTTTTTGCCAAAATAGTTAAAAATTCATTAAGGAATGAAAACTTGAATCTCTTTACAGGATCAGAAGGACCGGATCTACTCCACAGTAAGGTCCAAGTCCACATCAGCCACTGTGAATAACCTGAAGCCCAGCACAGCCTACGTGTTCCAGATCAGGGCCTTCACAGAGGCCGGGTACGGCACCTATGGCCCCAGACTGGAGATAACCACCAAAGAAGAGGCTACAGGTAGGAGGCTACACACAGGCTACGTATGCAAGTATATTTGTGTTTTACATTGTTACTGCTGCATGTGTGCAGAATATTTACATGTGACACGAATGTAAATAACACTCCCACTATGTGATTTGTTCTCAACAAATTTTGTCATTTAGGACAGATTTACAAGACAGGGAGTATGAACTGATGGTCCAGAATACGAGACACCTTAAACACAGTACAACAAAAATGATCTTGAAGATAATGTTCTTGAAGAGTTGTTCAACAAAAGAGATTTCACAGTATTTTTCTGATACTTTTAAAACAAATAACTTTTTTCGGACCCAAAACCATTATGACCCATCTTTTCCCTTTGTGGTTTACAATTACTTAGGGGACATTCATTCTTTTCCGTATTCATTGTGTTCTCTTTTCTCTTTTGCTCTTTTTCACTGATTCGGTTTATTTAACGTGTAGGTGGTTTGGGTGCAGCTTAGATAGTGAAGACAGAGGGAAGAAGATGTTTTCAGTACTGCACTAATAAGTGATCACTGGTGGGATCTAGAGCCTCAGTTTCATTTCAGTTTTTCACCTCGTCAGTCTTCATGTCCACATTACGTTAAATTTGTATGTGTTGAATCAAATACCCACAGACAGCGTTAACATGTCTTCAGATACACTGTTGATGACCACAGCAGTATCTCAGCACCACATTTTGGTCCAGGCATGCTACTCCAACCGAATGCACAAGCCATTAATGTTTCAAACTGATGTAGTAATAACTCAGTGAAATTATTTGCTTTCAAGCAAAGCAAACACAAATTGCTTTGAAAAAAATTCACGCAGCACAAGAACTAGCTACGGTAGTGTCATGAGGATAAACTCATTTTAATCTAATGAGTTACTTTAGCTGTGCCCTGAGTCTCACAGTGTGTAATTGTGAGTTCCGGTGAGCGGCGCTTATGTGAGCTGCTAAGGATCATAACACATGTAGAGCAGCACCATATGTCGATATTTGAAACATAGAGGTGTGGTTGAGGTCTTGTCTTAAATCAGCAACATCTAGCGGCCTTGGTAAATATGACAGGAACATGACTGGCAGTGTATGCGTCATTGTACGGAGGAGCTTGGTTTCCCATTTCAAACATTAGACTTTGGTGTTTTTTCAGTCAGTGTAATTTGTGTAGTTTTTTTAACCCACACCACAGTCAGGCTGCTTGTTTTTGTGCCTAAACTTAGCCTTAGGACATTTATTTTTATGTGTCAAAATCAAACCGCAGCATATAGCATTACTGTACAAGGTAACATGCAAACGTACTGGCCCATATCTGTGGCACTGATAACAAGAAATAATGGTCATTCCATAGCAATCTAAAGTGGATGTTATATTTTGGCAATAATATGGTGCTTTTAGACTGATTGTATTTATTTTCAGATGTATATTTTCAGTGTTATGTCTTTACATTATAATCAGGAGATGGTGAACTTAGGCAGCACGATGGGGGTAGTGATTAACTCTTGCTACCTCACAGCTCAAAGGTCCCGGTTCAAATCCGAGGCCAATTTAGCATAGAGACTGGAAGCAGGTGGGAACAATTAGCCTGGCTCTGAGCACAGTGATGACGTTAACCTACTAAAGTAAATCTGAAAAACTGACACATTGTATTTCCTTTGTTTAATCTGTACACAAGCAAAAACGCAAAACCACCTTTTAGTTTTTTCTTCTAGCCTGATTTGCTCTGTTGTTGATGGGTTTGGTATAGATCTTTCTACAGGCAATCTACCCGTCTACCAATGATGAGCAGCAAATAATTCCCTTTAATTAATAATTGCCTTTCATATTTCTGTTCGGTTAGCTTTAGTTCACCTTGTTGAAGGCTGACACGAGTGACCTGCAATTTTTTTATTTGTTGTATATACTTAAGTTTAAATCCACTGTCTGAATCTTAATGACCCACATTGGTCGTTGTTTCATTCATTTCCCTGTAGTCCCCACCATCCAACCTGCCCACCCAAATACCCCCCCACCAACCATACATCCAACATTTCTGCATAAAAGGATTCATTAATTACTCACACCACATGCAGATTGTGTCCTGTTAACAAGGTTACAAGTCTATGTTCCAGTCAACATGTCCTTGGCCAGCACCAAGAGCCTCTAGTCTCCTCTGTGACAACAGGGAGAACTGCAAGTGTTTAATATGACAGTGGACTACCCCCCCCCCCCCCCCCCACCCACCCCCCATACAGACAATTAGTGAGCTATTGAGGCCTGATTGAATTACAGTTGATCAAATATTGCTGCATTTTTTTATTCCCTTACCTCCTCACACAGCACTGCAAAAACAGTATTTATGCAGCATAGATCCACTTGATTTAAAATGCATGAATTTTTTCCCACAAACACCACTCACATTGACTTTATCCGATGCTATGATAAACCATTCATCTGAGCTATCGTCAGTTTGTCAACGCAAACAGTCTGAGCACTGTGAGAGCTCTGAATGGGAAGCAATCCAACCTGAATGTGTCTTTGTTTGAGATGAAGGGCATCGCCATCGCCGTCTGGGACTATTAAGCCCACTTTCTGAAACAGTAGAGCCATGTGTATAAGGACGGCTCAAAAATAGAAGTGTCCCTCCTCCACTCTCTCAGAGGGAAAGAGAGGAGGGGGGTTATCAATCTTCACGCCGCTCATTGGGCTCAATTATGTCCTGCAGATTTTAGTCTTTGATGTGCTGATGTTCACACTGAGCATTTCTGTCTTTCTGCATGTCTGTCCGTGTGTGTTTATGTGTGTCCGTCTCATCAGCTGCAATTGTCTCCAGCGAGCAGAACCCCGTCATCATCATAGCGGTGGTGGCCGTGGCGGGGACCATCATCCTGGTGTTCATGGTGTTCGGCTTCATCATTGGGAGAAGGTACGCTCTCGCGGGCCCCATTGACTCTCCGCTCCTGTGAGTCTGCGCTTGTCAATTAGCCTTTCTGTCACTCACAGGCCTCTCACGTCTGTGGAGTCGTCACACGCACACACACGTGCACCCATCATCTCGTGGCATGCTGTGCTAATGGGTTGTGATGCATATTTTTTTTTTTTTTTCTGGCCCCAACAAAAGTTGTTTCCTTTTTCTTTTTATTGCAAAGCCATTATGAGACAAATTGTCTAGAGTGAGAAACCTTTTGCTCTACATTGCTGTGTTACTTTGTGAAATGTTGAGTTCAAGTATGGCACTGCTTTTTGCACCACCACAAAGGCTCCTGACCATTGTCATTATCACCAGTTTCGGCTTTGGTTTTATATGCATGAATGTCATTTCATCAGTGCTTGTTTTTCATAGTGGGTTCATCAGAATTAGCCTCTCCTTGCCATGTTTATGTCAAAATTGTCAATCCAGAAAGTATGGATGTTATACACATACCACTGGAATCAGGGTTTTTATGTTTTATAACTTATCATATTCCCTTACTATCAGCAAATTTAAAATACTGTTTCTTCAGTATGGAGTTGATGTTGGTTAATGTGCAGACAGAAGCTCAGAACATTTTGCTCATATTCACAATTAGAGAAGGGTTTAAGGGAATTATTGAATTTGAATCCAGTCCTTGCCCGGATATCAAGAACATCAGTTTAGCAAACACCATTCAAACTCAAGTATTTCCCTTTGCAAATCCCTCATTTCAGGGTTTTCTTCCAGTGACATTCTCAATATTGACACACACAAATTACCTTGTAAATGTAGAGTCAATGTAGGTTGATGGTATATTTTTCTGACTTTTGTATTGGACATGGGATGAATAGCCTGACAAAAACCTTAACTCAAAATAATAATAAGAAGAGATGTTTATCCAGAAAAGGAATGTTGGTGCCAATCTGGACATATTTTGGATCAGTGTACAGCCCTTCTTTACTGAACTTTACTTTACTGAACATGTTTGTTCAGGCAGGAAGGTCTCAAAATGCTTGTGGTTTGTTAAGTTTAAGGCCAAAATTAGAAGGGCTATTTTATCTAGTGCCAAAATAGATTTTTCAGGAAAGTGACTGAAAAACACCACTAACACTAGTGTGCGAACCTTTAAATAAATAGCTACAAGCAGCACTACTAACACTTACTGATGCTACGCAGATGCAAAACCAAGACTGCCATGCAATCATCTCAATTCATTATAACGTTAATAACTTGATATTTTTAAACCACGACCTCCTATAATACTGTTTCAAAGTGTCTTTTAGAACAGAAACATTATCAGTAAACTAATGTAACATGCCAACACAGTGACAAATCATAGAGGCGTGTAAATAAAAACAGAAAGTAGTTCTAGTCATATATTTCCATCACCAGTAAGTGCATGTCAATCACTTAGGATTTATTCCACCCTCCCATGTCACTGCTTTTATTTTATTTTGCACTCCAGACCAGCCTTGTGCAGCAAATCACCTGCTTAAGAGAACCTTCAACACATTGATATGAAAAATTAATACTAGAGACATGTTAAGCAGTCCTTTACAGTGTATGCATTATTTGATATGTTACACGATTAGATACTTTTTTCCCAGGGCTAGGCTGCTGAGTTCACAGCTCCTGCTGCTCAGTTGGGTTCCTAAGAGATTTGTCATGCACAGCATTAGTTGCCGCATTAAAAATCTTGTAATTTAGGGCATTTATTTTTTCCGCACAATCAGTTGATTCTGCCTGTCTTCCTCTCCCCCCGTGCAGGCACTGCGGGTACAGCAAAGCAGATCAGGAGGGAGACGAGGAGCTCTACTTCCAGTGTAAGTGCCTGCATTTATCATCATCATCACACAGATATATATGTATATATGTGCAGTAGGTATATGTACACACACAGACAGAGACTTCTGCATACTGAACAGTGTTGCTGTAAACCCATTATCCCCCACAGGCATGACTCTTTTATCCCAGTTCATTTGATTTGAGTTGAGTTAACATCTGCTGATGATTGGCTAGACTCAATCTGTGGAGATGAAGAAGTCAGAAAACTACAAAAGCATGAATGTGACAGCTGTCAGGGAGGGAGTAAAGTGGTGACCCGTGAGGAAGGAGTGTTCTTTCAAACATGTAAAAGCCACAATTCAGATGGCTTCAGCAAGTGACATAGTTTCTGGTGTGCACACAGTTTGCTCTGTCATAGATGCTGTTTCTAGTTACCTTCTATCAGTGAGAGTTTTTTTTCACTGATCCACCACCCCTAATGATGCCCCTGGAGATACAGCTGCAGACAGCTTTCCAAAGTAGAGCCGTAATGATCTGCGCTGTAGGCAAACCGCTGATTTGGAAACAAAGGGTCAGGGGTGTCACAAAGCATACGGCTAAAGCAGAGACAGTGCCACTGAGCCCAGGTTGGCTACTACTAAGTATGTGACAGATACACCTCAGCTGCTCACAGGTTGCACCTGCGGAAGAAAAAAAACTAGGAGAAAATACAAACAAGACTAGTGTCAAGCTTAATGGAGGGCTTCGCTGTGCAGTATCAAATGACAAGAGGCTGCCAAGGCGACGGAAGCTAGATAGTGCCCAAATTCCACATGTGGACCCAATTTGTCTGCCATGTAGTGGCGAGGAAGTCGTGATAAGACATCTCCTATCAGATCCGCTGACATCTCAGATGGACGAAGCAATTATGGGAGCAAGTGGAAGGAAATTTCAGCTGCCAGTGTCCCCTTGCTGTAGCACAATACATTTGTTGTGTTGCCACTGTTAGATCGGCCACCATGTCCTCCCCCCGTACAGAAGGAGAGTCTCTCCAGCTCCAACGGTTTAGTTGTGTTGTTTGGTCTACTGTTTAAACGGTTTATTATGGCTGTGCTATCTCATTAAAGTTTAAAGATGACAGGTTATACTGTCTCAGTGAAATTTAAAATGCATAGTGTAATGGGCCCCATGAGTGGTCTGTTCATTTAATAGTACATAATACTGTAATTTGCTGTTAATTTGGAGCACTGTGCAAAATAGTAACCCGCTACCTCAGCTCTGGCCTTTCTCTAACCTTGTTTGCTTTTCCTTATTTGCTACAAACGGCTTCCACTCTCACCTCGTGAATATTCATAACCTGGTTCCATATCAGTGTTATTTCATATTGCATAGATTAGATTTTAAGAAAAGCCCAAACGTCTTGCCTGAGGCATCAGTCATACAAATTAATTTGAATTTCCCACAGCAATCATTTAGTTTTATTGATGAAGACTTACTTTTTCATAAATTATGTGGTTTAAATTGAACTCTTCCTAATATCTAGAAGGTTTATTTCAAGTGGGACATGTTTGAAAACTTGATGTTAAAAGTTAATTTTTTTTTTCATTTTCAAAATTAATGGTTTTCAACAACTCCCATAAAATATAAATATTATGTTCAGCAGTATAAGTGACTGACACTAAAATCACATTAGATCAAAATATTGTATTGCTCTGATTCAATTAACTAAAGAAAGAAACCTCAGAATTTAAATTCTGAGCTCTTTCTGAACTGAACAAGCCTCTTAAGACATTTTCACACCTGTGAATTGGAACTAAAGTCCAAATGAAAGTTTCTGTTTAGTTAAACATATATTACATTGTTGCTACAGGGAAATGAATGAAACAACGACAAATGTGGGTCATTGAACTAAAGCTAACCGAAAACAGATAACTAAATCTCACTTAAATACACATTACATGCACTTAATCTAGTTTTGGTCCCACATTGCTATTTTCTGAGCACATAAAAAACTTTTTCATAACATCCCTAGATGATGACATTGTAAGTGTGAAGCATTCCAGGGTTTTCAGAGACTTCAAGCCACACAAATTCAGATAGACTATTTCAAGGTTCTGAAGTAGAATTAGAATTCCAAACTGAAGTGTACAGAAGTCTTTTGGTCTTTCATTGCTTTGATTGATAAGTGTTTAATTAATGTTCCTTGGACAGCCTGCTGTTTTTACCATATAATAGATTCCATCAACTCGACACTATCTAGAGATTTAAGAGAGAAACTCATCCTGAAATCTCTGGAATGCCATGTTGTATAATATGAACAAACATGAGCAGTGAGTCTTTTATTCTTCTTCTTCAGTGAGCTAGTCTCAGCTGCAGGGAGGCGAAGGGCAGCTACAGTTACAATAAAAAAAGGACCATGCACGGGTTACTCAAATCTTTACTTTCCTTTTATGAAGAATTTTTCCTGTGTGAAAACCCTTTTGACACCGGTCGCTTACTGTTCAGCCGTTCCCTCTGAATCACTGGTCTCAGTAATCGTATGCCTGTCAAGTGCCTGCTGGTGCACAGTGTGCATATTTAATCATAACAGTAATCCTCTTACCTTTCTACAGTCAAATTTCCAGGCACCAAAACCTACATTGACCCTGAGACGTACGAAGACCCAAACAGGGCCGTCCATCAATTTGCCAAAGAGCTGGATGCCTCCTGCATTAAAATCGAGCGGGTTATTGGAGCAGGTGAGCCCACCCTGTGTCTCTCAGCTCTTGTGGTTTAGTTACTTCATGCTCTCATATATCACACTGACAGCCAAATATTTACACCTTGAGTAGGGACACAGCTTTATGCATTATATATTGACAGTGCAATTGTGAGGAGGCGAAAAAAGTTCATTGCAATTAATGTGTGGGTTGCATCTGGTAGTCGCAGTCACAGAGATTCCTGCAGCTGAAAAATTGCTACCACATGGGTTTTACAGAGGCGGTCAATGACAGTATCTATGCATCTCCAGCATGTCTTATTATAGGTCTTGGTTACACTCCCCTGAGTATAACAAGATGTCGCTGTCCAATTTGTATTCCACCACAGCACAGCTGCTTTGTCTCAAAATACAGTAATAAATTTGTCATTGTGCTTGATATTTTATTTTTTTATTTTTTATGTTTTTGCCGCACATAAACTCCTCACTCACAAATGGTACCATTCCTCACAGGAGAGTTTGGAGAGGTGTGCAGCGGCCGGCTTAAGCTGCCAGGTAAACGAGATGTGTCGGTCGCCATCAAGACCTTAAAAGTGGGCTACACAGAGAAGCAGAGACGGGACTTCTTGTGCGAGGCCAGCATTATGGGACAGTTCGATCATCCTAATGTTGTCCGTTTGGAAGGAGTAGTGACACGAGGTAAACACACCTAAAGAGGACAACTTTTGGATTCTAAAGAGACAAAGACAACATAGACAGCATTCTTTTTTGTAATCTATGAGCTAATTTCAGCTCATTTTAAAGTCAAAGACAATCACATCGGACCGTCCCGGATTTCATGACGTTGCGATCTCAACAATTCAACTTTATCTTCAACAAATCCCTGTAAATTCTGTGCCACTTTGCAAATATGTTCAGTCACCACAAATTTGACCAACGCGGTATTGTGCGGTATGTTGATGCCATGAGACAAATCAATCCCTGATCATCAGATCAAGATTTAGCTTTGAGAGGTAAAAGTGTCATAGTTAGAATGACATTATATCTGATTAAATTAGTCACACTCCCTATTTAACATTTTCTCATTTAGACACTGTAATAAAAGGAGCAGATGGTAACTTTTAATTAAAAGCCAATGAAACAGGCAGCTAAAAATAACTTGGAAGCAGTTTCGGCATAGACATTTATTGTGAAGCGTTGTGTAAGCAAACAACATTTTGGCATCAATTAATCATGTTCTTTTTTTGTCAATTGTTTTTTCTCCAGGAAAACCGGTCATGATTGTCATTGAGTACATGGAGAATGGCTCATTAGATGCCTTCCTCAGGGTGAGTATCACCTTCAAAACACAGGAGGCTCAAACTGCATCTTTTGTAACTTTACAATTTCTCAAAAGTTTCCCAAAGAGCAGGGAGTCTACAACAGAATCTGTGCACTGCATAAATATTATAAATCTTGTGCCAGAACTGCTGCAGTGGTGTGACCTATATTTCCCTCATGGTCAGTGAAGATAGCTGACCTGCCTGTGTTTCTCTGTGCTGCGCAGAAACACGATGGTCAGTTCACAGTCATCCAGTTGGTGGGGATGCTGCGGGGCATAGCAGCGGGAATGAGATATCTATCCGACATGGGATATGTCCATCGAGATCTGGCTGCACGAAACATCCTTGTCAACAGCAATCTTGTATGTAAAGTGTCTGACTTCGGCCTGTCAAGGGTGATAGACGACGATCCCGAGGCTTTCTACACAACAACTGTGAGTCAATTAAAAGGCTTGCTCTCTCCACCCGGAGTCCTGTCTGAATTCACTAATGAAGTCACAGCCAGTGCATGAAAATAGAGCAGAAGTACAGGGATACACCCAAGTAGTCTTTACGATTTTGAAGAAACACCTTAAGCATGTTTGGATAGCTATGTTTTCTAAAGGCTAAAGGCTGACCAAAAGCATGCATAAACAGTAAATATACTATTTTAAATAGTATTATAAATAAATATGATTTGAATTCTGACTTTATTTATTTATTTATTTAACTTTGTTTGTCAGAATTCTGAGTTTACTGTTACTCATAGCGAAAACAAAGCAAAAGGCACTTTACACACTTCCTTCCATTACAACAAATAGCAAGACATACATAAAAACAGAAATACTAGTCCAAGACATCAAAATTTATTTAATGAGAGATCACAATAACCCATTAAGATGTAGCTGTGAAAGATTTTCAGTTGGCAATAAATTCTTTCAAGAGAATATTTCTTGTTTTTATTAATACATTCTAATTGGCCTTAAGAGCATTCAAACATATTATATTTTATATATATATATATATATATATATATATATATATATATATATATATATATATAGGATTTTTGCTTCAATTTTTTTTTGTGTGTGTTTTTTAAATCTGTGTGTAATTGTAAAACTTTTTCTTTAAATTATGTTTTATCAAAAAAGTCAGGATATAATCTTTACAAAAGCCACTGACCTCCATTTTACTGAACAGGGGGGCAAAATACCCGTCCGATGGACTGCGCCAGAAGCCATCCAGTATCGTAAATTCACCTCTGCAAGCGATGTGTGGAGTTACGGCATTGTCATGTGGGAGGTCATGTCCTATGGGGAACGGCCTTACTGGGACATGTCTAATCAAGATGTGAGTTACTACCTGATTATAAAATGAAAAAACGTACTAAGATTTATCAGTTATACAAATGGATACTGGGTGCAGCATTATTAAGTATAAAAAATGATGGATCCATCGTTTAAGCTGTGCCTAATGTATTGCTTGCTAATAACAAACCGGTGTAAACAGTGGTATTACTGTGGAGGTAATGTGGTCCTTTCAATCTGCATGTAAACAGAGACCTGCTGTAGGTAACAACAAATGCTCTACAAGAGGCATAAATTGAAACAATTTTCCCAGATTCATCCCTAATTATATTTACTGATGTCATCCGACTAAAACAAAGAAAATCACAGCTGAAAATCAGAGAAATCACGAAAATCTAACTCTGAGGGTTTTTTTGCTGGATCTCATGAGAACAGTGCAGCTGGTACTGTAACCTTGGACTTAATGAGTTCAAGAACTCTTGCTAGATTCATGTAGTTTTGAAGGATTTGAAGGAGAAACAGTCCTGAAATGGGACAAGCATAAATATATCCCAAATAAAAAAGTCCCAAGAACATGGATTTGATGATGCTGTTAATTTAAATAATGAGAGTGGAAAGCACTTGGCGTGCAGAATGCTCTGGATTGAAACCTCTTCTTCTTCATATAATGACTTATGGTAATAAGAAATGATGTTATCATACAGCAAACAACTTGAACAAAGTGCTAAACATAAAGACACACACCACCTTTTTTTCAACTTAATGAGACAAGCCTACAGAGTAATTAAATAAGCAGTGCTTCAAGGTGTTTTCATACGTATAAAATGAAATACATAACACAATAATTTGCTGCAAGATAGGGAATCGGTTTACATCTGTCTTGTACAGAAGAAAAAAACACAAATGTACAAAACTTAATTCTCAAGAAATATTGGGAGATTATATAAAATGCAAAATGCAAAATTTGAAACATTTAATACCTAATTTGATTGTAAATAGTATAAATAAAGCATTTCAAATGGTAAAACGTGGATTTTGATTGTTTATTAACACATTAAAATGCCACACATTAACTGCAATTCCAACAGCTTGTCTCAAAAGTTGGGACAGAGGCAACAAAAGACTAATAAAAATGAGTATGGGTTAGGTTCATTACTGAAAAAGACACTTGTTCTGTGCCTTGAGAATAACATTTCTCAATGTAAAATTGCAACAAATAAGGGGATTTTATGATCTATTGGTTCTTGATATCATTAAAATATCCTCTCTGTACACAAGCGGTGAGATTTCCAGGCCCTCAGGAGCCACTGCATTAAAGACAGATCCGATTCTTTAGAGGAAATCAAACTTGTAAAAACTGTTGTCAAGGAACACAGTTTATGCTGTATCCACAAATGTTGGTATAACTCGGCCATGCAAAAAATATATACTGTAAAAACAAGATCCAGAAACACCGCTGCCTTCTCATTTAAAATGCATTAAGGGTGAAGTGCAAAGATCTATGTAGAAAATCTGAGTCAACAACATCAGGCTCTACTTGCATAAATAATAAAATAATAACCATGATGAAATGTCAGAATAAGTATTACTTGAATTCAGTTAAACTTTATTAGACTACAATACGGTCAAACAAAAAGGAAAAGGACTATTGCTCTCGTAACAATGCAAAAACAGAAAAAGAAATAAAAATACACACACTGTGTAAACAGCCGTACTGTACTTTTTCATGTGGTAGAATTTTCTCCCACCTCACTGCTGATGTTATGAAACTCAGTGCACCAGAGCTGACAGGGAGTTTGGAGGTTTCAAGGCTCTATTAGATTCTGTAATAACATAAGAGAATGTATCATAAAGGTGCAGAATGAAACTTATTTGAATTGTGAATATTTATGAGCGAGATGAGGGAAAAACGGCCAATCATCATAATCAAGATGA
The DNA here is from genome assembly GCF_033026475.1 of Channa argus. NCBI lineage: Eukaryota > Metazoa > Chordata > Actinopteri > Anabantiformes > Channidae > Channa > Channa argus. The sequence goes on along the minus strand of NC_090213.1, from coordinate 21,217,902 downwards.
TCACTTATCATCAAGTAAACTCTTACTCATACTTTTCTTCCTCAAACAACACATTTGCTTCTTATTAAGTCCCACACTTTTCAGAAATGTCACAGATTGCTATAAAGATTGAGTCACCCGCAGTTTGCTGAGTGCTGTTGCCTTCTTTCCTGTCAACTCCTACTGTGGGAGTCCAACTGCGCCAGACCAGTTGAAGCTTTTTTCTTATTGTCGGACACTTGACACATTCTGATTGATGATAGAAGGCGAGTGAGATCTGGTCTTAAGATTTGTATATGGCGCCTGGTATTTAGCTCCCACAGCATCAAGGCTAAACATGATTAATATTCTTTGGCACTACACAGCAGAGGCCTGCTGATTGAACAATCAGATGTTAAAAATGCTAAACAAGATGTCTGGGCATTAAAGTGCCGTATGTGGTTATCTTGTCACTCTGCTACTTGACAGACATCAATGTCAGAAATTTTTGCGCTTTGTCAAGACGTCAGCAAACATCCTCTAGGGATGCAGGAAGAACATTATTTGCATTTTTAGCAACAGTTTCAGTGTTTTGACACCTTCTCTCTCCATGACTCATTCTTGTCTGAGCAGCCCTGACAGGAATAGCTGATGAATATATGCAGAAACGTAGAGAATCCCTTATACACATTAAAAAGGAAAGGGAGCTAGGGGGCCAAATCAAAATGCCCACTGCACCTGCTGTTCTCACGGCATTGACTTTTAATGAACTCTGTGCTAAACTGCATGCATGATGCAGAGTGACAGTAGATTAGGTTTAAATGCTCTGTAAAAAGATCTTTTTTATTATTTAGCAGAGCTGAATACATTTATGGCGCCTTTGTTTAGACATAAGAACAATTGAGAGAATGAATCTCAATGAAATACTACCACACACTCTAACTCCACCATGTATCCAGAAGCTTGACCCTAAATAACCTTTAAGGGTACTATTAAGAATCACAGTCGAACCTTAGGAGAGACCCAAGTTGGTGTAATATGATATGATCCAGTCTCCTAAGGAGTTGCTTAAAAGCCTAGCTGCAGCATTTAGCAGCAAAAGATGATTTAGCGACTGAGCGTAATGAGAGCAGAGCAGCAGTGTTCGAGCTGAGGCAAAATAAAAGTATTTCTACCCTTTTCAGGATCAGTAAATTATAGAAAAGGTGGGATTTTTCTTAAAGAATTACACAGCCTGACCATCAAATTAACTTCCACAGTATCACAGTATTTCTACCCACTATGGAAGCAGTTATTTTGTGCTTTGAACTCTTGTAGCTGACACTTTAGGTCCATTTACACTCAGATTCTAAGACAAATTAGTTTTCTAGATAAATAGAGCAAATGGGAGATTTGTGCTCCGTATTTGCTCGTATGCCTACACATTTAGAAACAAATTGAAAACCTTTGATCTTATCAAAGAAGCTACTGAATCAAATGAAGCTTTTCCATTAAGAACTGAACATACAGACAATAAAAAAAGTCAAAATCTTTTAATCAACTAAGTGGGTCACATTCAAATATTGCTGGATCCCACACTTCCTCCGTTTCCCATGGTGTCATTTTATAGAATCATCAGTTAAAACCTCCCTGCTGGTTAAAGAGTCATGTCTCTCAACTTCCATGTCTCCTCTGGAAGTCTCAAGCTCAAATGCCTGAGTGTTGTTATTTGACTGATTTTTTTCCGACTAGACAAACATCCTTCCTGTATATAGCAGTTTTCACAGGCCGGGAAGTTTTCTCTGTGATTAGTAAAATTGACTTGGATATAAAACACGAATTGGACAGTGTCCTTCAGGCTGTGTTCTTTGCAGACAGGCTTCACAAACAAAATTGGAGATTACTAGCTCTAGCCGAGGCAGATGTAGAAGGATCTGAGTACTCATTTGGTAAAAAGAATGGAGTTTGGAAATGACAGTATCTGAGCAGCAACACTCAGCGTAGCTACTTTCATTTACATAATTCTCACACAATTATTCAGGTAGCCATGAATTGATTAAAGAGGCCATATTCTGCTTTTTCTATATTTTAGTTTAGTAACTTCATTGTTGTGATGATAGGTGTCATTCCAAAGAATCAAACAAAAACAAAACCTTTTCTGCTATGTGGCAAACTTTCCAGTGGCTCCCCAGATGTTACCCATATGAACATCTTCCTAAACCGTATCTGACCATCATCAGCCCATAAGTGAACCATATACCCAAAGACTATAAATACATATTATTTCTATAGGTCCCTGCTGTGCTCGGGCCATATTAGCCCAATCAGGACAGAGTGGACTCTGTAGAAGATGTAGGCAAAAATGAAGCTTTTCACATAGAGCTGAAGCTGCATAGAGGCCTAAGGAAAATAGTATTTTTGTAAATCATTCAAAACTAAAGGTTTAATGATTGTGGGGTTTTAGGTGGTTATAAACGCTGATACTAAAGCTTTTGGGGCCAATATCAAAAGACAGGGGGTTACGCTGAGGTGAAACTTAAAGGCTGATACTCAATTATTTAAGATTGAGGTGATCCGAAAGGGGTTTGGGTAGAGGTTGGGTGAAATAAAAGGTTGATATTTAAGGTTTTAGGGTTAGGGTTGTACTAAATGTGTATACTAATAATCCATGTGTTCTGCATTCTCTAGGTCATAAAGGCGATAGAGGAGGGATACCGTCTTCCAGCTCCCATGGACTGTCCTCCAGGCCTCCATCAGCTAATGCTGGACTGCTGGCAGAAAGACAGAGCCGAACGTCCAAAATTCGATCAGATAGTTGGCATCCTTGATAAGATGATCCGTAACCCTAACACCTTGAAAACTCCAGTGGGAACATGTACAAGGTCAGGAAGCAAAACCCCAAATCATTCATTTCTTTAGAATGTTGCCTTATACAATAAAGCATTCTAACTTTAAGTTTAGCGCATTAGGGGATGATCCAAAGTGTCCAGTGGATGATTTAGCTTCTGTAGTTCACAGATGAAAGATAAATCCTAGGGGATCAATATCCCAAAGCAGCTTCCATGGCTTTATGGTCAATAGGAGGGCTTTTAAATCAATCTCTATAATGAGTCCTGCTACTTCGGAGTGCAGTGGGGACTCTAGACCTTGCTCTGACGTTTGTCAAATGAATTCTGTTTGCAGTCAGAACTTACTTTCCCGAGGTAAGATTGAGAGTCAGAGGTTACAGCTGGTTAAAGAGCACTTTATTATATAGACTGTGTGTGGGGAATGTGTTCACATTGAAAATATATTGGCAATAATATTTTTCAGAGGCAGTAACCTGACATGCTGCATCTGTTTGTGGATTTTGTATTGATTGAAGCCTCTGTTCAGCTAGTTCTTGCCCCTTCTTGCAATTTTCTGCACCGCTGGATGCCATCGCTTTGTCTCATCTCCTGCTTGATTGTGTTTTCAGCAGAACATTTCCTTTTCACATAAGACATAAACATCTTTCTGTGCTCATCCCACAGACCAATTAGTCCACTGTTAGATCAGAGCACACCAGACTTCACCGCTTTCCGCTCAGTGGGAGAGTGGCTGGAAGCCATCAAGATGGAGCGATACAGAGACAACTTCACAGCAGCTGGCTATAGTTCCCTGGAATCTGTGGCTAGGATGTCAATTGAGTGAGTAGACTTGAATCCGTAAAGGGGTTAAGCATCAGTAGAGAACATTAACACCAGCCATGTATAGGCTGTGATCTCAATGTACACTAACACCTAACAGGAGTCATCAGGTTTTGCATTTTGCCTTCAGGTTGAGATTTGAATGACTGCCAACCCATAAGATTTATGAGTTTTCATAAATCACCCTACATTTCCAATGGTCTGTTTTTATAATCTAACCTGCAGAACACAAACATCTCTTTATTTTTATTTTCTAAGTTTTACTTCTGTAATTTATTCATATTGTAGTCATAAGCCTACCTGTTTGTTATCACCTAATTTAATTTGCTGCTAATGCAAACTCAGCACTTCCTCCATGCATAAATGTTGTTTGGATGAATTTAGTCTATGTTTGCACAGGACTAATTCCAAATTATACACAGTTAAATCCATGGCTCTGTTACTGTGAGTGTCTTTATATCAGATAATGTACATTTATTCATACATTTCTTCTAATGAGGTATGATTTTCCGGCCTTTAGTTGTGCGAATCATCAGTTAAATTTGGTACTGTTTTATAGAACTGTTTCACTTTCAGGGTATCAAAATGGATAAATCATCCCTTTCCTGCTTCACAGTTAAAGTAATACTCAGCAGGAAGTATCAAGTAGCGTAGCCCAAATAGAAAATATGTAAATGTGGAACTGAAACCAAAATTGCTGTTTCTGTTAAAAAATAAAGCCATAAAATGATATGGCTCTGATTTTGTGCTATACTAATTAGCATACAGTAATTTCTGAAACTCACCATCTCATGTTGTTTTACACAGCCTATGTTTTTACAGCTTTAGGAATTTAAAACAATCTGTAGCTGCTCAAAGAAAAGAAAACAGTAATTTTCCCAGAATGTTTTTCAGTGAGGTTTGTCAAAGATTCAAACTTGAAACCTGTCAGAGGTGCTGACCAGATGCCTGTTCAAACATCAGTCTGAAACAGTCCTAATTGCAGTGATAAAAGGCTTTGTGACAGCAATGTTTCAACTTCCTCGTTTCTTGTTTGCTCAGAGGATTATCCAAACCATTTTTCCTGTAATTACTATATGTGGATTACATGTTACTTGGAAAATATTTCTTAAATTCCTTAATAAGTTCTCCCACATTCCATATTAATGTTTATGAAGTGTATCCCCATGTTAAACTGCATGAACTTGTGCAAACTCTTGGCTTTATTTGTTCCTTTTTTTAATCTCACTAGTTGAAAACACATGAATAAGTGAACTCGAGCCCAGACTGTGGCTTGGCCTTGAGCTGTTTTTTAGAACATCCAGTGATGATCAGATGTCAATATCCATCTTCACAAAATGTTCAAGGATTCAACTTAGAAATGTCCTGATACAACTTTTTTCCAGATTGAGTTCAAGTATTTGCATTTGAGTACTTGCCAATACCAACCTGTTTCCACTAACTGTCACAGAAATCTAGTTTCTGGAAGGAGCGACTGGACGTCTAATGTAGACAAACCTGCAAACGCTGTGAGAATGCAAGTTCTTCTGCCAAAACAAATATAGCAGTGACTGGGGTTTTATAAACAGAGCAACCTTTGCTGAAAAGAACCAAATGAAAAGAACAAAGACAGACAAAGCAGAGAGTTGGGATCTAGTAGTGAGATCCTGGATAGTGAGGTGTGGACAACAGACTGTAGAGTCTGCAGAAGAATATAAAGGTAGAATAAGTTTGTACAACAAAGTGAAATTTATTGCCACTGATGGCACTTGCAAATATTAAACAAGTTTAAAATAATCTTGACAAATATGAGAATGACTGCTAATAACTGGAACACAAGTCATTAGCAGAGCACAATTTTCATTCCGCTTTGCTTTTGTCGTCATCAGTTATCTTAAAAAAGCTCTAAACCATCTAAAGACATTTTCCACCCCAGAGGTATTGGGTGTGGTATCGGAGATGTATTATGAGGATGAATAAAAGTACACAAGCCCAGTATTGGACAAAATGCCAATACCAGTATCTGCAATTCATCCCCCAGTCAAGAAAACTTTCCAAGCATACAGATACAGATGCAGATGAAATGTTAGACCACTTGAGATCATAGTTTGCTTGGAATTGATGGTTATTATTGATATTGATACATATCCCTGCAGTTTTTGCATGCATTTTTTTCTACCCCTTACTCACATCAATAATAATTAAAGGCTTAAGGCTCTAACTCTCACTTGGTTTGTCCCATACTGTGGTCTGGTGCATTGATTGATGGGTTGTCCTGTCTTCCAGGGACGTGATGAGCTTGGGAATCACACTGGTGGGCCATCAGAAAAAGATCATGAGCAGCATACAGACTATGAGAGCCCAGATGCTGCATCTCCATGGCACGGGTGTTCAAGTGTGACAGACTGCGATGGGCTCCCCCGAGCAAGGCAAAAACTAAAACAGGACTTATCTGGAGCGGCGCCCGGGATGTAACCGGGATAACCATCAAAGTAAACTGACATCTGTCATGTCTGACTCTTCCGGCTGTGTCTGGGGGTGAAATCATTCCTTTGTTCCTCAGAGAAGGATGCACTCCGCCTCTTCAGAGAGCACTAAAGAGAGGAAAAGGGCAAAAACAGCAACAAAAAATGAAACTACCTGGACAAGACTTTTTTTTTCCTTTTTTTTAGAAGCGCTTATGAACTCAACCACATATCAAATGGAGCAATTGAGAGGAATTGATGCTTACATTTCTTTAACTTAATGAATGATTTAAGTGCACACCGTGGCTATGGATTTTCTTTAAGAAGAACAAATAACTTGCATACAGCTATTCTTTTATTCTCTTCTATTTGGACTTGACAACAGGGTAAACTCTCTTTTATCCAAACACGGAGGGAACTATTTAGCTGCAGATTCACAGGTACTTTTTGTGCTGACACATGCTGGACTGTTTGAACTGTTTGCAGTGTTATCCTTCATGTGCTATTGAATGAAAAACCCTCACATGCTTGTTTGGAGCCTGACAGAGTTTTTGACATGTTTTGACCTTTCACTTTTTTTAAGGATTTTTTTCTGAAGAGTGCAACACTGAGGAGAAGCAGGACGTGAATTGTTATTTGAATCACCAGACTTTTGTATCAGAGTAGCAATATCCTTTGTCTTAGTGTTCACTGCAGGAAACACAGGATGAGTTATTTGGTTATTAAGTAGAATGTTTTAGCACTATTGAAAGATTGTATTGAAATTGAGGCCACCGCATATTGTTTTGCCATCATTCTGCCTAAAATGTTGCACACAGTGTTTGTATGGTATGGTATTGGTCAGCTGCAAATACATTTTTAGGGGTGGATTCAAGAAGAGTGTAAATGTAATACTGCCTTAAATGAGTTAGAATTGCAATTTTAGGCATTTCAATTGCAATGCTTTCTGCAGTTCTTTTAGTGAGTGGACAAGCTCTCTATTTTTTATTTTTTTCCTTGTAGTGTGATGTCTTTTCTATCTGGAACTTGAACAGGTGAACATCAGTTCACAGACACGGAGTAATGCCACAAGTGACACGTTCAGCAAAGAAGAGATGGACAAAACAGAGCAATAATTACCAGGTAGAAATGGTCCTCACCTGAGCTTTTAAAGGTGCTAGGCATGTGTGTGCTGTCATTAGTCTTTGGAAAGATTTAGTCACCACCGGAAGGAAACGAAAGAAAAGGAATGTACTTCTTCGACCTAAAAACGTTTTCAAAAGTGCTCTGAGAAACTGCAGTGCCAAGTCTTCAAATGAAGTAATGGTGTAAGATTTTGCATCTATGATATGCTTAACATTTGATGAAAATGTAACATGGCATGGAAATGTTAGACTGAGTGGCTGCAGAGATGAAAGAGGCACTAACAAAAACAGTAGAAAGGTGCCAATTAGCCATGCTGACATCATCTTGTGACACCAACGCGCCGCCCAGAAATCAAAAAGCCCCTTCAGGGCTTGGGTATGAAAATGCAGGACCAAATGATGGAGCCTAAATCAGATGCACATTGTGATGTTAAATCCCACCACCCCGGCTCTGTAGGCAGCCATGACTCCCTTGTTTATTCATGCGTCTCCGCTACTCATCCCTCACAGGCGTAAATGTAATGGAACATGCATTAAAGTGTCTCTTAAGATTGCTCCTCTTTTCTTCCATACAGCTTTGTATGGAGAACAGAGACGGCGAGGCGTTTTGCAGAAGATGTGCTAAAAGCCAATCATCCTATTTGGTGCCATCTGTCTCTACTTCAAATGCAAAAAAGACAGAAAGTTTTCATGTCGAGTATGTTTTAGTGCAGTATTCTTTGATAAGAAATGCAGTTATTGAGCTGTCGTGTAAGGAGAGGTGGTATTCAAAGAAGAAAACCATTAGATCTTTTATTGCCGCTGTAACCTGAGAGATAAAGTTTTATTCTCCAAAATATCATTTTCATCTCAGATCCACAGATAAAAACATCGGGAAATCAACCTTGAGCTGACTGATAGCACCAACACCAGTAGATGACTTTCACTTTCTTTTCAAAGTCTCCAATTTACCAATTTAAGTTACCAATTTTTACCATTGAGTCTTAAAGCAACGGTCATGTGTTCCTGTGAGCAATGAAACAAGTTTAACTAATACAGGCCTCAAAACAATCTACATTCATCCAAAAATTAATTAAAACATGTATCTGAAAAGAGCATAGACAGTGTCTCTATTGGTACAGTGGTTGCCCTTCAGCTGCAGGGTCGATGGTTCGTGGGCAGTGCATTCTGCATGCCGGTCACAGCTCTGCCAAAATTTGAGAGAATTCTATATGAAAGGGCATCTGGGAAAAAGGCAAAATGACCAAATGGCAACCTCACAAAGGAAAGAACAAAAAAAAGATAAGCTGAGAGACAGGAACAGTATATGGTGTATATATGTCTAAACATCTTCCAAATTTTCATTTTACAATAAAAAAAGACTTTGATTCAATAAACTGCACATTTTAGCTTCAGATACACATTTGAATACAGAACTGCATGAAGCAGTGAACAGGCACTATGGAGTTTGGCCAACAACTGTTCCACTGAAGCAATGTTTGTGGCATGTATTAACAGGAGCAATGATTACAGCACCAAGTCAGACCTCTTTCAATGTTCATATGAACACCTGACTGTTATTTTAAGACAGACTTTAAAAATGGGAACCATTTTAATGTAATGCTCTAAATTGTCAATTAATCTTCCAAATACTTCTTCCACTAATTTCGGTCTAAAATGTCTGACAACGCAAACACAAAAATCCCTCAAAAGTCTGCATTATTTTTAAAGGCGATCACAGAGACTGAACAGCTGAGACTATGTAAAACTGCTATGTTTTTTTTCACCTCACCATCTTTGGCTAAGTACAGAGCCCAGTTTCCAAGGAAATCATTAATGACAACAACAAGCTGGTTGTTACATGTCACTGTGAGGTTTGTCATCTTGACCTTTAAAAGTGATGCCAGTTGCTAGAGTCAGAGTTTTTTGTCCTTTTCTAATAAAAACAAGGGGAGATTAAATGTTCCCATCTTACCAACAACAGTGCTTTTTGCCCGAACGGCCCATTTTTTATTTAATTAGGCTGTTAAACATTTTATTGAGCAGGTTGAGATAACAGTTTTATACTTATTTGGATTGTTTCCATTGAAACTTGTCTCAAGCACTGTCTCCCTCTTCTTATCCAAGTAGTATGATTGAGATGTGTCAGCTCAGCTTGACACGACTGATTACGGAACCAGGTGTCATTTCAGTTTATTACAGCTTTCACACTTTTATGATTTTTCTGTGATGAAAGACTTGATAACAGCATATGTCTGTTCATAGAAGTGGACACTGATCAGCTGCAGAATTAATACCACTTGCTGGTTTTAATGGTGTACCTTATATGTGTATACTGATTCCATTGGGGGGCGGTGCCTCGACAGAGGATGCAACATGATAGAAAACGTTTGCTGCAGTAAGCACAGTGTTTTGTTTACAGCACATAAAAAAGCCGTGCGAGTCAAAAAACAAAAGAAGAAGAACACGTAGCATTCACCTTATAGAAACATCAGCAGGCCCATTCGCTCATTTTAAATCCTACATCCACACACAGCCTTACACCCATTACCCATGCTTCCATATCAGGGGGCTCTTGAAACTTGAAGTAATGTCTGGGCTGTCTGACTCAGACATTCTCACATGCAGATCCCCTCGGTGAAGTCTAGAGACGTTCAGGATTCCTGTCCAAATTATTTTTGTTACTGTTTAGAGTGTGTGTTTATGGTCATTTTGGGTCAATGTTCGGTCATGTGCATCAACCTTTGGTTGTCTTTGGTCTTTTTAGTCATTTGTTGTCTTGCATCTGAGTTCTTTCTAAATTTCAAACAAATTCACAAAGAAGCACGTGCCTGGGGCCTCTTGACCTCTGGTGGCCTGTGAGCCCATTTAATAATCCATCCCTGGCCATGACTGACACAGCTTGCTGTGTGTGAGGCTGTGTAGCTCCAGATTAGTCCGAGTGCTCTACTGTCCAACTCAATTTTCACACCCGATCAGTGCATATGTACAGAATTGAAATACGGAAACATTTTCAAATGAATGGGTTGGTTCTAGACTCATTGGTGTACAGTTTGGTAGGAAGCATGGATAGAAAATAACCCTCACATGTTAGGATACATAGTGTTTTTACACACTGGAAACATACACGTCCACACTAATCAGATTAGTGTGGACAGATCCATTTCACTTTTAAGACTCACCTTTGCAAAGAGACACCAGGAATCTGCCCTGACCAGCTTTGAGCCCCTGTGTGTGTCTCTCTCTCTCTCACACACACAAACACACACTCCCTCTCTTTATCCATACAGCACAGCTCAGCATTGGGCCCTGGCCAGACCTTTGAATTGAATACCGGCATAAAGTCATTCAGTCAGCACAAAACTCCCCAGTTCACAGGCAGTACTCTCTCACCCACCCCTCTGCTCCCTGCTCTGATTTTAAAACCAGGCCCCTCACACCCCAGGGTATGCTTCTAACCCCCACCTCCCTTTTTTTTTTTTGCATTCTTTCAGTGGTAGGGAAACAGCATTTTGAGGCCAGGGTACAATCAACTCAACATCACCTGTAAGATTCAGCAACAAAGTCACTTTACTGTCTTTCAGCTCACCTCATACACATTTTGAACTTCAGGTTGTTCGACTCGGGACAGTTTATTTAATTTTTTTTTTTTTTGTGGCTTTATTTCAACAAAACACAAAAATACAAAATTAATAAAAAAGACAAAAAACAACAACAGAAGATGGCAGGATGCAGAGAGTTGGATGGAATCAGGAACAGCTCAGAATTTTAAGAAGTTATTTTTTAAATCTTGTGGTTTCACATTTGGAAATGATTCTTTGGCGAAGTGGTGGATACTTCCAAAGAGTGCAGCATCTCGACTGTGTCCGAAAGAGCCGGGATCTGAGGGAATCTTTGTATATGTTCTAAGTGTAAAACTTGTACATTTTATTTATATTGTTTTTTACACATATTACTCAGTAGAAAGCTCTGAATACATTGAAAATGCACTATATTTTTCTATCTCACAGATGAATTACTGTCACCCACAAGATTTCAGTTGTACATAATTTCTCATTTAGGACCAAAGACTCTGGTAGGATCTCCATCTTTCCGTTGACTCTGTCTTTATTTTACCTTTTAGTTGGTTGTACAGTAATACAAATGGTCAATTTATTATTTATTTTTCTGTGATGAAAGTATTGAGATGATTCACTGGTCAAAAATATTTTCCCCAACAGCAGAAATGCAGGATCGTTTAAACTAGACAATTTCTTGTTACATAAACAATTCTTTTTGCTTTGTAACCTTTGTAATAGACTGTACATATATTTTTGGAAATATAATACAATCTCTATAGAAGTTGTCCTTTGTAGTTTTTGTTATCATTTCTCAAATCCTAGATGTTCATGTTATGCTCTTTTAAAGTTTTGATATTTGGAACAGAAATCCAAGAGTTTTAGTCGATTACAGCCTTAATATTAATCGTCAACTATTTGTCTTTCTCAAAGGAATCTTTAGAGGCAAATGCTTGACATATTAGTCTTCCTGTTGTCATTAATAAATGTTAACAAAACTTTTATTCAGTTTTCAGTCTAGTTTGACTTCGGGCCATACAGTGTATGAGCATTTTAGTCAAATTCCCACCTGACTGAGTTGACTTTTATATTTAATAAAAAAGGTAAGATTTTTAATACACTTTTTTTTCCAGTCTGTATATGTTCCCATGGTACTGTAGATCTGTTTTAGGCCTTTATCTTCTAATTAAAGGTTTCTTTTCATAAGCTAAAAATCTATTAGCGTCCTATCGGAATGAGTCCTAAAACCTGGAAATCAGTTTGCGTTTTTGCACTAAACCTATGTGTTTTTGGATAAATGCCTGAAATAATGTTTAGTTAACACAAGGTCGAGAGTTTCGTGTTCATTTCATGTACATTCTCTGACATAAAATTCACAGTAAATATCCAAAACAGGATCTTTTTTAACTTTTACTTGTCTTAAAAAGGTAGTCGCTAACAAGTTGCTAAATGACACTTTGAGAGGTTGTCGGGAACATTAAATGTCTTCATGTGGGACTCACTTACTCACTAATCCATCTTTCCAGCCTTGTTTAGTTTATAACTCACAATTAGGTCACTATAAGAAGAAAGACTTCTGTGGTGTAGCTTGTTCATAGACTAACAATAGCTTTTTTACTTCTGTCCATTGTATTAAAGCTTTAGAAAATCCCAAAAGTGGTGGTTATATGTGAAGATTATCTTACCGAACAGAACATGTACTTATCTTAAACTTCTATTTGTCCCAGAGCTTATTTCTGAAGTGATCCTAATGCCAGTTGAAAAGTCTCATTGGTTGAAGAAACTAGGGACATGCTAACTTCCTACTGCAAATAAAATACAGTTGTAATGAGCATCATTCGTTGAAATATGTTAACATGGAAACATGGAATTACATAATTTACTATTCATTAATTTACAATTAATTTACAATACATAATTACAGACTCAAGCAATATCAAGATCATACTGTGACCTTTCTTGAAAGTACTACATAATTTTGTTTTTGTCTTTTACTATGATTTACATGTGCGTCACCTTCTCAGCTGACACGTAGCTCTTAGAGGCTGTAGGATGCAGCTAGTTCCAAGCTTCAATGGAATTTTGCCGTCCTGAAAAATACAGAATACAGCAGGGGGAAAAATGACCAAAAGAGACATGGGGTTATCTTGGGGGAGTGTGTGCCTTTGTATGCAATGTATGTAAAGGGCTGGGATGGATGGATCCGAGCAGAATGATCCAGCTTTGAATGTGGCAAAGAAATGAATAAAGGAAAACCACAAACATTATGTTATATTTCAAAAGACAGCTGCCTCCCAATGTGGGGACACTAGTTCAGCAAACAGTACTGTGTGTTGTATGAGCAGAGGTGGATCTAGAATCTTTTTATTGGTGTGGCCAGACTGGGGCACAGCCTCAAAACAGGGTGGTAGATTTAGAAAATGACCCTTAGCACAAGGTTTTAAACTTAAAAACCTTTGGAAGTAAACTCTATATTAATAGGTTAATAGATCGAAGTGCCTCGAGCAAGAAACTGCACTTTAGCTTAGTTGCTCCAGTGTGTGTGTGTGTGTGTGTGTGAATAGGTGGATGAGAAGCAGTGTTAAATGCTTTGGGTACCAATTTTAAAATTTTTCAACTAAGTAAATACAATCAGATGTAAAAGTCTATCCTGTGCAGAGATTATCTGCCTGGTTCTAACTGCTACAAAACTCTGTTGTGACAAAATATATAAATGTACATAATAGTAAATAAATAATTTATTTGTAATGATCGTGAGTAGTTTTAGACTCAGATTTGTTCATTTCTCCTTGTGCTGTAAGTTATACAGCAGGTACCCACCACCTTGTCACTCTGACAGGTGTGACACCTGGGATAGCCAATCAGATTTTGGGGGTTGCCAGTGCCCATCCAGGTCCCCCCTTTGGCCTCGCACCTGTATATGAGATGGTACAAGCAACCTATATAGTGGAATAAAGAGTGGAACACTTACAAAATGTGAATGGTATATTTTTTGCTTCAAAACAGCTCCAACAACAGCCATCACAATATACATGACTCCTTCCTGAAAAAACAAACAATAAAATGGTTCAAAATAAATTTAAATAAAAGAGTGAAGCCACCCAGGCCAACCACACATAGGGCAGATGAAGCTGGGTGCTTCCCTTAAACCTAAACTTATTAACTACATTTATCTGCTCCTGCATTACACTTAGAGCCGCCACTGAGGTTTTGTGTGTTTGAATGTGCTTGAGAAAGTGTGTGGACACGCTTACCCACTTGTTTGTACATGCATACATGATAAGACAGCCAGAACTGTCCAAACAGCCCTCACTGTTTTGTAATGTAATCCTGCAGAAATTCCAATTCTTTGAAGGGGTTTGAATGGATTTCTACTGATCACATCTTTCAGCAGTTCTAATATTTATTTTGGTAAGTCCGTTACTTGCTTACCATGCTGTCTCCAAGCCTGCTCCAATGTCTCTCTGCAGCACTGCTTTGGGTTTCCCATGAATTTGGCTTCCTTCCAAAGTTTTTTCTGTAGGTGCTCCTTACTTTCTACCCTACAAGTCTAATCCTCCTTAAACGTTTAGGTCATTTTGACAAGTACTGCAGTAAAAGGATACCACGCTTACATTCGAACAGTACCATCCAATGCAATAAACAGCTGGCAGTGCTAATTCTGCACTCAGACACCATTACCCCAATGAAGAAAACACACTGACATGACATGATTAAAAGGATACTGGTCAAATTTCAAACAGAAGACCATAAAGAAAGAGTGTTGGATTCTATCTATGTTTTTTCATATAAATTACAGTATCTCCACACTGCAGATCTGATGCAGTGAGTGATGTTTAAGTATGTTTAATTATTGACAAGACTGTTTCTAATGGACTTTCTTGCATTGTGTTTTTATTAATATACCTTTTTATTTCAGCTGTGCAAACACTTTTTTGTGACATTTAAATTGTTTTTCCAAATTTGTAGCATTCCGTTATTTTTTTTTTTTACAAATTGAAGATGCACAATAAAAAAAGGAAGAATTGAAACACAATCGCCACCTGGAGAACACATTCATTGAGCCCCCTGAATGTTGGTAAAGGCATTTTTTAAACTTATCAGAGACACAACAGAGAAACAACTGTTATTTATCTAAGGCTATAAAACTGTATCAGTGAGATCTTTACATCTGCAAATCCTTCATGCTCTGCTGAGAAAGTTCCGACTGTTGCATGATTTCTTTGCCAGTCATAAAATCTAGTCTGATAAAAAAAAAAAAAATCTATTTATGTCTCAACAGACTATAGAACCTTCTCCCAGTAGACATCAGAGTATCACAGATGCCTTGGTGCAAACTCTAGCTGACATTTATAATATGAGCTTTTGCCTCTGCGTCACTCCCATAAAGATTAAACAAAAAACCCATAAAATAGTTGTTACACGTATAATGCTTTAAAGCAGTCAGAGATGTCTTAGTGGACGTCAATCAAGTTTTTAAAGTAGGTCTACTAACACTTATTTACTGTTCTCCAAGAGTTATTCAGTGACTTTTAGTTTATATGTTTTATTAATGTAGAATAATTTGACATGAAACAAAACAATTCTGATTTGTTAGCAATTTTTTGTCAGCCTTGAATCACCCATCATTCAAAAAAATACAAATTGAAAACTCAAGCGGGGTGAATATTTCTTATAGGCAATGTACCTGTCAGTAGCTTCATAGTTTTTTTTTGGTTCTCATGACTTTCTTGAGCAGAACCCAGTCTGTAGCCTATAATATTTCTGTCACACTTTGAATGTATATTTAATTTTGGTAGGACCCAAAAGAGGAGACGGCGAGGATGGGTGTTATGGTTAATGAAGGTTTATTTAAAAAAGGCAAACAACAGAAAATCACTCCATGAGCAGTGCAGGAAAAACACACAAAGTACAGACAAGGCACCGAGAACTTAAACACGCTGGAGAGGGGAAATAAAATAAATTATAACCATATCATGTCATGATAAAATATCAATAATAAAACAACACAATATGTTCTTTGTACCTGCAGCAGAAAAGGACCAGAAGACACATTTGGGGGTCATGTAGCACCTGTAGTGATTGTGACTCGTTGTATGAAGACTATAGTAGGGAAAGGGTCAGGGTTAGCTCTCCGAAGCAGAGGACATTCCCAGAGGAGACTGGACATGGTCTTGGTGTGAAAAGATGTTCTGTTGTTCTTTTTTGATATATGACTTCGTTTTACGTGAATACGCAACTGCTGTCACAATACATAAGTAAAGAAGAGAGTAAAGTTTATTTCAGACTTCAGAAACTTGAAAAAAGGTTGCTGTGGCTCAGAAGGTAGAGTGGACATCCACCAATTTGTTTGACAGTTAATTCCTCAACTCCAAATGCCCAAGTTTCATTGAGCAAAACATTGAGCCACAATTTGCTCCCTGTGGGTCAGGGCAGCTGCTGAGTGTGTGCATGTGTGTGTGGGAAGAAGCAACTGCTTTGGGTGCTAGTAAAGTGCAACAGTTTAACTGTAAAGTGAAGTCACCAAAATTTGCGGCTGTTAAAGATTAATAGCAAAGTAACTGTCATGGAAGTGAAATTAATCAGCAAAGACTGTGATCAATTATATTACAGTGTTTATAGTTAATCACACCCTGAAATGCTTTGGCTCTTTATATATTAGAGTACAAACTGTCTTCATCTAGGCCTTTACAGCAAACTGACATAAATAGAAGAAGGTGGCAGACTGCCAGAGGAAGATAACTGGGAAAGAAATCATTTGTATTTGGTGATTCTGCAATAATTCTGAGCCCCGTTTCACCATTATTACGGTATCTGACATTTTGCATCTAATATAGAAGTCAAAAGTGGAAATGGAGATGAATGGTTTTGAAGTGTGTAAATTGATTAGGAGAATGTGCAAGCTTGACTAATGGTTTACCTGTTGGACTCCACGGGGAAAACAGATCATGACCCATTTAGAAAACAAAGGCTTTGCGTTTCACACTTCAGGTGTATCCTTCAGGGAAATATAATGTGGTATTTACAGATGCAACAAACTAGACTTTTCATGCCTAATCTGTTGCTCTTGTCTTGAAGAAAAATAGAGGTGATTTCCGAGGAAAGAGGCCCTGTATCCTAAAAAAGAGCTGGTGCTTCATCAAAAGTTTAGCCATTGACTTGCCTGTAGAAACAGAGCATCAGTCCATTCTTGTTACGTTGGGAATAGTCTAGAGTCTTTTCTAATTTCAGTGTTCTTGCTAATCAGATCAAATTATTACCTTTGTGTGCTTTTTTCAGAATATTTTATATATAGTTTCCCAACACAGTGTCATATAAAGTGCTATGTACAGTACATGATAGTGAAACACTGAAATATAGGGGACGAACAACATTCCAGGATTTTAATACACCTAATAATATGCACAGCAAACAAGATTATGTATATTTTTTATGTGGTGTTGATATGTCAGCTATAATCTTAATATTATATACTTACTGCAACAATAGTGCATGAATTTGTATGATTGTTGAGCTCTTTGCTCTGACTGGACAAATCATAAGGCAGATTTTTTGTTTTTTGTAAACAATAAAAATATGGCTCAGCTTAAGCATTTGTGTACATTGACTTTTTTTGGTTCATAAATATTCATTGACTGGAAGACCATTATTCCAGTTAGGCTTTAGATTAAACTATCTCATATGAAACATCACTCTATATAGATACCTACATATTCTGTCTTATGTAAAACCCCATCTCATGCACAACTTGGTCACTGCTGTACAAGACTGTTTTTTACAGCAGGATGTCAAACCAAAGCTCCACAGCAGAACATGTTCCGCACATTGATTTGGCGGAACATGTGTTTTTATGTCAGATTCCCTTCCTGCCACAACCCTCCCATTTTTCGGGACCCCATATTTTCCCATATTTTATTAATTAACTGCCTTTTGGAAACATGCAGGAAAGGTCAGAGGTCAAAATCAAACCATGGACATAATAGTGACATATGCGTTAACTATTGGAGTACTTGGGTAATCGTGTTGTACACTTTTATATCACATACATACTATATCACAAGCTAGTGTAACCTCAAAATGTTCTAACCTGTTCAATACAAACAGATATAAATGCCTTTAAATCCAACATAACATTCCCTCACAGTGCTTGGAAGTAAGTGGAGTACAGACCTAAAACAACAATAACTGCAATGCATTGTAACAGCTGTATTTATCTCAGTAAGGGCCTTTCTCTTCCCACACACAGCAAATAGCAGCGCTTTGACTAGATTTTCCTGTTATTGCTGTGTGTAATTCAGAGTAAAAAGCTACTCAGGCTCCATGTGTCAGATGTCAACAAAATAATCTAAAAATCAAACATCATCTCTCTGCTTAATCTTCTCTCTGGTTTCATCATTAGGAGGGTAAACATCCTATTTTCAGGACAAATACTTGCATTGCTCTAAAACTACTCCTGATCGACAAATCAGGATGGATGATTATGGCAGAGGTAATTAAGAAGCCTGAGTGACAGTTACAAGGGCATCTTAAAAGAACCTCTAATTTTTTAAGAAGATTGTCAATAATACATTATACCATTGCATTAACACATCTAACTGTCAAAAAAAAGGTTGTTGACATAATAATCTCGAGAAGAAAAATCCATTTAATTGACTTATGCTTTGATAATTTGTATTAGGTTTCTCCAAGATGGCAGGCACAGCAGAAGAGCAAAAATTCCAGGAAAAGTAAAAAAACTCAAACAGGTTAAATGTGGAATAAATAAAGATCAGAAAAAAGGAGCAACAATAACACATGAATGACAATCAGGCAAATAATTCTACGATCATCCAGGTTGCATGAGTTTTCTAGAAGTAATGAAGACAGTGGAGTTTGATGGCAGGAGGAATAACGGACCTTTAGCCTCAGGGTGCACTTCACCCTCGCTAGCTGGAAACCATCTAGTTACAAATGAATCAGGACAAAGTTCATGCAGCCATATTTCCTTACACGTAATATGCTGCATTAACTGTCCACACAGTGGTCCTCCATCAGCACTGATGACTTGTCCACTTTATTATGGCAGACTAGACCTTGACTAGACCCTGCCTCTGCCTCCTCATGTCACACTTTTGGATAAGGACGGACCCAAGTAAAGAGACGGTGAGAGGGTTAACAGAAATTCGCTGCTGAGGGGAGGACACGAAAAAACACGACAGGTAGCAAACATTGAAACACGAGGATAAATGATCTGGCCGGGGACTGTGGGAAGAGCCAGGTATACAGAACCAGGGAACAGGTGAAAACAATCAGGCTGATGAATTAACATAAGGCAGGAAGCAGGTAAAAGGGACTACAAAATAAAAGTCCTGGGCAGGAAGTGGAAACGAAGTCCAGATGATGACATGAGATTTTTCCTCTGAGAGCAGGCCTGTTGTTTAGCAGTTCTACTATCTGTTGCCATGTGTAAGTAATTCTGGATGCTCTGCCAATTCTCTGCCATAGACAACAACAACATTACAAAAGTTACACCCAAAAAGACAAGTGGCTGCCACCCAACAAATGCCATTTTAGAAGATATATTTACATTTAGTCATGTGTCAAATGCCATTATCCAAAGTTATTCACAAATGAGCCACACACAGAAGGGTTCAGTAACTCTAAACTCTTGTTATATTGTGTATATGGATATATAGTAGTGCTAGTAGTACTTTTGTTATTGTTGTAATAGTGTGAGGGTGAATTTAGAGGAACATTCAGCAGCTAACATCAAGATTTGGTGGGGGCAGCCTGGTGGTGAAGTAGTTAGCGCTGACACTTCACAGCTAGAAGGTTGTGGGTCAGGTCCCCACCCAACCATGACCCTTCTGTGTAGAGCTTCTCCCTGTGCTTGTGTGTCCAAAGACATGTTAGGTTATTTGGTGAATGTAGATTGCCTGTAGGTGTGAATGGTTGTCTTCCTTCGTTTGTCTTTCTGTGTTGACCCTGAGATAAACTGATGACCTGCCTAGGCTCTCACCCAAGAACAGCTCAGATAGGCTCCACCCCCCTCGTCCCTAAACAGGATAAGCAGTTACAGATAATGGATGAATGTGTACATTTGGTGAGAACCAAAACAGAGTAAGTAGCTGACACTTGGGACATGACTCGTGCCACACTTACATCCAAGTTTAAGTTTTTACACAGGAACTTTGTAATTCATAGAGATTCTGGGCTGAAATTCATGATGTAGCTTTAGTCATTTGGATCATGCTTCTATAACATTGCTCGTGGAAAGGGACATTTTTTAAACAGTTCTCATTAAAACAGAAGAAGCACCTTCTTATCATTCTTCAATTCTATTTATTATAAATAATTAAAATCTCTGATATAATCAGAAATTGAATGTCACACAATAATAGCAGCAGCAGATTCATAGAGGGTGAAAACTTCTGTTTATATCTTTCTTTCATAAATAACTTCACAGTCAGCTTTCACGTGCAATTATGTGAACATTTTCATTTATTTATTAAGATACTTCCCTTAATAAGACCTTGCTATTCAAAAGGACAGTGGAGATAAGTACACCACATGTTGATTGCAATCATTTATTCTTGGCAAATTTGTTTTTAATGCAAATACTACCATACCATACTCCATACTACACTGAAAAACACTGCATTCCAAATGCACTTTATTTTTCTGGAACTAACATTCGTTTTGATTAAGTATTGCAGCTACAGTTAGATTCATAACATGTCTGCTTTCAGAGTGTCTCAGGATGCTTTGGGCTGATTGAGAGTGGCCTAAGTGCCTTGGATTCGTAGAGTCCGTTTTATTGCCAAGCCCATGGCACCTTCCTGCATTAAGAATTTAAGGAGGCAGTAAAATATGGCCCTCCCTGCTATAGTTCACAATTCCCAAGGTAGATGATCAGTTTCACAGGCTGGCAAATGCCTCTGTAGGAAGGGTTGATGGATTTGGCAGATACAATGGTTTCTTCAAAGACACATTGGAGCAAAAGGAGCGATGGTGCTGCTGCCATCAAAACACTGGTTGCTGAGGAAATCTCTGACCTGTTTGGAGCTCAGCAGAGGCTTCTGCAAAACAAGAACAAACACATAATCTCCAGCACATATTTCTATTTATTTATTACATATGTGTGTCATAATTTTTACCTAATGTACGGTTCCAAAGGTACATAAAATATAAACTGAAGCAGTCACCACCAACATAAAGCTAGCATGAGCCTCAAAGCACCCACCCCTCCTTTTCCCTCCTTCATTATGTTCCACCCTGCCCTTCACTTACGTCCTCATCATGTTGCTGACCCAGCTAATGCTAGCCTGTCACTCAGATATGACATTTTCCAGCAATTAAACTAGCTTTAAGCCTCTTTGCTAAAAGACTAGTGCATGTTGTTGTGTAGATGTTGGTCTTCACTGCTGCCAGGGACTGGGTCACGAAAGGCTGTTTTTTTGCGCAAGGACACTTCGACATGTGGCTGGAGGAACCGGAGATTGAACCAGCAACTTGAGGATAGGTGGACAAACGCTTTACCTCCTGCACCATAGTTGAGAGGCTGCTCAGTGGCAGCTGGAAAACAATGTACCTCTCATACAAAGACATCATCAGTTCTGAATTGACTGGTTGGGGAACCTAAACCATCTTAACAAACCTGTTTCTATTTACCACCTTAACAAAGCATAACACAACACACAGATTTAATAAAAGACTGATAGAGTTCTAAGTTTTTTAGATGGATTTCAAATGTAAAATGTTTGATCAGAATAACCTTCAGGAGGGACAGCGACTGAATTGTATGCTCCCTAATCAAGACATAACTTAAGAGTTTTAGCAACTCGAGCAAGACAAAATATTGGCCAAACTGCTTACACTTAAATGTTGTCTCCTTGCAGTAACAATGGCTAAAATGACCTATCAGCTTGGTGCATCTGGTAAAATGGCCTGCAATCACTGTGAAAAGATTACATCAGCAACAGGTTTAGTGTCAGCTTTAGGGTAAATATATAACATGGTGAGCAAACAGAAAGGTCTGAGCAATGCTGATAGTAGTTTAGAATTTATAATGTCAAAACACACACATACTCATTGATTCTTACCTGAGCTCCAAATTTTCTTTGTTTTCTGTGGCTCCACTTTGCTTCACCTTCTCCTGCAGTAACATTAAGTAGCTGCTGAGCTGCAGAAACAGTCTGACTCACCTACTTACAAAACTTACATGTGAAACAGAGAGACAGAGCAGAGCAAAACACAGTTCAGGAACATTAAAACCCTGCTACTCTCTACACCCTGTGGCAAATCTGAAGCTGTCATAGCCTCACGTCACCTGATTTTATCAGGACTCCACACAGGAAGTGGACAGGATCCTTCAGAATTAACCAAATCCTTATTTTTCTTTAATTAATGCTGACATGACTACAGCGTGCACAGGTTGGTTAAACAATGTTTACTGCATGATTATTTTGCAATATAACATTTATTTTTAACATGTTTAAAGGACGCCAGAATGACCAGCCATCTCTGCAATCCCTCAAAAACATTGTAAAGAAAATTAGTAATACCAGCTCCATTTTGTATTGATCACAGTAGCAAAAAAGTTTTTTTAAAAGCAGAAAATAAAATGAAACCTTTAGTTAGTGCACCATAAAATTAGTAAAACAGCAACAACAAAACAAATGACAAACATGGAGAAGAGACACCTGCTGCCAGGTTGCTACAAGAGCAGTGAATTATATACTTTAATACTGCAGTTGTACATGGCAATGGTCTGGTATTTCTAGGTGTGTATATGAACAACTTCTCGTACACTGACAAAGCTGACAGTGAAGGTCTGCCAGTCAAAGCAGTGATGATGACTTGTGGTTTTACAAGGACTTAAGTAACCAGGTTACTGTCAGTTTTACAGTAAAGCTGATTTCTTCATTGTCATGTAAACTGAAAAGCTGGTTTCCAAAATTGGGGTAGGGGATTAGAGAAACCTGATTTCCCGAGGTAAAATTCTCCTAGACAACAAATGTCTAATCACCTTAAAGGCTGCAGATGGGACAAGCAGCTGAGTGAAAGGCTGAATAAGGGAGAAATCATTAACAGGGTGATGCCACCTCATTCTAAAATCCAAGTCTGCCCAAAGGCTGACTGAATTTGAATTGCCCCTATGTTAGTGTATATTAATCACAATTGTTAAAATGACCTATAAACCTGGTGGAATTGTTTTATTGTATATTAAACATTGTTGCATTCTGATGGAGAATAACCTTGCTGATGAATTTTCTAATTATAGCAACCGAAACTACACAGAATTAGCCCCTCTTCACTGCATGTTTAGTAATAATTTTGTGGATGCTATATGCACACTAGTGTGCTCTTGGAGGGTAATTTTAAGATGGTATTGTTCTATTATTTTGGGCATGTGTGGTTTGTGTTTAGTGGTGTTGGTGTGGTACCTCCCTGCAGCAAGCCCTGAGAATTTCTTAAAATTAACATTAAATATTGCATGTACTTACATGATATCTTATAAAACTTTTTTAAAGTGTATGCATGTCCCTTACTCTTTGAGTTTGCCATTCTCGGAAAACTGTAGATAATACTGTATTTATTTACTCTCATAACAGAACCTGGTTCACAAAACATACCACATATTAATTATTTGCAATTGTTGTAACTATTGTTGTAACTATGTCCATTAAGTCCACTGAGCTATTTTCCCATTTCTCCAGCTGGCTTCAGATCCATCAGTGCAAACCCAGACCTGTAAATTGTCCAGTAAAATGTGCTCAGTTTAAAGGACTGGACAGCAGTGCTGCTATCACAAATGCCATGAAAACAGCAAAACCAGCAATGTATTTCTGTCTGGATCTTTATACTTTCTCACTGCCGTCTGTGGCTCAACCTTGGTGTTTGTGTCTAGGGAACACATATCTTTAAAAAGTTGGTCACAAATGTATTGTTTCATTTTCAAAAAAGACTTAGTAATGCCCTGAATTTCTAATTAAAGCAGCCAGTAGGTAGCTGTTCCACTTGTTAACAAGGTTATATGAGAAAATTGGGGTTAGGAGAAGATGGTGGTTTGGGTTAACATACAGAAACAACATTGATTAAACCAGTAACACTGAATAACAATATTCCTCGTTTACTTTAAAGTACAGCACCAAATCCCTCTGGTAACTGTAATATTTACTATGACTGCTAGATGTAACATCTTTGCACAAGTTTAGACCATCATAACTATGTCAGTATAGATGACCTACTGAATCATAATCATCAGTGTGATAATAATTAATAACTAACCATCATTGGCATGTTAAGACTCTAATCACCTGAGGATTCTATAGTTTAGGGACTATTTTTACTAACAGACTAATCCACATTTGGTTCTCCTTTAAGTATTTCTTGCAAGAGGATAATAAAATCAAATATTATCATAAAATATAGAGTGTGTACAAAACATGTAATCTGGTGCAACACTGTGGCTCATGGATTTTTCAGATACAGGATACAATATATCAGCATTTTCTTAACAACTGTACTAACTACATAATAAATTTGTGTCATAAAGTTCAAACATCAAATGGATTAAAAAACTATGATAAAGATGATACTGTGATAAGCATATATCTCTCGAAAGAAACCAGGCCTTTAAAAATGAGGACCTTGGTACTGCATTTTTGCAGAAATATTGACAAATCTGAATATATTAGTTAACAGCTTTATGGTAATATGACTTCAAAAGACAATGGAGGAAACGTTGTAAAATTGCTAGGTGGAAAACCAGTTACAATTAGGTCAGTGAGCAGAATTGCAGAGATGTGAAATAAAAAAACCTTCAGGGTATGTTTTCTTTTGAGACTGCTGCACTGCTTCTAAAATAGGGCCTCCTCTGCAAGGAAATGGGAATAGCTAATATAATAATACAGTATAATAATGATTTATGGTCTAAAACAAAGGGGAGCTTTGGCTCTCGTTATAGCCTTTTTTGTTAGTGAACTAACTTAAAGTCATTAAGGATAATTCAACATTTCACAAAAGATTTACTATAACACACTTTCAGTCAAATGTGTGATCAAGCAGAACAAAGAAGTGCTGAGATAAGTGTACCTGTGGGCACACTGTTCTTATGTTCACATAAAGAATCATTCACTTGTGATGGTGGTCAATGTGTGTGTGTGTGTGTGTGTGTGTGTGTACACTTACATACAGTCAGCCACCTCTGACTCCTGAGGCTTATTATCAAGTTTGCCTGTCAAACCAAAACATGCATGAGTCACTTCCTCAGAGCCAGGTAAGAACACCTTGGAACTAACAGACATCTGCCTCTTTCACATGCTCCTGCTTCACTGCGTCCCAGCAGCTCCCCTCCTGCAGCAGGAATGTAGCTTGTAGAAAAAAGCTTTTCAATGGAAAAGACACATGCAGATTGTGCCAAGAGACCACTGCAATCTGATTTAAATTCAGCCAGCAGGGTCGTTATCGCACCATAAGTATTCAGGGACTCTAGAGAAGCTATGTGACTAGTATGACAGCATACATGCTGTACGTACATGTCCCTGCTGTCTCCCTCTATAGAATTTAGTTTTACTTTTCTGGTAGCATCAAATTAAGTGCACTATTGTCAAAACAGGTTAGAATTATGTCAGAATAATAAGGAAAAAATACACTGTCATTAGAGTTAGCTGACAACCCTGTGGACAGGTACATTTATACTTTTGGTAATGCTTTAGATTACAGACCGGGACTTATTAATAAGAACAGTGAACCTCCACAGTACCTATGGATGCATACATGTTGTTACTAGATAAAAATAAGCAAATTAATTCATTTTATTTGTTTGCTAAGATTGGAGTGGTACGTTAAAACAATAAAAATAAAGGTCCACCTTCTAGCTTTTTCTTGTGTTTAACTGCATTTTCCCCCAACTTAAAATACCATACAAGCATTTTATTCAAGCAACACTGAAGCTTAGTGAATGGCAGATGCAGAGCTTTTTGTTTTTAATGCAGTTTTAAGTAGTTATTTTTGTAGTGTTAAAACCTGTACAACTGTGTGTCTCATATATGATCGTAGCTGTTTCTGCAGCCACTTCGGGAAGCAATTTGTAACACATATACTGTCGCTAGCACCTAATAGTAACCTGTTTCATTTAGTCCACTTTAAATCCTCCTAATCTTCCTTCAGTGTTAGATTTTCTTTTAGAATTTGAAAGTTTATTATGGGTTTTCCGTTCAGTGTTCCCAGAATCCCCCCCCCCCCCCCCCCCCCCCCCAATATAAGTACACAATTAATGATATAAAACCACTAACAGGTGAGGTGAAGAGCATTGCTGATCGTGTTACTGTGGCACCTGTAAAGACATATGATTTATCTGCAGTGTGTGCCTGCAGTCTTGCTGCACAAAAACATCCTACTATACACAGATTCTAGAGGCAACAGCAGTGCTGTAGACAAAGCACAGCAGTGGCAGAAGCTACAAAGAGGCCTGACCCACTTTTTGAGATGACTAGGAGTGAAGTGTTTGCTCATCAGCTGGGTGGGAAGGAGGCACGCTGTGGGGTGTCGAATGAAGGAACAAATGTCATCTGTAGCTTACCAGCATCACCACGGGTTAGAACCACATGCACAGGTATGTACGCCTAATGTGGTACAGAAAACATCGGGGGGGATGCACCACCAGGTACGACATACATATAGAAAGGCCATCACTGTTACAGCCCTTCTTGCTATTACTGAGCTAATCACTTAGCCTGCCCACTACCCAGCAGTCCCCTGTGCTGTTCCCCATTTTCCCATCTTCACTCTCTCCACCCTTTCCTTCCAATTTCTTTTCTTTTCTTTACAGCTGGGCATTAAAGAGCCTTGTCCACCAAACAAGAATTTGATAATTAATGGCACAACATGTTTCTCATTTAAAATCTAATCTAAAGGAGGTGGACACAAATTATCCAGACTAATTGAAAAACTAAAAGCAATAAAATAGCACTCTACAACCTTAATGTGATTCTTGAATGGGTGGGGAATAAAGTAAGGGACTCTGAGTTGGGTAATATCAATAGAGGTAATGTTGCATCAGTAACCTTGCTCTTAGTGTCACTTGCCAGGATACTTGAATCAGCTTTTGTAGACGCCTGATTGCAGGTCAAATTTCAACATTTCTGTAGATTTGTTTTTTTGTACACATTTGAATTTAAGATTGATGTCAGAGGCAAGCTCAGAATGTGTGCTTTCACTTGATGATGCACTCTGATAGGCATTTTATCTGAAAATGCTGTTAAACATTTTAGGGAAATGATCCCTTTGTAATGTACTTCACTCTGTCAATAAAATGGACAGTTCTCACTTTGACAAATCCCATACAAGTAGTTTATCTTACTGAGAAGATGTGGTTACCCTTCTGAAAAAGAGGCACTTTTGTGCTTCATGGTACAATTCACAAATGCGTAGCTTAAAGCAGACATCACAAAACTTAGAAAGGAAGTATTGTTCTACTCATTTGGAAGAATTTTGCTTAGCCTGGAAAAACAGTTCATTAATATATAAAAAAGCCTGACTTTCTTTACAAATAAAATTGCAGCTATTAGAGAAAGAAATATATTACCTGGATCGTCCTCAGGATCATCACAGATAGATCTTCATATACAACAGCTCTAGAGTCATTGTTGCTTGTTTAGAAACCATCAACACGTTTCTTAGATCCCATCCTGATTAGACCACCCATTTTTTTTTTTTTTACCTTTGATAGACATGTCCATATTAGGTTAACAGTCCAAAGAGCAAAGGTTGCTGTAATCAAACCCTTTAAATCAGAATTTGATCAGGATTTAGCCGATAGACCAATAGCCAATAGTAGACCACTTCGATCTCAGAATGCAGGCCTACTTGTGCTTTCCAGAATTTCCAAAGGTAGAATGGGAGGCAGAGCCTCTAGCTATCAAGCTCCTCTCCTTTGGAAACAGCTCCCAGTTCAGATTCAGGGAGTAGACACCCTCTCTATTTTTAAGTCTGACTTAAACCTTCTTCTGTTTTTTTTTTAAGTTTGTAGTTAGAGCTGGTTCATTCACTCTGAACTAGCTCTTAGTTGGGCTGTTATAAATGTCTCATGCTGGGAGACCCCCGAAAGCACTCATCTTCTCCCCTCCTTACATGTCACCATTACAAGACATTTTGGGTCTCATTTCTTCTATAGTTTCGCTTCTCCAAACTTCTCCAATTCCACTCACCCCAACTTGTCAAGAAAGATGTTCCCCCACGCTAGCGTGCACCTCTGCTTTAGATTTCTTAAGGTAAAGAAAGTTTTTCTTCTCCATCATTGTCCAGGGCTTACTCAAGGGGCACTTGTTGGGTTTTCTATATTTATTTATTTATATCTATATTTCTATGCTTTGTTATCAACATAGCATAGAAAAATGCTGGATTAAAAGTCTAAATCCTAGGTCACAGCAAGGTTTTGTATTTGTCTTTTTTACAAGGAAACACTTTGTTGTATTTTATAGGAGGATAGCGTCGAAAGAAAAAGCTTGAAAATGTGTGATTTATTGAGTTACAAGTGTCAAGTGTAATAACTGAAAACAATTGTTCACTGTACTTACAGTTGATGAAAGCAGTTGAACTGTCATTTGAAGTGTAAGAGATCACTAATCAGCTGAAGTGTAATTGCTGATAACAGTTGAAATGTCAGCTGAAGACATGAAAGACATGAAAGTAGATGAACAGTTAATTTAACAGGGAAAGGAAAAGATGCCAGTGCACACGTAACCAAAGGCATTTGAAGGTTGAAAACGTGAAAGGGTAGATGTTAGATTGAAGCATTTTGTCAAATTACTATTCCCAATGAAAAGGAGGAATAGCTAATGCAAAGAAAGAACTGTCATGCTTAACAAATTCAGTGTGCTGACTTGTGAGCTGAAAAAAGCTTGTAAGTGGAGCTCTGGTTTTTTTATTAAACTATTTTTATGCAAAGTGCTTTTGTCCCTTTGACTGTAAAATCTCTTAAAACTAAATTAACATGAATAGGAGGTACTTATTGGTCCTCCAGGCTAAACATTTTTGATCTGCTTTTCCAAAATAATTAGTATAATAACATGTTGTTAATGAAACCAGACATTAGCAGAACTTAACTGAGCATAGATGGTGGTTAAACTGAAGCTTAACAGAATGTTCTTCGCTTGAACAGAGCTGCAGAGCTTTTAATCACTGCCAAATCTCCAGGCAGACAAACAAGGTTTTGATCTCCCAGAGATGCCTGGATGCTGGGACACAGGGAGCTGACCCTCACCATTCTCCACCTCCATATCGCCACTGAGACCCAGCAAAAGTGTCTCTCACAACCAGCCTGTTCTCAGACATGTTCAGACAGTCAATAGAAAGAGAAATCTAAAGACAAATTATCCCTGACCTGGGTGGATTTGGAGGACCTGCCAGGCAGCTTCTGATTGGTCCTCTCACTACTTGTCAGTACTGGGATTAGTGAGGACAGCAATGGAGGAGGACAAACCCCCACGGTGAGCTAGTCAGACCTCCACCCCACCTCACAAGAGCACCAATAGGCCTCTTTGTGAGCGGGCAGATGGGAATGCCTGGGGAGAGGGATGACTGGTACCTATTATGCCTGTCTTTTGTTGGCACAGTATTGCACTGGAAGTAGGAGTGGAAGCATATTTATGTTTTTCTAAAGCAACCAAGCAAGCTTTAGCTTAGAGTGTGATCTTATTTAATTTCCTGCTGTATGTTTGACACTGGAGGCCAGGTCAAGAGTACTACCTGGGATCTTAAATCTATAGTTCATTTATTCTGGTCTGAACCAGACAAACAAATTATAAACTTTTTTCACTTGGTTTGGTTTCCTTTTAAATGTAGAAATATTAATGCAAACTAAAATGCATCACTACAAGTCATGCAAGTATAGTCTTGCCTGATTATTGACTCAATTGATCTGTGGTGGGAACAAGAAAGTAAAAACAACAAAAAGATCCTTTCTTGGATTTTCCTTGGTGATAAATTCTCTTTTAACACAATGCATGAATGGCATTTACTCAAAACCTGGAAAAATCTCAACAAAAACAATTAACAAAATTCTGCTGTGTCGCTTCAAACTGAGGTTAGGGCCATGTTCTTCATATGTAGTTTATCAAGATTAAATGAGTGCTGCTGGATGCTCTCGTCCAGGCTTTTTGGATATGTTGGATCTTTGAACCCATTTAAGAATTGGATTAGAAAAGCATGATTTTTATCATCTAGCGTGACTCCACACTCTCGTGGTCATTGACCAGACCATGTATATCGATATCTGAAACAATGTTTCAGCTATCTGAAGCATGTTTCCCCTTGGTTACGAGAGACTCACAGAGAGAGAAGGAGAGACAGGGCTGTGAGAGTTTAACACTGCAGCAAAAATGAAGAAGAATAATTAAGAATAACAAGGGCAAAAAGTGTCAGAAATCTTAAACGTAAACACTTTGTGACGCCACAATTACATTTCAACAGATCTGACAGTGAATGATTTGTATAATCTGGTGCCTGTGTTTTACGTTTAGCCCAAAACTAGAATTGACTGTGGAGAATTTATCTCAGGTAAATTAATTTAAATTGGGCCTTCACATTGAAGTTGAATTAATTGAATTGTGTCATCACAAGAAAGCATTTGTGTGTGTGGGTTTGTGTGTGTGGAGGGGGGGTTAACAGTTTAATGAAAGAAGTGGATGTGCTTAGAAATTGTAACAATTATGTGTTATTGTCATAGTAACATGGGGTTTGCTTATGTTGTTGTGTTTACACATGCAGGTGACAAGTTTTATATCACATATGCATTATTCTTTATTGTAAAAAGTATAATCTTGGTTTACAGCTACAACTCACAATGTAAGTGCAGGAATAAGACTCTAAACATCCAGCTCTCGATCGTCATTAAATTATTAAATTAAAATAAATGAGAACACCTCAAAACTTACAAATCAAGCAGTAAAAATTCTCTGATAGAGATTCAATTGATAGAGCATCTTTTTTGAATTTCTAGTTCTGGATAGTGATACTCGAAGAGTTAATGGCAATAAAAATGGTTTCATCACAAGGACTGAAACCTTGAAATTGTCTTTAGAGAAATTACACCTGTTCTGTTCTCTGCTGTTTCAACTGTAATTCTGGTTTGATGCAATCATCATTTGTAGTTACCTCTGACTTCTTGCAGAGTATTGCTAAATATTTATGACAGGTGGAGAAACATTAGCACTAAGATGGTCAGAAATGTAAAAAATATCAGCTTAGTCAGACTTAATATTTGAAAAAACAAAGATGAATAGTAAAATTATTATCCAAGCTATAGATTATTTTTCTGCCAAAGCAGATCTGCAGTGCAGTCTAAGGATTTACAATCAACTATGAAAACTGCAGTGAAGATTACATTTTTTTGGACAGAGCTATTCTGCAGTTCTATTTATTTTATTGGCTTCATTAATTTTAATGCATCCTTACTGTATCTGGATTCTATGCAGCTGTATTAGTGAGACTGTACAGAAGTATATTAAAGATCAATAACAGATGGACAGACACAGTGTCAGGGTAAAACAGAAAAACACAGATGACTTACCAATGAGGAGAGCTGAGAGGATTGAGACACTTCAAAAGGTCATCTGGTCTGAAAGAACAAGTTTACTGGCTCACTGGATCCAAATGCGACATGAGCTCAACGGAGTTAAGTTTGTGGGCTTCAGATGACTATTTACTAGTTTTCTTTAGTCATATTTGAAGTGGCCAAACTGTTGACCACAATACAATATGCCAGGAGCAAACCTGAACAATGATTGTCCTAACTTGACTCAAATCCTCGGATACCAAAGGATCCTGCTGGGTTTTGGTTCAGGTATCCACCTTCTGAATTGTGTTGTACCACCGCTTATTAGCACACGCACGTAAAAAAAAGTGGCCTCTCGATTATTTATTGAATATTTTAACTTCTTTGCAGTGTTCAGTAATACAGACAGCACGCTGATGCAGTACAGACAGACAGTAAGGATTTGGTGCTCAGCAGGTGTTCATTGCGAAGATGTAGTGGAAACGCTGCTTACTGATATAGTGTATTACCAACATTCTTCCATTCTGTTCGGTCAAACCGTTTAGTAATGGAGAGGCCTTACGTACGTAGCATTGAAAGGGTTTAGCGAAACCTTTGCTTATCACTTCTTTGCTGAAGATCCACTGCTCTCTGTAAACCCAACCACAAAATATTTGAGTGACAAACTTAGGGACATTTCTCTGGAGATGTTGCTCACTTCTGCATTGCCAGCTTCCCATTGCTCTTCCTATCTTTTTTATTTATCTGTGTTTCCAAGCGTTTCTCTTCTGAAATCCCAAGGACTGTACACTCTATTCAATCTATTCATATGCCTACATAAGCACGATCTGGGGTAATGATATCAAAATAGTAAAATTTAATTGAACAAGTAAGCACATGTCCTAAATCAAGGCTAATAAAACAATAATTGTTCATTAAAAAGTATCAAACTACAAATGGATGATAAGGGTAAAACCTTTAGCTAATAAAAACAATTTATATTCACAGAACAATACGCTTAAACAGCAAAACAAGAAGCTTGGAGGCTGAAGAATGTCATTTTACTATAATGATAAAAAATGTCCACCTTTTATTTTATTTAGTTTTTTCAAATACACATTCATGCATTAAGTATTTCACAACAAACTGTTGGTTTTAAGTCTATCTTGTGGTTAGATGACCTCAGGGTTTCATTGGGCATGGCTGATGCTTATGATTTTTACTTAAATTAATAAGAAATACTTCATAATCTTTCAGCATCAGCCAATAAGGGCATTTTAACTTGGTTTATAATTAATTTTTTATAATTTTTCTGAACATCTGTATTGAAAAAAAAAAACACTTCATATTAACTTCTATTCATCTATCACCTAGCCTCATTATCCTGTCTAGGAATAGGGTGCTGCAGCCAATCCCAGTTGACCTTGAAGACCCACATTTTGTGGCAACTGTGGCACAGGAGGAAGAGCAGTAATCCACCAATAGCACAGTTGTTGGTTCAATCCCTGGCTCCTCTGGTCACATGCCACATGTGTCCTTGAGCAAGACACTAAACCCCAAACTACTTGCTCCTGATGAGTGTTGCCCCCGTCGGTGTGTGGGTGTTTGTGAATGTGAGGGAGAATGGGGGAATGAGAAGCGCTAAATAAGTGCAGAGCATTTACCACAGACACATACAACATACAAACATACAAACGGAAAACATACAAACTCATAAGACACCTCTTTAAATATGATCTTTTTTGTAGGCGGGATTTACTGCAGGTTGATAAATACTGGTTGGTTGATATAATAATAAAGCATACCAATGTGCTGTCCAATTTTAAATGTCAGAAAAATATTTCATTGATAGACCTCTGTTCATTGTAGATGTATAGGGCCCAAGAAACATAATTAAACTGCACACAGGTTATAAACACAGACGTATGAAGAAGTCACCTCTGTAAAATATAGTCTGACTTTTTTTCTGTACATGTGTTATTTTATTCCTTGTTTTCTGGCAAAGTTCTTTGTGTTAGACTTTATTTTTTGGCCAGTCTAATTTTGTGGCTACAGATTCTACCTATATGATACCTACTGATCAAATTAACCATTCACAGTTAGATCAGTAGACCCCATGGTTTACTAGTATCGATAGAAATGATAACAGTTATATAGGGACAACCAACAAAGCTCATTACTTTTGCTAAATATTGCTTTTGATACCTGACAGTATAGAGAATAAAAATTTCACACAAATCATTCTTCTGCCAACCCCCACCCTGCCACTGTCCTGCTCTATAACCCCACCTATGTCTCACCCTTAATACAATGTAGCACTGACAGTTGGTATATATGTGAGCCATATAGAAGGTAAACTATAAACACAGATTACATGTGTAGCATTTTAAGTTTTATCTGTCAGACACAGGAAGAAGCAGATAGATTATAGAAGCTGAGCAAGTGATCTTTAATAATTAGTTTGTGACATTTGTGGATCAGACCTCACAGAATGTGAGCATTAGTGACTTCCTGTAATGTAAACAGTTTTACTACTTATGGAGTCACTGCCCCTGCTGCCACTTCCTGTTCTTATTCATTTTCCAGTTGATGTTTTCATCTGTAATGAGTTTATCATCAAAAAAGAAAAAACAAACAAAACAAGATAGTTTTTTGGTCTGGACTGGAATATTTGGAGAGAGCAAAAATAACAACAACAACAATAATAATAATAATAATCAATTTTATGCAGAATCCACTTTACATTTAAAGCAAATTTATAAGTGCTACAAGGAAGATGCAGAAGAAACAATGTAAAAATATTTACAATCACGGCAATACAATAGAATAATTTAAGAAATGGTCCCACATGTACAGCTTTTAGGAGAGTTTGCACTTTAAGTAATAAAGCATACAATAGGACTATGTAATTTTCACTAAAAACATTTCTTTTCAGGTCTGGTTGAATATAAATGTTATTAGTAAACAAATCTGGGTTAACTAAAATTGGATTTTGGACTGTTGGCTCAGATCTTCAAGGGGCTTAAGACTGACCCTGCCCAAATGTGGAGCAGCCACCATTAGTCATCTTGACCCCATGTCCGGGTGCACAGCACTCCTCAGAGTAGCAGTTTAATGTGTTTTTATTGCCGTGGTGAAGCTGATAGAGTTGTGATGACTCCACACCTGCTACAGGCAGACATGGGGGAAAGGGAAAAAAGTACCGTGAAGTCTCCCACATGGCCCAGGGCTGTCTATGGGCAAGAGTGCAGCTGACAGATAAAGCATTTGACAGTGACACATTGCTATGGGATGACAACTAAAATGACTAGAATTTTAAAACACATTTAGTCTTCTCCCACTGTTCTGTCCTCCCTTGCTTATCGCATCACGCATTTTTTCCTAGCAATTTCTGCTCTAGGTTAGATTTTACATAAATAAGTGAATAGGAGGGAAAATTACTTAGAAACACATCAGTGTAAATTATCCTTATTCTTTCCCTCAAAGACATAACTTGGTTCATTTTCTTTCATGGACAACTAATTTCACTCATCCACCCTCCATATATTCTCCAATTATTGATCATTACATTACCCTGGAATGTTCTTCATTAATGTTAAATCCTTTTGTTTAAAATAATCTTAGTAGCACTGGCAACAAAGGAATGTTACCAATTAAACAAGCTACACTATCTATGAAGCTTCATTGTATTCCAAACAGTCACAGTGAGGTTTGGGAAGGTTATTTTCACAGTCATCTGCTACACAACACTGAACACCTGCTTCAAATGATACTCGGTAATGGAATTTACTAGAGAACTAAAGCTACAGTGTGCTCTCAGGAGTTTCTTTTGGATTAGTTTCATTCCAGAATCCGTACACATAGTATTCAGTTAAAGCAACATTTAATGGTAATTTACAGGCCTTATTACGGATACACCGCACAGCCATTATTAACTACTACCCCATTTCAAGACAGCACACCTCTTTTTCAATCAGATTACTAAGTGTGCTGGTACTTCTCATACAAGGCAAGAACAGCTATCTATGCATAGAGCAGCCTACCTAGGAAACATCAAGCAAACATGCTGTTAAAAAGCCAGAGTTCCACGAATGCTGTACATTAATGCTGTATATTCTACACTGGATAACTGATATATATCACTACTTCAGAGGCTTCTTAGGTGTCTTGGTGGCCTGCTCTGTGGGGATTTACACATATTCTTTTAATATGTTAATAATAGATTTAATTGTACTCCAAGGTATATTCAGAGAATTAGAAATTCTCTTGTATCTATAACATGACTTATGGTTCTTAATAATAGTCTTTCTCTGTCTTTAAGGTATAGTTTTTGACTAACGTAACCTTCCAGAAACAGGTTCACTTATACTGTACTACAATAATTTCAAACCCAATTAATACAAACCAACAAGTCATTTAATCTGACCATGTTGTTACTGCATGTTGTTGATCACTACCCGGCCTTATGAACCACAGAAGCTGTTGTTGAATGAATGCCATCATGGGAGCAGGTAATTGTCGAATTGGCCTCACTTTTGGACTAGGCACTGTATTGCAGCTGGAATTCCATCATTTTTTATCTTAAACAATTAAAGCTGAATTATACCCGTGTTAACATAGTCTTTTGGTTGAGTTAAAGTTTAGCTTTAGGCACAAAATAATGATGGTTACATTTGTCAGGGTTTGGTTTAAAACCACTGTTTCCTTAATGTTCCTTCATGTATGTAGTGACAAATCCATGACATAACATATTAAATTCAATTCAATTCAACTTTATTTATATTGTGCCAATTCACAACAAAGTCATCTTAAGGCACTTTCAAGACTATAATATAATATAATATATGTAGAGAAAACCCAACAAATCACCTTTTAGCAAGAACTCAGCAACAGTGGAGATGAAAAACTCACTTTAACAGAAGAAACCTCCAGCAGAACCAGGCTCAGGGTGGGCGGCCATCTGCCTTGACCGGTTTTGGTGAGTGGAAAGTGGAGAGAGAAAAGAAAAGAACAACAAAAAGCAACAACAAAACATCGAGCAGTTTGGTAGGACCAGTAGCTGCACGCTGGAAAACACACAGCTTCAAAGCAGGGCACAGAAAAGGGACAGAAAGCCTGCAGAAAGGGACAGAGATGGAGAAAGACAACTATGGGAGAAAGAAGACACAAAGTTAATGCCATACAGTTGTGACAAGTAAATGTGGGGTGAGAGGAGGAAGGGAGCCCAGTGCATTGGGGGGTGGGTCCCCTAGCAGGCTAACCCTATAGCAGCATGATTTCAACGAACTATAAACTTCATCAAAAAGGAAGGTTTTAAGCCTAGACTTAAAAGTAGAGAGTTGGGAGGAGCTTGATAGCTAAAGGCATTGCCTTTCTCAGTGAGTCAGACTCTAGTCTCCTGTGGGAAATTTTTTGGGCGGCTGTAATATAGTTGGTAAGGCAGTCGTCCACAAATCAAAGAGTCAGTGGTTTAATTCCCTCCAGTCCCTCCTGGCTATGTGTCAAAGTGTCCTTGGGCAAGACACTGAACCCCAAGTTCCTCCTGGTGGGTCAGGCAAGCACCCACAATCGGTGGGAAAATAGGTGAATGAGAAGCAACACTGTAATAAAAGCAATATAAGCACCTATTTACTATGTGGATATGTCATGTTCACTACAGCCACTAGACTAACACATCTCTGTTTGTCATTATATTCAGCAGGTAGATGATTAAAAAAATAAAGTATGTAAAATTAGGTTTAAAAATCCTAAAATTATTGGCAGTACTCCGTTCTGAATTTCTGGGGATGCATCAGGTAAAGTTTTAATGGCTAGTGTTCTAGCTGGAATCTGTGCTGTCATAAATCCCGTGCAACGTTCAGTTCCCTACATCCTGCTGCTTTTTTAGACATGTCTGAACTTTCTGTAAACTGTCCACTCACTCTTGTGGCTCATGTCTACTGTTGAGATGAAAAACAAACTACTCTGCCTAATGGGAAATGGTGTTCTTTAACAATTTGACTTCCATCGTAACTGCATGGTTGACCTTTTTTGTAGCCATACTGCTGTAGTAAAAACTCAGAAAACCTATCTTTGTTTGTTTATCCTCATTCACCTCACTGAGTAGTGTATGTGATGTCATTTATATCCACTTGGTGGCACTGCTGTACAGAAATATTATTGTCTAAATGCTCTTGAAAAAAAAAAACAGAAGGAGGAGTACGTGTAAAAGTTGACGTAAAAATTAAGATATCATTTGTAGACACCCTAACAATCTCATTTTAGTTGAAGGGCACAAATCAGACTATAAAATGTATATCTATGATTCTTCCGACACCAGGGTCGATCGCTCTTTGGGTTCCCAGTTTAAGCAGTGTAAATAGCCTAGCTCAAGTCGCTAATTTCTCATTTTGTAGCCATTTTCTAACCATTGCTTCAATGTATAAGCCTAGTAGACATAATTATATTAAAATGATTGCCTACTCGTGGACACATTACAAATATGAATCCTGATTCATATGCTTTGATACTTTTTGAGATAGAGTTGATGGAAGACACCAGGGCAGATATGATTGGGAGATTAGAGCCATTCATTGGTGAACACTGTCTTTGAACATGTGGTCACAGCTCAAAAAAAAAAAGCTTCAAAATTTATATTGTATGAATCTGCACCATTGTGTGAACATTTTTTTAAAGTACTTTATTTGTCCTATACATACAAGGTGTACAACGAAATTCCATCTGATGATCAGATGGAGGGTTAGACCAGAGCTGCTGCGACTGAGCGTGCCGCCACTATGGGCCAACCTGACCTGGTCCCTAACGCACATTTTTAGCGTTAGAGAAAACTGAAGCACCTGGAAGAAACCTATGCAAACATAGGGACAACATGCAAACTCCGCACAGAAGGTTGTGGTTGCGATTGTTGTATTATTGTATTTGCTGAAGAAATGTAATAGTAACTAACTGATAACTGATTGACTTGCATAACTGCTTCATAATTGGGTAATCTGACAAATAAAAACTAAAATGTTGCTAAATGTCGAGGCATTTACTAATACATTTTTTTTTGCAAATATATTTCTTAAATAAATATTGTATAAACAACATGATATGGTATTACACACCAAGTATGATACATAACATACTGTTGAGACTGGCGCAGGAAGGTAGAGCATTTGTCCCCCAATCCCCCCGGTTGTTGGTTCGATTCCTGGCTCCTTTGGTCACATGTTGAAGCATCATTGAGCAAGACACTGAAGCCCAACTTAGTTGGTAGTTGTGCGTGTTGGCCAGTTCCCCATCGCTGTGAGTAGGAACAGGTAAATAAAAGCAGTGTAAAGTGCTTTGAGTGGTCATAGGTAGAAAAGCGTTTAGTTACAGTATTAGCAATATTTGAAATTTTAGTAGAAGTTGGAATGGGGTTTTTGTTCTGGGCAGGGGCTGCAGCATATCATTGAGCACTTCTTTAAGCTTTCCCTAAAAAATCCTGCTCATGATTAAAGTCTGATGAGAAATAGGTAAACTCCACATCATAGTACTACATAGTTGACAGTCTTTTTACATTACACTGTATCATGTTCTTACAAAGATAAGAACATCTTGCTTTTCACAGACTTTGATGGCAGCTGGTAAATGTTCTGCACTTATATAGCGCTTTTCTACCTATTGGCACTCAAAGCGCTTTACACTGCTTCTTATTTACCCATTCACACACACAATCACACACACATTCATACACCGATGGGGGAGCTGCTATGCAGCTGGCCAACACTCACCGGGAGCAACTAAGTTGGGGTTCAGTGTCTTGCTCAAGGACACTTCGACATGTTACCGGAGGAGCTGGAGATTGAACCAACAACTGTGAGATTGATGGACAACCGCTCTACCTTCCTGCCCCACAGTCGCCCTGCTGGGCATTTAGTAAATATTACCAATAAATATTATCATTACGGGTTAACCACCTTTTAGCACCTAAAATGGTTAAAATTAGTTCAACCTTTACCAACAGTGATTTTTTTGTTAATTACTGTACATATTTCACCATATTTACTATGGTAAGTATTGTTTTCTTAGTGGAATACTTTTACCTTTGTACTTTCAACAAAAGGTAAATAATCTTCTCAGTAATTTTACTTTAGTAAGAGATTTAAAGCTTTTAGTGGCGATATGTTTTAGGCCAATACTTGCACTTTTACATAAATATTGAGTTTGTGTACTTCTACCACCTTTGCACACAGTGCATCACATTTTGCTGTGTATGGAGCTGTGTAGCTGCAGCCTACTCAGACTGGCCATGCTGACCCTTGTCCTCCATGATATTATTAACGCCACCATTGTTTATGTTTTGTGGCTGATCATTGTATAACCTCTGAGCTTTCCAGGGTTTGAATGGCTGTAGTACTAAAAGACAGGTGGATTGCTCAGAGTGGCCATTCTGACTATTGTCATCCATCCCATTATTAAGAGAACCAATGCTAATGATGGAGCTCATCAGTGTAGGTGTCTTTTAAATCCTGCAACATGTACTCAGTAAGCCGATTATTACATGCACATCATATTGATAATGAAGCATTATTTAAAGCAAAGCCTGACTGTTATCTGCCATCACAACCATCTGTGAGATGTTGCATCAGCTTTTGTATGTATCCATTACACAATATATAGAGTACAGGTATTAATGATATATTATTTGTGTTTTGTAGAAAGTGATAAGGTGTTGTTAAACTTTCAAGTGTGTCCCCTTTCCATCTTCCTGCATTGTGCAATTTGACCTTAGTGAAGTCCTACATTTCGCACAATGACTTCTGACAGCGCCCATAGGGTCTATCTTTGATTTGCTGCAGACAAAAAGCACAGTGAGTTTTACCAGCTGAATAAAGCCAGCGAGGACAGATCAATGCCTGCAAGTATTCTTCACAAAACATCAAACACAATTTGCATTTTTTTAAGAGCACAGCAGTGTTTTGTGCTGAAGTTTCCCTTTAACTCCAGCAGTGTGCAGGTGCCTGTGTAAAATAGAAGTTGGTTGTCAGATTAGTTTTAATTCCTTTTCAGCCCAGCAAATAAGCACTGTATGACAAATCACTCAACAGTTGTGTGAAAGGGTTAGTTTGACACGGCACCAGAGCAACGTGAGTTTTCAGCGAAAAAGTTTCTCTTGCCAAAATGTAATCAGTTTGGAATTTATTTAATCCCTGATTCATAGGGCGCATAGTAATATGTCTTTTCCTTAATCATAGTGTCTCCAGCAGAGTTCAATAGCATGCTACATTCTTCTTGCCGTAGTCTCAGCAGAGAAAAGCCTTTCATTCCTCGTCACATCACTCTGACAACAGTGTAAAATGCATGGAACATCTAAGCACAGCCCAGCAGTCCTACACACTGTTGGTTCAGCCCCAACGATAATCCACCTCAGATCCTCCTAATTCTCTTAAAACAACAGATCAGGGCAGCCACGTCTGACAGGAAGATTTCAACAGCTTATCTTCCAACTTTCATACGATAGATGAAATATATTGCTCTCTATTCTGGCTTGTTTGATTATGTTTGTCTGTGTGTAAGGATTCATGTATAGTCTGCA
Organism: Channa argus; assembly: GCF_033026475.1. NCBI lineage: Eukaryota > Metazoa > Chordata > Actinopteri > Anabantiformes > Channidae > Channa > Channa argus. The sequence continues at coordinate 21,177,113 of NC_090213.1, read as the reverse complement.
AGTTCTGCAAACATTCTGTTCAATTTAAAGTTGTGAATTGTGGGTTTCTTTAAGGGGCACCACGTCTGTTTAGTCATGGTGGCAGTTACTGCTCATTCATGCCTATTCAGACATCCAGCAGACACAGAGCAATGTTAGCATTCATTTGGAGCTCTGTTCATTTGATGAAGGCAAGCCAAATATCCACTCTCCTTCTTTCTCTGATCTTCACCAGCTCCTGCGAAAAATAGATGGTAGTTTAGTTGATGACCTACCATGCTAATGTTTGATAGCTTTGTGCATTTTCACTGCCTGTTGTTGCCGGGTTGATGGAAGCCATGAGACTGAACCAAAGCACTGAAGTTGCAGTTAGTGAAACCACAGCAATCAACTGAATAAAGAGGCTTTACAAAGCTGAAGGCAACTGCAGAGCTGGGCATAATTCTCTGAGGGTTCATCACCATGAAAGACCCATTACACATAGTAAATTGACCCACTGCTAATATTAAAATGTTAATTAGTTGAGCTTTATTGTGTATTCGTAGCTTTATTTGTAGCCGATTTTAGTGTTATCACCCCACTGACTTATCAGCTGTTATCGTGTCCAGGTCAAGATTCAGTAGGTCATCTATGGCATTTTCATTACCATACAGAGTAGTAAACTGGTTGTATATTTAATAAGTATGTCATGAGCTAGAGTCTGTGACATAAGGAAAAACAAAGTTGTTAAAGAGAGGAAATTGAGTTTTAATGGATGGGTGATGAAACACAGAACATTGAAATGAGAGACGTTAGTTTGTTTCCTGTTTGGAATCATTAGTGTTGTTTTTTCTATATTAACCACATCACAATGTTTCCCTAACATCCAAAACCTAAAGAAGGAAAAGTATCTAATTAAAACATACAAATTCATTTGTTTGTTTGAGAGGTGACTGATTTCCTTGTAAGTTTGCTGATGTTGTCTGTTTTGTTAATGTTAAGAACTCTAGCCAGAAAGTTTTGCTCTTCTGGTGAAAATGATATTTGGTCTGTTCTTACTTTTAGCCTTGTGAACGCAGGGCATTTACATGGTTGACCTAACAAAGGAAAAAAATGCACAAGTCTGGTTTCAACATGTGGTGCGATCTTAGCTGCAGTAAATTTACTAGATATTTAAAACACCCGTTGGGCTGAAGCATCAGCCAACTGGCAGCCACCTGGACCTCATTCTCAGCCACATCAGCATCACACGCAACATCATGGCCTCTCTTCTGCATATATCAGACAGCTTCTTCATTCTTCTCACTGTTGTTCTGCTTAGGTCCTCCCATACTCTCTCCCCACTTGTGAGTTTATGCCGCAACCTCATAAGTTTTGCTCCGTGGTTTTTGCAGCAGCTACCTCCATCATATTCCTTCTCCACCCTTCACACTAATACAACCACCGCTATCCTTTGCACCACAGTCTGAACATGTCTGTATAGTCTCTGCCCCCCTTTCTTCCAGGCCTTACTGTCCCGAACCTGCTAATCCCTGTCAAATAGATCTGAAAACCCTGTCTACTCCAGCTGGATGTCAGAGCTTGCTTGCATCTTTTACTCACATCTTCACCAAGGCAAATATTAAACACTATCATGACAAGGCTAGCAACACCACAGATGCTAGAAACCTGTCGACCTTTACCTTTCCCAGCTTTCCTTCTCACTGTAGGCTTTTCCAGCTCCTTCACTAACATTGTGGCAGCAATTACCTCATAGTTCTCTGCTAATTTCATCAAACAATGCATCACTCCTCATTTTCTTCTCTAACTGAAAACAACACACTCCTCCTCAACCCATTTTACAACCTGTCCTTTAAACCCCATCTTCTCCACACCCTACAAGCAACTGCATCCACACTAATTCCAGCAATTACAAAAAGCATTACTACAGGTCTCAGAACAGGCACCTTACCTACCTCATTTAAACAGGCTTGGGTGACCTCAGGAAGCCTACTCTTGACCCATCCCTTTTGGAGAATTACAGACCTCTTCTTCCCTTCTTTGCTAAGAGCCTTGAATGAGCAGTCTTCAATCAAATCTCAGATTTTCTTTCTCTGAACAACCTCCTTGATGCCGACCAGACTAGCTTTAGGAATGGTCCTCCGTCAGGAGCAATCTCCACAGGCTGCAAAAGCGGCTACTCAGTCTCCTGTCCCAATCTTAGTTGATCTATCTTCAGCCTTTTCAAACTAATAGATCATCCTGTCTGCACGGTTTTACTTAGCATCTGTGGTAAAGCTATTTCTTGGCTCAGGTCCTACCTACCTATGAGGAACCTTCAAGGTATCTCAGCATGGGCAAGTATTTAACTGCCATTGCCTCTCCACATGTGTGCAGCAGGGCTCATTGCTGGGCCAGTTCCAGTAGTTGTCATCACCTGTATCAAAGTCTTGACACCCCTTAGCCTTGACAGAGTGGTCAACTTAATAGTCCCTTTCTAACATCTTCTTCCAGGTCTACAAACCTTTTCTTCCACTGTGTTCCTCCATACATGTGATGCTCCCTGTACCACACAGTAAAAGATCTTCACCTTAGTGGTCTTGCAATGGTGGAGTGAGCTAACTCTGCTCATTCTGCAGCTTTACTTCCAATAATCAAAAAAGACAAAACTCCACCCTTGCATCCTCTTTTGATAGAAGTATCTGACAAATTACTAAATTAAAATATAGGTCACTGAAGGTGAGAGGTCACAGCTGGTGCTTGATAAATTTAATCCAGGAGTTGAAAAGACCCAATGTTTTTTTACTCTTCCTGTCAACAACAATTTATACTGTGTAACTGATCAGTCAGATGATTTTGAATGGAAACTGCAGAGCTCTGTGACACTGATAAGCAGGTAGTAAATATCACATTGCAGCAGTTCACCTCGACCTCTGTGTATCTCCCCCACCCACCCTTATGCACACATACACACTTCCACCTGCTTAGATCACTGTTATGAATCAGCCCAGTTTAACCTGTTGGTTTAACAGATTGTATTCATACTTTGAGTCACAGCTCCTCACATCCTGGCTCATCTGTCCTGCTGAAAGCATTTTCAATGTCTGTATTCAGTCACAGAGGATCCTGGATGATTTCCGTGCTGTTTCCATCCTGCCTTGCTTTCATAAGCAGGGGCTATGATGCTCAATAGCACTTCATTGAACACACTGTGGTCGAACAAAACAGCCAGGCCATTTATCTATGTTTGTCCTCAAATCACTGTTTAGAAGCCTCTTCTGAAAGTCGGATTATGTCTCCTAAGGGGCTGCTAAGTCTCTAAACCTCAATTACTGTGCTACCATTTGATTTATGGGTTTATTTTTAATGACACATTAAAATTCAATTAACATGTGTATCGAGAACAAGCTGTGTATATCCATTGAAGGACCTTTAGAAAAAAAATTACATGGATTCCCTTTCACTACATCGTCAACAGTCTCTTTGGCCTCACGGCATCTTAGCACTTAGTTTAGATGAAACAGCTCTTTCTTTAATGGGAGTCTATTAAGCCACGTATATTGACTTCTTTAACAGTATAACGAAGGGATAGGAGCTCCTCAGATGAGACTACCTTCAGACTGCCACCTAAAAAAGAAATCAAGTCTGATTTACTCGGCCCACTTGCCTCCATTTCTTTGTTTTTCTCTTGCTTTGCTCTCCTTAATAACTCACTCACACTAAAAACTCTAAACAGAAAATCAAACACACACACAATAGGGTGTAGTAGTGGAATTAGATTGGTAAATAAAAAAATCACTGATTTAAAAAACAATGTGTTATGATCCAAGGTCGACATGGATGGAACTACTTCTCTGACCACCGACCTCAAGTACTGTCACTGTATTTATTTATGCCTAAAAACACATCACTTTACAGCAGAGGACACTGTGCTTTAGAAAGTCAGTTTTACACATGGCAAAATGCAGAAATAGCAGTGAGATCAGCAGCTTGCCTTCCTGCATGCTGTGCTGCATGCTGATTGGGCTGACACTATTGTATTCTCATAAAAAATGAATTGGCTTTACACAGGCCAGCAGTCAGACTATCTTTGATAATCTCCCTCCTCTCTTGTTTAAGACCTTTTTTTGGCGCCTGCTGGTACTGCTTTAATAGTCAAGTGAAGTTAAGTCCTTAACAGCTTCCAGGAGTCACCTGAGTTTCACACTAGGTGTTTATGTGAGCAAACACTGTAACAGGTGTGTTGCAAAGCAATGGCATAGTATATACATATAAAGTGAAAAAGTCGCATAGGGAGGATGACAGGGTGGAGACCAGGGTTAGACTCTTGTTCACTTTAATGATGATCTTAATACAACGAGGCACAAGTGGTTGTTATAGTAAGGAAATACATGTGTGATGTTGTATCTGTTTGTAGCTTTTTGTTTTTATGCAATTTATCCTGTAACTGAAGCTTCCCCTGAAGTTTTTGTACCTAACTCTAAGGCATGTTGTCTCTCAATGTAACCTGGGCAACTGTCGCGCAGGAAGGTAGAGCGGTCGTCCACCAATCCTGCTGTTGTTGTTTTGATCCCTGGCTTCTCTGGTCACATGCCAAAGTGTCCTTGAGCAAGACACCGAACCCCAACTTAGTTGCTCTTGGTGAAAGCCCCCCCATCGGTGTGTAATTAGATGTTCGAATGGGTGAAATTCGCAGTGTAGAGCACTTTGAGTGCCAATAGGTAAAATAGTGCTATATAAGTGCAGACCATTTAATCTTACCCTGAAGTTGTTTTCCCCTACGCAATTTTTGTGTGTATATAAAGTCCCATGGCAAATGGTGGCAGGCTGGGAGTGTACAATAGTAATGCTACAATCCTTTCAAGTCTACAATCCTTCCCGCCCGCTGTGGTCTGCCAACAAATGACTTCTGGTGGTCCCAGCACCGCACAGAAGACACCAAGCAAAACTTTTTAGCGCGATGATCCCACAATGGTGGAACGAGCTACCAAACTCTGCACGCTCAGCAAACTCACTCCCAATATTCAAAAAACTGCTGAAAACAGAACTCTCCGCATCCTTCTATGCACTTAAATCTATTTTTAAAAAAAAAACTTCCTTTCTGCTCTTTCTCGCACTTCCATCTCGTGAACTGTGAACACTTTTCTGATAGGACTTTGCTTTGATGTCTTCTCCTTGACTTAGATTTTTTCTTGCCTTGTACCTCACCTGCTTTGGATAAAAGCTTCTGCAAAATGATTAAATGTAAATGTAAATGTAATGCTAAAGGGTACTTGGGGCATCCTAATCAATCCAAAGGGCTTCAAAAAGCAGTGTAATTTGAAACCTTATTAAGAGTCATTATGTCACACTGGGGTATGAGAATGTGTTTCTATTTTACTCAAATAACATATAGTAAAGCCATCTAGCATCTAACAGCTGTATCCACTAATGTGACGCACTGTATTCTCAGGAGCGTTTTGAGACAAATACTAGAGGTTCTGGCTCAAACATATGAAGTTTAACACATTAAATTATCGATAATGAGTGTGAATGAAAGAATCAGTGGAAAACTGAGATGCCAGAATCTTCTAGAGTAAAGACATATCACTCTATCAACATCAATCAACAAAATAAAAACTAAAATTATAAAAAAAAATACTGTACTGTCTGACCATCATTTACTGGCTGTGCAGAGAGAAGCTTTCCCAAATTTCTTCATTGTTCATCTGAACATAAGCTGAACACTTGATTTCATTACAAATGAAGCAAATCATTTCTAAGTGATATATCCACCATTAGAAAAAAATTTGTCTTAGAAAATAGCATTTTGGGTCACAATAAAAATTATGGCTTAGCTGTTGACCTGTACTTGGGTTTCGATCCCTGAAAACTTGCCATACTATGTCTGCACTTAGAATACTACAGTTTCAGTCAAGTAATCTAGGTTCACTGGCTTAAAGATACTGTGAATCTATGAAAGCATCTGCACAGGGGCTGAAACCGTGTCCTACCTCAAAGTGGACTGTTCTTGAACCGAAGAGCTAACATCACCACACACTGCATCTCCACATTGAACCAATTGCTACCTTCCCCATATCTTAACTTAACTTGAACTAAAAAGGCCACTATAATTTCAAAATGTCCAGCGTGTAGACCCCATCTGTCTCCCAGTGACACCAAGGGATAGCTCCAGCAGGATCATTAACAGGATAAGTGGAAATAGACAGATAAAGGTGGCTCAGAAGGTAGTGTAGTCATCCACTCATCCCAGGGTTGTTGGTTGGATTCCTGTCTCCTTAGTTGTTACTTACTTAGTTGTTAGTTACTTAGTTGTTCCCAGTGAGTGCAGGCCAGCTGCATGACTGGTTGACTGGACCTGACTTCCTAGTGCGGTAAGCGTATTGTGTCCCTTGCTGTTTCTACACACTCTTGGGTTTCTACCGAAGGAGTGTTTACTGATTAATTGCAGCTCTTATTTTACTTAAATAAGTGATTTCTTCACACAAGAATTAATACTTTAGTCGTGAAATACGCTTGTTATTACACAAGCACCTGCTCTTGTAAAACATAACTAGCTAACGTTTAAAAATTCCACATTTCACCTATATTAGCTTCACTAGTCATCCGTTATCCGTTAGCTGTGAATGTTGGAAAGCACTTTGGGTGCCAATAAGGCAGAAAAAAGTCACTCTCACTTTTTAAGCTGCACTACTTCCCACTGCACACTTACTTCTGCTTTATATAGCTTTTTAATTTTTAATTTATGTTAGTATTTTATCATTTCTGTTGTGTACATATTTCATGTTTGTTGTTTGCCAAATGTTTGTATTTTAACTTTATAGTTTAGATTCTATGTTTGCACCTGTCACCAAGACAAATTCCTAGTACTGTAAAGTGCTGTTAACTGTACCTGGCAATAAACAGTTTTCTTTCTTTGATTCTGATTCTAAAAAGCTCTATAGAAGAGAAGCATTATTATAGAAAGATGGATTTTTATGGCATTCAGTATATCCCATGCAGTATCAGCTGGTTTATCATTCATTACTCACACTGTTGCTGCATGTTTTTTTAATATTTGTTTATTTACTGCAACTATGCCATTTCTGTTGTGCAGTGTAATTAGTAGTATTATAAATAAATATGTTCAGCATTTTTACATTTTTCTTCACTTCTCAGTGTCAAGATTCTTTATTACGCTTCACTCTATGAAGCCAGTTTGTTCGATGGATGTTTATGTATAATATTCTCCAAAAGTTTACAATTTCATTATGTCAAAATTTCCCATATATAGTGTTTGTAGATAGTAGATAGACCAAATTCCTTGGATTTTTGTTTTTTAAAGATGTACTTTTTTTCTAAGCATTCTGATATAGCAAAAGCTACTTAATTAATAGTTCTCAGAATAGTTCTGAGAAGTTACTTACTCACTTTATGACATATTTTTCTAGGCCAACCCAGAAGTTTGTATCTTTCAGGTTCCTTTAACAAAAAATCAGAGATGGGATTCTTTTGTTGGCTTTCGGATTATTAGAGAAAATAAGGTCAGTCAGAAATTGAAAATTTTGAGACTTACACATTCAGTTGTTCAGTAAGATAATATTCACTATTACTACTTCATGATTTTTTAAAAAGTCTTCAGAAAAAAAGAGGCCACACTTGATATAATTAAAGTATTTTTTGACTGTGTGGGTGTTTGTGTGTGTGTGTGTGTGTGTGTGTGTGTGCATGCACCACTGGCAAGTTCAATTGCAAAACTTGCCCAGGATCAGTAGATGTGACAAAAGGTGCTCTCAAAAACATAATTTCTGCCAAAAATAAGAAATACTACATCCAATCAGCGCAAACATAAATTGCAACTCATTTTCCCCTGAGGCACAAACAAGGTGTATGTAATACTGTAGATACAAAAAGTAAACATGTCTATGAGAATAACTGCACTGAAACTGTGTTTGGACTAATGTGGTTTGTAATAGCACGCTGTAAATGTACCCATTCATTTACACACCAACAGTGGTATCTGCCAGGTAAAATGCTCAACTGATCCACCTAGAAGCAACTCAGGGTTCATTGTTTTGCCCAAGGACACACCATTTAGTCAGGGGACACTGGTGAATCAACCACTGACCCTGTGGTCTGTGGATGAGTGCATCACCAACTGAGCTATAGCCACCTGTCCCAATAGAAATTTGAGTGCTATTTATTCATGTGACTGAGATTCTTGATTGATACAGGTTTTCCTGCTTTCCACAGTCCATCAAGTTCACCTGAGACTCATATGAAGCTTAGGCTATTAATCTATCAGTTACAGCGATTTCAAAACAATTTTCCTCATCTTCTCTTCTGAGCTGCAGGAGAGGGATGGGACCTACCAGAGCTTTACTCATATCAAAGTGAATCAGAAACAAAGTATAATTCAATTCCATTAAACTTTATTTATATAGCGCCAATTTACAACAAAGTCATCTCAATAAACTTTACACAGTAAAGTCAAGACTATAAACACATGTAGAGAAAACCAAAAAAATCCCCTTTGAGCAAGCCCTAGGCAACAGTGGAGAGGAAAAATGCCTTTTAACTTAAGCAACCTCCAGCAGAACCAGGTTTAGGGTGGGCAGCTATCTGCCTTGACCGGTTGAGGTGAGTGGAAAGTGGAGAGAGAAAAAAAACCAACAACAAAAGTAACAACACAACATCAGGCAGGTTGGTAGGACCAGTAGCTGCACACTGGAAGTAACACAGCTCCAAAGTCGGGGACACCTGCAGAAAGGGACAGAGGGGGGAGAAAGAGAGTTAATGTCATACAGTGGTGACAATTGTGGGGTGAGAGGAGAGGAGAGAGAAATAAAAGGAGAAAAGGAGCTCAGTACATTAGGGATCAACTAAAGACCAACAGCTTTCGGAGCGACTGTGGCACAGGAGGTAGAGCAGTCGTCCACCAATCCCCCAGTTGCTGGTTCGATCCCCGGCTCCGCCGGTCACATGTCAAAGTGTCCCTGAGCAAGACACTAAACCCCAGCTTAGTTTCTCCCAGTGAGTGTTGGCCAGCTGCATAGCAGCTCCCCATCAGTGTGTGAGTGTGTGTTTAATTGTGAGTGCAAATGGGAGAATACGAAGAATTGACATTTATATTTAGTCATTTATCAGTCTCTTTTATCCAAAGGAACTTACTAGTGAGGTACAAGGCAGCAAAAATCTAAGTCAAGGAGAAAACATCAAAGCAAAGTCCTATCAGTTAAGGTGCATAGGAATATGTGGAAGAGTTCTGTTTTCAGCAGTTTTTTTAATATTGGAAGTGAGTTTGCTGACAGTTTGGTAGCTCGTTCCACCATCCTGTGATCATTGCGCTGAAGGGTTTTGCTTGGTGTCTTCTGTGTGGCGCTGGGACCACCCGGCGACGTTTGTTGGCAGATCGCAGCGGATGGGAAGGACTGTAGACCTAAATGAGGGAGTTGAGGTAAGCACAAGCTGTTGAGGTGATCACCCTGTAGGCAAAAGACAGAGATCTGTGCAGTGTAAATCACTTTCAATTCAATTCAATTCAATTCAACTTTATTTATATAGCGCCAATTCACAACAAAGCAACTTTGAGTGCCAATAGGTAGAAAAGGAATATATAAGTGCAGACCATTTGCCATTTACCTTCAGGGGTATACCGGATGCACATCCTGGTGAACCCCCATTTTATCCGGGTCTTGGAGTTATTTTTGACCAGGATTTGTCCTTTAACTCACATATAAAACAAATCTCTGGAACAACCTTCTTGCACTTACAGAACATTGCCAAAATTAGGAGCATCCTGTCTCAAAGTCATGCTGAAAAACTAGTCTATGCAATTGTTACTTCTAGGTTGGACTACTGTAATTCCCTACTTTCAGGATGCCCCAGTAACTCTCTAAATGGCCTGCAATGAATCTAAAATGGATTAATTGAGTGCTGACTCGAAATTAGTAGGAGCGATCATATTTAACCTTCACTAGCTTCTTTCCATTGGCTTCCCCTTAAATCTAGAATAGAATTTAAAACCCTGCTTCTTACATATAAAGCTCTGAATGGTCAGGCTCCATCATATATAGAAGATCTCATAGCACCATATCATCCCAGTAAACCACTTCGATCTCAGAATGCAGGCCTACTTGTGGTTCCAAGAATTTCCAAAAGAAGAATGGGAGGTAGAGCCTTTAGTTATCAAGCTCCTCTCCTGTGGAACCAGCTCCCAGTTCAGTTTTGGGAAGCAGACACCCTCTCTACTTTTAAGTCAAGGCTCAAAACCTTGTAGTTAGTTATAGTTATGCTGCTATAAGCTTAGACTGCTGGGGGTACCCCCCCTGATGCACTGAGCTCCTTTCCTCCTCATGTCTCTCTCCTCCCCTCTAACCTCACATTTGTCACCACTGTATGCCATTACCTCTCTTTCTCCCCCCTCTGTCCCTTTCTGCATGTGTCCCCGACTTTGAAGCTGTGTGTTTTCCAGTGTGCAGCTACTGGTCCTACCAACCTGCCTGACGTTGTGTTGTTTCTTTTTGTAGCTCTTTTCTTTTCTCTCTTCACTTTTTACTCACCCCAACCGGTCAAAGCAGATGGCCGCCCACCGACCCTGGTTCTGCTGGAGGTTTCTTCTGTTAAAGGGACTTTTTCCTCCCTACTGTTGCCTATAGCTTTCTCAAAGGGGATATGGTAGGTTCTCTCTATACATCTTTATAGTCTTGACATTATTCAGTAAAGTGCCTTGAGATGACTTTGTTGTGAATTTGTGCGATATAAATAAAGTTGAATTGAATTGAATTGAATTGATATTGCAATTACATTTTTTTCCTCAATCTCCATCTCAAATAAAGTCAAGGTGGCACTGTCTATCTGATGTAGCTTGTTATGTACAGAGGGGAACTTAAAGTAGTTACATTAATAACATCAGAAGCAACAAGTAGAAATAACCTGAGTGTAAGTGTGTGAGATCAAGAGGATCCTCCACAGTGCTGAGTTAGTTTTTGATGACAGCTCAAGTGAGTGGACTGACTCACTAAAAGACAGCAGCATCAGCAGAAATGACAAGAATAGAATTGATCTTGGCTCCGCTGTTGGAGCAACCTTGTATAAGAAGTCTGACAAAGGGTCAACAGCTTCTTCCGGAAGCAGGCATTTTTGCTCTTGGCTGCAGAATGTAAAAATGGAAATGCAATGTTAGATTGGCGTCGACACTGCTATCAACACTGGTGCTTCCTCAGTCCCAAATCCCAAATCAAATGTGCTCTCATTAAGCAATTAACACAGTTAGAACATATGGATGCTACAGAGGAATGTAATCACTTATGCAAATGTACAAAAAAAAAAGTGCAGGATAATTACAGCCCAAACACGTGTTGAGAGGGATGTCACAGTTCATGTACAGATGAAAACAAGACAATGTTTTCATCAAGTTTGTTTGTCTCTGTATCCTTGGAAATTTTCTTTTTATATATATTTTTTTGGATTGTATTTCACTTATATATGAAGAGAACTGTGATTAACCTAGTCATAACAATCATCATCATCATCATCAACATAAGTTTATGTCATTTTGGAAAAACTAAGAGCCCAAAATACAATTGCTTTGGTTATATGCAAAGTGCAGTCAATAGAGTAAGTTGTTGTTAAACTATATTAATGATGTTTATGCAAAGTGATTAGAATTTATAAAACAGAAACATGTTGTGATTCATACATTTGACAGAAGAATGCATTATATGTTTATGTAACTCAATTTTCTACAAATTACTATAAAACATAATTTCAACAGGATTTAATTTTCTAGTAACATAGTGAGAACATATTAACGATTAACTCAAACTGCTATCTCCAAATTCATTGATACTTAACACATCAGTTCCCAGACAACTTATTTTTCTTCACATTAAAATATACTATCTTGCAAAACATTCAGTTTGTCAGTCTTTATGGATGTGTTTTAGCCAATCACAGCATTTGGTTAAGGTTAGTGAAAGATCACAGTCTGGCTTAGAAGAGTTGCATAGTTAAATGTTTCTGTTCACATGTGCAGTAGGGACTGAGCCATTCAGAGAGTTTGAAGGCATCCATGTTCCCTACTGGCAGAAGCTTAAGAGCGACTTTTGTAGAATTAATTAGGTGCCATATTTTATTGTGATATCCTGTCCCCAGTGTGGTTTCTAGAGTGACAATGTTCATTGAGTGGAAGAAACCTCAGACAATCAATAGCAATAACAAATGAGCTCTGTATGTGTGTAACTACTCCACATCATTATTGTGAGAAACTCTGTTTTGCTCTTAAACAATTTGGACTGTGTAATAGATTACAGTATAACACAATTTATTTAAATGTTTGGACTTTATGAGGTGTCTTCTGTATCTTTAAAAACAAATTTCACAGCGTATCCAGTATTGAGCCATAACATAATTCCATCTAGCACCCTTTCTACACAGCTAACAGCGAGAAGCTTAAGTGACTCAGCCAGTGTCAAACTAAATAAACTGAAAGATAAGTAACATGTTGTTACTTGTTTGCTCTGGTGATGGACAGGCTGACAGATGAGGTTAGACAGGAATCTCCATGGACTATGATGTTTGCAGATGACATTGTGATTTGTAGTGAGAGCAGGGAGCAGGTGGAGGAAAATCTAGAGAGGTAGAAGGGGATGGAACCAGGTGGAACGGTGTGGTTACAGGGAGCAGAGGTGAAGAAGGTGCAGGACTTTAAGTACTTAGGGTCAATGGTTCAGAGTATTGGAGAGTGTGGAAAAGAGGTAAAGAGGCGAGTGCAAGCCGGTTGAAACGGGTGGAGAAAAGTGTCAGGTGTGTTGTGTGATAAAAGAGTATCAGCAAGAATGAAAGGAAAGGTGTTCAAGACGGTGGTGAGACCAGCAATGTTGTTCGGCTTAGAGACAGTGGCACTGAAGAAAAGACAGGAGGCAGAGCTGGAGGTAGCAGAGCTTAAGATGTTGAGGTTCTCTTTGGGAGTAACGAGGATGGACAGGATCAGGAATGAGGACATCAGAGGGACAGCTCATGTTAGAAGTTTTGGAGATAAAGTCAGGGAGGCCAGTGAGGTGGTTTGGACATGTTCAGAGGAGAAACTGTGAATATATCAGTAGAACAATGCTGAGGTTGTAGCTGCCAGGCAGGAGGTCTAGAGGAAGAACAAAGAGGAGATTTATGGATGTAGTGAGAGAGGACATGAAGTTAGTTGGTGTGAGAGAAGAGGATGCAGAGGACAGAGTTAGATGGAGGCACATGATTTGCTGTTGGTGACCCCTAAAAGGGATCAGCCCAAAGGAAAATAAGAAGTAACATGCTGTAGAAGTCAGTACTCATGTTAAGTAACTAGGTTAACTACAGTAGTGTCCAATTTCTGAGCTGAACAAAATTCACAGCAGAAAGGAGATTAATCCTTAAATATACACAATACATTACAGTACAGTCAGTTCATGATGTTACAGTCATGAACATCTGACTCATTACTGTCTAAATAAGATTTTGCTATCAGCACACACAGTATAACCCTTTGATCAGTGCTTTAACAGCTTCCAGAGAACTGAAGTTGTTTGGATAATGTGAGTGTTCTTTGTTAATCTATGTTGTTGCTGCACAAAGACATCATCAGGCTAATTCATGAGTGTGAAGGTAAAGTGCTTTAGTTGTTGTTATACATACAACGTGTACAACAAAAGTCCATCAGTTGATCAGATGGAGGGTTAGTCCTGAGCTGTTGCGAAAGAGCAAACTGCCACTATGAGCCAATCTGGCCTGGTCCCTAACACGCATGTTTTTATGGGTAGGGGAAACCGGAGCACCCGGAGGAAACCTATGCAACCACAGGGAGAATGTGCCAACTCCACACAGAATGTTGTGGTTGGGATTGTTGTATTATTGTGTTTGCTCCAGTAAATTGCACATGCCTGTTTATTTATATAAGTAATTTTGCGTTCATGAGTGGAGAGCATTGTAGAGTATTTTACTTAAGTTCTAGTACTTGTTAAACATACGTGCAAGCTCGAGTTTACATTCTTTGACACTGATCACTGATAACTTAAGGGTAAAGAGATGCTATGCTACTATCCTACTAAATGTTAGGGTTGATTCTTTTCCAGCTGCTACATATTTCAAATAGCAACAGATGTTTCAGGTGATGTGAGAAATCCACTGTTTGGCTCTCGTCCACCGTCTACTACACATTTACAGTTTTCCATGGACTACAGGGTCAGTGGTTCGATCCCCGGTCCCGGTGAGTTGTCAAAGTTTCTGGGCAAGAAACTAAACCTCCAACAGCCCCTTCCATCCCCAGCTGTGTAGTGCCGGTCCAAGCCCGGTAGAAATTGGGGAGGTTTGCGTCAGAAAAGGCATCCGGTGTAAAAACTGTGCCAAAATCAACATGCGGACAATGATCTGCTATGGCGACACTGAACTACTACAGGTATAAGAACTAATATTTGGAGGAGTGTTCGGTCAGATACCCCTTCTATCAATCATACAAATTACCCCTCACCTTGCAATATTTATGATAATGCAGCCAGTGACATGGTGTTAATTGCATCCATTCTTCACCTCTTCTCATGGTCTGACGCACAGATCAGGAAGAAGCCAGTTTCCTCTCCCTGCTGCTCACACTCCAATCCATCATCTCCAGTTCTTTGTGTATGATGAATGCTACTTTTATAGGGGAATTATTTTAGTTGCTTCTGTCCTTAGACCCATTCAGTTCATCAATATAGCTGTTTTGGAATGCAGTTAAGTAAAAAAATGTACATGTACACTGTAACTGTGAGATGTTTTCATGTAATCCTGAAAATATATAGAAATCTCTCAACACAAGAATTGATGACATGTACTGTGATATTCTGCACCATTTTCACATCTCTAATCACATTTCAGGCCAGGTCTCCTTGGGTTGTATCTATACTGCTGAAGCATGTGTTCATGTATCATTGTAAGCAGATATGTCCCATTCTTCAGGACAGTAGCCACTTGTTTGTATCTTTGTAGAGGATTCCACTGCAACATAATGAACCCAAACACACCTTAAACCTTTGCATGAGCTATGACCAAAGAAAACCACTTACACCTACAGTATCTACATCATTTATATCACATGGGGATTTTATTAAATAATAAATATTTAAAAACATTTTAGCACATAAAGTGCTTAAATCAGCTCCACCTTTACCAAACAGTGATCTTTCACATATATTATTTTATTACTGTATATGTTTTGTTATAACTATCACAATCAATTTTTAAAAAAATGTATTTGTCCTTTCGGCTTATCCTGTGAGTTCAGGGTCGCCACAGCAGATCATTGTCTCCATGTTGATTTGGCACATTTTTTTTTGTTTGTTTTTATGCCGGATGCCCTTCCTGACACAACCCTCCCCAATTTCTACCTGGCTTGGACCGGCACTGCACAGTGGGCTGTTCTAAAACCACCTATCCCCTCAGGCTCTCTGGGGGCTAGAGACTATCACAGCTGTCATAGAGCAAGAGGCGGGGTGCACCCTGGACAGGTCTCCAGTCTATCTCAGGGCCAACATAGAGACATACACTGACAGACAACCATTAACACTTATGGGCAATTTAGAGCAAACAATAAACCTAAAATGTCTTTGGACTGCGCTGAAACCAGAGTAGCCAGAGGAAATCTACGCAAGTAGCCTTCCACACAGGATGGCTTTCAAAGCTCTACTACTATTACTACTATTAACTACTTTACCACTATGCTGCCCTTCCAGACCTGTCAACCATTGAAAGTCTTTGGAGTGTGCATGAAAAATGTCACAAAGGAGCCCATGGAGTGTTGAGCAGCTGAAATGGAAAAAAAGAATGTGTTTTATAACTAAAGCAACTGATCTCAACACTTCCCAAACACTTACAGAGGGATGTAAACAGTAGCAACAGTGTGAGACCTTTTTGTAATATATTGTAATATATAATATATCACATTTCTGCGTTTGAACATTTGATATGTTGTCTTTGTCGCTGTCTCTATTGCTGATCATGGCATTCTTTATTTATATTTTATAAAACTTTTCTGAACCCTAATCTTCTCAACCCCATGTGTGGTATGTGTCTTCCCAAAACTTGGGCCTTTTACCAGTAGCCTGGGTGTCTGAACGTTCAGCGCAGCATATTAGCCTCCTGTTCCTGGTACTTCACCAGTTTCTTATAATCCTTCTGGATGTTTCCTTAAATGGTCTGCACTTATATAGCGCTTTTCTACCTATTGGCACTCAAAGCGCTTTACACTGCTTCTTATTTACCCATTCACACTCACAATCACACACACACTCATACACCGATGGGGGAGCTGCTATGCAGCTGGCCAACACTCACCGGGAGCAACTAAGTTGGGGTTCAGTGTCTTGCTCAAGGACACTTCAACATGTGACCAGAGGAGCCGGGGATTGAACCAACAACTGTGAGATTGGTGGACAACCGCTCTACCTTCCTGCGCCACAGTCACCTTAGAATTGCTACCACTGCTGTCTTCTGTTCCTTGTCAACTTCTACAGTGTTCAGCTGGTTAGAGTGTGCCTTCCTGTCTGTTAGATCTAGAATTCCCACAGGACCTTTGCCCTGTTATTCTCCACGTCATTCTCCATGGTCTGCTACCTCAGCTGTCACTGTTTCAGACATTCTCTAAACAGCTCGTCTCTGGGTGCTACCCAACTGATGCACTTTCATGACCATGGAACCAAACATCTCCAGGATTACAGTGGCTGTAGCATATTCATTGTGGCTCTTTTGGTATCTGCTAGAATACTATATGATGGTGATTTCACACTGAGCCTTGGTCCAGCTGCATTTTAACTATGAGAATACATTCCCTTTTCAAAGTTACAGCAGCTGAGAATTGAAATGTGTGAGATCATCAACTGCAAGTTTGCAGTAGTTTTCACAACAATGTCTTTGCATGTTTTGTGAGCGATAGCCAGTGGAAAGAAATCCCCTAATCCAGTTACTCCATAATTTAAAACCACTCCATATGGAAATAGTTGTACAACTGAGATGATGTATTGCCAGTCTGGCAGTAATGTTAACTTTATTGCTATCGCAAAAGGAGAGTGCACGACTATTTCTCTCCAAGTTGACTTACTAAACATCAACTGAACAGCACTTTAAACTTTAGGCAATCATTTCATCATGCATTTAGTTGCCCTTTCCCATAAATCACAGCTGAGTAATCTGATGGAACTCTGAAGGATGTGGAAAAGTTTGCAGTATACAGCACAGTATCTTCTTGTTGTGGAAAGCATATCTGTGCTGACTGTTACATGTTCTTTCTTTCACAGACTGACTTTTCCTGCAGATGTGTACTGCAGCTGACAGCTTCATCTGTTCCTTAAATAGAATGAGCAATTGCAGGAAAACATTCGTTGTTAACAATTCCAGTTGAATAGTGATCTGAGGTTAATTTGGTAATCAGTGAATCGGCAGTAATGATAGCCGCGATAAATGATGACAACGAGAGACATTTATCATCATATCATAAGAAAAGCATGTCTCGCAGCTGAAACTTGACTGGATATAAATGTGATTTTTATTTTCAAAGTAAATGTAAAACAGGAGACAAGATCATTGGAATATATTATACAAAATATATTATTGATTTTTTTATCTAGTAAAAATTGCGTATCTGTAATAAGAACACAATTACCATTGTTATGATCAAAGAGAAATGGTAAAATAACACTTGCTCCTGTCTCTTTCACCTAGAATAAAACCAAGGCTGCTTTGTTGGATAAACAGTTAAATATCTATTGCACCATTTACTAACACATATATTACTCCATCTTCACCCTGTGTGAGGGCACATACATGGTCAACTAGTCAGTACATGTTTAGTGAATCTGAATGTTGGTGTTGCACAGCCTCTTCTGTGCAGGTTGTCATGGTATTTACACATAACAAACTCCCAGGAACACAGAAAGACATATTAGCTAGAATGCAAGCTTTGATTTTTACATTTAAACTCTAGTATAATGGAAGGTCCATGTTTAGGGCAAAAAGACTCAAGTCTTGTACAAATCAGAGCAGACAAGTTCTGCCTTTTCTCTCTTTTCATCTGTTCTTTGCCGGATAAAATGTTACTGCTGTGCCTTTGGCTTTAAAATACTCCAAAGGCAAATGAATTCAAGTAAGGGGACAAACTTGACCAAGTCATAGTTTCCACTTTCTACTTAAAGATTTTTTGCAGTCTGTTCGGGATCATTGTCTTGTAGGAAAATTCCTCTCTTGCTGAGCTTTTACAGTCACTGGGCCAGGTGTACGTCAAATGTGCTGTACTCCATCTGATCCAGACTCATTTATTTTAGTTTCATCTGACCGAAGAATGTGCTGCCAATACTCATCAGGCTCCTTTTCATGTTTTCTGACTAATCTGAAACTGCAGTTTTGTGCCTTTTTTGGCAAAGATTTTCTTAATAAACCCTGTCTATAAAGGTTGTAGTCATGCAGGGTTCTTTGCACTGTCTGACCAGTTATTTAAATCAGTTAGAAACATTCTCCTATTTCTTTGGCAAGACAAGGTTGTGTAAATGGGGAATTGTGGATCATATTATTTGATGAGGATGGATACTGCTCTTTTTGGTATTAGTAGCTAAACTCTTCTTATTGTCTCATCCCATTGCTGCAACTGTGTTTTAGCTACAGTACAGTAGCCCACTGATTAACATTGACTCTTGGACCCTCCCACATCTTAAGCATAACTCACGATCTGTAAATAATTTGAAATTAAATTACCAAACAATGCAATTGTAATTAGTTACAGTTACTAAGAAATAAACAGGTTATACAGTTATAATTACAACTATAATTAAAACTGTTGATACCACCATTTAAAATTGGAAAACATTTTATTTTTGTTGAGGGAGTGGGGATGAGGAAAAGAGCCTGGACGGGCTGTAGCTCATTAGCAAAATCTAAAAGAGATTAAAGCAAACAAGACAGTAAAACATCAGTAATAACTTATATGATGGCTTGTTTTTTTGTTGTTGTGTTTGCTTGATGTGTGATTGTATTAGTGAGGAAAACAGGATGTGCTTTAAATTGAAATCGTTAAAATAAACGATTTTATGATTTTTCAACTTTATTACCCAGTCAACAACACTTGTTAGAGAAGTAATCCAAAAGTAACCCAATGTAACAGTTATATTACATTAATGATTACATGAAGAAGTTGAGAAGTTTAAGGAGTTAAGTAATCTGTACTTTGGTGCATTAATGCTCATAATTATTAATAAGGTTATATGAATTACACTTGCAAAATCAAAAAAAAAATTAATTACATTGTTTGAGATTTGATTTGATATTTCTCAACTAGAGATTTTTGTTATATACTGTAAAGAACACACTAACACTGAATGTTAGCACTGGATGTAAATTGTTCCCTTTAATAAATTATTTAATGTAAAGATAATCTGTGCAATACTCAGCTGATATGTGCTTACACACCAGCGTCTTTGCCACCCAAGTTTATACCAAATCAAAACACGTCTGCCTATTTATCTGGCCTGAAAACCGACGATGACCCCACAGCACTATGTACTACACTTTATGTGCAAACATACTCCAAAAGCTACTTTACATTCAATAAAGCACCTCACGGTTATTAGGGGACATGTAGGCTATACATCATAGCTGGTGGCTGTGAGCACTTATTTAAAGGGGAAGCTATAGGGATTCAAGGGCAGCCTGGTTTTCTAACATGAGCCTCCTCAGCTGTGCTTTTACTATATTAGCTCCCCTCTGAGCAGCTCAGCTTGCAGTTTTTCAAAAAACGAATTTACAGTTTTGTGTATCTGAAGGGCATGACAAAGTGAACACTCCTGCCTCAATGTATGATCTACAATCTTTCACTGAGAAGTTTTCCCCCCTTTTTTCAGCGTTCTTTTCCATTAGACCCATGTGGCGAAAAACACACAAGGATCAATACAGGCCCCATTAAGGACCCCCATCTGGTCTGGCTTCTGAGCATCGACTCGCCCATCCTGGCCAGAGAGGAGACCTTCCAGGCCCCGTTGGATGCTGTGGCACTCACCCATTGCTCACTGAGCCCCTAAGATGCATCACGCACATTACTAAGCTCTCACGCGTTTTAGCTGAGGACTGTTATTATCACAGTGATTACTGAATACTGTGCGAGGCGTGTTTATCAGCTGTGTTTACGAAATCAAGCTTCCTGTGAGACGACAGCTGAGCAGCTGTTTGCCAGTAGGACCAGGCTATTATACATTCAGTGTAAGAGATGCAGTGACTAGTGGCTGATTTCAGAGGCGTCAGAATGTTATCTGCAAACGTGTTGGTGCAAAATAAAGCACGAAGGGGACAGATGTTAACAATTGCTGTTCATTTTATGAAAATCTGAAAATCTACACAGTCTAATCATTCCTAAAGGGATGGCATATCATGCACATTATTTATCAGTTTGTAAGTAATCTCCAGGCAGCACTTCCATTACAGCGACTGCATAAATACTCATATATTGTTTTGTTTGCCCTTCTCCACTCATCCAAGCCTTTGGGATTCTACATCTATTCATTCACCATGAATAATGTGGCACATCTCATGTTAGATGGAAAGATAATGGTGTCACAATGCTGGCTCCACATTTCGCACTCAGCACAATTTACAATAGGCCATTTTGTGATTTCCCTGCCACTTCATGCCTCACATTGTTGCTCAGTGAAAGGGTGATTTGGAAAGAAGCACATCCTGACCTCACACAGGCAAACACCCACACAAATTACTCTTGTTGACCTCTGACTGCTTGGATGCTACTGATCTCTCCTTATTGGACTGGTTTGTTCATTTCCTGTGGTTCTGCTGACAAGATGCTGGATGCAGTGTAGCTTCAAAAGGTTCAAGATTATTCCAGAAAGATTATTCCAATCTGTCTTAAGACAACAGTCATTATAAATTTAGTGTAAACGCTGGAAAAACAGTAACAAGAAGAGGGGATTGTGTACAAAAATTGCAGCAACTTTTGAAGATATCCACTTAAAGTGACTGATCTCAAAGGTTGAAACCCTACAGTATCTTCAAAAAAATGTTTTATTATAAATTTGCAGAAATGGGGGACCGTGGGATTTGGCCCCCATCACTCACATTCTCTTAAAGGCCTGTATTGACACTAAAACCTGTATGTTCATATGGAAACCTGACTGTTGTTTGAAGACAGACTTAGGAAATGCTACGATTTCATTTTTTGGAATATTGTTACTTTGTATATATATCCTATTCTCCTCTCCATTACTACAATGACTTGATCAAGGGCTATTCATTAAGCATAGTGATCTTGACACGCGAGCAGTAAGTGTCATTCCTGACCTTCAAATCAGCATTTGCAGATGAATATCTCAACTTAACATCAGCGCACAACATTTTATCATGTCTTAGACTTCAGCAGTGTGATGAGAATTCCTGACTCCAAGTTGATCTGTTTAACTTGAAATTCTGATGTTTGATCATAAAAAACCAAGACATTTACAGTACAGTGGCCAAAGCTCTGGGTAATCAGTCCTCAGCCCTCGCAGCAGGCCTTCCACCCAAGCAACCCTGTCGCCTAAAAATTATGTTCCTATACAGTGCATGTGTTTTTGTAGCAAACGTATAGAAAAATAAAAACAAGTTATTTGTTATGTTCTGATGCAACATATTTTGTGAATGACAGGTACTTTTAATATGAAAAAGTGAGTTGCCAGTAGGTAGTTGGGGAGGGTGGCAGCTGTATGAAGCACGGGACTGTCAAGCCAAAGACCAGGGTTCAGTCCCTGAGTCTTGTGTCTGGTTAGGTTAAGGCACAAGAAACACTTACGATAGGGTAAGAGAAAGATCATTGATGTATATAAAATCATCTGGACTTTTCTAGTTTGGAAAACAAACATATTTATGGAGCGAGTATGCAGTAGTCCAACCTTGCAGTAGTACTGGAGGTCAGACTTATGCCATCTAGAGTAACAATATGGTTGGACATCATATCTTTGAGATTTTTGGGCCCAAATACTATGACTCAGTTTAGTCTGAGTTTAGAAGTAAAAAATTATGGGACATGCAGGTCTTTATTTCTTGTAGGCTTGAAGCTTGATTAACTGATTTTTTTCATCTGAAATAGAAATAGCGGGGTATCATCAGCATAGCAATGGAAATTTATTAAGTGTTCTAATAATGTTGCTTAAAGGAGCCATATATAAAGTAAAAAGTATTGGTCCTAACACAGAGCCTTGTGGAACTCCATAGCTAACTTTTGTGTGCATGGAGGATTCATCATTAACATGAACAAATTGAAATCTATCAGATAGATAAGATTTAAACCAACCTAGTGCAGTTCCTTTAATCCCAATTTCATGTTCCAGTCTCTGTAATAAAATGTTGTGATCAATGGTATCAAATGCAGCACTAAGATCTAACAGAACAAGTATAGAGATGAGTCCATTATCTGAGGCCATGAGAAGATCGTTGGTGACTTTTACCAGTGCTGTATCTGTACTATGATGAACTCTAAATCCTGACTGAAAGTCTTCATACAAATTATTCTTGTAAAGGTGATTACATAATTGTTTTGTAACTACTTTTTCAAGGATTTTAGAAATAATGGGGAGGTTGGATTTTGGTCTGTAACTGGCTAAAACACAGACAAGACAGGATTTTTTAAGTAGTGGTTTAATGAGTATTATCCAGTATGGCTTTCCAAGACGAAAACAAAATAATAATTATGAAAACCTTCGATATGATAATGTCTTCGAACTAATTATGCTTTTTTGAAAAAGTCACCTTTTCAAATAAATTATGCAACTTTTTAAAAATATCTAGGATATGTATATATCTATTTTTAGTAGTGTTTTGTTTGTAATTAAGCTGAAAGAATCTGTTCAGTGTTTATATTCTTTTTTGTAGCTTAGTTGTCTCAGAAAGTACTCATATAACAAACTTTAAGAGAAAATTTGGTCTGAGCATTGCCCTAATAATGTATTTCGCAAACTTTAGTTGCTTCCCTATAAGGTAATTTACAGATAGAAACAGATACACAGAATGACTGCACATGTGCATGTTGGCATTTATTATTACCTCTGAACTAGACCTGTGTGGCTTCAATGACTTGTTCTCCTGTTTCTGTCTGATCCAAGAAGTACCGCAGAGATAGAGGGTTTTTCCAAAGTTCATTCAGTCCACTTTAAGTTTAATTACAACCAGGCACACAACACTTGTAATTAGAGTGGTTATCAACACATTAACTATTCATTTTTTTTCAAATGTCAGTGCATCTACTCAAGTGAATCTGCTGAACTTTCCTAAAACTCACTTGGTGCTTTTACAAAGCTCAGTCAGTCAGATCGTCAAGAGATCTCTAAGATCCTTGAAACGAGTAGAATAAGAAGGCAAACATAAAATATCAGAGGTTAGTGCAACACATTAGATAGGCTTAGGTTAGAGTCAAGTGGATTACCCTGCTAAACGGGTAATCTACTCAGTTCTTTGTTGCTGAAAGCCAGTTCACAGGGGAATATGATAAACTCTGGTTCAAAAATGTGACATTGAGTAGACATGATTAATTGGTGAAAGTAACCAATTATTGAAACTTACCAGGCTTATACTTTCTCTTTGCTTTATGTCTGCAGTTTTTGTGATGTATACTGTATTGGCCTTTTTTATTTAGTCAATGTAAAAGTACATTTCGAATCAGGGGGACCAGCTTGAGATCAAGGCTTCAAGATCTGGTAATGACATGGGACCAGATTTAAGAGCCTTGTATTTTTTGTCAATGTACTTCAGTGCACAAATGCATTCTTACTACAGTGCACCTGAAACAAGATCATTTTACAACCAAAGGTGCTGGTGTTATTCACAGGATGTTGATTAATTTAATGAGTGTGGGGGTCAACTTATTTAGACTTGTACAAGCCTTAATCAAAATCTAACAAAAGTAAGCCAGCAAATACTGTAAAATGTGGAGGTAAGGTAAGAACGAATGGTCAAAATTAAAGCAACAAAGGCTGAAACTTCCTAACATGGTGTCTACACTACAGGCCAGCTCCAAAACACTGGATTCTACATTTTTCAATAATGTCACTATTTTTCAGTACACCTTTTTATTTAAAATTCATTACGTTTTATTTCATCCTAGCTGACTCCTTTAAATGTGTCTCCTATTCCTGATGATCAGTGTTTTACTAAATATTGATCAATACTACAACTTTGGCTTTTTTAACACTGATGAACAGAAAAGGAATATTGCCTAAAAAAGTAATCCAAAGTAATTTAAAATATAAAACACACAAGTGTAGATGCACCTTTGGCAGCAGTTGCAGCAGTGAGTCATCTTCACAAGCCTTACAGGAACTGCTACAGAGAAGCATCCCTCCAGCATGATACTGCCACCAACATGCTTCACAGTGGAGAGGGTTCTGGGTATCTGCCAATCATAGTGTCTCATCTGATGGTCTCATTAGAACAGATTCAAAGTCTGCCATATGTTTTATAGTAAACTAGCACCTTGCCACTCTCCCAAAATGCTTCAAGTGATGAAGTACTTAGGCAACACTTGTATGTAGTCATTCCCATTTCAGGGACTGAAGCTTGTAACTTCCTTCAGAGAAGGAATCCTGGCACAGTCACTTAAATATGAGGAAATCTGCCTGCTGTATGCAAAAATATTCCTCTGTCACATTTTGACTTATGCTTTTCCATAATCTCATCACTAAGTTGCAGTTTTTGTCTGAACTCTCCAGATACAGGTGTATTTAAGTCCTTTAAATGCACTCCCTGCACTGAGATGATCTTTACTTAATTAACTGTGTTACTTTTAGGGTGACGGACATTCGCACTGCTATGTGTGCATGTCCCTTCTAGCTGAACAGGCCAAGAGATATTTGTTCGAACTGACCTCAAAGACCCAAATAAACCACAAACTACTCTGCACACCACTAGCTTTACAGACATTAGGCCAATTTAATCTGAGAGACAGTTTAACAGCCCCCTTTCCTCCCATCAAGTGCTCAAGCAATTTAATCCATGTTTTGCAGCTTTTGTAATTCAGCTTCCACTCAAACACCCCAAGATACTTGTAATTACTGACAATAATTGAGTTTGTGTCGATGTGAAACACAGCTTAGGACAGGACTGAGAAGAGAGTGCATTTGTTGTTCTGGTTTGGCAGAAAGACAGTGATCTAAAGCTGCAAAGACAACAGGCGCGGCACCTATTTAAATGTTTGGGGAAAGAAAATTAAATGTGACACAATGAGAAAAACGGGAGTGAAACCCTCAGCTTCATCTGAAGAGGTTTTAATTAATTTGTGTGTGACAGCAACACAATTAATACACAACAATGTTTATGACAGTACCTTAAAAATTGCAGTAGCTAATATCGTTCCATAATTCAGGAGGGTTCATTGTTTTACATGTCTCTAACTAAAAGTGTAGAATCCATAGAATGCTCTCTGATGGCAGACTGTGTACCCTAGCTGTCTTTTGCATGCGCTGGAATAATATTTGTCAGTGTGAAATAGCTTATAGGAGAATTATTGTATAATGCATCAATTTTAATTTCCTAAAGCAACAGAAGCTTAGAGATTAGGTAGTATCTAATCAAACTATTGTTGGTCTGACTCCTCGGGATCCCAATTTGGGAAGTGAAAAAGTTCTCCTTCATAACAAGACAATAAGCCTCCAACTGTCTGGGCAAGAACTGCAAAATTGAGAAACTGCACAACAGTGACTAAAGGCGGCAGCTCTCCCAGGTGTAATTGTGTTCTACAGAGTGAGTACGAGAGAAAGGGGAGTAGAACTTTGTGCTCAGCAGAACTAGCTCATATAAATACAGGTAAAAAAAAAAATAATCAAAGCCAGTGTTGAGCCACTGTTTCTGGCCTTGTCATTGTTTACACCTGCAGTTACAGTAGGTTTGAGAGGCTCCGCTCTGCTGCAACACCATCTTTTGGACTGCTGCCTAGAGTGCATGTACAGAGAGTGGGAACAGGTGGGGAGGGCAGTCTGAGAGGAGCACAGGCAGGGCCAGTGGTCAAAGCTTTGGCTGCCCACCACTCTGGTCCTAGTGTCCTCTACAGTTGTCCAGCTGTGCAAATGAGTGCCAGAGAGAGACTGCCAATGGCCAGGCCAAATCACACACATGCAAACAAGGCAATGTAATGGCACTGATTGTTGTCAGTGTATATATTTTTCAGTTTCTTTTGCCATGTGAGTGTGTTGCAACCAGCATCCTCAGAGCCATCTGTTTGGCCTTGGCAAGCTGTAGAATTGAGTTAAAAAAGTGAACAGGCACTAGAGAGACAATGAGCAAAATAGTCAGAGACATGGAAGTTTAGGGCACCTGTGGCACATGAGGCAGAGCTTTCGATCCTCAGGTCCTTGTGTCCGTGTGTTGACATGTCATTGGTCAAGACACTGAACCCCAAGTTGCTCCCAGTGGTCAGGCCAGCACTTGCATGGAAGCCGCTTTCATCCGTTTGTGTTTGTGTGTCTGTGTGTGTTTCTGTTTGCATAGCATTGGGTAAATGTGGAGTATCTAAAGCACTATGTTATCAAACATACAACTAAGAAATTACAAATACAAAGTACAAATACCAAAATAATAATCTAAAACAGTGCTTTTGTTGTGAGGCATCTCACAGCCAAACACTAGTTTTAAACTACGTTTACTACAGTACAATACTGCACAATAAGTGATATTGACTAATATGCTGTAATTCAACCTTCTTGTCATGTACATAAAATCCCCTTTTCCCTGGGAGAAATTGACTTATTTCATCCCTTTCACCCCAGCACACTTGTCCTCCTGTAATGATTTTGTCATATGAACTCGGACACTGTCTGGAGAATCGTGTCTCCAAATAGCCTAGGGTTGCTCTTTCACTTGTAGCACATAACAGGGGATTGTACATGTCATTCTCACCTGAAGCGTGTTAGGTCAGTTTTGCACCAGTCACATGATGGAAACTTTCTCAACTAACTTCCTCGCTGTGAATTCTCCTAAAAATGACCTGCTCTTTTCGCACATGGTCTCATTCAAACAGTACACAGAATTTGTACTAGGGAGCTGGCAGGACTATAGTCCATTTAATGTCCTGTCCAATTGCTGCGGATATTTGTGTTCTCACAAACAGCTCCTCTGGGTAATGTCTAGAGAAGTTCAGGGCTGCAGTGCATTTCAGAAAACAGCTTACAGTATGTGATCCTTGAGGCACAAGAAGTCTTTGGGCCTGTCATATTTAGTTCATATCCCACAGGGCCTGATATTTTTGCCATGTGCCTTCTCAGTGTAAGGTATTAATCCTCATTAGGCTGTTGTAAGACTCTCATTGACTGCTCCAAGGTCTTTGAACCTAGGAGATGCCTTCTGTTTTCACAGTTATATGAAAAGCGGCCCAGTTCTGTCCAGGGAGAGCCGCCCTAAGGACACAAGACGAGGAGCTGAGGAGATTGGAAATGTGGTTTCCACTGAGGGGGCCTGGTGTATGCTACTTTGCTCCTTTTTTTACAGTCTGCCCAAATTGCGATTGTGTATGTGTATTCCATTATCAACATCATGGTGTTTAATGTGTGTGGAATTGAAAAATCGTATCCAAGCATCCTGATGCCATGCCAGGTCTTTCCATTTACTGTAAGTTCTGGGTTTAACTATCCTTCACTTAACTGCTGTCAACCTGGTGGCACTGGGAGATCATAGATAACATCTCATCACAAAAATGAAAGTGTCATTCACTTTTAACACACATAAATATGTTTTTCTGACAAATGTGATAATATGGTCTTGAAAAGTAGAGAAAAGAACATGAGGATGTTTTATATATATATATATATATATATATATATATATATATATATATATATATATATATATATATATATACACATGTTGGTTGAACTAGGAGAAGGATCTGTGTCTCTCCTTAACCTAAGTTGATTTTGAAAGTTAATTCCAATAACTCTATTAGAAACCTCTACTGCCAACCTCTGTCAGCAGAACAGCTATGGACTGTATGTTGGACTATGTTGTGGGCATGTGGAACCAAATCTAAGGTTTGTTTAAAAATTGGCAATGTTTGAACTGTTCAAAATGTTTTGCATTGATCAAACCAAGCAAGGTCAACAGCGATGACAGAGACATAAGATAAGATTTAGTTTCTGTGTGATTTTTTCCTACATCCAGCTCACATTTTTTGGACTTTGGCATTGTTTGATATGGGCACCCATCACAATTGTTACTGTACAACTAAAATACCAAAAACTAATAAACAACTTTGGAGAGTGACAAAGATAATAACCCCCATTATCGCAGTGGACCATAAACCAAAGCAAGCATACTAACTACTACAGTTTACATAATGAGATCAAGGTCACTCACTCAGATGCAGAGTTAGCTAGATTCCTTTTGTCAAACCAGGAGAAAAGGACGTGAAGAAGAAAAATACCTAATTGGATTTAACTGAATTTAGAAGATCAAGATCAAACAGGCCTTAAAAGAAATTAGTAAGAAATTAATTGAATATTAATTTTACAGACACTATGAAGCACAGTCAAAAGGACTCAGAAAATATTTCTGGAACTTGTTGACCCAGTTTGAACAGTTTAGGCAAACACAGGATTATAATAACTAAATTTGCAGATTGCTGATCATGTGACTATTAGCACCACACTCATCGTCCTTGATGTAGAGAATTTGGTTGGCTAGGGCTCTCTCTACTAATTATTATAAGGATCTGGCTTCAACGAGCTGTCAGTAAAGTCTATTAAATCTTAAGCAACCCACTAAGTTACAGAAACTATACTTAGCATCGCCTACAGCTTTACAATCACATTTCACATCCCTGGATACTGTTTTGTGCCCCCAGTTTTAAAAACTGTATTTGCCTAAACACTACAATATACACAAAAGGGTGGGTGAAGTGGACAAATTTGACAACAGTTTCTTTTTGTATAAGATATTCCTAAGTGCAAAGGATATTTTGGTTAATCTGAGAAATCCAGAGAAAAGTATACCCAAAGCAATATTCCTCCCTAAAACATTTGATACACACATTTGGTCCTTTGTGTGTATAAGGCAAATGCCTACTAACAAAATAGATCTGACCTAAAACGGGCTCCATCTACAGTATGAGTTACAAACACCACAATTCCTACCATGATATACCAAATTGTTGGATTAAGTTAACTGCTAAGAATGCTGCAAAAGATTGGAATCATATGGGGGAAGACTACCTCGTAAACAAGCAGAACATTAGAAAAGAACAGGGTTTTCCAAGTTATAACTATGATAGACCACCCTGCCCATACCCATTATTGTGTCATGAAATGAAACAGAAAATGGAGATTTTTAAAAATGAAAGGTGACACCAGTCTATAATGAGCTAGAGGTGATGAGTAATAAATAACTGCCGCAGTGCCCAATTTCCCAAACAAGGTAATATGGGTGCATTATGTGAAAAGTGAGGGCTGGGCTTTATTTCAAGCCAGCACATGACTGATATGCATGGCTTACTTCTGTAATTGTCTAGGTGCATTGGACCCAAAGACGGACATAGCAATCTTTTCAGCCTAGTAATGTAGTATGTACTAAAATGGCCTCAGATTTGAATTATCACTTTGCTCTTTGGTACAGGGATTCAACCACCTATGGAGATGAACATCACAAAGACTTTACCTCTGATGCACCACAAAAGATGCTAAATAGTTCAGGTTTTTTATTTGCAGTATGTAGGGTAGCAAGGAGGCGTGTGCCCTGTTGGGTGGACCGATTGTCCTGTAAGTAGAAAGTCACTCTGACCCCTCTGGGGAAATGAGCAGAGGTACATGTCGCAGAGGGACCTGTGAACAAACACACTCCTAATTATGTATGGTGCAGTAATGGCATTGAAAGCCCTCTAAAGTTAGTATCATCAATAATACAGTGCTTCTTTTAGAGATGTAGGTGTCAGTGTGCTTAGCATGAACTAGACTGGACGTATGATGTGTCATTGAACTGTAGCACTATAGACTTTTTCTGACTTTGTCAAGTCTCTCCTTTACATAAATGCTCTTGCACTTGGTTTTACTTGGCTAGAGTAGTTAAGTGAAATGTGAAAATATTGATCTTGAGAGAAAAGGTAAAACCCTGGCAGCCTTTAATTGTTTACACATTTTAAAAAAATGATATAAAAAATTGGATAATTCAGTTTAAAAATAAAGAAATGAAATAGCTGGCCATCAGCACAAAATTAAATGTAATTACATGCAAATGAATGCACCATTTCATGTTGCGTTCTGATTGGCTGACCAGGGCAAACCTTAATATGTGATACCATGATATCAATATGACATCATGCACAGTATCAAAAAAAGGAAAAAAGAAACATTTACGTAGGCTGAACAAAATTAATGTAGACATAAGGTTATAAACCGCTTTCATAATCTTGCCATGGCTTGATCAAGGTAATAATACGCATATGCAACAAGGAATCATAATATTAACCAGGAGGGATATGTCTGCCCTCCCTTATAACGTAGAACATGACACATTTTCTGATGTCTGCTTTGGCAGTGGATATTCTGACTATATGCTTCACACTGTCTGTGAACATGTCAGGCAGGAAATGTTTTATAATCACTAATCCTGTTATTGGTGCATCTTTTTCAAGCCAATGAATTTTTGAACTTTTAATAGCTGCTTATTGGTTTCATGGATTAGCATTGAACAGAAGCTAATAGGATTTCGCACAATGCTTCCAGTTATAGCTCAGTTGAAAGTCAGGGATGGTTTGCAGGATGTGACCATTATGCCTTAATTGAGTAATAATACTTTTATTCAAGTTAATTTTCTATGGGTCACCCTGGTGTGCTGAAATTGTTTGTCTATTCGCAATTGGGAGTCAGTCTCAATCTTCCTTAATACTGTGTAATAATACTGTGTGCGGTCATTTCACTGATTTGATGAGCTTTCTTTTTTTAGTTTCCCTCTCTTATGGTAAGAGCTTAGGAGTATACAACCCAATTTCCCAAAGGGTTAGGACACTGTGTAAAATGTGAATAAAAGGAGAATGTAATGAAAACAGTTCATTACAAATGACATTCAATTTGAATTTCATGCCAGCAACATATTTTAAAGAAATTTGGAAAGAAGGAAAAGTTGTGTAATATAAATGATCATACCACTAATAACATTAATTGGCATTAGTTTAGTATCACTATCATATAAAGAGCATCCAAGTCTTTGTGAAGTAACGAGGGGCTGAGGTTCTTCTCCTAATTAAAAACTACAAACAACATCAACAAACAACCATCCACAGATATTATTGTACATAGAAATCTCTGTGCACAATGGACAAGGCAAAGAACTATGATGGCTGTGATCGTCTGGCCTTTAGTCAGCACTGCATTAAAATTCTTTTTGATAATCATTGATGCTACGTCCAGAGGACACAAGGCAATGATATAATGTCTTTTTGAAATAAACATTTTAAAATAATAACACTCATGAAGTTACTATAAGGGTTTGGATGTATTGACTTTTACTTTTACCAAAGAATTTCCAGACTGCTGTACAAGTGTGCAACCTCAGCTGGCATAAGACTCAGAATCTATCTTCTCTGCTCAGCCCAGCCATCTCTTTGCCCCTGCTCTGATACAGCTTTGCTTCCCTCTTTACATTCCACACACACAGACACAACACAATTCAGGACGTCATTCTTAGGAAATGACAATAAATAAGATTGCTTAAAAAATTTATTTAAAAGAAGAAATCATTGCTCTTTACTAGTTAGTGAGATGAGTGAGCTGTGGTCCAAAATGCTAGAAGCAAATAGTGCTGTTCAGCGACCCTGATTCCTCTCTACAGTAGGATAAAGTATATTTCTATTAAGAAGTAATTGAATGTTGTTGTAGGTTAAAATAAAACATCTAAGTGTGTGGTTCCTCTTACTGTGAAGTGAAAGCAGTGAAAGCAAAAAACATTCTGTGAGATAAATGTTTTTCTTCAATGTAAGACCATATATTTCTACATTTGTAACTGAATTACTGTAATGGTTTTTGTGATTATTTCAGTGACA
This sequence comes from Channa argus, assembly GCF_033026475.1. Classification (NCBI taxonomy): domain Eukaryota; kingdom Metazoa; phylum Chordata; class Actinopteri; order Anabantiformes; family Channidae; genus Channa; species Channa argus. Next base: position 21,145,156 of record NC_090213.1, on the reverse strand, counting down.
AGATAAAGCTTCTGTTTGATGAGGTGTTTTTGGACCCAGCAGATTAGAACAGTGGTGGAAGGGAACTCATTGCATTTGATAAAAAGAAGAGCTTTTAGGTGTTTCTACTTTCTACATGTTAGTATTTCCATTTTCTGCTATTTCATACTTCAGCTTCGGTACATTTCAGACATAAACATTGTACGTTTAATTGACAACATTTATTTGATAGATATAGTTACTAGTTACTTTTTGGAATCAGATTAATAGTACAAATTCCAGTATAGTCATGTGTTAATCAGTACAATGTAAAATGTTGGTAAAATAAGCTCCATCATTACCCGTTTCAACAATAATGCAACAGATACTATCCAATAATATATTTACTGATTCACTGATTCACTGAAATTAACCGTTTTACTTTTATAACCTTCACAGCTCAGAAGTATTTTCTGAGGTAATACCTTTTTATAGGAAACACTGTGAATATATGATTGTACCTGTAGCAGACTATTTCTACATTGTGGCTTTGCTAATTTTACCTAAGTGAATGATCTGCCAATGATAAGAAAAATGTGCTTTATAAATTTTAAAGACCCCTGAAGGTACAAATGTTAACATAAATGATAAATGCTGACATTTTCACTGATAAAAGACAGATACTAGTTAGAATTATCATTCAGGTATTCACAGATCGTAGGCCATCTTTGATCAGTGGTATCATTCCAGATCCTTGAGAGCCACTGTCCTGCTTTTTTTCCAACTATTCCTGCACTACCTACTGTTGATATATTGAACACCCTTGATCCAGGTAATCAACAGTGGGTATAGCAGGGATGGGCCTCTGAAGGGCCTACAATGAGTAATACTGTCTAATTGTGCTAATTGTCAGGCTCACAATGAGAATTTTTACATCCATTCTTCTTCTTTATCAACCTTTTATTACCTTTTGCCATTATTGCAAACACTGTGGGTTAACAACTAAATTCCTCATCAGAGATTTAGGTGTGCTATCCTGGCAGTGGCTAACACAGCCTCAAGCCCATGCTGTAGTCTCAAGCAGAGATGAGGAACAGCTACAGAGGTCTGGTAAAGTCGTTTATTTATAACTCCACATGCCCCGAAATGTTTTCATTTTCATACTTGTAGACTTCAGACCCAACTGATGCTGACTCAAGTGAAATCACTTGAGGACATCCATCAGATTCTGCGCTGCTCACTGATTATGGATTGCGTAGGAGTTATTGGCAGAAATGTAGGAATGTGTAGGGGGGAATGTGGCTGGGCTTGTACATATCCAAAAATGGATTGGTGCTGTAATTCTAATTCTGATTTAAATTTGGTTAATGAAATCCAATAACTAAATTCATCTGTGCCTACAGCAGCTTTTTAGTAATTCTAAACAGTTTTACATATTTATTGTATCATCTATAGGTCCAATTTGTTTTGTAAAAATGAGGAGATTGTGCATATGCATTGAAATAAAAACAACAAAATAAAGAAATAAAATTAATTATTAATGTCAAAGACTGTGAGGCTTTGAGGAGCCCGTTTTTCGGCACTAACAATTTTGTATGAATTCATTGTGCTCACTGTGCTCAAGTTCCAGCCTGATCTGTCACACACTGACAATTAGTGCCATAGCCTCACTCTAATTAGGCTGTCAGACGGCATGCGTTCAAATGGAACTGCATCCGTCATTTGCCAAATGATGAGCTGCAGTGTGATTTTCCAGTGGTTTGACAAGGTGTGTGCAGCACAGGCCACCTGGGAGACTGGGAGACTGGACGCTGACTGGGCCTGTTCCTTTTGTGTGAATATAGCAGAAGCTGATGACTTGAAAGCTCAGCTGCGGGAATGCTAAAATTATATGTTCAGAGATTTGCTTCAGTCATTGTCACAGAGCCATTATTTGCATACTGTGTCCCTCTGCCTCCATCCAACGCCCAGAATGCTGACTCATTTTTCTAGCGAACTAAAATTGCCCAGTTGCCTACGTTGTTGGTGTCGAGATGCATCAAAGTCGTGCTGAAAGGAGTGATGGTGTTTACCTGGATTCCTTCTTCCCCCCTTTAACTTCTACATAAGAGGCTCAGGCTCAGTAAAATCACTGGGCATGACAAGGGTCAAACATCATTTTGCATTTGGAAGAGTAACCTAAAACTAGACCACCCATCAAACTCAATGCTTTTGCAAACACCTTTACAATTGTCAAAATTGGCCTTCGGTTCTCTAAACTGAGATCCAACAATAAATGATTAGGATTAGAATTTAGACAACCAGTGAAAAAGTAAGTTCCAGATAGAAAAACAGCTATGGAGTGAGAAACAGTGACAGAATGTGGTCCAGATGGCGTAAAGTTATAGGCAACACGGCACCATCTTGAACTCATTCTTTTCCGTGGTTTCCGCCCACTTAAATAGAGGTTTTTCAAACTTACTTTTGGAGTGCGTAAATGTGAAACAGCCTGTTAAGTTAAATGGGGTTAAATGGGGATTCTTAAGGACTTTGACAGATCAAGACAACCAATGGCCACTGGCCAGCATCTGACTGTCAGGGAGTGTCCGTCCTCACTAGTCACAGCGTATTTTTAGCCTATTGGACATGTTGAATCAGTGGTTGGTGGATGGAAATAGTTCTGTATGTGAAATGCTCTGTATATACTGGACCATGAAGCATTACATTTGTGTTTGTTCATGGTACTAAATTATGTGTCAGGTTATCACAAACAAAATGTTGCCAATAAACTCATAATGTAATAACGTATGCATAAGTCCATCGGTTCCATCCCATTGATTCAGACACTTCTACACATTTTTGATTTCAGTTGGAAATCCAAATATGTCAGATTGGATATTTTTCCACAGTAAATAAATTGATACATATGCTTGTAATTGCTTGTAATCTGCCTGTAATTGCTTTACCTTTATCAAGTAAAAATTTGGAGGACATTCAGATGGACAAATCATATTGCTACATGCAGATGCAAAAGTGGTTCTTTAAATCACTCATCCAACAAGCATAAATGCACAATGCTAATGTTGGCTTTGCCAGCTGTGATTGGGTGTATGTGTTAACCATTTGTGTACTTGCTAGTTGCTATGAGTATAAAACAATAGCTGTCTGTGTGCTGAGCTTAACAGTTTAGACTGACTTTTAGCTTAATAACATAATAACATAATACCATAGCTTAATAACTGAGCAAGTTCTGATCGAGTCCTTTAGCAGGCTCGATGCTAAACCAGCCTTCGTCCCTTTGCCAGCTGTACCAGTGAAGTACATCAGATGATGAAGAAAAAAGGATCACTCACTAAATACTATGTGATTTATTTTATGTATATTTAAGAAAGAGTGAATATTATGAGTGTGTTAACTGTTATATAAATTTCTACTAAGTTGACAGTTCAATAGCTTCATCAGTCAGAGCCATGTGTACACTCCTATCCAATAGGATACCAATAATAGTAATAAAACCTGAAAAATGTCCCTTTACAGGAAATTCTGTCTAGATGTGTGAATAAATTGCCAACTGCCTAGAAATGTCAAATAAATTTACAATAAATAATGATTAACAACATACAGTCTGCAATATATTTTATAGATATATGCTAACAATATAGTACACAAAAATATTAGTAGCTGCAGAGGAAAGATCAACCATTTCTGTAGTTTTATCAATAATCCTGGCCTGATGACTGTACCACAATGATTGCTTACCAGAGAAGACTGGGGGAATTAATAAATCAGTAAGCAATGATGAGTTCATGAGTATATGAGTAAATGGAATAACTTCTGATTATCATTATCAGCATTACTTTGACCACTACTGATGTATTAATTTAGTTTCTCACAGTCTGTTCTTAGTGCCAAAGTGTTGCTGTTTCTTTGCCTGTGTAATTATTGTTTAGCAATGTTACTATGTCTCCTGCTTTTAGCAATTACCTTGATAAGTGTAATGTTGTTATTACTTACAGGATTAATCATGAAACAAGATCTAAATGATAAAACACTAAATTATTCTTTGTGTGTCTCTAGGCACATTAAGTTTTTTTGTTTTTAATCCCTTACACCTATAGTAATTACCGTGACAACAAAGTATTTGAGTAAGCAAATAATTGCATCATCATCATCATATTAGTTTATTCGTCTTTCCTCTGGCCTATAGACCTGAGTGGAATTTTTCCTTGGACTATACAGCCATTAAATCTCCATTTGGTTGGAAATAATTAACAGACCATCCTTCTTTTGGAGTCTTTGGAAAGGTGTGCTCTGTTTGGCTCCGAACATGACAGAGTCATTTCTACAGTGTTTTATGAAATTCTTTACAGGGACCCTGCAGTAATGTATTTTCTATTACTTTCCACCAGTCTCACTGTGTTCTCAGGGGTAAAAGCTGGCAGCAAGAGGCAATTCTAGATTCTGTTTGTGCTTTAAAATTGATAAGTGAATCAAAAGGGCATTACATATTTATTATTAATTTCACAATGTGAGGCTGAAAAAATAATCACTGGATCAAACTTGCTTAAATGAAGCAGAATGACTCTGTGTTCAGTGCACCTCCTGCTTGCCAAAAGCCTGTTTTCAGACCTCAGGAACATCTAATGGATGTGCTCCCGCAATACACGCTTGTTTTTTAATAGCCCACAAGATCAATCAGAGATGACGATCAGGATTTCTGTGGGATCGGTTATACTTCTACTAGGCCCACACTGTTAGATGAAAACTATGATTTGTTCCAACTTGGTTTAATCAGTTGTAATAGTTATGATAAAACACCAAGATCAAAATCATACAGAAGTGATTGCTTTTTATGTAACCATGCTTAGTAAGCCAGTGGCGCTCTGGACTGAGACTAACTGCCTGCAATGGACAGGCTAGGGTACTGAGAAAGTACTGAGAAATTGAAAAGACACTGAATTATAGAATAATGCTAAACATTTTGATGAAAACATACAGTAATACATTAGCCTCATATATTGTCTTTTATGAGAAAAAAACAAATAGGAATAGTGAGACACATGCATGCAATTTCAACATGTTTCTTTTTTTTGAATAAATATTATTATCCCAATATTGGTAACAACTGTAATATAAATCCCCCTTTCAAGCACGATTTAATTAAAGACATTGCCAGGGTTTCTATTTCTCCCTCTGCCTCCCTGCCCACATAAGTAAAGGTGGATCTCCTTCTGCTTGTGTGGAGGCTTAACAGTTTTTGGCAGGAAAATGATCCATCATCGTTGAATCATTCTGAGAAGTTGGGGTGCAATCAGTAAGAGAATATAGTGTGATCGGAGAGAAGGTGGTGGGAAAAACAGAGGGGTCGACAGGAGTTTAGGGCTGCAGCTGAATAGCACTCCCAGCATGGTGGGTAAGACTGTAATGCAGAGCAGTGTGGGGTACCAGTGGTTATTTAGGTTCCTTAACTATTCCTTCAGGGCTATTGATGCTTCATGCAGCACCAGCTGGGACAGTGAGATAGTGGTGGTTACACACTGTAACTGTGGTTTACTGATCCTACGCTTCACATTCTTCTTCTTCTTTTCCTTTGGGCTGTTCCCTTTCAGGAGTCGCCACAGTGAATCATGTGCCTCCATCTAACGCTATGCTCTGCATCCTCTTCTCTCACAACAACTAACTTCATGTCATCGCTCACTACATCCATAAATCTCCTGTATGGAAGTCATGATTTGCATGTTCAATTTGGCATGTGTTTTATGCTGGATGCCCTTCCTGACACAACCCTCCGCATTTATCCAGACTTAGGACTGGCACAAGAAGACACTGGCTTGTGTCCCCTTGTGGTTGCATTATCCTACGCTTCACATTCTAATGTTTAAAATCCAAACTTGCGCACTCTGGACAGACTGAGCCCTTACAGACTTTAGTCATGCACACTCAGGGTTGTGTTATAACAAATACACAGAGCATCTCCAGGCCAGTGTTATGTTGAGGGTATCTCCAGTTCTTTGCTGACAGCAAACAGAACTCTTAGCAATCTTCTACTGTAGTTGAGCAGAAATGATGACAACAGAATGATTGCTACTCCCCAAACCTACCTGCAATTTGTCATATTTTAGTTGGATATGTCATGAAATAGTAGAAAATATTCGAGAGACAGAAAAAAAAAACATGTCCAAAGGGAGACAAAAGAAATCATAATTTGTTAAAGAACTGAGTTTAACATTTGGTTAAGTCTGACACTAAAGATTAATTTTTTGCCCACATTCATTTACTCACTACACCACTGATGTTACAAAGTTTCTGTATTTAATTTGTGTTAAGTTAAGTTATAAAAATTTTAGTTTAGTGTGTGGTCGTCTTTGTCCTTCCTCTGAACTATGCTGTGACAAGGGTAAGGAATTGCTAACATGACTAACATTAGTATGCAGACAATCCTGTAGAAAATAAGAGAGCTTTGCCATGTAAACTGAGACACTCTCCAAGAAATTAAATAGGACATAAGGAAACCCAACAGGGGAGTGTACAAGACCTAAATTTGCATTAAGGAAATAGAAGATAGAGTGCTAGTGATATGTACCTAAAGTATCAAAGTTAACCTGAGGAGTAGTTATGATCACCATAAACAATTACTAGCATGGACCATCATAGAACTTTAAAGAAGGCCTCTCCACAACTGGAAGGATGTGGAGGCTATTACCCTTAGTTGGCTTAACTCTTCAGTTCTTTTAAGGCCATAAAGAGGTCTTCAAGACAGAAGTCCACTGTTTGACAATAGCAGTAACAATGTCCTGTAAACTGTTTTTTTTTTCAACTCCGTTCATATTACCTAATTGTGATTTGAGTATCAGTAGGGAAAGTCCAAAGTTAAAGAACTTGATCATTTTCAAGAAGATACAGTATCACAGACAGCTGTCAGGATCTGGACCTTGTTTCCACTTCCTGCCCAGGACTTTTATTTTGTAACCCTTTTTACCTGCTTCCTGCCTCATGTTTTGTTAATCATTCTGACTGTTTTCACCTATTCCCTGGTTCATTTATACCCAGCTCTCCCCACAGTGCCCTATCGGATCCTCACTCTAACTCCTGGACAGTGTGCCTTGCTCCCTGGTTTACATGACATGCTTTTGTGGATTCCTGATTCTTGTTTTTTGAACTCTGTTCTCTGTTCCTGGCCTGAGGTTTGGTTTTGTTATCTCAGCCTTATATTCTTGAGTTTAATGTTTAGCTACCTGTTGTGCTTTTTTTTGTGTCCTCCTCTCGGTAGTGAATTTATGTTGGGCCTTAGTTTTCTTGATTAATAAACCTGGTTATCATTTTACTTCCTCTCACCGTCTCTTCACTTGGGTCCATCCTTATACAAAATTGTGACAACAGCTCTAGTTATGTTAGTTTCCTAAATTGTGAAGGGAGTCCTCAACATTTTAAAAAGGAGCAAAATTCTACATAAATTAAGAGAGCGGGAATATTATTCCTGCAACAGCTCAAGAACATGCCAAACTTGGAAAACAGGGTATAGGCAATTTTTTAATTTAATAATATATATATGTATTTTAATCCTCTAAGCATAGAACCACTAATGTCTAAGTAAGGTATCTTTGACAATAATTTATAGAGAAGTACAAATATTAGAGCAGAAAGCAGCAGAGGTAGAAAGGTAGATATATCTGATGTATTAAAATGGTTTTATACAACTACTAGAGATTAAACTTTATGCCTTACTTATTATATTTCCTAATTATTTTTTATGTACAATAAAGAATATGGTTATGTGAAATTTGAGTCATAAATCTATCTGATCACACCCCTTATATTCATTTCTGGGCACTAAAATCAGGACAAAACATTTTCTTGGAGATTAAATTCAAACATGCTGAGAGGACTAATAAAGCAGGAATTAGAGAGAGGAATTCAGAACAACCTAAAAGACAATGACATTGGGAAAAAATACCACTATATCCTCTGGGATGCCTGCAAAACAGTGTTGAGAGGAAAGATAATAGCAAAAAAGGCAATTCAACAAATAAATAAAAATTGGCAGGAAAAGTTGATTAAATTAGACCTATAGTTGGAGTTTGGAAAGAAAACAGAGTAATGACCAAGATCTCCAGAAAGTACTGCTGACACATGCAAAACTTTCAAAGAACTACTAATGCCATTGCTATTGAGAATGTTTAATTGGTTGCTAGAATGGGGAAACTCCACCATCTTTGGGAAAAGAATGAATTGCAGTAATATCAAAGGAAGGAAAGTATCAAGACTACTCTAATCACAGGCCTGTAAGAGTATTAAATGAAGATTAAACATTTTCTGGATATTTTATACACAATTACTTTTACAAAACCAACGACTAAGATAAGAATTAATGGAAACTTAGCAGCCTCTTTTGAAAGGGGATGTCGTCAGGGCTTCCAGTCGTCATTAGTACTATTGCAATAGGCAGAATAGAAAAATACAATACATACAAGAGCACAAGGTTTTGGTTTGCAGGTTTGGTTTGGTTTTGGTTTGCAGGTGACATTTTAATATATTTTGGGCAACCAGCTAGTTCCTTCCCAGAAGTGGTCATGACCTTACACAATGTAATATGGAGCATTTTAAGAATATAAATTGAATACTAATATATTCCAGGTATTAGCATTTAATTATACAGCTAGCCAGAGAAAGTCAACAAGCATGGCCACTTTGAGCAGTCTGCAGCCACACAGCCCCACACACAGCAAAATGTGTAAATACTACAAGCATTGGCCTAAGAAATTCTTCACTTCTTTTACAGATCTTTTACCTTTTTACTAAGGAAACATACAAACAGATTGTCTACATTTTAGTGAAAGTACAAAAAGTGAAAGTACTCTAGTGAGAAATACTGTACTACTGGGTATTTCAAACAATACAAAACTTTTGGGTTCTGGCATTGTTCATTGCTGTGACAATTTTGGGAAAAGAGACAATAGACGAGGTACTGAAAACACCACTCCCATTTTGCATTGTATGTGGGAAAGGGGCTGAAAGCAAGAGAATTTAGAATTACCATATGTGCTGTATCTTTTATAATTGCAAGTAAGAAGGAGACCAGAAACTCCTACGAGTGAGGACTAGAGTGATGTAATTCTTCATATTTTTGTAATAGAATAATTAACATTTCTATTAAAATCAGATTGAGACCAATTTGGAAGCTGTTGAAAATCTTGAATATTGAATATTTATCACTGAGACCTGAATTTGACTTAACCACCAGCCATGTTTGCTCCTTTTTATCGGTTCTTTTTCACAAACCAAAGAAAAAGGAGAGAAAAACCTTGTAGAACTTAAAGTATTTTAAGTATTTTACTTCTCTTATATCCTTACTTTACCCTTTTTGACTGCATGTTTTTGTGTTCTACTCTTCTTCATCCTAACTTATATATACGAAGCATAAATAAACATAACAAAGTTAGACAACAGTCGTTTAGCAGCTTTATATTTAACGTGTTGAAAAAGTCACATAACAAAGATGTAAATAGAAAATGTAAAGACATAAGTATATGATTAATAGGATTCGTAACAATAGAAGATAATCAGGACAGTAGGGTAATAATTATAAGGGCGATTCAGTGTAAGTTTAAAATTAGATGACTTCATTGGGGGATGTTTAAAGATGAGGGGGGTATTGCTCTTCCAGTGTTTGCAGTGGGTGTTTACTGCACTTTAAAAATAAGGGAATGGGGAGTGGGGGAATTATGCCTTTGACTGCCTGTGGGAAGAAGCTGGTTTAGTTGGTTGATCTGTATCTCTTCCCACAGGCCAGGGGATGGACCAGGTGATGTCCAGGGTGAGTGGGCCCCTTTAGAATGCAGCTTACTTTCTTCTGGAATCTGCTAGTATACATGACTCTGAGGGGGGTGGAGTGTGGTACTGATAACATGCATTGCTTTCCTCACCACCCTCTGCAAGTCTGTTCAGTTTTCACTGTTCAGTTTTCAGTGTGCACCTGGTGAACTAAACCCTGCAGCAGTAGGTCAGGAGACTTTCTATTGCTGACCGATAGAAGTTGGTAAGTAGGTAATCAGGGAGATGGGACTGTTTTACCATACCCAGCAAGTAAGGACTTTGATGGTCCTTTGCCCTTTTGGTAGGAAGTGTGTGTGGTCCAGGTGAGTCCAGCTAAGATGAAAACACCAAGGAACTTAAAGCTCTCTACCCCATGTATGTAGACAGGCTGAATACTCAATTTAAACATCTTTTTGTATCGATTAAATCCAAGTCATCTCTGTCCACTGTCTCAATTATTTTCCAATATCAGTCTTGCTACTGTATAATTGCATCATCACCAAATTCGATGATTGCATTACAAGGGTGAAAGGGGGAGCAGTCATAGGTGAAGTGGGAATAAAGACGTAAGTATGGAAGTAGAATAGTAGCAATATTCTTTGTATGTGCACAGGGATTTGTGCTTGCATAGACTGTGTGTCTCAATCTGTGTGTATGTACAGGGATTTGTGTGTGCGTACTTAGACTTTTGTGTCTGTGCTGGGATTTGTATTTCAGTCTGTTTTTGTGTCTGTACTCAGATTTGTTTGTCTGTACACAAATCTGTAACTGTAAATAATATTTGTGTGTATGTAAAATAATGTGAAAATATATTCATTCAAAAAACTAAATGTAAATGTCTAATTAAAAAAAACATAGGTTTTAACTAAAAGAGCTGGAAAGCTTCCCTTGGCTGTCTTTTTATAGGTGGAATTTTGCTACTGTTCTACCGTCTGCAAGATTTGTGTGTGTACAGCAATTTGTCTGTATTGTAATGTTTTCCTTGCCCTCAGCTTGGGCTCCCAGGCTCAGCCTTACAGTGCTCACAGTGGGCCTTACAGTCCACGCTCAGGCTTAGTGTAGAACACTAAAGCTCTGAGGCAGAGTAAAGCCTTTGCTGAACGGAGGAGCGCAGAGCCGCCCCAACAGTCCCTCAGGTGAGTCTCACCTTTACCTGTCATAACAAACAATGATGGGTGCAAGGCCAAATGGGCAACAGTCATTAAGGCGGATAATTGTGGCTTACTTAAAGCAGGTGGGAACTGTGCACTGTAGGAGCAAGAGGATAAAGATGGTCACAAATACCCTTGCTAACTGGTTTGCACAATTTTTGAGGGTCCTTACTGTGACTACATCTGGACCAGCTGCTTTCTTTGCATTGCCTCTGTGCAGAGTGTGTCTGAACTGATGTTGGTGCAGCTGTATGGATTTGGTCTTTGGTCTTGTTTCTCTGTTGGTGCAGGAGGGTTTCTGGCCTCTGGTGGTCAAAACAGCAGAAGAGATGGTTCAGAGTATCTGTAAGTTTATTGTTTGTGTAGTTTATGGCAAGTAGTCAGTGAGAGTCTTCATCCCCTGCCACATGCACCAGGAGTTGTTAACTGGAGAAGTCTTTCTTTATTCACTGCTTTGTACCTTCGCTTGGCCTTTGTAATATCTCACCTCAGGCATATAAATATAACACAACTCCATCTAGTGATTTCTTTTTCTTTACTGTCAGCAGTAGAACGGCAGTTAATGTTTTATGTCTGAGCCCAGGTTTGCCTTTATGATGGCCACAACCTAAGTTGGTAATGTTTTCACTTATTTATTTAATTTTAGTTTAGATTCTTTCCATTATTAAGTTTAAGTTGCATTAATTTAATTTCTCTTCTTTTTGATTTACCATTCTGCTGGTTCAAGCGTGTTGACCTCTTTAGTTGACTTCTTTTAGGGCCCACATTTTGTTAGTAAGTCAAATTTCTTTGTATATGTTACATTTGGGTAAATAAAACGCATTTTCCTTTGAGACTTTATTCCTGTGTCCTGTGTCTACCTGCTCGGTCCCTGACAGCCTTGCATGCTTTTTTTTTGGTTTCTTTTTTTTTATATGTAGAAATTTCAGATGTGACCGTATTCCTAATTGTGAAGATGTGTTGTTAAGCATGTTTATTTACAAGGTGTGCCTTGACTGAATTGTAGTCCAGGGATGAAGTTAGACTAAAAATCAGCTGATGTCTAACTCAGACCTGCCCGCCAACTTTAATGTGAAGACACACCATCACGTACACCTACAGCCCGTGACACAATTTACAGTATTAATGTTATTAGTGTGAGAGCTCTAACACAGTTGTCACAGTAATGACATGCTTTGTTGTTTCCAGTATTTATTATTCCAGATTCTTCCATAAGATTTTTGGCACGTTATCTAATCCTAAACAGTGATAGCTAAAAACATGGTTCCAACTATAATAAGCATGGAGTGGAGAAGTGTGCTATTACATTGTGTGCTGACAGCTAATGTACAATAAATGTTATGAATATTAATATTATTTTTTTAAATGAAAGGTCTATGGGAGCAATGTTTACACTGTAATATCTCAAAAACTACACCTGGTAGCATGATGAAACTCTGTGTACAGCTGCCCCATGATGAAATGCTTCACATGTTACTGCATTGTCTCTATAGCGCCACCACCTGACATGTAATAAGAATTCTTAAGAAAACATGGGTCCAACTCTAACATGTTAAGTACAATTAGGAGAGATAAACTTTTACTTTGTGTGCTGATAGCTAATGTACAATAATTGTTATGAATATTTGTATGAAATCGTTTTTTTTATTTGAATGGCTGTCTATATAATGTCTTTCTTGGGGCTTTTCACGGAACTGGAACTATTTCGATCTGTTTTTTAAGTCAATCCAATGACTTAAATGAAACTTTACACATAAGTGCAGGACACTATCCTGAACACACATGTTACATTTTCTGTTATTCTCCACTGGGGGGGGGGGGGGGGGGGGCTGTGATGGGGGCTTATGTTTTCGCCATCATATCTTAAGTGTTACAAGAGTGGCAAAGGCTGCAAGCACCTGCAGCAGCAATCACACACTGGTAGGAAATGCCCATTCTAGTTATTATTATTTTGCAGTTTTTCGGTCGTTATCTCCTTCTAGACTGTTTGTCGTAGAAACTTTGCTCCACTTCCTAAAGATAGGTTACTTTTAGTATATGTAGGGTCTTACTTTTCACTTTAATCACTTTTATAGTTTTCATTTTATTTCGCTTTTTGTCACTTTTTTATGTAACTCGATGAGAGACACTTGAAAATTCCTTTCAACTTGCCTCTGTTGATCAGCTTCTTTGTATCTTTTATACTTTTCGAATAATCGCAGTTTTAGTTTGAGGCAGGTTTTGCTGATTTTTCAACACTCCATCAGTACGATTGCGGAGTGGGTGACATCACATGGACTTAAACTTTTAAGCTTCCACTTTTGTCAATTTTTGGCCTTCTTTTTCTTTTTTCTTCAATAAACTTTTATCCTTTTTTTTTACAAATTATACAGCGTTATACAAAACAAAGGTATTTTTGTCTTCTTTCAGGAAATGTAACTCTCATATTTACAGGACTTATGTCACTCTCTCCACCAGAAGCAGAGCCCTTTATACAGAGCTTCAGAAATTCTCCTCACTTTACAAACAAGGGCTGTTTTAAAATCGCGCCATTGCCTTTATTTTATGGAGTGTCTTCAAAAAAAAAGTATATCACCCTGTTCGGTGAAGCCTTCTGCCACTCATAGGTAGGACTAATACTTTTTCATATTTTGAACATTTTGCATAGACAACTATGTTTCCTATGTTTCCTTTAAATTTTAATATCAACTTTTTAATTATTAAGTTTTTCTTTTATTTCTTTCTACTTTTTTAAACTTTTGTTAGTTAAGGATTTTAACAGCTCTCCCTCATAATTTCCTCAGAAATTGCCTTTTCAAGTTGTTATTATAATCATTATTTATCCAATTATATTACAGATGTTATTTTGATTGTATTATAATTGTGTTTCCATAGTTTGTTACAGAAAAACTGCATTAGCAAAAAACTTTTCAAATAATAGACCACAACTACAACAACAATGCACAGTAACCAAACAAAGTCGAACTGATTAACACAAACAGGACATTATTAAGGTAGCTGCTATTTACTGCTGATAACTTTGTTTTAAACTTCATTAATGATTTTCATTTTGGCACTCCAAGTTATTCAGCTGTTTTGTGAAATGACTATTTAGACTGAACAGTACAGCAACAAATGCAGCAACAGATATGCTTTTCTTCCTTCATTTGATATTTTTGTATTTTGTATATGTATATAAGAACCATATGCCTACTGAAGTGAAATTTAAGCTATTGGTACTTGTTGGGTTCCATTTTACAGTATGTACCTTTTACTGGATTACATTTATCTGATATTTACTTAGTTACTTTGCAAATACAGGTGAAAGAGAAACAATAAATGCTGGTGTATTATTATGGATGAAGCAGCTGTAATAACATAAAGTGGTTAAACTCAGCACAACATTGTTATTTACTAGGTAAATGTTTGTTTGCTTGTGAATGTTTGGGCGATTGATGTGCAGGAGGTAAAGCAGTCGTCCACCAATCCCCCAAATGCTGGTTCAATCCCTGGCTCCTCTGGCAAATGTCGAAGTGTCCCTGAGCAAGACACTGAACCCAGTTTAATTGCTACCGGGGAGTGTTGGCCGGCTGCATAGCAGCTCCCCCATCGGTGTCTGATTGTGAGGGCAAATGGGTGAATGAGAAGCAGTGTAAAGTGCTTTGAGTATCACTAGATAGAAAAGCGCTATATAAGTGCAGACCATTTATATTTCTGAAACCTTACTTATAAAGTACATGTGGAACAAATCTGAGCTAAATTTGTCAATGTAATCAACAGCATCTAGATTAATAATGTTAAAGTACTATTTTTATACATTATATTTACAGTATTATAGTTTCTGTGGGGGCCTGGTGGCTCAGTATTACAGCATTGGGTTGGGATGCAGAAGGCTGAGGGCTCAAATCCCACCCCACCAGGTGTGGCCCCGACAAGTCACCAAGGGCCACCCTGACACCGGTTCAGAGTGGCAAGAAGTGCATCCGGTATGAAAACTCATGCCAATCTACATATGGAACACTTTTTGCTGCAGCGACCCCTGAAGGGACAAGCCGAAACATGTTGATCTTTTGACATGGTAAATGGTAAATGGTCTGCACTTAAACACTTTTCTACCTATTGACACTCAAAGCGCTTTACACTGCTTCTTATTCACCCATTCACACTCACAATCACACACACACTCATACACCGATGGGGGAGCTGCTATGCAGCTGGCCAACACTCACCGGGAGCAACTAAGTTGGGGTTCAGTGTCTTGCTCAATGACACTTCGACATGTGACCAGAGGAGTCGGGGATAGAACCAACAAATGTAGGATTGATGGACGACCACTCTACCTTCCTGCACCACATTCGCCCACTTGACAGTATTATAATTTCTGATGAAACCAGCAAAAACTTTTTTAAACTTGACAGCTCCCGCTTACCTCAACTCACTCATTCAAGTCTACAATCCTTCCCGCCCGCTGCGGTCTGCCAACAAACGACGTCTGGTGGTCCCAGCACAGCATAGAAGACACCAAGCAAAACTGTTTAGCGCAATGATCCCACGATGGTGGAACGAGCTACCAAACTCTGCACGCTCAGCTGACTCTCTCCCAATATTCAAAAAACTGCTGAAAACTGAACTCTTCCGCATCTTCCTATGCACTTAAATCTCTTTAAAAAAAAATCCTTTCTGCTCTCTTGCACTTGTATCTTGTGAACTGTGAACATTTTTCTAATAGGACTTTGCTTTGATGTTTTCTCCTTGACTTAGATTTTTGCTGCCTTGTACCTCACTTGTAAGTCGCTTTGGATAAAAGCGTCTGCTAAATGACTAAATGTAAATGTAAATGTAAATGTAAACAGGATACCTTTTAAAATATTATCCTGTTAAGTAAACTCAGAATCCTCCTTTTGTTGTCTTGTTTATTTACATTGTGGTTGGTGGCTTTGGTTCACCTCACTCTGCTCCTCTTCTCTGTTGTCTGCAGATCTGCTCTCGATAGATGCACACCTATATATATTTTTTTAAACTTCAATATTCATCTGAGGTGAGCGAGCAGCACTCCATCCCTGCTGCCCCAATGTTTAATGATTTTAAAATACAAACACAAGCGATAAGCAGGTGGATGGCACTATGGGACTGAACTGAACATTGGAGAAAGAGAGAGAGGGGTAGATCAGAGATCAAGCGCTCAAACAGAACAACAGTTGGCCACACAGCAGCTTGACTCAGCACAACATTGTTATAAATTCATGTCTCTTGCTCTCTGGGCAACTGTTGCTGCCCCAGGCTTTTGTATCTATGTTTGGTTGCCCACTAGACAAACAACAATTCTCATGGCTCTAATGGAAGGGTGGCTTATCTTCATGGTTCGACAGAAAAATGTAAGTCGAGGGTTCAATTCAGATATGTCTCTAAATGGAAAGACCCCTGTATGATCAAACCCACTCCACCATCCTTATAAGTTTACAATATATTGTATTGTATTGTACACAATATAACTGAATCATAACTATACCATAACTATACTGACTCTACAAACATAACACAATTGTTTTAAAATCAATTGTTTTATACTTAGATGATTTTGTTCACTGAATCTTGTCTGAATTCCTCCTGTATTACATGTTATATGCTATGCTTGCATCATGGCTGGTGGATTGCGGTGCTTCCCTGTAGTGAACTTTGATGCAATTGATGGAATGCACCCTGGAGAATATTCAGTATGTGATCAGGCTGAACTACATGTGCTGGAGTTTTACTCTAGCAGATGTACAGATCAGAAGGCCAACGGTCTCTGAGGTTCTGGGAAGAAAGTCAACATGTCAGTCTGATTTTCTATGAACATGTCTTTTTTAATACATTTAAAATCTTATTGTGTATCCAAAGAAATACTGTACATCTGGAGCCCAGACAACTGCAAACACAGTTAAAGATAGAGTAATTTCTGATTTCAAAATTCAAAATGTATGTACACATTTACTATATTTACATTGTACTCCTTTATATTTGCCAATTTTTTACTTTCTACAATATCATTGCTTGTCATCAATTGTATATTTTTTTATTGTATGTACTTTTTTGTACAAATATTTTCCAAAGATTATTTTTGATCTAATCTAAAGTAATCTTAATGTGCAGACGTGTTTTTGGCACATTCCTTAAAGTTAGACTAATGTCATTATAAACAAAAGACAAAATAGAAACTAAAATGAGGCTGACATGAGAATCACAGTTTATTCTCTGAGCATCAAAAGAGAAAGCTTGAATAGCAAATATTGTGTTATCACCTGACAAAGAACTGTAGGGAGGCTGCCATGTTTCTTCGGTAACCCAGAACAGACAAACCCCCACTGTTTAACACTGCTTCAAGTTGAAGCAGCAGCTTGAATTTGGTGAAACACAGCTAGCACATAAAAACATTTTTAGTTAGTCTATTTAAGAACCGATCTAGTATACTTTTACTGCCCCCTTAGAACTATTAAATTGATTTAAAATAAATAAATAAATAAATAAAACCAAATCCAAAAAACTGGTCAACTAAAGTTATGGTCAAAGGCCCATTTGTACTCCATCAAGTATTTAGAGTAGCAAGAATTATTAGCAAAAGTGAGAGGTGTCAAGGGTGCAAACACAGCAACCTGTGGAACATCGGAAAGCAGTCAATCAGCCTGATTTCAACCTGACTGTAAAATGCTTAAGGAGCCACATATACTCATTTGGTCACTCCCAAACACACAGGATGTACATGGAATTATTCAGAAATGAACAAAATACACTTTTAGAAGTAATGTTTCATAAAAGCTGACGTGAATATTAAGAGAAAAATATAATTAGACATTGTTTGCTTTATAATTATTTAAATGCCTAAGTTTCTTCAGATGGTGCCCCAATGCCATGTTATTATCCATATGACAGATATCTCCTCATCCTGGCTCTCAGACTCAGTTCTTTCTCTATCTGTACCAAAATGTGTCTTATTGTGCATTGAGATCAACTCCCTTGAAGTTAATGCAGTTTTTCTGTGTAACACAGAATCAGCAAGACACAAACAGAAGACACTTTCTTTGATATCAGAAACTAATAAATATGGATTTACTAACATGTTTCTAGGCTGCAATAAAAGCTTCTGTCACCTCTGTTTACAGTGTAGGGAAAACATATTGATCTGCAAATGTTAACCACTAATGTCCTGTTAGTGTTCCTTCACATTAAAAGCATTTGATTTCAATAACACCAGGTAGTAACGCAGCCATGATAAATCATCCGTTGTCACTGATATTTGTGGTTTTGGATGATGATGTGGCACCCTGTGGACACAGTAGGCTCTCTCACGCTTAGAAAAGGGGTTGTACAGTGGTATTCAGATGGTTTCAATCTACAGCTTTACTTCCTGATACTACTAAATCTTGCACCCTGCACTGTTAAATAGCATATTGTAGCATTGAGAGAAAACTCTAATAAGACATTGTAAATAAATATCAAATAATATCAGGTCTGCTCTGACCTCCTTCGTGAAGGTTAAATTGGCTCATTAACTACTAACTAACGCCCTCACTCTAATGAGAGTCAGAGGTCCAAGTGTCAGGGTTAGTTAAGTCATTACTAAAATGCCCTGAACCTGCCAAACTCAATATGTCAAACTACATGACACACTGTACTGAAGCACACTGATGGCTTCTGATGGCACTAATTCTAATAATGTTTTGTTGCCGTCTTCGTTTTTTTTTTAAGTGTTTATGATTTTATGTTGCTGCTGTACAGTGTTCGAAGTTGTGGGTCAGGTGGGTCAGGTGAGCATCTTGCATGGCAGCCACTGCCATCAGTGTGTGAAAGAATGGGTGAATGGGAATCAACATTGTAAAGTGCTTTGAATAAAAGTGATATATAAGTGGCCATTTACCGTTTAAAAACACAACCATCTGTGGCTTAATACAACACTTCAGAAGTAATATGAGCGGCACAAAGACTCAGCAACATATTAGAGATTGGGGTAAAAAAAAATTTAAATTTGGTCATGATGACTGGTCAGACATAGTTGGACCGAGTCGGTTCAGTCTGGCTCAGTCTGTGCTAACAGTTGGTAGAGAGAATCATTAAGTGTGTGCTTAATGATTAATGATAACGATAATAAAGATTGTAGTCTTTAGTATTAAGACCCACTGCATTCAAGCTTTTCTAAGATTTTTAAAACGTTTAATATTTAAAACCAACATCAGTGTCAAATCAAGAAACTGAAGGAACTAAAACTTGCAGTAATTACATCTTTAGCATAAGTCATTTCACCTTTATTCCTTTATGTGCTGTAGCTCATTATTCCACATTGTCCTTGTCTCTCTATCCAGGATCTCAATTCTTTTATTCATATTTTGAAAGTTAATGGTGTATGTAGAGAGGCGAGTTTACTAGATTTTGTAATTTCTTTTTTGTTTTTGGGAACATTTCTTTTTAATTACTACTATCTCCGTTACTGTTTCTAGTTACAGATTTAGTTAATAACTTTGAATATATCTTGTTGACATTTTGTGATTTGTGTTAATAATGCTGACAGTAAATAACATAAAAATTAGTATTTGTTAAAACTCTTCACTACCCTTCAAAAAACTGAAGGGGCTTTCACAAGTTTTACAATCTCAGGGAGCTCACTAAGATTGTACAACTTATTTACAACTTATTTACAACTTACTTCCTAGAGTTACAGGGTGAAAAAATAACTACATTTAGGCAAGTCTTGGTTAAAATATTTAATGATTATTTTTTGATTAAAAAGTAGTATAAAGTTTATTTTAGCACTTTCTATTAAACACATATTAAAACCACTGTTAAGAATTTTAAAAGCTTACTTGGCCTAACAATATGCAACTTTGAAGTGATCTCTAACCTCAGCTTCTCAGCTTACCATCTTCTTTTAAGCTGTGCTCAGTGAGGATTCAAATTTATATGATCAAGAAAAAATAACACCTGTGGAACATAAGACAACTTTTATTCCTCATTGCACAACTAATCTGGTGCAAACTGATTCAAAATCAGTGAAGATAACCAAGTACTGATCTGCAAAAATTGTCTGAATCTCTTTAGAGCACATTACCTGTGAAGATATTCATAACTGTACGGAATCATGCAATAAGAACAACATTTCTAAAGATCCTGGGCTGTCTAATTAGTATAGCTGAGTACCTTTTTTCATAGATTTGAGCCTGAAAAAATATGTGCATTCACTCATCTCTAAGGTTAATGAAAATCAAATCTTTGAACTTATCTTCCTTTTTTAATTTTGTAATTTAACCAATGTGCATTCAGTTTCACCTGTCATATTTAGTCAGTACTCCACATCTGGTTTTGCCAAATAATCGTGAATTCGGGGTGAAAGAAGTATCTCTTACATGATGTGTATTATTACTTGACTAGAATAGAAGGACCTGCGGGATGTGGATCAAGGACCTTTTGTTGGTTTTGCACAAACGTGTTGACCAAACCTGCTTTTTTTATGTCATATGCATTTTATGCATCTAATTTTGCAACTGTTTTGTAGGAAACATTAAAATCTGATTTATTCATAAAATAGAGACATTTTGTTAATTTCTGTGAATAGTAAAGGCTGTGTATGATTACAGCAGTTTTTGCAAACATGTTGATATTGAGCATATATCAATGCATATGTATCATATTTTATTGAGCATCAATATAACTTCCCTAATCAATGTTTATGGTATTGTATAGGCCGTCACAGCAGTCGAGTAAAGTAAGTGGAGACAAAGATCTGCCTTAATAAACTCTAAGTTTAAAGTCTGTTCAGATGCAACATGTTTATTGACCTTTAAACAAAAGCTTAACCAAAGTAATTTTTTGCTCGAACCTTACAACACACAGTACAGGAGCAGAACTTGGGTCTGTGGTTTTACAGTCCTGTACTTTGTATGCCCACTATTCACCCCAACCACCTTGTTACTTAGGCTTTGTGTTAATAAATGCAGCACTAAATTAACAGAAAAAATGTGTTGCAGAATATAATTTAATACATTATAAAATGCCAATCTCCATATTTTAGGTTTTATCTATGCATTCAGAACATTTAAGCCAAATGCAAAAACAACCTTTACAGTCATATACAAATACTGATCTTTTCTTACATTTTCCTTGTTTTTAATCTCGATTGCAAATATTGAAAGCAGAACAGGATTTGATAAGGGATTTAATATCTCACTTTAAAAATGTTAATGAACGCCAGTCCCAATTATAAGTTACCATATCAAGAATCAAAGGGGCAACAAAAGTTCTTGGAATCATTATCACTTTTGCTGCTAGGCAACCTGCTGTAATCCAGAGCTACAGCCTTCATCATGGCAGCCCTGTGAAGACACATCTATTCTTGGTAATAGGAGCTTATAGACCTCATGTATTCCCTGAACACTGTGTGAGCTGAAGGGCAGAGGCTGTCACTAATAGATTTACTCCTTTGATACATTTTTATGTGTGATCAACTGCTGCACTTTCTCATTTGAGTGTACTTCTGAAATTAGTGTCATGATGAGACAAACTGGTACGGCTTTCATCAGTAGCTGTAGCACAGTTTTACCTGAGGTGCTGCTGACAGGAGACTGTATATCAGTACAGTCAGAGACCAACTACACTCAATTTAGCTCCTGTATGTGCTGCCAGCTTGGCTGAGATGCTGATGGTGGTGCTTATCCAACTCTTTACATAACTGAAGCCAGTTCCAAAAGTTTATGTATGTATGTATGTATGTATGTATGTATGTATGTATGTATGTATGTATGTATGTATGTATGTATGTATGTATGTATGTATGTGTGTGTGTGTATATGTATGTGTGTATGTGTGTGTGTATGTCCCACTAGGATCATCCCAGAGATCACAGATGAAAGCTAAAACAATCATAGGCACATAATGCACCAAACAAAACCAATTTGATTAATCCAGGTGATTCCATAAGCTTATAACATCCCTAAACCAATGAATTTGGCTGCACTTTCTTTGTTTCACAGTAAATAATGAGGAATACTTCACTCCAACTTGTGTTGTGGAAACTTCAGCTCAGTCTGCTGTTTGTGTAAAATATTTCTGCCTCAGGTTGTATGCTCCTGCTTTTGCAGGTTGCAGATTATGATTAAAGTAATTCAAGCATGACCGGCCTTATGCCTCAGAGCCTTTGTACTGGACAGTGTTCAGCCTGCTGCCTGTCCTGATGCACTGTATCTTCTCTTCATCCTGTAGCCACAAAAATCCAGGATTCTTAGACACATGACAAATTGTTAAATAAGGAAACAGTCTAAAACCTGTAAAGCGCAGATATTGAAATGCTATGTTTGTTTTTATTCATATTACTCACATTACTTTTTTTGCAAGGGAGCAAAGGGAGTCCAAACCAAAACTAAGAAAATAAGAAGTGGATATTGGACATTTGTCAGGTGGCTTGTAACGTGTCTACTAATAAATGTTGCTGATATTGCTTCCAATCAAAGGTCACGTTAAACAAATATTTTCCATCACTGACAGTTTTTTTTCAAACAATGACAGAGAAATCAGAAACTGCAACTCAAACTCAAGCAATTCAAACCCCTGTGTTGCTGTTGGCAAGTCTGCACAAGAATTACCAATGTCTAGTCTTGTCTTTGATCTGACCTGTATGACCTGTTGTCTGGCTTAGCAATTGCATTGTTTTGCTTTACAATTTGTTAAGTTCTGTGGCATCACACTGATGCAGGCAGGCGCCGACACCTTTTTAATATTGAGCAAGAGAACATTATGGAGGTAACTAAATCTGCTGGGAAAAAAGATTCCCTTCAGGGCATGACCTTGACATGGCACTTTAATGCATCTCACCATCCAGGTGCTGACAGCACGTTAAAAAGACACAGACTGAAGGGTTTGACTATGTGTCACAGAGGGCTGCAGATGCACCTCTGGTACAAAGGGAGTGGATGCTGCAAGATTTCTTGCTACTGTAGCAAATACTTACAGGATGGGAAAAGTCCCAATAGGGCCAGGGGGTTTTGCTTTAGGCATGTGCAAACTCCCACAGGATAAATAAAGATCTTAGCACGCATGCAAACCTTGGCAAAACACCAGTCGGTGGCAGTGGTAACATAGACTGTAGACTATACCAGAGTGGTGCATTGGTGCTGTTGAACCTTTATCTTGCAGCTTTCAGACACTGTCTCACTCTGACAAACAATTCGAATTCATATTTCTTAACTCCTTTTTTATTTTTATTAATAGGCTCACAATTCACAATAATAGTTCACAATTCATCTATACACAGCACATTAAAAAATAAAAACTGATGTAGGGCAGCAACAAGGTCCATATACCACAGGGGTTGCAAATTGTGATAGTGTGTCTCTTCATTGTTTCTCTCCAAGCTCCTATAAAAAGCATATTCTAAATGTTTGTTCTGTATATTAATTAATCAAAAATGAAATGCAATTGAATAAGTATTAATAAATAATGCGTAAAAAAAAAATTAATAACAATTAAATCTTATGATGGAACTGTCCAAAATTATGGACAGTACCAAGCCTAACACAACCACAATCCATTAGTAAAGCCAGGATTTTGTGCGCATAACAATGGTGATGATAAAACTTTAGGAACCAAGAAACTATACAGCTGCCACTGTGGATCAGAAGGTAGAGCTGATGTCTGACAATCGCAGGATCAGTGGTTTGATTACCAGCTCCTCCTGTCATGTGTTGAAGCATCCTTGAACAAGACACTGAACCCAACTTAGCTGCTCTCAGTGCATCAGCTCCCCCATTAATCTCTGTGTGTGTGAGAGAGAGTGAGAGAGACAGAGAGTGTGTGTGAGATTGTGAGATAGGGTGAATAAGATGCAGTGCAACGTGCTTACCAGAGTATGGTAGAATAGTCCTGTATAAATACAGACCATCTACAATTATATGTCTCAGTTATGCAATTACATGGCACTAAGAAGTGATGGACACAGCTGGGACATGCTTATTGTTGTCTGAAGTCAACTGGTGCTTGAAAACAGGGCTGTTTACATATATGTTTTCTGATAATTTTAAGCTTTAAATGACTGGTTTCTTTATTTTCAGTTTGTTGTACAGCTAAAAGAAGAAAAGAATAAGTTCATGTTCTGCCTCTGCCATTTACATTGTATGCAATTTAACTTTGTTTGCTGTCTCAAAATGGGGGGTGTTATGTTGCAGCCATAAGCCATTTGTACAGCTTTGATTTAATTCTGGTGTGTATAGATCACACAAACAATACATTTGCATAAAAAACATACCAAGATATTTTTCTTTCATCAAACTGAAATGAGAGATCTTGGGACAAAGCCTATTTAAATAAGTCCATAAGTAAAGCACTCAAGAGATGCTTCGTATTGACCTGCCAAACGTTTTGGGAGAACTGTGTTTACAATTATAAACTGATTGACACCAGTGCAGAGCAGCTGTTTGGTCAAACATGGGAACAATCAATAGAGACTCTTTATTTTGCTCTGCAAACTGAGTCCCAGTGTGGCTCTGTAAAATGTGGTACAATATTTGACATGCTAATATTGTTTTGAGTGATCATCACTTCCCGCTAGGATCACATAAGTAGGTAAACAATTGTGAATGATATGTGTGGTGAAAACACTTGAGAGCCCGCAGGCACTTTATGCATGAACATGCTGGCATTCAGCTTTGCAGTGTCTTTGCATTTAGACTGACCTTTCTGAAAGTTGTTACTCAGGCACATTAGGGCTAGTCTGACCAACTGACATTTATTTTGAACCAGTACACATATTTATTTTTATTTACATATATGCTGATCTTTTGTGCTACTTATTATTTGCACCAATTTACAATTTTAGCTAGAGCAAGTTAGGTTTAAAACACAGTTTATGAAAAAAATAAAAATAAATGACATACTCATTTACCTTTGCATTTGTAATTGTTCCTTATCCCTGAACCTGAAGAGGTATGATATAGCTATAGAAACAAATTGTCTGGTAAAGAATTAACCTGAGCTTTAAAAAGCAATGAAATAAAACACCATTAAAGGAAATATGAAAAATATGATTTTTTATGTTTTATTAGCTATATATTTATTTTAGTTATCTTTCTCTGCATGTTTTTTCTACATAATCTGAATAGACTACATAAATTGATGAATTCTTTAGTACTGATTTTGCATGTAAAGCTGAAAAAGATATTTGTGCTTAAAGAACTGGGGCGACTTTAGTGGAGGAAGTTAAAGCACTCATCCTCCAATCCCACAGCTGTTGGTTCAATCCCCGGCTCCTCTTGTCACATGTCAAAGTGTCCTTGAGCAAGACAAAGAACCCCAACTTAGTTGCTCCCAGTGAATGTATGTCCAAATGGGTGAATAAGTAGCAGTGTGAAGTGCTTTGAGTGCCAATAGGTTGAAAAAAAACTTTATAAGTGCAAAGCATTTAACCGAAATGTTTCCCTTTGCTGAGAGCTGATTTGAAGCTAAACTATTTTTAAAAAGCTGAAAGTTCTGCTTTTGCTAAAATAGCTAAAACATTTACTATAAAAATCTAAAGGAAATTGAAAAAAGTAGAAAACATGCAGAAATCAAGGATGACTTGACTAAATGTAACATAAAATAGTAGCATGAAAATCCTGGAAACTGTAGTCAAACACCTGAAGAAAAGTAAAGTTTATAAACTTCTATCACCATTTGAAAACATAATGTTAACGTCGACGTCTCAGTAGGTCAAAGTATGCAGAACCAGACAGAAAGTCTCAATGTGGAGAAAGTTGACAAGATTCCATTGTTTAATCAGTGAACCTGGACCTATTAATGCAGGTAGAATAGAAGCACAAACTTGTCTGTATGTGTGTGGTTGTGTGTGTGTCCACTGCAGGTAGACTTCACCACAAACTCATTTTACCATTTAAACGCAAAACATTTGAAAAATCAATAGCAAAGTGTAAAGTGTTTAGACAAAGCTCTGAGGCTGATCCCTTGGCCTCGTTCAGCTGTGTTTGTTACCATGGCAGCTTTCAGTCTGCTAAGTCCGTCACAATTGCTGAAGTCAGGTTATACTTCTCAGACTTTGCCTGGCAAAATGTGTAAAATTATTAGTCATATTAAAAATGTAAGTAACAGAAGTCTTCATCGTTCACAGTTGATATACTTGGCGGCGGTTTTAAAACAGCCCAATTCATGATTTGAGGAAAATTCCTTCACCTTCGTTATGATGGGCTCCAATGGGAGTTTCAGACGGCACTCTCTTCGCTTCTGAACAAACACCGTAAGTTCTGTCGCCATAAGAGTTATATTTCCTGAAAGAATGTATATGTATAAGCTGAGGAAAAGATGAAAGTTGACTGAAGACAAGAAGAAAAAAAGCTGGGCTAACATTCTAAAATACACTGATGGGAGTAGTTAAAAATTAAAAAACTTTGAATATTCAAAAACCATGAAAACTATTATAAAAGCTGAACTGAAGACTAATAGCTGAAGGTCTTGTGACTTGCTGAAAGTTTGAATGGTTTCTCTAGGAGAAAGTATGTCTGACTAGTTAAAGCTGAAAGAATGCAAAGCTGGAAAGGAGCTGAAGATTTTCTCAATATATTTGAATGAGAAAAAATCGCAAAAGAAAGCTGAAATTTTAATCAAAAAGTATAAAAGATATTAAAAACTGACAGTTAGGTTCCAAAAAACGTATGGAAGATTAAAATAACATTACTGTGAATGCTAAATTAGTATTCACAGTAGATAATAAGTACTGCAACAGGATTAAACAAAATACTCTCAAAATGTGTTGGATTAAAATCTATCCAAATAATGTAGCGCATATATTAGAAACATACAACCTAAAAGTGGGTTTATTAGATTATAATTTCATACTTTTTAGAAAGTTAGAAAGGAGCCATTATAGAACCTCAAATAAATATGAAGGAAGGCATATGAAGGCATTTCTTACATTCAGAAGAAAGATTTAGACAAGTGAAATGGAAGAGCATAACTCATGAGACTGTGAGCTTGTGATAACTTTCAAACAAGCCATTTCAACATTTACTAAAATCACAATACTGAAGAAAAACAGAAACAAACTTTACCCTTGCTAAATGACAACCTTTTGTATTTAATAAAGTCCAGAGATTGCAGCTCTAAAAAATACATTTAAATCCAGCTTACAAACTAAACAGCTACTGTACAAAAGCCTTAAAAATAAAGTGCAGCTTAGAAGGACAAAGCAGTTATTTTAATGGCAAAAGGAAATACACAAGGCTTAGATAAATGAAGTTGATCATAAGGACAGAATTGTGGTTGCAAATTATTTTAATGAATATTTTATTGATTTTTGTGATGCAACCAAATAAAAACATTCCAAAATCTCAATTACCTGTGCTCCTAAAAGATGCTCCCATGGTAGATTATAAGCAAAGCTCTGAGTCAGGCATATGAATAAAACAATTTTATCTTTGTCAAACTAAAAAGCAAAGGCTATTTGGAGACTTGATGCTCAACATTTAATAGTCTCTGTTACTCATATTAAAAATAGGCCAGTAGAGAAAAGTGTTTTACCCAAAGTTTTAAAACCTTCTATTGTAACTACAGTATTTAATACTACAGGCCCATTTTGCTTCCTATATCAAAGATTATTGATAAAGTATTTTCAGAACATTTTGTAGATTATCTGAAAAAGGGGAATCTATCCCATTTTATCCAATTTGGCTTCAGAATAAATAATTTAATTATTTTGAAACAGCATTTTGCTACTTAATTAAAATCATTAGGACTACTATGAATGAAGGAGTAGTAGGAGCAGTGTTCTTGATCTACGTAAAGTCTTTGATAAAAATATTGTATTTTGATATGACTGATATATGATATGTGATATGATATATCATAACTGATATTATGAGCTGGTCAATTATTATTTTTCTAAAAGCAAGAATAAATTGAGATATTCATATCTGTCAGGCCACACTCAGTCTGATCAGGTAAATCAACATGAACTTGTAATATGGGCTAAGGTTCCATAGTGGGGCCATTGTTGTGTCCCTTTTGTGTCATGATGTTGAAATTTTGATGCACACAGATGATGCAGTGATATACACTCATGGAAAAGTTGCTGCTAAACTGTTACATACTATTGAGAAAAAAAGTGGCTTACATCATCATGTCTTGCATTGAATCTTGGAAAAAGGATGTATATAAATAATATAACATTCTCTCACTTCAACTATTGCATTTGTTGTTGCTCCCAGGCAAGTAAGACAGCTTTGATACAAGCTTCAAATCCTGGAAAGAAAACTACAAGTCACATTACTGCCATATAAGAAGTAAATACAATTTGTAGAATTTGGTCATATAGTATTCTTATCTGGTCATATATTGTTCTTACAGGGGCGGCTGTAGCTCAGTTTTAAAGCAGTCGTCCACAGACCGCATGTTCAGTGGTTTGATTCGCAGTCCCTCCTTTCTTTGTGTTGAAGTGTCTTTGGAGAAGATACTGAACCCTAAGTTGCTGCCAATGGGTTGAAGCCACCATCATCAATGGTAAATGGTCTGCTCTTATATAGTGCTTTTCTACCTATTGGCACTCAAAGAACTTTATACTGCTTCTCATTTACCCATTCACACACACACATCACACAAACTCACACACCAATGGGGGAGCTGCTATTCAGGCTAACACACATTTTGCCTCTACTTAAAAAAATATACAGCTGGCGAATGTGGAATCCCCAAAAAACTTTCTATCATTGCACAATCTGCTTTCCCATTAAGGAATGGAACAATTTTTCTGATACTTTGAAAATGTGTTGAATTTCATAGTTTTTCTTGTGAAGCTAAAAAACTTATTTTGAGGAACCAAATATGCAAACATTAGTTGAATTCTGTAGAGAAAAGAGGAGGGTGAATGTGTGTACACGTGTTGGTGGTAAAGCTAAGGTATAACATTTGAGATGTGCATTTGTATTCTATATTATTTTAAGATTTTAAATGTGTATCTGCTTGTTCATACTGTGTGTCTGCCAGGGACTACAGATGGAAATTGGCCAGTGGCTAAATCTGGTGCAAGGCATCTTGTCTCATTTTAGGATTTTAAAATGAGACATATGCAGCGGACGCCAATGCAATGTGAAGCAGCAACAACCCAGGTTCATCATCGACTGAAACGTTTATCATCTATTCATAACTGATACTGAGCCTATTTAACACAGTAACAGTAGCTGGTAGTCATTTTTCTATCTATGACACATAAGAGGTAGACCAACATGAAATAAATATTCATACCTAGACATTCATACATATCCATGCCCATTCCACAAACCATTAAGATGTTTAATTTTTTAGGGATCCAAATTAGCTGAGGTTTTCCCTTATGTCCTGCTGGCATCTGGTAGCTTTATCTTGTTTGCATCAAATGTTCAGAGGTTACAGTGCATCCAGAAAGTATTCCCAGCGCTTAACCTTTACCACATTTTGTTATGTTACAGCCTTATTTTAAACTAGATTTAATTCATTATATTCCTCAAAATTCTACAAAGTATACAGCACAATGACAACATGAAAGAAGTGTGTTTTTTACAAATTTATTAAAAACTAAAAAAAAATATTCATGGCCTTTGCCATGACATTCAAAATTGAGCTCTGGTGGATCCTGTTTCCACTGCTCATCCTTGAGATGTTTCTACAACTTGATTGGAGTCCACCTGTGGAAAATTTGGTTGATTGGACATGATTTGGAAAACGATACATCTGTCTATATAGGGTCCCACAATTAGTAGCGCATGTTAGTGCACAAATCAAGCCATGAAGTACAAGGAATTGTCTGTAGACCTCCAAAGCAGGATTGTATCGAGGCACAGATCTAGGGAAGGGTACAGAAAACTTTCTGCACCATTTAAGGTCCCAGTGAGCACAGTAGCCTTCATCATCTATAAATGGTAGAAGTTTGTAACCACCAGGACTCTTTCTAGAGTGGTCCAGCAGGCCAAACTGAGCGATTAAGAGAGAAGTAATGATAGACTTCAGGCTGTAATTGGTGCTAAAGGTGTTTTTTCAATATATCAAGGAAAAGCGGTGAAAACGTATGTGCGTGTGGTTTTTAATTTTTTAATTTTTTTTTTAATAGAATTGCAAAGTTTTCAGACAAACTTCTTTCACACTGTCATTATGGGGTATTATTTGTAGAACATTTGAAGTAAATAATGAATTTGATCCATTTTGAAATGAGGCTGTAACATAACAAAATATGGAAAAAGTGTAGTGCCGTGAACACTTTCTGGATGTACTGTAAATTTCACTGCTCTCTGATTAGCTAGAGGAACAGCGATGTGATTGGCGGACACTGTCACGATTTTGTTCGCTGTGTTTAGTTTGTCTCTGTTTTCCCCAGCTTTTACTTTGTAGCCCCTCAACCTACTGCTTGTCTTTAGTGTCATCAGCCCCTGATTATTTTCACCTTCTCCCCTGTCCTCTTTAAACCCGGCTTTCCCCTTAGTTCCCTGCCAGTTTGTCTTTTTTTTTTTTTGTTACGTTGCATGCTTCTGGACAGCAAACCTCTGGATCTTTTCCCTGTTTGGACTGTTGTTTCTCTGTTCTGCCTGTTCCCTGTTTTCGGACTGTTTCTGCCATTTTGTTCTGAGGTTTGGTTTTTTTATTGGTTACTGTTTTTCTGTCTTTGTTTTACACTCCTGTATATAGGTTTATGTTCCAAATCATAGTTTATTGCCTTTATTGCTAGTGTTTTCTAGCCCTCGTGGAGTGATTTCAGTTGTGTCCCCCCCCCCACCATTTATACCCACTTACTATTTATTATTACTAAAACCTCAAAAACCTAATACTAAATCTGTGACTGACACAGGGTGTTTTGCTTTACCCACAGGGAAACTGTGGAGAGAAAAATTTAGTTTAAGACTTACAGGATGATGCACTAAGACCAGTCGGATAATTGGTTGGGGATCCCCTGAAAGCTGCAAGGATCTTACACCCACAATACAATATAATGAAAAATGGAGATAAAAAATTTTTGTAGAATGTAAAGGTTCATTGTTTATCTTGGCGCAGCTGAAAACAAAAGGCTTATTAAAATGCAAAATTGTATTATTGTGGCCGTATATGGACGGAACTAGAACCCCCCCCCCACACACACACACACACACACACACACACACACACACACACACACACACCCTACACCCACCCTGTTTGTTTTCCCAGACCAGTGTGTAACCTGGAACATTTACATTTACCTTTAGTCATTTAGCAGATGCTTTTATCCAAAGAAACTGGGCGACTGTGGCGCAGGAAGGTAGAGCGGTTGTCCACCAATCTCACAGTTGTTGGTTCAATCCCCGGCTCCTCCGGTCATATGTCGAAGTGTCCTTGAGCAAGACACTGAACCCCAACTTAGCTGCTCCCGATGAGTGTTGGCCAGCTGCATAGCAGCTCCCCCATCGGTGTATGAATGTGTGTGTGATTGTGAGTGTGAATGGGTGAATAAGAAGCAGTGTAAAGCGCTTTGAGTGCCAATAGGTAGAAAAGCGCTATATAAGTGCAGAACATTTACCATTTAAACTTACAAGTGAGACTTAATGTAACCTGAACTTGTAGGGTAAACGTTGTCAGCTCTAACTTCCCTGTCAACCACCGTTTACAGGAGCACAGGGCTGAACTCGCACAGCGAGAGAGCACAGTGGTAGACGTCAAGACTATAAAAAACAAGCTGGTTAACAATCTTGTTTACCTTGCAGGGATCATTGCTCTACAGTATATTTCCCCTAATACATGGGAGTAGAAGTTAAAGGTCTCCTGTGGGAGACATTCGGGGACAGTACAGACTGTAGGTCAGATTTGCAAGAACATTTGTGATGATTAGACAAAATTAAAACGTTTGGATTTTAAAGGGATTGTTTGAATTTAATTTCCTTGAGAGACTTTGACACCTTGACCAAAAAATGTGATCAACAAAATAACAACTATTCATCCTCCAAAACCTTGTGAAGCCTTGTGAATCCTCCAAAGCCTGACCAGTAGTAGACATTGTATCCTGCTTTGAACCAAGGGTTTGACAGAGAAACTAATGGACTGACCAGTGTTGCCTTCCTCAGACTTTGCAAGTCTACAGTGAAATGTACAAAAGGAACAAGCGAGCAACCACCATCTTGTCAAGTGTAGATGATTTAGTGTTTAATAAAAGGCCAGTACTGGCAAACCATACATAGTATGCTCATAGAGGAGTGCTGTTGCAGTGGAAATTAAGTACAGGAAAATTGGACTGCAGAAAGTACAGTTGCCAAAGGGGTGGAAAATACAAGCTAGTACCTCGCATCTCAGGCTGGCCAGAGACTGTGTGCATTTCACATTGATGAAAGCTGAAGCACACTCAGTCATGTAGAACTAATGGACAGGTGGGGCTGAGAGCGAAGAGCTACTTATCCCACCACCCACAAAAAACACAGCTTAT
Organism: Channa argus; assembly: GCF_033026475.1. NCBI lineage: Eukaryota > Metazoa > Chordata > Actinopteri > Anabantiformes > Channidae > Channa > Channa argus. The sequence goes on along the minus strand of NC_090213.1, from coordinate 21,112,858 downwards.
CATATCAGTGCTGACCCCACCCCCCCCACACACACACGTAAAAAGCCCAGTTTAAAAAAAAAAAAGAGGAATAAGAGTTGAGCCAGTAATCAGAGAACACTTCAACAGTTTAATCAGCATCGCTTGTCTGATGAGGAAGAACACTTCTGTTTTTTGTGGGCAGGAGCCTTCATTAATCATCCTCAAAAGAAACACCACTCCACTAAAACTTGAGTTGAGGACCCTCTTTTCCATTGGAGTCTATTTACAGCAAAGTTGAGAAAATTGGGAGAATTGGGGAAAGAAAGCAATGCATGCTTTTTTCCAATCAGTCTAATCAGCTTTGGTCAGTGTCCAGAGGTTTAATATTTCAAATGAAAACCAGACATCTACATGCTCGTTTGATTGTTTTGTGCACATTCCCATATTTCTATTTCTTCCGTATTGTATACACAGGACCTCAGTTCCCTGCCACTTTGTCTTTTTTGTCTTTTTATTGTTTCCACTGCAGTGTTATCAGTTAACTTAGACCACTGAACTGTTCTCTTTCTTCATAGAAAATATGATACAAACTATGTGATCAGACATTGATCCCCCATTAATATTAACACCTGGTGGTTTTAATATAAAAATATTATGAACTAATAAATGCCGTGTCATTATGTGTTGACCACCTGTCAGCACAGTGTTTAAAATCCGGTTCACCTTTACCAACAGTGACCTTTGACCCCATTTGCTATTAACTTGTCATGATTACCATATTGTAGTTTAAAATACATTGTTTTCTTATAAAAGTACTTTTACTTTTGTACTAATTAATGTAATGACTTTGTGTACTTCTACCACCACTGCAAGAAGTGTATCACATTTTACTGCATATAGGGCCGTGTGATCTACAGACTGATCAGAGTGGCCATGCTGACCTTTATCCTCCATGACATAATCAGGACCAGTGTTATATCTCTTTTCTAATTGGTGCATGTGCACATATCCCACCACTTGAGGTGAAAACTGAGTGAAATTAATACAATTTTTATGTGAATCACATTTTAATACAAATGCAGTTATTTTGGATAGCAAGTTGTCTTTGGAGAAAACTACTCGGGGTGAAAGTTTGGCAGTTTATCCATGATCCTGCAGTCTGAGGAATGTTATATTTCCAGGACAGGTACATGCAAGGAGATGCAATAATTGAATTCTGCCAGATACTGGGATATAATTAATTCAGTGTTATTTAATTAAAATCTGAGCCTGAATAATGTAATGCCACTAATGGTTATTATTTGCAAAAAACATCACACTGCAGTGAGCATTAACTATGGAATGAACAAATAATCACTTCGATTTATTTATTTGTTTCATTTTTGAAAAGTACATGCTTTTAAAATGCTTGCTTTCTTTTTATATTTGACAAATGGGTTGCTTTAGTCACATCTTCATTTACATTTTATAGATTTGATCAATTGAGTTAACATACTATTGAAAGTACAGATTGGGGAGGGATTGAAGCAATCTGTCCTCTCTCTATAATACGCACCAAGATGTCCTTGTGTGAATAAACACCCGGAGTGGAGCTGCTAACTCACCAACATTAGAACAATTACCTAAAGGCTTTTATAAAAATGATCTCTGGATATATTGCAAAATATTTGGTTTAAATGCACACACCTCAGAGAGAGAAAAGGAAAGAGAGTGAGAGAGATTTGTTAGATATGAGAAAATAACCCTGAGGTCATCTGAGTTATCTCTGGTTGGGCTTGAGGCTGCAAGTTTATAATAGTAGGTCTGCATTTAAGAATCGAAGGTGCAAGTTTTACTATGGGAAATGTAGCATTCAGTGTTTGTGGAGCTTGAGCTATACTTAAAAAGTCTGTCTATTGTGGCCTGTCCCAACATTATTAAGTGACATTTTAAAAACTGGGAATGCTCATTTAAGAGCTTCTTGGAGATAGAACATTCTGTAATAAAAGAACATTCCCCTTTAAACTGTGTGATTGTAGTTTCCTAATGATATTGATTGTTGTTTAGCTGTTACCACACCATTCAATGGGGTACAGTTCCTTTCAGAAGTATTTATACTCCTTGAAATTTTCCACATTTTTGTGATGTTACAACAAAGTGTTTGTTTTATTGGGATTTTATGTGATAGACCAACACAAAGTGCAACATAAATGTAGCAATTTGTAAAAGGAAAAGGATAAATGTTTTTCTTTGCAACTGCAAGCCTTTTGGGGTATGTCTCTACCTGTTCTGTACATCTAGACAATTAAAGTTTTGCCCTTTCTTCTTTGCAAAATAGCACAAGCTCAGTCAGATTGGATGAAGTGCATCTGTGAACAGCAATTTTCAAGTCCTGCCACAGATTCTCAATTAGATTTAGGTCTGAATTTTGACTGGCCCATTCTCACACATGAATATGCTTTGATCTAAACAATTCCATAGTAGCTCTGGCTGTATGTTTATGGTTGTTGCCCTGATGGAAGGTGAACCTCTGTCCCAGTCTCAAGTCTTATGCAGACTCTAAACAGATTTTCTTCTAAGATTGCCCGTATTTGGCTTTGTATCTATCTTCCCATCAACTCCAACCAGCTTCCTGTCCCTGCTGAAGAAAATAATCCCCAAAGTATCTTGCTGTCTCACGATGGGAATGCTGTGTTCAGGGTGATGTGCAGTGTTTCAGCCACACACAGCGTTTTGCATTTAGGTTCAAAAAAGTTCAATTTTGGTCTTATCTGACCAGAGCACCTTCTTCCACTGGTTTGCTGTGTCCCCCACATGGCTTGTCACGAACTGCAAATGGGACTTCTTATAGCTAGGTTGCAGTTGTGCCACACTCTTTCCATTTTGGATAATAGATTGTACAGTGCTCCATGAGATGTTCAAAACTTGGGATTTTTTTATAATGTAACCATGCTTTAAACTTCTCTACAACTTTATTCTTGGTCTGTCTGGTGTGTTCCTTGGATTTCATGATGTTTTTGTTTTCTAAGGTAAGGTAAGGAGGTAAGGAGAGGTAATGAAAGTGAATGGTGGATCGAGATGGATAATTAAAAACATCTGGGTGTAACAAATGGTTGACTGAGGAGGAGAGAGACAGAGAGCGAGGGAGAGCAGAACGAGGAATGGGATAAAGAGTGTCCTGGCTTTCCAGAGAGGTTAAGCAATGTGATACCCCAGAAATTGGAGCACACCCTCCATTCCCCTTTCTTAAAAAGGGTAACTAAGGGTAACTCCCAGTTTGCCAGTCCAATTTACAACAGAGGACATGAGCAGAACAGCCTGTGCTGCTTCAAGAGACCACTAGGCCAACCATGTCCAAAAGGCCTCCTTTAGTCTGATAGCCTCCATATCTGCTGGTGTCCACCAAAACTCCAACACAGTCCCGCGTCACTCACTCTGAGCAACTCCAGAAAATAATTCAAATCCTCTTCCACAGCCAGTGCCTTGCCTAGAGGTAAGCCCAGCTATGTCTTCTTGGAATCACTCAACCTCCCACACCAGTCCTGGCTTTTTCCTTGACAGAGAGGTGACTATCCACATCCCTCAAACCCTATGAAGCCAGGGATCAGCATGTCAAGTCCTTGGCATTGCCCCTCAACTTGCATTGCATCTGACCCTGATTCCTGTCTCTGCAGGTGGTGGTTCAAGAGGGTTGCATCTTATTTCTTTGGGCTGTGCCCAACTGGACTTGAATAGAGGTCCAGCCACCAGATGCTCACCAATAAGCTCCTTTCCCTAAAGATAACCAAGATGTTTTTGTGTCCTAAAGGGTTGTCCTAAGGTTATTTGGGATATCACATGGACACACAGGTACTACGTCTAGAAATGCTTCTATGTAAGAATATAGACATATAGCCTTCATTAAATAGTTGTTCAAGGAGTCTTTTTTATGCACACTGTACTTACATACAATGTATCTGGAAAGTATTCACAGCACTTAACTTCTTTCATGTTTTGTTATGCTAGAGCCTTGTTCCAAAATGGATCAAGTTCATTATTTTGCTCAAAATTCTACAAAGAATGACAACGTGAAAGACATTTTTAAGACAGAAGAAATTAATTATGACAACCAGAAAGTCTTAGACTGTAAGTAATCCGAGCGGCAGAAATACTCCAAAAATAGAGCGAAACAAAGATGAACTTGAAGTGTGATTCTACATTGCGATTTCTGCTAGTCTCTCTGACATGAGAGAAATACATATTTAACCCATCAAAGTAGAATCTTCAGAGATTGTCCCCCCTATGTTTGCCAGAAATCTGGGGGTCATCATCGATAGCAAACTGGACTTTATCAATCAAATCTCCTCTGTCTCTTGGGCATGTCACTCTACCACATAAGAAAGATCAGATACCTTTCTAGATTTGCAAGCCATTTTTCAGTTGCTGGTCATACTGTAACTTGGCTCAATTATTGCAAAGCCCTGTTGACAGAGCTACCACCATGCACAATTAAATCCCTGCAGATAAATTAAAATGGAGCTGCACCTCAAATATTTATGCAGCCAGAGAGGACACACCACACCACTCTTCAGATCTCTGCACTGGGTTCATGTAGCACCCCACATCAAGTTCAGACCTCTGACTCATACCTACAGAGTAGGTAACTCAACAGCAGCTTCCAAACTAAACACCCTCATCCAGGCTTACAATCCCTCCCACCCAATGTGATTTGCCAACACATAGTATCTTGTGGCCACTACACGACACAGGAGAAGATCCCAAGCAAAGTTCTTCAGTTCAGTGGTCTCCGAATGGTCTAACAAGCTGCCAAACTCGAAATTCTCAGTGTTTAAAAAACAGAACTCTACCAAATCTACAACTTCCTATGTACTAAAAAAGCATTTGCATTACATCAAATGAAAAGATATTTTCCTCATAACACTGTGCTTTTTGTTTTCTCACTGACTTACATTTTTGCTAAATGTGAAATTTATGTCAACACACTGTAGCTTTGTATTACACCCTAAAAACACACAGCATGGTAGTGTACAAATTCAAAGGGGTGCTTCACAGCTATTGAGCATTTTCTGTACTACTAAGAAGATTGTATGATTATTACATGGAGTCATTCCTGGGTTGTTGTTTAATGTGACTTTAGAATCAATGGCAGATTAAGCTTAAAGTAAAGGGGACAACAGCATTTTGAAAATGAGGCAGCCATGCAGAAGACTGAATGGGTTAGTTTTTGTGTCCAACACGTGAATTTCTAATTTAAAAAAATAATAACAATACCTGTTTTCATGTGTTGCCTTCCATTTCATGACACAATCTGATGAGACATTCTACATTTTTCTATGCTGCAGTAGGTCTTGTCCCCATTATGTATCCATATTCACATTGAAAGCATTGTCCTTTTCTATCAACTGCATTGTGCTCTACAAGGACTAGTTAAAATGGTAATCATCATGTAAAGACTAGTCTGAGGCCTCTGAAAAAACACAGCCTTCAGCTACACTTTTCTCATTGTGTGGACAGCCCAGGGGACTAGCAAATATTGATCCACAAAATATCAGCACTTCCACTTATTCAACCCATGTGTTAACTCATGGGCTGCCACCCAGATTGACTCTGCAGTCAACTATTTTCTGGAGACATTCTCAATGAGGCAGAATTACCACATACACTACTAACTCTTACCGAGGTGAAAATCAGCAAATATAACCATAACACTAACACACTCTCTCTGATGCTTTATAAAAGCTTGCCCTCTCCTGTGAGCAGGTCAGGTTATGAGGTTGAGGTCATCTTGTTCAGGTTCTACACTTTTTTGGTATGTTTGCACACAAAAGAGCCTGCAGCATTCTTGTCTAATCAGCAAGATATTTTCCCAACCATATATTCCGACCTTGGTTTCGGCTATTACTACATCCTCCCAACCCCATGACGCACATTTATTTGAGTATAGCTGCTTCATATTCATGTCACAGACCAATCCTCAGCACATAAATAAGACATTCCTATAAAACACTGCAATAATAACCGACTTCAATTTTGGCCAAACCTCGATCCATGTGACCTCTCTGAAGGGCTCAGTCTGTTTATGTGTGTTTTTTATGCATAAACCGGACTAGAAGTCTACCACCCAAATACCACCTCCTATAGCTTGCAGTTTCTATGACAGAACAATAAAATTAAATAAATTTAACAAATAAATTATTATTCTCATTTTAAAACCTTATTGTATCTGACAGTGGGGTCTGCCAAAGACTACACTGGCATTTCACAATACTATGACATCAAAATGTTTTAAGGTTTTATGGGTTTTATAGAAAGAAATCAAGGAATTGTGTCGAAATGTCTGTAGAAAAGCATTGCTTCCATATGGCCTATGTAACAGGCATGGTCATATTCATTCAACTACAGAGATGTTTTTAAAGACAGAAATCAATTTTCAGAGGTATATGTTACATTCCATTTTTCCTGCATGCAGGACATGGCAAAGATCCATGTAGTATTTAGCAGTCAACTAGAAGTCATATTCATATCTAGATATCTCCTTTCAGGTCTGAAGCACACAAATGTGGCCTTCTGACAAACTCTTGTACCCCTAAAGTTACAATAATGTAACTTATTTTAAACTTTCTACAGTGGGTTAAAGGTTTTCTCATTCCAAAACACAAGAAGTTCAAATATTTAACAAGTATTTCCTCAAATTCCTTTATGTCTAAATGTCATTGGAAGTAAGAGAAGTAAGTCATTGGCACACATTTGACTTAACCGGTTGGGGTAAGTGGAAAGAGAAGAGAGTAAAGAAAAGAGCAACAAAAGCAACAACAAAACATCAGCAGGTTGGTAGGACCAGTAGCTGAACACTGGAAAACACAGAGCTCCAAAGCCAGGGACACCTGCAGAAAGGGACAGAGAGAGGGAGACAGAGAAGGAGAAAACACACAGAGTTAATGACATACAGTGGTGACAACTGTGGGATGGGAGGAGAGGAGAGAGGGACAAGAGGTGGAAAGGAGCTCAGTGCATCGGGGGGTGGGTCCCCCAGCAGTCTAAGCCAACAGCAGCATGACTATAACTAACTATAAGCTTTATTAAAGAAGAAGGTTTTAAGCCTTAACTTAAAAGTAGAGAGGGTGTCTGCTTCCTGAATCTGAACTGGGAGCTGGTTCCACAAGAGAGGAGCTTGATAGCTAAAGGCTCTGAATCCCATTTTACCTTTGGAACCACAAGTACGCCTGCATTCTGACATCGAAGTGGTCTACTGGGATGATATGGTGCTATGGGATCTTCTATATATGATGGAGTCTGACCATTCAGAGCTTTATATGTAAGAAGCAGGGTTTTAAATTCAATTCTAAATTTATGGGAAGCCAATGGAGAGAAGCTAGTGGAGGTGAAATATGATCTTTCTTGCTAGTTCCAGTCAGCACTCTTTCTGCAGCATTTTGGATTAATTGCAGACTCTTTAGGGAGTTACTGGGGCATCCTGAAAGTAGGGAATTACAGTAGTCCAACCTAGAGGTAACAAATGCATGGACCAGTTTTTCGGCATCACTTTGAGACAGGATGCTCCTAAGAGAGATATGGGGGAAAAGAGAATACAAAAATACCTTGCAATTAAAGAAGTGAAAAGTTCATAGTTCAATGTTAGGCCAGCCAGGGCTGTTATCTGCACTGATGCTCTTCTTGTCTTGCTCAACAAACAAACAAATTTATGCATATGGGGATGTTATGGGGCAATTGTGGCGCAGGAAAGGTAGAGCCGTTGTCAACCACTCTCTCAGTTGTTGGTTCAACCCCCGGCTCCTCCAGTAAATGTCAGTGTGTCCTTGAGCAAGACACTGAACTCCAATTTAGTTGCTCCCGGTGAGTGTTGGCCAGCTTCATAGCAGCTCCCCCATTAGACCATAAGTGTGTTTTTGATTGTGAGTGTGAATGGGTGAATAAGAAGCAGTGTAAAGCACCAACAGGTAGAAAAGCACTATAAAATACATATATACCTTTCAGATTCAGTGCCATTGCAATGGATGAAAAATACTTTTACCTTTTCCATGTTCCATCAAATCTCCTTGTAATACTTGGTGAAGTATTGCAGATTTATGGTCTCATCTCAAAACTTCTGTGACTGCGTCTCAGGTTTTCAAAGCAGTCTCAATAAAAAAAACTGTAAAAAGAAATTTCAAAACCATTTAACCCATGAGCAGCAAGGTTATCAGCCACAACAGACGAGACTGTCCCTTTGAGAGCACTTATTTTGATATAGGAATAATTATGATACTTAAGAAAGGTTTAAAAAAAAATACATATCTATATTAATCATCTGAACTGCACAGAAGGGTTAGCAGGGCGGTATAGGGCTGGATATTATGTGTATTTTCTTTAATGTTTACAGTAAAAGAGGTTCTTCAGTTAAGAGAACACTGCAACTGATTACTATCTGGAACTGTTTGGAATGGGGAATTGTAATTTTTGAAAGAAATGAAAATATTTCTAAGAAAGAATGAAAATATCCCTCACATTTTAACACCAATAGAGATTAGAACAAAAAATTATGACAAACTTTGTCATATTTGTAAACTAAAACAAAATAAAGACATAAATAGTTTTTGCATTGGCTCAATATTAGTTGTAATCCAAGATAAACATAAAATATTTAAAATACCAAGCCATACTTAAAGTAGCTACACGGGCAACAGGATTAACATTTTTGTAGCAGTATAAAATTAACTTAGAGAAAACAAGTTTATGTAGCTTAAGGGAACTAACTATATCACCAATACTTAAGTCTCCAAAAATGTAAATACACTCAAAACAAGTTATACACCAATATAAGTTATTACACCAACAATTCGTGTTTGAGTTAAGTTAACTACATAGAAATGAGTGACTCCACATTTTCTTGAGGATTAAGTTAGACTAACTTATTTTCACTTACTTTCATTGAGATTTGTTGTTAGGTTTTACAGAGATTGCTATAAGGCACTGGAACAAAAGACTGATATCCTTACAGTTTGGTAATGACAGCATCATCCATCCATTCCAAATTATAACAAACTTTCCAAAAGTACAAAATGTGTGTAAAATGGTGCACATTCAAATTATATAATTTCATTTTATGGAACTGTCAAAACATATTTTTCAGCATTCATAGCAGCTTCATAGCATTTAGTCTGCAGAATATAAAGTAAAAACTTTTGTTTTCAAATTCATTTTTTAATGCAACACACAAAATACAAGGAAGTGCCACAAGGCATCATTTTAAATTTCACATCAACAAGAAAAAACATTTCACTAGTGTGACACTGATCACAGTCATTTCTAGCAAAATTTCCTGTCTTGGATATTTAGATGCACCCTCAGCAGAGGATTTCTCTTTTTGGCACACTTCAAAATTAGTGTGGTGCATAAATGGAAAGAGAAAAAAACTCTTTCAATCTGTATGAAGGTGGTTGTATAGTACAACCAGCTTTTGTCTCCAGGACAAAAAAACAGCAGTTTTGTTCCACTATAACTGATGAACAGAAAGGAAAAATAATTCATTTGCCATTGTCTTTCAAAGCAAACCACGTAAGTATCTTGTAATCTAACACTGTTTGCCAGTATCTTCCACATTTTTCATAAATGACTGATAGAACTGTGATAGAATTTAAAAAAACATGGTTTAGATAGAAGTTAGGCAATTAAGTTGATAAATATTTAGTAAAGACGGTAGCCATGGTTAAAACTTAGACTTATACTTTATAAAAATACTTTATATATGTGGCGCAGGAAGGTAGAGCGGTTGTCCACCAATCTCACAGCTGTTGGTTCAATCCTCGGCTCCTCTGGTCACATGTCGAAGTGTCCTTGAGCAAGACACTGAACCTAACTTAGTTGCTCCTGGTGAGTGTTGGCCAGCTCCCCCATTGGTGTATGAGTGTGTGTGTGATTGTGAGTGTGAATGGGTGAATAAGAAGCAGTGTAAAGCACTTTGAGTGCCAATAGGTAGAAAAGCGCTATATAAGTGCAGAACATTTACCATATCTCAACCATCCACAATAACGTTTTGTAAATAAAAATGGTGACTGTTCAGAAAGAATGTTATTCTCTATTTTATGTAGTAACTGCAGTACTTTATCAGCGAAGAGATAGTTGTTCACATTTGCTTTGTCATGTTCCTACATCAATGGATGAATTGAAAGTTGTGTTACATAAAGTATGATTGTTTGGAGACAGACGTGTGTTTGTGGGTGTGTGTGTGTGTGTGTATGTGTGTGTGTGTGTTTGTTTGTCCATTAAGCTGCCATATGTTAGGGACATTTGCTTCCAGCCCATAACTAACAGTCACCGAATAAACATGTGCAGCTTCTTTTGATGCCTTACTAAAAATGTAATAAACAAGACATAGATTAAATAAATTCTGGTCTAGATACGAATGGTATGAAGTGAATTAATGAAGTGTATAAGCATTTGCTTGTTTTATCTTGGGTTTAGTACTTCAGATCAGACTGAACTCTGTAACCCTTACAGCCTGAAGACAAGTAACTCCCCCTGCTCTCCTAAAGCTCAACCCTCCTGCCTGTACTTTAGTGATAATCCATCATTCTCCAAAGTATCTGGCACAACATTTAAGTGTGCCAATTCAAACGCACAACTGGACTTAATTAGGAGCTGGCAGGGGAGATAATGCTCCACTGGAACTTATCAATTGCTGCCTTCCAACACTGGGTTCATAAGTTAGAACTCTTCAATCAAATACATTTTAAACTCTATCATTAGATTTCACTCATGTTAATGTGTGTCTTAATTTAGATACAAATGTTTGGTTTGTGGAATCTCCACTCTCTTTTTTTGCCTTTGGTCTTTTAGCATCCAGACCACGTTGGTTTCATTGCAGTAATCCATGTTCCAAAAGAATCGTATATAGCATGGTCTGTATGTCTTCTGAGCAGCAGAGTCAGTGAATGGCGCAGATGGGAGGAGACATTGAGAAACAAGAATTCATGAATAATAATGCATAGCTGGGCCCTGAACCCTGGCTATGAGACTTTTATTGGTGAGGGATAAATCCATACTGTAAGCCTCATCTGTTGGGAGTCTTGCTTTTCAAAGCCGGCGTCATCCCTAATAATTTATAGATGCAAAGCAGAAGAAAACATTAATCAGAAATGTGCTGGAGTCTACATGCCGGGCAAATACTTTGTTTCTAACAATGAAGAGTGAAAGACGACTCATAACACACAGAAAAGACCCTGCAGAGACAGAAGACGTCTCCTCGTTCTGCTTTTTTATTATTGTTTCTCAAAGCTGCAGTCCTAATGCTCCACACCTGGCTTTGTTTAACTCTAGCTACAGTAAAATAAAGACACATTTTTACTCTGAAATTGATTGATAAACCTATGATATGAAGGGGCTGTCAGAGCATATCAGATAACCATGAGTTTAATATGTATGTTCTGCCTGTCAAGAGCCAATTCATGTTCACATTGGTTGTTGACAATGAATGAAAACACTGTTTTTTAAAGTTGTCACCATATGAATGCACTCAAAAAGCATATTTTCCATGCTCAAGTCAAAACATTTGAGGGCAGAGCTCCAAAGTACCCTGGAAAAGACATAGAACACAAAAAACTTGTGGCCTCAAGAGAAATGAAAGACTTCATGCTTGCAGCAAAAATTAGATTTTACCTTCACAATTAATGTCTTTCACTTTTATTTAGTCAAGAAGATGTGCTGAGGATTACTGCGCTTTCTCACTAATGTCCTGCTCCACATTCAAACACGTACACTTTACACTTGGTAGGTGCAAAATGCAATCAGCTTCCTGCTGATTAAAGCTGCGCACATTCACTAAAGTAGGTGAAGGTTAAATGCCTTGTTCACAGGCACCTTCACTAAGATGATACACCTTCAAATACAAGTAGTAGTTTTTTTGGGGTACGCACACACTTTTCCATTTTCTGTTGGATCGCAATTTCATAATTTTCACAAATTTTACCAAACTCCTAGAGAAAGAGGTGCATGGAACACTGAGCGTGTTTTTTTTACATAACAAAGCAACTATTATTATTATTTTTTATGAACAGGTTCCAATGCAACACAGTTTTCGAATGACGGGGGTGCTGCATTTAGTAATGGAATGCAAGTTACTTGGGTTGGGTGGTGGACATATGAATCATGGGACAGTCATGCTACAGAGCTGAGTTTGATTGCACATTTAATGTACGGTTAAGTTTGGGCAACAAAAGTATTTAGGTTGTGGTTACAATAAAATGTTTAAAAGCAAAAACACAAGATTGTGAGTTATGAGAGAGTCTGTCATTGGTACCATTCAGGAAAAGTGATAAAGAGCTGGTGGCTCAATTCGTGCAACACCAGGTGTTTCTGTACCTAAGCAAGACACTGAAGCACTAGCTCCCTTAGTGCCTCCACATGGTTGCCCACAGCTCCCCCACGGGGATGAATTAAATGCAGAGACTGAATTTTATCGTAATGTGTACATGAAAATGTTTATGTGCTTAGTGATGACCAGTAAAGTTTCTTCTTTTTCTTCTTATCACTTGGTGACATTCAGTTGGAGCACTGAACATGCCCACATGATGTACTTTTTACAGCCCTTAGAGTTTGTAAGGCAAAAACACAGGACTTTCACACAACTGTTGTTGTAACAGACAAGTGAAATCCCCAGTGCATCATGATGAGATTACATTAATTTCTCATACATATTTGGATTATAGCCCTCTGCAATATGTTTTTGAAATTAATGAAAAAAAAGTAATTACTGACACATAGAGAGATGTATATCACAGAGCAGAGCACAGGGCTTAATACTAGTGAGCTGAGTTCGACTTCAAAGTTCAGCACAACAGAGCACATTCTGTGTAAATATTGTTAAATGTTAAGTGAATTTCTTGATTTGCCGACTGAGATTAGTTAGTAAAGTTAGTTTTATTCATCATGGTCTATGGTCATGTTTTGTGCACCCTATTACTGTGCGTGGTTCTGGTGTCAGATCAGCTCGAGCAGCTCCTTTTCAACGTTTCTCTGTTTAACCTCAACGGTAGTGACATTTCCATGCAAACAAATATTCTCTAAAACTAATTAAATATGCAATTATTTCCCTATAGTCTAATATTAGAATCTTTTCTCATGAAGTGAAGATGGTTGACATGTTGGCACAACTATATTTTAACAAATGGTTCATTAATAATAGAGAGTGCTTTAGTGTTAAAGTTGGAGGACTTGAAAATGTTGTATGTACCCGAACACAGCCATGATTATTCATTAACGTTACCTAAGTGGAGTGAAACAAGCAAAAGTTTTCTAATGCTCTCATCAGACATATTGTATATTGTATTACAAAACTAAATATTTTGGCAAGCAAAAACAAAGAAACTTTTATTTTAATATGTTATATATTCAGCTGAGCAGGGTGAGATAGAATGTGGATGGTTTGTTATCAGTAAATGGCGCACGTCAAAGCTCACCCAATAAGTTTTAGAGTTATGGTTCAGTTGAATGTGATGTGAAACATTTGTGTGGATTTACTCCACTCCCCATTAGCAGCCCTGCTGACTGGAGCAAGTCCATTTACATGAATTACATTTGCTCCAAAAATGCTGCTGTATTAAACACTGGTTTACAGTACACTGGTGCATTAAAGAGAGATAAAAATACTACAATGGATACAAAAGGATCCTTATTTGCTCAGGGTGGCATAAAATTTACATCCAAGTGAAATGACATGGTTTCCACCTGGCAACATTCACTTACTACAGTATAAATGTCTTTAAAAGTCATAGTGGAAATATCATGGCGACATTTCTGTGAAAACGAGGAAAAACAAAAAAACTATAAAAATGACCCCAAATATTGTTTTGATTCCCCTTTTTTCTGTTTTGGTGGTGTTACATTACTGTTTGCTAGACATTCCAAATGCTTAAAAAAAGGTTGTTTTTTTAAAGAGATAAGAATAGTGTCGTTATTGTAGTAGTATAAGCAGATTTACTTCTCGCCACTTAACCAAATAATAACAATAAAGAGCATTAGATAGTTCCAGAAGGAACAGTATTGCAAATACAAGTGGCCAAAATTAGTTTCCTTCATAGAGTGGCCGGGCTTTACAGGTTACAGAACATGGGACCTCCAGATAGGACAATGGATGGAGGGACCAAACAGGTCATTTTGGAATACATATCCAAATCCTGTCTGAATGTGAATGTCTGAATACAATCTTTTTAGATGTGATGCACACTGTCTGGCAAAAACATGTTTTCTTGCAGACAATATGAAATCAGAGATGCCTGATGATACTAGGATGGAAGCCCAACGTCATTGCTTTCTGTCTTTGCTGAAGGTGATGCAGGCAGCATGTACAGTGTATGGGCCCTTACTCAAACCGCAATTCTAGGAGTGGGTCTGATAAATGCTGGGGTTGTTAATGATCTCCTCCACACTGTGTATGACTGGGATACAGCTGGGAGACAGAGGAGTGTCATGGCTGCTGTGGGGTCTGCCAGAACACCTGCCTCTCACAATACAAAAACTCCACGCTAGCTTTTAAACCCAGGCAAGTAGGCTCCTTTCAAATCACATACCATAAAACAGAATAGAACCTGTTATCATTTAAATTAGTCACAGCATCTAGAATATCAGCGATAAGTTTGAAATTAAACCTGGTCAGTTTTAAATAATAAAATTTTTCGGTGAAATGTTTAGCCAAAGAGAAGTAAGTCATGACCTCTGCCAGGAAGTTCATCTATAGTCAGGTTGTGAGGTAAAAAGGGAGGAATTGTATTTTGACATCCTACACAGCCATAACTTCAAAAGCCAGGGTGTGACCCTCTTGACCTGCACAAGGTCACTGGCCTCTGTCAGAGCCAGCCACAATGATTTATGCAGCATCAAAAAAACGTGAAGCGAAGACGCCTCTTAGGGGCAGGCTTAGGCGACTGTGCTGGTGGCTGTAACAAATACCCCCCTCAGAAGTCTCTCCAGGTCTCAGAGAGACCATTAACATTGTTTTGAACTCATGGCCCAAACATGTTAAATAATACAGGCTTTCAGAGAGACACAGGCAGCTACAGTGAAGGTAGTGACAGGACATCCTTTCCCCTGGATGGCCTAGCATGTCAGTGCTAGTATAATCTTGACAGATGCTGAAAGGAACAATAGGGCCAGTGTTGAACTGGTACACCGATTTTGTTTGCCTGAGGCTGTTGCTGGTTTGTGGATACATCAAATTTCCCAAAGCTTTCAGTTTTCATTACTATTTCAACCTGTGTCTGACTCGAGAATATACTTGCACATTGACAACATAATCCATATTGGTAGATAGCTGAAATTTAAAAGGAAGTTTCAAGTTAAAATATATGTAGCTTTGACATCCACAGCTAAGAACGTTTACTTTAAAAAGTAACTAGCAAAGTTTTTCTAACAATGAATCTAATAGCAATGTAAAAATAAAGTGACAATGTAAAAGTCATTGGCTTTGTCACTATTGCAGAGGTTTTTAACTTTCAGCTCACTGTTTAGCTGACATAACTTAAGTGTTGCTGCACTACTAACTATTTCCAGCAAAATGCATCCATTAAGTGTGAATACCAATATATGTACAAAAATCATGATATCATCATGAGGCCAAAAATGTCTGTTCTTGCAGGTTAAGATACAGTGAGTGCACTTTTATTATAAGAAGTAAATACACTTCAAGCTTAACACATTGAAGATCTCTCACATCAAATAAAATGCAGCATTACGAAATATAATAAACATAATTTATTGTCTAGTTTAATATGAAAAGAGCTGTTGTTGTTTCTGTAGTGGCATTGTTACATGTAGGCTTTTTAATATGTTCTTACTGATTGTTTGGTTGCTTAATGGGCAGAAATATTTCAAAACCAGGCAGAAATAAGTATCTCTGATTCTGATTATCAGTCTACTAACTTTTAACATGTTAGAAGACATTTGCGAATTCACATGTCCCACGAAAATTAAGCAAAATTATGCCAGTTTAATGTCTTCTGCTCAAGGTGGCGCAAAACCCCAAGTGGTCCGCGATACATCATTGTTGCATGACGACTGCACACAGGCCTGGTGGATCCCTTTCAGTGCGGGTCACACTAGCAGTCACCACGTTGTTTGTGATACATCACATATATACACAACATAGGCAAGCAGAGCTTGGGTTGCCCAACATTTAAATGCAAAAACTGCAAAGTTTTGTCTAGTGTAGTGGGTGATGTAGAGGCCTCTACAGCAGCACACAAAGGACTGCTTTAGATGCCCCTGCAGCGCCCACTACCATATGAGAGCAACTATGGAAATGAGAGCAGGTTTTGTGCAAGTATGAACACAATCAGTTGTTGTGCAGAGCAGCACTAACTTAAGAGCAGTCATTTCGAGTACTTTACTTTTAGTATTTTCACCATCTCTGAGTGAAATATATGTCCTTTTCTTCCAGCTTGCTCTATGTTCAGCCACCAGTCAGCACACTGCAGGTCTATCAGAGCTGACTTTCAGAGAACATTTCCACTCTGCTGCTGATGCAAACCAGGTTGTTTACAGCCCAAATTGAGCCATAATACATAAGAGCAATAATGTAAAGAACGCTACATAGCTGGGGTGAACTGGAAAGAAGCATGCTCACTTTAAAGAGTGTTGTCACTCTAACCACACTTTTAGTGTGTGTACATTGTTAGCGGAGCGTGAAGTACAGACTTTGTTATGTTGTGTCAAAATATCAGATGACAAGACCATAGTTCCTGTTTACCTAACTAAGCACTATGGATCGCATGTTTTCGAAGGCCTGTCCAAACCATGCAAAATTAATGAATAGGCCAGCAGAGATAACAGCAGTACATTTTTAATGCACCTTTTCACCAGTGGGGCTACTGCAGCATTCTCAAGAGACATCGATTAGCAGGAGATGGAGTGACAGATGACACCCCCAGGGAGTGAGGGGAAAAAAAGAGGGAGTGCTGTTGCCGTTGTTGTGCACTGAACACATTCATCGATATGTCATTAAACAATGACAGCACCTCGGGCTGTTTAATGAAGTGTTTGCAATGTGATTTGCTTCTTAATAGTAGAGGCATTAGGCAGTATCAGGTCCTCGCTATAGACCAAACAGCAGCCTGTGCCAAAGCCTTACAATGCACAATTACCAATACTGCTAGGGTGAAAAGATGAAGTTGGAGAAAGAACTGAGTAGGCAAAGTTGCTATGCAGAGAAAGAGACACTCTGCATAACTACTTTCAACTGCTATGACATTATTTCGAGCCAGGCTGCAGGTATAGATGCTCACCTGTAGCAAGAAAGAATAAGCAAAGCAGCCCTCTGGTATTATACTGCGTGTACACAGTAGTACTTGACTTTGGGCCAAAATTACAAGGTCCTCAAAAGGTCACCTACAATGGTACATATTTTGTGGAATGGAGAAGGAATCAACATAATGTTTGTTTTTTTGGAGCTAAAGGATTAGTTTTCCATTCAAAGGCTAGTCACAACTCTCTATACCAAGTAATGAAAAAGCTGAACGAAAGAGTGGAATAAGGTGTTTCTTTGGAGATAAGGAGCTGTTTAGCTGGAACTGCATGGGAGAATTTTTGTACAGATAAGTGATGTGTGATTTTAATCAGGCATTGCAGTTGTACCATGGTCCAAGAGCATTACATAAATTTAATGGATGAAAAAATAAAATGACAAATGTAAAGAATGAGATCAGGACTCATGTCTGAATTTAATGTAAATATCAGCTAACTTTGTTCACCTGTAGACATATTTTCATATACAGGATGCTTTCAGGGGCAGCACGGTGATTGGTGCCCCTGCCAACTGTGGCCTTTCTGTGTGGAGTTTGTATGTTCTCTCCATGCTTGCGTGGGTTTCCTCCGGGTACTCAGGTTAATTAAGAGGTTAATTGGTGACTCTAAAATTGCCTGGTGAGAATGTGAGTGTGAATGGTTGTGTCTCTCTGTGTTGGCCCTGAGATAGACTGGAGACCTGTCCAAGGGGACCCTTTCTCTTGTCGGATTACAGCTGGTATGGGCTCCAGCCCCACTTTGATTAAAATAGGATAAACGGTTACAGATAATGAATGGATGGATATTTTCAGTGGATGTTCATATTATCTGAAGAATGAATCGAAATGTTTAATTTATCCGCTGGCTTTTCTTAAAGCACAACTGTTAGATGAAAACTGTCCTATTACACATGTATTTCTAAAAAATTACCACCCAAAATGACCAACTTTGTTAAACATATATGTGACCTCAAAAAATATTGTTTCCATTTTTCCCCATTGACAGTAAGGCTGTACAAACAGTGATGGGTGCTTGATACAGAGGTGCATGTTTTACACTGGTGTATGCTGTTTTAGATAATGTGGTTCCACATTAAAGGCTGTAAAATAAAGCAATTTTTTTGTTGCTAAGCAAGTGAATAAAATGAGAAGTTATAGAGAATTAGTCCTTTGATTCCCAAGTAGGAAATATTTTTGTATGTGCTAGAAATGAAAGCATGTGATCAAGAATTTCATATTTGATCATATTCAAGCATTTAAGAAAGGCAAAAGGAAACATATTCTTTAGAGAAGAACATTTTATTTTCACCAATGCATGTATATGATTGTAGTGATTAGGTGCAGAAATAATAGCACCGTGTACTTGTTACAGTGAGGATGATGACATCCAACCCTGTCTCCCGAAAATTAAATTCCTAAACAACTAAACTACAAACACAAATTATTTTGGAAGGAACCCCAGCAGTCTCAGATGAGAAGTTCTGTGATTTAGAGCCTGTGGCTCCCACACAACTCTGAGTAAGACAGTCAGCAGCTGATCCAGAGCAGCAAAGAAAAAGGAGACAGCATTAAAAGGTTACAGTTTCTATGTGTTAGATTATCCATGAGCAGCTGCATTTTTATGATGTCGTTTTCTGCTTTGTTTTTCATAATAGAATTCCGTTGCACATTACCATAACTCTGTTTGTGTCTGTAAAAAGCATTGCATATTGTTACAGTTTAGAGGTAAGGGAGTTACATTCTGTGTTTGCTTTGTGGTTACAATGTTTTAGGGATGTTCAGATCTGACCGGACCTTTGAGAAGTGTAGTTGTGTGAGTCATGTCAAGAAGCCATTATGATGATAAACAGTGGTTTTATGATTGTTGTGGATGCAGGCTTATGCTGTATTCAGTATATACATGCAGAAAATGCAGTAACACATTGTATAAACATCCAGAAGATCATGTTGAAATTCCATGGATCCACAGAAAATGTGGACATCATAGCGAGCAACTACCAGTTTTTAGGTATTTCTGAACCTGGTAAATAAAAGGCTGTCCCAAAAATAAATTGTTCCCAGATGATGTATTTCTTTTCCACCAAAATATATGATTTTGCAGTACGTCCAGACTTAGTGAATATTAAAGTTTTTTATGGTTGTGTTTAGACTCACAGAAGTTGGTTAAGGTCCAAATTAACAGAAATAAAGAAAGACAAAACACACACATGCTGGCATGAAGAGCCTAATATTTCTTCAACTCTGAAAGGGTTTTTCTTGCTTGAAAATGCTCAACACACTGAAGTCATAACTGGCCTTTATATTCAAAGTATTAAAGCAAAAAAAAAAAAACACAGACAGCCTGACACAAGCACATTGACAGAATAGAGGATGTCGGGTAGAAAGCTGTGGTTAGTAATTTAACAAGGTGATCTCGAAATTATGGCAATTTTAAACTCAACTAACAAACATATGCTATTAGCTTCCCTTGAAATTATGGTCATTATAGTCACCTCAAAGGTCTATATTCACAAAACAGCTAAATTTGATCAGGGTACAGTGCCTTAAATATGTACCTTCTTAAATATTTGTCTTTATTTCAAAATGTCAAGTTTCATACAATAAAAACCTTTGCACTGCAACAAGGTTTAAAGCTGCTTTTAGTGTCTGTATGGTGACTGTGGAAAATGCAAATCATTTAAAAAATGACCAAAGTTATCTTTTATAATGCAACCATGAGCGGCCACTGTATACTTGTGCAAGTCCCAAGTCTGAATAAATGCAGAGGGTTGTGTCAGGAAAGGCATCCAACGTATAACACATGTCAAATTAAACATGCGAATCATGACCCTGGGGCTGGGTTAACAACGGCCCCCACCGGTGCTGTTGAACTAGAGGGCGCCGGTGGAGGTGAGGAGAAAGGCGTGTTCATAGCCAGAGAGAGAAAAGGAAAGCCAAGAGTGTAGAACTGACAGTATGGACTTTGAATGTTGGGACTATGACAGGGAAGGCTAGAGAGTTGGTTGACATGATGCAGAGAAGAAAGGTGGATATACTGTGTGACCAGGAGACCAGGTGGAAAGGTAGCAAGGCTAGAAGCTTAGGAGCAGGGTTCAAGTTATTTTATCATGGGTCAGATAGGAAGACAAATGGAGTAGGAGGTTTTATGAAAGAGGAATTTGTGACAAATGTTCTAAAGGTGAAAAGAGTATCAGACAAGTTTATGAATCTGAAGCTAAAAATTGAAGATGTGAAGTTCAATGTTGTTAGTGGTTATGGCCCACAGGTAGGATGTGAGTTAGAAGAGAAGGAGAAATTCTGGAGTGAAATTGGCTGTAGTGAACACTTCCTTCCAGAAGAGGCTGGAACATAGGGTAGAAGGTGAAGGTAGAGGTGGCAAAGGCCAAACAACGAGCACATGAGGACTTGTATTCTAGGTTGGACACTGAAGGGGGAGAGGTGGATTTGTACAGGTTGGCCAGACAAAGAGATAGAGATAGGAAGGATGTGCAGCAGGTTAGTGTGATTAAAGATAAGGATGGAAATGTATTGACAGGTGCCAGGAGTGTGATGGGAAGATGGAAGGAGAACTTTGAAGAGTTGATGAATGAGGAAAAAGAAAGTGAAAGAAGAGTAGAAGAGGTGACTGGTGTGGAGCAGGAAGTAGCAAAGATTAGTAAGAGTGAAGTGAGGAGGACGTTGAAGAGGATGAAGAGTGGAAAGGCAGTTGGTCCTGATGACAAACCTGTGGAGGTATGGAAGTGTCTAGGAGAGGTGGCAGTGGAGTTTCTGGCTAGTTTGTTTAACAAGATCTTGTGGCAACTACAGAGGAATAAAGCTGATGAGTCACACAATGAAGTTGTGGGAAAGAGTAGTGGAAGCTCAGCTAAGGGCAGAGGTGAACATTTGTGAGCAGCAATATGGTTTCATGCCTAGAAAGAGTCCAACAGATGCAGTATTTGCTTTGAGGATGCTGATGGAGAAGTACAGAGAGGGTCGTAGGGAGTTGCATTGTGTCTTCGTAGATTTAGAGAAAGCGTATGACAGGGTACCGAGAGAGGAGCTGTGGTATTGTGTGAGGACATCTGAAGTGGCAGAGAAGTATGTTAGAGTGGTGAATGAATGGTCTGAATAGTCTGCACTTCTATAGCGCTTTTCTACCTATTGGCACTCGAAGCGCTTTACACTGATTCTTATTCACCCATTCACACACACACTCATACACCGATGGGGGAGCCAACACTCACTGGGAGCAACTAAGTTCGGGGTCGGTGTCTTGCTCAAGGAGACTTCGACATGTGTCTGGAGGAGCCGGGAACCCACAACTGTGACAACCGCTCTACCTTCCTTGCGCCACAATCGCACCCCATCGTGCAGGACATGTATGAGAGCTGTAAGACAGTGGTGAGGTGCTGTAGGTGTGACAGAGGAGTTCAAGGTGGAAGTGGGTCTGCATCAAGGATCAGCTCTGAGCCCCTTCTTGTTTGCTCTGGTCATGGACAGGCTGACAGATGAGGTTAGACAGGAATCTCCGTGGACTATGAAGTTTGCAGATGACATTGTGATTTGTAGTGAGAGCTGGGAGCAGGTGGAGGAAAATCTAGAGAGATAGGAGGGGATGGAACCAGGTGGAACAGTGAGGTTACAGGGAGCAGAGGTGAAGAAGATGCAGGACTTTAAGTACTTAGGGTCAATGGTTCAGAGCAATGGAAAGTGTGGAAAAGAGGTGAAGAGGCGAGTGCAAGCAGGTTGGAACGGGTGGAGAAAAGTGTCAGGTGTGTTGTGTGATAAAAGAGTATCAGCGAGAATGAAAGGAAAGGTGTTCAAGACGGTGGTGAGACCAGAGATGTTGTTCGGCTTAGAGACAGTGGCACTGAAGAAAAGACAGGAGGCAGAGCTGGAGGTAGCAGAGCTTAAGATGTTGAGGTTCTCTTTGGGAGTGACGAGGATGGACAGGATCAGGAATGAGGACATCAGAGGGACAGCTCATGTTAGATGTTTAGGAGATAAAGTTAGAGGGGCCATCGGTGGAAGGATGCTATGGTTGGAGCTGCCAGGCAGGATGTGTAGAGGAAGACCGAGGTGGATCAAGCTAACAACTTTGGGATTGGTAGCTTTCTACCTTCCTGCGCCACAGTTGTCCTTTGTGGTTGGGTTTGGGATCTTTACACACTGTCTTACTGAAATGTTTCTTTTCCTTATGACAAAACACACAGTCCCCATGCAACTAACAGCTGTCATATATAACATTAAACAGGAAAGTAATTAAGCTTATATTGATTATTGAGCCAACAAAGCTTTGTATAAACATGTATGGAGTACAAGTATATGGTGCATTAAAACATTTAGTGTGTATTGACACATATTACAGGTTATGCCTGACAAACATTGCATTTTCAACAAAGCAAACAGATCAAATGAACAGCGGTATGTACTGAATCATCTTTTTCTGAAGTGTTAAAATAGTTGTTGTTTTTTTTTTTTTTGCAAACCACCAGGCTTTCTCAAGCCTTTGTTCACTCATTGTTTGTTCTACCCACATTTTTCCACTGTGGGAGGTGATGAACTCCTATTTTCCTGCCAAAACTGTTTTGAATTTTTTTTCCTCTCTGTTATGTGTGTTCCTTTAACTGGTTTGAAGTGGGAGGGTTTCTGTCTCAAAGGTTTTCTCTACGAAGTTCTTCAGTGTTAAACTCTTAACAAATAATAACTGAAAGAATTTAACTTTAAATCTTATTAATGCAGTTTTAAATATTTAATGTTTATTTACTGACAATTTGAAGTCTTTAAGGAAGATAACTACAGTAGCATGAAATGTAGCACAATTGCCGTTACTATAAGCTGTACATTAGCATTTGTCAGCAGGAAATTGTGTCTGGAGGCAGATAGATTGTGAACATACCACTTGGTGTATGATTAACTGTTTTTTTTCCTCCACTACATCAACACACAGAGTTCATCAATTTTCTGTAGGAAGAGGCTGACAGCATAATTAAGCACTTCCTTTAGCTCCACAAATAAACATTCATTACTCATGGTTTGCATCAGCATGTGAGGCCAAAAATATAGCTGCACAGAGATTAAACCCGACTATTCAAATGATATCAGATTTAGAAGTGGCCAGAATCATTTAGGCCACTGCAGTGTAAAAAAAACACAAAAAATACAAAAATAAAACAGCCTGCTCGCTTTTTCTCCGGACACACAACTGTGCAGGCATCTGACATTCTGCCAAGCAATACAAAGACAAACACTATATAGGCAGATTGAGTCTAGGAAGCCTGCATTCAATTTGTCCTACATTAACTAAATGTGTAACTACATCAGTTCACTTTTCTTTATAATTCTCTAGAATACTCTCTTTTAGCAAACACGTACAAGCAGCTCAACTACAGCCTGCAACAGAGTCATGGCTTTTCCTTTCTTTTATTTAAAAAGCAGGTATGAAGAATGAAACACCTGTTGTTATCATTTTGTGCATGATTGTTATCTTGCACAAAATGATGTGCTGTTCAAAAGTTTGTAAACCCTTATGATTTTCTCTCTTCTGTATAAACATGAGCTAAAACATATCAGACCTGATCAGCTTTTCACACACTAGAACTACAAATAGATAAAGGCAACCATTTCAACAAAGGAGACAAAAATCATTAAAAGTATTAATGTCAAAATATTAATACATTTAATATTAAAACAATGAATATTAAAATTAATATAAAATGTATATATTTGTGTTTGGCAATAGTACGTGACAATTTTTATGACTGCTGTGAACCTCTTTTGCAGCAATACCTTCAATTAAATATTCCAGTGCAGCCTTAGCCACAAAAACTGTAGACAGTGAGAAAAGGTGGCAGCACTAACCACTGCACTTTAAATTGTGTGGCCCTGCAAAAGACGAGTAATACTTCCAGGATGTATCTCACCTCTTACCTAATGTCAGCCGTGATCAGCTCCAGCCCTCCAGTGACCTCTAGCAGGACAAACAGTTCAGATAATGGACTGGTCAGATGTATCATGGTTCTGCTGGATTTTACGCCGTTATGCAACATAACAGTATCCACATAATGAAACAAACAAGCTGCTTACAGATGATATAGACTATAAACACTACAGTAGAAGCTCAGGGACTGTAGAACCACATAGGCAGCAAGCTGCAATAAACTTTGTGTTGCAACAGTTCACATAATGGCAAGCATCAAATTTTTTCCTATATGCACTGCTGAAAGTGTGGTTTTATCAGATTTCTCTAAAACCATAAACTCACATTTCTGCTGTGACACCCACTGAGGTAAAGAAAACCATGACCCATGTTTCCATCATTTTAACACTGCCCTCACTTTCCATTGTAAGGCAACACAGTCTTGTTCATCTGTTAATTAGCTGTTGTAACCACTATAAATGTATTACAGGTAAAAAACAAAGGTTGATGATGCTTGAAGTCTCTTCTCCACTTCACAAATGTTGGACTAACTGAAAATGTGCGGCCTGACATAGCAGATAAGAGAACAGGACTGCATCTATGCTGAATTTGCTCAAAGGTATTCTGTGGAAAACATAGACACACATCAAGCTGATTGCATGTGTGATCATCCCATAAAGCTCATGATGAAACCTCAATTTTGTTCTCCTGCTGAATAAACAGAACTGCTTAGAAGCAAATTTGGAAAACTGAAGCTTCCCTCCTCAAGCCAACAATTATTTGTCTGCTCAGTTACCCCCACACCCACCACTCTAATCATCCCCTACTTCTCTCTTTGTCTCTCTCGTCTTTGCACACAAACTCAAATATACAGTATAGTTTCATCAACCTAGAGTTTGTCATTTGTGTCTTGTGTTTATTATACTGGAAGGGTAGTGGCTGTGTGGTTGATATGTAAAAATACTTGCCTTAGAGTATAATAAACCATGTCATATTTTAATGACTGGTGGTGACAGTGGCTGTTGGTTTAATAATGTCTTAAGCCAATAACACCAGTTGGCTTTTTTTTTTTACATAATTTCATTTGAAATGTAGTTGTTATGTTCAAACACTGATCATTTTACCACTTTATTTATTTTAGTAATTATTGTTCCAAAATTTGAGTGTAATGATGAGCCAGTTTTCTTTAACCAGATATACTTACTTAAATAATAATTCCCCTTTACGCTGAAGTTACATATCATACTGTAATATTTACCCAAGGAAGATTTAAGGCATTGGTTTCAAGTTTGGTTCCAATAATGCATCAGACACAACAGCTTCACCTGTTATTTTTAATCTGTCTAGTTGTTAGTTCCCTTAGATTTGTGTTCCCTTTCTTTGTTTTTTTTTTTATTCTAGTCTGCAAATATCCTTTTGAATAGTTTGGTCCTCCGAGTTGAAGTGATTCTTAGTTCCCACTTTTCTGTAGTCCTGCCTTCTGTAATAAGTTTAGTCCTTGATTTGTGTGTTCTATATTTTCTGTCTACTCTGCCTAGTCGTTGTTTTGAATCCTGGTCATCTAGTGTTCCCTTTGTTTTAATAAAATTACTTATTTTTATATCCCTCTCTGTTACTTTTGGGTCCACATACAAAACTTAGAGAAATTGGTCCTCTAGGGTCCCAATAAAACACTGCCATGACATAAACATGAGCATACATGAAAGTCATTCCATGACTAACTTGGTTCACAACATAGACAAACATGAGAATCCTTCTGTGATATTAACTTGGTTCTTACTTGAGCAGTCCTTTTCACTTGATTAAATCAACTCAATAGAGTGAACTGAGGTCCTCAGTCTGAGACTATGTTGCTGGGGAGGCGATGAAGATGACCTAGGTGAGGAGAATGTCAGCAGTTTCCTTGGCAGTGCTTAGCTTGGGAAGGGGTGTGAGGTGAGCCATTTTTGAGAAGTGGTCAGCTACTGTATGGATAGTGGTCATGCCATTTAAAGGGGGAACTCCAGTCACAAGTCACTGACCATAGGGATGTGGGACCAGAGTAGGGGTTGTTAATGAGCAAAGAAGTCCACTCGGAGGATGTCTGTGGTCTTGGCCTGTGTCCACTCCGGACACGCAGCGACTTACTCCTTTATGTATTTGTGCCTGGAGTGCCACCAAAAACGTTGCTGGATAACAAACGGGAAGCACCAGGGTGACGTGAAGTTGAGAGAGTGGCACCAGTGAATTTGAGTGAAAATTTTCTGGAAGGTAGAGGAGGATGAGGGGGACAAGTGGAGGGTGCATGGCCAATGGCTTTTCCTTAAGGTCAACTTTAGCTGTGGCAAGACAAACTGAGGAGGGTAGGATGTACCTGGGATCTTGAGGTTGGTCATCCACGTCGTGCATGTAGGTGTCAGCTATTCTTGGAGCCAGGCCGGTACTAGAGGGAGAAGTCAAAACGGCCAAAGAGAGCCCAACGAGACTGACAAGGGTTCAAACATTTAGCAGAATGGAGGTATTCCAGATTCTTGTTGTCCGTAGTGACCAAGAAGAGCTTTTTGGTTACCTCCAACCAATGTCCCCACTCTTCCAGACTAGCTTGACTGCCAGAAGCTCTCTGTTGCCAAAATCATAGTTCCTCTCTGCTATCAAAAGACAACGAGAAAAACAGAGCATTACTTTCCTATTTGGAAAGCTGTGAAACGCAGCTCTGACCCCTATGTTCGAGGGATAAATGAATGGGAGGTCGGGTTGGGCAAGGTAAGACTAGGGGTTGTGGAAATGCATGACATTTTCGAAGGCTCTGGATGCTTGGGTGGACCACTTGAACTTGACCTTGTAGGATGTGACTTGATGGAGAGGTGCTGCTTTGGAGCTCTCCGTTTATGAAGTGGCGGTAAAAGTTGGCGTTGGGCTAAAACCTTTGGCGTAGTCATCATGAGTCTGCTGGATCCATGTTGAGCTTGCAGAAAACACATAATGCCAAAATGGGGATCAATGCCACTTAAAGGAGAAACTGAAAGTAGTACATTAAAGTAGGGGATAACATAAGAAAACCCGCAGGATGTAGGTGTGTCATGCAGAGTCCTCCAGTACAGTCATAAAATTGCAATGTCAAAACAAAACGAACTATCAAATGTGTATTTTTAGTAAAAACGACAAATGAACAAAACCCAAGTTTAGTCTTTCCAGTGTGAAAACACCTTAAGTCAGGTAAAATTATATTTCCCAGCCTGTCCAACCCTGTTTGTTAAAATAAAGTCCTTATTCAGCTAAACAGCAAATGTGATTACATTTTCATGAAGAAGATAAGATTTCCTGTGAACATACAAGCTGCAAATACATTGATACTGAACATACTCTATAAATCTTTACTAGACAATGTATTTTCAACCACAAAAAGATCCAATCTTGCACTAAAATATCCTGTTTAGTTCTGCCATATTACACAATCCAGTCCAAGATTCAAACAGCTTTATTAATCCCATAGGGAAATGGTGTTGCCTTGTTACAGCTGCTCTTTACGTGAAAAGTAGAAAAGAAAGGAAAAAACCTCCACCAAACCAAGACAACAAACAAGTACAATTACAAACTACTGATCAATAAATAAGAAACAACCCAGCTGAGGAGTAAACATAAATGAAATAAAAATAATAAATGACATAAAAACTACTACAAAAAAATACTATTTGTCCATTTGGACTATTTAGTCGTCCTCCTTTTTACAGAAGAAGGATGAGTTAAACAGTTAATGGCCACTGGGAGAAAGGATCTCCTGTGTTGTTCTGTGAAGCACTTAACTATGATCAGTCTCTGGCTGAAAGTGCTCTTCTGTGCAGCCAGCATGCAATGGAATGGGCGGGAGGCATTGTCCAGGGTTGAGAAGAGTTTGGACAACATTTTCCTCTCGTCAACAATGTTCAGGGTTTACTTTCTCCCCAAAACAGAACCAGCCCTCCTTGGTTTGTCCAGTCTGTTAGTGTCTGCCTCCTTCATATTGCTGCCTTAGCAAACCACAGGATAGAAGATGGAGCTGGCTACCATGAACGCTGTCTTTAAGATATGTCACCAAAAGTCTCCTAGTTTGCTATATTTTTTATGTGAAGACTGAAGAAGATTTCACCTCCCTATCACACAGCTCGTAAGCAGAAGACCACCTACTGGAGCATAATTATGGGCTAATAACTGATAATGCACATTTAATGGTGTAATACTGGTCAAATCTACTGCATTTACACTGTTTAAACAGTGGATATGAATGATGTAGCCGTGGATGGCAACCTCGGTGAGCTCTACTTTTTCTTGTTTTGTGTTTCATTTACAGTTCCTGTATCCTTACTCTAGGAAAAAACTCATGAACATCAAAGCTACTACCCCCGTGGATCTATTTCTGACTTTTCTGGCCTCTACCGTAGATTTACTGGCTGTTTTGATCAAGAAGTGAGGCCCTGCAGATGCAGATTGCAGGCCGCACTCCCAGGTATATTCCTCTTTAACATGTGCTCACTTTCCAACAAAATAGCCAATCTGACCCTGCTGCTGAAAACAGAGATTTACAAGACACTGTGTGTGGAATGGACAAATGCCTTGGTTACTGTCCTAGCATATTTTAACAAAGGTAATCTCTCACGAATTCATCAAATACACACAGTATTAGGTCCCTGACCAGAGAGGGGAATGTACTAGACCACTGCTACACCACCATCTGCGGTGCTTCTCATGCTGTTTCTCGTGCTGCACTGGGCCAGGACATCATAGAAGTGGAAAAGTGAGGCCGTGAGTGAACTTCAGGTGTATTTGGACTGTATGATCTGGGAAGTTTTTAGGTCTGCCACTAATAGTCTGGATGAGTACCCGGAGACTGTGACGTCCTACATTAACTTCTGTGAGGACAGTGTCATTCCATCACGCACCAGGGTGAGTTATAATAATGACAAACCCTGGTTCACAGCTAATCTCAGATGGCTGAAGTCATAGAAAGTTGCTGCATTCAGAAGTGGAGAAAATGACAAATACAGAAAGGCTGAGTACAGATTTAGCAAGGAGGTGAGCAGAGCTACATCAGCACATGATGAGAGAATGGGACAGCAATTATGAGTCAACGACTCTGTCTGCCTCTGTCTGGAAAGGGCTCAAGGCTCATCACTAACTACAAGCTTAGAGCCCCTCACCCTGTGAACGTCCAGTGCCTGGCCAACAGCCTGAATGAGTTTTACTGCTGGTTTGAAAGACATGTGAATGGACTGTTTAAATGGCGAAACCCGCGGAAGCTGCGGGCCTGGAATTTGTCTCCCCCTCCACCCTGAAGCAAGGTGCCATTCAGTTGTCTCCGGTGTTCACAGACATCTTTAACACCTATGGGGCGACTGTGGCGCAGGAAAGTAGATTGGTCATCCACCAATCTCGCAGTTGTTGGTTCGATCCCTGGCTCCTCCAGTCACATGTTGCACACACACCTTGAGCAAGACACTGAAACCCAACTTAGTTCCTCCTGGTTAGTGTTGGCCAGTTGCATAGCAGCTCCCCCATCGGTGTGTGTGTGTGTGATTGTGAGTGTGAATGGGTGAATAAGAAGCAGTGTGAGTGCCAATAGGTAGAAGTGCTATATAAGTGCAGACAATTTACCATTAACTCCCTGGAGATCTGCCATGTGCCAGTCTCTTTAAGACCTCAGCCATTGTACCAGCCCCTAAAAAGGCAATGATCAAGGGACTCAATAATTACAGACACATTGCCCTTACTTCTGTAGTCATGAAGTCTTTTTAGTCCCTCATCTTGCACCACCTCAAGAACATTACAGACCCCCTTTTGAACCCCCTGCAGTTCACCTACAGAGCCAACAAATCTGTAGATGATGCTGTAAATATGGCCCTCGACTTCATCTGGACTCCCCAGGATCCTACACCAGAATACTGTTTGTGTACTTCAGCTCTGCCTTCAATGCAGTCATTTCAGCTCTGCTAAGAGACAAGCTCTTCCAGCTGAACATGCCTGACTCCAGGTGGATTACGGACTTCCTGACAGACAGACGGCAGTTTGTGAGGCGTAGGGAGCATGTCTCATACTCAATGATCATCAGCACTGGATCCCCACAAGGCTGCTTTCTTCTTCTCCTCTGTCATTCCCCCTGTATCCCAACAGCTCCACATATGGTCACCAGTCTATCAAACTCCTGAAGTACGCAGTGTTTTACATTTGTTGCTGTTTTCTAGCACTTTCATTTATCTCAAATTCTTCTTTAAAACTTAATTTTTGGTTTGAGCTCAGAAGTTGCTCTTTTATTCTTGCACTATTTGTTAATCATTTTCCAGAGAACATTAAAACTGTAAACTAAGTAAAAAGAGGCTAATGCAGAGACCTGGGAGAGTTGCGTGACTTAAATGGTCTTCTTTTGAGCATTCACAGCACTATTCAGCCTTCGTTTGATTTTGATGTGACCAAATGCTCATCATCCACCACATTCATACCCTTCATGTCCTTTGACAAATAGCACTGATCACCATTGCGAAAGGTCTCATTTGGCAATTTGAAGCATCTGAATGATTGATTATAATGACAGCTAAATTGCAAAGCAAAAGTTGCTCCCTTCATTGCAGTCCTCCATATGCAATGAGTGAATTGCAACATAACCTTTGTGCCAAATATAACTTTCTCTGCGGCTACCCATGGGGAAATAAAACACTATTTCACAAATGTGTTTCTAACTCGTGAGGCTTTGAGTAAAAAGAATCAAAGTGGATACAGTACAGAGTAAGGCAACAGCATTTGGTGAATGCATCTCAGTTACTTTTTTCCATTAACAACTCCTAAGAAAAGAGCAGAAGTTTCAGGGATTGAGTCCAGGTCAGTGATTTTGCGTGCATTGTCTTCAGGATAACACTCTGTTTAACTATTGGGTTGTTAGTTCTCAGCCTGACCGCTAACGCCTGCCTTCATTTTTTATAAGACTAATGGACTCCTACACTATTTCTTCTCTTGTCAATATTACCTTCTAAGCTTTCTGCCTTATTTATAGGCATGTGTTGCCTCTGGTAATGTCCATTGTCTTTTCTTGAGAAGCACGCAAACAGCAGAACGTGAACATCAGCTGCAGGCCAGTTACCTCCCCTCTCTTCTCCAAGCTCTGATTCAGCTTTTCCATTTCCCTAGTCGCAGCCACACACCTCTTGGCTCTTCCTGACAAAACACCCACAACTGACCCAAAATGTCACGGGCCTGGTTTTCCATCATAGTTGACCATATGAATACACATTTAACACTTGTAAAGTGACCTCAGTGGGGCTTTTAGAACACATGGAAGTTTGATGGGGTGCTGTATTTTTATCCATATATCCCTGCTGCTTTTGGTTTAGCGGTTTCAAAGTTGTTTTTTGCACCGTTTTATGAAGAACATAGTCTGTTTAATTCAGTCCAAGTCTTCCACCCTATTTTCTTCTAGTTATGTTTCTATATCTTAGTTTGTAGCAACCCAGGAGTCTTACTTATTTTAAATACTGAATCAAAGGTTGGACCCATTTTCCAAAATATACCCAGCAGAAATGTTAATTCAGCTCCTGTTTAAATTCGCTGGCCTTGCCTTCTGCAAGATTTAAAATGCTCATAGATTTCATTGGACATCATCTGTCTTTTATTGCTACCATCATCCTCATGGGCCATTTTGATATGTGCTTCTCTTTTTTTCCTTGCAGAAGCTGCAAGGGTACAGACTGTCTGCTACCATCTCAGGCCCAGCCTTAGGCATTCCTTATCCTGGCTCCACAATCTGTTTTCTCACCTCATCAAGCATTCTGTCTGTGTCCGTGCCTGCCCTTGCCCTCCTTCATTCTTTTAACCCTTCTGGCTCAGGTTCAGTGGTTATAAAGGAGGTGCACTTCACCCGAGCTCGCTATCGATCCGTATCACACAGGAGACACTGGTCTCTTTCCTCAACAGCAAGGGCTTTTAAAACATTTTCTGTTCAGCAGCAAGGTCGCAAAGCAGAACTGTCAAGGAGAGAGCCAGGTACCTTGAGTATTGTCAGTAATTGTTATTTGCACCTCTGAAAGCCTCTACAGTATTTGTGTGCATTGAGCCACACATCAGTTGGTGTATACGGGGGCATATTTTAAATGTTTACATGATAATGAGGAAAAAATGGGGCCATCACCTCTAAATGTGCACACCTTATCTCTTAAAATTAAAATGACATACTGTAAATATCCATACAGACTGAGAATTAGTCTACAACTACAACTTAATCCGGCAGTCATGCTAAGAGTATAGAAATGACCCTCTCAAACTTACTTTTATCTAACATGGTTGGTGTTTAGCAGTGATGCATTACGTAGTAAAGTGATAAGATAATGACAATTGCTCACAATTTGAAATTCAGCTAATAAATTTAACTTAATTCTAGTAATGTTTTGTTACTTGGCACCTGTACCAACACTGTAAATTCTGATAAGTAAACCGTACTTAAAAAAGCAAGCAAATCAATTGCCTTGAAAAAAACAATTAATCTGGAATAGAAATTGTATTTTTACTTACAAATGCTTAATAAGTGCGATTGTGGCGCAGGAAAGGTAGAGCGGTTGTCAACCACTCTCTCAGTTGTTGGTTCAACCCCCGGCTCCTCCGGTAAATGTCAGTGTGTCCTTGAGCAAGACACTGAACCCCAACTTAGTTGCTCCCGCTGAGTGTTGGCCAACTGCATGGCAGCTCCCTCATCGGTGTATGTGTGTGTGTGTGTGTGATTGTAAGTGTGAATGGGTGAATAAGAAGCAGTGTAAAGCACTTTGAGTGCCAATAGGTAGAAAAGTGCTATATAAGTGCAGACCATTTACCATTTCTACATAGCTAGTCTGAACAATAAAGATATTGACAAAGAGCAGGACTATGAAGTGAGTTTGGTGTAGTAGCCACAATTTGCAGTTTTTATAGACATTAACTATTTTCTCTAGTCTTACACACACCATAAGAAATACTTTTTCTAATCATTTTGCTGCTGTAAATTTATATGCAATATTAATTTACAGCTGAATTCCAACACTTTCCATAGTCATGTTCACTCTTCACAACGTGTCCACTGTATTTTAGTTTTTGGACTCATCTGAACATAAGCAAGACTGATATGTGTTTTATCAACAATTACTGGCAATGACTGATTACCTTAAGAGTTGTGTGGACTCTTAAGTGTGGACTAATTTTAAACTTAAGCATCTATAAATAACTTAACTCGTGTTACCTAAATACTGTATAGTGATGTTTTGTTCAGGGATGGCCACACAATGTCACACAACCAACAAAAACAGCTATGCAACTATTATATAAATCCTTCCTATTTCACTGCCTGCAGCTTTTAAGGACATACCAATGTTGCACTTCCTGTAACATGTGCTAAATAATGTTTTCTCCTCTTGAGTGTGGGTAAAATAATGACAGGGTTCCAACCAAGGTGAAGGACATACTAATTCACTCAGCCATAGCATTGTTTTGATGTAGAGATAGCGCCAGTAAGAGGTGAGTGATAAAGCTGTCCAACAGAAATGAGAGGAGGCCGGACCCTCTGTCACAGCAGGGCAGACAGATGGGGCATCATGGGAAACATGCCTGAGATCATAAAGGACTCTACAGGACATAATGAGAGACTTGGAGTCGAGGGGAAAAATTCCTGGGAAGGACCATTTAATAGCTCTTAAAGAACAGCTCCTGGTGAGTGAATGATATTCACTTCACCTGTGATCTCTCTATCTCTTGCTCTGTTTAGTGCTTCCTGAAAAACGTGCACTTGAAAAAAAAAACCTGCCAACTGCTGGCGAGTAAAGTAGGTTGCTTTTTGTTGTTGCTAGGCTAAGTGACATCTTTACTAGGTTGCATCACAGATGGATTGTTCATGGTGGTACATTCATCAGCATCACAGCTAAAGGGAATCTAGTTTCCAGACTCTCCCAGTGTGTCATGCCCTTTCTGTGTAACACCCTTTTATGAGTCACCTCTTCTCTGAGGTCAGACATTATTTCCTGTCTTCTTTCCATGCTCACTGAGCATGAGGTTTTTCAAGATTTTCAAAGTCTACATGGAAAAAAGAAGATTATTGTTGAGTATTCTAAGCCAGCAGAAAAGAGGAAAAAGAATGAAACAAGACTGTATATCTTACACCACAAAGTGTCCGAATCTGATGCCTAAAATGTTGATTGCATAGCCTCTTATCTTGAATTTAGTTTAGGCAATTTCATATAGACATCCAGCATTTATCAAGATTAACTCCGTTTCCACTGAGTCCTGCGGAGAAGCTTAACGTCTCACAGTTATGATCTCCATCTAGCTGTCCGCCTCTAACCGATAGACCTTTTCAAAGTATGCCTGAAGAATTTAGTGGCACACTGGATTTCTGTAATGGGAACTCACTGTCACATATTGATGTGATAATTATTAAATTGGGCACATCTCTTGTTATATATAAAAAGCCATTGGAGATTCATAGCACCCTAACAGAAGCAGGAGCCACAGGGCACTGCTAACTTCCCCCTGAACCCCTATCATTCTCCCTCCCATCTGCCTTTCACATTACTGTCGCTCATGCCGAAGACTGGAAAGGTCATCCATGAAATGCTCAGTGTGAGATTATTCAGCTTGCTGTTCCCTGTCAGGCAAAATCGGAATTTACATTACTCACTCACTTGTCCTGTACTGCGCATTCACACAGAATATGATATTGTGCTGTGTTTTAAATGTTACACCACAAAAAAGCATTTCAGCATCTCAGCATTTCTTTGTTTCACAATTCATCAACAGGCATTTAGGCACCTGTATAGAACCTCTGTCTGGCTTATATGAAGGAATTAGAAAGGTCCCCATGTCTAATAGTTTGTCTATAACCTCAGTGTAAAAGCACCTCATTCCCAAGAATTGGATGAAAGTGTCAAAGTGACCTTCACTTTGAGTTAGTATTAAAAAATGTAATCAGATTATTCTTGAATCTGAGAAGAAATCCCCTCAAGATGTTTGTGAGATATGCTGGGACCAATTCTTAGCCCCCGATGTATCGTTGTTGATCATTGTTTTTTTAATGCATCTCTTGTGAGCCCCACAATTTTAAGAAAAAATAAATAAATCACAGAAGAAGCACTTTTTTAGAAGAAGCACAGGAGAAGGCTTTTTTATCTAGATGGGAGCATCCTTGACTGAGTAGAGGAGGAATGTACAAGAGAGGTGATATGATTCAGTGGGGAGAGGCTGATAAAAACCAACAGAGCAGTTTAGGGATTCTGGGCCTCACTGAGGTGCACACTGGGAAGTTGTTGTTGTGACAGCAGTGATCAGAAACTGTTATGACATCTCATCTTGGTGATCACAGTGAAGTCTTCAGCAGCACATCACTGAGTTGTTGTGGTGTTTTCTCTTCAGAGATTCCAGCAAATATGTCATATAAAGTCCTGCAGTAATGCCATTTGCCACCGATACAGTTCATGTGTGAAGCTCTGTACAGGAACTCACTTTAGCTATGCAGAGTGGGACAAATTTTTCTGTCCGTGCAACTTTTTTAGTGCACATTTATCTGTTCATACGTTTAAAGCTTGTGGAATGATAAGGCGTCAATTGGAAAATTAACTTTTCAAACTAATCTAATTATTATATTCATTATTATTATTATTAGTAGTAGTAGTAGTATTAGTAAATGGTAAATGTTCTGCACTTATATAGTGCTTTTCTACCTATTGGCACTCAAAGCGCTTTGCACTGCTTCTTATTTACCCATTCACACTCACAATCACACACACATTCATACACCAATGGGGGAGCTGCTATGCAGCTGGCCAACACTAACTAAGTTGGGGTTCAGTGTCTTGCTCAAGGACACTTCGACATGTGACCAGAGGAGCTGGGGATTGAACCAACAACTGTGAGATTGGTGGACAACCGCTCTACCTTCCTGCGCCACAGTCGCCCCTAGTAGTAGTAGTAATAGTAGTAGTAAATGAAAGACTTTTGCATCCTACTCACTAAACTAAAAGTTAATTAATAATTCAAATTTATTTATATGGCGCCAATTCACAGCAAAGTCATCTCAAGGCACTTTACAGAATATCGTCAGGACTATAAAGATATATAATTCCCCCAGCAGTCTAAACCTATAACAGCATAACTATAACTAACTATAATCTTTATTAAAGAGAAAGGTTTTAAGCCTAGACTTAAAAGTAGAGAGGGGGGCCGGATTCCAGAATCTGAACTGGGAGCTGGTTCCACAGGAGAGGAGCTTGATAGCTAAAGGCTCTGCCTCCCATTTTACCTTTGGAAATTTTAGAAAACACAGGTAGGCCTGCATTCTGAGCTCCAAGTGGTCTACTGGGATGATATGCAGCTATGAGGTCTTCTATATATGATGGAGCCTATTTAGAGCTTTATATGTAAGAAGCAAGTTATTAAATTCTACTTTTTCGGAAGCCAATGAAGCATGTGAATGCGAAATATAATTTCTCTTGCTAATTCCACTCAACATTCTTGCTGCAGCATTTTGGATAAATTGCAGGCTCTTTAGGGAGTTACTGGGGCATCCTGAAAATAGGGAATTACAGTAGTCCAACCTAGAAGCAACAAATGCACGGACTAAACTTTCGGCATCACTTTGAGACAGGATGCTCCTAATTTTGGCAATGTCCAACAAGAAAGCTGTTATAGAGATTTGTTATAGAGATTTGTTTGATATGCAAGGTAAAGGACAAAAACAACTCAGAGGTTTCTTGCAGTAGTTCTGTGGGCCAGAGTTAAGTCAATAGGCTTGGACAGCATATTTCATTTTAGGCCCTGAGTTTAGAAGTAAGAAATTGTGGGACATCCAGGCCTTTATGTCTTGTAGGCATGATTGAAGCTTGATTAATAGATGTTTTGTATCTGGTTCCATAGATAGATATACTACTGCGACTGTGGCGCAGGAAGGTAGAGCGGTTGTCCACTAATCTCACAGTTGTTGGTTCAATCCCCGGCTCCTTTGGTCACATGTTGAAGTGTCCTTGAGCAAGACACTGAACCCCAACTTAGTTGCTCCCAGTGAGTGTTGGCCAGCTGCATAGCAGCATCTAGCATCTTCCCCATCGGTATATGAGTGTGTGTGTGATTGTGAGTGTGAATGGGTAAATAAGAAGCAGTGTAAAGCGCTTTGAGTGCCAATAGGTAGAAAAGCGCTATATAAGTGCAGACCATTTTACCATATAGCTGGGTGTCATCAGCATAGCAATGGAAATACATCCAGTGTTTTCCAATAATGTTGCCTAAAGGAGACATATATAAAGTAAAAAGTATTGGTCCTAACACAGAGCCTTGTGGAACTCCATAGCTAACCTTTGTGTGCATGGAGGATTCATCATTAACATGAACAAATTGAAATCTATCAGATAGATAAGATTTAAACCAACCTAGTGCAGTTACTTTAATCCCAATTTCATGTTCCAGTCTCTGTAATAAAATGCTTTGATCAATGGTATTAAACGCAGCACTAAGATCTAACAGAACAAGCATAGAGACTAGTCCATTATCTGATGCCAATGTTTTAGAAATAAATCTACTAAAATCTAAAGTTGTCTACTAAAACATAAATTTGGGCTGATGTGAACTGACAATACATCATTGGATGGTTTTATATTAAACTAAACTGCAAGTGCGATTTAGTTTTACTGCTTTTTCAAAGGTTTCAAAGGTAGATGTTTCTATAGATACATTAATGATTTCTAGGGTCTAGCAGACATTGCTGCTCAGAGTTAAAGAAATAGTTGGCTCAACAGAACTATGACTCTTCTGTTGATCAAAGTTAACTAAAAATGTACTAATTAATTTATCATATAAGAACAATTGTACTAGCTGAATGAAAACATTCTTCTGTTTATCTTTTTGACATTACAAACCTTTGCACCCATAACTTTGCCCTTTACCTAACAAGCCCCTCTCCTGTGGAACCAGCTTGTCATTTATATTCAGGAGGCAGAAACTCTCTACTTTTAGTACCAGGCTTAAAACGTTTCTTTTTGATAAAGTTTATAGTTAGAGCTGCTCAGTGACCCAGCTCAGAGTGCTTGGGGGCCCAAATGATGTAATAAGCTCCTCCCCTGCCCTCAGCTCTTCTCCTCCATCTCTATGTGTTTATATGTCACCACTGAATGACATTAACTTTGTGTCTTCCTACTCCCATAGTTGTCCCTATCTCTCTCTGTCTCCCTTCGCTTGTACTTTTTTGCAGGTGACCCCAGCTTTGGAGCTGTGTGTTTCAGATGTGCAGTTAGTGGCTGTACCAACCTGACCAATGTTTTTTTTTTTCTCTGTTGTTTCTTGTTGTCCCTCTTTTCTTTTCCCTCTCTACTTTTCTCACAGTATCTGTCATTTTGTTGTCTGGCGCCAAAAGGGGTGCGATTTGACAGACACCTACCTCCATACTCCGTGGTGCTATTTCAACAAACCTTTTATTTGGTCATATGAGAGGGTGGTACAAACAACCTGTTGAGGCATTAAGGATGCACTGATAGACACTGATATTGACCTGTTTTTCTTCTTTTTTTTGGTTCTAGTTTCAGTAGTAAATGTAAATAAATGCTATTAAACTTCCCTCAGCTTCCCTACATTAAAATATGGCTCTACTTCTAGCTCAAAAACACTTCAGGATGACATCAAATGGAGGAACCATCAGTCCAGGTTATTGTATCTCTTTGCTTACACTATGGAGTTTGTAATATTGGTCAACCTGCTTTTCCACAGCTCCCACAGATGACATCATCTGAACTCCTAATGATGAAAAACTCCTCCAGATGACATTACCTGGAGGAGTTTTTTCATCATTTAAAGCATTAATATACATTTACACCCTAAAAGCCATAAAAAACAAGTCGAATTGGTCAAGTCAAGTCAAGTGGGTTTTTATTGTAATTTTAGCCTTATACAGTACAGTACACAGTGAAATGAAACAATGTTCCTCCTGAACCAAGGTGCTACATGAGTCAACATAAATTAAGACAGATGATGACACAACACGGTACATAAAGTGCACATGTACGGACAAAGGTTCAGTGCAAAAACAACACAACACGATGAGACAGTGAGTAGGAGCAGCAGCGACCAGTACAGTGAGCGTGTTATATACTGTAAATAGCAGCAATATTGTGCAAAGCACAAATCTGCAAAAAGAAAAATGTTCCAGCAGGGTTGTTGGAGTGTGTGTGTGTATGTGTGTGAGGGCACGTGTGTCAGTCCAGCCTCTTTGTATTTTGAGTCTTATTGCTTGTGGAAAGAAACTGTTAGACAGTCTGGATGTGAGGGCCCGAGTGCTTCATTACCTTTTTCCAGACAGCAGGAGGGTGAAGAGTGTGTGTGAGGGTGAGTGGTCAGCCCCAATGTTGGTGGCTTTTCTTATGCAGCATGTAATGTAAATGTCCATGATGGAGGGAATAGAGACTCCAATGATCTTCTCAGCTGTCCTCACTATCCGCTGTAGGTTCTTGGCAGTGATACAGCTGCTCAGGATGCTCTTATCAGCCCCTCTGTAGAAGATGGACAGGATTGGTGTCGGGACTTGGACCTTCCTCAGAGACTCAGAGATACTCAGAGACAGGTTGTTAGCTTTACACCAAAACCTTAACCTCTGCATTTCCTCTCCGTATGCTGACTCGTCATTGTTACTAATGAGACCCACCATGGTTGTGTAATTGCCGAACTTGATGCTATGAATAGAGCTTTGTATTGCTACACAGGCAGCAGAGTGAACAGCAGGGGACTGAGCACACAGCCCTGGGGGCCCCCAGTACTCAGTATGGTAGTGCTGGAGGTGTTGTTATTAATGTTGTTAATAATATTATAATTATTATAATTATTATCATTACTACACAAATATATTGATTTTAATATAATGGAATATGTAAGCTTGATATTCTTTATTGCGTTGCAATGAACCTAGTTTGAAGGGTGACATTTTATCATAAGTCATAGTCCGCACTCATTTATTATCCTCTGAGACATTACAATTAAATGTAATATTGCAAGATTTAGGACCTAAAAGGAAGAACGTGAGACAGGATTACTAGTCACATAAAGGGTTTATTCACAGGTTGATCTCTGTGTAATAGCATAATATCTCAATAGATCTTACAACAAAGGCGTAAACACCTAGCAAACAAAGCAAAGTGTAAGACAAAAGCAAGATGCAGATGGTGAAGAGGCATAGTGAGGGGAGATGGTAAATGGTAAATGGTACGTACTTATATAAAGCTTTTCTACCCTTTTGGTACAAAAGGCATTTTAAAATGCTTCTCATTCACCTATTCGCACTCACAATCACACACACACACACACACACACACACACACACACACCCCGATGGGGGAGCCTACACTTACTGGGAGCAACTAAATCTGGGTTCAGTGTCTT
Organism: Channa argus; assembly: GCF_033026475.1. Lineage (NCBI taxonomy): Eukaryota > Metazoa > Chordata > Actinopteri > Anabantiformes > Channidae > Channa > Channa argus. Next base: position 21,072,379 of record NC_090213.1, on the reverse strand, counting down.
TTACAAGGGGACTTTGACATTAGACCGATGGAGGCAGCATTGGTGGACTGCTCTACCTCCTGAGACACAGCAGTCAAAGGACAGGCTACGTGAACAATGAGGAGGATCTTGAAACACAAAGAGGGCAGAGATAATCAGGACATTAGACCTGTAACCAGACATCAAACAAAACAACACTTCCATGACACAGTCAATGAAATTGAACAGTCATATCACAGGCATTTGTTTAAAAGGAGGGTATAAAGATATCTTCAGCAGGTCATTTACTCTTTACCTACATCCTAATGGTTCACTATAAGGAGGATGTGATAAGGCCTTTCCTCAGCCCATACACACAAAGCATTGTCACACTACGATGCTGTTTACTCACCTACCTGTTTGACTTGGCATGTTAGTAATTCTATTAAGCTTGTTCTGAGCTACTTGATGAAACAGGTAGGATTACAAGTTTCATTCCCCACAGGGCTTTAAAGTTCCCTTTTACTATCAACCTAAAGTATAAAACGTGACTAATTTCAAACCTTTCTTGCTGACTATAAAAACAGTCTGCACACAAAAAGTTTCATAAAAATTCTTCGCATATAGTCACGCAAAAAGACCAGAAGAGACCTCCCATGTGACACCGTGCAGGATCTCATGCCAGAGTAATTACAGCCAAAGTGGACATTCTTCCTCTAAGTGCAATCCATTAGCACCCCAATAAATGATTTATAAATATGCAACTTGTTATTACACTACAGAGAAAAAAGTAAGAGTGGAGATAGAGGAGCACACCTCTCCAGTTTTTTTCTGTATCTTTTTTGGCCAAATGGAGTAAGATGGACATGTTTAGTTCTCTGTCTTGACAGGTGGAATACAGGGCTGAACTCAAGCCTGTAAGTGTACAAGGGAAAGCTGTACTGCAGGGATTTCTGTGTTGATGGAGTAAGTGGCTTCTCCTGGCAGTAAAGCATACAGATCAGCTGTCCCTTAGACAATACTCCCAGTTCTTGAGCAAAAAAGTTGTTTTCTTCACCCTCCCACCACCATCCTCTTCTCTAGATGAAACCTGATAAAAATAGCTCTTTCTATTAAAAGGATTGGATTGTTCTCTAACAGGAGGGGGCCCCTTTATGGCAGGAGAATAATACTTCTGTTCTGCATTTTATTCTAAATTATCAAAATGGAAATAAATGCACAGATCATATAGGAATTAAATCTTAGATCATTTATTCACTTTCCTCCATACAGTATTGCTATAAGGTGAGAGGTGGAAAAATGACAAATGCTATTGTCTATTTATGTGGCTGTGCATTGACTAATTCATTGAGGACAGAGACGGGATGTTTACTGTAATGGCACTATGATGAAAACACTCAAAGTACAAAACATTGCAGTTTTATAGGGAACAATTGACTGTCTTTCTGTTACTGTTTTGGTTGAGTAGGACATATTTCTTTAAGCAGGTGTTTTCTGTTTATGTCCAAGCAGTGATAAACTGAAATGCAGTCAGTATTGCAGTCAGCTGTGAACTGTAGTGAACGTTGCAACCTTTGAATACATCAAGCAGAGGTAAAACTTTTAAGTAGCCCTCTGATCAAAACTCTGGAAATATTTTTTTATTTAGAAAGTATTGTAAGTAGCACAAGGGCAACATATCAAATGTTGTAACTGAGACATAAATTTAAAAAATGTGCTCATTTAAAATTTGATGCCAGTGATATATTTTAAGTTGGAACAGGGGCATATTTACATTGATGCAACAGCTCATCTTTTAATAACATTGTGTGTTTGGTAAGTTTCTTAAAAAAAATACTCATTCTTAATTGATATAAGATTTCAGCTGCCTCCTTTGTCATATGTTTTTTAACCAAATCTTTTTAAATGTTGACAGGTCAGGAATGCAGACAGCATTCTGAAAGCTCGGTCTGTTTTACTACGGACCTCTGATACTGTAAGTGTAGAATGTGGTGTTGGCATTGTGTTGCTGAAAGAAGTAAGACCTTCATTGGAAAAGCTGTCATCTGGGTGGCAGTAGATGTTGCTCCAATCCTGTATAAATATTGTTTGGCATTGATGGTGCCTGATGTGAAAGCTAAGCATGCGGCCATGGATGCAGGCCTCTACTTCTCTTGCTATGCACATTATGCAAACTATGCATCTGATTACACTGATAACAAGTCAAATGATCTCTCTCCTCCTTAACGTGGATGGTGCAGCTTCCATGACTTTCCAAAAATAAATGAATAAATGAACAAATTTAACAAATCAGACCAAAGGACAGGTTCCCACTTCATCTCAGGCAACATTTCTGGATGGGGTTTCTGGCTGTTTCTGCTGTTTCTTTGGATAGTCTTAACTTGCACTTAGATTACAAATTCATGTCTGTTTCTATTGCAGTGTCATCAAACTGCCCAAAGATCACAATAAAAAGATCATTGTTCCTTGCCCACAAAGATTTCTCTCTGAAATGTTTGACATTTTGAGCTATGCAAGTGGATATCGAGAAAAGTTGAAGATGTTGAACTCGTATTATTTTCAGAATGATACCCTAGTCATATAGAAAAAAAGATAGTATATAGTAAATAATATTTTTTTTTACTTATCATTAAGTAAAGGTAAATTACTTTATGTACTCACAGATAGAACTGTCAGTACATAAAGTGGAAATAATAAATCAGCTAAAAATTGTTTTACTTACCCCCTATTTAACTGCATTTCTGTGTTGCAACTGAACTGCTTGGATGTATTTAATCTTCTTACTGGTGTCAGGAGAGATGAATTATTTCTGAAAGCAGCTTTGTTATTTTACTCATTTTACACTAGTTTGTAGTAACTGCTAATGTTTAGTTGTGTTTTCGTGTCCTTTGAAAGAAATTAGCTTTTGATTTTAAGCATTTTGTGTTTTTTTTTAAATACATAAGAAAAAAATAATGATGGTGTCTCTAATCCATTACTAATAAAACAGATACCATAAATCATCTCTTAATCTGTCCTCAGTAATACATTTCATTGCAAAGGCAATAAGTTCTAACTTGGAGGCCACAGGGTTAAATTAGAAGCCACTGGATAGGTTTCATGACTTTCATGGCTCTGTTATATGTCAGCCTCATGTAAACACTCGACTGAACCTGACTAAAAGTGCTCATTCCTCTTCATCAATCTCATAATAAAGACTCTGACTGCACTATTAGAGGCCTCCACATTTTTATTGAGCTTTTATTGAAACATAGCTGCTGCTTTGTTGCCCTCAGGAAAGACCTGTGTCCTTGTTTCACAGTGTAAAGGCTGACCTTGATAGAACTGGGTTAAGGGATAGGGATGAAGACATGCAGGATTCCTCCTGCTGTCAAGGCACTCAGGCTAAATGATTTGTTTTAATACTTGTTTCATGGTCATCAGTGTTCCGCTTTCAGTGGCATGGATCTTGCACCTGGAAGGAGAAGATTCAGGCTGTATATACATCTGGGGATTCTTCTAAAACAGAAAAGGGTTTCTCTGACATACAGTAGACAATATTTGTGTGTGCACTAGTAAGACACATGCTGTGACAAAGCTGACAAGGGAAAATAACAGCCTTGTCAAACTGAAATGGACAGCTGTCTATGAGAAAATCCGTTCATTATTTCGAATGTCAAGCCTATACAAAACATTTGAAAGATTTCCAGGAAGTTCTAAAAGCACTGAGGGATCACAGCTTTCCAAACAGAGTTCAAGGTGGTTATCCAATGGCCTTTATGAATAAATTGCCCTATGTCCGCCTCCACTTATTAATATTGCCTGTACTGTGGCTGTAAAACAGGAAATGGCTGCAGAAAAGGGGAATCATTGTTGTGCCAGGGACACATGACATGCAAGAGTCAATAGCTCTCCGGTGTAAAAAACAAATTACAGTACGCTGGGCTTATGAGTGGTTCGTCTGGCCAAGTTGCTAATGACTTTTATAATAAAGCCCAATTCATTTTAATTAAGTCACCAGATACATATCATCACATATATCTATATATCTTTCTACCAATTGCATTATCACAGTGAGAAGCTTCTTTTGAGATTTAAAGTAGTTTACTATGGAGATGACCATTGTCATCCCATTTTAGACTTATGCCTGTAGTTGGAAAATACTGCTACAAATATTAAAAGTCTACGTGAGTATTGTTAGTGTATAGAATGATGATGAGCACCTCTAACAACCTAACTCAACATCACACTTTCTAACAAATATATTTATCACTTACTTCACTAATACTCTATTTCTAGTTGTTATGTTATTTCAAGGAGGCCCCCTTTATTCTGTAAAAATGACATGCCCAGTTGGTTCCTAATGTTAATTTAAACAAATTGGTTCTGACATGAATATTATTTGGAGATGCCATAAATAAAGTTCAACAATGGCCAATTGTGACTTTGATGTGACTTAAATATTATAAAGCAGAATGAAATCAGTGGCAATTGCACTCGGTATAATAAAATATTTTGTGTGTTGAAGTGTGTTTATTTATCACGTTACCTCACAGCAAACTATACAAGCAATAGAGCCCTGGACCAAATACAGAATTTACTAAAATAGACAACTAAGAAAGCGAATGCAGAAGATGAACAAATTAAAATACAATGTGATGGATGTGTGTATGTGTAGTATAGTGTATGCAGTATGTATATGTACATAGACAATGTATGGTTGGTATTGTGCTTTAGTTTAGTTTAAATCAATACAGGGGAAAGGTGAGGGTCAATAGGTAGCTGACAAACCACTGCAGTTTGAAAAGAGAGACACCATTTTGTGTCCTGATTGTTAGGCTTTATAATATTACCTATCCCTCTCTCTTTTCTGTGACTAAACCAAATCACATAGCGAATCAAAATACTGCATAATAATGAACTTCTGGGCCTGCTAGCATACCACTTGTGAAATCATTTTGTCTGACAAGAGGCTTTCCATGACACCTTGTCCTATTTCCACACACTAATACCACTATAAAATACTATAAAATATTTGTAGAAATACCTGCAACCTGCTGACAGGTAAATGTCAGTTTACCCCAAATTTCCAGAGGCATTCTACTTTCTCATATTACTTTGGTATACAGAGCATAGTTATTTGATTCTATTGGGCTATGGGGCTGTTGGGGCCCAGCCCCAACAGCCCCAACTACTACTGTACATAACTGCTACTTTACTTTACCTCTAGAAATCCTACTACCTTTTTTCCAAAACTGAACCTTGCCAGAAGTTGTCACACTTTTGTGTGCCAAGCTTATGGACATGTATTATACTCTTACTTCAGCTATCTCACATGTAACTGACCACCATAGGGAGGATAAACCCAGATTTTGAGACAGGCAGGGGGACTGAAGCTGAGCTGACAGCAGAGACCCCTTTTTTACCTCTTGCAGAGAGAGCTGTATTGATTGGCAGCACTGCTCACTATAGTACATTTGGAGAAGTTTTTCTATCATAGCGCAGATGGGGGAAAAAAGATAATCCTACCAGCAGCCTCACAAGCTGTGCTGAACACATCCTTCTTAAACCTGCAGGAGCTGCCCCCTTTAGTTCCAGTGGCAGCTTCCGGAGAATGGTAAAGTGCACTGCAATGTGACAGTCACTCACAATCAGACACGCTTAAGGACAGTTGCAATGCTGGCGACAAGGTTATCAACATTTCGAGCAGATTGCTGCCAGCACTTTGCCTCTCTTAAAAGGCTGCAGCGCTGACCTTGCACTGACCAAAATCTAAGGGGGGTTTTAGGCGATCAGAAGGGAGGAAACAGACTAATGGGCAGTGCACAATGGTGAGATGTCTCCCTGTCACACTTCATCTACACTGATGCATCAGGATTGTTGCACCACTCAGGCCAGGCAATTACTGTCCAATTTCAATCTACTCCTCAGCGCCACTGTAATGAAAAATAATTAAGAGGCTGAAAATGAGTTTTTCATGAAATGGTTTGGGTAGTTGAACGCAATCGTACTTGGCAGATTGCTACATGAGTGTGTTTTAATACAGAAAAGATAGTTATTCATGTGCAAGGTGCACTGGGCAACAAACTTTTAATAGCATATCTGTCAGCAAGAAACAGAGCAAACTGTAGATAAATGTATTATTGTACTCAATGTGCAGTCAGAATGCATCCTACCATTGTGCTCTGATATAAAAAAAAGAAAAGGCTAAGTCAGGCTGTCAAGTCACGATTATTTATATAAAGCTTTTTAACTAGCACCGGTGTCATTAAAGTGCTTTACAAAACACAAACAGAGAAAAGAAAAGTCAAAGCAAGAATTTTAATATGAAAAAGACAAATAAGAAACCTGAATGTGGATCTGTTTTTATTTGCATATTCATTTATCTAGCCTGCATATCAGGGAGGGATTTGTAAGACCCAGAGAGGAGCAGAACATGGAGGGGTAGAAAGGCAAACAACTGTTTATTTGGTGATAAGTTTAACAGATGGGACAGCAGGGGTGGCGGTTCAGAATGGGAGTGCATGGAGGAGGTGGCCGGTGACCTGAGGGGGAATAAGAGACAGGGTGAGTAAAGGTAGAGACACAGGAAACTACTAGGGACAATAGAATAGCTTACTGGTCTGGGACTGGTGCAGCAGCAGAAACCAGGGGGTGCAGGACTGCGGACAGCTGGAGCCCAGGGAGAAAGACAACTAAAGGTGGCTGGAAATACCTGGAAGAACAAACATAACAGGAGTAACAACTAAAAAGACAAATTAACAAACAAACAGAAAATATCAACTAAAACACAATTCTTATTCTTCGGTCGTGGGCAAAATCCACTTCTAAACAAATAATCCACAGGGTTTTTAGTCGGTATTCAGAAACACAAAAGTCACTTACTGGTTGGTGAGAAAGGGGGCGTCCCCGGTAACACTGCCAATGGAAAGGAATTCAAAAAAGTCTTATACAAGACAAAAAACAAAAACGCTCGGAAGGCAAAACACAAAAATCCTTGAAAAGGCACAGTCAGAGCAGATAACCAGAGAGATAATTTACCCCACAGAATTCTTTGGTCAAAAGAGCGACTGAGGACTCAGGAAAAGCAAGAAGACGATCTGGCAGAGGGGAACACTTGAATAGGGTTAATATGGGGAAGCCAACAGTTGAACAGCGTGAGGCTGATTAGGAGCCAGAAGAGAGAAGGAGGCAGGAGAGAATCAGAGCAGGGAGGAGAGACAGTAGTGATCGACATGAGCCAGCCTCAGAACTGTGACACTGCAGTTTCTGAATAGGCCAGGTAAAGGTCAGAGGGAGTTACAGGGTTCAATTATAAGAATGATTTGTATATTTGCTGTTCACTAGAGGGGGGAGCAATTTTACATCAGATTCTTGTTGTATATAAGTGGCAATTTCTATTGGGGCATGGGCATGTTTTTGACTGTGGCTCTGGAAGTAGTGGTTAAAGTACTAATGAATGAACACTGGTTCAGAGAAAATGTGTATACATAGCAAAATTAAAAATGACAACTCATAATTACATGAATAAATGTTAAGAAGAATGGATCTGACATTTACAGTATTACAGATAAATTAAATACAGTAGATACAAAACACAGATGATACACAACTACATATATGTTCCCTATGTTGTACCTTAACTCTGTGGTATGAAGGTGAGAGCTGAATATTATGAGAGCTATATTATTTGTATTTGTTGTGCAGGTACAGCACAATATTATTGCATAAAAAGGTACAGGTGGTGATTTTTGCTATACACCTTGTTTACATGCCACAGTAATTTCAAACTAACATATTGGTATGTTAATAAGTTGAGCACTCAATTCAATCGAGTAATATAACCTTGTTAAGGTGTTTACATCAGGCCAACAGTAATGGCAGTATATAATCAAATTATCAATGTCAGTGTGAATACGATGTTTGTTATGTGACACTGCAGGGTGAACACCACACGCTGAATCCAACATACAGTGAGGCTTTAACCCAGTGAAAGTTTTATTCTATGATTTGATGCTGGTATTTTAGCATGTGAAGCAAAAAAACAAATCAATAAAAAAGATATATGTATTTTTTAGCCACTAGATCCTATGGCGTTTTCATTACTGTCCACAATATTTATATTTATTTTTATTATTCAACAATGTCGTCAACATACGTAGCAAAACATTAAGGAAAGGATTTTTTTTCTAAATAAAACATTCTTATTTTGAGCTTTAACCTAACTAAAAATCTAATCTAATGTCACCATTTAGGAGAAATCATTTCTTCACGCAAGCTGTAATTTTAGTGTCATTGATAGATCCTATTGGAACTAGACCCTCTCAAATAAATCCTCATTGCTTCGTACGAGACTGTGGTGACAAACATGTATATGGTAATTTAGGTTAAATGACTTAATTCATAATGTGAAAGAAAAAACTGAACTAAAAAAGAAATGCATGAAAAGAAAAAAAGTGTTGCAGGATGTTTTACTGAAAGGTACATTGGTTGGTTTTGGTTTTTAAGGTAATAGATTAATAGCTGTTTGATTTATCAATGCATTGTCTTCTTCAGTGCCCATGCAATTGTGATGTAAAGTGGGTGTGAATATGTTTCAATGCCAAATGTTCTTTTTTCAATTAAATTTGGTTTCAATTTCAAATTTGATTTCCATTTCTAAAGAAACTGTCTTGGCTCTATGGGGTAAAAGCCTGGGACTGAAATTTCTATTGTAGCTGAACAGGGAGACATCTCAGCACCTGGCATGTCTGACACCAGAGCAGATGCTGAATCACTGCTATTGATCAGCTACATCAAATGAGAGAGAAAAAAACATCCTCGGCCTAGTGCTGAGCTCAGAACACACAGCTCCCTGGGGTTACTGCATTGTTTACTTTTCCTAGCATTCAGCCTCCCCAGCAACATGTCATAATATTCTTCAGGAAAACTGACTATAACATACTGTTCAACTTGCTGAAAGCTTTTTGCAGCTCAAACCATGTAACTACATGCTGCATGTTTAATTTATCAGCTCATAACAATCATTGAGCCAAAAATCCAAAGGAGATAATGGATGGGGGACCTCTTGGTATAAGGTAATCTTGCTCTAATGAAGGAGGCTCAGAAATGGACTGAACTGTTTTAGACATTTAACAACTTTTAATCTGCAGCAAGTTATTGCTGCACAATGGTGAAAACACTGATGGCAACTTTGGAAAACAGCTCTGACATTTTTGAAAGTTTAAATTCAGTTTGCATTTGTTTTAGTTTATTGGGATGTTTTTTGTTTTTTCCTCAGAACATTGGATGCCTGCTCTGCATTGACAGACTTTTGATTTTTTTCTTCAATTGACAGGTTTCGGATTTTATGGTTCTGGCCTATGAAATGTCTGTCCATCATTCTGTCCAAAGACCCTTTCTATCGGACAGACATTTGAAGAAATATATAATTTAAAATAGAAGTGCAACTTGACAGAATTCCAGAACATGCTCAGCTCAATGTACCAATGACGTAAGGACCCTTCCTCCTAAAGTTTTATGTTGCCACACATACTGAATAAATAGCTGTGATGTTTATATAGAATATAGTAAATAATAGAGCAAGATAGGCTCTAAGTGGGCAAAGGACAAAATAAATAAATTGAATAAAATAAAATAAACATATTACCTATCTAAAGGAACATAAAACCACATTACTAGCAGTAGTTTAAAACAGAACAGTAATTACATTGTAGCCCATCCTTAAAAACTTCTCATGGTCATATTTAGTTTATATTTAGTGCTAAACAACAAATCCCATTGTGTCTAATTAAATATTTGTACTCCATTTCCAGAATAGCTGAGAATGCCAGGCCTCCTTCTGCATGTGCTACAATATAATGGCTTCATAGTGAAAGGTGGGTGTGCTTGACCACTATTCATGCACCCCTAACATAAATGTATGGATTATCATGAAGAAGAGAATAAGAAACTGGCTGGGAGATAGGGTTTGAAATTACTTCCTCATTACTGTATATTACTGTATACTGAATATTATAAATTGCACAGTGTTTACATTAAATTTAGCCAGCTTGTAGTTTTCTTTATTCTATTATATTTTGGTTGGTGCACTGGTGTTATTACTCCCTGCTGACCTTGAAACCACAATAAAACCAGTGACAGGAATCTTTGTACTAGTGTTTTGCTATATACAGTACTAAAACAATCTGCTGAAGAAAGCTAACCCCTAGCATGGCTGATGTTTTCCTTATGAGCTGGGCTGCACCAAACTAAAGCCAAAGGTAAAGGGAATATTGGACTTGTTTATACTCCAAATAAATGCTAACATTGTTCTGCTGTCTGGTCAGTGACACAGTTTTAGGAAGTGTTTATCTCTGTTCCCAATAGTTGCAGTCAAGGACAGGATTAGTCCTTTAATCTTTTGCCGTGTGTCGTATCAATGAATAGCAGATTGTAATACAATTGAAAAGACGTCTAGGAGGCTCCCACTAAACATGTTCCAGGAAGAAGGATCAGTCTACTGTTCATGTCAGTGGAGCAAATCAAAGCTGTACACTGTGTATGAAATCACAGATTAAACTCTTGGTTCTCTGGTTTTATCTTTTCATGATTACACATTTGCTGAGTCATCATGTATTACAAGTAAGTCTGAGTTGCTCTGTGGAAAAAAATCACATCACAAATTCGTTTAAATGTCTTGGCTGGAACTAAATCTAACACTGACTGCACTGGATTTTTTCAAGTCAATAAGCCATCATCATACTTTACTATGGAGTCACATGGAGTTTACTGGTGCCCTTTTCATGGGAATCCTTTGTTCTATTATAATAGGTTCAAAATCTAAACTTATAGAGCATCATGGTAGTGAAAAAGTTAGCACTGCTCCCTCATAACTAGAAGGTCGCAGATTGTGTCCCGGCCGGCCGCAGCCTTACTGTGTTTCGAGTGCATGTTCATGGCATGCATACAAGGGTTTCCTGCAGGTACTCAGGTTTCCTCCCACAATCCAAAAACATGCATGTTAGGTTAACTGGTGACTCTAAATTGCCCAAAGGTGTGAATATGAGTGTGAACAGTTCTTTGTGATGTCTCTCTGTGTTGAGACAGACTGGAGACCTGTACAGGGTGGACCCTACCTCTTGTCTATTGACGCTGGGATAGACCGCAGCCCCCGTGACACTGAGCACAATAACCCTTTACAGATAGTGGATAGATAGTAGACTTTTGAGAACATTTAGTCCTGAAACTCAAAAACATGTAGATTTTTTTTCTTTTGTAGTTAATCAATTGGTCTTTGTTTCCCCATGCAAACTTTATAGTAGGGGTGTAAACATTAACCACTACAGATTGGAAAATCGATACAAGAGTGAGCGATACATCTGCATTGGTTGACTTTCTACAGAGATCAGTTTTAATTCCATCAAAAAGTGATGCTTTGCAGTGTCAAGTGACTGCACTACACCAAACTACCCCGTAACTCAGTTATATCATACACAAGAACACGTGTTTAGTGTTTAAATAAAGTTATTTATGATATTAGCTCCCAAACGGTAGCACTTTTACAGTAACAACTGTGCAGCTTCTCAGTGGAAACCACATCTCAGCACTGTGTAATAAGGTGAGGCAGCATGTTGACACAGTAATGTTACTTTGCATTAATGTTTACTGTTGCTGAAAAAAACTTTTTAGTTATCAAAAGTTACAACAGTTTAAAGTGTTACTCATTAGCCTGTATAAAAGTATTGTAAAATAGTAAAATCTAGAATAATATATATGATGTTACTGGATTATATTTGACGCATTGATACAGTAAGTAAACATCACTGTTTACTAACAGGTAATAAATTCATAAATTCATTCATGCATAAAAAATAGGAGTAAATAGTACAGTAATGAGGTAATTAGTAATTGCCGAAATTAAGAGCATCCTGCGTGTGATGCCGAAAAACTGGTCCATGCATTTGTTACTTCTAGGTTGGACTACTGTGATTCCCTACTTTCAGGATGCCGCAGTAACTCCCTAAAGAGCCTGCAATTAATCCAAAATGCTGCAGCAAGAGTGCTGACTGGAACTAGCAAGAGAGATCATATTTCACCTTCACTAGCTTCTCTCCATTGGCTTCCCATTAAATCTAGAATAGAATTTAAAACCCTTTTCCTTACATATAAAGCTCTGAATAGTCAAGCTCCATCATATCTATAATACCTCATAGTACCATATCACCTATGTTATGACCAGTTCGATCTCAGAATGCAGGCCTACTTGTGGTTACCAGAACATAGAATGGGAGGCAGAGCCTTTAGCCATCAAGCTCCTCTCCTGTGGAAGCAGCTCCCAATTCAGATTTAGGAAGCAGACACCCTGCACCCCTCATTCATTGTGTCATTACAAAAGTAATGTGTTTTTGTATTGAATCACAGCCCATTTATTTGTAGGGAATCATTTGAGGGAGAGATTCACACCCCTACTTTCTAGATATCTTCAGTTAGTAATTCTATCTCACCAGTGGTAAAAACCTTACATACATTCAAATTATATAAAAATTATAAAAAATTATATTAAAAAAGCAAAGAATAATCAGATTAGATATTCTTGACAAATTACCTTGATCACATTAAAAGATTGCTGATTAATTTTCTGTCAATAGAAAAATCAATTAAATGAATGATTCTATTGCCACATGAGAAGAAGAGAGAAGCCGTGACCTGATCTGTAAGGAGATGATGCATAAGTATCATTATCATAATGCAGTGTCCTTCATTTTGTGTTCAGCTCCATCAATCAAATTATAAATGAACCAATGACACTTGCACTACTCATGCTGCAGAAGAAATCTGCCCCAGAGAGGGGCTGTAGTGAAAGCTCCAGAGTATTTTAATCATGTTAGAGAGCCTGTAACATCGTAAACTGGCATCTAAACCTCTTAGTTTTACATGAATTAACACTGACCAACAATGTCAAAGCTGCTAAAATAGACATTTATCCAATTTGGGGTAGCTGCAAACGCATCTCGCTGTATAATCACCTTGTAAATTTGAGCATGTCAGCAAACAGTTGCTTATGTACACATCCAGCAGACAGTGCAAACGTGATCATCTATTGGATGGGGATTCTGTTGGTTAGATAAAAGATTTTGGCCCATGTTTTAACAGGGTCCAATGTCTGCATGAGTGCATGGTGTTTACAGTACAAGTTAGACAATAAAAAATAGAAGTTGGAGCAGCAGATTAATGCATTGACAGTTTTATGAAAAATCTGACCCCCTCTCCAGATTTCTTCTTTTTTGTGTGTATCTCGTACTAATCTATGTCAGATTGTCCAGGCAAATCTAACATAAAACAAAGGCAACCTAAGCAATCATAACTGTATTAGATAAAAGATACCCAAGATACCAAGATACCAAGACTACAATGTCATTTGGACCTCAGGAAAACCACAAAGTTGGGGGATAATGCTCGTTGGGTTCTCCTTAATAAGCAATACATGCAGACACATGATTTGATCCATTGTTATTATAAAAACATTGATAATGCAGATTTAAATATCATTTTTTATGAATCATTTACTGCTCACTCAGGTAAAATGAGAAGAGAAAAATTGTAATTTATTGATACTGGTTAATAATTGTATTGCATATTTAATTAAAACTGTCTTTTCATCCAGTTTGATGTGGTAATGAAATCAACTCCGAATACAGAATAACAAGATACTAGATAATAACAACTAGACTACAAAACTATTGTTGGTGGTGCTGGGTTACAAAGTATCATGTTTTTGTAATCACATTACAATTGTCTGTAATACAGCAATGTAATGCATAACCTTCCTAAATTTACAATGACAGTTTTCGTCAAATCTGATACTGAAGTCATTCATATTTATAGTTTGGGTGACATCTAAAAATCCTGAATGATTTCCTCCTAATAAAAACTACGGCCATCAAATTCAACATGGCAACACTGTCTAGCGTGTTAGTGGAGAAGTCTTGTGCTAACTCTGAGGAGGAACGGGTTGACAAGACACAGGACTTTTCCACAGGAGACCAAAGCTCAGCTCTAAGTGCGAGACGTTGTGCACTTTAATGATGATAGTAACACAATGTGGCGCATGTGGATACTATATTGAGGAAGCAGGTGGGTGGCATTATCACTGTCTGTACAGAACTGTAGTGTACGTTTGGTTTTTCTTGTAATTTATCTTGTAGGTTAACCATACAATTAAGTTTTTGTGCCTAACCCTAACCGTTGTTGTCCTGTACAGATGCCAAAGTTGATCTGTTGCGCCAATTTCAGACACCACTGTTCCCATGGCATCGGAGCATCCAATAGTAACACCAAAGGGCACATGTGGCATCAATATGAAACGCCAAACGACTTTAAAAAAGTGATGTATTTTGACACCTTAGGAACCACCATTATCTAACAATGTGGGATGAGTGTTTTTTAGTGAGTTAGGACAATAAAAATGCACATTTTTACACATTTTCTTTTTGTTTAATGGTGTTAGTAAGGTAATTTTTAGGAGACAATTGATTTTTTATCAAGGAGGTACTTTGGTTACATGTTACATGTCACAGTGCATCTCTGGCAAAATTGCAGAGGAATGTAAAGACTAGTGTAGAGGTACAGAGAATAATTAAGTAATGAAAACATTTTTGAAAACTGAGTATTGTACAACATGTTTCTTAGAGTAACAATCCCAACAATAAACACAACTCTGGCATTTTTGTCCCAAAATCTAAGTATATTGCCCCACAATTAGTATTGTAGCCATGACAACCTGGGTCTGACAAATAATATGATGATAACAACATACCGAGCCTGATGGCAGGTAGAGTAAGTAACTACTAGTCTTTATTTATAGTCCTGATTACAACAGATAAGAGAAAACATGATAGTATATTAATATCCAAAGTGAGTGGGTAGCTTGTGTTGATTCTTGAAATTACTTCAGTGGTTCTTCCCTAACACATCAAAATTAACAACAGCATTGAGGGTATCACAGACACTGAGGACCTCGCAATAAAATAAAAACAGGAGGCTGTGAACACAACAGCTACTGCATGTGCTGACTGAGCATCAGCTAAAGGAAATATTAGGTCCTTTTCTCGTCTGTCACACCTTTGACATCTCTCCTTGAGATAAATGGACACCTCGGCTTGAGAGAGAGTAAATTGTGAGCGGTTCTCAGTGGACGGCGAGTGTGAGACAAACAGGAAGCGGTCGGCTGAAATAGCTGACAGCCACATCACTCCTCATCCCCCGCTCTCCCCATGGCCCACAGGTGAAGATGTAATGGCCTCTTTCTTAAACTGGCACACAATAAGAAATCACTGAGGCAGCTGGTGTGTTTGCTGGAGCTACTGGCAGGACAAAAGCTGTTTGAAGTATGTCATTTCATTGGCTCCCTGATGGATTCACCACAGCAGACATAAATATTGTATTGTTGCGGAATTTAAGATATAACTGTCTCCAAAACAGTTATGTGGCAAAGAATGCATGCCTTTATATGAGTCAAATCCACACCACATGTGTTTATGTTAGTGAGAAAGGTCGCTCTGCTTTACTTTAGATGCCATGCCAGTAATCAGTCAGGAAGCTAGAGCTCAGCACAAAGAAGAAAATCCATCCCAAAGCTGCTGGGTCAATGTTTCCTCCACTTCCAGCAAATCAGCAAAGGGCTACCTCTCTGCCCTCATTCTGGACATAATGCTGAAAGTCAGGGGTCAAACAAACCTGTCTGCTGTCTGACCAGACATTAACCCCGTTTGACTCCAACATACAAAGCCTGCTCCTGTCACACCCGCGCAGCTGCGTGGTGCTTCATATCAGGGCCTGAATGGGAAATAACAATTCAAGGACACATTAACTCATAACAGACAAAACAATAAGCCAATCGACCACAGCAATAATACCACCTATAAGAAGTCCTGCAGCATGCTACGCCATCTATTTTGTGCTTTAAATTGTCTCAGTAACATATACTGTTTTAATTATGAATATATCTAACTGGTGCATGTAGATACATTTTATGTGTATACTGTAATACAATACAATATGCACACAATGAAATGATATCAGTCAATGGGGAAAAGTAGCAAATGCAGATGTGTAGGGATGACATTTTATGTAGGACAACTCAAATGTTAGTCTGCCTCTGGTAACCTTGACAAAACAGTCAATAGAATGTTTTCACTGGCTTTTGCTTTATTGTGGAAACTAACTTCAGTGTCAAACAGAAGTTTAAGATAATCTTCACAGATAAACACAACTTTCATGAAAATGCCAGAGGTAAAAAGCTACCATTAGGCTCTAAATAGACTACACCACAGTCACAAGACCTCTACATTACCACCACTAAGCTTTCAATTTGTCATTTGATTTAGAGCACTTTCCTCTTCTGTAGAAGTGAAGAAAAAATTTTGTGTTCTTGGAAATAACGTAAAAAAAACTTGTCCTTGTTTTAACTACAGAACTTTTCAAGCATTTTTCAGGCTTTTCAGGCATTTAAACAAACACCTATTTCAAAAATGAATAAGCTTTGGAAGGGCATCTAATCATGCTATGTGGCAGGTATAAAATCCTGAGCAGAGCCAGTTAAGGCAGGAGTAGAGTTCTAAGTAATAAATGACGAGAGCTTCATACACATAGACTGCTAAACTTGATTCAACAGGAAGAAT
Organism: Channa argus; assembly: GCF_033026475.1. Classification (NCBI taxonomy): domain Eukaryota; kingdom Metazoa; phylum Chordata; class Actinopteri; order Anabantiformes; family Channidae; genus Channa; species Channa argus. Next base: position 21,055,781 of record NC_090213.1, on the reverse strand, counting down.
GACTAAAGGGACATCTGAATTTAGATCTCTGGGAAAGATATCAGTAAATAGGATAAGACATTGTGGTCAACAGAGCGCATTTGATGACCTTGATGCTTGTGCATTAGTGTAACAGTAGTGTAACCCTAACCCTAAGAGCAACAGAGCAACATTTTGATAAAAAATGTATTTAATCATCAAACACAGTTTAATTTTCAGGAGCTTATTGATCCAATATTGAATATGATTTGAACCAAGTCCAATTGACCTCAGGATGTTGTTTACATGGTTGTTTTGTGGTACAACTAAGATATAATTTTAATTTTAGTGAAAAAACAAGGCAGTTTAGTGAGGTTAATATAATATTGTGATTTTAAAGGTATGAAATAGTGGTAATTTGAACAAACATAACTTATTTAAAACGCAGTAAAGTACCAAACTTTAATCAGATATACTAGATGGTTTGGCATCAGAGATAATCATATACAAAGTTTATCCTTCAAGTGCCGACTTGGGTGGTGTAGCACAGGCTCTGGCAAAGAAGTATCCCTGTTTAAAGTAGCATGGTTCACTCACTGGCTACTATGGATGAAAATAGCTTTGGCCCAGGTGTTTTAGCCAATTACAGACCAATATCTCCGCTTTATTTTCAAAATCCTTGAAAAAGTAGTTGCAAAACAATTATACTAACACCTGTACCAGGAATAATTTGTGTAAAGACTTTTATTCAGGATTTAGAGTTCATCATAGTACAGAAACAACACTGGTAAAAGTCACCAGCAATCTTCTCTTGGTATCAGATAATGGACTCATCTCTATACTTGTTCTGTTAGATCTTAGTGCTGCATTTGATGACATTGATCACAACATTTTATTACAGAGACTGGAACATGAAATTGGAATTATAGGAACTGCACTAGGTTGGTTTAAATTTTATCTATCTGATAGATTTCAATTTGTTCATGTTAATGATGAATCCTCCATTCAATTCAATTCAATTCAACTTTATTTATATAGCGCCAATTCACAACAAAGTCATCTCAGGGCACTTTACAGAATAAAGTCAAGATTCTAAAGATATATAAAGAGAACCCAACAATTCCCCCTGGAGCAAGCCATAGGCAACAGTGGAGAGGAAAAACTCCCTTTAACGGAAGAAACCTCCAGCAGAACCAGGCTCAGGGTGGGCGGCCATCTGCCTCGACCAGTTGGGGTGAGTGGAAAGGGGAGAGAGAAAAGAACAGAGCAACAAAAAGCAATAACAAAACATCGGGCAGATTGGTAGGACCAGTAGCTGCACGCTGGAAGACACACAGCTTCAAAGCCGGGGGACACCTGCAGAAAGGGACAGAGACAGGGGGACAGAGGAGGACAAAGACAACTACGGGAGAGAACACACAGAGTTAATGAAATACAGTGGTGAGAATTGCGGGGTGAGAGGAGAGGAGAGATGGTCAAGAGGAGGAAAGGAGCTCAGTGCATTGGGGGGTGGGACCCCAGCAGTCTAAGCCTATGGCAGCATAACTATAACTAACTATATGCTTTATTAAAGAGGAAGGTTTTAAGCTTAGACTTAAAAGTAGAGAGGGTGTCTGCTTCCCGAATCTGAACTGGGAGCTGGTTCCACAAGAGAGGAGCTTGATAGCTAAAGGCTCTACCTCCCATTCTACTTTTGGAAATTCCTGGAACCACAAGTAGGCCTGCATTCTGAGAGCGAAGTGGTCTACTGGGATGATATGGTGCTATGAGGTCTTCTATATATGATGGAGCCTGACCATTCAGAGCTTTATATGTAAGAAGCAGGGTTTTAAATTCTATTCTAAATTTAATGGGAAGCCAATGGAGAGAAGCTAGTGAAGGTGAAATATGATCTCTCTTGCTAGTTCCAGTCAGCACTCTTGCTGCAGCATTTTGGATTAATTGCAGGCTCTTTAGGGAGTTACTGGGGCATCCTGAAAGTAGGGAATTACAGTAGTCCAACCTAGAAGTAACAAATGCATGGACCAGTTTTTCGGCATCACTTTGAGACAGTATGCTCCTAATTTTGGCAATGTTCCGTAGGTGGAAGAAGGCTGTTCTAGAGATTTGTTTGTGACTTAAAGGACAGATCCTGATCAAAAATAACTCCAAGGTTCCTTGCAGTAGTACTGGAGGCCAGACTTATGCCATCTAGGGTAACAATATGGTTGGACATCATATCTCTGATATTTTTGGGCCCAAATACTATGACTTCAGTTTTGTCTGAGTTTAAAAGTAAAAAATTGTGGGACATCCAGGCCTGTATGTCTTGTAGGCATGCTTGAAGCTTTATTAACTGATTATTTTCATCTGGTTCCATAGATAAATATAGCTGGGTATCATCAGCATAACAGTGGAAATTTATGGAGTGTTTTCTAATAATGTTGCCTAAAGGAGACATATATAAAGTAAGAAGTATTGGTCCTAACACAGAGCCTTGTGGAACTCCATAGCTAACCTTTGTGTGCATGGAGGATTCATCATTAACATGAACAAATTGAAATCTATCAGACAGATAGGATTTAAACCAACCTAGTGCAGTTCCTGTAATTCCAATTTCATGTTCCAGTCTCTGTAATAAAATGTTATGATCAATGGTATCAAATGCGGCACTAAGATCTAACAGAACAAGTATAGAGATGAGTCCATTATCTGAGGCCATGAGAAGATCGTTGGTGACTTTTACCAGTGCTGTTTCTGTACTATGATGAACTCTAAATCCTGACTGAAACTCTTCATACAAATTATTCCTATGGAGGTGATCACATAATTGTTTTGCGACTACTTTTTCAATTATTTTAGAAATAAAGGGGAGATTAGATATTGGTCTGTAATTGGCTAAAACACCTGGGTCAAGACAGGGTTTTTTAAGTAATGGTTTAATTACAGCTACCTTATAGGCCTGTGGTACATAGCCTGTTTCTAAAGATAGATTGATGATATCTAATATGAATGTATCCATTAAGGGTAAAGCTTCCTTGAGCAGCTTAGTTGGAATAGGGTCTAGCAGACAGGTTGTTGGTTTAGATGAGGTAATAATTGAAGTTAGCTCAGAGAGATCTATGGGTAAAAAGCAGTCTAACAGGGAGTGGGGCCTTATCCATGATTCTAGCACTGCTGTACATGAAGATCTATCTGTAATTTTTGGGGGGAGGATCTGGTGAATACTTTCTCTAATAGCTACAATTTTATTCATAAAGAAGGTCATGAAGTCATTGCTGCTCAAAGTTAAGGGAATAGTAGGCTCAACAGAACTATGGCTCTTAGTCAGCCTGGCTACAGTGCTGAACAGAAACCGGGGGTTGTTCTTGTTTTCTTCTATTAATGATGAATAATATGCTGTTCTGGCATCACTGAGAGCTTTTTTGTACGTTTTTAAACTATTTTTCCAGGCTAAATGAGATTCTTCTAACTTTCTGGAACGCCACTTCCTTTCTAACTTTCGTGTTTCCTGTTTTAAGTTGCGTGTTTGTGAACTATACCATGGAGATCGCCTCTGCTGATTTACTGCCTTCTTTTTTAGAGGGGCAACACTATCGAGTATTGTACGTAGTGAGGCTGCAGAATTGTCAACAAGATAATCTACTTGTGCAGGAGTAACATTAAGGAGACTACTTCCCATTGTATTAACATATGGTGAAGCAAATGATGAAGAAATAATTTCTTTAAATTTGTTGACAGCTTTTTCACTTAAGCATCTGCTATAGTGGAATTTTTCCCTAACTGCTATATAGTCCGTTATTGTAAATTCAAATGTTATTAAAAAATGGTCAGACAGAAGAGAGTTGTGAGGACATATTGTTAAATTATCCGTGTCAATTCCATACGTAAGGACCATGCGCACGAAAGTTAGCTATAGAGTTCCACAAGGCTCTGTGTTAGGACCAATACTTTTTACTTTATATATGTCTCCTTTAGGGCACATTATTAGAAAGCACTCCATACATTTCCATTGCTATGCTGATGATACCCAGCTATATGTATCTATGGAACCAGATGAAAAAAAGACAAAACTGAAGTCATAGTATTTGGGCCTAAAAATCTCAGAAGTATGATGTCCAACCTTATTGTTACTCTAGATGGCATAAGTCTGGATACCAGTACTAGTGCAAGGAACCTTGGAGTTATTTCTGACCAGGATTTGTCCTTTATTTAAAGGCGACTGTGGCGCAGGAAGGTAGAGCGTTTGTCCACCAATTTCAAAGGTTGTTGGTTCAATCCCCGGCTCCAGCGTAGCAGCTCCACCATTGGTGTATGAGTATGAGTGTGAATGTGTGAATAAGAAGCAGTGTAAAGCATTTTGAATGACAATAGTTAGAAAAACGCTATATAAGTGCAGACCATTTACTTTACTTCACATATAAAACAATCTCTAGAACAGCCTTCTTCCACCTATGGAACAGTGCCAAAATTAGGAGCATCCTGTCTCAAAGTGATGCCGAAAAGCCAGTCCATGCATTTGTTACTTCTAGGTTGCACTACTGTAGAAGATCTCATAGCACCATATCATCCCTGTAGACCACTTTGATCTCAGAATGCAGGCCTACTTGTGGTTCCCAGAATTTCCAAAGGTAGAATGGGAGGCAGAGCCTTTAGATATCAAGCTCCTCTCTTGTGGAACCAGCTCCCAGTTCAGATTCGGGAAGCAGACACCCTCTTTACTTTTAAGTCTAGGCTCAAAAACCTTCCTCTTTGATAAAGCTTAATTATAGTTATGCTGCTATAGTCTTACACTGCTAGGGGACCCACCCCCCGATGCACTAAGCTCCGTTCCTGCTCTCGTCCCTCTCTCCTCTCCTCTCACCCCACATTAACATGCTACCACTGCATGACTTTGTATCTTTTTCTCCCATAGTTGTGCTTCTCCCTCTCTGTCTCCCTCTCTCTGTCCCTTTCTGCAGGTGTCCCTGGCTTTGAAGCTGTGTGTCTTCCAGCATGCAGCTTCTGGTCCTACCAACCTGCCCAATGTTTTGTTTTTGCTTTTTGTTGCTCTGTTCTTTTCTCTCTTCACTTTCCACTCACCCCAACCGCTCAAGGCAGATGGCCGTCCACCCTGAGCCTTGTTCTGCTGAAGGTTTCTTCAGTTAAAGGTAATTTTTCCTCTCCCCTGTTGTCTATAGGCTTGTTGGGTTTTCTTCACATATCTGTACAGTCTTGGCTTTGTTATGTAAAGTGCCTTGAGATGACTTTGTGTGAATTGGTGCTATATAAATAAAGTTGAATTGAAGTACAAAATGGCCAACTACCGCACAAGGCTGAGGAATATTTGCTACCCAGAATTGGCATAAATTCTGTCAAAGAAAGAAAAGTCCCATGAGCTATGTCCAAACCGGGTGAAGAAGTCATTTTCTGCCCTGAGTATCCTTCAGGTGAAACCAAAGAGAGTCATGGAGAAGAAAGGCAAGGACTTGTTTTAGACGTCATCAAGGAATTGTGCTTTATTAAATAACAGATGGCCAACACTGTTTTCTGAGGGTGGGGTAAAGTAGCATACCTTTACACAGCTGGTACAGTTGTGATGCTGTGATTTCTTTTTTTTCTGTTTCATCCCTGCAATAAAGCCTGGTGGTGGCAGGGTCAGGCTGTGGGGATTTTTTTTTAGCGGCAGGAACTGGAAGACTAGCCAGGCTTGAGGGGAAGATGAATGCAGCAATGTAAGTAGAAATCATTGATGAAAACCTGTTCCAGAGCACTATGCACCTTAGACTGGGGTGATTGTTCATCTTTCAACAGGAGAATGACCCTAAGTACAAGATAACATAGGAGGCGGGACAACTCTATGTGCTGGCCCAGCCAGACCCTACACTTGAACCCAACTGATACCCCCATCCAGCCTGATGGAGCTTGAGAGGTACTCAAAAGAAGAATGGCAGAAACCGCCCAAAAATAGGTGTGCCATGCTTTGTAGTATCATACTCAAAAATATTTGAGACTGTAATTGGTGCTAAAGGTGCTTCAAGGTATTGTTTTTAGAACTTTCTGGAAAATTATGAATTTGATTTGTTTTGAAATAAGGCTGTCACATAATAAAATGTGGAAAAGTTAAGCACTGAGAATACTTTCTGGATGCAATGCATGTTCAGTTAACAGAAAAGATCAGAACTAAATCAAATCAATATTTGCTGTGAGCACCATATTCTTCCGAGTATTAAAACAGTCTCAGAGTCTCTTTATGTAATGTCAGTCCAGTCAGTTTACTCCAGGTGGACTCCTGTCAAATTCCATAAACTTCTCATATTTTTTCAAATAAAGTAGCAATACTTACACTTTTTTCACAATTTGTATTCTTTACAGTAGTAGTTCAATCATTTTTAGTAGGGGGCTGACAATTAAACAATTAATTACATGAAGACATGCTACTCTCAGTTTAAATTTGCACTCACAAGCGCTTCACAGTTTTGCTTTTAATAATTGTCAGACTTTATTTGATAAATTCAGTACGTAACGTAAGTGAACATACAGTCACCTGGGACAGCTGACCTAAAGCGGATGCGTATGTGCAGCACATCTTAACTTTCATTAGCATAATTTTAATTGAAGGCAGACAGTGCACTACCCCTGTAGTCTAACACAGGTTGAGCAACAGCTTGGTTTTTCATGCTACACGTGACTTTAATGGTGGATTCCTGCTTCCCACAAAGGACATATATGATATTTCCTCTTGACAGTGAGTCACAACAAGCACTACACTTCAGAGAGCTCACAAGAGAAAACTACTCTGATATGAATTGGTTATTTCCTGCTAAGAGAAAGGTTTTACTTTAATTTTATAGCAAAATGTGTCAGAATCTATCAGCTATATTCCTGCTTCTGCTGTTTTAATTTCTTGCAATGCAGAAATATTCACAGAAATATGCCACTAGTGAAACGACTGAACTTTCTTTCTGTGTGTGCAAGTGGCCTAGCAGGAGCAATAAAAACAGAGCTATAGTTCACTTTGTTAATCAGCAAGTCATGGATGAATTAATGAATGGCCATCAGACACAGGCCCAAGGGCCAGGCAGGGGGTCATGAGGTAGAGCCTCTGAATTTAATGTTTACATTTAAAAGACACAAAATGACACCAAAGAAATGGGCAAGAAGCACAAAAAGACACTTAGAAATTGCCTGAAAACAGCATAAAAAGGCATAACATTGTCAGTAACAACTGTCCAAACTGTCCAAAAATAGACACAAACTGACAAAGACGGATACAAAACTTTTAAAAGTACATATAAGATGACCTAAGACAACTTTCAAATGACCAAAACATACAAAACTTCCAAAAACACATAAAACTACCACAGGCAGATTTAAAAATGGCAAAAAAGAAAGAGTTCAGGGGGAGGGGGTCTTCTCCCTTCTGTACCCTGGAACCTATTTCATATCAAACCGAGCACAGTGAGGAAGACGCCCAATCATTGGTGATTGAGGTGGTCCCACATGTGGTGGATGGAAATATATTTTAAACACTCTTGGTTTTTCATAAAGTGCATTCTTTACCATGTAGTTACCACCCTCTGAAGCAGGTTGTGCTTCATTAATTCTTAAGCCAAATTTTGTGCACGAGTCAAACCACTATTTCTGCCCAGCTGAAGCCCACCTGCCCTGTAATTATAATGACCTGCTATTTAGTACAGCACTCAATCTTGATCTTTGATTTCCCTGTCAGAAACTATAAAAGCAGCCTTGGTCTTTGCCACAGGCTCAGCATGAGGCTGCGTCTGAATTAAATCAACCAGATTTTATTGGCATATTTAAAAGAAAGCTAACACCATGCTCAGAACAGTGGATCAGACTCATGGAATTCTGAAAGCTTGGACAACCACATGTAGCGCTTTAGTTCTTCAATATAACTGTGAATTTCCCCCTCCTGATAAATATTATATATCTCCGTCAGTATTTTTCCTGGTTAGTTGAATCAGTTTGTTTCAATATTTGGCTGTCTGCACATTACACTGAAAAGTCGACAAAAGAAACCGTGTACACTTACTCCTCGTTAAGAAATTACGGTCATAAATTGATTTCGCTTCATACCAAAATAAAGTGCTGAACACAGAAATTCTGCATTCACTATGGAAAATCATTACTTCTCTCCGTGGCCATAATTCATTAATATTATGATGAAAAGAAGGAGTCCAGGTTATTGACATTATAAGTGCATGTAATTAAAAAGCATCATGTAATACTCCTTTATATACTTTAATGTACAGTAATGATTTGGCCATGATATGCAGTGGAGCTGCAGTAGCTAATTCGGAAGTGATGAAGACAACACTGAGCCAGACAGCCTGACAAATCCATAGCATTCTACTGATCCGTTTTTCCAGGAATTCAAGTGTTTATGTTCTTAACCTTCTAACTTGGACATAACTACAGCAGCTAACCAGGAACATAAAGATGTAATGGTGAACTAAATTAAAACTGGCAGTCAGCAAAATATGTTTTTCCCAACTTAGAATTGCACAGTTAAACTTTGAGAACATTCACCAAGACAAAAATAAAAACTTGACTTTGTGCTACAGTAACAGCTTTCTGCCGTCACATTGTAACTTACAACATGTTTTTTAACCTGCAGTCATATAATGATGCGGCCTGGTAACTCAATGGGTAGAGCAGCAGGATGGTTTACAGAAGTCAGCCGGATCAAATCCCAGCCTACCTACCAGGTGTCTCCCTGAGCAGGACAATCAGCGCTAGCTCTGCAGGCCCCCCTGTAGCTGCCCACTTGTCCCCCAGGGTGATGGTTAAATGCAGAGAAAGAATTTAATTGTAACATGTATGTGCAATACGTATATGTGCTCAATGACAATAAAGGTTTTTCTTCCTAAGGTGTTTAATTGCGTTGTTTTCTATCCTTTGGCATATCATAGTGACACCACAGGTTTCCTTTGGCATGGAACGCTGTGTGTCCTTGTTGTACCATCCACCACCCTGTTCACCTCCCTGTAAATCATTTTCACTTCATCAGCTGGGAGTGTGTCGCGCAAAGGGACTGGACAAAGCGACACTTTTGATGACTCAGGAAACAAAATGGGTTGTAACTTATCATGTCTTAGCCACAAACTTTGAAATGAGGGGTCACATAATATGTTTATCTTTGAAAATATTGAAGTTGAGATACTTTTTAAAACCTGTCCCTGACATTAGAGGTTTGCTGTTTAACCAGCCTGTATATCACTTAATGCAAACAGGATACACATTAAAAATGTATTTTGCATAAATGTAGCCATTTTGGTAGCTAGTGGCCATTGTATAAGCGTTAAAATGCCTTCTGAACTGTATATTTCAAAGCTATACCTGCAGATTTTCCATTAAAAGCTCCTCATGGACCCTTTGTAGTTGACTTCAGGGTGCATTTCAAAGCTATACATCAATATTTTGCATCATATATTTTATTCCTCAGTGTATGCTTGCTAGTCTAGATGACATCAATGTTGATGGCCTTCAGTAAGCCTCTTCCTGTATTTTTCCTTTCATATCTTAACACCGTGCTCACCAGATTCCTCCTGCCTGTGATCCGATAGCCAAGAGCCCTCACTTTGTTCTTCCTTAAATCTTTTTTCTTTCTGTCTTTTTATTTTCAGGAGCAGTTACCGGCTCTTTTGTTGGCCATTTTGATATGCTTATTTACTGTGTGGATGTCTTTGATCCAAACTGGGGCAGGGAGAGTGCTGATGGGAATGTGTGCGTTTCTGTGTGTGTGTGTGTGTGTGTGTGTGTGTGTGTGTGTGTGTGTGTGTGTTTGTGTGTGTGTGTGTGTGTTTGTGTGTGTGTGTCTGTGGTGGTGGGGGGGGTAAATGTACCTGTGAAGGAAAATGTTTGTGAGCATGCTGCAATGTCCACTAAGGCTTAAGAGAGACAGCTGAGGACTGATGCATAGCAGGTTGTGTATGTCTCCAGGGCTTAACAATGTACTGCTGCAACACAGTATGGAAGAATTCAAGCACACATCCATACAAGTCTGCAATTTCATGGATTTACCATGAAAGTACAGACTTTTTACACAAAGGCTGTACCTGTACAGGCCAAAACAGACTCATGTATGTGTCATTACCAGTGTTTAACACCAACTACATCTGGATTTCACCTGTGGTGGGTAACACAGCCACTCCGAGCTCTCACTCTGGTGAGTTAAATTCTATTTGGATTTTTTGTTTGTTTTTGTTTTGTTTTTTATTGTAGTCTTTAAGCCATCTGAAATACTTGCAGTGTGACACTATTACACAATGCGTCCTACCTGAATGCAGCTCATTGGCTCATGATGAAGACTATTGCCTCAGGTTTCCACTCTAGTGATGACACACAATGCTGTAAACAACATGTCCCTGTGGAACATGGTGGAGAAATGAGCTAGCGGAGATGTGTGGTGGCACATAAAAGGTGAAACAAAACTGGATATAGGCCTATCAACTTATCCTATATGACCCATATATGGACATGACTTTGAGAGTTTTTGCTGACCTTGATATTGTTTTTGCAGTGGCCTTTAGCTGTGTGACATATCAGTAAAATGGCTCAATATGTCTGAGTAGCCTAAAGTAGGGATGCTAGTTGGAGTGGATATTTCCGCTCTAGTAATTTGACTGCAATTGAATCATTTCACTTTGTGCATGATTAAATTACATTAAAAAAACACCTGCTTCTATCAAAAACTGCAAGCTCCTCATGTCTTGTAAGCGAGGTGCATTCACGGACATTAGAAAGGGTAGCTCATCCGTGTTTTTTCACAAACTGCGTCTTTGCAACGTGCTAAACTAATTCAGGAACAGTTATTTTCCTGTTATTAGAATGAACGACTGTGTGAGTATTTTTGGCATGCGTATACCTTATTGAATATTTGACAGTATAGTCAGACAGGAAATGAGGGAAAAGAGAGAGGGGTATGAGCTGCAACAACAGTTCCCAGGTGGAATTAAATCTGGAACACTGCAGCCTACAGTCTCAGGCTCTTACCACTTTGTCCCCACCATTGCTCTGCTTTTTGCAGCAGCACATATTATCCAACCACAATGCCATAAAAATGCAGACAATTGTGTCTCTCGCAAGTTGACTGTGAAAGAAAATTATGTTTTTAGGACAGGTAAAAATAGAATAAACTATTCATACAGCTGCAGTGTTCCTGACTAATATAAATCATCACATTCAATCCAAATTTGGTTTGTTAGTGTACAAGATAGGCAGCATGGTGGTGGAATTGTTAGCACAGCTGGTGGATAATATATTAAGATAATGTATGGATGTCTACAAGACAATAAAGTGTATTATTTTTTGGTTGCATGCACTCATGTTTTCCAGCTAATTGCCTAAGGTTGTGTTTTTAGCAGCTTTTTTTCTGCACAAGATATTGATCAATAAAAATCGATCTAGATGCTGCAAAAACTCCAGTAGGTTGTATCGCTGTCAATATCTTTGGCAGTTTTTGGATGGTGTCGATAGGCCAAGGAAAACCAGAGTTATAATAAATGGTTTGTGTGTGTTCAGTTGGGCCAATTATAATGCATGTAACGATGCTTCAAACATTCTCGCCTTTTACTTTCTTTTTTGGTCGAACGCAAAGTAACCCCAAAAAATTATGAGATATACCATAGACTCCAGAGGGTTAATTTAGTAATAGTAATAGTAATGTTTTTGTTTAATCACTTTACTGTTGACCTTTGGCTTTGCTCTACTGCCTGCTTTTCCCTAAACATAACAGGATTCAGGGCGTAATGAAATACATTTTTGATACAAAGCTAAAGACAAGCTCAAGGGTTTTCAGTGAAGAAGTCTATTCCCATTCTGTGGCTAGAAAAACATTCAGTTACCCAACAACAAATAAAATTAATATTAGGAATAGTTTATCTCCTAGTTTCTGACTCTTCCAAGTTTTTTTAGGGTGGCCAGACTGGGGCACATGCTTAAAATAGGATGGCAAATTTGGAAAATGATTTCAAACGTTTTAAACTGAAATTGAAAAACCTTTTTGAATGAATGAACTGTACATTAATAAGCAATTAGAATGTTTACAAAGTGTTCAATGTCAGAAATGTCAACTATGTAACTTATCCACCACTTTTCAACTCCAACTAGTAATAAACAAATAATATTATGTTGGGGTGAGTTAAAAATCCATCTTTTGCAGAGTTAATCTCCCTGGCTGCAACTGTTACAAAGCTTATTTATAGTGATTGCGTTTTGTTTCAGGTTCTATTTTGTTCACCTTGTGACTCTTGCAGGGTGTGGCACCTGGGATGGCCATTCAGACTTTGGTTGTGGCCAGTGCCAACCCATTCCCCCCCCTCTGGGACCACCCATGGAATGTTCTGCTGTGGAAAATTACATAAACTGTTTGTGTTTGTGTATATAAGATTTAAAACAGTGTACAGATCACAACAAGATTCAGTATTTGGAAAAAATACATGTCTCTAGATTGTGGTCAGTTTTTGTGGTGCTCATTGAAGAGGTTGAGAAACAGGTCCTTTTGGTGCCATGTTGAACTGTCCTTGACCAAGACACAAAAAACCCAAGTCCCCCATATATGTGTGTGTGTGTGTGTGTGTGTGTGTGTGTGTGTGTGTGTGTGTGTGTGTGTGTGTGTGTGTGTGTGTGTGTGTGTGTGTGTGTGTTATGGGTCTCACTAACAGAATAATCTGTTTCTTTAACAAATGAGCTTGTGCACAGTGCAGCCTAACACCACATCATTGTCTGTTCTGCCTCTTTACTAAACACGTGTACTGAGATGGTGTTTGAGTACATTTTTCATCCCCATCTGATGCCAATCTGTAAAGCTCTGTTGAACTGCTGAGACAAGCTCTACCTTTATCACTGATCCCAGCACCATTCAAGCCTGTACTGAACAATCTGTGATGGCAAAACATGACACATTTTGGCACAGACTCAGTGAGTGAGTTCTGCAGTCAGCCAATGTGACTTTGTAATTGCTATTGATTGAAGAGCTGTGTACAACCACACATGTAGTGACATACACACAGCCTGCCTTGCCTGTCTGCCATGACCAATTACAGGACGGGGGAGGAGTCCTTCTCAGTCAGTCAGTCATTCAGTGTATTCCAGTTACCAGACTGTTCTCTGATGACAGTGTCCTTACCTCATGTCTTCCGCTAATGTTTGGCAATAACTCCAATATTTCTAGAAGCTGTTTGATCCATATGTTTAAACAACAACTTTAATCCTAAAAAACAGTCTATCACATAGTTTTCATTAGTATTAGTATGTAGTAAGGTTCTATACATATGCATTCCAACTCAAATGTCTTTTTTTCTCACCTTTCTTTCCTTCTTTTTTCTTGCTTTCTTTCCTTTTATTGTACCACAGCACACTTTTATTTAATTGGTACTGGAATCAATAAAGGGAAACATTTATATTTTACAGTTACTGGTTAAATGGCAGTGCACCCTATCCAGGCATTACCGAGTTGGAATGCTGTTGGGTCTCCATCTATGAAGACAGAAATTGTGAGAAGAAATTATTATCAAATTAGTCTGTAATATCCTTACACTTTTATAACACATTTCCTAATTTTCTAATATTAAGTATCCTCTATGAGTCCATTAAATCTTCATAATATCTTAGATGTTTCTGATTTATCTGAATCTAATAGTAGTTATTTTCCAAGAGAGCTAAAAAAAACTGTACACAATCAAACTAAAGACCTCACATCATTTGCATTTGTATTGTATTTTAAGAACACCTTCAGCAAAATTCCTAGTTAAAATAAGTGCACAACTAATAACATTTGCTGTTTAACACAAAAAAATATTTTTCCCCCAAACAGTTGTAGATGTCAATAAAACAGAATAAAATGATTTTAAAATTATCTGAAATCCACAATCCAAACATCTATACTTTATTAGCTACACGGTAAACCGCTTTTAACTAAAAATATCTAATGAGCCTGTTGCATGACAGCAGTTAGGCAACTGACAGTATTTAAGCATGTAGAAATCAAACTGAATATCAGAATGGGGAAGACAGGTGATTTAGGTAACTTTGAACATTAAAAATGAGCAGTAGTTTTCTGGCCAAATGCCTGATGTCAGAGGTCAGAGGGGAATGGCCTGACTGGTTTAAGCACATAGTAATAAATCAAATAACCACTTGTTACAACTGAGGTTTGCAGAAGAGCATCTCTGAATGCACAACACATCAATCCTTGAAGCAGATGGGCTACAGTAGCAAAAGACCACAGTCGGTGCCAGTCCTCTCAGCTAAGAACAGGAAACTGAGGCTACAGTTCACAAGGGTCACCAAAATTGGACAAGAGATGATTCTGCCTGTTCTGATGATTCTGGATTGTCAATCTGATATCCGTATGACATCGTTAGACTTTGGTGTAAACAACACCTGAATCAGCCACCAGCCTGCATATGTTGTAATTGTGTGTGGAGATATTTACCTGCCAGACTATGGCTCCATTAGTACCAGCTGAACATGGTTTAAATCCAACAGCCTACCTGAATATTGTTACTGACCATGTCCATCCCCTTATGAAAACAGTTTACCCATCTTCTGATGGCTACTTCCAGCAGGGTAACGCATAATGTCACAAAGAAAAAATCATCCCAAACTGATTTCTTAATCATGACAATAAATTCACTGTGGTCAAGTGGCCTCCACAATTACCAGATCTCAGTTCAGTAGAGCATCTTTGGGATGTTGTGAAAGATTTGCATCATGTATCTTTAGCCAAAAAATCTGCAGCAACTGCATGATGCTATAATGTCAATTTGAACCAAAATCTCTAATGTTTCCAGTACCATGTTGAATCTGCATTGACAAATAGTACAAAAGGTAAAGTTCTAAGGGCAAAAGGGGTCCATTTCAGTACTAGCAAGGTGTGCCTAATAAAGTGGCCAATGAATGTAGTTTTGATTGTAAATCGTGCAAAGAAATCATTTCAACTGTTGAAACTGGGAAAGTTGTTTTGTCTTTATATTCAATAAATTTTCATTAATTTTGCTAATTTTGAATTTGATGCCACAATGTCTCAAAACATTAGGAGAGTGGTCTTCTTTTTAACCCATTCATGATAGTGACCTGTTACCAAATAACCCAATTAGCTGTGAGATGTTTACCAGGTGTTGTTTCTTTTTTCGTTTTTAAACATGTTGCTGACTCCAAATTCAATTAATCAAAAAAATACTTAAAGTTTGATTGCAAATGATATCTGATTGGATTTCCACATAAATTACCACAATTAACATAAAAGCTGATGCCTAGTTGCCTAATTTGGTAGTTTCTAGGAGAAACTGTTGCAGGAAGGATAGACAGGGTTCTGAAGTGGCCGCAGAGCCCAGATCAAAGACATCTGCTATCATGAATAATAAGAGTCAAACTGTGGTCCTGCTGCCTCACTCATTGATAAGTGTCTATACAAACCAGCCATCTTGTTAAAGCACATTACTTTTGGATGTTCATCACATATGTCTCCATCACAGCACAAAGACACCAAGAATTAAACAGTGAAATGACAACAACAGTATAGTCTGTGTACTGTACAATATCACCCTGCCCTCACAGTGGACTGTAGATCTTGGTGAAGTCTGCTCCAAATGCCCTTTCAAACTCTTTGCACTGAACATGCATGTTTTTAAATCAGCTAATAATATCTTTATGAGACTTGGTGCTAGGGAGTGCTTGTTTTGATGTAGTTTAACATTCTAGTTGTTTTACATTCATGCTGTTCCACAGCCATCAGCCCTCTCTTTCCCTCACCAATTCAAATCACAAAGCTTCAGCAGCTCACACATCCTTTGACATTTACACAACAATTTAGTGGATTCTTATGTATTTATTCATCAGTTCATTCATTTAACCGCTCATGAATACAAATGTGATAGGTGGCCTGTCATATCAGACCTTAGTTCTCCAATTTTGCCTCTGAGGTTGATGCAACACTTCCTCATGCATATACATCAGTCCAACGAGGAAATAAAAAGCGCAAACATCAGAGGAAAGTGCAGCCATGCAATTAAAGAGACAGTTTTCTCCTTGGTGTTAGAACTGCAATGTCCAGTGTTTCAATGGGAATTAAGAGAGAATGAGGATATACTGTGATGGTGATACTCTGAAGTTTTCTGTTGTTTATACAGTAGTTACACTCTCAGTGGTCACACAAAGGGCATCTTGCTACTAGATTTAGAAACCAAGTAGACAAGCTTAGTCTTTCAGTGGATGCAGCTTTATTCCCCCAAATGTCCAATTGTGGTACATCACTCCAGGACAGAGTAGAAATTTCAACTTTGAGAAATTTTTGATTGTACTCAGATGTGTGCTTTATATATGAAACAGACGAAGAACAGAGAACACACTGACTTCTAGAATAGTCTTTACAGTTGTACTGTGTCCTTTGTTGCAATGCATTTAGGCAGTCATACATGATTCATACGGACCAGTTCATACTCCCGAGGGTGTCACCACTTTTCTCCCTGAACAAAAAAATAGAAAAGTCATGAAATTTAATGAAGATGAACCTTTTTTCTTAGAACACTTTATGACTGTTTCTTCAGATATGTGAGTGTTGTGTCTTGATGGACATTGGTGGACTCCTAGTTTGCTTTGACCCTACTGTTGCCCATTTTTGCATGCACCTTGCAAGCAAGGTGCTCTTCTTACTCACCAGGAGCAGTTAAGGGTTCAGCGTCTTGCCCAAGGACACTTTGACATGTGGCCAAGAGGAACAGGGGGTCAAACCACTGCCCCCTTTGTTTATGCACACCTGCTCTACCTAAAGAATACAGTTTTTGAGAATACAGCCTTATTAAAATCAGTTATGATTATTTTTAGAGTGTCACAGCACTTGTGGTCTTAGTGATGAAACCTATCTTATTGATGAAACCTACATTTTCATGTAGGTTTCATCAATCAGGTCACAATTCCTCTGGCTTATGACCAAATACCTGCTAAAAAGCCATTGGCCTGTTTGTGGTTATTGTTAATTAGCATAATTTTTCACTAAACAAGTTATTATTCTGATGGTAACATTAAACTCAATGTTTACCTGGTTACAGCTTCACATAGCTGCTAGCTATAGCAAGTGTATAAATGGCCTTGTCCTGATGCAGTGTGTCAGCTGCAACAAAAATATAAAAGTAAAGCTGTAAAGACCAGAGGGGCAAATAATTGTGAGCTGTAGAGTTTGAAGGTGCAGAAATAATTTGTCTCATTCCTCTTTTCAGTAATACAGCATGGTGATAGAGTGGATAGTACTGCAGCCTCACAGCTAGAAGGCGACTGTGGCACAGGACGGTAGAGCAGTTGTCAGCCAATCTCGCACTTGTTGGTTCGTTACCCGGCTCCTCCGGTCACATGTCAAAGTGTCCTTGAGCAAGGCACTGAACCGCAACTTAGTTGTTCCCGGTGAGTGTTGGCCAGCTGCATATCACCCCCATCGGTGTATGAGTGTGATTGTGAGTGTGAATAAGAACCAGTGTAAAATATCTTTAAATACATGTTGATTATTGTTTATACCTTTTCTGTTGGAATGCAGTATTCATTTGATCTTATTTTCATCTAAAAGCCTAAGTAGGGGCAGGGCGGAAGATTAGCTTTTTACCACATGGCCTGTATACATCAGTTGCTTAGTTGTACTAATGTTTAGCATGTCTAGGTGTTTTCCCCAAAGGAAAAAAAATTAATAAACCTAAAAACTAAACTAAACTTATAAATATAAAATATAAATATAAAATAAACAGTTTTGCATCTGTGAGCTCTTAGCAGCAGAGATGCCGACTAAGTAGACGGATGGAAGAGGGAATGTGATAATAATTAGCTTATGTGTATAAACGTAGCCATCGTGGCATGGGAGCATTATGAGTTGCATATCTCCTGATCATCACCCCTGCTCTTCTTTAACAACATTAGTTTGAGCGTTTGCTTATACCTGCAGTGAAAGGTAACCATGAATCATTCAGGGTCCTCATGGATATATAAAAACAGTGTTTGTTGTTGTTTTTTGTTTGTTTGTTTGTTTGTTGTTTAGCTCAGTGGAGACATATACAGTATGTTGAGAAAGTCATTTCATGCTTAGTGTTTACCTAATCAGGAATTCTATTTGCTAAGTGTGACTAATTAAGTTGAAATGAAATAGTAACAGAAATACTGTGTACCCACATGTCAGGCTATTTGTACACACTAATGAAATATTTATATACATGACAAGGCATTTAGGCAAGTAGTACTTCAGTGGGATATTATTTAATTATTTATTTTTTGCTTTCAAGCCTCCTGATACTGTCACCATCAATTACCCTGAGAGAGAATGTGAAACGTCAAAGGCACGTGTCAACAGCGAACAGAGACAAACAGAACATCCACCAAAAGCCCTAAACTCCTATAATTTGTGTGCCAAATTATAAAGAGCTTTGTTCCAAGTGGAAGTCTGATCTATCTAACAGTTAATATTCTGCAGAAAAAAATGGCTAGAGCATGACTAAAACATGAGACTTAATATGCAGTTGTTCATTAAATATGCAGTTCAGACTGACAAAATGTTAGTATGTCTTTATGTCTGAGTTACTTAACCTGTCTGTGGCCTGCAGTTCCCAATCTTTAAAACTGGACACAAATATTTAATTTTTGTTTGTTTTCTGCATCAGTCTGCATCTGAATAACAAATGCTACTCTGTTGAGGACAGTAATGTGCACATTCTGCTAAGAGAAGACAAACTGGTTTGTCTGGAAAGAAAAGTAAATTTAAACTGCGAGGACCATCCCACAACAGTGTAGGTGTTCTACAACACCACTAATCAGTTACCAGCTGAGCAGTCCTGACTCCCCAGGCGTTTCACACTCTGTTTCACTTCTCAGTGCATTTAGATGCACTTTAGTAACTGAGTTACAGTTACGATGGCAGTTCCACAGGCTGATCACCACCATGCCACGCTGCACTGATGAGGTAAATTCTGTTAGAATAGTGTATATAAACGTGCCCCAACCAATTATTCAGTGCATACATTGGAATACTTCTACTATTTATGTATTTACAATACATAAATATCCAACTTTTTAAATTTATCCTACAAGACATTACACATTAGAAGAATATTACACAGAAAAAGAATAATATTCACATTGTAAGAGGGGGTGGTTCTAATGTTTTGGCCACCCTATTTAAAATGAATGAGGTAGCCAAAAGTTTAGAATCGGAATTGGTGGTTGCCACAGTCATCTCACTAATAGAGTAGAATTATCATCTTTCTGACAGTTTCAACCTAAAAACTAAGACATTATCAACTTGTAAAAGAAGATTGCATGGCAGAGCCACTGTATTGGCCTGCATTAAATTGCAATGGTCATCATAATATGCCTGACAGTGTCCTTTTTCCTTTAAAATCAAGAAATATAGTCCTAATAATAATCACTGAGTTATGTTCAAAATTGTGATAGAATTCAGTCGTTGTCACTGATCCTTTTTTCTTCACCATCTGATGTAGTCCAGTGCACTTGTAGAGCTGGTAGAGGAAGGGGGCCAGGTTTATTGCGGAGATTCCATCAGAATTTGCTCAATTATGAACTAAGTGACGCATCAGGTAAGCTGGTAGCATAACATAGAGACAACTATTGTTTTAGCATATTCACAGCAATTAGTGATTGGACAAACTCACAATGGTTAACACATCATCATGGGAAGACCTGACATTGTTTTATGTTCCGGCATGTTTGACTAGTGTTTTAATAACTACTTTTCTGTTAATCTTACTCAGCGCTGTGTTAAAAGTGAAAATAAAATGTGTCCACTCTTTCTCAATTCAATTCAACTTTATTTACATAGCGCCAATTCACAACAAAATCATCTCAAGGCACTTTACAGAATAAAGTCCAGACTATGCAAGTATGTAGAGGCAACCCAACAATTCCCCCTGGAGCAAGCCCTAGGCATCAGTGGAGAGGAAAAACTCCCTTTAACAGAAGAAACTTCCAGCAGAACCAGGCTCAGGGTGGGCGGCCATCTGCCTTGACTGGTTGGGTTGAATGGAAAGTGACGAGAGAAAAGTAAAGAAACAAGCAACAAAAAGCAACAACAAAACATTATACAGGTTGGTAGGATGAGTAGCTCCAAAGCCAAGGACACCTACAGCAAGGGACAGAGAGAGGGGGACAGACGGGGAGAAGCACACTAGGGGAAAGAGAAGACACAAAATTAATAGCATGCAGTGGTGACAAATAAATGTATAGAGAGAAAGAGGGGAGGAGCTCATTGCACTTGCGGGAGTCCCCCCACACTCTAAACCTATAGCATCTTAATAGGAGCAAGTTCAGGTTGACTGAGCAGTTTTAACTATAAGCTTTATCAAAAAGGAAGGTTCTAAGCCTAGTCTTAAAAGTAGAGAGAGTGTCTCCCCCCAGAATCTTGATTAGAAGCTGGTTCCAAGGGAGAGGGGCTTGATAGCTAAAGGCTCTGCCTCCCATTCTACTTTTGGAAACTCCGGGAACCACAAGTGGGACTGTATTCTGGGATCGAAGTGGTCTAATTGGGCAATACAGTACTATGAGATCTTTTAAATATGATGGAGCTTGACCATGAAGAGCTTTGCATGTAAAAAGCAGGGTTTTAAATTCTATTCTAGATTTTATGTGAAGCCAATGGAGAGAAGCTAGTGAAGGTGAAATATGATCTCTCTTGCCAATTCCAGTCAGCACTCTTGCTGCAGCATTTTGGATTAACTGAAGGCTTTTTAGAGAGTTATTAGGACACCCCAAAAGTAGGGAATTACAGAAGTCCAACCTGGTAGTAACAAATGCATGGACTAGGTTTTCAGCATCACTTTGAGACAGAATGCTCCTAATTTTAGCAATGTTCCGTAGTTGGAAAAACGCGGCAGGAGATTTGTCTTATATGTGAGGTAAACGACAAATCCTGGTCAAAAAAAAAACAGCATGGTCAGACCGGGAAGATGCAGCAGTGGAGAGGTGCGCCGAGGAGCAGCATGTGGATTCCTCTCTGGAGGCACGGTGTTGGTGGTGGTGGCACGTCTGGTCTGGTGAGGCCCAGGCAGTGGAAGTCTGATCTATCTAACAGCAGATGAGCTGCAGCAGGTGTCGTCCGATGTCTCCTTTTAGCGGGGATCCAGGTCTCCTGTGTCAGTGACGAGGAGCAGGCCCCTGTCTGGACAGGCCATTGGTCGTCCGACAGGGCCAGAAGACCGCGGGTTCGCACCACGGCAGCATGACATCAGGGTTCTAAACAAACTACTAAACAAACAGCCGGGTAGTTAGAAACTGTTCCATGTAGTGTTGATTTTTTTCCTTAATTTATTTGTAAAGAAAGTCATGAAGACCTTGCTGCTTAGAGTTAAGGGAATACTAGGCTCAACAGAACTGGCAACTGTATCTAGTATCATAGCATTGAGGCTAAACTGTGACTATAACAGTGAGTGCGTTTATTTACATTTTGGGAAAAAAACAATTTAATCTAATGATGAATTAAATGCAGTGTTGGGGAAACATAGTTTGATATGTTGATAATGAAATGATATGTTTAGAAAATTTCTCTTATTTTTGGTATCCCTGTATTTTGAAATTTAACTAAAGTAAACTAAAGATTACTTTACTAATACACATACTCAGTCAGTACAATTGTTACCTCATCAGAACTTTGTTAATTTTTTTTAATAATGGACTAACATAAATTTCATTATTTTACTATAACCTTTTAAAACACCACATGATATATAGTATTAAAATTATACTAACATAATTAAACTTTTATTGTTGCAAGGTTTGCATCCTCCATGATAAATTAAATAAAATAAACTGATGAAATAACAAATGCAATATCTTAATGGACATTAAATATTGAGTGATAAAAATATTTTATTTTGTGTTTTTAATATTTTAAAACAAGGGGGTGCAAACTATTGCACCCAATAATGTATTTATACATAATTAAGATGAATGGGGAAGAATTTGAAAGAAAGGTAAGAAAGGTCTGAACGTACAACACATTGAGACTTGAAGCAGTGGGCTACAACAACCGAAGACCACATTGGGTGCCACTCCTGTCAGCTCCTGTTTGTAAAGGCTCACCTAAATTGGACAATAGAAAACTGAAAAAATATTGCTTGGGCTGATGAGTTTCATGTTTTGCTGCAATATTTGGATGGTAGAGTCATAATTTGGCATAAATATCATGACAGCATAGAGCACTTTGGGATGTGGGGGAACAAGAGATTTGGATCATAGATGTGCATTTGATGAATCTGCAAAGTGCATGATGCTTTTATGTCCTGTTTTTGCAAAAACCACAGCACAGAGACAGCTTTTCTACGTGTCATGAATTACCTCCTAATTAATGCTGACTCTGGCTGGTGCTCTATCCTAGTGCTGTTGAATTTAAGTGCTGTATTTGACACAGTAGAACATAATATTCTATTGGATAGACTGAGGCACTGGGTGGGTATATTGGGCACAGCAATAATCTGGTTTGCTTCATATTTGTCAAATAGGACATCTTGTGTCTCCATTGATAATTACATGTCACCCCCCTTCCCCCTCTGAGTATGGTGTTCCCCAAGGATCCATACTTGGCCCAATTTTTTTCTCAATCTACATGCTTCCACTGGGTGATGTTATATGCAAACATAACATTTCACTTCACTGTTATGCTGATGACACTCAGCTGTATCTCCCTATTAATCCTATGGACCATAGCAGGCTGAGTTCTCTACAAGATTGTATGTCCAATATTAGAAACTGGATGTCCTTAATTTTTCTTCAATTAAATTCAAAATAAATCAGAAATTCTCATAATTGGACATCAAAATATTTCCAGTAATATTCTCCCATCCTTAGGGCCTTTATCAATATTCGTTAAGCCAGTTGCCAGAAATCTTGCCATTTTATTTGACTGCAACTTGAGTTTTGAGCATCACATCACTAAACTAGTTAAGTCCTGCTTTTATCATCTTAGGAACTTTGCAAAAATCAGACCTATGTTAAATTTTAATGATGCTGAGACTTTTATTCATGCTTTTATCTCCTCTCGTCTAGATTATTGCAATAGCCTGTTTTCCTCACTTCACAAAAAAGACGTTTAAAAAACGCCTACAAACTGTTAAGAACTCAGCAGCTCGGCTCCTAACTCGAACCGGGAAGTTCAGCCACTTTACACCTTGTCTTGGCTCATTGGCTCCCTGCTCATCTTAGGGTGAACTTTAAGATTTTACTGATTACTTAAAAAGCACTGCATGGTTTAGCGCCATCCTATATTTCTGATATTTTAATTCCATACGTGCGATTACAAAACTTACGATCATCAGACAGTGGATTTTTGTCTGTTCCAACTTCCTGGTTAAATTTCCCATCGTGGCTCCAAAACTATGGAATGACCTGCCTGAGGAAATCAGGCTCTCTGACTCAGTGTCATCTTTTAAGTTCCGTCTGAAAACAAGATTTTATAGGTTTGCCTTTCCTGGGATGTGAGATTCTTGTTTTAGTATAAATAGTATATTCTGTCTATATAATTTGATGTATTTTACCTTTTCCTTGATTGTATATTTAACCTGATTTTATTTATTTAATTATCTGTATTTTCCTTTTAATGTACAGCACTTTGTACTTCGTTTGATAAGTGCTTTATAACTAAAGCTATTATTATTATTATTATTATTATTATTATTATTATTATTATTATTATTATTATTATGTCAGTATGGACCAAAAACTCCAAGGAATGTTTCCAGCACCTTAATGAATCTATGCCAGGAAGAATTAATGCCATTCTCAAAGGATTCAGGGATCCGTCCAAATACTAGCAAGGTGTACCTAATAAAGTGGCTTACCATGTATACATACATTTCTATTTACATAGATCTGTATTTTTAAAAAAATCAAAAACAGGATGATTGAAGGATGATTGTGGCCATATTATCGAATCCTAATCACATCCAGCACATACTTTCTGAAGTTATTAAAAAATAGCAAGCAGGCAAGTTCTCCCAAGAATAAAAAGCACTCAGATAAAATGAGAAATAACACAGTCCCATTTTGCTGACATTTTTCTTTTCATACTATCACAGGTGTTTGGAATAGGATGTTCACTGCTGGATGTCCTACTCCTCCAGATGTGACCTCTCCAGACCTCCTGCTTTCCCCACACTGGCAGCCTCCCAGCAGGTGTGTGTTTCACTTTGTAGCATAATCACTGCTTCTGACCACCATCCAATATAAATTACAGTCCTGGAACCTCTTACCAAAGTCCCATGATAACTGGAGTGTGTGATCCTTGTTGTTATTTCCCTTTCCCCCTGCCCACATGATCCTTATTCCAGGTTATAAAGTGAAGCACAGCTGAGGATACTATGCAAAGTGTCTTTATTAATATGAAAATTAAATCTGTGATGACATTGTGTGTGACTTTAAATTCAACTCACAGTGCTTACAGGAAGGACAATGTTCTGCAGACTCAGGGAGATGAACAATTTAGAAAAAAAGAGGTCATATAAACAATGATAGAATCACACAGCTAAATCTATATTATGCAAAACTGTCATGATTCATAGAACACATTGGAGCTAGAACACGGAAGCCTTGCAGACACTTTTTTGTTTTCACATCCTGATAAGACAAACCCCCCTTTGAGCCAACTTACACCATCCATGCATTTGCTCTTGGGGTGTTTACTTACTTCCCTTTTTGAAGCCCGTCCCTCACTGTTGGGAGACAAATGTCACCTCCCTCCCTCCTCACCCGTAACGCTGTCTAGGAGCTGACAGATGTCTCGTTTTCATGAATATTCTGTGCACCGCCAGGCCCTGATGCTGCTGATGCAGCTTTGATCCTTATTTCAAAAGAAAATTCTGTCTGTGTTACTGCCAGAGACTTTGTGTGACTCACAACGCATTTACTGTTGTAACCAGTTTGTTTGAGTGCAGTAATAGAGGAGTGGATCGAAGCTCGTCAGGGCTGACAGTCCAAGGCGGGAGGGCCACTCTTCACACCAGGATGAGAAGAGAGAACTCATCTGGCAATTATGATCCAAAGAACAGGGCTGGCAATGTCGCCTAGATAAACACTACAGTACATCTTATTTGAGCTCTAAAGAGGTCTCCTCATTTATCATCCCTGTTCCTTTTATACACCCATCAGCCACAATATTAATAGTGTGTGATAGATTTAATGTTGTGTTGAACAGGGATCAACATGGAAAAAATGTAATGCTGGCCATGTACAACAGGTGTCAGAATACACATGTTGTTATGTTATTGTGCCCATGTTGACTCCTGGATTTCAACAGTTTAGTTGTTTTTCGGCCCAAAATAAACATGGTTAGGTTTAGAAAAAAATGCATTAGATTGGCTTAAAATCAGTGCTTCCTTACATATTTGGGGTCCTGTATGTGACGTGATATCTCACACTTAATATCACATATTTAATATTCCCGTATAATACCATACCATAAAGTTTCACAATTTACTTGATGTCTGGTCTCCTGTGAAAAATCCCCCTGATTTGTAGCCAAACAGCAACTGCAACATTCTCCTTATGAACAGTTTCTACATATTACATGGACATGTCATGGTTTCTGTAGCCACTAGACAAAATGTAAGACATTTCTGTTCGCTGGTCTTCTTCTGCTGCTGGTACAAATGACCTATGGAAACATATTTTACTGGGAGGACAGTCTTTAATATTGGACTTACTGTAATTTATCAGGTTTGCAGAAACATTTGCTAGTGTCTAAATGTTTTATTTAACTTTAATTCTATCTTTTGTATAAGATGTATCCTTCATGTATCCTACATTTTACTGTGTGGAATCCCTTTTTAAAAAAGGGAATATAAGTCCCCCTGTTTACACATCAGCCACTTTAAGAGTTAATATGTTTACTAATAATCAACAACTATGCACAGTAATTTTGCCTATAGTGATGTGGATTGTTGATATTTTTCAATACCAGACATTATTAACACACATCAGTGATATAAAAGGTCATTTCTTTCAAACAAGGCTACTCCCAGGCAGATACTCATGTAGGCACTGAAGAAAAGAGAACACTCAACCACACAATCTTATGAGAGTCTGGCTAAAACAAAGAGACGCCACCAGCTGGAGCCTACCAGTGTTGTTACAGCACTGCCCCTCTTGACCTGTGTGAAAACCCATCGGGCTCTATTCACTGACTGGTCTTTTCAGACAGCATACGCTTGCATTGCCCGTAATGATATTGGTTTCTCTCAACGCGCCTTTTGAGTGGTGGCTGGGTCTCGGGACTCTTTTGTTGCATGACCTGGATGAAGAAGTATCTTTTTTTCCAGTCTCCAGCTACATACACAGGGAGAGTAGCAAGAGCACAGAGCCCCCTGCAGACTCCAGCAATCTCTTTATAGCCCACTCCCACCAGAGACAGGCACATTGGGTTTGCTCTTTCTAGCAGATGATTAATCTTCTCATTATCTGACATCACATTTAAAGCTGTACTCCTCCACTTCCAAAAAGTATGCAGCTCTTGCTCTTGCTAGTGTGCTAAAAATCAGAGATATGTGAATGTTAGGGAGATAGTAATTTTGTAAAAATTGACTTACTGTGCTTAAATCAGCCCCTGTTGAGTTGGGCCATTCACAGTTTTCCCTGGGTAAACTATTTAAACTTTTTTTGCAAAATAATGTGATAAGTTTGGGAGTTTGTATAAATACAATAATGTAGTATAAGTACAAACGCTACCAACAGTCACTTTAGCTCAGTTCCAACAATGCAGGATAAAGGTACTCTCTACACTCTGCAGACTAACTCCCAATATTCAAACAAACTCATAAACACTTTCAAAACTTCCTATGCTTTTAAAATCAAACATACATGAGTAAAATACGGTTCATTTATTATTTTGACTAGCTATGGTGAATTTTAAAGTGACTCTGACAAACTATACTGGATTACAAATAAAATGACTAATAATGTGGAGACATACAGAGCCTTATGTGAAATTGTTATTTTTTTCACGTTATTCAATTCAATTCAATTCAACTTTATTTATATAGCGCCAATTCACAACAAAGTCATCTCAGGGCACTTTAAAGAATAAAGTCAAGATTATAAAGATATATAAAGAGAACCCAACAATTCCCCCTGGAGCAAGCCATAGGCAACAGTGGAGAGGAAGAACTCCCTTTAACGGAAGAAACCTCCAGCTCAGGGTGGACGGCCATCTGCCTCGACCGGTTGGGGTGAGTGGAAAGGGGAGAGAGAAAAGAACAGAGCAACAAAAAGCAACAACAAAACATCGGGCAGATTGGTAGGACCAGTAGCTTCACGCTGGAAGACACACAGCTTCAAAGCCGGGGGACACCTGCAGAATGGGACAGAGAGAAGGGGACAGAGGAGGACAAAGACAACTACGGGAGAGAACACACAGAGTTAATGACATACAGTGGTGACAATTGCGGGATGAGAGGAGAGGAGAGATGGTCAAGAGGAGGAAAGGAGCTCAGTGCATTGGGGGGTGGGTCCCCCAGCAGTCTAAGCCTATGGCAGCATAACTATAACTAACTATATGCTTTATTAAAAAGGAAGGTTTTAAGCCTAGACTTAAAAGTAGAGAGGGTGTCTGCTTCCCGAATCTGAACTGGGAGCTGGTTCCACAAGAGAAGAGCTTGATAGCTAAAGGCTCTACCTCCCATTCTACTTTTGGACATTCTGGGAACCACAAGTAGGCCTGCATTCTGAGATTGAAGTGGTCTACTGGGATGATATGGTGCTATGAGGTCTTCTATATATGATGGAGCCTGACCATTCAGAGCTTTATATGTAAGAAGCAGGGTTTTAAATTCTATTCTCCATTTAATTGGAAGCCAATGGAGAGAAGCTAGTGAAGGTGAAATATGATCTCTCTTGCTAGTTCCAGTCAGCACTCTTGCTGCAGCATTTTGGATTAATTGCAGGCTCTTTAGGGAGTTACTGGGGCATCCTGAAAGTAGGGAATTACAGTAGTCCAACCTAGAAGTAACAAATGCATGGACCAGTTTTTCGGCATCACTTTGAGACAGGATGCTCCTAATTTTGGCAATGTTCCGTAGGTGGAAGAAGGCTGTTCTAGAGATTTGTTTTATATGTGAGTTAAAGGACAAATCCTGATCAAAAATAACTCCAAGGTTCCTTGCAGTAGTACTGGAGGCCAGACTTATGCCATCTAGTGTAACAATATGGTTGGACATCATATCTCTGAGATTTTTGGGCCCAAATACTATGACTTCAGTTTTGTCTGAGTTTAAAAGTAAAAAATTGTGGGACATCCAGGCCTTTATGTCTTGTAGGCATGCTTGAAGCTTTATTAACTGATTATTTTCATCTGGTTCCATAGATAAATATAGCTGGGTATCATCAGCATAACAGTGGAAATTTATGGAGTGTTTTCTAATAATGTTGCCTAAAGGAGACATATATAAAGTAAGAAGTATTGGTCCTAACACAGAGCCTTGTGGAACTCCATAGCTAACCTTTGTGTGCATGGAGGATTCATCATTAACATGAACAAATTGCAATCTATCAGATAGATAAGATTTATACCAACCTAGTGCAGTTCCTGTAATTCCAATTTCATGTTCCAGTCTCTGTAATAAAATTTTATGATCAATGGTATCAAATGCAGCACTAAGGTCTAACAGAACAAGTATAGAGATGAGTCCATTATCTGAGGCCATGAGAAGATCGTTGGTGACTTTTACCAGTGCTGTTTCTGTACTATGATGAACTCTAAATCCTGACTGAAAGTCTTCATACAAATTATTCCTATGAAGGTGATCACATAATTGTTTTGCGACTACTTTTTCAATTATTTTAGAAATAAAGGGGAGATTAGATATTGGTCTGTAATTGGCTAAAACACCTGGGTCAAGAAAGGGTTTTTTAAGTAATGGTTATCATTTTCTGGTGTCTATGGACACATTCAGTATGCTTGTTTGAGCCCTACAAGGTGAACATCAATTTGTTCATAAGACTCCAAAGAACAAACACACACAAGCTCTTTGTCCTGCAATGTGTTGTGATCAAGAAAAGTCCATAAAATCATTGTGGTGTGCATTACGTTTGTTTTGGGTTAGATCCATTTCTCCATGTTTCTAAGCCTTCAGAATAGTATCTTTATAACTCATAGGCAAGCAGTGAGCCAATCACTGTTCAAAAGCCAATAATACAAGTCAAAAAGTAAAGATTTATCAATGGAAATGGATTCATCAATATTATAAAAAAAAAAACTTAACCCAGAGGACAAGCACATTCACAAACACTAAATCAATGTTTAGAAGAAAAAAGCTTCTTCACTTTTTCTAAATGGTAACATGCACAAGGGAAGGTTCTTTCATGGTGTGATGTGTTTGCATACAGAATGAACTCGGACAAAGGAAACAGTGTTCAAGTGCTTCCACTTTTATTTCTGCACAACTCAATGGTATGATATTAGGTGGCCTGGTGGCTTGATGGGAAGAGAATTAGGCTGATTCTCCAGGATCCAGCCCACACACCAGGTGTACCCTTAAACAAGACACTCAGTGCTAGATCCTCCTGCACTGCCTGTGGCTGCCCACTGCTCCACCCAGGGATGGGTCAAATGCAGAGATTGAATTTCACCGTAGCATGTTCATATGTTCAATGACGACAATAAAGATTGCATTGAATTTTTACAAATCTGGCAGCCTTGTGAGGATGAGACAAGGCCCAGCTAATGTCTACCGAAACACATTTCTAGCACATATACATAGTGCCAGTAACTGGTACTGCTTCTTTGACCATAAAAACAAACCAACAGCAAGAAAACTAAAAAAGTAGTCACATATCAGTAAACAGAACAAATATTAAAAAATGTCAGACTGGAACCAAGCTGCACAACTGCCATTTTCATTTGTTGCTATTGATTTATTATGCCGCAGCTGAGTAAAAGACAGAGCGGGCAAAACTCCACCTCCTCCTTGTTACTGGCAGGAAGAGACAATGTCTCTAAATATAGGCCAACTCTCCTGAAATAACACTGAATCCATATTTTGGAATTGAGAAGACCCAAGGATGAAATCTGTACCACTGGTTATGTTTGTATGTATGTTCAGAGACAATTTACATCATCGATAAACTAAACGTTACAGAGAGAGAAAGGTCAGAAAACTGTATCAGTGGGGGGAGGGATCCTGCCGATTCTGAATTCTCTAGAAGGTTCTCTAAGAGCTGCAGCACCCATTGAGATCTTTCTTCATAAAACCTTAACATACAT
Source organism: Channa argus (assembly GCF_033026475.1). Taxonomy (NCBI): domain Eukaryota; kingdom Metazoa; phylum Chordata; class Actinopteri; order Anabantiformes; family Channidae; genus Channa; species Channa argus. The sequence continues at coordinate 21,025,609 of NC_090213.1, read as the reverse complement.
TTTGCAAAATAATTTATCAAGATAATTTATTCAATAATCAGTAAAAAATGTTTACTATATAATTTGTAATTATTCTTTACTTACAAACCTTTTTAAATCAACGGAGTTTGTTAAAATTGTTCCTTTAATATTATTCAATGACCTAATCCCACATTCTTCTATTTGTGTTTAGGCTGGTGATTAATTTAACCAGTGTTTAATTTTCTTCTTATTTGTTGCTGAACCATTTTTTCATTAACTCTAACTCTTATAACTCTTCTAAAACTTCCACCATGCTTGTTATTTGTAGGCTCATGTGAGATGCCCGCGTTACAGTGTGTACATACAATTGTCAGTATCACCATGTAGCTAAATTTTATCATGAGGAGAAATTATCACCACTTACGCTGGATGATACACTATGACACAGCCCTATTTGGAAATCCTTTTTTTTAAATACTGTCTTCCTAACCTCTTCATCTTTTCCTTTTCTGGTACTTTCTTAATGCTTTACTACCACCATTCTAACACACCATGTGATCATAGATATAACCCACTTGAAGCCACTTGGTCTTAGACATACTGACACTCAGATCAGAGATGATTAGCAAAAAACAAAAACAAAATAAACTCTATAGCAACCAGCCTTCCTTGAGGTTCGTTTTATTTTCTGTAAGTCATTTGTGTTACACTGTAATAAACTGTGATCTTTTACCTAAAAATTGCACCCCAGGCACCAAAATGATATCAGGGTTATTTTTAGGTGGACAACAAGAAGCAAAAACAAAACATAACAACACCTGGAAGGGCAGTTACTGGCCCTGCACTTTGGGAAAGGTACAGAAAACATCTTGTGAGGCCACAAATAACATTTCCAGTTACCATAGCTTGAACCAAAAGGGTCCATAAAGATCTCTGTGTAAAAGCAAGAGATCTAAATGCTGTAGGGTGCATGACCTTGCTGTGCCCTGTTTATAGTCATGGGTCATACAGTATTTGCTGTGCCATACATTGACATTGTAATGGAGTTGAACTTGGTAGGCTCAAGGTTTATTAGGTTTTGTTTTTTCACTGGGAAATAACAGTCTTTAGGCTACTAAAGACAATGCACTAGCTGTCCACACATCATAATGTGCTACATGGTTGACCACATGAGTTGCTGCAAGGTTTATCACTGAAGTAGGAAGACTCTACAACTGTGTTACCTTACCTTCATATCCATTTAGGCTCCATAGCAGGAATGTTGATCACCAATACTTATGCAATTACTAACTAAGGCTGAGTTCCTCTCTACCACCGTTTGCTCACTTTTCTCAGCCAGGCCTCTTCCTGTTCTACTTCCAGCTTAAATCGATGCTGCTCTCAGTGTCTTCTCCTGAAATATAAATATTGGTACGAGTGCTTTAGGACAACTATGAAGCACACAGTGCTGTGTCAGCATTACATTTCACAATACTTACTGTCAGGGGTGGAAAGAATACCAAAATAGGCCACTAAAACAGAAGTACCTTTACAGTAAATGTGTGTACAGTAAAAGCTGACAGCTGGGTTACAGTCAAATTCAAGTTCTCAATTCAAAATTTTAATTAAGAGTTTAACATTAAATGTAACTTAGACAAACACAGACAAGAAGTTTGTTAAGAGTAAAGCTTCTCTTTTACAAACATCACTGTGATTTGAAAGATACTTCTTCCCTTCCATTGTGTTTCTAATAGTCACTTTAATGAGAAGATATAATAAGATATAACAAAGCAAAGCATCCTAAGAAAACACACAAAGCAGCTTTGACAGAGCTGTGAATAGTTATACGCTGTGCCTCCATACAACAGAGGTCCTACAACAAATACTAAAAGAGAGCTCTATATTAAAGTTTAAGTTAAGTCAGTGAATTTCAGCCAGTGTCAGCACAAATTTGGAGCCCAGAAAATATCCTCCTAAATACTTCATACACTTTGCTAGAGTCAAGAAAAACTCCAAATGTTTTATTTCAATTTAATTCCATTCAACTTTATCTATATAGTGCCAATTCACAACAACATCTTCTCAAGGCATTTTACATATTAATGTCAAGACTATACAGATATGTAGAAAAAAGTAGACTGGACTGAAAAGTAGAGAGAGAAAGAAAAGAGCAACAAGAAACAACAACAAAACATTGGGCAGGTTTGTAGGACCAGTAGCTGTGCACTGAAAAACACAGCTTCAAAGCCGGGGACACCTGCAGAAAGGGACAGAGAGAGGGAGATACTTAAGGAGAAAGACAACTACGGGAGAAAGAAGACACAAAGTTAATGTCATACAGTGGTGACAAATAAATGCATGGGGAGAAGAGAGAGGAGGTGCTCGGCTGGGGTTCCCTAGTTGTCTAGACCTATAGCAGCATAACAAAAAGCTGGTTCAGAGTCAGTGAGCAAGCTCTAAGTATAAGCTTTATTAAAAAGGAAGATTTTAGGTAGAGAGGGTGTGTGTCCCCAGATCTGGATTGAATTGTTCCACAAGAGCTCGATAGCTAAAGTCTCTGCCGAAACCTTCCTTGCAAGACATCCAGTTCCTGCTGTATCTACAAGAATTCTATTCTCAATTTCACTTAGCCCAATGTCATCCAAAGGTAACAAACCCACCAACGCTTTCTTAAAAGTTTACTGCTCAAGTTCATTAGTTTCGTTCATACAAAACCATACGGAAGTCCACACGAAAGTATCAACCTGGATGTGATAACTGCCTTCAATTCTAAAGACCAACCAAAAGCTCATATTTCAGCGCTGAGGTGCGAAGAGCAGCAGTGATACATCGAGACCTTTGCTCATCTCAGGACAACTTAACAGCAATGGTGTACATCCCACAGCTCTCCAAATAGAACTTTGCTACACTCTACATGGTGGTCTAACTATCATGATTGGATCCTGCTTTGCTCCCTCTGCATTAGAGCAGCTTGCCATCATTAATGAAGTTATGAAAACTGAATTGTACAAGCAAATTCTACAGGAAAATATCTACGTATCATCTGTGACCTGCAGCTTAAAGAAAACAACCCTACAAGAAATGTAATGATTTGAACAGTCTTGACCTTAATCCTATAGAAATACCGTTAAAGGACCTAGAGCAGGAAGTTAATTCAGCTAAGTCCACCAACATCCTTGAGTTGAAGCTATTCTGTAATGAGGATTTGGTTATATTTATGCAAACATAGAGAACAATTTTAAGTGTTCACAAAATTTAAAATCAAATCAAATTGAAATTCAAATTAAAATCAACTCAAAACAACAAAATTCAGATGAGGGACATTTTTTGTAATTAAGTGGATCAACAACCCAATTAGAATTCATAGGGAACATTCATGCTTGTACTAAATTTCATAGCCATTAACAATCTGAGTGAATATATGGAAAACTACAGTGTTAGGATTCATCATTAAAGGCCATAAATCTCTACATTGTTTTGTGCAGTTATCTTTTAGATGTATGTATATTTCACGTATTGGATCTTTGGTCGCTGGCTGAAAAAGTATAGAGATCAATAAAGTCAAAAGGATTCATTCAGTGGAGACAGTGAATTTGCTAACAAATATTATGACCATTCATTTGATGGCAAAATATTTAAGAGGTTGAAATAACATGAATCGTTTACCTTTTTTTCGTTTACCTCATTTACCTCAGTTTGACCTTTTACAAGCTGCCATTACCATCCCCAACCATGTTGCTGACATGGCATAAAATGTGTTCAATGTGATTCATACCTTTTAAACTTAGTTTAAAAATAAATTATATAGTACATGTAGTTTTAGTCCTGTACTTCATGTTTATTTCAGAGTGTTCTCCTCCCAGCCTTCTCTAAGAGTATCTTAACTAGAAAATTTTAAAACCTGACCAATAATTTTCTATGTGTTAGCCAGCAAAAAAATATCTGGGAGCATGATAGAAAGCTGTGAGTGTGTTCTTAAATCATACCAACTAATCTTTCCAGCTAATTTAAACAGTTACATAACTAGAATACCTAAGCAGTCCGTTGGCAGGTGTGGTAAAATTGTAAATGGTCTGCACCTATATCATACTTTTCTACCTATTGCCACTCAAAGCGCTTTACACTGCTTCTTATTCACCCATTCACACTCACAATCACACACACTCATACACCGATGGGGGAGCTGCTATGCAGCTGGCCAACACTCACTGGGAGCAACTAAGTTGGGGTTCAGTGTATCACTTAAGGACACTTTAACGTGTGACCGGAGGAGCCAGGTTTCGAACAAGCAACTGGGGGGCTTGGTGGACGACTGCTCTATCTCCTGCGGCACAGTCACCCATGTGTGCCATTTTAATTTGGTGAATGTATTTTCAGCTGAAGCTCTTATCCGTGTTACTTAGATTGAATGTGGCTGCAAAAAACTCACATCAACATACAACAAACCAAGACTGTGTGTCATATAATCTGCAGTAACCTAGTGAGAATTTAATCAAATTGTTTGTTCTTGTCATTTTTATTTTACTTAAGTTATAGCTGGGTATTCACAGGGTGTGCTTCTTGAAAACATGATGAAATTGTTCCCGGAGCAAAGAGCAAAAAAGATAACAAGCTCTTTGACATAAGCCGCAAAAATGAAGCTCATATAATTAGGCTTGGCCGAGCCCCAGCTATCAAAGTGAAGGACAGTGCTGACTAATTGAGCCGACAGATTACTAGCAGTCTGACATGGCCAAAGTGTGCTAAGGGAGGAATGAGGTAATGCCAGCTGGAGCACAGCTGCCTAGCATAGACCTTAAGAGGAAAAATCAATCATCACATATTATTGGATATTTCTGTAAATATCATCAAGATGCAATGTTGTATAGATTTCAGGCATTGCCTTGCAATGACATCTTTATAATTTACATCCTATTAAGATACTTTTTTAACATTTTGTATAATCTAATGAATTCTCCACATTTAATCTGTAAAGCACAGAACTAGTTTTTCAGTTGGGATATGTGGAGGAATAATTGAGTTTGAGAGCAAAGACACAGAAACGAGCTATGGCAAATAGCCACCTGTTATTTGATAATGTGAACAATTTTGCACAAGGGGAAGAATAGTAAAACTCATGTTAAAATGCGTTTATGTTTGTGATTATTTTGCGGTTGTACACTTTTCAGAGATTTTGAATAATAAAATGTCAAATTCGAGCTGCTACTTAAAAACAGAAATGCCAAGTTTCCTCTCTAGAACAAGTGTTTGGTTGTTCTGTTTAGAGTTACATAAATAGTCTGCACTCATAAAGCTCTTCTCTACCAAAAGTGTTTTGCTGCTTCTCATTCACCCACTCACACTTATAATCACACTCATAGACAGATGGGGGACGTGCCAAGCAGTTTGCCTGTCCTGCAGGGAGCAACTACAGTAACTTGAGTTTTAGTGTCCTGCTTTAGGACATTTGACAAAAAACAAGAGGATCAAGGATAATCATAAGATAACGGCTCTACCACCAGGCCACAGTGGAACATACTATAATATTTGACACCTAAAGCATGACGTATTTGAAGTGAAACATTTTCAGGGTAATCTTACCCTGAAGTTATTTTACTCTAATCCCTCATGTCGTGCCAAAGGATGCCAAAGGACACCTGTGGCACCAATAGGATACACAAAAGGATGTAAAAGTGACGCACCGTGGGATGACAATTTGTTGCACAATTCAGTGGAACCTGCTCCCTAGCTAGACATGAAAGTCTCATTTTAAGCTGAAGAAAATGTAAAATACTTGACATACAGATAAAAAAAACAACCCCAATTCAAAATAATGCAATGAGTTGCAAATGTCATCAACCCATATTTTATTCACAATTGAACATAAACATCATATCATAAACTGAAACTGAGACATTTTAACATTTCATGGAAAATATTAGCTCATTTTGAACTTAATGCAGCAACACATCTCAAAAAAGTTGAAACAGGGTGATGTGTACCATTGTGCAGCATCCCTTCTGCTTTTAACAACTGCCTGGAAATGTCTGGAAAATGAGAAGACCAGTTGCTGGAGTTTTAAGAGATGAATTCTTGTCTGATGCAGGATTCTAGCTGCTCAACAGTCCTGGGTCCTTGTTGCCGGATTTTTCATTTTATGATGTGCCAAATGTTTCCTATTGGTGAAAGGTCCTGTACTGCAGGTGGGCCAGTTCAGCACCCAGACTCTTCTCCTGTGAAGCCATGTTGTTGTGGTGGATGCACTATGTGATTTAGCATTGTCTTGGCAAGTCGTTTGAGCATTTATTACATATCCCGGATATTGCGTCTTTGCAAACCATAGAGATCGCCTCTTCTGGTTTACTGCCTTCTTTTTTAGAGTGGCAACACTATCGAGTATTGTACCTAGTGAGGCTGCAGAACTGTCAACAAGATAATCTACTTGGATGAGCATGAAATGAACATGTTTGACTTTGAGCTGGACGAAGTCAATGTTATCCGCATTAATGACCAACACTGATGTTCCATTGACGATATCTCCAAGGGGAGTGGACCTTAAATGGGGCCATTCAGCCAGCTACCGCCCGCCGTCTCACTTCATAGTCAGGCTGGAACCTCATCAGGGGCTTACCCACCTCGGTTATATAGTCAACAGAACATCTGTGTTTGCTAGGACGTACCGCTGATTCAATGGGGTTATTATAGAAAATAAAAGCCAGTAAATAACACCTCCATGGAGGAATCTTATTGTTTTATATTAGAAATAAATAAATAAATAATGGTGTCCCACTGTCCCAGCTGATAATGCAGTTGCCTTTTTTTGCGGTTGCTATCCTGGTACTTTCTAACATCTACAAATGTTATGATGTTCATATCATCATAAAAGAAATGACCCCTTCTTCTTTAATGTGCAAGATGCCCCCTCCTGTGTTCAGGGAGGTGAGTGGAAAAGCAGACAAGCTTGAGCAATTTTTGAGAGAATTGACCCCTGGCTCCCCTGAACCTGTGCCTTTTTGGAGCACATATTTGTGTAAAAAGTTTTTCTCTAACTTGAACTTCAATAAGTCCAAGTACAGGTCCAGACTTACTGACGATCATCTTCAAGCCATACTGAGGGTCTCAACTGCTTCCTCCCTCAAACCAAATGTGGCTCAGCTATGTGAGTGGAAGCACTGCCAGGTCTCTGGCAGCAAGAAGTAGGCAAGAGAAGCCATGTTCAGAAGAACTGTTCATGTTCATGTTCATAAGAACCCATTGAAGTTAAAGAACTGTTAGTAGTGATGTTTGAGAAGATTAGATTTAACAAAGCTTTTATTCTGAAATACCTGATGCGGCCCAGCCTCACCCACACTCTGCCTTTCACAGCCCCCAGGTAATTTGAGCTTGAGACCCTTGCTCTATATGGTGGGATCTTCAAAGTCTTCGCAATATTATCTTGAGGAACATGTTTCTGAAATGTATTTACATTGTTTCTACATCTAAAAACTATTTTTAGATGTAGTTTGTCACAGATTGGTGAACCTTTGCCCATCTTTACATTTGAGAGGATCTGCCTCTCTGAAATGCCCCTTTTATACCCAGTCATGTTACTGACCTGTTGATTAGTTGTCAAATGCTCCTCGATTTGTTATTTGTCTTTTATTTGTGGCTTGATTTGTACTTTTCCAGCCTTTTGTTGCCCTTCTTTCAACTTTTTGAGATGTGTTGCTGCCATCAAATTCAAAATAAGCCAATATTTTCCATTGTAAATTGTAAAATGTCTTAGTTTCAACATCTGATATGTTGTTTATGTTCTATTGTGAATAAAATATGAATTGAAGTGATTTGTAAATCATTGAATTCTGTTTTTATTTGTGTTTTACTAATTATCCTAAATTTTTTCAGTTGGGGTTGTGTAATTATGAACATTTTATTCCATTTCTGCATATAGATACCTCTAAATTTTTCACACTGCACCTTTTTAAAAGCTGGGAAAACAAAACATGGAAAAATGCATGATCCAAATGTGTCAGAGTGTCAGAGTCAGTGAAGTAGCAAATTTAAACATTCTTCAAAATCAAATATGTGCAAATATGTGCAGTGTATACATACTGTATACGTACATAGAACATCTTCATACAAACAAATGTGTGCTTGCATCTGTGCAGTCCACATTCTGCAAAATACCTACCACTGAATAGATGATGGTGAAATTTGATATGTCACATGCCGACGTGTCCTTGAGTTAGACACTGAATTCCCAACTTAGTTGCTGCCATTGGGTGTAGGCCAGCTGCATAGCAGCTCCCTCATCGGTGTGGTTGTGATTGTCAGTGCAAATGTCTGAATGAGAAGCAGTGTAAAGCACCTTGATTACCAATGGGTAGAAAAGCACTTATATAAGTGCAGATTATTTACTATCTTTAAAAAAGTCTTGTGATCTGTTTTAATCAATAGCACACATGGGTGTTAATACACACATATATACAGTGTTTTCTAAAGGGAGATAGGAAATAGGGAGATTTTCATGCTTTCTCTGTATATGTAGAATCTTCAAAATAGGCGCTTTACAAATGACAAGAAATTGAGGTCTTTGAATATATATCTTGTTTTTAATCAATTTTCTTATGAAAATTCTGTACATAAAATTATCCCCTTAACCAAGGGAAATATTTTATCCACCTGCACAGGACACATCCCTACCCGAAAACACTTTAAAAGGGCCAATTTCTGAACCAGGGACTCAATGAATAATAGAGGATATGCTAATACGCTGCTAGGGAATGAGAGGTTATCTTGTTTTATCCACAGTGTTGAAGTGCCTCCACAAGTGCTGCTGGCTGTTTGTGCTTTGCCAGAGGGGCCTGTCTTTGAACTACTTAATGAAGATATTCTACTGACAGGGGGACAGAAAAAGTGACATCTGTTGCTCTGCAAACATGAACACTCTCACAGATGTGTTACAGGGATTTATGCTGCTAACAAAATCCACCATGTCTTCCACTCTCTGTCTTTTGTCCCACTCATTAGTCTAATAAATAGCAAGCAGCTACAATCAATGGTGGAATCATCAGGGATGAGCAAAACAGGCACACTCTGATACAGCGACACCTGGATGACCTGACTTGATTGACAGCATCATAGGCATTAATTACATGGCTAATAATAATGATCAGCTCATTATCAAGATGTCCTGAATATTGCTTAATGCACTGCAGTCACACAGAATTGGTCCTATTGTAACAACTTTGTTGTTTTTCTTTGTTTTTGGTAAATAATTTGTCATGTAGTCCAACACTTTGTTTGCTGGTAAATCTAAAAACCACACTGGTCACGCTCAGAGCATTTTCCATTTGTTTTTAACTAGTTTTCTTTTTTGAATTGCTTTTTGAGTCCCGATTTACAGGCACAGACAGTGTGAAAAATCTGTGGTGATAAATATCAAGTATTTTTTTCTTTGCTTTTACACATCTCAGTGCTGCCTTAATGATCACAGTACACCTTGAGGTGAAGAAAAGCAGATCAACCCACTTAGGGGACACGTCACATTTAGAATCTTTCATAAATGAGCTGTATTTACAAAGCATTTACTGACTCAGTATGCCAGGAAGGGCAGAAGAGTGGTGGAGTGGTTAGAGCTGCTGCCTCACAGCTAATAGGTCCCTGGCAAGAATTCCTGGTTGCAGCCTTTCTGTGTGGAGTTTCAACACATTCTCTGACCATTTTAAATGGGCTTTGGCCCAGAGAAGATGGCGGTGTTTCTGGATTGTGTTCACATATGGCTTTTTCTTTGCATGATACAGCTTTACCTTACATTTGTGTATTGCAAGGCGAACTGTCTTCACAGACTGTGATTTCTGGAAGTGTTCCTGAGCCCATGCAGTGCCGCCTGAGGGCCCAAAGCTCACCCACATCCAGTTTTAACTTTTGGCCTTGTTCCTTGCACACAGATTCCTCTTTATTCTCTAAATCTTTTGATTATATTACATACTGTAGATGATGGAATCTTCAAAGTCTGCCAAGTCTTACATTCAGGAGGCTCTGCTTCTCTAAAATTCCCCTTTTATACCCAGTCATGTTACTGACCTGTTGCCAATTAACCTAATTAGTTGTCAAATGCTCCTTCATTTGTTTTTGTGACAATTGCTTTTTCAGCCTTTTGTTGCCCCTCTACGAACTTTTGTAAATGTGTTGCTGCCATCAAATTCAAAGTGAGCTGGGTTGATTAGATTTGCAAATCATTGCATTCTGTTTTTATTTACATTTTACACATCGTCCCAACTTTTGGGGAATATACATTTTACACTATGGTACAGTATGACCAATGTGACCAAGTAACTTCAGCTCAGACATTACTTGCAAGAAATGTAACATTAGGTGGTCAGACTGAAATAAAAGTACACCAAAAGTAAGTTTTCAAATACAGTGCACTATTTTTTTGTTGTGAAAACTAAATTCTAAGTGTACTACACTTAATAAACATTTGTAAACAAAAGACTCTGTGTGCCAGCAGGCAATGTAGGCAGCTGCTTGGGGCCCAATCGCAGGAGGGGGCCCCAAGGGCTGACCAGCATTTAAGTATGTATAGCTCTGACTGTGTGCAAAGTTTTCAATGACACTATCAGTCGCAGACCTCCCTAAGAGCGCCCCAACTCTCACCCTGTTGCAAGTACCTCCGTTGAAACAATGAAAACCAGCTGATGAAAATGAAGAGGAGTTTGGCCAAAAATAGGAAGATAGAGGAGCGTAGTGGTTTTATGTTGCCTAGGGCCCCAACAGACTCTAGGTTCACCACTGTTTTTAAATGCAAACACAATTGCAATTCCAGTTACTTAGTTTGTGGTTTGCACTTAGACTTAGACTTTGCACTCAGACATTACTGTGATATTTTCAGCTTAGGGGGGGAATCATTTTTACCCGTGGCAATTCAGTAGTTCAACCCACTGCAGCTTAAAGGATAACTCAATTCATTCAACAATTCATTAACATGGTTCCACTGTGTGACATTTTTCTTCATTCCGAAATGGTTGATGGAGAAATTTGTGAATAAAGTTAATTATTTTTATTTAAGAAAATTTAGGAAAACAAATGCAAATAGACAAAAAACAAGTAAACTAAGAAAACAAGTGACAATACAGGCACAGCATTAAGAAAATAAAACATTGCATACAAATACAGAAATCAGAACCAAAAAGTGCTGCAGATTTGCTTGTTTTTTTTCTTTGCATGTTTTTGAAGTTTAACTGTTACATATATATATATATATATATATATATATATATATATATATATATATATATATATATATATATATATATATATATATATATATATATATATATATATATATATATATATATATATATATATATATATATATATATATACACACACACACACACACAGTACATACAAAAATTATTTTTCTTATCACAGTTGTCAACAACATTGAATTTCAATATTCTCCCTGCATTATGTCATCAGGAATTTGAAACCAGTGCTGAGTTTGAGTGAGGAAAAAGAACAGCAGCCCTTTTTATGAAAAGAGCAATTGTGATGATTTTAATAGCTTTCACGGTTTCACAGTGTGGACTGGGGTGTTGGAGGGGTCACAGCCAGCTGAGCTGCCCATATGATTCTGAAATCTGAGCAGTTCAGACACACCGCCATGGGGACATTATGAAGTTAGATGAAGCTAAAAACTGGAAAGTCTTTATTTTTGTGGTGGTTCTCAGGGCATGTTTCACTACAACAAGCATTCAGATAGTGCAGTTTTTCCAGAAGCGGGTTGTGGAGTTGATATCAGGATAGAGGGTGGAAAGACAGGAGCTAGCTCTTATCCGGTACTCCTCTGCAGTCTGAGCTACCACAGAGACTTAATAATATCCCAGAGGCACAGATGAAACAGTTTCTCCGCGGTGGCTGTTTACTGTAGAATGTGTTTGAAGTTGGGCTCGAGATGTCTTCATTTCTGTACCAGAGGAATGTTTTAAGGGGAGCATGGAGGTACTCTCTACATATAACTCAGGATGCACATTGTATGTATAGACTCATCTGCTACTTTCATATGTTCATGATGTAATATCTACATGTTGAACAGATTGCTTAAAAACACCTCAAATTTTAAAATTCCTGCTGTTGGTACCAGCAGGATTATCATTTATTCATATCATTCTGCTCTTGCAGAACTGCTCTTCAAAAATTGCACAGTTTGGAAGTAGACCTTGAAATGCATGGCCTTTTCTACCTATTGTTGTGTTCTTTGTTGTAATTGCCAAAACAACAGGATTATTAATTTCATTTCGTGCAGAAAGTAAATATCTTAGGCTTGTTTTTGTGACAATTGCTTTTTCAGACTTTTGTTGCCCCTCTACCAACTTTTGTAAATGTGTTGCTGCCATCAAATTCAAAATGAGCTAATATTTTAAATGAAATGTTAAAATGTCTCAGTTTTGACATCTGATATGTTTTTTATGTTCTATTGTGAATAACATATGGGTTGATTAGACTGAAAAACACCTTAAATATAATTTGGTAACTAGAGTCTCCAATTATGATGGTCATCTTGGTAACACCCTTGACAAAATCTCAGGCAAACAATTAAGCTCTGAGCTACTTTGCTTTTTATTTGCCTACCCTTAAAGGTAATTATTTTTAATTTTAGAAAATTTAGGAAAACAAAATTCAAATAGACAAATATACTGTGACTCCAGTATGTTTCTGGGTTTATGGAAGAATTCAAGATTCAAGATTCAACATTAAAACAACTTTATTGAAAGGGGAAAGAAGAGGAAAACACTTCCCCCAAACTAAGACGATAAACAAGTGCAAGTAAAAACTACTGATCAATAAGTAAGAAAAAAACTAGCTTTTGCATTTGGAGGAAAATTTTTCTCAAAAAGAGCAGGAACCATTTTATTTCAGGTACAACCTGTGTACAAAAGAGGGGTTTATTAGCTACTTTATAGGATACTGGGTGGTAACAAAGTACGTAATGCATAATCACAGATAAATGGCTACAAATAATTCATGTGTGATGAACCCAATTTGCATCTGGACTACAATTTTCACCCCAATTACCATGTGTTTCCACATTATTTTTTTTGTCAGTCAACTGTCAGTTCAGCTCCTCTGACTTTCTTTTAATAGCGATAACTAATCCTGCTGCACTCGACCTCTGCGCTTTTTTGAGATGACCTCTTGAATTACTGTAAAAAAGAGATTTCCTAAAAAAGTTCTCTTTGTGTGCAGGTCTTTTACTTCCAGCTATCTTTTACATGCATGATCTACAGTGAGCATCTAGACTGGACCAATATACACACTGAACATGGTACGGCATTTGTACTATATTCTTTCTTCAGTGAAAAACAAAAAAGTAACTTTACCTAAAATCAGAATTTTATTTTTTACTGATCACTGATGGTAGAATTTTGTGTAGGGGGTTGCACAAATAAACATTAGGAATTCAAAAACTTTCAAGTAATTTCTATTAGCTGGAAACATGTTTTTACTTTAGTTTACACAGGTAGCTCAATGGCTAGAGCAGCTATGGGATACAGAAGTCGACAGGATCAAATCTGAGCCTACTCACCAGGTGTTTCCCTAAGCAAGTGTGGAGGAGTAAATTTTGTCATATGGTTAGATAATTAGCAAACCAGGTGGGTTTATTGAAGAAGTCACAAAGAGGATAAGAAGTCAAAGGGTGTATCATGTTTAGAGGACAGTTTAAGATCCTGGTAGGAACTTTAGTGTTATAAGGCCCAAAAGAATGTAGTAGATAGTGTGTCCTTGGGTCACAAGATCTACAAAAAGGTACAATAAAAGGATATTATTGCTTCAATACTGGTAGGAACAGATAACCTAAAAAATGACAAGAATGGTGACTGTCAACTGTGTGCACCTGCTTCCTTTATTCATGTTTAGTGAGGGTGGTTCCTTGCTTTGGTTTGAGTATAAATAGAAGGGGTTTGGGAGATCAGATCAGAAGACACCAACATCCATATGTTCTTCTCTATCCTGGCATCTATTAAACTGAGATGGTTCATCACGCTGAGATCTGTCTTCAGTTATTTCAAGATCTACCAAGATCTACATCTAATAACACTTGACAAAAGGGAGAGGGAGAATTTCTATCCAACAAGACTTTCAGTGTTAGCTCCCTGGGCGCCCCTCTGTGGTGGCCCACTGTTCCCCCCAGAGAGATGGGTTAAATGCAGAGAAAGAATTTCATTCTAACTTGTATGAGCAATTGGTATTATTACTCATTGACAATAAAGGTTGTTACTCTAGTTTTAATAGAACAACGTTTTGGGTCACTAAATGACATCTGTGTTAATTGTTTTGAAAAAGGATGCAAAAATGTGTAAAACCAATGGAAGACTTGTGCTGTGTTATAAAGGTGATGATGAAGACCAAGTGGATCCCAGTTTCATTAAATGCATCTTAGCTGTTGATAAAAACTGTAATGGTTCAGCATATTAAGTATAGATAGACTAATGAGATATAATAAACTTCTAACCCCCCCACACACACACACACACACACACACACACACACACACACACACACACACTCACACACATCTCTGTGAAGCCTGCTGGCCAGCCTACTGCACAAAGTATCGGATTCTGTTTTTGTCTCATCGGTGCTGCTGGCCCACAGGTTGATCGGCCCACTGGGAAAACTCCCACTACTGCAGATGGCCAGTTAGCCACCAGGTCTGACTAATTACTCCTCTGTATAGCTTGTTTAAAAATGACGTGATTCTGGTGTAATTATTTGCTCGATCAGAATGTTCTTCATGGCAATACAGGATGGCTTTCTATTCTAATTATTTTAGATATAAAGAATTTATAAATCTAAAAATGACTATGGCTCTGGAGGTAGAGCAACCATCCACCTATGTGAGTGTGTGTGAGATTTTGAGGGGTAATCAATGAATGAGAAGCATTTTAAAGTGCTTTGTGTAGCAGGAAGGTAGAAAAAGGCTATATAAGTGCAGATCACTCACTTACCTGTGGTGGAATCTTGTCATAAAGTTTTGAGATTTCTGTTTTAGGAGTTTTTGTTTCTAACCAATGACAATAGGTGAATGGAATTAACTTCAGTTCTTATATTACTGAGTTATCTTACAGCAACTCTCTATATTTTCATAAAACACACAACAATAGTTTCCTCATGGACTGTTTCCAGAGTAGGACCTGAGGCAAAGACCAGAGGAATGCTGTAGTATACCAAAAGTCCAGTGGGAGGAAACCCATGCAAGCACAGGGAGAGCATGCAAAGTCAAAGAATGTGAACCCATGACCTTGTAGCTGTGAGGCAGCACCACTAACCACTCCACCACACTGCTGGCATTAGAAACTTATATTAAAACCCCAGAGCAACACATTTTTCTATTTTACACTCGTCCACATAGTGACAAATGCCAGCCTCCTTTCTGAGATCAAACTTTTGGGTGCCCCATCCATTAAATTCTAATTAATATTTCCATGAAAATATTTTAATTATAGTTACAAAAAATTACCAACAATATTGTAATAATGGGTTTAATTCTGATGGCTGAGCCACTCACAATGCAAAATGTTCAATCTTTTCTGTGTAGTTGGTCAAATACAAACATTTATTCTACAGCAGCAAAAATTAAACTTTATCTGCATTCCCTGATTTAACAGC
Organism: Channa argus; assembly: GCF_033026475.1. Taxonomy (NCBI): domain Eukaryota; kingdom Metazoa; phylum Chordata; class Actinopteri; order Anabantiformes; family Channidae; genus Channa; species Channa argus. The sequence continues at coordinate 21,010,036 of NC_090213.1, read as the reverse complement.
AAGGGTGTGCATAATTTTAGCAGCAGAGTAACTTCATTACTTATTTATATATCTGCACACAGTCACAGAAAGTGTGTGGATTTAAGAAATTAAATGTCTTTCTAAACATGAGATAAGAAATCTCATAGTCAGAGATTCCTGGTTTTGAAGCTAAATCCAGGAGTAATGCAGTAGTCCTGATTTTTAAAGTTTCTAAATCAAAACTCACAGTACAATATTGTTTATCTATTTTCAAGTTTAGTTTTTCATTTTGGCCCTTTTTTGAAGTAACGCAATAAATACACTAGTCCATGTATTTGTTACTTTTAGGTTGGAATACTGTTTTCCCTACTAAAAAGCCTGCAATTAATCTGAAATGCTGCAGCAAGAGTGCTGACTGGAACTAGCAAGTGAGATCATATTTTACCTTCACTAGCTTCTCTCCATTGGCTTCCCATCAAATCTAGAATAGAATTTAAATCCCTGCTTCTCTAAACGGTCAAGCTCCATCATATCTAAAAGACCTTATAGATCCCATATCATCATTTCATTTATTTGTAAGCCCTAAAAAGATTACATCGCTTGTTAAAGCTGTATTATGTAACATTTAGTGGCTTTTAATGTTAATCTGATTACCCAGTCTGCTCTTCCTCGCAAGTGTACGAATGTCATCATCTATGATCACGCTCAGTAGCCACATGTGAATGATAACGAGGTTGTGTTGTACAGTTGTACATTGAGAAATGTAAATTAGTTTACCTACTTAATATAAATTCTTGGTGATAGCTTCCATCATAGTAAATGTCACCATTTCCTTTCAGGCAGAGGGTGTCTGGCAAAAATTGGATGAAAATTGTTAGCATGAAGTAGAGTATTGCAGGTCAGAGGGCAGTTTGTTGCCCATTTTAACAACCCTAATGTCTAGATAGTTCACCATATATGTACTCAAATTCACTGTGAATTTGGGCCCCCACAATTGTCATTTAAGTACTTCTCAAACAGCGATACCTCCTTGACTTAGATTTTTGCTGCCTTGTAACTCGCTGCCTTGTAAGTCGCTTTGGATAAAAGCTTCTGCTAAATGACTAAATGTAAATGTAAAATATCTCCCTACCATATTAGAAAGCTAATGTCAATGTCTTTCCAAAAACTGATTAGTATAACTGGGTGTGACCTTTGTCCCCATGGCTGTCGTCTTCTTCTGTCAACATGGTTTCTCATTAAGAAAGAAGTAGTTATTTTTTAGAACAAATTATGTTTGATTGTGAATAAATAATTATATTAGCTTGGAAATGGTTTAGTTACCCCTATATTTAAAAAATGTTTTAGAGTCTTCAAGTCTTGTTCAATTCAATTCAATACAACTTTATTTATTTAGTGCCAATTCACAACAAAGTCATCTCAGGGCACTTTACAGAATAAAGTCAAGACTATAAAGATGCATAGAGAAAACCCAACTAGAGCAAGCCATAGGCAACAGTGGAGAGGAAAAACTCCCTTTAACGGAAGAAACCTCCAGCAGAACCAGGCTCATGGTTGATGGACATCTGTCTTGACCGCTTGGGGTGGTATGTTGGTGTATAGGTATTCTACAGCATGTTTAAAGTCCAAGGCTTCTTGTCTAAGGCTTCATTTGACGCTTAAAACAATGACGTACAATATAAAGTAAGAAAGTGTCACTGGGATGTGGACAGGGTGGTCGATGGTATAACAAGAAACAGGACATTTCCATAGAAGACTGGGGTTCAACTCTATTGCAAGACGTGCACTTTAATGATAATCTCAACACATGCGGTTACTAGAGTAATTAAGTTCATGTGTGTCGTTGTCAGTGTTTGTACTGTTTTTATCTTCTAAATTTCTTGTGCCTAACATTAACTGTTATTGTCTCTAATTTTTGTCTGTAACGTTGCCCGGAAGTTGTTTTCCCTAATCCTAATACAGTTTTTGTTTATATTTAAAGTTGTTCCTGTAGCATCCAATGGTGACGCCTCAAAAGTGCCCAATACTGACGCCCAAGTGTACCTGTAGTGTCCCCGTTGTTCTCAGGGTGTAAAATAGTTGCACTCCTGGAAGTGTCCAATAGTAATGCTAAAGGATACCTGTGGCGTCAATATGATGCGCCGTAGGATTTACGAGTGCGTCATTGACACCTTTTTGACACCTTACTAAGTGTCAATATCTGACCCTGTGGCATGAACTTTTACAAAGGATTTATCACTGGAATCACACTACTTTAGCACCTTGTTTACTGGTGAAGTAGCAACAGGACACCTATAATAAAGTAGTAGCTTAAGACCATAAAATCATAAGATATCATAAGACATTATAGTTCATTGTTCAAAAACAAGCATCGCCAACTCTGTGTACTGGTTATCAAAAATACTTCTGCAACAGCACCATTTTCAATCAAATAATTACTGATTATGATAGCCATCAAAGAAAAAAGGCATGGTACACTTGCTGTCTCTGGAGTTATTGTATGTGATCAGCATTGCGTTACACAGACGTTTTAGTCACCATATTGTGCATTGTTAGCCATGTGGTGCAAATAAGCTGCAAATCTTCAGAGAGAAAAATGAAAGGCTGCAGTTGTTTTTTCAGAGATGGGATGAGATGGAGGTCATTGCCAAGAGTGGCCTCTGTAGTGCTGCTCAGAGCATGTGGTGTTCTGGTGGTCTCTCCGACAGGACCAGGGGACCACTGATTAAAGACAACAAGAAAGGCTGGATACAGAAGAGATGAGAGAAGCAGTCAACCTGTCAGCATGGTCGTAAAATAACTACTGGAGAGCAAAGGACACCAGTCACTCACTGACAGCTCTCTCTGGTCCTCTCCCCTCAAGGTGAGCCTAAGGAGGGTGGCAGCCTCAGTGAACTGCTTTCTTGATGCTACCGACATGTTGAGTTTTTTTAGTTTGCATCTATTTCAACTCATGGCCAAAAAGCTGCCCACTTGTCATTTCACAATCCCGAAAACAAAGAAAGTGCTGCCTTTCTCCTAATACTGTATCTTTTATCTGCTGTCACAAAGGTCACTGATGGAGTGATAATACTTTACTGCACAGAAAGTTTTATAGAAAGTATTATTTTTAGTAAACAGGGTTTTTCTGTGACCGCTATCAGTCTTCTTTGACATAGTTTTCATTTACATTTTCATATTTATTAAGAGTTCCTTGTTTGCTGACATTAGCTAAAAGATTCAAGTGAAGGTTAAATTATTATACAGGCAAAATGGACAACTGTCCAGTAGCATTTAATCATGGCATTGGGTTCTAACTTTCGGCGACAGATCCCTGGGGCAGTGATAGTTGCTATTATATGTTAATGGCAATACAGCATTGTTGCGCAGTATATCCCACTGTGCAAGACAGAGACGACAGGAGAAGTTGAAGAATGCTTAATATTATGCAAATCTTGGAGCCAATGTCTTACTTTCAGTGGAAACCAAAGAGACAGTTTACTTACTCAGCCTGAATGAATTGTAAAGAAAAGAGCTGATTGCCACGAATCACTATGGCTGTGTTCAAAATCATGCCCTACTCACTACACAGTGTTTTTAAATACAAGTCGATGGCATTGCAAATACATAAAATAAACACAATAAACATCCAAGCATGGGATAGAATTTAAAAATCATGTTCAACACAAGTCAAGAACTTTGCCAGAGTCCAGTTGTTGTAAGGTGAACTAAACAGCCCAAGTTTACTGCGTGACATTTCATTTTGGTAATTTAATAAAATTGATAGGGGGGTCCCTCACATGTTGTATCATCACATTCTATTCTTTGTTACATACTAATACTAAAGCATTAAGTACAGTTTACAGAAGCTCTAATGTGGACTGGACATTCACTGTGCACACAGGCAGTTCTGTTCTGGCCAACAGAAAGGGCTCATTTTGATCCCTGCTTCTAGATGGGATACAATTCCTTTAGTTGTTCTGCACATTAGATTCTTTATAGTCACATTTGTTCTCAAATCCACAACATTACTTTATAAAATATTCACACAATATATATTTTTAAATAAGCGAAAAACAACAAAACAGTTGAAAGATGGTGAAGGAAAAGTTTTTCTTTATTCACATGGCTGCACAGCATGAATCCACTTGAGGAGCTCTAATGGTCCAACCGTGATATCTCTCTGCAGTAATGACAGGTTGTCATATTATTAGAGCACAGACTGATCTTGAAAGCATTCCACAACATTTGTCCTTATTCTCACACCCTCCTCCATGCAACTCCCTCCAGATAATATGCCGTGTAACATCTACACAGTATGCCTCTTCCATTATATGTGGGCATTTTTAAGATAGCTCTTTTTATTCTGTCCAAGTAAAAGAAGAAGTTTTCAAAGTGTCCCTTGTGCCAGATCCATTTTCTTCTATCAGGTTAATGTCATTCAGTCTAAGGGGAATCATCAGCGCTCCTCATCTTTTGGTCTGAGACACATCCCTTCAATACATATAGAAGGACTTCAGAAAGCGAATAGCTCCTTTTGAGCCTCGGCCAGTGTTAGATGAGATGATTGATGGATGCAGGTCTGTGCTAGGAATACGGATAGCAGGTTTTGATTACAGTCCCCTTTGGGAAATATGGGGACTTTAGCTTTCATGACAGAGGAATTAGAGAGAAAGCTCCAGGAGAGAAAAATGGGGGAGTGAGTTGGACCCTCTTAATGTATACTTCTATTGGCTTTTTTCTGAAACTTAATAGGACAATTGTTAATGAAAGTTGGTTAACCTGAGCTTTTCCTTTTAAAAGAAGGAAACAATGTCAGTGAAAACAGTTGTAGACCAACATGGCACACACAGTTTATCTTTTTAACAGAAATATTGTTTCATTTACTCATTATGTTCAAATGCACCTGCTTCTACTTAAGAAACAACTAGTATAGTTTCTTTCTTTTCACAATAAAAGCCTTTTAGGTCTTCTATAATATCAATTGGAGCCCTGTCTCCTAAAAGTGCAAATGCATTAAAATTTTGAATAGAACAGAATTGGTGGATGATTATGTCTTATTCAATGTTTTTTTTTTTTCATGAAATTAGTGCTAAATTTATTAATGGAGTGTGAGGTACAATGAGGGTGGCAGGTGTATAAAATGCAGGACTGTTATTCCACAGAGTTCAACCTCTGAGTCCCAAGTTAGGCAAGAAAACCCTTTTGTTTAAGATTGGGATTTTTATAAAAAGTATATTAGCACAGTCACACCACAATCTTTCTGTAACCTTAACCAAGTGCTGTACATGCCTAAACATAACTATAAAAACTGATTGACTGATGCTGTGGCCATAAAATGTGAAACAATGGATATTGTAGAGGACAAAAATACCTTGTCTGGAAACATTTAATTGTTATGTTCTGTATCAATTTCTCTGCGACTTGCTATTCACATTATTTGTCAACATATCCTCATAGTTAATAGAAATCAGATTGCAATTAGGTCGCCGACAAAAGCATGTTTGTGCTTGGTGTTTAGCTATATGGAGGTCTAATTTTTTCTATGAAGAAATCTTCTGCTTGGATAAGTAGCAAAATGTTTCTAACCAGGAAAAGAAGTCCAGTTGACATGATTCAATCTTCAGTTACAAATGAATAGATAAAAATGTTAAATTTAAAAATGTTCTCTTTTGTTGTAACTAAAGAACTATGGCTAGTTCTCTCAAAAAACAAAGTATTGCTTAAATGCCTTGCAAGTCTTGTATTCTTGCCAGCTATGAATTCACTTGCCAGCAGCACTGTGTGCTCTTAGAGAAATATTGAGCATTGGATAGACATTGTCACAAGGGTTCAATGCCTTGATAATTGACTCACAGAAACAACAAGATGACAAAAGTGTGTGCAAATATGCGCACTTACACAATGTAAAGTCACTACTGGTGTCAAACACACAAACAAAAGACAGAGACATTGATATTTTAATCACAGGCTTCTCCATCCTCCCATTCACCTGCACCTGGGAAGCAGCGAAGAAAAATATCATAGTTGCCCTCCCACTTTGCCCAGCATGGCTAGTGGAGATACTTATGGTCTCAGTCAATGCTGTGTAAAGGCTCCATTTAGCACTTGATGTGCCTGTGAGACAGAGCCTATGGCATGAGCGGAAAGGGAGGAGGGCAGAGTGGGTTCCTGAGATGTTTGCCTCTGACAAAGATGGATGGTCTGAGGCTTCACAGCCGGCAAGGACAAAGGGACACACAGCCTTGTTGGGCTCCTCCATGTGCCACCCAGAAACAGCACTTTTCACACGGGATCCTGTGAAGAGGTGAAAATGAAATTATTGCAAAGATGGTAGCTAGTGGAGAAGTGAAAGGAGCAGGAGGAGGAGGAGGTGGAGGATGGGCATGAAAGGAGCCCAGGCATTTTACTGATGAAGTCGTGCCTGGTTTTCTTACACTGTTCGTTTTATATTAGAACTGCTGAATAATTCAACACTGGGGATCCAGCAGAGCAACTCTAGAGCTGTCCATTACACACGCATGTTTCTTCCAGTGGATCATAGGAGAAGAACTGCTGAGAGACAGTAGCTGTTTCTTTGATCTTTAACCTAGAAGCACGAGAGGGTGGTCAGGAAAGAGCTGTACAGTCATTACACCCTGTCGTCACAGTTTTTTTTTTTTAGTAGGTTCTCCTTCTTCTAGGAAAAATTATGTAAGATAACGTAATCATCACCAGAGGTATACTTCTTTTCGTTTTTGACTTCTTTGCTCACAAGGCACTTTGGCTAGTGGATTTTCAAAGTTAGTAGCCACATTTTCATTGGTCACAGTTTAAAAATACTCAAACTGGACAGAGATTATTGGAATATAAAACTTCAACCACAGAACATTTCCCGTTGGGGTGGCTGTGGAGCAGGAGGTAGAGCAGTTGTCCACCAATCCTGTGGTTGTTAGTTCAATCCCTGGCTCCTTCAGTCACATGTCAAAGTGTCCTTGAGCAAGTGACTAAACCCTACCTTAATAGCTCCCAGTAACTGTTGGCCAGTTGCATAGCAGCTCCCCCATCGGTGTGTGATTGTAAGTCCAAATGGTTGAATCAGAAGCAGTGTAAAGCCCTTTGAGTGCCACTAGGTAGAAAAGTGCAGATCATTTACTGCTGTACAAGCTGCATTCAGTACAAATATTTTTGTGTAATAATCAATTACATAATTATTGTGATAGATCTATGTCTAGGCTTATTTAGAGCCTTTTGTGTGCCACCACATATCTCCAAGGCAATAAGCATCACAATACACCAATGAGCAAGCACCCGGTGCAGTTAGTGCTCTCAGGAGTTGTAGTAGCGTATCATCACACTGCAGCAAATTTAAAATAGCTTTTGAGACTACAATTTAAAAGATATATAAAATTCATTCAAACTGGAAAAGTGGCAGGGGAGAGTGACTGTGTTTCCACTGCTGATGCCCACCTACATTTAGTTTTTAAGTTGTTAATGTCAAGCCCTGGTCATTAGTTAATATCTGAAATTCAGGTATGTAATTTATCATTAGATAAAATAATTACCCCCCATTCCTTAACATCTTTCATTCTTTAAAATGTATTTTAGTAGAATCCACTTTTTTGTCTCTCAGAGCTGTGCTGAACTTCTTTTCTACAGACCTGAATTTGTAAAAAAATATGTAGGCTGGCTGTGGCCAATAATCACCATCACCTCCCACTGAAATTGTGGCACTTCTCAGTCTCCAAAAAAAAAAAAAAAAAAAAAAAAAAAAAAAAACATTTAAAATCCAAACCAAAAACTTTTATAAGGATGCAACAGTTGCCACCTTTATCACAACATCCAACTAGTGTTAGATGAAAAAAAATGTCATCAGTCAGACAAGAAAAGACTGCCAAGGCTCTCTTTCAGGGTGAGCATCTACATTCTTCATGGTTTGCATTAAAACAAGAGCTCTTTAAAAATCTGTTGTTGGTGTTGTTTTAGTCTTTTGAAGGCTTTGTAAGTCATAACACACACAGTAATTGTGTTTTGGCTTGATAACCACTTGCATATCCCTCTTTAATTCAAACATTTCATTATAATTAGAGCTTTGTTTAAAATTCTCTCTTTGTGCTGGAATTTTTTGTATCTTATAGAATAAATGTTACATTTTTGGTATCTTAATAATTTGATCTTAATTCTACGTGTCTAAAAGGGAATGATGAATGCAGAAAATGTTACCTAGTAGAAGAAATAAATAAATCATATTATATTGCACTTGCAATATATGCATATATTTTATTGCATCACATTAAAATTTAGCTATGATGTTTTCTCCTTGACTTGCAAGTCATTTTCTGTAAAAATGTTTCAGATTCAATCTGCATTTGCATTTACTTTAGCATTTTGCAAAGAAACCAAAGATTTAAAGCTTTCAGGCTAATTGGTAAAAAATTTTTCAAAGGTTCAGTATGTCGTTTTTACATCTGTTAAGTTGATTACTCTAAATTTAACATAGATTTTGTATTTCCAAAAAACACAAATCAATCTGTTTAAATTTATTCTCAGCAATAAGAACATTGCATAGAAGCTCTGAAGAGAATGGATTAATTAAGTTAAATGTCAAGGAAAATGTGTTCACGTTTTGTTTTTTGAAAAAAAAAAAAGAATTCTGGTCAATGATAAAAATGTATTTTTATGACAAAATAAATCCATTCACAATTCAAATTAATATAAAATATGAAACATTTACCGTATCAAGTCAGCATGGCAGAAGTTAAAGCAGTAAGTCTGTGTGGGTATAGGTCTCAGTCTGTACCATAGTAGCCATTGCACAAAGTAAAAAGTAGATAAAATCTGCAGTAACTGTGCTATAAGGTTACCACAATAAAAAAATAGATTATTATATTATATATTATATTATTATAAAGATTATTATATTTGGGGGGCTTTTTTAAAATGAAAATAATGCATTTTTATACCTTGAAGACCCCCTCCTACTATTTTTGCTGAAATAGAATGAGCATGTTCATGCTGAAACACTAGACAAATTTAAACCTGTGCCATATGGTAATTGAAAATGGCTGCTTATATAGCACTTTCACCCAAAGCACTTTACAATGCTTCTTCCCATTAACTCATTCGCCCAGACACACCTACAGATCAAGAGTTAAAAAAGTACAAACTAATAATCAAACCAAGTGCAAAACAGACCTCAATAAACAGTGACCAAAAATAACAAAACCTCAGACCAAACAGATGAGTACAAATACAGGGAACAGGCAGAACAAAGAAACAGGAATCCAAACAGGGGGAAAATCAGTGGCCTGTTGTCCAGAGGCAGGCAACATAACAACAAAGACAAACTAGCAGGGAACTGAGGGGAAAGCAGGGTTAAGTAGACAGGGGTACAGGGGAAAACAATTAGGGCTGATGACAGGTGGAGAGAACTGACAGGATGTAGGCTAAGGGGCTACAAAATAAAAGGCTTGGAACAGGAACTGAAACTGGGGAAAACAGGGACAAATTTAACTCAGGGAACAAGATTGTGACATATCCATTCTAAATCTTAACAATGGATTTAAATGTGCTTGTAGAGATAATAAGTGACTTGGAAATGTTCTTGTTTCCATTACGTGACTTTTCGCAGAGTTGCAGCTATAGGTGTATTTATACTACAATACTACACATTCACTCACTTTTAAGTAATTTCTATTTACCTATCAGTGTGACATCAACATGAATTGACTGCACCAGTGATGATTTAGTGATTTTTTTAATCACTTTAGATCACTTTGCAGAGATGCATTTTCACTTTGACTTAAAATAATCAATTTCTTTTGATTTGTGTAAGAAACAAACAGAATAAAAAAATTAAAAACTGGTGAAATATTTCAAGGATGCTGATTATTTTTAGACACTGCTATGTGAATGAAGTTCAAAGAGATCTTATTTTCCAATAAATGCCTTATAATAAATCTGACCATGTCAGGCATGTAAAGACTTTGAAAAAGAAAGTGAAGACATGGAATTTTATATCACTCTCCCATAACTGAGGAGTGAGCACAGTCATTAAATTGTGGATAATGTGAGATCAGATTTTCCACATTATTAGACATTTCACATTGTAAACCCAATAGCTTGTGGATGATTAAATGGACTGTACTCCACCATGTGTCATCCATCTTCTCCAAGTTTATGTGCCAGCTGTCCCCAAATCTCCTCATATCACACTTCATCATTTGTCATGTCTCTCCCGGTAAAGGGAAGTTGAATGGCATCACATCGCCTGCTGTGTCAGCCTAGGGCTCGCTGTATGAAGTGTTGCTGCTCACAACAGGTCACCCACCAGAGGCATCTCATTTTCAGAGGTGAGGGGCTGAGTTACGTGCATGGTTCCTCGCCAACATGAGCCATTTCATAAAGGGCAGACGGTGTGACCTTGTAGCGAACAACCAGGTTTTTTGATAAAGCCTGCAGAGGAATGAGCATCTTCCCCCTCCATTCCACCACTGTGGATACAGACTGTCATATACATGCTTTCCTCTCCCCTTGGCAAGTGCACGCCTGCTGCAGGTCACATGAGTGATCAAAGGCACAGCGGGGCAGCCCAGAGTCACCAGCATCTCCTTACTGCAAGCTGGGTGATGGAAAGCAGAGTCAACAGGTGGGCACCAGACAGTGCAGGGATAAAAAGAGCTTTGTCTGAAAAACAAGATGGAAGCACACAAATGGACTTGAGGGAAAACAGAGAGAGGAAAGGAATGGGAGGGAGAGTGAAAGGCATCAGCAAATCATAGCCGTACACATTCAGGGTACACCTTTATTTTTATCACAGAAAACTCTCAAATGACAAGCAAATGTAGTGGTAAGTCATACAATAAACAGATGTGCAAGAGGTTGAATAAGCCAATTTAAACAAAGCCAATCCAAAAAAAGACAAAAGCTAGTTTTCTGCATAGAGAAACAAATGCCAGTTATTTTGTGTTGACACATTCCATTCCATAATCTAAATTGGATAAATAGGATAACAAGTTTAATTCACCGTATGTCTGGCAAATACCAACAAATGTGTGTTGCAAGAGTAATTTGGAAAAAACCAAAAGTGAAATGATTTGATCTAATTGATAACATGAAAGTGATTATAATTGGCTTTCATACAGCAGCAGCTAGTGATATGCCCCACTATAGGACAGAAAAGCTCATGAAGCTGTTTTTTAACAGTCTACTTTTCTCAACGCAAGCTGTGAAGGGAAAAAAAGAGACTCAAGTGTTACCAGAGTTAACATGAATTCTATCCCTTTATGTTCATTACTACAGAAATCTCAGCACACAATGCGTTTTGACTTATTTCAAAATAAATCAAAGATGAGCTCAATCAACCGCCTCTAAACTAAAAGCAGAGAGAAAGAGCCCAAGTTGCCCAATCTCTGGTATACACAATTTATATCTGTGCCACTTTCCCCACTTTCTGCTCGGCATTTAGTTTTTTATTTTATCATTCTTATTTACTGTTATTTCAGAACAACTAATATCTTAAGACAGTGATCACCAAATGTTGGCCTGAACTTAATAACTACTTTTTAATCAAGTACAGCAAAAACAAACATTTCAATATGGTCTTTACTGGCAGAGCAGAATAGTGGCATCTTGGAAAACTAGTTGCCGTATATATGTAAACAATGCAGTACAGACAGTAAATCCATTTGGAATGTTACATTAGGATATTTTTTTTTGTATTTCACAGAGAAATATATAATGTTCTGTTTAGATTTGGGTCAGTGATCTGTTCTGTGTGCTTATCCCCCAGTCTGTGTACATTTACATATGCCATGATGTTAGAAAACAATACAATGTGATATAGCTTTGTTACTTCACACTGTTTAATAAAGAACTGTAAACTGCATATTCACCAACTAACCTGCATGTTCACGCCATGGGATTTGTGTCACTAAAATGTCGAGGTTTATTTCCACCAAACATCCTCTTGAGTCAATAGATCTGCTAATTGAAACAAGTCAGCTTGATATTATTTCACATATTTCACATTTTGCTTAATGATTTTTAACAGACTAGCATGTTTTAGATTTGTCAATACTACTGCAGTCTACTGCAGCTGTGCCATTACACTAGATCTTTACACAGTGCCACTCCTATTACTGTATATCTATAGTTATGACTGGATCAAAAACAGCTGCTGAATGGGAAAGGGTGGAGCAGCTACAGGACCACCCAGAAATATGCATGTGTGCTGGACTCACTGTGTTAAAAAGGAAGGCACAGGCTTATTGTAGTTGAGCCACTGTTGAAAAAATATTTTCATAACTGTTTAGTAAAATAAATAACTGCCTTGCAGGACAGATTGGTTTGCACAATTTTGTTCCAAATCATTATCTTGCTGGAAGTTGCGAAACTCTTTAAATCTGCAAATTAGTTGGCTTTTGCGCCAGCTGGCTGAATACAGCTCCAGCTGACTGAAGCAACTGGTAGAAGAGAGGGACAATAGCCACAAATACACTGAAGGAAATCTCCGCTGAATGTAACTGATCTTGAGTCCAGCATATGGAAGTGCTTCTGGGCATCAGTGTGTTCCAGCAGGGGTGATCAAGCTTTTCTGGGGCCTTGAGCTATGTACCTCTGTTGTGTGTTGTGAGATTTAAATACAAGCATTAAGGAGAGTATCATTTGGAATGTTGTGTACTATGGAGTCCAGTCTAGTAGTGGCCTGGACCAAAACCAGCTACAGTGCTGTTCCCTTTCACTCAATATGTGCATTCAGAGCAGTTTGATTATAATCTGATGAAGCACAATAATAGTTAATCAAATTAGACATGCTCCGATTTGGAGAATTGGTGTTGCTGGCGAAGTAGGCATATTAAACATAAACATTGGATCTATATATTAAGAAACTGTGTTTTTGTCCATGTTGTTTCCAGCTTAGCCTGCTCATGTTGCTCTGTTTTTCTTTCACATGTTAGTTATACAAAGCAGATTTCTTTTGCATAGCAGAGTGAAAAACAAGCTGGGTACACACTGAGGTTAGGAAAATGTGCTAAACTCCAACGTCATTTATCAGCAGCAAATGATGCTGTACAAAGTTAGTTAGTTGGTCTTAACCAGTGCATTTAGTGATATGTCAGTGGTAGCAGATTGTTTTTGCTTTTACTAATGAACATTAACTTCAAGAGTTGTTGGTTAAAGTCCTCTCTGGGGATGGTGTCAAACACATAGTTTTTATAAACCAAATGGTTTTCAACCAATGCCCAACCCTGGGCATTAACTAGTTATGGAAGGTATAATATCAAGATGGATTCTGTAAAATAAAATCTAATACTAGCTACTATATGATTCATATTACATGTTGAACTTGCCCATAAATGAATTAACCATATCATTATTTTTTAATTAGATCTGAGAGACTTACATATGTGGTCTTAGATCTGATTAACATCTGGTATCTGATGATGTGGCTGCTCTTAGAACAGCCAGATGGGAATTTGCCTTCATCTTATGGTCCAGTAAAAATAAACATAAAGATCAGCAACAAAGATAGGGGCAAATGCAGAGATGAGGAAGTTTTCAGATTAGTTAGATATTTGTTTATTTCATGATTTGCAATAAGCATGTGGCTTACATTTCAGTTTCATGTACACATGTGTGATAGTTAACAGCTGCAGCTGTGTTTATGCCAGAGCTGAATACATGTCATTTAAAAACGTTACTGTAAACTATTAACATTTACTAGTGACTGGAATCATATTTTTGCAGAATTATTATTAATTTATTTCCAACAAGTAGCTAGTCTGATGCAATGTTAAAGCAGAAAGCAATGAGGAAGCTTCAGAAGCCAAGGTTTAAACCTAAAAACACAATAATCTGCTAACACTCTGTCACATACATATATTTAACCAGCCATGAAATGGTCAGTTTGAAAATGGCAGCAGACAAATGACTTATCATGACTGATCATCATTCAGACTGTTACACTGACAATTGTACTACTGTACAAAAGTCTTAGGCCACCACTAGATTTGTTCTTTTGGCAATACTAAGTCAACCATATACAGCAGTCATCCACAACATTCACACCACCTGATGGTTTTAATATAAAAAAAAAACATGATGTGGTTTTTATGATATTATGAACTAATAAATGCTGATATATCATTGTGGGTTAACAACCAGATTTTTAACCTGGTGTTAAAAATCAGCTTCACTTTTACTAACAATGACCTGGACCTGTAAATTTCTATTTATTACTATATCTGTTTTGCAATAATTACCCTAATCAGTGTGTTCCACAATAAATGGTAAATTATCTGTACTTATATGCCACTTTTCTACCTATTGGCACTCAAAGCACTTTAAACTGCTTCTCATTCAGAGAACACAGTTATAACAGCGATATGCTATCCAGCTGGCAAAGACTCACTAGGAGCAACTAAGTTGGGGTTAATTGTCTTGTTCAAGGACACTTTGACATAGGAGCCAGGAATTGAACCAACAACTGTGGGATCAGTGGATGACCGCTCTACCTTCCTCGCCCCACAACAGACCACAGCCAAATGATTTTCAAACATTTTGAGTGCAAATTATTATGCCTAGTAGGTAATCTGTGATGGAACTGTGGTCACAAAGGCCCTGCTACCCCCGCTATAGGGCATTCTTGTTAGTCCACCACAACAGCTGAGGAATAACATTCAAAAGCAGACAAAGGTGTTCATCAAAGTTGCAGCGTTTCTAGATCTCCAGATGGGCAACCTGGAAAAGAATTGCGTACCACACATCAAAATCAGTGAGTGCAAGATTAATCTCAGTGGCCTGGAGTTGCTGGAGCATGACAACAACATGTGCAGTGTTTTAACCAGCAAGGCCTTGGAACCATCTGCAGGGTTTGTGTAACTGGGTCTGGTCTGGAGAACATAAGTGATGTCTATAACAGACAGGAGCAGGTCTTTGTAGGTCTCAGTCATCTTCTTTTTTCTGTGATGTAATGATAACCTTCTCACTCTGGCAGTACTTATACAGGCTTCTGGAATTTTTCTAGTCCAAAAAGTAAAAGTACAGTCTCAGTGAGTCATCATGTAGATTCCTGCAAATATTCTCTGTAGCATTCAAACAAATGTTCTTTAATCTGCAATGAAAGGCTGAATTGCATTAACTATGAGTTAATGAAACCACTAATTTGAAGAGTTTTTGCTGTGTGGTGATTGTGTTGTCTTGCTTAGCGTTATGATAGTAAGCAAACGAGGCGTGACAGCTGAGTTACGTTAGACTTTTATTTAACCGTCTTTTTCATGAGTAGCCAGTACGTCTCCTATGGCTGCTGGGTAATGGAGTTCTTATCGAACTAACTTCATAACATAAAATCTTTTCCCCTATAAGGAAATACTATTTACCCCTTAAAACAAAATGGTGCCGTAAGCATTTTAACTTTACTCGTAAACAATTCCTTAAACTTTAACACTTTTTTTTTAACTTAAACGTCCACTTTTCCATCCTACGACTTTTTAGCAAATCTCAGTCAGCCTCTTAGGTGGCCGAACACGTCTCTTAGGTCTAAACAGCCCTTCCACAGCTGGCAACTTGGGCAATTCGGAAAGCCTTACATCAGCAGGTGATGCAGACCCTGCTGTCAGACCAGATTAAGGGTGACCATGCCCATTTGTAGTTGCCTCAATAGATGCCTAGTCTATTTTTGCAGGGCTGTCCTTTTTGTTTTCCGGCCATCCTTTCAGTATTATTCTCTTTAGTTCCGTCATTGTTTCATCTGTGTTTGTCTCTGTCTGTATTTGTTCTGTTCTGTCAGTAGTTACCGGCAGAGACGTCAAAATCATGTCCACATATGCCTGTATTTCAGCACCTTTCGCGCCGTCCTCCTTTTCCTCCTTGTCAACTGCTGTAGACAAGGTGTCCGCTGTGTACATATACTTTCCTTTTGTATATATCATGTGCACGTCATATTTTTGCAGCCTGATTAACATTCGCTGTATCTGTACGGGACAGTTGTTCAGAGGCTTGGACATGATGGACACCAAAGGTGTATGGTCAGTTTCCACTAACAACTCCTTTTCAATTTGAGCGTACCTGGACTCTGCACTAGTCAAGGCTCTGGATGCATACACTACAGGTAGCCACTGCTCGTCACGTTGCTGCACCAGCACCGCTCCCAGGCCGTACTTTGACGGATCCACTGAAATCCTTGTACTCTTCTCTGGGTCGTAGAACTTTAGCAGGGGCTGTTGTGTCAGGATCTGTTTCAGTTTTAAGAAGCATTGCTCCTGCTCATGAGACCAGATCCATTCGTTCTTTTGTTCAAGAAGATTCCTGAAAGGTGTTGACTGAGTTGACAGCTGTGGGACAAACTTGGCAAGATAGGTGACCATCCCTAGGAACCGTCTGACCTCACCTTTGTTGCTTGGTCTTTCCATGTTGTTAATTGCTGACGTCTTTCTGGGGTCTGGCCTCAATCCCACTTCACTCACAACATCTTCCACAAAGGTAAGTGTTTTCACTCCAAACTCACAGCTTCGTCTTTTTTAAGTTTCAGATTCACTTCTCTTGTCTTATCTAACACTTGTCTTAGTCTTTTATCGTGTTTCTCTCGGGCACCGCCCCAGACTATGATGTCATCCATCATTGTCTCTACTCCTGGTATGTGTTCATAAATCATGTGAATAGTCTTATGATAGACTTCAGGTGCTGACAGGATACCGTATGGCAGGCGAAGAAACCTGTACCTGCCCTCCGGCGTGTTGAATGTACACAGTTTTGAACTCTCTTCGTCTAATCTCAACTGCCAGAAACCTGATGAGGCATCTAGTTTAGTAAACCACTTAGCTCCAGCAAACTGTGCAATAATTTCTTCTCTGGTTGGTAACTTGAAATGTTTTCTTCTGATGGCTTTGTTTCTTCTCAAGTCTATTGGAGTCTTCCAAAGATAACAGGTTTGCCTGGGCACCTGTATCTATCTTAAATGGAATAATTGTCTCATTCACTTGGATTGGAACAACCTATTCCTCTTTCTCGGTTGTACAGGCTTGCACCATATCCACAATGAACTCATTATCCTCTTCTACTCCCTCAACTGTGTGGACTTTTAGTTTTGGTGCTGCTTTGCAACATTTAGCGTAGTGGTTGTTTTTTTCCCACAGTTATTGCAGGATTTCCCAAATGCAGGGTATGATTTTGGCTTGTGGCTGTTTCCACATTTATCACATTTAAAATCTGTATATTTCTATTTTTGTTTAGAATAGGTTTTCTTTTTCTTTCCGTCATTCTGTATTGCATGGACTGCTGTTTCACCTCTCCGAAGCTCTTTTGCTTGTGCTCGAGTGGTTTCTGCTCCTCTGCACATACTGTCACACTTGTCCAGTGTAAGTCCTGTCTCTCTAAGCAGTCTTTCTCTGAATGCATTATCCGCTGTGCCACATACAATCCTGTCTCTCACTAGTGAGTCTCTCAGAGTACCAAATTCATATGTTTTACTTAATGTGGGAAGCTCTGCTAAATAGTGCTCAAAAGGTATCCCTTGCTTTTGGTCATGAATGAAAAACCTTTCATAGGTCACGTTCTGACTAGGCACAAAGTACTCTTCAAACTTTGTCATCAACTCTGCCAAAGTCAGATTAGCTTCATTCAGCTGAAAGCTATTATATATATCCAAAGCATCTTCTCCTATAACATGCAAAAGGATGTTAGCTTTCAGTTTTTCATCATCACCCCCTGCTCCACTTGCTGCTAGATAAATGTTAAATCTTTGCTTAAAACGTTTCCAGTTGTTGACTGGTAAGTCAATTGCATGGAAGTGGGCGGACTTAGTTTATCCATGACCGGTTGGAATATCTGGACTTCCACAGAGATATGACTAGCACCTTGACAATACCTAATGAGTTATCCGGAGCCATCTGGTGAAAAAGAAATGAAAGAGTTGTTTGTCGTCAGCATAGCAATGATAGAAAAAAACATGAGGGGATAACCCAGAGATGCAATACATAGTAGATGGTAAAAAGAACCAGGGCCGAGAACTTAGCCCAGAGGCTGTGGGAGTTAGAAACATGCCCCTGCCTAGATACCTTATAGGTTTGAATGGACAAGTAAGACCGAAGCTAGGCCAGAGCTGTTCCAGAGATGCCCAAGGAAAATCTGGTGGTTCAGAGGCTTTAGATAAATCAAGTAGAAATCTTTTGAGATAATGACCATACTGATGGGAGGTTGATCAGCTAGTGCTGTGGTGCAGTAAGAACAACCAGGAGCTACATAAACCTGAGCCCAAGAGTTTGGAGATGACAATGGATTTCAGGAGGAGCTCCACCACACTTCCTACCCTCGTCATATAAAGTAGCCCTGTGTCAACTGTAAAATAATACAAATTTCCAAGGTCCACAATCTACTTGGACTTGAGCTGGGAGAACATCCATCTCAATCCTTAGAAAGACTCCGCAGACCTACCACAGAAGCTGAAATCCAGTTCTGCTCTGTTGTCACTGCATCTCATATGTAATCCTCTATCACAGTCTGGTTTGGAGCAACAACAGGCAGGACAAGATCACAATGCAGAAACCACTGCCAGAATAAAGGTAAAGTTCTTTATTCATTATACATATGAGGTTTACAATAAATTCTATCAGATGATCAGATGGAGGGTTAGTCCTGACCACACTACAACTATGGGTCTCTAACACACATTTTTAGCAGTAGGGGGAACCAAAGCACCCAGACGAAACCTAAACAATCACAGGGAAAATATGCCACTCCACACAGAATTCGATCCCTGGACCTGTCCAGTTCAGGGATCGAACCCATAATCTTCTGGCTGTGTGCTGCCCATAGTAGAGTAGTTTCTTTCTTCAGGCCATTACACTCATAATACTCATTAAGAGCTGACCTCATACTTACTTCTACATTGCTGCTATCCATGCTTTAATATATAAACTGGACATACTATTAATACTTAACCACTACTTTCCCACACAATGACTAAATGCACACACCCACAAACACACATACACTGCACCTGGCTTTGCCTTCTTTATTTTATTCTCATGTTGTCGCTAGCTGATACTTTTATCTTTGTCCATAATTGTCTTTGTTGTACATTATATTCTCACTTTTGTTTGTGCAATCCATGTTTAAGAAAGTCTTAACTGCACTAACTAAAATGTGCACTCACTAGGAGGTGCCAGAGGGTTTCTTTCACAACATCTGCCATGGCATCATTTACTACAATTCCAGACTCAGTTTTCTATAACATGAGAGTGACTTTTTTTTATGCAGTTAGTATGGTTCCAAATTCGACCACTCTGTTCAACTATTATTACAGCAAAACATTAACATAACATATTATTATCATTAAGTGGATTAGCTGGGTTATTAGTCTTTTTGTACGACTGTGGAAAGGGTTTGGGGTTAAGTACGACACTTGTATTATGTGTTATTTGTTTCATTGAGATGTAGGAAAAACTTTAGCATGTACATTATTCACACTGAGAGACAACTGACTTTATTTCTTTTATTTTAAAAATGGCAGAGGCATGCAAACATGTCTGCAGGCGACAATTGGATCACATGGCTATTGGGTAACTGTGTGCTGCTGAAGCAGCGCCAGCTGATGGATGGAGAGTCATGACTGTATGACACAAGCCCTGCTGGGGACCTGGAGTTCAGGGCATCTGCCATGGCTACAAGGAAGGCAAGCATGCTGCAGGAAAATGCCAGAGCCAGACTTGGGTTCGTGATAAATATGAGTCATGACAGAGAGGCCAAGTCATACTGCATCTACACCAAAGCTGTGCTCCTCTTTCACTCACTGCAGTCGAGACCACAGCGCAGACTACAGTGTTGAATGCAACTATCCAAATGAACAGAGAGGCAGTCGAAATACCAAAGAGCTTTCCCCTCCCTTTATATTTTATTCTGCAAATGCTTTGACTGTTTGAACCGTACAGTTTTTTGCTTTGGTAACTATTCATGGGTGAATACTAATATTAACTTTTATTAAATTTAAGTGCATAGAAAGGTGCGAAAGAGTTCGGTTTTCAGCAGTTTTTTGAATATTGGGATTGAGTTTGCTGAGCGTGCAGAGTATCTCGTTGCACCATCATGTCATCATTGCACTGAAGAATTTTGCTTAGTGTGTTCTGTGCCGTGCTGGGGCCATCAGACGTCATTAGTTGGCAGACCACAGCGGACGGGAGGGATTGTAGACCTGAAAGAGGGAGTTGAAGTAAGTGGGGTTATAAGATGTTCACAGCCCCCTTCAGCTATTTAGGCAAACAGAAACGACAACTAGGACTTCTTGAGGTACCATTAGATAATGGAAGAAAAGTGTTCAGTGTTCAAGAAAAGCGTTCAGGTTAAATTGACATTTTTGAAAACTTAATAAAAAAGAAATATTGTTGGCTACTCCAGTTTTCATTTCTATAACTAGAGTGGGATGATGCATAAAGCTCTGAACAAGATCGACAAGGAGCACAATAGGTCAGTTGATGTATTCCCTGCTTCTTCAAAAGCTGCTGCTATAGATCCACCTTGCATGTACCATGTTTTCCCTGAACAGCATCTGTGTGTAGGAGTCTACTCTGTCCTATCCGCATTTTTGTACTGCTCCTCTAAAACTCCAGGCGCTACAATGTTGTTTCCTTAGCAACAATGCAAAGTGCACAACAAAAATCTATTGAATTTTATTCTAGTGTAAAATGTGGGGGGGTCCAAAGTGCATGGAACATAAAATCAATATTCTTCTTGGCAAAGAACTTTGAACGCTTTTCTGTTTGCCTGTTGGCACATTGGTCAGGGGGACAACTCTTTAAGCATCCATCATGGACGCCTGCTTCCAGCTGTGAGCCAAGTAGTGCCTAAGACAAGCTCCAGCTGAGGGTCAGCCTGGGGAGACAGAAGGGAAAGACTGAGACAAGGTAGGCACGGGGAGGCAAATGAGCTCACCAGAGAGATAGGTTGCTTATGTTAAATAATCACTCTTCTGCTCATTCGGGTGGGTGGTTGAACAGTGTGAACACATTTTCATAAGCTTGATTTTTACTGTAGTTGAAAAGGCATGCTTGATTTCTTTATCCTTCGTCCTCAGGCCTTCTCTCTGAGCTCTAATTGCCTGCTCCCAAACATACACCTTTTGTTGTGCACTGATAAAACTACCATTCTCCATACAAATTGGTTGTGGGGAGTACTAATGCAGACACACTCCAAACCATCCTGTTAATTGCCTCATTCTTTAGTGGACATAATTGCTGTCTTTACAAAACAAACCCTTCGTTATCCTTTAGATAATGAATTGTGTTATACACTAGTTCATTAATGGGAGAAAGGATACTGATATGGGAAGTGTAATTTCATTAACACTGTAAGACAAGTAAAAAAACAGCAAACTGTCCAGTCAGTTCGTTAGGTATGGCTACTAATATTGTTTTCATAAAGGGCAAAAGGCTATAGATGTGTAACAGCATTAAGGGGCAGCAAATTCCTAAAGGTTGGCAAAGTTGAGTTATAACATCAAGCCAGAATTTCTTCTTTTAAAACACCTATGGCTTTGTCTTCAAAAAGGTATCGTGTTGTGCAGCAAAGTCAGAAGTGAATAATCTGAGAGTTAATCAGTCTGAGATTGTGTTGTGGGGTGATTAATGCCTGATCTGTGAGGTCACTGGAGATAAAGCCCTGGCCGCTCCGTTAGTTCCCAGTGAAGATAATGCAGAGCAGACTTTATCAAGGGCAGAGAGCAAGGGGAGCACAGAATGCTGGGGGGGGGGTCTCCATGCATATGGCCATAACCAGATATTATCAGCCATCAAGCAGCACAATCAATTACCTCATCCCTGCAGGACACAGTTAGAAAACAGAAGACAGAGGGGTATAATATGTCATAGGAAATCTTCAAAATGTTCTGCCACTGACCTGCTTTTCCTAAAGGGTGTTTCTGGGCAAAAATTCAAAAAACTCACAGGACTTAGCTTGGGATGTTTAATATTCTCATGTTGGATTGTCAGCAACTGAATTTTGATTTAGGCAAAAAATGATTTAAATAATGATGATGATGAAACAATTATGGTACAGATAAACAAAAACATTGGTCGGAAACAAGATATGATCTATGCCAAATCTGTACAAAATGTGTTCAGGGTCAATAGACAAACATTTAGGATTAATTAAAAAGAGGATTCCACTCAGCATCTGAGTCTTAATTTTCAACAAGTTCATGCAAAAATATAAAAATAGAAAAAAAAAAATTTCTATTATGGCAGCACATTACATTAACCAAAGGAAAGAAATTAGACCTTATCTTGTGAGAACAAACTTGTAAGGATCTTGTAAAAACGAAAAACTAACCTCATAAATATGAATCTTGTAAATATGAGAAACTTATCTCGAGATCCAGATCTCGCAATTATGAGAATGTTTCAGAACGTGGCTTAGATTAATCAGATTTTTATAATGTCTTCAGTATCACTTACTCATACATATTAAGGCAGAATTGCCGATAGACGGTCTGCACTTATATAACACATTTCTATCGATTGGAGCAAAGAAAGTTCACTCCTAAAGGAGGTCAGAGGCATGAATGTCAAAAGATCACCAAAAAAGCTGACAAGAATCCATGAACGGATAGTACGGAACTTAAGGGGGGAGGGGGAATCTGAAAATTAACACAATATACAATTCAATTCAATTGAACTTTATTTATATAGCACCAAATTACAACAAAGTCATCTCAAGGAACTTTAAGTCAAGACTATAAAGATGTATGGATGTAACTTTAAACAGAAGAAACCTACAGCAGAACCAGGGTCAGGGTGGGCGGCCATCTGCCTTGACCGTTTGGGGTGAGTGGAAAGTGAAGAGAGAAAAGAAAAGAGCAACAAAAGCAACATCAAAACATTGGGCATCTTGGTAGGACCAGTAGCTGTACAGTGGAAAGTACACAGCTTCAAAGTCTTGGAACCCTGCAGAGAGGGACAGACAGAGGGAGACAGAGAAGGAGACAACTACGGGAGAAAACACACAGAGTTAATCTCATACAGTAGTTACAATTTTGAAGTTAGAGGAGAGGAGAGAGTGACAGGAGGAGGGGGATCCCCTAGCAGTCTAAGCCTATAGCAGTATAACTATAATTAAGTATATGCTTTATCAAAGAGGAAGGTTTTAAGCCTAGACTTAAAAGTAGAGAGTGTGTCTGCTTCCTGAATCTGAACTGGGAGCTGGTTCCACAGGAGAAGAGCTTGATAGCTAAAGGCTGTGCCACCTATTCTACCTTTGGAAATTTTGGGAACCACAAGTAGGCCTGCATTCTGAGATCAAAGTGGTTTACTGGGATGATATGGTGCTATGAGGTCTTCTATATATGATGAAGCCTGACCGTTCACAGCTTTATATGTAAGAAGCAGGGTTTTAAATTCTTCCGTAGGTGGACGAAGGCTGTTCTAGAGATTTGTTTTATATGTGAGGTAAAGGACAAATCCTGGTCAAAAATAACTCCAAGGTTCCTTGCAGTAGTACTGGAGGCCAGTCTTATGCCAACTAGAGTAACAATATGGTTGGACATCATATCTCTGAGATTTTTGGGCAGTTTTGTCTGAGTTTAGAAGTAAAATATTGTGGGACATCCATGTCTTGTAAGCATGCTTGAGGCTTGATTAGCCGATTATTTTCATCTGGTTCCATACATAAATATAGCTGGGTATCATCAGCATAACAATGGAAATGTAGTGTTTTCTAATAATGTTGAATAAAGGAGACATACAGTATATAAAGTAAAAAGTATCAGTCCTAACACAGAGCCTTGTGGAACTCCATAGCTAACCTTTGTGTGCATGGAGGATTCATCATTGACACAAACAAATTGAAATCTATCAGATAGATAAGATTTAAACCAACCTAGTGCAGTTCCTGTAATTCCAATTTCATGTTCCAGTCTATGTAATAAAATGTTGTCATCAATGGTATCGAATGCAGCACTAAGATCTAACAGAGCAAGTATAGAGAGTATAGTAGTCCATTATCTGATGTCAGGAGAAGATTGTTGGTGACTCTACCAGTGCCGTTTCTGTACTATGATGAACTCTAAATCCTGACTGAAAGTCTAAATACAAATTATACACACATAACACATAATTGTTTTGCAACTACTTTTTCAAGGATTATAGAAATAAAGGGGAGATTAGATATTGGTCTGTAATTGGCTAAAACACCTGGGTCAAGACAGGGTTTTTTAAGTAACCGAGAATGGCACTACCTCACTTTCGGTTTAATTCGGTTTAATTACAGCTACCTTATAGGCCTGTGGTACATAGCCTGTTTCTAAAGATAGATTGATGATATCTAATATGAACATATCTATTAAGGGTAAAGCTCCCTTGAGCAGCTTAGTTTGAATAGGGTCTAGCAGACAGGTTGTTGGTTTATTGAAGGGTAATAATTGAAGTTAGCTCAGTGAGATCTATGGGTAAAAAGCAGTCTAACAGGGAGTGGGGCCTTATTGATGATTCTAGCACTGTTGTACATGAAGATCCATCTGTAATATTTGGGGGGAGGATCTGGTGAATTCTTTCTCTAATAGCTAAAATTGTATTCATAAAGAAAGTCATGAAGTCGTTGCTGCTCAGAGTTAAGGGAATAGTAGGCTCAACAGAACTATGGCTCTTAGTCAGCCTGGCTACAGTGCTGAACAGTACCCGGGGTTGTTCTTGTTTTCTTCTATTAATGATGAATAATATGTTGTTCTGGCATCACAAAGAGCTTTTTTGTACAATTTTAAACTATTTTTCCAGTCTAAATGAGATTCTTCTAAATTTCTGGAACGCCACTTCCTTCACACAGTGAGTAAAATGAGAATAGGATGAAAAATTGAAATAAAATAAAATACAAATAAAATAAAAAAATAAGAGCCAAAAAAATAAGACCAATAAGGCAATAAATTGAGGTAGTGCCGTTCTCGGTGAAGTAGTGCAGTTCTGAAAAAATGAGTGTGCAAATGCAAAATGTGATTCAATGTAGACAGTTGTGTCCATGTAGACAGTTGTGTCCATGTAAACAGTAATGTTATGTTCATGGTTGCAAACTCCTGTCAGCTGTTTAGGAGTCTGATGGCAGAGGGGAAGAAAGAGTTCTTCAGTCTTGAGGTCCTGCATTTTACACTTCTGTACCTCCGTCCTGAGGGTAGAAGTGTGAACAGTCCGTGCTGGGGGTGGGAGGGGTCTTTGAGTGTGGAAGCAGCTCTCCTGTGGACTCTGCGGTGGTAGATGCTCCACAGAGAGAGCAGTGGAGTCCTGGTGATCTTCTGTGCAGTCTTCACCACTCTCTGCAGGCATTTGCGGTCCATGGCAGTAGTGCTGCCATACCACACAGTGATGCAGTTGGTCAGGAGACTCTCAATGACGCAGCTGTAGAAGTTGCTGATTAACTTAGGCAACATGCCAAACTTCCTCAGCCTCCTCAGAAAATACAGCCGCTGTTGTGCCTTCTTGACCAGCTGCGTGATGTGAGGTGTCCAAGTGAGGTCCTCACTGATGTGGACACCTAGGTATTTAAAGCTACTCACCCTCTCCGTTTCAAGCTCCCAGATGGACAGTGGCTGATGCGTTCTCCTCTCCTTTCTCATGTCCACTATTATCTCCTTTGTCTTGTCCGTGTTGAGGGTGAGGTTGTTGTCTCCACACCATGACACCAGACTGGCCACCTCCGTCCTGTAGGCTGCCTCGTCACCGCCAGCGATGCGCCCTATCACTGCGGTGCCGTCCGCGAACTTCAGGATGATGTTGTCCTTGTGAGAGGCGACACAGTCGTAGGTGAACAGGGTGTAGAGGATGGGGCTGAGTACACAAAAAAAATACAGCCGCAAATACAACATGCAACAATGGCTAATCCTAAACAAATGAAACAGCGCTTTCAACAGAGCTAAATAAGAAACATCATGACAGATGATGGCCAACACTTACCGAGAGCAACTAAGTTGGGGTTAAGTGTCTTGCTCTACAACACTTCGACATGTGACTGGAGAACCCAGAGCTTAGACCAACAACTATGGGATTGGTGGATGACAGCTCTATTTCCTGCACCACAGTCGTAACAGGGCAACAAGATGAGAATGCCAAAAATATGTACTGTGTAAGTATTTTGTAGTTATTCCTTATTGTTCTTCCTTATTAAAAACAAAACATGATAAGTTGGAATACTTACTGTGTAACTACGATGTAGCTACAGAAAAACAAAACAAAGGCTGGTGAGTTTAGCTACAGAAACAGACAATAATGTTAAGAGCTGTTATTTTTTCCTACACCCTTAAGGGCTGCTCTTAACACCATATTTTGCAAACCCAATGGTTTAGGCTGATGTAAAATCAATGTAGATAAAAAACATCAGCATGTCAAAAAGACAGTTTTGTAAACCAGATCTGAGTTTCTGTAATGAGGAAAAAAACCCTCAAAGCAGCACATTGTTTCCAAGTACATTACACCCCCACCACACCCACACACAGGCCTTTTCTCCCTTCTCAGCCTGCCAGCTAGATGCTGACATCTGATGGTTAAATTAGGTAAATTAATTTAGCAGGGGCTCTCCTTACACAAATGCTGTGGACTGATGCAGGGCCTCTCACTGAAGAGAGGAGAGAGCAATCAGTCCCTCTACTTAGTTCTTAGAGGGTGAGCAACTGGACGCATGCCTGCCTTCATGACTGCCCTCATGAGCCAACAACCACTTTGAGGCTTTTCAAGCAGCTTCAAACTAGAGCACAGTTTGTGATAAGGCGTTCAGTGGTTAAAACAAGACAGTGAGCTCTTTGGCAAATTTTCACATGGCTCATTTAAAAGTGTTAAGGTTGTCTCAAGGATATCACAAAAAATGTGCTTTTTCAGTTCAGTTGGGACTTTCTATCTTTTACGTAATTACACACATTGAACTGTACATACAACACACCTCCTCCTAAAACTTTTAATAGTTTTAATAGTTGGAGAGTTACGTGATAGCTCAGTTGGTAAAGGCAGTTGCTTACGGACCACAGGGTGAGTGGTTCAATCCCAGGCCCTGTCTATATGTCGAAGTGTCCCTGGGCAGGACACGGAACCCCTAACAGCCCATTCCCCTCCCCAACTGTGCAGTGCTGGTCCAAGCCCGGTAGAAATTGGTGAGGGTTGCATCAGGAAGGGTATCCGTCGTAAAAACTGTGCCAAATCAACATGCGGACAATGATCCGCCGTGGCGACCCCGAATTCATGGGATAAGCCAAAAGGAGAGTAGTAGTAGTTGGAGAGTTACGTGATTGAATGCATGAGTCTGGCAATATTCTACATTTTAATGTATATTGCAGTCAAGCCCTATAATCAAAAACAGCAATGATAGATCCTACTAGCATGTCTTGTATATGTATCTATAGTCTGTTATATGGTATTCCATATAACATATATATCAGTGAGCTTTGTGGGAATAGGTGACATTTTCTTTTCGTTAATATGAAGGTATCATTTATGTATATGCAATCTAAACAAAAACTGTTCTTCTGCTGGACACCCACTAAGGTCACAGATGTAAATTATTCTGCTCCCTAAAATAGTCCCTTACTAATCCAATTTCACTGATGTCTAGTTACCATTACCTTTAACCTTCAGCATCCTGCTGTTTCAGAAAAATAATGTCAATAAATGACAATTATGACAAAATTATGTCTTAAAAGACATTTCTTTACTGCTCATATTCTAAAACTGGTAAAATATCAGGTTTGATAAGGAAAATTTATTACTAGTAAACAAACTTTACACTTCACATTCCACATTAGTGTCATTTTCTGACTGTAGAACTGTAGAAATTACTGTCAAATTTCTATCAATGAGCATTGAATGTTGTCATTACTAACTGATTATTGACTAATTGATTTAACATATTTTTATCAGTAACTGTACTTCTAATTTTATTAATCTTCTAATTTTATTACATGTAACTAGTTACTGCCCAACATTATGCATATTGACTTCAATACAAGACTTAACACATTGTTGGCTTTGGTCTATTAGTCACATTTGCTGACAGAAAAATAAAAAGTAAAATAAAAGCTGTGATATTACAGGAAAGGATGAATGCATCATACAGCCTAATCCCTCGGTTAGGGGATTCCTTATTAAGTAATATCATTTGTGCTTTTTGAAATCAGGGGAAATAGGAAAGTGACATTATTTCCTCTTAAAATCCAACAAGAACTCCTAAGTGTTACTTCACAGTATGTGCATCATTTCAAACATATCTGATTGAAGCGATAGAGGTACTCTAACACATCATGCAAATTAATTTTGATTGCGCCTGCAAAACTGCCAGAGAGACATTTCTCTCAAGTGGATATGATTGGAATCAAACTGGTTGTTTGATATTTTTTAGAAACCAGCAGGAATTAAAATTCGCTCCATATGAACTAATTTAAATTACGTTACACAAACACTGGGGGAAATCCCTCACTCATTCCTCTCTGTAGTACAGCACAGGATGGTGATTATTTCCAACCCACATCAAATTAATAGCAATTATGAAGAATCTTGTGGTCAGCACTTCACATTCATTTCTCCAAGCACTCTAAGTGTCCAGTGTATATGAGCAATGTGTGTTTGCCAATTTGAATATGGCCACAATGTACAGTGAACCCCTCCAAGTATCTTCTAATTAGACCCAGCATGCCCTTCGAGCCATCATGCAGTGTACTATTTCACTCCACACCCAATTACTTTAATCCTTTGATTGCTCAGAGAGCAACCGGCCCGAGCATCTCAATTCTAAAGAGACAGATGCTGCTAGGGAGAAGCGCAAGTCTGGCAATGAG
Source organism: Channa argus (assembly GCF_033026475.1). Classification (NCBI taxonomy): domain Eukaryota; kingdom Metazoa; phylum Chordata; class Actinopteri; order Anabantiformes; family Channidae; genus Channa; species Channa argus. The sequence continues at coordinate 20,981,328 of NC_090213.1, read as the reverse complement.
GACACGTCAGCTGCCACTGGTGCCTCATCACCGGGCCATGTGCCCCCAGGGCTCTGCAGCTCTAGCCTGCTGTGGGCACTGTAGTTACTTTACCTAAAATAAGATGTCAAGGGATTTTTTATGCTCTTGCTTTTGCTCCTCTGTGCTCAGCATTCTTACCTGCCCACAAGATTTCTTACTCTGACTCTCTGGTGGATTGAAAAAGATATCATTTATTTACCAAGACAGGCCATTTTACGTTGTGCCAAACAAAAAAATACAAAAGAACATTTTATATATCATTCCACAATTACATCACACATGATATTATGCTTGTACAATCTAATAAAATTGATGATTTTCTCTTAGTCAGTCAAGATGAACATGCTTTAAAAGGTAGCAGGGAGAGTGACTTACATGTAAAGTTGAGGTCTTGAAATAGTTTTCCCTGTCACTCAAACAGAGGATGGTTAAAGTGTCTGTCTACATGTCTTTGTTGTTGTTTCTACCGTTGCCTGCACGTCAGTACAATTCATTGATGTCTCTGTAGCCACAAGTCACATCAGCAGACACTCTTCAGAGCCAAGCAAACAGAATCAAAAATATTTAACCAGTGCATCATAATACCAAACAAAACAATTAATTGAATGAAATATTTTCTTCATTGCAGTATTAGTGGTTCTTATTTTGTTGTTTCTCTGAATGATCACATGTGTAGGCCATTTCGAGACGTCTATGTTGTAGATCATCTAACAACAATAATTCCCAGGGATATGTAGGTAAGGTGCCTCTAAAGGGTCGTTCGTCAGGCAATGGTTGGGTGAATTTGAGCATTAGATTTCTGTCTTGATTTGATTCAAACTCTGGGTCTTCTAGCTATAAGGTAGCATGGCTTACCATCAAAGTGCTTTCCCTGATCACAGTGGATCCATGACAATTTAAAGTGTGTCTGTGCGGCTCATTATAGAAAAAGCAGTGTTTTTAAAAGCCTCACTATGCTCAGTTCTGCTGTACTTTTGTTTGGTGTTTAGTTCCAGCACTGGGTTCCTGATATGGCACTCAGTTATATCAGAAGTGTGTTAACTTACTGCTGCAAACCAAACATTCAATTCTGTTGCTGCTTTACAGTAAAAGCTTTCCACTGGTGATTGTCCTGAACTCAATAAATGCAATGTGTTATTCACTGAGGTGGCGGATCATCATTAGCAGTTAAAAACACCTACAGAATATTTGTAGATCTGGACCCTAAACCAGAAGAGTGGGAAGAGTGAAAATTAAATCCAGAGCCATAGTTCTGTTGAGCCTAGTTTTCCCATAACTCTAAACAGCAATGACTTTATGACTTTCTTTACTAATAAAATTGTAGCCATTAGGGAAAAGATTCACCAGATCCTCCCTACAAATTTTACAGATAGATCTACATGTACAACAGCTCTAGAATCCTCAATAAGGCCCCAATCCATCTTAGACTGCTTTTCACCCATAGATCTCACTGAGCTAAGTTCAACTATTGCCTCCTCAAAAATGCATGTCTTTTAGACCCTGTTCCAACCAAATTGCTTAAAGATGTTCTACCTTTAATTGACACGTTCATATTAGACTTGATTAACCTATCTTTAGAAACTGTCTATGTGCCAAAGGCCTATAAAGTTGCTGTAATCAAACCATTACTTAAAAAACCTTGTCTTGATCCAGGTGATTTAGCCAACTATAGACCAATATCAAATCTCCCGTTTATTTCTAAAATCCTTGAAAAAGTAGTTGCAAAACAATTATGTGATCACCTTTACAGGAATAATTTGTATGAAGACTTTCAGTCAGGATTCAGAGCTCATCACAGTACAGAAACAGCACTGGTAAAAGTCTCCAAGGATCTTCTCCTGGCTTCAGATAATGGACTTGTGTCCATACTCATCTTACTAGACCTTAGTGCCGAATTTGACACCATTGACCACGACATTTGATTACAGAGACTAGAACATGGATTTGGGATTAAAGGAACCACATTACATTGGGTTAAATCTTATCTGTCATACAGATTCCAACTTGTTCATGTTAATGATGACTCTTCTTTATGCACCAAAGTTCGTTATGGAGTTCCACGGGGATCTGTGTTAGGACCAATACTTTTTAATCTGTATATGTCACCTTTAGGCAAAATTATTAGGAAACATTCCATAAACTTCCACTGCTATGCAGATGATACCCAGCTCTATTTATCTGTGAAACCAGAAGATACTAACCAATTAGTCAAACTTGAAGCATGTCTAAAAGACATAAAGACCTGGATGTCCTACAATTTCCTACTTCTAAATTCAGACAAAACTGAAATCATCCTCTTTGGGCCTAAAAACATGAGAAATATGCTGTCTAACAATATAGTTACTTTAGATTACATAACTTTGGCCTCCAGTACTGCGGTGAGGAACCTTGGAGTTATTTTTGACCAGGATTTGGCGTTTACGTCACATATAAGACAAATCTCTAGAACCGCTTTCTTCCACCTACGGAACATTGCTAAAATTAGAAGCATCCTGTCTCAAAGTGGTGCCGAAAAACTGGTCCATGCATTTGTTACTTCTAGGTTGGACTACTGTAATTCCCTACTTCTGGGGTGTCCTAATAACTCTCTAAAGAGCCTGCAATTAATCCAAAACGCCGCAGCAAAAGTGCTGACTGGATTAGCAAGAGAGATCATATTTCACCTTCACTAGCTTCTCTCCATTGGCTTCCCATAAAATCTAGAATAGAGTTCAAAACCCTCCTCCTTACATACAAAGCTCTTAATGGTCAAGCTCCATCATATTTAAAAGATCTCATAGTTCTGTATCGCCCAATTAGACCACTTCGATCCCAGAATACAGGCCTACTTGTGGTTTCCAGAGTTTGTAAAAGTAGAATGGGAGGCAGAGCTTTTAGCTATCAAGCTCCTCTCCTGTGGAACCAGCTTCCAATCCAAATTCGGGGGGCAGACACCCTCTCTACTTTTTAGCCTAGGCTTAAAACCTTCCTTTTTGATAAAGCTTGTAGTTAAAACTGCTCACTCAACCTGAACTAGCTCCTACTTAATATGCTGTAGGTTTAGAGTGTTGGGGGACTAATGCAAGTGCAATGAGCTCCTCTCCTCTTGCTTTTGTTGCTTTTGTTGTCTTTTTGTTGTTGTTGCTGCTCTTTTCTTTTCTCCCTCCACTTTCCACTCACCCCAACCGGTCAAGGCAAATGGCCGCCCACCCTGAGCCTGGTTCTGCTGGAGGTTTCTCCCATTAAAGGGAGTTTTTCCTCTCCACTGTTGACTAGGGCTTGCTCAAGGGGGGTTTGTTGGGTTGCTTCTACATACTTGTGTAGTCTGCACTTTATTCTGTAAAGTGCCCTGACATGACTTTGTTGTAAATTGGTGCTATATAAATAAAGTTGAATTGAATTGAATACCCAGGAGTACAATTCCAAATTAATGCTAATGTAGCTCTATGAATGCTGGATGAAAAAGTGTTTGTGTCACACTTTCTTTTGTGTCACACTTTCTTTTGTGTGTTTTAATTTTTGCAGGACCCGAAAAGGAGGAGACGGCAAGGGAACGGGTTTTAATAAATTAAAGTTTATTTAAACAAAAGGCAACAACAGAAAATCACTCCGTGAGGAGGACGGGAAAACACACGCTAACACTCACAACATAAACTAAGTAAAACAGACCAAGAACTTAAACAGCTGGAGAGAGGGGATTAACTAAACTATAACCACACTGGGAAGACAAGGGAACTAAGAACCTAGAGGAAATAACACAGAAAACCTAAATAACAAAAATACGCTGAAATAAACAGAAAACCAAAACTCAAGGAACAGGTGGGCTCAAGAGGGCAAAGTCCAAAGGGGTAATTCACAAGGAGAGTTCTCTAGGGAAGCAGGGGAGACAATCTGGCAGTGAGGAAAGCTGGGTATAAATAAACTGGGGAACAGGTGAAACCAATTAGAACAAAACGAGGAAGGTAAAGCTACTAAACAGACTGAAAGGAAGGGACACGGGAGGAGCAATAAAATAAAATCCCAAAACAGGAAATCAATTTAAACAAAACTAGTCCAAAACCAGGGACTGTGACAGTTTGCTGACAAATCAAATATGACATTACTGTGTTTACAGCTACTACTTCTGTAAATAAGTGGTCACTGTAGCTTTAAACTTTTAAAGGACCTCTTTAACAGTTTTTCTTCATATAGTAATGCTACAACTTATCCATGTTTTATAATCAAAAATCACAATTTCTTTTGGTGGTATGCAGACATAAAACTACACTGAGTCCAACACAGGTGAATGAAATTCCATATGTGCCTTCTCCCACATTGAAATATGATACCCAAACTCAATACCCAAGTAAAAGTACAAAAATTTACTACTACAAATAGATTGATACAGAACCAGCACAGCTGGTAAAAGTTAGGTCACTTTGTGTACTGACAGGTGGTTTATCCTTAATAATACATCAAATTTTGGTTTTGCATTAGGTATTTCCATCTGAAAAAGTAACCAAGGTTGTAAGATAAATCTAGTTTAGTAAAATAAAAAATTTCCCTTTGAATTGAGTAAAAATAAAAATACCCTAAATTGACTATGATTTGGAATTTTCCACTACCACATTAAAGGACCCTTTCACTGATGTTAAACTTGCTTCTTTCGGTTGTAGTTTGGGTATTACATGTACATACATTTCATTAAACCAAATATATTATATTAAATCAACATATCTCTGTACTTCTAGCTGAAAATTGCCTCCAGATGACATCACTTGAAAGAAACCTTCGATTCAGATTATGTCATTTTATTGCTCATATTGTGGTGTTTGTAATCATGGTCATCCTGCTTTTCCAGAGCTTCCTCAGATGACATCACAGAGAGGAATATTCTGCTAATGAAAAAAAACTCCTCCGGGCAATGTCAGTTTTCAGCTTGAGGCAGATAAATATTTTAATATTGCGAAGTCAAAAGCAAGTTTAAAAGCATTAATGTACATTTACACCCTAAACTAAAGCTATAGAAAGTGAATTAAAAACTTATGACGTCGCCCTATAAGTACTACAAAGTTGTATCTATGTAAAGTACTTGAGTAAATATTTAAGTGAATATACTTACTACCTCTAATATTTACAGTATTCAAAATAGGATTTGGGGCTGGGATTCAGATGCATACCTGTAAACTTTACTCAGTGGGGTCATTTATTTGGAAGAAAACAGTTTCAATAAGCCAGTCACAGGGTAACATAATCAATCTGATTTCTGAATAAGAAAGAAACTCTGTTTCTTTAGCAAAGTGTACAGTTTAATAAAGAACAACATTGCTGTAAGTGAGACAGATGTCATAGTGTTTATACAAAGAATGATTGATTGATATCACTCTTTGGCGTCATATAATTTTCTTTCTTTGTAAAAATGTAGCTGTGCCTTTCTGACATGCTTTTATCCCTAACACCTCAAGACACCAGCGGGGACCTAAATGGGAGCTTAAAGCAGTCAATAAGAAAGCTGTAAAAAAATTGATCATTGAAGTAGTTTGAGGGAAAACTTAGGATAAATGAATTGCAGTCTGCAGGTTCCCAAACAGCCCATACAACTGAGGGGGACATAGGGTTACTGTGCTCTACACACACGGAACAACACTCTGCTTTTACACATTTCTGTTTACCAATTCTGTGGCTAATGCCATCAGCAACAAATATGATGAAAATGATACAACCATAAACAGCATCTTGACAGCAGAACAGCATTACCATGGTTTTCTGCGGTTTGCATGGATACGGGCATTAATCTTAACATTTCTGCTCTGTGTGGGGATTCATGTGATTCCTTTTTACTTTTGGGAACTGACTGAAATTATAGGCTCATCTAAACCACCTTGCTTCTTTTTGTCTTACATTATGTTAGATGAAGGGAAAACATTATCATTATGTGCTGATTAGATCTGAATTGCTTTTCACCATCTGATAACATGCTACTATAATTAACAGACATCTTGCCATCTTGTCTGAGAAGTAAGGTCAAAACTGTCCTTCAAAGTGAACAACAAAACATTTAGTTCATCACTGCCCTCCAAAATAATCAATATGAGTGGTTTTAGAAAGTTTTTGGTAAACTAAGCAGGTCCTCCAAACTAAAAGGCTATATTTGTCGTTTGACCCTATCATATAGATGTCTTTATTGCAATAGGGCCCTTATCTAATGAGGGCAGAAATGTATCCTTAAGATCATATGATCTATATAATTTTGTAATTAAACCACTACTTTAAAAACCCTTTCTTGACGCAGGTGTTTAGCCAATTACAGACTAATAGCTAATCTCCCCTTGATTTCTAAAATCTTTGAAAAAGTACAAAGTAGTTGCAAAACCATAATGTGACCATCTGTACAGGAATAATTTGTATGAAGACTTTCAGTCAGGATTTAGAGTTCATCATAATCCGGAAACAGCACTGGTAAAAGTCACCAACGATCTTCCCTTGGCATCAGATAATGGACTAGTCTCTATACTTGTTCTGTTAGATCTTAGTGCTGCATTTGATACCATTGATCATAACATTTTATTACAGAGACTGGAACATGAAATTGGGATTAAAGGAACTGCACTAGTTTGTTTTAAAACTTTTCTATCTGATAGACTTGAATTTGTTCATGTTAATGATCCAATCCATGGGCACAAAGGTTAGCTATGGAGTTCTACAAGGCTCTGTGTTAGGACCAATACGTTTTACTTTTTATATGTCTCCTTTAGGCAACATTATTAGACACTTATTAGAAAACAATTTCCATTGCTATGCTGATGATACCCAGCTATATTTATCTATGGAACCAGATGAAAAAAATCAGTTATTCAACCTTCAAGCCAACAAGACATAAAGGCCTGGATGTCCCACAATTTCTTAAATCTAAACTCAGAACTAAAATATGATGTCCAACCATATTGTTACTCTAGATGGCATAAGTCTGGCCTCCAGTACTACTGCAAGGAACCTTGGAGTTATTTTTGACCAGGATTTGTCCTTTAGCTCATATAAAACAAATCTCTAGAACAGCCTTCTTCCACCTATGGTACATTGCCAAAATTAGGAGCATCCTGTCTCAAAGTGATGCCGAAAAACTGGTCCATGCATTTGTTACTTCTAGGTTGGACTACTGTAATTCCCTACTTTCAGGATGCCCCAGTAACTCCCTAAAGAGCCTGCAATTAATCCAAAATGCTGCAGCAAGAGTGCTGAATGGAACTAGCAAGAGAGATCATATTTCACCTTCACTAGCTTCTCTACATCGGCTTCCCATAAAATCTAGAATAGAATTTAAAACCCTGCTTCTTACATATAAAGCGCTGCATGATCAGGCTCCATCATATATAGAAGATCTCATAGCACCATATCATCCCAGTAGACCACTTGGATCTCAGATTACAGGCCTACTTGTGGTTCCCAGAATTTCCAAAGGTAGAATGGGAGGTAGAGCCTTTAGCTATCAAGCTCCTTTAAAGCTCCCAGTTCAGGAAGCAGGCACCCTCTCTACTTTTAAGTCTAGGCTTAAAATTTTTTGTTTGTTCTGTTCTCTCTTTACATCTTTTTAGTCTTGACTTTATTCAGTTATTAAGTGCTTTGAGATGACTTTGTTATGAATTGGTGCTATATAAATAAAGTTGAATTGAATTAAATTTGCACTATATTGCCAAAAGTATTTGCTCACCCATCAAAATAAATGAATGCACAAAGCAAGGTCCATAAAGTCATGGATGAGTGAGTTTGATGTGGAAGAACTTGACTGGCCTGCACAGAGTCCTGACCTCAACCCGATAGAAACCTTTGGGATGAATTAGAGCGAAGACTGCGAGCACTGTGTATTATGTATTTCATAAACACACTCCTAAACCTTGTGGAAAGGCTTCCCAGAAGAGTTGAAGCTGTTATAGCAGCAAAGGGTGGGCCGGCGTCATATTAAACCCTATGGATTAAGAATAAGATGTCACTAAAATTCATGTAGGTCTAAAGGCAGTTGATCAAATACTTTTGGCAGTATAGTGTATTTCAAGCATTGGCAATTGTTTTACACTACAGTCAAACTCCTGTGTCCTGTGGTAAATTCTTCTACTTTGTTGACCCATCCATTCACCACAAAAACTTTACAAACATTTTTGGGCTACATATTAGTTGACAACATAAATGTTCATTACAGCCACAAGAAGTCCCAAAACTAAAACATTTCTTAACTTCATTGAGGCCGCTGTTAATATAACCTACATCTGTCCTGTCCTGTCTCAATCATGCAACTGATTCTTTGTCAGAGCATCACACAGTTTTTCACAGTTTGGTTTGGGTTTAAATAAAACATTGATTAGTTTTAGGCACAAAATTAAAATGGTTAGGGTGAGTACAAAATGTCAAGGTTTAGCCTCTAAACACAGTTTATTTAATGTTATGCAACATTCATCAGGTGTTATCACGTATTTACCATCTATGTGGTCACAATGATAACAACAAATTGTTTCACACTGGAGATATTCTCTGGTCTGCTTTCTTGACCCAATTATCAACTTTGACCTCTACCCTACTGCAATTGTGTCACATTCACTATTATCTGTAGATTACCTGTTATATGTCTCCCTTATAAATTTTTTGCTGATTGTACAAACAACCTATAGACATTTTATATGGCAGATGGTGTAAACTAGGTGAAAACATCTCTTACTATGACAATGTACAATTTTGAGGCATTTCTACTCGAGAATTTACATTAACTATTACTTCACATCTCAGGGGCAGATAAAGTACTGTTACCCCAATATTATTTATTTTATATTAAATTATTTGATTTGGCATTAAAAAACCTCTCACATGTATGTAAATTATATTAAGTAAATGAAACAAACGTCCCGCATTATCCCAACAGTGTATAAGCTAAATGTAAGCTCCATCCTTACCAGCTGCAACTTTAAAATTATTTATTTATTTAACAAATAAATAGTTATAACACGATATCATTATATTAAATTACGTGAAATGACATTCTGAAGAAAGAATACTTTTATTTTTCAAACTTCAAACATATTTTAAGTTAATATTTAGGTAAAAGTAAAAACTTTATCATAAGATTCCAGGACCTTTATGTGTCATAGAGTTTTTTTTACACTGTGGTTTGGGTAATTTCACCTAACAAAGTAACCAGAGGACTTCTTCCCACACTGCAAAATGATCACATTTATACATTGACCATATTACCATAAATTAGTCCACAGTACCCATAACAGTATGAGAGAGCAATGGCAACTCCCATGGAAGCTAGAAGACAGTGTGCATACACAAACAGGGAAATACACACAGGTCATCGATCGGTCCATGCTGAGAGCTTAAACGCCTCAGTATGTTTCCATCAAGTGGCTTGCTGAATCAAATAGCTCATCTAACACTGTCTGAAATAACCTTTATGATGGTAGAACTGTGAGAGAAGAGCTGTGAAGTGCAAAGGGATAAATGTCTTTAAGAAGACACTGTGCCAAAGTGTGTGCACTTGTCCCCATTTGTACCATCAATTGTTCAGAGATTACAAAGATGCCAAAACTCTTGAGAGAAAACATACATGCAGTGGGATGCAGCAAGGAGACTTTGACAGTGTGTAGTCCTTCAGAACAGATATAAACACTTTATTTCATATGTCTAACCAATTAGCTAGAAATATACCGAGGCCGTAAGAAGATTTGCAGCATTGTGAAAAGTTTAGGCTAACTCTGCCTTTGCTTTTATAGCAATGAACATTTTTAGGACCACAAGAGGTCCTTGTCAGATAGTTATGGTTATTCAACATCATATCATTTCAACTTCGTATGTGTTTTTCTGGTCTATACTTTTAACAATAAATAGTCAAAAGTCAAGCCAAAAAGCACTGTTGCTGACCTTCGAACCTGTGAATATACATGTTGCTCTACAGGACCCATCTAACGTTCTATAAAAGCCATTTTCATTTGCAAATTGAGGCAGTTGTGGATTGAGAAGGCAATTCACACAGCTTCTGTATCTGGTTCCAGCCATTTGTTTTACATATTAAAATGTTCTAATCCCTTAAGCTATTTGCCACTTCTCACAGGCTGAATTTGTTTAGAATTCTATTAATTTAAAGGTTTTAAGCCACTCAGCAAATTCATCCCACTGGCCTTGTGTGGAAGGGTAAAAAAAAAAAGTTGTCAACGTGGCATGTCCCCCTTTTTCCTCCTCTCAATTATGCTTTACCTCTTCAGCATCCATCCAAAATAACATCAAAACAGCAAATAGTGACTAATGTTTTCACCTTTACTGTGCCTATGGGTCTTTGTTAGGGTAGTGGTAATTGTGAAATAAGTAGCGAAAGCTAGTTTTACTTGATGATTCTTTGTCAGAGCACTGAGGGCCCCCTGCTGATGCAACCTCACTATAACTCAGGGACCCCTAAGTTATAGTGTCGTTAGCACCACTGTTGACTGATAAGCATACAAAGGAGTATCTGACCTCGTAGCACGAAGGATGTGGGGAGTCATACTGTCATTAAAAGTCTGAGAGTACAAAATATTTCCATTACTGCATGGCTTATCTAAACATGAAGTTATATAGGTGTGTTAAAGAGAAGAAAGAGTTTTGATTAAGTGAGCTCGTCTGTGAATATATCTTATGCATGTCCAAGTCATAAGACTGCAGAAAAGGGAAGCTGTCTTCTAAGTGTGTCAATAGGATTACCTTTTAATGAAATACATTAGCTCACTTAACTATTAATCCAATAATGCATGAAGAGCAGTGAAATCCTGAATTTAAGTGCTTGTGTTTGAATATTCCATGAGTGCAGGCATATCGATATGAATGGACATGTAAAATCCAAAAGATTCAAAATGCCAAGATTGAGCCTTCTTTTTTTCTGTACACTGAGGACATTTGGGCTTAAGATCAAAGATGAAATGAAAGATGAAAGTTCAGAATTTCTGCTTTATTCAATGGCTTTTACACCTCTGATTCTTCACAGAGCACAGACGAAAGTATTATGTAAGTAAAGTGAATTTAAAATAAAAAATGTATATAGATTGGATTGCAATCCCCTGTTAGTATTGAGTCTCAGCAAAGTCAAAGAGAACAATGGGGTTGTGGTTTAGACCAACACATTCTCATCCCACAGCTTCAGATAATTATGCTTAATAAAGTGTCAAATTGTGTTGCCTTGTACATCCTTTGGCATCACATTGGCTTCTCAAATTGATATTATTTTTTGACATTAGAGGAACGACTCAAGTAAGCTTAAGTTACAAAATAAATTACATTAAAAAATGCTACAACCAGTGACAACAAGACACATATACTTCCTAGCATTAGTGCCATGCTGTGTTGTTTGAGTCTTGTTGTCCCATCCACCACCCCGTCCACTTCCCTATGAGACTTATAAAATTAATATTTTATGCTATGCAGCTGGCCTGCACTTATGAGGAGCAACTAATTGGACGTTCAATGTCTGGGTTAAAGACCCTTTGAGATAGAGGGGCTGGGAGTCAAACCTACAAACCCTGAGATTGGTGGAAGCCTGCTCTTTAGCATTTTAAATGAGGTAAAAAAAAAAAAAAAAACTACAGTAGCAGCTAAAGATTAGAAGGATTTGTTGGAGTTGGTTAACCTCTCTTTTTATGAGTCATGAGTCCATTGCACCACAGAGGAAGCCATTGCTCTGTCAAAGCAACATTGACCATGCCTAAGTCAACACTACTAGGAAAATGTCTTGTGGACAAATGAAATAAATATAGAAATGTTTGGGAGGAACACAAAACACTATGTATGGTGTAAAAAGAACCACTTACTAACATGAAAACACCATACTAACAGTGAAGTTCACTTGCCGGTTTGGAGGAAAAAATGCCATCAGTGTCATAAAGGATAATTTCAGCGTGGCTGTTTGCAAGCTGAAGCTCAGAAGAAGCTTGGTGATGCAACCCTCAATTCAATTAAAAGTAAAAGTAAAAAAAAAGCAGTCTAACAGGGATTGGGGCCTTGATGATTCTAGCACTGCTGTATGTGAAGATCTATCTGTAATATTTGGGGGGAGGATCTGGTTAATTCTTTCTCTAATAGCTACAATTTTATTCATAAAGAAGGTCATGAAGTCATTGCTGCTCAGAGTTAAGGGAATAGTAGGCTCAACAGAACTATGGCTCTTAGTCAGCCTGCCTACAGTGCTGAACAGAAACCGGGTTTTTTTCTTGTTTTCTTCTATTAATGATGAATAATATGCTTTTCTGGAATCACGGAGAGCTTTTTAACTTTTTAACTTTCTAACTTTCGTGTTGCCTGTTTTAACTTGTGTGTTTGTGAACTATACCATGGAGATCACCTCTGCTGGTTTAATGCCTTCTTTTTCAGAGGGGCAACACTATCGAGTATTGTACGTAGTGACACTGCAGATAATCAAGATATATATACCACAAGATAATCAACTTGTGCAGGACTAACTTTAGGTGGCTACTTTCCATTGTATTGACATATGGTGAAGCAAATGATGAAAGAATCATTTCTTTAAATTTGTTTACAGCTTTTTCACTTAAGCAGCTGCTATCGTGGATTTTTTCCCTAACTGCTGTATAGTCCATTATTGTAAATTCAAATATTATTAGAAAATGGTCAGACAGAAGAGAGTTGTGAGGAAATATTGTTAAATATCTGTTTCAATTCCATATGTAAGGATGAGGTCTAATGTGTGACTAAAACAGTGAGTGGGTTTATTTACATTTTGGGAAAAACCAATTGAATCTAATAATGAATTAAACGCAGTGCTCAGACAGTTACTGTCAGCATCTACATGAATGTTAAAGTCACCCACTATAATGACTTTATCTGTACTAAGCACTAAATCAGGTAGAAAATGAGAAAATTCAATCAAAAACTCTGAATAAGGGACTGGAGGACGGTACACGATAACAAATAATAGTGATTTTTGAGTTTTCTAGTTTGGGTGGGAAAGGCTAAGAGTAAGGCTCTCAAATGAGTTATAATTATGTATAGTCAATGCCAATAAATGGAGGAGAAGTGGAGAAGTGTACTGATGCCAGTTTTTAAGAACAAGGGAGATGTGCAGAGCTGTGGCAACTACAGAGGAATAAATCTGATGAGCCAGACAATGAAGTTGTGGGAAAGAGTAGTGGAAACTCGGCTAAGGGCAGAGGTGAGGTCAGCAAGACAGAATACATGTGTGAATGAGAGGGACCCAGGTGGAACGGTGAGGTTACAGGGAGCAGAGGTGAAGAAGGTGCAGGACTTTAGGGTTCTCTTTGGGAGTGACGAGGATGGACAGGATCAGGAATGAGGACATCAGAGGGACAGCTCATGTTAGACGTTTTTGAGATAAAGTCAGAGAGGCCAGATTGAGGTGGTTTGGACATGCTTAGAGAAGAAATTGTGAATATATCGTTAGAACGATGCTGAGGTTGGAGCTGCCAGGCAGGAGGTCTAGAGGAAGACCAAAGAGGAGATTTATGGATGTGGTGAGAGGACATGAAGTTAGTAGATGTGAGAGAAGAGGATGCAGAGGACAGGGTTAGATGGAGGCACATGATTCGCTATGGCGACTCCTGAAAGGGAAAAGCCCAAAGGAAAGAAGAAGAAGTCAATGACAATATTCTATTTTATGATCACTAATTTTTTTTCCACTGTTAATGCAGGTTCTGTATTGACCCATTGCACTACTGGTACTCAACAGTGCAAACGACTTTGAGTGGGAAAACCCACTGATGCTCAGCATCTTATTTGAACTTGAATAGTGCACTAAGTGAGAGCAGATGTAAAGTAGTTAGTAAATAGTAGTTGTGTTCATGCTGCAGTTTCTGAAACACATGCACACACAAGCGCACAGTGGAGCTGTAGTCAGCATCCAGCGACGCTCAGGTGAGACACTTAGGAGTTCAATTATTTTACTGTATAGTCAAATACACACAGACAAAAAAATAAATAGATAAAATGACAGTATTAGATATAAAACAATATTAAATTTATGTGACTTGCAGATGTAGAAATTACTAGGGCTAATTAAAATTCAGTTATCAGTTCTCTAGATTCACCTGGTCAATACCATCCCATGTGTCTACTCTGGGTAAAAGGTAAATAGTCGCTTATGTAGCGCTTTTATCCAAAGCACTTTACAATGTTGATTCCCATTCACCCATTCACACACTCTTACACACCAATGGTGGTGGCTGCCATGTAAGGTGCTCACCTGACCCACCGGGAGCAACTTGGGGTTCTGTGTTGCCCAAGGACACTTCGACATATAAGCAGGGAGAGGGGATAAACCACTGACCCTGTGGTCCATGGTCAACTGCCTTACTAACTGAGCTACAGCCGCCCACTACTCTTATGTTGACATCAAGGTGCACCCACACTAATGCCAGCTTTTACACAAATCATCAGCACATCTCTCACAGCAGGCACTTTTCTGACCTCATTCAAGCAGTCCCAGATATCTGCAGCCTTTGACACTCTGAACCATCAGATTCTCTTGTCCACACTCTCTGACTTGGGTATCTCTGGATCAGCTCTAGCCTGGCTTCAGTCTTACCTATCGGGGCAAACCTTCAAGCTATCCTGGCGGGGGCATGTTTCTCAGAATTTCATATAGCCTCTCTACTGGTGTGCCGCAGGTTTCAGTTCTTGATCCTCTTCTTTTTTCTGTCTATACTTCATCTCTGGGTTCTATCATCCACTGACATGGCCTTTACTATCACTGCTATGCTAATGACACACAGCTCTTCCTGTCGGACTTTCTCTCAGACATCTCTGCCTGCACTTAGCTTCAGCTCATCCTATGCACTTAAATCTACAAAATTAAAAAAATCTTCCTTTCTGCTTTTTCTCGCACTTGCATCTCATGAAATGTGAACACTTTTCTGATAGGACTTCGCTTTGATGATTTCTCCTTGACTTTGATTTTTGCTTACCTCGCATTGGATAAAAGCGTCTGCTAAATGACTAAATGTAAAATGTAAATGTAATGTAAATGCAAATATGGTTTTTGTGTGGCATAGCCATTTTAGACAATTCCAAAAAGTTTTTTTTTTTACTTTTTTAAAAAAAGTAATATCCTCTGGCAAATATGCACTGTATTCTATATGCTATATGTGCTAATTCAATAATAGAAATTAAAGAAAAAAAATTAATGCCACAAAAGATTTTGTAGTTTGACATGAAAAAGACTGTTTTACTTGATTCCTATCCAAAAATGAAATCAGAGTAAAAATCAAGAAAAATGTAATATTCCAAAGGTGAATATTTGTTATAGATATTTATTGTATAATATAGACAAAAACCAAAAAAGGGTGGAATATTTCATTGCTCTTATATGAAAAATACAAAACTATTTAGGAAGTATATATGAAATTAAAGTCAGTGGGTATTTCTTGCAATCTAACCATTCTCACATAGGTAATGTAATTACCTCACAGGATATGAGTATGTAAAATTATGATCTGCACCATGGGGCAAATAAAAGTGCTGACCCAAGGATGTAAGACAACCCACATCTGGGCAGCTAATACTCCTTAGCCCCTTAAGACTGCCTCTTTCTCCGTGAGGTCATTAACGATGATGAGCTGGCAACCATAGGTTTAAACTTCAACAGCAACAACAGAAATAGTGCAGTATTGTTTCCACTTCAAAAGCATTTATTTTTATTGATGCTTTAGATGCAGAGACATGGTATGTGTTGGAGGAATAGCGCATCTGATCTGGATGCAATGCTTTGTTCAATTTTATTTTCCTTTACTTGGTTTTGATCCAAGCAGGGAAAGCACTCCTGTGGGAAAATGCTGTTTGTTTCCCTCTGGCCAAAGGGAGACAACATGTGAAGAATCAGCCATTGGGCACCAGATGGGGTCCTGGGCATGCAGTGTATTCGGAGAGAGGAATTGTGAGGAGGTGGTTCTGAAGATGGTTCAACACACACATAACCTGCCAGCATAAGTGAAAGTTGATGACTTTTTTCCACTCCATCCAGCCTGCCCAGCAGGCTTCCAAAAGCAATGGTCTCTGTTTTGTCTTTGTCTTTCGAAAAATGATTCATCTCTAGACACCACGGGCAATAGGCTGCTTTAAAACTTGATGTGTTAGTGATTTTTTTCTCAGCTAGTTGTCTCAAAAGCAGAATTATTTTCATCAAGATTAGTCTATAGTTAAACGAATTGTGTAGTAAACCTTGCAGTGCATCAGTGAGTGCACAGAAAACACATGTAGCCCTTCTTCTATTAAATATAAAAAACATAGTCCTTTTGAATTTATTTGAACAATTTCCCACCATTAAAACTTAACCAGTTTGTTTGTAGTCCTGTGAACCTTAAAACATGGTCGAGACAATTAGACAATTAGGCCAGTTTTTTGGAATCATCATTCACTGGTCCTCAGGGAGAGTTTAGATATAGTAAGCTTATGGCAGCAGTAGGGATTTGTGTAGTGGTAGGTAATTCTATTTATAGAGGGTCATTAAGCTGTGAAAATCTCTCTTCACTTCTCACCTATTTACACTGTTTTATTTCTTGCTGAATTAAAGCTGAGGTCTAGTTCAGTATGAATGTTGAGACCACTTAAAAGTCCATTACATTTTCCCAGTGTCATTACTTTTAGTGAGCCAGCACTGAAATAGTAGTTCAATAAGAAATATGAGTTCATAAAAGCTCCAGTTATTTTCCCTTTTCAAATCTAAAAATGTGCCTCATTCAATAAAACTCAATAGCCTTTAACATAACATATATAATATGTATTTCTTGTATTCTGTATCTCATTTTTTTAAACATTTGCCGTCTTCAGCCTGATTGAGTTTCAAATAGAAGTCTGTCTTTCAAGGAAACTACAGAAAAATGAGATTCTTCATTGTCCTTTAGTCTGCTGTCTCCTAGATGGAAAAATCTTATTTGAATTATTCTGAGTTAGGGTATAAGGTATAGGTATATAAGGTATATTTAGGGTATCTAAGGTATATTTCTGCTTAAAGGATAACTTTGGCCATTTTCTAAATCAATAGTCAATCCCCATACAGACACCAAAACCAACAATGAACTGTCTCTGCTGAAAGTATGACCTGCTGGTGACCCCAGACAAGAAAGAAAATTATAAGTGTTACAGTTAATTTATTATGTAGAACACTTGTTTCTGATTTCCTGCTTATCCATCCATTAGCTGGAATATTACCAAAACAACAATGAAAGTGCTTCCAGCCTCCCGATGACTCTATACAATAAAGCTAATACACTGTATATTAGTATTACTATATAACTGCACAACTTCAAGTTCCAGCTGATGTATTTCTTTTAAATGTACATTTATAATAATGTTCATATTTAATGCAGTGAACACAATATTTAACACTTTTATTTGATTTTATTTTATTTGATTTATAACTGTGATGTATATCACATCTTTTAAAGCATTAGCATTTTTGCAATTTTGAATTTTTAAGCAAACTACTAATGGTAGTAAACCTAATTCAATTCAATTCAACTTTATTTATATAGCGCCAATTCACAACAAAGTCATCTCAGGGCACTTTACAGAATAAAGTCAAGATTATAAAGATGTATAAAGAGAACCCAACAATTCCCCCTGGAGCAAGCCTTAGGCAACAGTGGAGAGGAAAAACTCCCTTTAAGGGAAGAAACCTCCAGCAGAACCAGGCTCAGGGTGGACGGCCATCTGCCTCGACCGGTTGGGGTGAGTGGAAAGGGGAGAGAGAAAAGAACAGAGCAACAAAAGCAACAACAAAACATCGGGCAGATTGGTAGGATCAGTAGCTTCATGCTGGAAGACACACAGCTTCAAAGCCGGGGGACACCTGCAGAAAGGGACAGAGAGAGGGGGACAGAGGAGGACAAAGACAACTACGGGAGAGAACACACAGAGTTAATGACATACAGTGGTGACAATTGCTGGATGAGAGGAGAGGAGAGATGGTCAAGAGGAGGAAAGGAGCTCAGTGCATTGGGGGGTGGGTCCCCCAGCAGTCTAAGCCTATGGCAGCATAACTATAACTAACTATATGCTTTATTAAAAAGGAAGGTTTTAAGCCTAGACTTAAAAGTAGAGAGGGTGTCTGTTTCCCGAATGTGAACTGGGAGCTGGTTCCACAAGAGAGGAGCTTGATAGCTAAAGGCTCTACCTCCCATTCTACTTTTGGAAATTCTGGGAACCACAAGTAGGCCTGCATTCTGAGAGCGAAGTGGTCTACTGGGATGATATGGTGCTATGAGGTCTTCTAAATATGATGGAGCCTGACCATTCAGAGCTTTATATGTAAGAAGCAGGGTTTTAAATTCTATTCTACATTTAATGGGAAGCCAATGGAGAGAAGCTAGTGAAGGCAAAATATGATCTCTCTTGCTAGTTCCAGTCAGCACTCTTGCTGTAGCATTTTGGATTAATTGCAGGCTCTTTAGGGAGTTACTGGGGCATCCTGAAAGTAGGGAATTACAGTAGTCCAACCTAGAGGTAACAAATGCATGGACCAGTTTTTCGGCATCACTTTGAGACAGGATGCTCCTAATTTTGGCAATGTTCCGTAGGTGGAAGAAGGCTGTTCTAGAGATTTGTTTTATATGTGAGTTAAAGGACAGATCCTGATCAAACATAACTCCAAGGTTCCTTGCAGTAGTACTGGAGGCCAGACTTATGCCATCTAGTGTAACAATATGGTTGGACATCATATCTCTGAGATTTTTGGGCCCAAATACTATGACTTCAGTTTTGTCTCAATTTAAAAGTAAAAAATTGTGGGACATCCAGGCCTTTATGTCTTGTAGGCTTGAAGCTTTATTAACTGATTATTTTCATCTGGTTCCATAGATAAATATAGCTGGGTATCATCAGCATAACAGTGGAAATTTATGGAGTGTTTTCTAATAATGTTGCCTAAAGGAGACATATATAAAGTAAAAAGTATTGGTCCTAACACAGAGCCTTGTGGAACTCCATAGCTAACCTTTGTGTGCATGGAGGATTCATCATTAACATGAACAAATTGAAATATATCAGATAGATAAGATTTAAACCAACCTAGTGCAGTTCCTGTAATTCCAATTTCATGTTCCAGTCTCTGTAATAAAATGTTATGATCAATGGTATCAAATGCAGCACTAAGATCTAACAGAACAAGTATAGAGATGAGTCCAGTATCTGAGGCCATGAGAAGATCGTTGGTGACTTTTACCAGTGCTGTTTCTGTACTATGATGAACTCTAAATCCTGACTGAAAGTCTTCATACAAATTATTCCTATGAAGGTGATCACATAATTGTTTTGCGACTACTTTTTCAATTATTTTAGAAATAAAGGGGAGATTAGATATTGGTCTGTAATTGGCTAACACACCTGGGTCAAGACAGGGTTTTTTAAGTAATGGTTTAATTACAGCTACCTTATAGGCCTGTGGTACATAGCCTGTTTCTAAAGATAGATTTATGATATCTAATATGAATGTATCTATTAAGGGTAAAGCTTCCTTGAAACCTACTGAACTGAACTTTTTTTAATAGCAACCCAACAGAGAGACACGTGTGTCCGTATCACTTTTTGCACCAGGCACCAAAATGGTGCATGTTATTTCTTACAATGGTACCAAAATGTTGGCTTGTGTAATACTTTATTTCACCCTAACCAGTAAAAATTGCTGCATTACCACTGTAAAAACATAGCAGTTTGGTTAGGCACGAATTGATCCGGCTTAGGTACCAAATAAACATGGTTAAATGTGCTTATGTTTCTGGTTTGTTACATGATGTATGTCCCATGAGTCACATTACATATTACAAGAAAGCAACAAATGGTTGTATCACACTGGACTTGAACTCTAGTTTCCAATCATAAATAGATTACTGTTTTACGTTCACTGCAGCCACTGTGCATCACCTCTACAAAAGTATTGCATTGTATTGTTTATTGTACAAACCAAGGTTATAATGGTTTAACATATTCTTATTCACTTTTATTATGATGATAATTTGGGCTTTAATCTCAATTTCTCTTCAGTTATTTTTAGCTTCAGTTTTAATAGTTGTGAGTAAGATTAAGAAATAAATAATCTACTTACCATGAACTTGGAACATTTTAACAACTCCACACTGATACAATGCAGTTATTTTAGACTGGTCAGATATAATATGAATAAAAAACATGAGTGAATGTTAAACAATTTACTTCAGGCCACATTATGTATGGGCAGTGAGTAGGAGCTGCATACAGTTGTCAGTAAAATACACAGTATGGAAAGGTGTAGTAAGTATCCTCTTAAAACAGGCTCCACAGGCCTCCAGATAAAATGAGCAGGTGAGTCAAGGTAAGAGTGTAACAAAGTTCATGATAAGCATGAGCAGATGTGTGATATTTAATAATAACAGCAGCCAGGTTAACATGAGGGCAAATAACTAAGCAGTCAGAGCACACTGGTAAGCTGGAGACCTTTTCTACGTATTATACCAAATCATTTTCAATTCCGTAGCACATCCTGCAGCTTTGTCATGCTCTTTGGCATCTGATACTGATGCTAAAGGTACCCTCCGGTGCTGAATATTTCAAATAGCTTCCTATGATAACCTGCTTGCATCAGTATTTAATGCCCAAAGAAAATGCTCCCTCTGTTTCCAGCTACAATTTTGGATGGTTTGAACTTGGACATTGCCATTAGGCACATGACACCTGATGCAGATTTCTGCACAAATAAGGGAGGAACCAGTGTCTGGTATAACTATTTTTCCCACTGTAAAATTCCCATCTCCAGGTTTTTCTTCCATTGTATCCGCAATAATTGTAGACAGAGAGAGAAGAAAGCACGAGTATAATTCATTCATTATGTTTTTGTGGTCACCAGTCTAACCATTGTTACCTTCATTGTGTGGTTTTACTCTGGGTTTACCGGTTTCCTCTCACAGTCATAAGACACACAGTCCAGCTAAATGGTGACTCTTGCCTGTAGGTGTGAATATGAGTTGAGACTTGTGACATGTCCAAGGTGTTCCCTGCCTCTTGCTCAGTAATGCCCCTAGACCTTAGAGAATGGATGGGTGGATTGATGAATATCATTGTAAATCATTGTAAATACTGGAAAGAATTGTAAATATGGATATTATTGCATACTCCATGGATATGACATCTGAGGTGAACCTTGTGCTGTTTTCATCACTTACTTGACCTTTACTTATTATTATCTCCACAGTAATATGGCACAATTCCTCTCTTATACAAATTAACTTATTACTTTTCAGAAATCAGAAGTTTAGGACATTCACTTACAGAGTGATCGACTCAGCAGCACCTTCCTACTTGAAGTCTCTAATGCAATCCCTACCACTACCGCTTCCGGTCTAAATTTGACAGACTGGTGTAGATGAGCAGTGAGTTAAAAGTGAGTGTAGCACAGCCACAGTTAACAGCTTAAAGCAGTAACTAAACATGTGTATAGTACTGCTTTTAAATGAACGTAAAAGTAATAAACCCCTTATAACACAATAAGCATATCTTATAAAGGATACTCTGTATGAAGTCTGCATGTTTTCCCCGTGCATGTGGGTACTTTTTCCGGGTACTCCGGTTTCCTTCCACAGTCTAAAGACATGCATGTTAATTGGCTGTATGTGTGAACGTGAGTGTGAAAGGTTGTCTGTCTGTGCATGTCTCTCTGTGTTGACCCTGAGATAGACCGGAGATGTGTCTAGGGTGGACCCCCGCCTCTCACTAAATGATAGGCTCCAACCGCCCCACAAACCTGAACAGGATAACAGGTTACAGATAGATGGATGGAGGACATGCTGAGGTGCTCAGGAGTTACTCCTATGTTTCAGCCTGAGAAAGTCAAATGTAGTTCTACATTACAAACCTTACATAATTTTAAACATGGTCTTGGCATTTATTGTCATGGTAACACTAATAACTTAACTTTACAGCAATGTAAAGTTGCTGCAGCAAGATTGCTGACTGAAATTAGCTAGAGAGATCATATTTCACCTTCACTAGCTTCTCTCAATTGGCTTCCCATTAAATCTAGAATAGAATTTAAAACTCTGCTTCTACATAACGCTTTAAACAGTCAAGCTGTAGACCACTTTGATCTGAGAATGCAGGCCTACATGTGGTCACCAGTATTTCCAAAGGTAGAATGGGAGGCAGAGCCTTTAGCTATCAAGCTCCTCTACTGTGGAACCAGCTCCCAGTTCAGATTCACCCTGAGCCTGGTTCTGCTAGTGGCTTCTCCAGTTAAAGGGAGTTTTGTTTTTTTTTCTCCACTGTTGCCTAGGGCTTGGTCTGGGGGGGAATTGTTGGGTTCTCTCTATACATCTTTATAGTCTTGACTTTATTCTGTAAAGTGCCTTGATTTGACTTTGTTGTGAATTGGTGCTATATAAATAAAGTTAAAGTGAATTGAATTTTTTATCCAACACTGAATAAGCATTTCTTATAACAAAGTTATAATAATAAAAGCTGGTCACATAAACCTTTTTTCTCTCTCTTTGTGGGTAGTATTAGTAAAGGAAGTAAAAGGAAATCCTGAATGGGGATTTGACAGTGGGGGACAAACAGTATCTTATTTTTTGCAGAAAATCTGTATCAGCTCTGACTAATGACTATGTCAAAGCTTAAAGCATCCAATATTGACGCAGCTGGGCTCAGCTGAAGCAATTACTCTGGGCGTCAAACACTGCTGTGAGTAGGTTAACATTGGAGTCAATTGGAGACCATGTGTGTTTCATACCGATGCCAAAGGAATGAACAAAGAGACTGTAAGGGGCTGTTTGGGCAACCGAACATGGCAAAATGAAGAGAATGGAGATAAATGTGGCCAGCAAACACACAAACATTTCTTAAATAGAATAAAAAAAAGAAATGGCTTGGGAGGTAGAGCAGTTGTTCACCAGTCCATTGGTTGTTGGTTCAATCCCCAGCTCCTCCAGTCACATGTCGAAGCAAATCGCTGATCCCCAAATTAGTTGCTCCTAGTGAGTGTAGGCCAGCTGCTAAGCAGCTTCCCCTTTGGTGTGTGTGTGAATGTGGGAATGAGAAGCAATGTAAAGTACTTTGGATACCACTAAGGTAGAAAGCGTTATATAAATGGAGACCATTTACCATTTATGTAGATAGTACGTGTTCTTAGTTCCTAAACATTTTGTCAGTTTTACTGCAGGAATTTGTTTGGGTTTAGATGGTCTAAAAAAACAAAACAACCACAACCAAAGCAGTTTCTCTCTCCTATGCCACCCATCTCTGTGTCTACAGGCATATAATATTTTTTGTATTTAAAGAAACATGCCAGGTAACGTTGAAGTCCTATGGCATAGAAAAATAACATTGTTAGTATGAGACAATGACTGTGTTTGAGGCTTTTGATTTTGGAATTAGTTGACATTCCGAAAAAAAAAAATAAATTTGGGAACATACAATATGTCCCTTCCCATGTCTGTAATGTTTAATCCCTCTCGTCTGTCTTTGATCTTGTCATTCTTTTATGCAAGATATTAAAATATAAGAAGCTTGAATTATTAAAAAGTAAATAAAGCTGTAAAACCTGCATAGGATCACTTACAGTTCAATGCAGTGAATGGTATTCAGAGATCTACATTAAAGAGACCTGACCTGAAGATTTTGCGAAACATTTTTTGAGTCACTTTGCTTTGCTAATTGTTATCTGTGGCATAGATCATATAATTAATTTAGTGCAAAAGAGAGGGAGAGAGAGAGAGAGAGAGCAAGTGGGCTAAAGACAAATGAGAGAGCAATCAGAGAGCCAGAGCCTCAAATTACTAATTATAATGACAAACACACTGCCCCTGTCTCCTGACCTTGAAATGGTTTATGCGCCAAGATGCAGTCCACAGTGAGCAGGTGAGAGGAACAACCATGTTTATTCAGATAGGTTACTGCAAAGGAACTTGTCAATGTATCTGCACCAATGATGTCTTCTTCAAACAAACTAAAATCCACATATATTACATAAAGTGTGTGGGTTGACCTTGAGGTTTATACAGAAATTAAGACCAAGACCAGAATGTCTAGTTGTTTTACTGATTGATTGAGCTTTCTTTTATTTTAACTTGGGTATTATTAAAGTATTTCAGATATGGAGCTTCCTTAAACTTTAACGCAGCAACAAAGCTGCAAAATAAAAGATTGAAACACAAAAAGGGCCCCTAAAAAAGAGACATGCGAAAGCACAAATTTTTCTGTCTTTTGTTTTTGGTCTACTTACTGATGTTCCTTTTTCATGCTAAAACTGGTAGAAGTACCTTGGGAGAAATGAAATTATACACTAATTCTGTGTCTACACAGAAAGCAAAGCATGTGCAGTAGATACAAGTCTTGAAGGATTTACAAAAGACTCACATTTGTGTCTGTACTCTGTTCAGTTGGGTACTCAAGGTATTTCACACACACAAGAAATTCTGAGAAGAGCCTATAGGAACAAACTGAATAAGAGAAAAGTCAGGCAAACCAGCAATAGTGTAACCAAGGTATGTGTTTGATCCTGAAAACATACAGCAAATACATCAAAGAAACAGCTGAAAGGAATCATCTAGTCTGGAGTATTTATACAATGTCATATCAACTTTTTGAATCGCCTTTTCATGAGTAAACTGATACATATACAACAAGCTTTGAACAGCAGTTTTGTCTTATCCAATGTGCTTCTCACTGCGTTCTTTGTAAACAAACAAGTCTCATGTGAGCTTAATGTGTGTTATGTGTGAGAACTCTGTGTGTTCTCTCCCGTAGTTGTCTTTGTCCTCCTCTGTCCCCCTCTCTCTGTCCGTTTCTGCAGGTGTATCCGGCTTTGAAGCTGTGTGTCTTCCAGTGTGCAGCTACTGGTCCTACCAAGCTGCCTGATGTTCTGTTGTTGCTTTTGTTGCTCTGTTCTTTTCTCTCTCCCCTTTCCACTCACCCCAACCGGTCGAGGCAGATGGCCGTCCACCCTGAGCCTGGTTCTGCTGGAGGTTTCTTCCGTTAAAGGGAGTTTTTCCTCTCCACTGTTGCCTATGGCTTGCTCAAGGGGGAATTGTTGGGTTCTCTCTATACATCTTTATAATCTTGACTTTATTCTGTAAAGTGCCCTGAGATGACTTTGTTGTGAATTGGCGCTATATAAATAAAGTTGAATTGAATTGAATTATGTGAAATGCTACACACTGTATATCCTACAATTTATATGTACACAGCATAAGAAGCATAGCAACTCTAAGAATTCTTGAGATAAAAATCTGTTCCCATGGAGAAAAAAACAGCTGTTCTTCAATCCCACTGTTGTTAGTTTGAGTCCTGCCAAATTTCAAAGTGTCTCTGAGCAAGACACTGAACTCCAAAGTTGGTGAATGTCTGAAAGCCCCTTTCCAACAAATTTTCAAAACTTTTGTTGGCCTTTAATTTTTGAAATTTTGAAATCTGAAAGCCCCTTTCAGCCAATTCCATGGAATTCAGAGATTTTCCAGACTTTCTCTGGGATGGGTGTATGTGTGAACACAAATGCCCAAGTCTGTCAGCCCTGACATTACTTAGATTACTCAGCTCCCTAGTGCAAAGTCCAGATTATCTCCAATCGAGTTCATTTCTGAATAGAGGAGCTATTCAGAAATGAACTCGATTGGAGATAATACTTCACCATGAGTTAGCAGGCATGTTGATGACTGCCACAAAACTTGGCAAATACAAGCACTCGAAGGTGAAGAACTCATTCATTCAACCCAACAAAACTAGTCCAATTGGAAGGACAACAAAATTTGTGAACTTCTGTCAGTAAGGGCAAACAAATACAAGTAACAGCACAAGATTCTATGGTAAACTACTAAATTACATAGCAAAACAATATCACTTCCCCAGCTTTTTTTTTTGTGTGTGTCATGTCCCGCTCCCAGCTCAAAATGCCCATGCACCACCCCTTGCCCAATTACACTGAGTATTTCTTCACAAGTGAGAACACATCTCACATGGACCATGTCGGCTACATGTCTAAAAAGGGAAACTCCTGACAATGTCAGGACCTGATCCTCCTGAAATTCTCTGGAGTTTATGTCTGAAACAGGCTTAAGTGAAATGCTTTGGGTACTGATATGGTAGGAGAGTGCTACATAAATGCAGAACATTTAAATGCCTGTTTTGGGAATTTTGTACCTGCTCTGCATGAAGCACATTGTAACAGCTTGTGCACAGAGAACTGCAATCCCACCCACATACTGTACACTTATGTACTCCCATATCAGCACATGTTCAGCAACATTGATGAGTTTTAAACTGTGTAAGCCTTTGCAAGGGCAGCTGCACTCTGATGAGGCTCGGGTGTTGTCTTGAGGAAAGCCCTTGCAAGATGCCAAGCTAGGATTTATTGCTGCATATGTTACCTTTAAATGGATGGGGCTCTCTGTGCTTTCAACAGCAAGAAGCAAAATGAGAAGAGAAAAGCTGAAAGACCCGCAGAGGGGCTGAATGAATTAGTCCCTGCTTCTAAATGAGGAGGAGAGGAAAGGTGGGGCAATGTGATGTAGTGTCTTCTCCCCTCACCTCTTCAGGGTAGAGATGCTGGTGAGAGCTATTATGCTTTCTGTCATGCTGAGTCCCTTTGGACGATGCCGGATGAGATGTGCAGAGCTCCAGTGCTTCTCTAACTGATCATGAAGGTGTCGCATTAGGACTGCTTATGTATCAGAACTTGATAGCAGTGCTGCAATCAGTTATCATTATGGTACTACAAGCTTCAGTGTTTCTCTTCAATTATAAACTGTCAGGTCAGTAGCAGGAGATACACATACAGCTCTGGTTGAGCTATTTGTTTACATGCCACTATAAATTAAGCCTAACTCCTGTATAATCACATAATCATGTCCTGGAATCTGGAGGATTTGTAAAGGGTTTTTTTGCAGTCGTGGAATGTTCTTCTCTTTTGTTTCAAGCTGTCACAATACATGGCCTGTAGATGCCATGTTTTTTTCTTGCTGTCTAGCTCAGAATGGACTATGTTGTGTAAATTGCATGTAAAAAAATACACAGGCAAAAATAGATGCACTGTATGTCTCTCTTTATCTTGCCTCCATGCTCACAGTCTTGAATTCATGATGTAACTATTCACAGCTTTCTACTGTAAACAATGTGAATGTGATATTTTTAATGATTAATTTAATTTGAAATTTTATTTTATGTGTCTGCAGCAAAATGATCATCTTCAATCACTCCAATCATCTTCAAGACAGACCCTGAGGCTGGTGAGCTGAGAAAAGCTGAAGCTGCATTGGTGTGCTGCAGGCTTGTGTATGAAGTGTTAAAAAGAGGACAATAGCATGCATCAGCTTTGATGCTGGTAAAACCCTAGTCAGCAGCCATGACACAGAATTTGAACTTTATGATGTGGTTCTGTGAGAGAGGATTTTTTTAGGATCTTGAGATATAGATGGATGGATCTGCTCTCCCCTATAGACATAACAATGTTATTGTATATCCCAAATTGTGAGCTGGAGAGTTGACTTTGACGTCATTGTGGTCATGAAGAAATAGACATTGTACACATTTCAAACCCATGAACAGACTGAAACCTGCAGCATGTTTAGTCTCTTTTCCACCCTGTCTGTGGCTCTCAGCTGCATGCACCTCGATTTTAATGGTGAAGTAAATCTTTTCAGATAGCTTCATTTCATTCATTTTATCTATTTTTCTTTGTGAAACGGCTTAAGCTCTGTCAGATTGCACACAGATCATATAGGAATAGCACTTTTCAAATTCAGCCACAGATTCCCAGCTGGACAGAGATCTGGGCACTGACTTGGCCGTTCGAGAACATTAACCTTATAGTTTTTAAACCATTTCTGTGTAGCTTTGGCTGTGTACCTGGGGTCATTGAGTTACAGGAAAACAAATCTTCTCCCAGTTTGCAGTTCTCTTGTAGACTGCATCAGGTTTTCCTCCGGGATTTATCTATATTTTGCTGTACTTATTGCATCCTCTATCTTTACAAGCATCCTGGAATCAGGTGCAGAGAAACATCCTCACAGCATAATGCCGCACTATCATGATTCAAATTTGGAATGATGTGTTTGCAATGATGTTCAGTGTTTGGTTTCATATTAAACATAGTGTCTTGTCTGATGGTCAAAAAGCTTAATTTTGCTCTTATCAGACCAGATGTCAGTGAAAGGCTAACAGACAGGCAAGATCAATTATTACACGGACTGATGACACTTCATTAACAAATCAGCTTTCACTCAAGTCCAAAGGAAAATTTAATTAGCACAGATAAGTTGCTTTACATTTTTAATTTAGATAGTTTGCACTGAGTATTAGCTGTGTCTCTCCTCTTTCTTCCCGTGTCTCTCTTCCTGCAATTTCAGTCTGCAGCAGCACCCACACACACACACACACAAAAGAACAATAAAAGTCATGAAGCAGCATTTTCTGTCACTATACAGTTAAAATCTATATAGTTTAAATCTTTGAGCCTTGATTCCAAAATAAGTTGAAGGTAAAGGACAAACTGGATAATTATTATTTTGCGTGTATACATGGATTTTCAGGAACCAGATTTCTTAAGTGCATGTAAATTTGTTCCCTGATTATCTGAGAAAGCTGGTTTCACATGGTAACCTGGTTGCATAAGTACATGAAAATGCCTTAATTTATTCTTTATGTATTTTTATTAATTTTGAATATTTTTTGAGATCTCTTTTCATTCGGCCAAATTGAATCGGCCATGATTCAATGATGTTAGAAACAAATTTAATGTAAAATCTTACAAGGGGTAATTACTTTTTATAAGCATTGTATGCAGTACACAAAGTATAATAATACAATAAAATATAATATAACACAATAATAATAATATAACATACTTTTAATGTTGTATCACAGCATCGCTGCCCCAGAGCTCAGATCTTATTTAACATACACTGTAAAAACTGAGATTGGGGTAAAGTAAAAATTAACATTTAATATTTTATTAAATAAAAAGAGTGCAACTTAAAATAATCAAATTTGAATAAATGAATAAATAAACTTTACTAATTAATATAATGCAATTTTAATAACTTAAAATCTATTTAATTATACAATATGTCCCCTTATTGCCACAAATTGTTAAAGGAAATATTGACTACATTTTGTGAGTATATTGTGTTAAATGAACCTTATATAAACAAGATTGAAGATGTAACTAAGTGGAATTACATATATATATATATATATATATCATACACATATAGAATCTACATTTTCAGTAAAGGGAACATATCATCGTCCAACTAAAGAACAGGAACATAAGCTTAGTTTACATACACTGGTGAACCAAAGTGGAAAAGGCTTGGTTAACTCACTTACTTTAAAATAAACTAGCTCACATTCATTTTTATATATATATATATATATATATATATATATATATATTTTTTTTTTTTTTTTTTATTTTTTATTTTTTTTATTTATTTATTTTTTGAATCCAGCTTTCAGGGATTTATGTAGACACTTGATTAGTACTTCTGAAACATGACTTACCTATGCTCCCTGAACACCTCAGAGGCACATGCAGTAAACAATCGTAGAGAGTTAGCATGAGGACGAGCTGGCAGCTCAGAAGATACGGACCTACATCAAGTAAATGAAGAATTTGCTGCTAGCGATCACCCTGCGTGTGAGATATGTTTCCATTCTTATTGTTCAGTTGCAAAATAATTAGATCACTGTTTTAGTTCAGTTCAAATTGTTATGCTGACACTTACCCATTCACATAGGTGATGAACTCTCAGAGCTTTCAGAGCTGGAAACCCTGACACTTCAATACTTGATGTTTAAAGGAATGCCATAGAATAGAAAGATTTAGAGGGAAGGAGCGAGTGTTTTTTGAGTGTCATGAAGTGACTCTCCTGGAGCATCTCATACTGACACCAAAGTGTACCTGTATCACTAATGGATGTTTTTCCAAGGGCATCAAATAGTGGCGTTCCTGGAGTGTCCAACAGTATCACCAAAGGCTACCTGTGGTGTCAACATGATAACACCAAAGGCTGTACAACGTGGCACAATTTGATGACTTAGGAACAATGTCAATAGAGAGCTACTTCAATAGAGATGCTGTGGGATGAGAATGTGTTGGTTCAAGAACTGTACAGATCATAAACCTCTTTGATAGTATTGCATGAAGGACAATAATCTAAACATCTAAAAGCCTATATTTTGGCTAAAGCCTAAGATAAGCCTGCTGCAGCTGTGAAGGATGGCTGTACCCATTCAATGTCTAAACAACTAAAAATGTATTAGTTCTTTGATGCTGCAACAAGCATCTATAAACACCTACATTACATCACATTCTGGCTTTATGAAAAGTTTATGTCTTGAACCATGACACTATGTACCAATTCCCTGCAATGAAACAGCATGCATCGTCAATGTCTACATAAATGCCATATGATTTGTCTGCTTTCTTTGCAGCTGTTTGCAGAAAAATAAAGAGAGCTACATTTCATCTACATTACACCTCTAATCAATAAATGTGCTGGTGCTTCGACCCACTGGTGCTAATTATATCTCAGCAGAGGCGTGGTGGTATGAGCTGGCGCTGCATTCCCACATTGCCTAGAGACATGAGGACTATGCCACTAATATCTCATTATTATGGATCTGCTGATTACTCTGTCCCACCCTGCAACGGCCTTTTCCTCCACTTTTTAATACATTTAAATACATGGAAAAGTGGAGAATGAGAAAGTGCCAATTTGATAGCTAAGGAGAAAGATTAAAGATGCTCCTGGAAATCCAAGCATTTTTGTCTGACACTGGCTTCTCACTTGTTTCCTGGTTGAGTAAAAAATGGAGTGAGGTGTGATTTGACACATATAGGCCAAGTTCCACTGGTACTGTGTTAATCAGCAATGTCACCTCTCCAATCAGCAGCCATTTCCCCTCTAACTGATGTTTGCAAATTATTAAGCAAATATTTCCCCCATGGTGTAGCTTTGGTTCTGCAGAAGGAGAATTGATTACTGATTATAGGTGACCCATTTGGCAGATGTAAGCTTTTTTGAGTATTATTTGGCCCGTGATCTAGTGTTTCTTAGGTTAAAATGGCAGTGAAAAGACAGGCAACATGGAACAGATGGTGTTTTATGTTAGATGATTCCTCAACAGACATTATTTGAATGGATTTTTCAATGTTAAATGTGATAAGTGCTTACTAAGGGAATGCAGAAGAGGCAGAGAAAAGCAGGAGTTTGTTTCTGCAAAGTGTGCTCTGCATATTAATTACAAAAACAGCATCACAGAGTCACACATTCACACAGTGAGAGTTAAACAACTACTCACACCCCCACACACTCAATCACTCAGGAGTTACATGCATGTAAAAATGAATTGTTCCAGGCTGCTCTGATTGGGTTAGTAACTGTTTGCTCAGATCCCCCACCACATATGCAAGTTTTCCTTTTTGGCTGAGGGAACAAAAACATTTAGCTTTATTAAATCTGCCCCATTTCTCCCTAGAATACCTCAGTTATATTGCAGATACGGTGCAGTACAACATACGGTGAAGTAGGCCACTGAGAAGTGAGAACTTCTCAGATCAAGTTTCCCTAATCCTCTACCCTGATTTTTGAAACAAGCTTTCCCATTTAAACCTGTTTTACTTAATGTAAACATAGTAGCCACGACTGTGCTGACTATTTGCAGTTACATTCTTGTCTTAAATTGCATGAAAAATTAGAAAAAAATCTTTGTAATAAAGTGCATTAGTTAAAATTCATCCGTGGAACCTTACCGAACAGTATTAGTAAAGTATCCAATGGTAGTAGTGTAAATGTAGTGTGGTTCATTTTTATCCTAGTTGGTTTCGTTTTGTTAAAAACTAAGAGATTTATTTATTTTTTATTTATTTAAATATTAGGGTGTGGATGGAGCCAAGGTATGTCTGATGGTAAATTTGCATAGGTGTTGCTACTATTTAGCAACTACGTAACAAATAAATAGTTGCTTTAATTTATGAAGCAGTTATAATAAATGTGTAATTTTTATTTTTATAGTTTTGGTAATTTTCAGTCATTGCACATTGCAATTAAATGAATAACAATAATTTTGTTCAATGTTATTGTTTTTATTATTAATATTAATGAACTGAGTGACTAATAAAACAAAACCTAAATTGTACTAAAAGTAAACAAATACTAATTTGAACAAAAAGTAGAAGCGAGAAGGAAGAAGGGCTGATACTGTGAATATCTATCCATATAACTATATTAACTTCAACCTAATTATTATGTTAGCTAAACCATCACTACAGACATAAATAAAATAATTAGGAATAATTACCGTAACCAATAAAACTAAAACAAACATTTCCTGCTGACAAGTAGAGGAACTAATGTAAATAATGTCAGTAATGACTGTCTGAGCTGCACAGGATAAATGTTTTATGTTATGAAGGCTTACTCCTAAAAACCTACATGAATTTACATTTATTAAGACACATGCTTTTATTAAGACAACGGCCTTTTAAATAACAAATGTCACACCATTTCAGGGGAAGAGACAATTAAAGTTACTTTGTTTCTATCCACCCGTCAGAAATTGTGTGGTTAGAAATACAGAATAATTGCTCAAACAAATATTCTGGTCATAACTAGAAAATATAAAATATTCAATTAAATAATTTAAAATGTAGATCCTTACTCTTGCTCTTTTTATTGAAACTGCAAAGTCGAACCCTTGTGGGCTCAAACATGCAGTACTGCATCCGATCACAGATGTTAAAACACCAGAAAGCATCCAGAGTCGCAACAGGAGTTGCTAGCATGATCATAGTTGTCACTCATACAACTGTGTCCCAAAAGATTGCATGTTGTGTAAGCAGGATATTTCACAGGATGCATTATATGATGTGAAATGTTTTGTTATTTAGATCAGGAAGCTCGACGGGTTGTAATTAAAAAAATATTCTCTGAGAACCGCGCTGCTCTCCACTTCTTCCTTATGTAGAATTATGATGAAGAGGGAAGAAAATAAGGAAATAAATACCCATGTCCAAAATGGATTGTATGTCAGAAAGTAAATTTGGCTCACTACAGGTTGTAGTTAAAGCATAAAGTAAATGACTAATACTATGAAGCTTTTTCAGTTATGAACCAGTGTACCAGAAGAATTACCTACAGTAGTTTTGATAATCACAGGCTCATTTAAAGTTACATTAGCTGATGTTTGAACACTTGGGGTAGATGAACTATCTGAAAACACATCTGATATATCTTAAAGTAATATAATGTGAAGTGGATTAAAATTAAAATTATGAATGTACAGTTGCTCTAAAATCCTAATACCTCATTCCTACTTTGTACTATTAAACAAAAAAAATTGCTTGACATAAACCAATATGTCTCTCTTCTGTAATTTTGGTAACTGAAACCACAGAACTGTTAATTGTATGTGGCTGTGTTGTAGAGCACCTCCTCTGTTTAATGATGGTTGTTCCAGTTTGACATGCAATACATTTACAAGTACCCAGGTTACAATCATTTTTCTCTGGAAAGTTGGTTTCCAAAAGTCGGGTAGAGGATTAGAGAAACTCAATTTCCCCAGGTAGATTTCTGTCGGTGAACACCAGCATGCCATGTATAAGAATAAAAGGCTGTAGACAGGAACAAGTACCTGAGTGAATGAGGGACAGGTCATCATGGAGCTAAATGCCTGATTTTAAGAACAAAGTCTAAAGCCCAACTGAAACTAGAACAAAGTGACACAGGAGTCTGTGGACGCAGTTGGTGTTATGGAAAAGCTGAAAGTATCTCTCCTTTCCTTTCTTTTCTTCTATCTACTGCAATTAATCAACTACAATCAACTACAATTAATTAAAAAGGCTGCAGCAAGAGTGCTGACTGGAACTAGCAAGAGAGATCATATTTCACCTTCACTAGCTTCTCTCCAATGCCAATGCTTCCCATTAAATCTAGAATAGAACTTAAAACCCTGTTTCCTATTTATAAAGCTCTAAACTACAAAGTACAATAGACCACTTCGATCTCAGAATCCAGGCGTACTTGTGGTTCCCAGAATTTCCAAAGGTAGAATGGGAGGTAGAGCCTTTAGCAATCAAGCTCCTCTCCTGTGGAACCAGGTCCCAGTTCAGATTCGGGAAGCAGACACCCTCTCTACTTTTAAGTCTAGGCTTAAAACCTTCCTCTTTGATAAAGCTTATAGTTAGTTATAGTTATGCTGCTATAGGCTTAGACTGCTGGGGGACCCTGAGCTACATTTCTTCTATTGTCCTCTCTCCTCTCCTCTTACCCGACATTTTTTGTCACCACTGTATGACATTAACCCATAGTTGTTTTTCTCCTTCTCTGTCTCCGTCTCTCTGTCCCTTTCTGCAAATATCCCCGACTTTGGAGCTGTGTGTTTTCCAGTGTGCAGCTACTGGTCCTACCAACCTGCCCGATGTTTTGTTGCTTTTTGTTGCTCTTTTCTCTTTTCACTCATCCCAAATGGTCAAGGCAGATAGCCACCCACCCTGAGCCTGGTTCTGCTGGAGGTGTATCCGTTAAAGGGAGTTTTTTCTCTCCATTGTTGCCTTGGACTTGCTCAAAGGGGAATTGTTGCGTTTTCTCTACACACTTGTATAGTCTTGACTTTATTATGTAAAATACCTTAAGATGAATTGAATTGAATTAAACAAAAAAAGAAAAAAGAAAGACTATGCAGCGTATAATAAGTTGGAGGTGGAGGAGAAATCCAATTACTCTGCCACTGCATGTATAAACCAGTAATCAGGTTTCTCGTTGCACAATGCTGTTCCCCAATTACCAGGGAAAGCCGATTTCCAGCCACTTCCAGTTCTCACATTTTCCCCGCTTAACTAATCACCGGCAATCATTTTCACCTGCTCTCACCTCTCTGCTAATACCTTCTCAGTTCCCTCACCAAGCTGCCAGATCATCTGCTTTCTCACAGTGACTTTCCAGCCTTCATCAAAAATCCTCATTGCTCTCTACGGTTCGGACCACGCTACGCCTTTAACCTGACTCTGCCTGCCAATTTGGTTTTGTGAGTCACTCTTCCTACTGACTCTCTGTTGCCGACCAAATGTATGACTAAGGATTATGAGTATTGTTGTCAACCCATGAAGAATCAAGATTATCAAGAACTCTTGTAAGCACGTCTTTTAGAAGAGGATTTACCAAATTATGTCTGTGCTTTGATCAGGCCATGCACACATTTGTTTTACCAAGTCTTGTAATTATCTGTCTACCACTTTTCAGGCAGCCCAGTGCTAAGAGGTTTTGGAGGTCTTTTTTTTGTTTGTTTTTTTTTTAGATTGTATCACTAAAGGGGATTTTGAAATTTGGATATTTTGTCACCAAGGGATTTAGGGATTGGAGATTCACCACGGCTACGTTCCACTCACTCACTGCCAGGACTGCCTCTGTGTTACGGACCCAGACCACTACATATTCCCCAGAGGACACTCCTCCCATCATCTCCCTACTGTTTCTTCAAGTTGCTCATCCTCGCCGCATTTCAAGTATATCCACTCTGCCAGGACCATACTTCATTCTTCCCCATAAGAACCTTGCTTCAGACACCATATCCCCCAAGTCATTGTCAAGATACTCATCTTCGTATCTTCTCTCATAGACTGGAGTTCAGCACAACCTAGCGAGTCAGAGGACTTGCTAAATCTCCATCCTGTTTGCCAACTATTATATTTTATAATAAATCTTATTTTAACTGAGCAGTTGTGTCAAGCAACTTATTGGGTCCAACCTTAAAACTAGTTTCTTAAAGAAAACATTGAAACCGTTTTCAGTCCGATTTCTCACCAGCCACCAAAATGTGTATATTTCTGGCCTCGGAGTCCCTCAGATGCAGTGTTGAACTGAGTCAAAGATCCTTTAGGTGAATGCACTTCTGTTTTAATTTTTTGCTGATTAATTTTTTCCCAGGGATGAAGGTTCCAAGTGGTCATGACCAGAGAAAAGGGAGCTGCTCACTTCAGAACAGAAGTGAGTCCAGGCAATCTGTAAAGACTAATCTGTATATCGTGACATATTATTGAACATCTTTTGTAGATTTTTTTACAGAATAAAAGTATTTTGAATTATTTCAATCTGAGAAGGGGAAGCTGTGGATTTGAGAAATGAAGCAAATTGAGAACTGATACTTTGTTTCTGTCCTGAACAATCTCCTGATGTAACTTGTCTTTCCCTTTATCTGTAATTAGCCTGTTTCTGAGTCAATCATTATTTAATTCTAATCTCCCATAGAAGTGAGCCATGTTTTCTTTTAGTGAAAACATACATATAGTGCAATGCAAAGCAGTTGGCTGCCGTTTTTACCCCAGGCCAGACCATCTTGAACTTCATCATTATTTGGACTTTAGGGGGCAAAAGATCTTCATCAAATATTCCTTTATTTTTTTTTGCTACTGATCTTATAACAGAGACCTCAGGTATCACTTGATTGGTACATCCAGAAAGTGAGGCCACCCACTCATTGTAATTCATTGGATTCTTGTGGATGTTAGGAAGGATATATGATTTAAGGGGATTTATATTCAAGATAAATTAAGCCTCTTTTGGTGTTATATCCTGTTCCTCGGGGGGAACAGAATTTGTTCGAAGCTTATAGGTGTTAAATTTTCATCCTAGGGTTGCTACAAAATGTAAGGTAATTTAGCACAGGCCAGTACTCATAGTCTTTTAAAATATTATATTTAGTATTGAAGATAAAAAGTAGTTCTCAGAGATTAAATATGATGTGTTACTGTCATGTAATGCAGGGAAAGTTGAAATTAGAAATAGATATTAGGAAAGCATGCAGACTTGCCAATAATCCATCTAGGGATATATAAGTGTGCCATTCCTCTGGCCCATAGACAGCTTTTCTTCATAGCCAAGTAAATGAGTGGACCCTGAGTGGATTGTATTGGTTTAAGTAAGTAATGGTTTAATTTTGGACTACTTACAATCCATATCGGCCACCAAGCCAGCTGGGTAATGTCTGTGATAAACTTGACATGCTGTTGTCATACTTGTCATACACTCCTCTGCATTTGTGGGATCACTATGTGGGTGTTAATTCAGCTTACTGTCCTTCTCCTTAGACCTTCCCATACTCTGAGAGAACATGGCACAAGTCTGAGATCCCATCTGCTTTGGCTAAATATCAGAGCATGCTTATGTCCTCATCATACTCAATTTATCTGCATCATTTGACATAGTGAACCAGGTCCTCCTCTCTACAATGGTACAGCTTTGGCCATACTTAGCACCTACCTATCTAACAAGTTTCTAATGCCCACATCCTATCCACTGTGTTCAACAGGATATATTTATTATACCTCTTCATTCTACATGCCTGGATCCTATAATCAGCTCACACAGCTTTTCCTATCATTGTTACAACAGGGACATACACCTCTGTCTGTTCTTTCCGCCTGCAGACTCCACTGCTTGGAGAGAGAGAAACATCTTCAACTCAGTCTACATGGTAAATGTTCCGTTCATGTAGCGCTTTTATCCAAAGCACTTTACAGTCTTGCTTGTCATTTACACACAGACACACCAATAATGGCAGCGGCCATGCAAGGTGCTCACCTGACCCACCTGGAGCTACTTGGGGTTTAGTGTGTTTCCGAACGATATTTCAACACGTAGCCAGGAGGGACCGGGAGTAGAGACACTGACCCTTGGTTGGTGGATCACTAACTGAACTACAACTGCCCCAGGCACATAAAACCTATCTCTCCATTACAGAAGCTCTAGTCTTCCGAGCCAGACCTTCCATACAACACAGCTTCAGCATAAACCTATAATATTTGAGATCTTTTAGTGCTACTGGGTTACACTCCAGCTGAAACGTACCTGTAGATTTTAAAAGCAGCGGATTTCAGGATGCATAAAAGGTCATCCAACTTATTATTACCCAGGAACCTAAATAATGCATCAGCTTGGAGAATTTCTGATTCACCATGCAGGAACCTGAGAGGCTTTCCCACCACATCTTTCCATAAGTAAGGCAGGAGGGATGCATCCTAAAAACACCTGCAACTCAGCAGAGCTGGAAATGTTGAGTT
Organism: Channa argus; assembly: GCF_033026475.1. Taxonomy (NCBI): domain Eukaryota; kingdom Metazoa; phylum Chordata; class Actinopteri; order Anabantiformes; family Channidae; genus Channa; species Channa argus. The sequence goes on along the minus strand of NC_090213.1, from coordinate 20,943,293 downwards.
ATCATTTTTACTGTGGCATCAACCTATCTACCTGAATGCAGTACTGTAAGGTATATGTGTACAGTCATACAATGCTTGTTATGTGAAATTTAGCTACTTATTGTAAACAAGCTAAAATAACTCTCATTAATGAAGTAAATTGCCTCTGGTTGCATATCTACCCCCATTATTGTTGATAAACCAGTAAAAACCTGGGTCCAATATATGTATAGAGAGGAGCACAGCCAGAACATGTTGATGAGATTTGCTGAGGATTGTTGGCATTGGAAATGTAACACCACTGTAGAACTTAGACAATCAAGCTTTTGTGAGGTAAGTGTGGTGCACAATTTTACTTTGTACGATGCTGTGCCTCGCACAGATGGAGGACTTATGGATACGCCTAAGAATTTCTGCCCAAGTTTCTACTGAAATAGCCTCACCAAAACCTTCTTATGATTGAGATTTTTAAAAAATGTAAGGGCTCCATGCATAAAGTAATTATTTGATTTAAAAAATACGAGATAGCACCACTAAGAGAGTGAACCAGTTCTAGAAGACTATCCAGTACTATGTCCTAGTGGTGATAAGGAAATCTGGGGAACATGTTATGGGCAAAGTTATAGTTCCTTTAAAATTTAATAGCATATCGTGTCAATGCCTTAAAAACATATTCTGCAACCAACAGTGCATGTATAGAAAATGTTTGTATACCAAAGAAGTGTTTAACCTGAACCCAAGTGTAGTCTAGAGACAGGTACAACAAACCAATAGGAGAATGTAGTAGGCCCTTTAGGGACACAGGATGGGATGAATTTGCCTCTATAACCAGCTATGCTGTGGAAATGTCAAGTATTGAGCTGAAGCCAATAATTAAATATCCTAATATTAGCGACACAATAATAGACTCTAAAGCTAGGCTAAGCCATCCCACCTAGGGGTTTCAGTCTTTGAAAACATTGTTTACGCAACCTGGGGACCTTTTTGTTCCATATGATTTCTAAAATCAGGCTGCCTCGAAGAATCGAGAAAGAAACAGGGGTATACACTGGAATAGATAGGAAAACTGTGGGAGAATATTCATTTTAATAGAGTCAATCCATACAATGACAGATAAGTTGAGTACAGACCAGCACTCACAGTCCGCTCAGATTCGAGACAGCAGGGGGACAAAATTAGCTTTGTATAGGTCAACAAGTTTAAGTGTTACCTGTTTGCAAAGTGTGGCGGGTGATTTTAAAGGAAAAATTCCTGAGTGGATACATAGAGGGGATGGGGATTATCTCACTCTTGCTCAGGTTCAGTTTGTACCCAGATATCTGCCCAAATGATTGAAGGACAGTGAGGGCAGCCAGGACAGAGGTTGGTAAATTTGAAACATATAAGAGAAGGTCATCCGTGTAGAGGGAGACCTTGAGTTCCACATTATTTGTAGAAATAACAGAAATGAGTGGACTGGCACAGTAAATAGTAACAGACTGAGAGGGCATCTTTGACAGATGAAGCGAGAGAGGTGAAAATAATTAGAATGAGTATTATGAGCCTGTGGGGAAAAATAAATGGTCTGCACTTATTTTCTGCACTTTTCTACCTATTGGCACTAAAATCACTTTAAATTCCTTCATACTCACCCATTTGCACTCACAATCAAACACAAAATCACACACCGATGGGGGAGCTACTATGCAGCTGGCCACACACTCACCAGAAGCAATTAATTGGTTCAGCATCTTGCTAAAGGACACCTCAACATGTGACTGGAGGAGCCGGGGATCAAAAAAACAATTGCAGTATTGGTGCTCTACCTTCTTGCACCACACCACAATAGTTTAATCCAAGAAATAAAGCCTGCTTTAAAGCGAAACTTCTCAAAGGCAAAAACAAAGGGTATTTCCATTGTACTTTGTCAAACGCTTTCTCTGCATTTAAATAGATTAGAGCTTTGTGGGTTTCAGAGGCAGGAACATCATATGTAGTGTTAAATAATTGTCTAAGGTTAGAGAAGTATTGTCAGTCTTTCATGAATCCTGTCTGCTCAGGTGAGATAATATTTTCTAATATCTTTAATATCTTTCTTATATCTTTTAATCAACATTTAATAAATGTATAAGAGTAGCAGTCTAACAGGTCTTTCCCTTTTTTGAGAAGAAGGGAAATAGAGGCCTGATTAAGGGTCTGTGGAAGATTCAAATGACTCATAATAAATGTCTCTAAATCTTTTGTAGAACTCCAGGGCTTTTTCTCACTTTGCAGGGATATCAAAAAAATTGTCAAGGTCTTAAAAATCCTCATTTGAAAGTAAGCAAGTGATATGATGATCAGATGATGATAGCATTGTATTTACAATTGGACACTGAGGTAAGAAGTTTATTATCGACCAGGAAAAACTCTCTACGGGTAAAAGTATGGTGGACATGTGATAAGAAAGAATAATCTCTTTTAGTATGATTAAAGAAATGCCAGACATCAATAATTCCATATTCTTCTATAAAGGATTGTATTACCTTAGCACATTTGGAGGACATGCAAACATTAATGGCTGGAATGGTCCAACTGGGGATTAAGCCAGAAAATGAAGCCTCCACCTAATATTAAAAATTGCAATGAGCCAACTGGAATTGATAAAAAGAGACGTCTGAAAAAGACATCAACATCAACATAATTAAGTGTAAACAAGAGTTAACAAGAGCCGAACAGATGCCTAAAATCTGGCCTGTGACGGTTACAAATGTACCATTTACATCAGATACTGTACAATGCTATAATGTACATTGGGAACAGATTTATGTATCAAGATGGCTGTTATTTTCCATGGAAGGAGTGATACATATGTTTTATCTAACTCTTAATAGGGTTGTTGAGCCCTTTGCAATTAAAGCTGATAAACTGAATATCTCCACAACCAGGTTAAGAGGATGAGTTAGACTAAGGCATTATTGTAAAAGGGAGTTATTTAGTTTTAAATCTGATCTATCACACAACTGCTGTCATAACCCCGTGTTGATGTTGATGATATGATGAGATTTCCTACAGATGGTGTCTCTGTCTCTTAAATTTGGGTCGTGATTAGATTAGATTAAATACATGTTTAGTCACCCTGTCTCCTGCAAAATAATTTAGAAGAGAACATTTGATATTTGGATTAAAGCCCACTAAAACACGTCTTTAACAAATGACACATTTACCTAAAGATGTGTGAACACTTCTCCGTCACTCTATTGGAGTGGTGAGCTGGTAAAGTGTGCCAGATTTGTGAGTACAATTCCAATGTTATTCCATATTCCAACAACAATAACCAGAAATCAATCAGCTTTAAATAGTTTTCATTATTTATTAAAATCTCTTTTCCTCTAGTTTTAAGCACAGGTCTAAAGATCACCAGTGTTGGACAAACTACACAGTTGCTGCAGTGGAAAATCTATGCATTCTATAAGATTCCGTCTAAATATTGTTAATTGTTACATGAATTACTTGGATTAGTTTTATTCATCAAGGGCTGCGGTTATGTCTTACGTGGTTTTGGTGTCAGATCAGCTGGAGCAGCTCTCATCTCAACATGTACTTCAGTGACCCTTCCACGCAATGATAAATGATTTATACAAAAAGTTATGCAGTTATTTTCCTCATAGTTATAATATTATAATTCACTTAAAAGTGTCTCTCTCGTCTACTGACGTGATCATGGTTCACATGTCAGCCTCTAAAACTAGATACAGTGCAAGACCCGGTATAGGTCTGAGTCTTTGAGGCTCAAAGATGTTTAATTGCAACCCTTGGACTGACGCTGTATTGTATGGCACAGGAAGGTAGAGCGGTCATCCACCAATCCAAGCCGAGCCAAGTTATTGGTTGCAGAGCAGCTTCCCCATCTGTGTGTGTGTGAATGGGTGAATAAGAAGCAGTGTAAAACACTTTGAGTGCCAAAAGGTAGAAAAGCACTAAATAAATGCAGACAATTTACCAGGGGTAAATGACTCTAAGACTGTAACTGCTGTTTTCAGGGAAACAAAGTGCATGTAATCATGTGAATGTGCACTGTCACATTCTGTACATCTAAGTTTCCACTGGTCAAATTGTATCTCTGAAAACAGGGACACAGGCAGCAGCTGTTAAACCTCCTGTCCTTTAAGGTGGGGAAAAAAAGACAAACACAAAAACAGAAACTACTGTAACTGTGATACACCCAGTCTCCTAAAAATCTGTCTGCATGTCAAATACATTTTATTCTCTCTCCTCCTGTTTCTGTAACAGCACAGTTATAATATTCATCTCTTGTACCAGTAAACTATTTAAGGCGCAGTTTATCTTCTGTTTTCTCGTCACATTTTTCTTGTTTAGGATAAATATAATGACAGTTAAACAGCACTAAAACAATTCATTAAGAATTGATGCATTATCATATTAATTTCGCCTTTGTCCTTTATTGTTTTGTTTTTTTTATGGGTCGGAAAATATTTCGTTACTCCACCCAGATTCATCAAGCCGAATATTTCGTGCATTATCAAAATAACTTTAGCCTGTTGAAGATTAAAAACACCAGCAGACTACAATAATGAATCCTGAAGGCTACAGGCCCAGGAAAAAAGAGTTTTTACTTGGAAATCAAATCATTAGATTGATGTGATCACATAAACATTGATACAGTGATACAACAACACATATAAGCCTCATTTTTCTTTTATGGGGAGAGGCTAAAGTGCACATAGTGTTGACTTTCCTATATAAAACACTGAAAGTTGCTGTCATGTCTGAACAGTAATTATCTGTACGATCATTATATAAAGTCAGTGCGTGAGCCAACGGGGGTATTCTCATGTTTGTTCTGTTTTGATTTTCTGTGGTCCTTGTGTCTTGGGGGGGTTGTGTAAAATAAGAAGTCTACCGGTGAATAAGTGTACCGATGACGGCATCCTGTTGAGCTCTCCAAGCTTAGATAGAATATTTGTGATTGCTCAGATTGCATTGGAATCCAGTACCTTTAACGTAAAGTATACAAAACATGGTTGCGACCACCCTGGCCTGTCCTTTCATGGATTTCAATATGAGCTGTGATACTCAATGGTCCTTAGAATGGCAGGGTGTTTGTATTCCGCAGGCATGGTAGCTCGGCTGAGCCTACCACCTACATGGAGAATTCCATCTTGAAGCACTGGATTAAGTTTATGTATGTGGCTGCTCCGTTTCACTGGTTCTCCCCTTAGCAGAACAGAGATTTCCTCTTTCCGCTGGTAGTGATGAATTATTTATGCCCTCCAGCAGAACCAGACTCAGGGCCGTCCACCCTGAGCCTGGTTCTGCTGGAGGTTTCTTCCGTCAAAGGGAGTTTTTCCTCTCCACTGTTGCCTATGGCTTGCTCCAGGGGAAATTGTTGGGTTCTCTTTATACATCTTTATAGTCTGGACTTTATTCTGTAAAGTGCCCTGAGATGAATTTGTTATGAATTGGCACTATATAAATAAAGTTGATTTGAATTGAATTGCTTCCTTGAGTTCGCAGTTAGGTTTTTTATTAACAATAGTTTGATAGTTCAGCATTCTTCTTTAAAGCTGAAGACATTGTTTATCTTCATCCTTTTCATTTTGGTCAATACTTTCCAATACCTCTTTTCTCTTTCTGGTCAAAGTTAGTATCCTTCAATCTGAGGAGCCATGCTACAGCCCTTTAAAGGCGTGTCCATGATGAGTAATCCGTCAGCTTTTGCATTTTGTCTGGGATTTCTTTACTATGACATTTCTTTTCACTTCAAGGTCTTGGAGGTGCTTTGGATTCTTTGGCCATTTCTTGACTATCTGTGTGAGGAAGACAGGTCCAAATATCCCCATTTTGTTTCTTAGAAAGGCATTCATGTTCCTAACATATAAATTCACAGATTAACTACAATCTATTTAGGTTCCTTGAAACTTTATGTTCGGGAAAGGTTTGCTGTTCTCATGCCTCTTGAATAATACTGTATATATCTTTTACTTCAGTACCTTGTTGGTGTACAAGAGTAAGACTGGCGAACTCATGAGGCACAGACTGGTACCTTCAATGGTTACACCTGTATGAGCAGAAGGAAAAGGAGGCCTTTAGACAACAGAATATATCGTGGAAGCAACTGGACAAAGAAACAAACAAAAGGAGAGAGAGAATAAATAAAGATAAAACAGAAAGACAAAGCAAACAGAAAGAGGAAAAACATTAAATACATAGAATAAAATAAAATTTGTAAACATATAAAAAAAGATGGTCTGCCTCTCTCTGTGTTGCAGACATGTGGCCATAGATTTGGTCCATTTACACAGTTTCCTGAGACATCATGGACTGATGGGAAATGTAGTCCTCTTGCCTAACAGCAACATTAGCAGCTAACTAGCACATTTGCACAGAAATCAAACATTGTCAGAGTTGACTAATTTTTAATATGTTTACTAATGTAGTCTACTGCAGTGTCTGGGTCTTTGAATCTGTGAGTTTGCCCACTGGGTAAGGAAATTCGTAGCATTGCTGGATAAAAAAAAAGTCAGAATTTAACTTTTGGGCAGGAATGGAGCTCCTTCTTCACGCAAACAAAAGCACATCATTTCTTGGCCACAGCCAGGGTAAAGTTGGGAAAAATAACAATGTTCTTGCCCTTGTAGAGATGGGGAGAGTATTCATTGGTTTCTAACCTGGAACAGGTTGACCTGGATGACAAATGGATGCGGGGGCTCCCCATCTTAAGGCCTGGGGCACAGGGTGCGATGGGCCTGGTCCAGGACAGATTATCCTCCATCCCGAGTAGATTTTGAAGAAAAAGTGCACTATAATTTCAGTGTGGCAAGGGTCCTACTAGGCATATATTGCACAATCTAAAGCAGGCCTCTAGATCTTGGCAGTTTTGGTTCAAAGAATCCAGTAATGTAGTTAACGTGCTAACATTAGCTTGCAGATCGTAGTTTACTGTCATAATCAGTGCTGCAGTAATTTCTCCCTTAATAGCTTCTGAGATAATAGAGTCAGATTTGGTTACAATATCGGAGAAGCTCTCATTCATCATGTGTTTCATTTTTGGTTGCAGAGCCTCGTTGGCATAGGGGGTTGGCTGGTCATCAGTGTCCTGCTCAGGAGAGAGCCAAGATCTACTGTGGCCTGGTTTCGAGGTGTCAGATTTCCCTTGCCCTGCCACTGAGTTCAGGAACAACCAGGAAGATCCATAGATTTTAGCAAGGATCTGCTGGTATGAAAAATTGGCAGAATAAGGTAGATTGGTGCAGTAAAAAATAAGTCACATTCCTGCTGAGATGCTGCAAATCAAGTGTTACATACACAGTATTCTGGACATACAGTATTTTTCCCCTATCATTTATCCATTCAAGGTGATGAAAAGCATACAGTCCACCATTGTATTTTTGAACTGAGCAGAAGACGGATTACATCAATGCTCTTATCAGTCCTGAAAGCCAGAGCATTTTTGATGTCAAAGCAAATTTGACAAATGAGTTTGAGGCACTCTCTTACTGCCTGTTTATCATCATGATGCTGACAAGTACAATGCTGAACTGAACTGAGGCAGTCTGCTTTCTCTTTCCCTTTATGCTTCGGTTATAGAGAGTTCTCACCTCCATGCCATTTCCTCACTTCCTAAACCTGCCAATGAATTATAGAAAGCAGGGAAAATGCTAGGGAAAAGGAAATGCAGTTCATTACTTTTGCTGCTATAGTGTTGAATATATGTACATTTACTCTGATATCATTCTGCATCACAGTTGCAAACACACATGTGTAAGGCCCAAAGACAGGGTTCCTTTTTTTCTTTACTTTTGTTCACACTGCACAATTCTGTGAACCCAAACTGCTGGTACCACAAAAAAGAGTCACTGATAGCTCTGTGGTTCCTACAGTGGTACTGTGGCCCTGAAGTGGGTGTGGGTGAAAATGACATTCACAGATGTTCATATGTTAAGGACTTCAAGAAGTTCTATTACTCTTTAAGCTTCTTTCAAGAAGGCAAAAGAGGATTGAGTGAGAAAGCTGTTGACCATCTTGCTGGTAGAGCTTCTCTTTATGGGCAATATTAGTCAGAGCCTTTAGGGGCCTGCAGGAAAACAGGGGCCCATGCAGCACAGAATGGACAGTGTGTTAAAAGAGTCTACAGATGATATTGATAAAAATCCCTCACGCGCTATGTGGTTCTCAATGATGACCACAGGCATACTATGATGAGGGACTACCATTACAAATCTGGGCTAAACCACTCCACTTGGAAGACTTTAAGCATTGCCAGAGAAATTCATTCAGGCAGCAGTTACAGGATTTCACTTTATATTTCTAGAGAATTTCCTTCATACACAGTTTTCTTGAGGGATTTAAGATTCATCTTTGGTCAGACTAATGTAGGTTGTTGTAGGTTGTGACCTACAACAATCCCTGCTATTTTGTAAATCTTGTCTTCTTGTTCAGCCATTCACACTCACAATAACAAACACTAATACACTGCTGCTATGCAGTTCGGGAGCAACTAAGTTGGGTTTCAGTGTCTTGCTCAAGGACACTTTGACATATGACCGGAGGAACCGGGGAGTGAACCAACAAGTGTGACATTGGTGCATGACCGCTCTACCTTCCTGTTCCACAGACACCCTATTCTGAAGATTTTAATATATATCATCAGTCCCACTAGAATAGAGTGGCATTGAAATGAATCTTAATATGCTGAAATGATCAATCTATTTACTGTCTTATTAACCTCTTATTCTGTTTAGTTTTATGGGGAGCTGCAGCCTATCCCAGAGACTGGGTACACCCTGACTGGGTCTCCAGCTTATCTTAGGGCTTCTGTGGGTTTTTTTAAAGTGTTTTTGTTTAAATGCCTACAATAAAATATGTCATTAACATAAAGTCAAGATATTTTCACATTTTATTTTATGACATAAAATATACAATTTGAGGCAGACTAGACACCTGTCGGTGTTTATTGACAGAATAGACATGTTATCTTTCTTTTTGATGTGCAAAAAAAGTTGGGACGATGTGTAAAACCTAAATAAAAACATGATGCAATGATTTGCAAACCTCATCAACCCATATTTTATTCACAATAGAACATGAATTGTTGTGCCACATGTGGCTGCCCACTGTTCCCCCCAGGGGAATGGATACATTCAATTGTAACACGTATATGTAACATAGTTAAGAAGTATTCATGTAAATCCTTAAAAGAGCAGATGATTTACAACCCCAATTCAAAAAAAGTTGGGAAGATGTGTAACACATTAATCAAAACATAATGCAATGATTTGCAAATCTCATCAGCTCATATTTTATTCACAATATAAACATAAAGAACATATCAGATGTTAAGAGATATTTTACCATTTCATGGAAAATATTAAATCCTTTTGAATTTGATAGCAGCAACACATCTCAAAAAAGTTGGAAGAGTGGCAACAAAAGTCTGGAAAAGTAATTGCTACAAATCAAAAGCAAGGAGCACTTGAAAACTAATTAGGTTAATTGGAGACAAGTCAGTCACATGATTGGGTATAAAAGGAGCATTTTAGAGAGGCAGAGCCTCTCAACTGTAAAGATGGGCAGAGGCAGAGCTTCAATCTAAGACAAACTGCGAGAAAACATTGTGCAACAATTTCAGAAAAATGTTCCTCGATGTAAAACTAAGTCCAGGCTTAAAACCTTCCTCTTTGATAAAGCTTATAGTTCGGTATTGTCATGCTGCTATAGGCTTAAAGTGCTGGGGGACCCACCCAGATGCACTGACCTCCTTTCCTCCTCCTGAACCTCTCTCCTCTCCTCTCACCCCACAATTGTCCTTCTCTGTCTCCCTCTCTATGTCCCTATTTGCATTCTGTGTTTATTTACATTTTCATCATCCCAAATTCTTTGGAATTGGGGTTGTATATTCTTGATGGTATTATTTCACTAAAACCTGCTGATGTTCGTTCGATTTCAGTATTGTAGGTATTTAGCAAGAGAACTGTATTTATTGTGTTATATTAAATGTTCACTGTATAAGATAATACAGTCATTGTACACATGAGTTGTGTTTCATTAACACAAATACCCTTTTTCAGGGCTTTTACACAAAAAAGTAAACAGGTGTACAGACATACAAAGATCACAAACTAAACACATTAAAGCTGAGATATGAGCTACACTTTACACTGATGGGATGTACAAAGACAGGCTCTTATGTACCTTGGCTACAGTTTATTTATACGAGAACTGTGAGATGATTACTCAAAGCATCTAAGTCTTCACCTTTGTTTTTTTATTAATTTACAATAACCATCCTTTTTTTATGTTACACAATAGCTGCTGTCAGAATTTAAGTCACTCCTTGAGCAAGTCCAGACCCTCACAGGCACCATGAGTACTTGCAATTGAAAAGGCGTAAGAGATAGGTTGAATCAATAGACTGTTTTTTCACTTCCCTGTCAACTCCCATTGTTGATATCTCCGGAATGCACACAAAAGCCTGGCAGGCAGGCTGGGGCATAAAAATAGCTGGCACCCTGTATGGCAAGTGGAGCATCCTGGGAATAATTGAGAGTAGTGGCAGTGGAAGTGACACTAAGATTAAGCGATTAACGTCCTGTAGGAACCCTAGAGCTATGGCTTAAATAGGATAGATGCCTGCTGGATACAGTGAATTATACACTCAGTGATGTGATGTATTGTTGAGGTTTTTGTCCCACCTGTTCAAACTCAAGTAAGACTCTCTTTTCTTAAACAGCAGTGTGGACATCTGGGATGAGGGTGATGGTAATGGTGAAGTAGTAAAACTGAGCAGCACATGCAGTCCCATTCCAATTTCTGATTCTGAATGCAACTCATTCACTTAGACCTGAATAAGTTAAATGGTAAGTGTTATGCACTTTAAGAACCCTTCTCTACCTTACTGGTAGCTAAAACAATTTACACTGCTTCTCATTCACTCATTCACACACACTCTGACACACTGATGATGTAGCTATGATGCAGCTGACCCGACCATACTAGGAACAACTGATTTGGGGTTCAGTGTCAAAGACACTTCAACAGGTGAAAGGAAGAGGTGTGAATCAAACCAACAATACTGGCATTAGTGGACAACTGCTCTGCCAGTTCCCTATTGTTTATGTGGTCGTGTGCATGCAAATTCCCCAGGAGAATAGGTTCATTTTTTAAACACTTTTTTCACTCCCTGGTTCTCAAATAAAGACAGGACCCCCCCCAATATAATGTGTTCACTATAATTCTCAGAATCCAACCTATTTGCCCCTATATCTTGTTTTAGAAAATAGTGTGGAAAATATTTACTTAACATATATGATCATTCTGTTCTATACTAACAATCCCAGTTAGCAATGACAGTTTGGCAGTCATCATTTCTTTAGGATGCCTTTGCCTTATTCATTTTGAACTAAAATTGAACTAAACTAATTATCTAAAATTATTTATGTTTTTATTGTATTTTTTGATTGTATTTTTTTTTAGTTTTAATATTTAGATTTGGAAAATAATAAACAAAATCATTTTTTTTAAAAGTAATATAACTATTGAAATAAAAATTTTTACATTTAGCAATTCTTTTTAACATAATGGTGGTCAACACTGGTTGGAAAGGCCCCATGTGAAGTTTGCCTAGGGCCCCCTCGCCAGAGTGGTCTCTGTTGATGACACATTGATACGATTTACTGAAACAATTTCTTTGTGCACAGATGTTTCACACTGTATGAATTGTTTCTCCATGTGAAAGCAGCAGGGGAAACAGTGGTGCACAGTGCACAGTTACTTGCAACCAAGTTTTCTGTGGCTCATTAATTCTTTGTGTCCTGATCTTATTTTCAGCTTCCTTGATGTTTTGTCAGTCATCCATATTTTATGCTTGAAATCCCTTATAGTACAAAAGCAATTGTAGGATGTTACTGTTGTGATGTGATTATAAACATGAGTAGTGTAGAAATAAAACTGGAAAAGCATCAGATCACATAATCTAAACAGCATTCTTTATGCATATTACCATTAAGTAAAGTGTTATTATGTTAGCCTGCTGATCAGTGAAACCTATAACCCACCTTATGCCACCCTTCCCAAAAAGGGTACTGTATACTGACACTTTTTTCGATAATGACAACTTCCATGATGCCTAGGGGATATTGCATCCACACTTGCCTTGTTTGTTTCTTTTGCTTGTGCTTATTCTTTCCACTAAAGATGCTTGGAGGCATTCAAGGAAAAGACAAGGAAATGCGTTGTTAATGTGAGATGTATTTTCCTCACAAATCAACGAGTCAGCTGGATCCGCTGTCAGTCCGTATCGCTGTGGTCAATTTTGTTGCACTGGAGTCAGAAATAGAAACACTGTCCATACAAGGTACTTGCATTTTAAGTACATTTTATAACAAGCACTTTCATTTTGTTGAGTTTGAGCACTTCTACCACCCGTGCCTATAATCATAATATGCATAGTTAGGGAACAAGAAAACTAGTTATTGACTTCAGAGGAAGACAGAGTCTTATGCATGTTTCAGTGAGTAATGTCTCACAGGAGTGTTTCTTCCAGCAGTCTGTAGGAAAATGCTCCAAGCTTTTAAATTATGAGTGCACAGCTTAGCAGCACAGCAAAGTCACCAGGGTACTTCATGATGGCCCACCTATGTATTTTCCTGTGCTGTGCATTCTTGTTAAACATTTCAAACCATGCTTTTGTTATTATATATAAAGGAAACTGTTCTTCAACAAAGAGCAGCACACACACACCATCAGTAAGGGTGACCAAGCTGCTGTTACAACCAGAATAAACATCTTCAGTAAACTCCAAGGCTCAGTGTTGCTAAAACATGATTTTTGGCTCCATTTTTATGTGAGAAGAAGCAGTTTGTGTTTTCCTGCAGGTGCAGTCCAAATGGTGTAAACTTCCAGGGTGATGGCACCGTGTGAGTAACAATTGTTTTTTTTAGTTTTGCATACAAACTGCATTTGGATGTATTACACATTGAACAAGAAAAAACACTATCACTGCAGCGATGCAAGAGTCAGTTAACTACTCTGACTATGTAAGTCCTGCATAATTTTCTTAGTGTTATATTGTTTGTCTGAAAGAATGTTAATGTGCAGTGTAGCTGTAGTGCACCACTTCTGAGCAATGCCTGCCTTCACCCTCTTATTTACCTGGTATTCATAGCTTTGTGTGACTGTTTGATTTTACAACATATGTTTTCTCCACATTGGTTTTGTCTTTTGAATATGCTCGTTAGTAGCATATCTGTATTATTACAGTGAAGCCTGATCAAATACACACTAAAACCATCCATCCACAACCACACCACACCATATATTCTGTTTGTTGCCTTTTTCCTTCTGTAATCATACTTTTATTACCATTGTTAAAACATATAAGTGACACATTTGCAAAGCCTATATCCGAAGTGTCTGTCTCCTCCTCCTTTATGTGGAGGAGCCAGGCATAGTGGGGGTGGGCAGAAGCTTAGAGGGGAGCAGTTCTGCAGATGGTCAGAGCAGTGGAACTTCTGGCAGCTGCCCTGTTTAAAAATATTCCCACAGCAGCTGCATCTGTAGCATTCAGGCTGCATAAAGGGCTGTATTCTGAAGGACTGTCAACTTTCTTCTTATCAAAGTCAAATGCTGGGATGAATCTATGACTGCTTTCTAACAAACAGGTTCATTGACTCTGATAAATAATCTGGTGATAATGTCTCTTTCTGTGCTGCTACACTGTGTTCATTTGTGCATCATAAAACATTACATACTATAATCGAAGGTGGAGTTTGATATGTACCATGTATAGATTACAGAGGTACATTTTCTGCTAGGAGAGATTTTTTGCTCCAAAATGAAATGAAATGAAAGTGAAAGAGGAGCACTAACTTACTTTTGCAAGGATGACCGAGCTCTCAGTTTGTGGCCTTGTGAATTTGGAGATTATTCAACCAGACACTGCAAAACTGTTGATGAGCATCAAGGGATTTTAAACATTTAAACTCTTGCAAAGCGTAAGCACTCGGTCCAAAAATCAGATAATTGACAATGTCTGGGTATGTGAGTGAGGCAGTGCTTCAGGGTCGGTAATCCGGTCTTGGGCTGCCAAGTCATATAAGTCTCCCTAATTTATTATTGATACACCTTCCTTCCTTTCTTCCTTCCTTTCTTTCTTTCTTTCCTTTTCCATTTACTCCTTTCTTCCTCAAAGTTGAACACCTGAACAATCCACTGTAGCAGGCCCAGATAAACATACTGTGCCTGCTAAGGTAAAATGACATACTTGTAATGTAACTTAACATTCTGTTTACTAGCAACAGAACATTTGTTAGGTTCTAGATAATTACCAAATTACCACATAAAGATAATTCTGTAAATTATGACAAAACGTCACACAGTTGAAAATGTAGCTTGTTTTATTTGTTACAATAATACAGTATTCATGGTTTAACCACTACTGCTATGCAGGTAATAATAGTTTGCTTGAGGTATCCATCCAGCACCCACTCCACCACCTCCCTCTCCCCAACTTCCCCCACCCCCCGTTTGCCCTTGTGCTCTGAAGCTGTGTGTGTCTGTGTGTCTGTGTGTGTGTTTGTGTTTTAGCGCACGTGGAGCTGCGACCACACCTGCACTCAGTCATCCACCTTGATGACAGCTGTTCATATACCGGTCTCCTGCACACAGTCCTTGTTTCCTCACTGTTTCTCTCTCATTGCAGACTCTTCTGCCGCTCTGCTCCCCACAGTTGCTACTTCGATCCCAGGCTCCTCTGGTCACACAAGCGTCTTTGAGCAAGACACTGAACCCCAACTTAGGGGTGTGAGTGTGAATGGGTGAATAAGAAGTGTGTGTAAAGCACTTTGAGTGCCAATAGTTAGAAAAGCACCATATAAGTGCAGAACATTCACTGTAGCCGAGCATGTAGTGACTAGACAACTAAACAATTATCAAACACATCTGAACAGTCTCTACACTACCTAGTGGATTACAACCATTTTTATGAGGCACAAAATTGTGTACTGACATTATAGATTATTGAAACACTTTTGTTTACAACTTTAATAACCTATGCATCTGTGATTCTGTACTTGGCACCTTTAATCAATTCATGCAAAAATTTGTGGTGTATTAAATAATTGTTTATTTACTATTTATTGCATTTCTGTCAGAAGTTAGGTTTTTTTCATTCCTTTGGTCAGATTTTGTTTTTTCTTGTCTTGTTGTCCTTTCATCTCGTGTTTGTCTATGTTCCTGTAGTTCTCCTCCCCACCACCTGAGGCTTCCTGACACTCTGTTCCGCCTCCGTCTGTCTCTGGCCCCTCTTGGTTTTCTGCTCCTCAGCTGACACCGCTCATCACACCTGCTCCACATCATTCATCCATTCCCGTTTATAAGGACTTTGAGTTGTAATGTTTGTTGCTAGTGTGTCTTCCAATGAATCATGCCTTTTCCAATTCCCATTTATTCCCTGACCACCAACTTTATTGCTATGTGAGTGTGTTAGTTTAGTCACACAGTTTTTGTGAAAGAGTTTGTTATCTTAAATCAGTCTACTGCACTTCCTGCCCTGTACTGACTGACTGCTATTGGATCACTGTGTGTGTTGGATTCTTACAATTTCAAGTAAATCCAGATGGTTTAGGTTTTAACCACCTTTTAGCCATCTTCTACGCAACCTGAATTATTTTGCTTGCATTATACCCCTTGTATCAGAGGGATACAGATATCATACGGATAACTCATGTTAGATGTTTTGGAGATAAAGTCAGAGAGGGCAGGTTGAGGTGGTTTGGAAATGAGATATTCTGAATATATCATTAGAAGGATGCAGAAGTTGGAGCTGCCAGGCAGGAGGTCTAGAGGAAGCAAAAAGAGGAGATTTACAGATGTAGTGAGAGAGGACATGAAATTAGTGTGAGAGAATGGGGTTAGAGGCAGAAGATCTGCTGTGGTGACCCCTGAAATGGAACAGCTGAAAGGAAAAGAAGAAAAAACATGACACTGATCCAAGACAGAGCAGAAAATCTATATCAGAATATCTGACACATAAAGGAATCAAGATTTTAGAATGGCCTAGTGAAAGTCCAGAGCTTAACTCAATTGAAATGTTGCGGTGGGACCTTAAAAGGGCTGTGCATAAGCAAATGATCAAAAAGCTAAGTGAACTGAAGCAATGATGTACAGAAGATTGGGTCAAAATTTCTGTTCAACAATATGATAGACTGATAAAATTGTTCAAGAAAATGATATAGAAGCTACTGAATCAAGCTACTGAATCACTTAGTATTATATTATTGTACATTGGAGGTTGTATTTGCCTAAAGCTCAGACCAGCTGTGATCACTTCTTTATTATGTTGCACAAAAAACATTAAAAGTGCCAATAATAACTTTTGCACATGACTGTAAATTTATCCACTGAACTTGATTTGCAGCTTGATAAGTTACTGAGCTGCCTGGTGTGACACTACCTGGGTGATACACCTGTATGCTGGCTAGCCTAAATGAGTATAAGTCAACTGTTCTTTTGCCTTTACAATCCTAGTTGAAAGTTTCAGGGGTAGAGTCTACTGGTCGAGTCTACTCTACCAAAGGTTGATTCTTGAAGTTTCTTTCTGTACAGTAACTTTTTTGCACTAGCTTTGAGCTTTGTGTAGCACGGTGAACTGTGTTTACAGATTATCATTTCTAGATGGATTTTTTCCTGAGCCCATGCAGTGATGTCTCCCAGTGAATCCTATTTTTAATGCACTGCCACCTGCGGGCCTGAAGAGCACATGCATCCATCTTTGACCTTCGGCATTCGGCATTGTCTCTTGCACACACGTCTCTGAGGTCTACAGACAATTCCTTGCACTTCATGGCTTGGTTTGTTCTCTGACGTGCACTGTTACACATCATCAATAACTCTGCAACTCTTAGTAGTCAAAAATCACATGTAAGACATTACCAGTCAAATATCACAAAGTAAACAAAGTATGCATTAGGTCTACTGATATAGGATCAGATATTAAGAATATGTGTCAAAATATTACAAAATCTAAACTAGTACAAAGATTACTCATCATCATTAGCATAAGTACCATTAGCAGTTTTTCTAACAAAATATCTTGGCAAGTTCCATCAACTTTAACCAGATCTGGATCAAACATTATAAAACACTTATGGGAAGTTATATGTGTATATATATAATATATGTGCCAAAAAAGGTAACAGTTTATAATTGACCATTTCTTTTACATCAGAACAGGTGGTGTAGTAAGAAATTTTATCACTCATGTTAGAATCTGGCTTCAATGCAACCGCAAGGGGGCACAAGCCAGTGTCTTCTTGTGCCAGTCCCAAGTCTGCATAAATGCAGAGGGTTGTGGCAGGAAGGGCATCCGACGTAAAACACATGCCAAATCAAACATGCGAATCGTGACAAAGGCTTCCATACCGGATCGGTCGGGGCCCGGGTTAACAACGACCGCCACCGGTGCTGTTGACCTACAGGGTACCGGTGGAAATTGGACTACTGTTGGTCGAAGACGAAGAAGAAGAGGAGGAAGGTGTGTTCGTAGGCAGAGAGAGAAGAGGAAAGCTAAGAATGTAGGACTGACAGTAGGGACTTTGAATGTTGGTACTATGACAGGGAAGGCTAGGGAGTTGATCGACATGATGCAGAGAAGGAAGGTGGACATACTGTGTGTCCAGGAGACCAGGTGGAAAGGTAGCAAGGCTAGAAGCTTAGGAGCAGGGTTCAAGTTGTTTTACCATGGGTCAGATAGGAAGAGAAATGGAGTAGGAGTTATATTGAAAGAGGATTTTGTGAGGAATGTTCTAGAGGTGAAAAGAGTATCAGACAGGTTGATGAGCCTGAAGCTGGAAGTTGAAGGGGTGATGTTCAATGTTGTGAGTGGTTATGCCCCACAGGTAGGATGTGAGTTAGAAGAGAAGGAGAAATTCTGGAGTGAGTTAGATGAAGTGATGCAGAGCATCCCCAGAGGTGAGAGAGTTGTCATTGGTGCAGATTTCAATGGGCATGTAGGTGAAGGGAACAGAGGTGATGAGACTGTTATGGGCAGGTTTGGTGTTCAGGACAGGAACGCAGAAGGTCAGATGGTGGTTGACTTTGCAAAGAGAATGGAAATGGCTGTAGTAAACACTTTCTTTCAGAAGAGGCAGGAACATAGGGTGACGTACAAGAGCGGAGGGAGAAGCACTCAGGTAGACTACATCTTATGTAGACGTTGTAATCTGAAAGAGATCAGTGACTGTAAAGCATTGGTAGGGGAGAGTGTAGCCAGACAACACAGGATGGTGGTGTGCAAAATGATGCTGGTGGTGAGGAAGATAAGGAGGACTAAGGCAGAGCAGAGGACGAAGTGGTGGAAGTTGAAAAAGGAAGAATGTCGTTTAGTTTTCAGGGAGGAGCTGAGACAGACTCTGGGTGGTTTGGAGGTGCTTCCAGATGACTGGACTACTACAGCTAATTTGATCAGGGAGACAGGTAGGAGGGTACTCTGTGTGTCATCTGGAAAGAGGAAAGCGGACAAGGAGACTTGGTGGTGGAACGAGGCAGTTCAGGAGTGTATACAGAGAAAGAGGTTAGCTAAGAAGAAGTGGGACACTGAGAGGACTGAAGAGAGTAGACAGGAGTACAGGGAGATACAGCGTAAGGTGAAGATAGAGGTGGCAAAGGCCAAACAAAGAGCATATGAGGACTTGTATGCTAGGTTGGACACTAAAGAGGGAGAGGTGGATTTGTACAGGTTGGCCAGACAAAGAGATAGAGATGGAAAGGATGTGCAGCAGGTTAGGGTGATTAAAGATAAGGATGGAAATGTATTGACAGGTGCCAGTAGTGTGATGGGAAGATGGAAGGAGTACTTTGAAGAGTTGATGAACGAGGAAAATGAAAGGGAACGAAGAGTAGAAGAGGTGACTGTTGTGAAGCAGGAAGTAGCAAAGATTAGTAAGAGTGAAGTGAGGAGGACATTGAAGAGGATGAAGAGTGGAAAGGCAGTTGGTCCTGATGACATACCTGTGGAGGTATGGAAGTGTCTAGGAGAGGTGGCAGTAGAGTTTTTGACTAGTTTGTTTAACAAGATCTTGGAGAGTGAGAGGATGCCAGAGGACTGGAGGAAAAGTGTACTGGTACCAATTTTTAAGAACAAGGGAGATGCGCAGAGCTGTGGCAACTACAGAGGAATAAAGCTGATGAGTCACACAATGAAGTTGTGGGAAAGAGTAGTGGAAGCTCGGCTAAGGGCAGAGGTGAACATTTGTGAGCAGCAATATGGTTTCATGCCTAGAAAGAGTACAACAGATGCAGTATTTGCTTTGAGGACGCTGATGGAGAAGTACAGAGAGGGTCATAGGGAGTTGCATTGTGTCTTCGTAGATTTAGAAAAAGCGTATGACAGGGTGCCGAGAGAGGAGCTGTGGTATTGTATGAGGACGTCTGGAGTGGCAGAGAAGTATGTTAGAGTGGTGCAGGACATGTATGAGAGCTGTAAGACAGTGGTGAGGTGTGCTGTAGGTGTGACAGAGGAGTTCAAGGTGGAGGTGGGTCTGCATCAAGGATCGGCTTTGAGCCCCTTCTTGTTTGCTCTGGTGATGGACAGACTGACAGATGAGGTTAGACAAGAATCTCCCTGGACTATGATGTTTGCAGATGACATTGTTATTTGTAGTGAGAGCAGGGAGCAGGTGGAGGAAAATCTAGAGAAGTGGAGGTCTGCTCTGGAAAACAGAGGAATGAAGCTTAGCCGCAGCAAGACAGAATACATGTGTGTGAATGAGAGGGACCCAGGTGGAACGGTGAGGTTACAGGGAGCAGAGGTGAAGAAGGTGCAGGACTTTAAGTATTTAGGGTCAACGGTTCAGAGCAACGGTGAGTGTGGAAAAGAGGTGAAGAGGCGAGTGCAGGCAGGTTGGAACGGGTGGAGAAAAGTGTCAGGTGTGTTGTGTGATAAAAGAGTATCAGCGAGAATGAAAGGAAAGGTGTTCAAGACGGTGGTGAGACCAGCAATGTTGTTCGGCTTAGAGACTGTTGCACTGAAGAAAAGACAGGAGGCAGAGCTGGAGGTTGCAGAGCTTAAGATGTTGAGGTTCTCTTTGGGAGTGACGAGGATGGACAGGATCAGGAATGAGGACATCAGAGGGACAGCTCATGTTAGATGTTTTGGAGATAAAGTCAGAGAGGCCAGATTGAGGTGGTTTGGACATGTTCAGAGGAGAAACTGTGAATATATCGGTAGAAGGATGCTGAGGTTGGAGCTGCCAGGCAGGAGGTCTAGAGGAAGACCAAAGAGGAGATTTATGGATGTAGTGAGGGAGGACATGAAGTTAGTTGGTGTGAGTGAAGAGGATGCAGAGGACAGAGTTAGATGGAGGCACATGATTCGCTGTGGCGACCCCTGAAAGGGAGCAGCCGAAAGGAAAAGAAGAAGAAGATGTTAGAATCTGGCTTCAAGCTAAAGTTGGACACAATAAGGATTTCAATGGTCCTTGAATGGTAGGAAAGTGTTGATAAATGTGACTTATCAAGTCAGGTGTCCTGGTTCCACATGTCACAAAAAACTATTTCATTTAGAGAAAGTTAAGCTTTCCAAGAAACTTAGTCTAGGAAAGGCAGGTTTGCTTTACTTCCTCTTAGATAAGGTCAGGTTTTTAATTGGGCAGGAATCTGCCCCTTCAGCTTTGTATGTGTTACAACAGTCCCCTAATGGAAAAGTTGCCAGACTTGTAGCATTCACCAGTGAGACCCTGTCCAGCACATTGTCATAAGTATAGCCATTCGCTAAAAGGGTGATACTTTCAGTCTGGGCAGATAATCTATTGACATGCATTTTGACAAAGCCTAGGTTGGATGCATGTGAACAGATATCAAGATACATTTTAAATGGTTTATTTAGAAGATTACTGCAACTGGGAGCTAGGAAGACACGAAAGGACAGTTAGTAGGGTTTGTACAAGGGGGCTCTGAAGCGACAATTGTTAGCCCATTTGGTGTAGACCTGGACGGAGCATAGTAAGGTCCGTCGAGCCCTTCTTCATGCCAGATGGGAGCATCTAGCCAGCGCCATGGCAGACTGAACTGTAACCTCTGATTCCAGGTTGGGGAATAATGGTGTTAGGTAGCCAAAGACTCCTTGTAAAGGGGTCATTCCTGTGGAGGCAGATGGTACAGACTTGTGCACGTAGTCCAGACCGTATTTCTGTCCCAAATAGCTAGGTTCTTGCTGCACTGGATGCAGAGTCCAGTTTTAAGATGTTGATTTTATCCTCTCTGTCTGAATGTAGGCTTGTGGGTAGAAAGCACAAGAAAGGCTTAATCATATGCCAGGCACCAGGGTTTTTAGGTACAGAAGGATCAGAGTAATCCTGAGGGTCATTGTCAGGCTGTCTTGCACTAAGCACAGAACAGACAAGCAGCCACATATTCCTTGGTGTCCCACAGCATGGTTGGCCATCAGAAACACTGTCAGACTACAAAACAAGTGTGTGAAACACCAGGGTTTAATGTTATAAGGGATGAGTGATTATCTTTAACCTGAGGTTGCTCATGCTCAAATTCTGCGACTGTGGTGCAGTAAGAGAGCGGTTGTCCACCAATCCTGCCGTTGTTGGTTTGATCCCCGACTCCTCCGGCCACGTGTTGAAAGTGTCCTCGAGCAAGACACTGAACCCCACCCAACTGATCCCAGTGAGTGTTTGCCAGCTGCATAGCAGCTCCCCCATCAGTGTGTAAGTGTGTGAGATTTTGAGTGCGAATTGGTTATTAAGAAGCAGTCTAAAGCACTTTGAGTGCCAAAGGGTAGAAAAGCAGTATATAAGTGACCATTCAATTCACGATCAGCAATTACTATTGTTTCTCTCAGCTGGAGATAGCCCCTGGGAAAAGAAGGCACATGGCTGGGCTTTCTGATACTGATCAGCTCACTTGGACAGTCGCAAGGCGGTGTCGCAAGCGTCCACCTCCAGCAAAAATTGTTGACGGAGGTCTGGGAGAGTCAGGATGCGGAAACTCATGAGTAGAGTGAAAGCTTGTTCCACTGTACCGAGGTGAGCTAATGGAGGGGCGAAGCAATGGAGCTGTAGTTCTTGGTGAACTTTCGGTGGAAATTAGCAACGCTCAGAAACTTCTGTAGCTGCTTACTGATTTCGGTAATAGGCCAGGAGGGCACATGGTCCACCTTGACTGGATCCATCTGAAAGTGACCTGTGGAAACAATGAAACCCAGGAAAGAGAGTGCATGAAATTCACACTTTTGCCTTAATAAACACCTGGTTCTGCAATAAGCATTGGATCACCTGGTAAACACGATAGATAAGAATCAAGATCAAGATAAACAAAACATCACTGACCAATTATTGTTGGTTAGCTAAATGGCATTACCAGGTATTCATGACTGTAAGGAGAATTAAAAGCCGTCTTCCATTCATCTCGTTCCCTCATACAGACCAGGTGGTAGGAATTCCGGAAGAATGGTGAGTGGACAGAATAACAAGGATCGATATTGATTCCACATTGGTGAGAGAGAGGGGTGCAGTTTTGTGGGAAACTTGATGTAAAAGTTGATTGTTATGGGAGCGCACATGAAAAGGATGAGGTGACGGTATTATAGTTACTCTCTGGACTAAAGGAGTCAATAAACACAGTGACAGTGTGAATGGGACCAAAACTGACCTGATCAGGAGTGAGAGGATGGGAATTTCTCAAATGTTGAGCAGCACTCAGTCTTGCATGCCCACTCAGCAGTAGCAGGTCTGTGCAATACAGATGAGGAATACAAGATGCCAGATGGCTTACTCAGAATATACTGCAGTAGGCTCCAGGTGAAGGGAGGTGGGGAGAAAGGGCAGTAGTTGGGGTCCACCACGTGGTCCAAGGGAGGGGGAGAACTGTCAAGTCGAGGAGAGGGAACATAAAGAGAACAAACAGCAAAGTCCAATAAACCAAGATCAAATTCATATTCCAATATTCAAAAACCAAGTCCGAATCCAGAGAACCAGAGACTGAGAGACAGAAGTTAAAGGTATCAAAGGCAGCAGACAAAGACAGAGCCAGGAAACAGAGCCAGGAAACAGAGCCAGGGCAGATAACCAATGAGGCAGAGAAGTAGTAATACAATAAAAGACGAGGACAGAGGCAAACAAGACAGGTCCAAGGTCCAAAACAGGGTTTGATGCAGAAAGTCAGGTCAAAACACAATGATGAAAACTCTGGCAAGTCAACACAAAGTGATCAGACAATCTGGCACAGGAGGTAGAGAATTTGGGCTGATTAAATGCAGAGGGGGGGAGTCACAGGTGAAAACAATTACACTGATAATGATGGTGAAACTGGAGTCACTGCAGACTCCAAAATAAAAGTCTACAATCAGAAGAAAAACTGGAGACAGTTTTTGACCAAAACTAGATCCCTGGCACAAAGAATGGTGTTGCAGATGCACTGAGTTGAGAAACATATTCCATGCACACATAACCCACCACCTAGCTGTTGAAACATACACCTTGTTACTGAATCAAATAAGTGGAGTGGTGGATTGGTTAGTGTCTATCAGTTTAGTGTTGATCAGTCAGAGCGAGATTCTATCCCCTCAGAGCTCCCTCACTGCACATCAAGTTGTGTTGGATGCACATTCAATTCAATTCAATTCAACTTTATTTATATAGCGCCAATTCACAACAAAGTCATCTCAGGGCACTTTACAGAATAAAGTCAAGATTATATTATTATCCTGGCTCTATAAGTTAAGATATATAAAGGGAACCCAACAATTCCCCCTGGAGCAAGCCATAGGCAACAGTGGAGAGGAAAAACTCCCTTTAACGGAAGAAGCCTCCAGCAGAACCAGGCTCAGGGTGGACGGCCATCTGCCTCGACCGGTTGGGGTGAGTGGAAAGGGGAGAGAGAAAAGAACAGAGCAACAAAAAGCAACAACAAAACATCGGGCAGATTGGTAAGACCAGTAGCTTCACGCTGGAAGACACACAGCTTCAAAGCCGGGGGACACCTGCAGAAAGGGACAGAGAGAGGGGGACAGAGGAGGACAAAGACAACTACGGGAGAGAACACGCAGAGTTAATGACATATTAAAAAGGAAGGTTTTAAGCCTAGACTTAAAAGTAGAGAGGGTGTCTGCTTCCCGAATCTGAACTGGGAGCTGGTTCCACAAGAGAGGAGCTTGATAGCTAAAGGCTCTACCTCCCATTCTACTTTTGGAAATTCTGGGAACCACAAGTAGGCCTTCATTCTGAGAGCGAAGTGGTCTACTGGGATGATATGGTGCTATGAGGTCTTCTATATACATGACACTAGGTCCTCAGATACTAATTCAAAAGTGGTTTTGATACTACTTAAGGGATTTTTTGGTGTTTCTACTTAATGCAAGGACACTCCTGGTTACATAATCTCCCGCTTCTGATGGCATTAATGGCCAGTAGAATCTTTGATGAGCTAAGTGTGACCATACATGTCCTATGTCATCATGCAAGTTCTTAAGGACAATTGCTTTCAATTTATTTGGGACTAGCAATTGTTTCATGTTCCCAGAATACCTGTGAAGGACACTAACTAGTTCTATTCCTGAATGGGTCTTCTAATCTCTCGTCATATTTCTTTCAGTAGGGTTCCACTCAGTTGCCTTATATTTAACAACTTCCTTGAAGGCAGGGTCATCCTGTTGAGCACTTATCAGATCGAGACGAGACAATGTGGGTAAGGTATGGCCAGTTGAATAATCCATCTCAGCTAGACTCTAAGGTCTAGATAGATAGATAGATAGATAGATAATGTATTAATCCTTAAGTGAATAAGATTAAGATTGTATAGTGATTGTAAAGCGCTTTGGATAAAAGCTCTATATGAAGCAGTATTTACTTTGACACTTGACTTCTTTCCGTGATTTTTTTGAGATGTTCACTGTGGACTTTCCGGTTTTAAGTTTGAGAACCAGGTGAAACCTTTGAGGCTGTCCATTAATTTTTGTCATCACTGTAGAAACCATGGTATCAACAGTCCTTTTCCACTTCAAGATTTCATGGAGGAGAGTTACAATTTCCCAAAAATGTTCAGGCTGTACACCATTCGCCAATAGGCTTCTCAATGGCATTAAACCCCAGTAAGGGTATTCCTGTGGGATTGCCATTTGCAGCAATAGCATACCCACATCCCCCCTCTAACAGACTTGCCATGGGTTTTATTGGGGTGTCTGGTGTGTTATTATTATAGGACAGATGACGGATGACACTGACTTGAGCTCCAGAGTCTAACAACATGTCTGTTGCAGCCGTACTGAGGAGGCAGGATGCATTTTTCAGATCAGCTTGGCTCCTTGTGTTCTTGGTTGTTTGCAGTGTGTCCATGGTGGCTTATGGTGTTATTACCCTTGTTACAGTTTATTCTGATTTGGGACTGAGTAACCAAACCGATCACTGGCTGTCACTCTCGAATAACATCTTGAAGTTTCCACACCTTGTCCATTTTGAAAGACAGCCTACTTTCCCATGGCCTGTCTGACCACACCTGAAGCAGTTCAAGCAACATGGATTCCTCCTTTGACAGATTTTCTACATCTTGGATGTGTGTGCCTTGTGTGCGGAGAGGTGTTGTCTGATTTTGGACTGCATTTTGAAAAGGCTTGATCATCCCTTTTTTTTAGCCCAAGATTTTAGCTAAGGCTGATGCTTATGCAGTTACTTTCATGATGCCTGACGATTTACTTTCACTTTCACTCCTTTAACCCTTTTCTGCCCAGGATCATTTGTTGGCAATTTTTTTTATGTCTTGAGTTGTACTGATAATTATTGGTTTGACTCGAGATTAAATATATTGTCAATTCTTTATGTCTGTTCCCCTGCAGCATTTGTAACTTTCTCCAGATTACATCATCAGTGACAGTCAAGTCAAAAATGTAAAGCCTAATGTCTTTTCTAATGTCTGGACCCTGAAAACCCTGAAAAAGTGAACAGACTCCTTGTCCTGCTCCATTGCTGAGCTTTTAAAAGAGGTCTGAAATACTCTTATCTCTCATATGGAACCTTGGGAAGCACTTGAAACTGTAAAATCCTCTTTATTTGTTAACATGCACTTAAATATCCCCAGCTTTATTATTTTCAACCCCGAACAAGTTAGTTCTGACTCTGAGAACCTTTTCTTCAACTCTTCATATATCTTCTTACATACACTGGTATGTGTCATCGCTAAACATAAGTTTGAGTAAAGACCACCACGCACTCTGAACTCATGGTGACATAACAAGGCTATAAAAGTTGTAAATCTCACTAGCCCTAGTATCTCTTCTGTGTATGTCCTGAAGCCATTGGCCTTAAATCTGTCTCATCGTCACAGTTTACCGAGACTGGTTCAGTCCTTGATGACTTTATCTACCTCATCACTTAGGGCAAGTATACAGCATAACCCCAGGTCCTCAAATTCCAATAGCTAATGGCCCTTCACAGAGATGATGTTAATTTTTACCAATGATGCCAGGAACACCAACCACTGATCTTCCACTGATGTTGCTCAGTGAACTTGCTCTTCACTGAGGATTTGTGACTACTCTCAATGTACATGAAATGGTAGATTTCTTGGGTGACAGCCTAATATCGTTAGAAAATTATTAAAATAGTTCCAGGTCTTGTCAGCCATACTAAATATCTTAACTTGAAGTTTATTTCCCAGCCAACAGCTACTTAGCAAACAAAATGAGTATTGTATTTCATGCAAAATGTAATATTTACTGCTTTTCTGGTTCATCCAGTAAATTGAGATTTTACTCGTTATACTTGAATTATTTTACTTGCATTTTACTACTTATCAGTGCACAATTAGCTTATTTGAATAGTCTACTAACCTCTAAATTATGACACTTGGTTGAAACTGTAGATTATTCTGGTATTTTCCATCACTTCCTATTCTTTTACCAATGCCAGAATTAGGACCTTTCATCAACACTAGGTAAAGGGCATCCTCCCCTGGGCTAACTGTGCAATTGCATGACAACCAAATTTTCATGAAATGGTTTAATTTATCAACTTTTAGTAACTTTAAGTACATGAGAGGCCTTTATAACCAAGATAAAGTTATTATTTTAAATGTGTGTATTATTAGTTTATTAGCTATTTCATATGCATAGACAGAACTGTCTAAAAATGGAATTAGGAGAAAATGTGAGAGTGTGATAAACAATCATGACATTTTTGGAATTATCTAAACACATAATGTGCTGCATTGTAAAATATAAATGTGTCACTTTATTTCACTAATATCAAATAATTGCACACGGATCCTGCTGAGAAACATTTCCTCCCACCATTAAATCAATTTTCATTCAGTGTTTGTTTCCATGTAACAAATGTAGAGGAAAAGGTGTGTTAGTAAATGAGCAGTCATTAATATACACCACAAGAGTGCAAAATATTGGATTGAGCACATGTTAATGAGAAACAAACACATTATGCATTTTAAGGTATTTCATCATAAATAGCAGTGCCTGAAGAGAGAGAGAAAGCAAGCATCGAGCCTGCTGGAAAATCAGACTGCTGTGTTATGGCTGATCAGAGCTTCCCTTTGTGCTGGTGAGACAAAATGCCTGAGGTTTTAAATGCATTCCTCACTTTCAGTCCAGCAGTTGAGTGTTTGAAGGTGTTTCACATGGAATTATACTCCAGCCTGGAGAGATGAGCATAAAGTGTTTTTGATTTCTTGTAACACTTCATTTGAGTCCTAGAATGCATTCACTGGATGTAATTGTTCTAATGCTGAGGAATAATATGATCACTTAGAAAACAATACATTGGTAATTTAATATATTCTTTCTCTCTCTCACTGTGTGTGTGTGTGTGTGTGTGTGTGTGTCTGTGTGTCTGTGTGTCTGTGTGTCTGTGTGTGTGTGTGTGTGTGTGTGTGTGTGTCCAGCTTGTCTTGTGTCCACGTCTTTCAAATATCTTTGGGTTTCAAATCAATACAGAGCCTGGAGAAAGCCTATCATCAGCCTTAGTGTCCCCACTCTGATGTATAGGCTGTTTCTTTTTTGTTATGGTAGAAGTGGGATTTTTTTTTTTCATTGGATTATTTTGGAAAAAAGATAGTTTTTACAAATTAACATTGCTTTTATAATTTTGAAGCTTCACACAATCACCAGAAGTAAAAAGCTATTGTAACATGTGCATAATAAACGTCAATATCAGTAAACTTGCAATTTGCAATTTGATTTAGCATATTAAACTCTCCTGGAAAAGCATTTCTTCTTATAGTGACCTGATGAAGCTAGTAATAGTGAGGTATAAGCTCAACAAAACTGTGAAGACAGGCTACTTAGTAGATGAGTCTCAGTTTTCAACATAATGACGTTTTCAACGTCATCATTAGTATCATCATTAGTAAAACTAATGATGATTTTCCTGATGACCTCTGTAGATTCATTTACCTACTTTTTAGCAATGGTTTAAGATGGGACAAGTAAAAGCTCATAAACAGTGCAAGTGGGGTATGACTGGTGAATGTTATGTGGTAGAATACACCCAAACTTCTGCATGTTGGAACAATGATGGATCATTTCCAAGTTGTAGGACTCCACTCAATGAGAACTGAAAACTGGATCAAAAATGGAAACCATTCACTCCAATGAAATTTGCTTAGTGGCCCATAGTCCAAAAAAATATATTTTTGATAAAAAACACATTATGCTTAGTGAATCACACATGGAAGAGTCCACTTTTTAAACACTCCCCTTCTTTATGCAGCACAAAGAAGGGGACGTTGAGACAAGATGTGATTTGACAGTGACCATGCAGAGAAATAGACAGGTGGGGGCATGGGCATAAAGTGTAACAAGCTAAAGAATTGGAATGCCCTGAAGGAAGAACAGCCTCACACCGTGTCTACACAGGAGGTGGGATGTAAGCATATTGCGTGAGCAGCATGTAGGGTCTGACGTGATACTTTAGTGTCCATACCGGGTTTGTGTTCACTCGCATATAAAGCATGAATAAGCCTAAAGGAACACATTGGTTAGAAGAAAACTACCTGACCATGAAAACGTAGTTTTAAAAAGCTGAATGAACACACAACACTCTAAATATACTTGCAGCACTGATGTAAGAGTAGGGGGATTAATGATTCAACTGTGTTTACTTGATATATTTCTATGTTTTCTGTAGAAATAGGTTGGTTTGAAGCCTTTCTGTGGAGAGCTTTATCCACCTAAAGCCACAACATAAAAATAAGCTTTAGGTCTTGTAGATGCATGTAAAGTGTGACTGACACATAAGCTTACATGCAGACAGCTGGTCTGATTAAAATTAAAGCGTTTTGGTTGGGTGGCAAGCATGCATCAAAAGCGTGGGTGACTTGCTTTCTGTGTAGACATAATGTCAGGGTTCTGCTGGTGGAAAGCAGCTGTGGACCAAACAAAACTGGGATGCCCGAGGGGAAGAGTAGTACACCTGACAATGGATCCGCAATTGCAGAGGGTGAAAATGAGCAGCTGCACAAGATGGCAGTGCTAATGTATCGAGGACCAGCCAGTGGGATTGAGGCAGACTATGCCCAGGCCGTCATCAATACCTAAGAAGATAAGTGAAGAAAGATTTTTTTGCTAAATCTACCATGTGTGGGGGGCTGCTTCCCTTAGCTTGTATGATACTATACATGAGCGGACTATTTGCTTCTTCTCTACCAGCTCATCAGAGAGCAGGAAGCAAGATCCCAGGGATGTACATGGTGTCTTGATGAATGCACCACACCTTCCACCACTTTCCACAAATTCCCTTAGAATTTTAGGTACATATAATGTCCTTCTGAGACATTTTGAGGATTTTTATTGTCTTCAACATTTTTTGGTTTTTTTTTTAGAAATGATGGGCTACTTTTTGATTTGGTTTTAATTAATCAAAAAGCTGCTCTGGCTTCTTTTCTTTGACAGTGGGTACTTCCATTCTGGCAGAATGGAATCTACACATCCTTAGTTTGTATGGAATTTTTAAATTCCCACTTCTTTAATTTGGCTGGAGCTGAAAACACAAATACCTGAATGCATCAAGGTATGGAAACTTAAACAAAAAGATTACACAAAGACTTTCAAATGAACCCCCAACAGCCCATTCCCCTCCCCAGCTGTGCAGTGCCGGTCCAAGCCCAGTAGAAATTGGGGAGGGCTGCATCAGGAAGGGCATCTGGCGTAAAAACTGTGCCAAATCAACAAGCAGACAATGATCCCTAAACTCCTGGGGAAAGATGATCTTGATTCAACCCATCTGCAATAAGGCACAGAAAACCAGGAGACTGATAGAATATGTGCTGATGATTCGCCTACCTCATCTGGCAACTCTAAGCTCATTCAGTGTGTTTGAGCACCTCGGCGTATCTAATGGTGACACAGCTATAAGGTTGCTAGATCAGTAAATCCAGAGCTTTGACTTTAGGTCTAATACAGCTAGAAAACCTCTCCTACAACTGCTGCTTTCAGAAGCTTTTTTTGCTTGTATTAACACTTTTATTAGGAACTTTGTCTATTATTGACAGCTGACTGTCAATATGCAATAATGTATTCCTACTCGGTGGAGTTTTGTAATAATACAATGTGTATTTTTAGTTTCCCCCTCAGTCAAACTGGCAAAATTTGCCAATATAAGACTGTTTGTCTCCCCAGGAATCAGGGGTTCCTGACTATCAGGTACTGTAATCACTGATGTCCTACCTGTTAGAACAGATCCTATAGTGCCGAGATGCATACAAAGAGATGTGGATCAATTTTACAAAACAATTTGGTGTGTAGAAACTGAACAAATATTCTTAAACTAAAGGGAGATTTATCATGTGAAAAGTCATGGTTTCTTTCAGGCTGAGCCTGGGTTTCCACAGTGGGGACATATGGAGAAGGGCGACCCAACAGTTATAAGAACTCAAGAATTGCCTTATGAATAGATAAAAAAAAAACACACTTAAACAACTATTTGCATATCAACAATCATTAGACCTAAATAATTTACTACATGTATCTCTAAATCATCATTCATGATGACATTGATGCTACCATTTGCCAATTTGAATGGTTAGTGAATACAGTACTCGAATTGATTTGCACCAGTGACACTTGTGTATTGTCCTATACAACATTTTATGGCCAAGCATTTTTCACCCCAGCCATCATCAGCAAAATATTCTACAATATATTTCCGAACACTTTCTTTGCAAACAATCAATTTCTCAACATCAGTTTCCTCAGGCATGTCATGCAGGGTTATTACTGGGAATTAAATCTAGGCAGCTTTATGATGTATGTATAGCCACGTGCCATAAAAAAGCAAATGCTCCTTCCACTAGTGATATAAACTTTTTAAATAAATATGGCATTTGTAATGGAGCAATGCATCATAATACATTTTATTGCTGTGGAGGTTATGAGATGCCGACAGTTCAGCTGTATTTTTAAGGCCAATTTTTAAAACGCCCCAACACATAATCTTGTACAGGCACATTTACATCACACTGACATTGTGAATTGTAGCAGCTGTTTTTAACTTTTGATAAGTCAGTAGGGGTCTTCCCACAAAAACAATGCACCTGAGACAAATAGCTGCATTGGTGCCAGCAGGCTTCCTTCTGCACCACCGAACAAACAGCAGCATCTGCAAGGAAGAGTCTTGCTTCAATTATGCATGTGTTTAAATAAGGGGCCTGCAATTTGTCTCCATAGCTTGCATGTGTAAAGACAGCAAACTAGGTCACTACAAACTGTCATCAAAGTTTTCCTTTCATGTCAAACTAAACTTAACCTAAACCTAAAGATGGAAAATCATTTTTACAATACAGGCTGTTTGGTTCCACATAGCAACATAGGAAAACCGCACCAAAATTAAAGATTCAAGTCATACACTGGGGCCACCAGTTTTAAACCTGGACAGGATCTGAAAAACAAGTTAAACTGCAATATTTAGCAGCCAGCAATAAATGAAATAAATGTATTTGTTATACTGATCTCTTTATTATACCTTCAGTTCAGGAGGCTTTTGATTCTAAAAACTCTATTTATGAAACTATTCAGTTACATTTATGGCATACATATGGAACCTAAGTACACAAAGCTGTGTCATTGTAGTCATGTCCCCCAGAGGATCAAACACAGAGATTTGTCACACGTCCTTCACGGATTAAAATAAAGCTTAATATTCTGTGTTAAACTATAATATTTACTGTGTCCAATGTACTCTCAACCTAAAGTTGTCAAAAAAAATTCCATGGAAACCTGTTGCATTAAAAGTTGTACTACCTTTAATTGGAGACAGTAGATCAGTCAAGTTTACAGGATTTTCCAGTTTAAAGAATTCTTTATTCATTGTGAAGAACTTAGCTACACAGCTGTTGGAGACATTTTGTACCAAAATCAGTACAAAGAAAATAAGAAATAGGATCCTTCCACTAATATTGTCAAATTCTGAGTGTGTGAGGGTAGATGCTCTTTTTAATACTAATCTTTATTCACCATCATTACTCTTGTGAAAAGAAACACATTAGAATGTTGGGGGGGGTTTTAAATCTGAAATAATTAATGCTGGGAAATTAGTTTTCCTTTTTGGTCCTTCAAAAACTTAATGAGTTGACTGAACTCCAAAGAATTTTATTAATTCAACTCATCATTTCAAGCTAAACTATTTTTTATGAGTTGTGACATTAAAAACTACTTATCACAATTGAATTAGGTTGATGGATTTATAAATTATGGAAAGTTCTTCTGGAAAGGCAAAGCTGTTTCCCTCTGGGATTAATAAAGTTTTATGAATCTTTAATCTAGAAAATGCTAAACTTATACATTTACATTACGTTAATGAAAATATATTATACCACAGCATTACTGTACAAGGTTACAGTGTGTCAACAGAACAGACGTACAAATTAGCTTTATGGTTGTTTTTATGCCTTTACGTATTTACCGACCTTTGCCCTGTTTGCCTTCTCTGACTGCAGAGTAAAGAGCCTTTTGACTTTTACCTGCTTGTTTATGGCTTGGTTTTTGAGAATAAATGTTTGTGACTGCATTTAAAAAAAAACAATTCATGGTCCATCCCCAGAGGTCATGTCTTGTGTAAATACAGCAGTTTTGTTCCTCAGTTCTACAGACATTTGATGCTCATGCTTTCAGCTATTGTCTTGAACTAAGAAGTGAGTGTTTTGACAGGCTCATAATATATCTCACTGTAATGCCTGGCAGCGCTGATCAGCAATAAACTCGCTTGGATGTTTGCTGTAAGCTATTTTACAGCTCTTGATTTTGCTAATACATTTTTGAAGAAAATACACTGCCAGCATGCTGTTCCAACACTTTAATGTCTGGCAACAGAAAACTGAAGTATGCTAATGGTCTTTGATTTGTCCTGTGCTGTGATCTTGCTGTGATGAAGAGGACTGTGTGTAAATAATCCTAACAGCTAGACTCCAGTCCCAACAACGGTGACCATGTTTCCTTAGGTTAGGTGTAATATATGAAATGTCATAAAATGGTACAATGACAGATATTCAAATTCTTGCTAATGAAAATAAATAATAATTTGGGAGAACCAAGAGCAAAAATTCACAATGGTTTAAAAGGCATGTAAAGAAGTTGAGTTTGAATTTGAAGTAGTTTTGCTCCGATAACTAACCTTCACTATGACCTGAAAGATAAATCATGGTTTATTATAAGTTTATAATATCTACATATAACAGGACCTATTGCTGAAATTGCAAAATTAAATATCAATATATTAAAATATCAAAATAAAAGGAGCAAATTATGATATTTGCAAAACGTATTTTGCTGGGTTTGAAAAGTATCATTTCTAATTTCCTTCTAATTTAGGTGCTTTTAGGATAAAGGACTCACTCTCTCTAAGTGTTATAGAAATGATGGAGGAGGCTAAGCCTCAGGGCCTGATGATATCTGCAGAGGTATGATATGATTTTGTCCCAAGCATCTAAGAAATGTTCTTGGGTGCGTTTTTAGATATCAATTAATAACAGCCAGATTCCTACTTTTTAGAAATCATTTACTATACCTGTTTCAAAGATAAGGAATCTGAAGAGACCTAATGGGTTTTAAGCCAAAAGATTTTACATCTCACAGTATAAAAATGGTGGAGCAGATTAGGATGCAAAACTATTTTCTCTTTACAGATGTATGACTTGTATTTGGTCCCTTTCTTTTCAGCTTTATCCTCATCAGCTTGTCCCATGCATCTTAGCCTTTTTTAACTAAGATGGTAGAAGGATTTATAGACATGAGCAAATTTTAAGAGGAAAAATTGATCAGGAAATCGTTATTTTAAACCTGAATACATTCTAGGAAAGAAACTACTCTGCATTCTAGGAAGCCTAAGTGAAAAAAGTTGAATTGTATTGGTCCTTTAATTGCTTTGAATTGGTTGGTTTGAAAGCCAAAGTTTGCCATACAATATTATCAGTTTTTATAATAATTGTAATATAAAAAGTGATGGCATTGTTTGCAATTTCATGGATTCCTGCATAAATTGGCTACTAAATTTGATCAACACTTCACCAAAGTCAGTAACAGAATCAACTTTTAACCGGTAGTGTGTAATATATGTACAACATTAATTAGTACCTAATTATTGTGGATTTTTAACTTATTTCTTTGCGGTTTTTGATATAAATCAAGGCTTAATGGCATTTGTCACTATTATGAGAGTTCACTCCTTTTTCACTTGAAAAGCTTCTCAGCATCTATATTTGCTATCATTTATGTGCTGTGTATGTGTATGTGTGCAATGTTAAGGTCTCCCTTGCAATTAACTACCATCTGATGTTGCATCAACTACCAAGAATTTACATGGACCCAGGAGATAGTGAAAGGAGAAAACAGAGCCCCCAGACTATGATGCCATAAAGAGTTTTTTTTCCAAGGCAATGAAAGAGTTGATATATGCTACTTGAAGAACCTGAAGACCACTAAATCTTTCGTGGAACTGTTAACCACCTTGCAGCAGGCATGCTGCCACACTAATTCTTCCTCTGTGGAAAAATAAAAGAAGGAACATTAAACTGTCTGCTATTATTAGCTTTCAGCCTACTAAGGTTCTGACATGAACCATATTCATGTCACACCCATGCTAACAGGAAAACTTTAAATAAAAGTGCCTAGACTAGGACTTACAGTAGTTCAACTTCTTAACCCTCCACTCCTTAGCAGAAATATACTGTAAAGTTCTAAATGAAATAAGATACCTTTTTTCATAATCAAAAACACTCTAAGAGTCTAAGATGTACATCCTTTATGGTTGGTAATCAATGCAACAAAAATGATTGTTAATCATATTGGCAAAGGTTAGACAAGTCTTGGTATGTTTTATTTGAGGACTTTATTAAGACATGTTGCTGGAATTAAATTTAATTCAACAAATATATAAAAAAAAAAAAATTCTGTTTCATTATTTGATATCCTGTCTTTGAACTATTTATAATCTTCTTTTCCTTTCGGCTGCTCCCTTTCAGGGGTCGCCACAGCGAATCATGTGCCTCCATCTAACTCTGTCCTCTGCATCCTCTTCACTCACACCAACTAACTTCATGTCCTCCCTCACTACATCCATAAATCTCCTCTTTGTTCTTCCTCTAGACCTCCTGCCTGGCAGCTCCAACCTCAGCATCCTTCTACCGATATATTCACAGTTTCTCCTCTGAACATGTCCAAACCACCTCAATCTGGCCTCTCTGACTTTATCTCCACAACATCTAACATGAGCTGTCCCTCTAATGTCCTCATTCCTGATCCTGTCCATCCTCGTCACTCCCAAAGAGAACCTCAACATCTTAAGCTCTGCTACCTCCAGCTCTGCCTCCTGTCTTTTCTTCAGTGCCACTGTCTCTAAGCCGAACAACATCGCTGGTCTCACCACCGTCTTGAACACCTTTCCTTTCATTCTCGCTGATACTCTTTTATCACACAACACACCTGACACTTTTCTCCACCCGTTCCAACCTGCCTGCACTCGCCTCTTCACCTCTTTTCCACACTCACCGTTGCTCTGAACCGTTGACCCTAAGTACTTAAAGTCCTGCACCTTCTTCACCTCTGCTCCCTGTAACCTCACCATTCCACCTGGGTCCCTCTCATTGACACACATGTATTCTGTCTTGCTGCGGCTAAGCTTCATTCCTCTGTTTTCCAGAGCAGACCTCCACCTCTCTAGATTTTCCTCCACCTGCTCCCTGCTCTCACTACAAATAACAATGTCATCTGCAAACATCATAGTCCAGGGAGATTCTTGTCTAACCTCATCTGTCAGTCTGTCCATCACCAGAGCAAACAAGAAGGGGCTC
The DNA here is from genome assembly GCF_033026475.1 of Channa argus. Lineage (NCBI taxonomy): Eukaryota > Metazoa > Chordata > Actinopteri > Anabantiformes > Channidae > Channa > Channa argus. The sequence continues at coordinate 20,907,044 of NC_090213.1, read as the reverse complement.
AAAGCCGATCCTTGATGCAGACCCACCTCCACCTTGAACTCCTCTGTCACACCTACAGCACCTCACCACGGTCTTACTGCTTTCATACATGTCCTGCACCACTCTAACATACTTCTCTGCCACTCCAGACGTCCTCATACAATACCACAGCTCCTCTCTCGGCACCCTGTCATACGCTTTTTCTAAATCTACGAAGACACAATGCAACTCCCTATGACCTTCTCTGTACTTCTCCATCAGCATCCTCAAAGCAAATACTGCATCTGTTGGACTCTTTCTAGGCATGAAACCATATTGCTGCACATAAATGTTCACCTCTGCCCTTAGCCGAGCTTCCACTACTCTTTCCAACAACTTCATTGTGCGACTCATCAGCTTTATTCCTCTGTAGTTGCCACAGCTCTGCACATCTCCCTTGTTCTTAAAAATTGGTACCAGTACACTTTTCCTCCAGTCCTCAGAATCCTCTCACTCTCCAAGATCTTGTTAAACAAACTAGTCAAAAACTCTACTGCCACCTCTCCTAGGCATTTCCATACCTCCACAGGTATGTCATCAGGACCAACTGCCTTTCCGCTCTTCATCCTCTTCAATGTCCTCCTCACTTCACTCTTACTAATCTTTGCTACTTCCTGCTCCACACCAGTCACCTCTTCTACTCTTCGTTCCCTTTCATTTTCCTCGTTCATCAACTCTTCAAAGTATTCCTTCCATCTTCCCATCACACTCCTGGCACCTGTCAATACATTTCCATTCCTTATCTTTAATCACACTAACCTGCTGCACATCCTTCCCATCTCTATCTCTTTGTCTGGCCAACCTGTACAAATCCACCTCTCCCTCTTTAGTGTCCAACCTAGCATACAAGTCCTCATATACTCTTTGTTTGGCCTTTGCCACCTCTATCTTCACCTTATGCTGTATCTCCCTGTACTCCTGTCTACTCTCTTCAGTCCTCTCAGTGTCCCACTTCTTCTTAGCTAACCTCTTTCTCTGTATACACTCCTGAACTTCCTCGTTCCACCACCAAGTCTCCTTGTCCGCTTTCCTCTTTCCAGATGACACACCGAGTACCCTCCTACCTGTCTCCCTGATCAAATTAGCTGTAGTAGTCCAGTCATCTGGAAGCACCTCCAAACCACCCAGAGTCTGTCTCAGCTCCTCCCTGAAAACTAAACGACATTCTTCCTTTTTCAACTTCCACCACTTCGTCCTCTGCTCTGCCTTAGTCCTCCTTATCTTCCTCACCACCAGCATCATTTTACACACCACCATCCTGTGTTGTCTGGCTACACTCTCCCCTACCAATGCTTTACAGTCACTGATCTCTCTCAGATTACAACGTCTACACAAGATGTAGTCTACCTGAGTGCTTCTCCCTCCGCTCTTGTACGTCACCCTATGTTCCTGCCTCTTCTGAAAGAAAGTGTTTACTACAGCCATTTCCATCCTCTTTGCAAAGTCAACCACCATCTGTCCTTCTGCGTTCCTGTCCTGAACACCAAACCTGCCCATAACAGTCTCATCACCTCTGTTCCCTTCACCTACATGCCCATTGAAATCTGCACCAATGACAACTCTCTCACCTCCGGGGATGCTCTGCATCACTTCATCTAACTCACTCCAGAATTTCTCCTTCTCTTCTAACTCACATCCTACCTGTGGGGCATAACCACTCACAACATTGAACATCACCCCTTCAACTTCCAGCTTCAGACTCATCAACCTACTCTTTTCACCTCTAGAACATTCCTCACAAAATCCTCTTTCAATATAACTCCTACTCCATTTCTCTTCCTATCTGACCCATGGTAAAACAACTTGAACCCTGCTCCTAAGCTTCTAGCCTTGCTACCTTTCTACCTGGTCTCCTGGACACACAGTATGCCCACCTTCCTTCTCTGCATCATGTCGATCAACTCCCTAGCCTTCCCTGTCATAGTACCAACATTCAAAGTCCCTACTGTCAGTCCTACATTCTTAGCTTTCCTCTTCTCTCTCTGCCTACGAACACACCTTCCTCCTCTTCTTCTTCGTCTTCGACCAACAGTAGTCCAATTTCCACCGGTACCCTGTAGGTCAACAGCACCGGTGGCGGTCGTTGTTAACCCGGGCCCCGACCGATCCGGTATGGAAGTCTTTGTCACGATTCGCATGTTTGATTTGGCATGTGTTTTACGTCGGATGCCCTTCCTGCCACAACCCTCTGCATTTATCCAGACTTGGGACTGGCACAAGAAGACACTGGCTTGTGCCCCCTTGCGGTTGCATTTTTGAACCATTTATAATGAAAATTTGTTTTCAAAGGATTTGCAAATCACTGCATTCTCTTTGGATTTACGATTAGAACTATCCTGGAAAAGATGTTTCTCTAGGATCAGTACCCACAAGTCAGACTGTTGTTGTATTAGGCAACTTCCAGGTGTAATTGTATGTTATCACAGTTAACCTCCGAAACTACCCTAATAATTAAAATGAATACAAAATAAAAACACCATGGATTTCAGAGCATAAACAGAAAAAAATAAATAAATAAAAACAAAAAACACTTATTAGACAACATCATCTTCTACTAACCATACTCCACAAGGGAGAAGTTCAGATTTCTACGGTTCTTAAAAATTATGTTTCTTAGATGTAGCTTAGGTTTAAGTGGCAAGTTTTCAATTTAAATCATCAATAACACTAACAGGAACTAAAAGTTCTGTAATTTATGAAACTCATTACATCAAGTCTCCCAAATGGTCTATTCTGCAATCTTTGGCGTAAAGACTGCAGTGTGTCATGTTATTGGTTATTATCTTGACCTTTTTCATCTTTGCTCCAGATCTCCCATCTGTTGTGGTTTAGTCTTCAATTTGGTAGTTTTCCAGTGCTGCCTCCCTTCCAGTCTCAGTTCACCTGTGGTTTAATCACCTTGGACCTTTGTGCTTATCCCTTGCCAAATTGTTAAATTGCTCCACATATTGTTTCTTTGAATCTCTGTCCGCCTTCCTCGGACTTCTTTCCCAACCTAGCTGCTGCCTCTTGCCTAGCAGACTTGCCATCCTCTGACCTAACCCAGTCTCCAGAGGCACGACCATTCTGTCACCTGCTTTCCAGGGAGGACCTCAAAATCTTCCACACATTTGGATCTCAAGATTTAGGTAACCCCAGTTAGTCCTGTCAAAGGTCCTTCACTAGACACCAACCTTAATATTTCTTTTTAACTTATCTCTGCTACCTGTGCTTACTAGGTCCATCCTTTGACCTTATCATATCATTGTGTCGATAGAATGCAAAATTACTGAGCTATCACAGTTGGAGTGTGTCCATGTCTTTATGTGGTTGGAAAGTAAATTTTGGAAGCTTCTGATTCGACAGATACAAATATGTACCTTTTATGTAACAAATAATTAGAGACCCCATATGTTTTAATATTTACTTTATTTCCTTTTTTTGCAATTTTCAAGTAAATGTTTGACTGTCTTTCCCATTCTCTTCAAAAAGTTAAGTGATAAGGAACAAATCCAGGAAATCAAAGTATAGTAGTAGAAAGCCTTCATCCTGATGCATGCAGGCCACCAAGAGTACATGTGTACTTCATCCCTCTGTAGGAGACCTAGATAAGCCTATCTGGAAGACAGCTCACAGACCCCCCAAATGGGGATCACAGAGCTAAATATTTTGCTGATTGTTTTTATTTGGGGAAATAGGCTTGAAGGCCTGCTTTTTGCTTACAGCCCTGAGCTAATTCCAATTCATTTCCATCTGTGAGCCCCACATTATAGGACAAAAGTCCTGCATGTGACTGCTCCACATGGGTATTTATATACACCAGAGGGAACTGATGGATGAACTTCAGATGTGCTACCCAAGAGGGGATGTTTCCATTTCAAGACTGGGATGAAATGCTCTGTTTCCTGGGATTAGGAAAATCTAAGGTGCCTGTGTTGCCATTTTTATTTGATTACCTCATCTGAAATTTGTGCTATTATTCCTGTCCTCTTCACATTTGAAACACAGAAAATAAATCAACATCATACAAAATATACACAAGTGAGCAAATGTTTAAACACACTCATTCAGCAGGATTCAGCAGCTGCAGACAATTATTTTTCCATCACATCATAAGGCTGGAAAGTATGGTTTGGAGATAGACCAGAGTATAAAAAATACAGGGTGCAGTACTACACACATTGGTTCTCTTTATCCTTCTATTATTCTGACAACACAAACTTTACTTTTGCATCTTTTACACTTAAAACTGCTCTGGTCCACTTTTTTGTGTTTTATCTCCTATTCTATGTGTAGCATTTCACAGCACATTTAGCACACAGAGAAGATAAATGGTAAATAGTCTGCACTTATATAATAGTTTTCTACCTGTTTGGTACACAAAGGACTTTCCACTGAAGTACGAGAAGTAAAGCCTCTCCTGAGCCTTCTTGGTGAGGAACGAAATTTTCTGCTACCACTGGAGCTTTTGGGTGATGGTGGTCCCCAGGAAGCAAAAAGACTTGACAGAGGTCACCGTAGTGCCACAGAGGATGATGGGGAAGGGGGGTTGGGTCCTTCTTGAAATCCACTATCATCTCCACTGTCTTGGGAGCATTGAGTTCCAGGTTGTTTATGCTGCACCATGACACCAGACGGTCCGTCTCACTCCTGTAGGCTGACTCGTCTTCATGAGAGATGAGACCGATTACGGTGGTGTCATCTGGAGTTTGACAGACTCGTGTTCAGACGTGCAGCTGTTGGTATACAGGGAGAATGACAGAAGTGCGGATCCAGTGTTGATGGTTCAGGAGTCAGAGACACGCTTCCCCAGCCTCATGAGCTATACCATAATTTTGTTGAGAGTAGTTTTCGCTTAACTTTTAGCAGCTATGACTTCATGACTTTCTTTACAAATAAAACTATAACGTTCATATTGGATATCATCAATCTATCTTTAGAAACAGGCTTTGTACCAAAGGCCTATAAGGTATCTTTAACCAAACTGCTACTTATAAAACCTTGTCTTGAACCCAGTGTTTTAGCCAGTTACAGAAGACTATCCAATCTCCCCTTTATTTCTAGAATCCTTGTTGCAACGCAATTATGCAACCACCTGTACTGGAATAACTTGTTTGAAGGCTTTCGTCAGTAAACCAACGATCCATCTTCTCTAGTCTTCAGTTAATGCACTGGTCTTTATACTTGTTCTCTTAGATCTTAATGCTGCATTTGACACCATTAATCACAACATTACAGAGACTGGAACGTTTAATTGGAGTTAAAGGAACTGCACTACGTTGGTTTAAATCTTTTTTGTCAAAAAGATTTCAATTTTGTTCATGTTAACGATTAATCTTCCACACAAACAAGTTAATTATTGGTTTCCGCAAGATTCTGTGTTAGGACCACTTTTCACTTTATATAGCAACCCGATTTCTCTACACAAGAATTACTTCTTCAGACATGACATACGCTTGTATTACACAAGCACCCACTCTTCTAAAACATATAACTAGCTAACTAATTAACTAATTCAAAATTAATTCTAGTTTAGCAGTTATATGTTAGCAATGGCTTCTCTGTCTCCCTCTGTCTATCCTTTTATCACTTGCTCAGTGTGTTTCATGTTTAGTTTTTCCTATGCCTTCTTTAGTGATAATGGCATTTGTAACAAGTATAAAGTTTGACTCGGGGCTCACGGAATTGGAAGCGTGGTTCTTCACCATGGAAAATAATCCATCTATTCAGATCCCGGTAGCTGGTGCGGACCGACTTAGCATAGCCCCTGTTAGCTGTCCCCCAGAAGTTCCCGAGAAGCTGGGAAGCCAGTCCAGCTGGCTGAGGGTTCATAAGAGATCTAAAGCTAAACGGACGCCCAAAGTTCATCACAAGTCGGTTCAGCTTTCAAATCAGTTTTTCCTCAATGAGAAACCAACTCAGAAACAGACTCATGTGGTGATACATGTATTCTGCGGCCATGGCGGGCGACGTTGAATCATATTTGAAACTCCTGGCTAAACAGTAATATTATTATTCACACGTTAGTTAAAATTGGAGGTAACTAAAATTAATGCTGAATCGGTGTGTAACTTATTAAATATCATATCTCTCTTCTAAATTTCTGTTAGTAAATGACTTAATAATCGATCATCAATTTGATTTATCTTGTCTTACTTAAACTTGGTTGTAGCAGGAAGACTATTTCAGTCTAAATGAGTCAACCCCCAAGTCACATTAATTATTAGATTCCTAGAAGCACATCACAAGGTGGAGGAGTAGTGGCACAGGAAGGCAGAGCAGTAGTCCACCAATCCTGCAGTTGTTGTTTTGATCCCTGGCTCCTCTAGACAAGTGTCCTTGAGAAAGACACTGAACCCCAAATTAGTTGCTCCAAATTTCCTATCCAATTTAGTGCTTAGTACAGATAAGGTCATCATAGTGGGTTACTTTCATTCATGTAGATGCTGACGGTAAATGCAACCGCAAGGGGGCACAAGCCAGTGTCTTTTTGGGCCAATCCCAAGTCTGGATGAATTCAGAGGGTTGTGCCAAGAAGGGCATCTGACGTAAAACAAATTAAAAATGCAAATCATGACAATGACTTCCATATTGGATTGGTTGGGGCCCGGGTTAACAACGATCGCCACTGGTGCTGTTGACCTACAGGGTACCGGTGGAAATTGGACTACTGTTGGTCGAGGTCGACAAAGGAGAGGAGGAAGGTGTGTTTGTAGGCAGAGAGAGAAGAGGAAAGCTAAGAATGTAGGACTGAAAGTAGGGACTTTCAAAGTTGGGACTATGACAGGGAAGGCTAGAGAGTTGATTGAACATCATGTCACCTTCCTTCTCTGCATCATGTCAATGTTGTGAGTGGTTATGCCCCACAGGTAGGACGTCAGTTTGAAGAAAAGGAGAAATTCTGGAGTGAGTTGGATGAAGTGAGAAGTGAGAGAGTAGTGATTGGTGCAGATTTCAATGGACATGTAGGTGAAGGGAACAGAGGTGATGAGAATGTGATGGAAGTTGAAAAAGGAAGAATGTTGTGTAGTTTTCAGGGAGGAGCTGAGACAGACTCTGGGTGGTCAGAAAGTGCTAGAGATGGGAAGGATGTGCAGCAGGTTAGGGTGTTTAAAGATAAGGATGGAAATGTGCCAGAGGTTTGATGGAAAGATGGAAGGAAAACTTTGAAGAGTTGATGAATGAGGAAAACGAAAGGGAACGAGGAGTAGAAGAGGTGACTGGTGTGGAGCAGGAAGTAGCAAAGATTAGTAAGAGTGAAGTGAGGAGGGTGTTGAAGAGGATGAAGAGTGGAAAGGCAGTTGGTCCCGATGACAAACCTGTGGAGGTATGGAAGTGTCTAGGAGAGGTGGCAGTAGAGTTTCTGACTAGTTTGTTTAACAAGATCTTGGAGAGTGAGAGGATGCTGAGGACTGGCGGAGAAGTGTACTGGTGCCAATGTTTAAGAACAAGGGAGATGTGCAGAGCTGTGGCAACTAGATAGGACTAAAGCTGATGAGTCACACAATGAAGTTGTGGGAAAGAGTAGTGGAAGCTCGGCTAAGGGCAGAGGTGAACATTTATGTGCAGCAATATGGTTTCATGCCTAGAAAGAGTCCAACAGATGCAGTTTTTGCTTTGAGGATGCTGATGGAGAAGTACAGAGAAGGTCATAGGGAGTTGCATTGTGTCTTCGTAGATTTAGAAAAAGCGTATGACAGGGTGCCGAGAGAGGAGCTGTGGTATTGTATGAGGACATCTGGAGTGGCAGAGAAGTATGTTAGAGTGGTGCAGGACATGTATGAGAGCTGTAAGACAGTGGTGAGGTGCTGTAGGTGTAACAGAGGAGTTCAAGGTGGAGGTGGGTCTGCATCAAGGATCAGGTGGAGGAAAGTCTAGAGAGGTGGAGGTCTGCTCTGGAAAACAGAGGAATGAAGCTTAGCCGCAGTAAGACAGAATACATGTGTGTGAATGAGAGGGACCCAGGTGGAATGGTGAGGTTACAGGGAGCAGAGGTGAAGAAGGTGCAGGACTTTAAGTACTTAGGGTCAACGGTTCAGAGCAACGGAGAGTCTGGAAAAGAGGTGAAGAGGTGAGTGGAGGCAGGTTGGAACGGGTGGAGAAAAGTGTCAGGTGTGTTGTGTGATAAAAGAGTATCAGCGAGAATGAAAGGAAAGGTGTTCAAGACGGTGGTGAGACCAGCGATGTTGTTCGGCTTAGAGACAGTGGCACTGAAGAAAAGACAGGAGGCAGAGCTGGAGGTAGCAGAGCTTAAGATGTTGAGGTTCTGTTTGGGAGTGACGAGAATGGACAGGATCAGAAATGAGGACATCAGAGGGACAGCTCATGTTAGATGTTGTGGAGATAAAGTCAGAGAGGCCAGATTGAGGTGGTTTGGACATGTTCAGAGGGGAAACTGTGAATATATCAGTAGAAGGATGCTGAGGTTGGAGCTGACAGGCAGGAGGTCTAGAGGAAGAACAAAGAGGAGATTTATGGATGTAGTGAGGGAGGACATGAAGTTAGTGGGTGTGAGAGAAGAGGATGCAGAGGACAGAGGTAGATGGAGGCACATGATTCACTGTAGCGACCCCTGAAAGGGAGCAGCCCAAAGGAAAAGAAAAAGAAGATGCTGACAGTAACTGCCTTAACTGTGTTTCATTCATTATTAGATTCAATTGTTTTTTCCCCAAAATGTAAATAAACCCAGTTAATGTTTAAGTCACACCCTTGACCTTGTCCTTACATATGGAATTGAAAATGATAATTTATTTCCTCATAATTTTTTTCCAACTATTTTCTAATAACATTTGATTTAACAATAATACAGCAGTTAGAAAAAACCACTACTCCGTTTCTGTCTCTGTCTCCCTCTCTTACTCAAACAAACAGTCAACTAGTACTACAGCCACTACAACAAATCCTCAGTTATACACACACACCGAGCAGCCATCTCACTCACACACACACACACACACACACACACACACACACACACACCAGGTCAGGTGGTAAGTAATTTTCCTTTAATTAACTTCTAGTGAGCATTGAATCAACCCACTGTATGTCTGTATCCCCTGACACCATGGTCTTCATCACAGGCTTATTCACACTTCACTTCACAAGTCCCAGCTATTTCTAATCACCATAATCCATATTCTAATATAAAATGTCTCTAATACTATGCAAAACAACAACCCATAAACTGTGCAATAATAAAAAAAAAAACTCGCACTGACACTAAAGTCATGATTATGAACATTCTCATAATATTGAAAACATGCAAAGATTAGAAATACATAGAACTGGTTTTAATAACATTTCTGAGCCTGTACTTTTTCCCTTTTTACTTGGTTATTTAAGTTGAATCAGTACTGAATGAGTACTTCAGGCTGCTTCAAGCGCGACTGTGGTGCAGGAAGGTGGAGCAGTCCTCCACCAATCTCGTAGTTGCTGGTCAGGTCCCCGGCTCCTCTTTTCACATGTTGAAGTATCCTTGAGCAAGACACTAAACCCAAACTTAGTTGATCCCGGTGAGTGTTTGGCCAGCTGCATAGCAGCTCCCCCATCGGTGTGTGTGTGATTGTGAGTGCGAATGGGTGAATAAAAAGCAGTGTAATGCTGCCAACAGGTAGAAAAGCGTTATATAATATATTATATATATATACCATTTACATATACTGTATGAATGCTAAGACATGTCTACTTCTATCTATTCTGAATCTGTGTACTTTTGCCAACTCTTTGTAAATGTGAAGACAATGAAAGAGGATAGTTGTGCACCGCAATCACTGTTGTGTTATTAAAATAAACTTTAACTGTAAACTGAAATACAGTAAATATCTAGTTTTATTTACTGCAGAAAATCAAAGACCAAATTGTATTTAAATACAAGTAAAGTCACTACAACTGGCTTTAGTATCAGGTAGCTTTCAAACACATCACATCAAAACCACAAACTAATTTTTCTTTAATGACTAGATCACATATAGCAAAGATTTCCAATGTCTTCTGAACAAGTCATGTCAGCAGTGCTCTTTCACCACCTTGTCACCCTCAATAAGCCTGGCCCTGCCAGGGATGTGAGTAATTGTCACAGTATTGACAACATGCAAAACCGCAGAAAAGTGTCAGGAAGCAAATTCAATTAATGCATTCTGAAGTTACTATATTATTATGCATGAAGAGCGATGTAGCCTTGGCTCAGTAAGACCTTATGCAGCACTAAGACTGACCCAAGCAGAGAAAGGAGCAGTAAAGTTCCAGTACAGCTACTGCATGACAACTATATCCCTCTTGTCCATTTTATTTTTTGGGATATTTTTTGGGATAAAGTATACATAATTGATGACCGATAATTTGGAGTTCAATAGATGATCAAAATAAAGAGAAAAGATCAAATAAGTAATGAAATACAGATGGGGTAATAGGTGTAAGCTACATTGTCATTTAGGCATAATGCATAACTATTAAAAGGTACATTGAATTGCATCGTAAAAGGAGTAAAAAATACTGTGTCTCAGACCATAACAGTGTTTTGACGCTTGCATTTACATTTGACATTTCCACCAGTGTAATAATAGTGTACAAAGGATGAAGAGAACTACTGACATTTATGGTTATAAAAAGAGTGGTGGGCAATGCTCTTTATGTGTTGGGAAGGGAGTTGACTATGCATTGCTTTGAAGTGGCCAGGTAAATAAAAGGCAAATTGAAAAATAATAGGTGAAGGGAAGAGAACAAAAGAATGACATTCTGTTAGTTGCAAATAGTAAAAGACATTTGTAATCCCTGTTATCACCAACCGGATAAAAAGGTATATCAGGCAGCATGCATGACCTGCCTGACAACTTGGAGGGCTTATAGTATGCCCTTCAAGAGTTCAAGGCATAACACAGGAAGGAGTTTTTTCAATTTTACTCTTACATACGCTCTAAGAAAACCCTGCTTCCTGACACACCTAGGAAAATTATTTTCAGAACCATCATACATAATTTCTATTGAAATAACCCTTAATCGCATAGGAAAACCTTCTGCCTGGACAGAAATTAAGGATTATTATTGATATTTCCATGCGATTACTTAATCATACAAATCAAAATACATAACCCTCAAGATAAACAAAGACATTTTAAAGACACTCCCATGTGCAGTTTTTCATATTTACATTTAGCAGAGGCTTTTATCCAAAGCAACTTACAAGCATAAATCTAAGTGAAGTAGAAAAACATCAAAAAAAAATTGTTATCATTAAAGAGATGCAAGTGCAAGAAAGAACAGAAATGAAGTTTTTATTTATTTTTCTATTTAAATAGATTTAAGTGCATAAGAAGATGCGAAAGAGTTTTGTTTTCAGCTGTTTTTTGAATATTGGGAGTGAGTTTGCTGAGCATGCAGAGTTTGGTAGCTCGTTCCACCATCGTGGGACCATTGCGCTGAAGAGTTGTGCTTGGTGTCTTCTGTATGGTGCTGGGAACACCAGAAGTCGTTTGCTGGCAGACCACAGCAGACGGCAAAGAATTGTAGACCTGCAAGAGGGAAATGAGGTAAGCAGGGGCTGTTGAGTTGATCACTCTGTAGGCAAGAGAGCTTTAAACCTGATGAAGAAACTACAGGAAGCCAGTGTAGAGATGAGGTGTGACATGAGTCCTTGTTGGCTGAATAAAAATGAGGCATGCTGCCGCGTTTTGGATCATCTGCAAGGGTTTGATTGTGGATACCAGTAACCCCATTATCAAAGCGTTGCAGTATTCACGACCAGCAATGAGTTGGGTTGTATATTCCGTGAGGTAGGATTCTGAATGTGGCTACATACAGAGTCCATGGTTTAAAGTTTCCAAGTCGATAACAAAGAGTCAATGGGAGGTTGTACTCACTAATATAGAGCGGTACTCAGAGGCAGGTCAATAAACATAACGTGGTCTGAACCCTGTAAAGCAATAAAGAGTTTTCATGAAAGCTTGAAAGTTGCGGTGAACAAGAGCAGACATTCTGGCAGCTTGTTAAAGGAACTGAGGAGGTATATAAGCAAAGTGGTGAAACCATGTGAAATTGTTTAACGGCAATTAGTAAAGCTGTAAGAAGGGAAACAGGTCGGTAATTCTCCACAACTGAGGGATCAGGGGAAGGCTTCTTGAGCAGTGGGGTAATCGGGGCCTGCTTTGACTGAGCTCAGAAAAGTGAGAAATGTGTTAATGATTTGTGTAATAGCTGGCACTGCAGGTGCAACTGCTTGAAGGAGAGTGCAAGGGATCGCATTCAATTGAATTCAACTCTATTTATGTTGCGCCAATTCACAACAAAGTAATCTCAAGGCACTTTACAGAATAAAGTCGCATAGAGAGAACCCAACAATTCCCCGTTGAGCAAGCCATAGGCAACAGTGGAGAGGAAAAACTCCCTTTAACAGAAGAAACCTCCAGCAGAACCAGGCTCAGGGTGGACGGTCATCTGCCTTGACCGGTTGGGGTGAGTGGAAAGTGAAGAGAGAAAAGAAAAAAGCCACAAAAAAACATCCGGCAGGTTGGTAGGACCAGTAGCTGCACACTGGAAAACAGCTTCAAAGCCGGGGAGACCTGCAGAGAGGGACAGAGAGAAGGAGACAGAAGGTGAAAGACAACTACGGGAGAAAACACACAGATTTAAAGTCATACAGTAGTGACAACTGTGGGGTAAAGCAGTCTAAACCTATAGCAGCATGACTAAATATAAGCTTTATCAAAGAGGAAGGTTTTGAGCTTAGACTTAAGTAGAGAGGGTATCTGCTTCCTGAATCTGAACTGGGAGCTGGTTCCACAGGAAATATGATCTCTCTTGCTAGTTCCAGTCAGCACTCTTGCTGCAGCATTTTGGATTAATTGCAGGCTCTTTAGGGAGTTACTGGGGCATCCTGAAAGTAGGGAATTACAGTAGTCCAACCTAGAAGCAACAAATGCATGGACTAGTTTTTCGGCATCACTTTGAGACAGGATGATCCTAATTTTGGCAATGTTCCTTAGGTAGAAGAAGGCTGTTCTAGAGATTTGGATCCAAAGAACAGGTGGCCGGATGGTTAGAGGGGAGGAGGGTTGATACGTCGTCTTCAGTCAGAGTTGAAAATAATGAGAGCAATGCAATGTTGGAAGAAGTTAGCAGGATGTCATCATCTGGAGGAGAGAACTGTGAGCTGATGGCCGCTACCTTATTAGTAAAGAAGCCAACAAAGTAGTCAGCAGTGAGAGAGGTAGATGGCAGAGGTGGATGTGGGTAGATGAGTGATTTGAAAGTGGAGAACAGCTTTCTGGTGTCCGAGGCATTGCTGAGCTTCTCATGGTATTATTCAATCTTTGCCCTGGTGATACTGTGAGAAAAAGATCCAAGCAGATCCCGATACTCAAGAGGAGATGAAAGTGCACAATGAAAGTGTATTGCAAAGGTTGTCTCTGGCTGGAACTGCATCAAGGATAGAGAGGTCCCGTGTTGAGGGCAGAGTTGTGGAGACCCAGCTAAGAGAATCAGTCCGGGTTGAGAGACCTGAGGTTACAACGGAATGTTACAAGTATGGAAGGGAAATGCGAAGGTCTAGGAGGAATGGAGACCAGATTCAGTTCAAATGTGTGTAGAAGAGCAGACGATCAGAGGAGTGCCATCTTAAGGGAAGTGGGACAGCAACATGTCAAGCTCATCGCAGAAGTTCTCCAGCTGGCCCCGTAGTCAATATATCCCAATCACCTGGACTGTAATCGGTGTTGTGATCCTAATGGCATGATATTCCAGAGATGACAGATTGTTGAAGGTTGCTGTCAGGGAAAACTTCCAGGTGTCATTGATGAGAAGTCCATTCCCACCCCTCCGGCCATGATGAGCAAGGAGTGTGAGAGAATTGGTAGAGAGTATTGCTGGGGTAGCCGTGATCCAGGTTTCTGTAAGAACAAGCAGGTGAACAGCTTACCGTGTAGCAAAAGCTGGAATGAAGTCTGCCTTGTTCACTGCAGACTGGCAGTTCCACAGGGCAAGAGAAAAAGAGGCCAGTGACAAAGTGGTCTGGGTGACAGTGCGCAGGTGAGAAAAATTACATCTTCTAGTAGAACGCCATGTCCTGCTGTCACAGTCCCTGTTTTTGGACTCTGGTTTTGTTTAACTTTTCTTCCTGTTGCTGGCTTTTATTTTGTTAATCCCCCTGCTCCACTTCCATTTTAGGTTCCTTAGCTTTTTGTTTCCCATTAACTCAGATTGTTTTCACCTGTGGCCCCTGGTATTTATACCCAGCTTTCCCCACTGCTAGATCATCTCTCCAGAGAACATACCTGTGGATTACCTCTTTGGACTTAACCCCTCTGATGCCCAGCCCCTTCCCTGTGTATTTTAGTGTGAGGTTTGCTTTCCTGTTTTTTTTTTTCTCAGTGTGTAGCTTGTTGTGTGTTTGTCTCTTTTAGTCTGACATTGCTTAATGTTTAGTTTGTCCCTGTATGCCTTCCCTTAGTGTCTTAGTCAATTTCCCTGCTCTGTTTTTTAGTTTCTTTTCCCTCCAGTGTGTTTTAGGTTCATGTTCCATTTTACTTTAGTTATTGCTACATGTGATTTTCTCGCCCTCCTTACGGAGTGATTTTTTCTGCTGCCTTTAATTTAAATAAACCTTAATTTACTATAACACTTTCCCTTGCCATCTCCTCCTTTTTGGGTCCTACCAAAATTAAAGAAACAGAGTGCAACACCTGCATCTGTGGAGGAGTACAGGGATCTGCTGTAAACACATAAAACAAAGAAAAAACCTTTCCGGAGTAGAAAGCGTTAATGTGAAGCAAAGTAGAGAAACAGAAGAATTAAAGTGCGGTTTAAATGTCCTCACTTTGTGGACTCTTGCAGAAAGACTCGCTAGTCTTAACACATTCCTTGTTCACACAACTAGGCTTCCACTGATGCTCCAGCCCAACAAGTGCCTCATCCTCTTAAAACCCAAGCTCTAATTTGTGTAAGTTTACATATATGTGGCCAAGAGGTCTCAGTTAAGTAGAATTAACTACTATGGAAATATAACCCAAAATGTGATGTACACTCATGTGGAAACCAGGTTCTAAGAGGTTGAATATGGTCTTAATTGGCTACAGCTGAAACAGCCCCCTCATTGAAACCAACCTAATTTGTTTGCCTTTGTTAGGTCAAAGCTGTGAACGCTCGGAGATTACTAAGCTAAAACTACCACCAATAAATGTCCACTTCACCAGAAGAGCATAACTTTATACCTACATTTCTTAACTCTATTAAAAACAGACTAAATCAGTAGACTCAAGAGAAATGACAGAAACTCAGCTAATCTGAAACCAACAAACACATTTCAAACAGCCCTTACTTTGAGTAGATCTCCTGGCCTAGTTTGGTGCTTGTTCTCTCTTTAGTTAAGTGGGGGCCTGTTGGCTTGATGGGCATCAGGAAAGCTGTTGATTATACCTTTGCTTAAAGATATCAGGAAGGGCATCCAGGGTAAAAACTCATTCCAAGGTAACGTGGGGGAACATGTTCCACTGTGGCTACCCCTGAAGGGACAAGCCAAAATTTGTTGAAAGCCATCTTTTAAGCATAAGAAGTATATTTTTAAAATATTTTAAATATATAAGTACAGCCCAGCAGCATCTTCCGTTTAGAAATAATTTTAATTGTTCTCTACTTGTTTTAAACCAGTAAAACATACTCTTGTGCAGTATATTTGTGCACCGAAGTAATCATTTGCAATTTAGGATTACTATCACTTGACAAAATAAAATTATCATAGTTCTTTAGAACTGCCTTGAATGGCTTAAAATAGCTGACAAAAATGACAGAATTTGTAAGTAGAACAATACAAACATGATTGTAACGACAATAAATTACACATTTGTGACATTGACTCAACAGGAAAATCTAAACTAAGCTTGGTTTCATGGAAGCCCAAACCCTGGGGAGTTCTATGTGCCATAATCCACGGCTTTTTAAATATATTCATAACTGGGCAGGACTGGAATCTTGATTGTATTTGCATATATATTTGCTATAGGATAGCGTGAGTGTCTTTAAAACACTAGACATGGCTGTGGTTGCATTATCAACCCTGTTCCAAACACAAGGACATCTTCCAACGAAAGGCTCTTTCTTTTTCTCTTCTTCTGTTGAGGGTGGAGAAAACATTTTTTATTTAATCTGGGTTTTTTGGGAAAAATACTCATTGCAAAAAACAATTGGTGAGTTTCTATGGGTTAAAATCTTTGTTTTTGTAACTAGTACATCCATGTAGTCATTGCCTATAGTTGTAGGAGGTTGTGCTCAAAAACCAGATCACAGTGCTTGTTAGTGTTGGATGGTTAAGTATGCTAAACCATGAAGTACAACTTTATGTCTTAGTTTTTAACTGTGACAAATCAGCACCTCCCTAGATACTGAATAACAGTTAATACCTTCAACATATAGCAGATAATCTTGCCAGTAGCTCAGTACTCTGACCTCCTCCTGTCACCTGCAGCATCAGCTGTCAGCTTGTTCTCAGTATAGCACATGAATGATTTGAAGAGTGAAGGATGCTGTTCCAGAGCACTAACAAAATCAAAGGTTGCCAGTACCTCGTTCAAAAATTGACAGCTACTGTATTGTCAGAAGTCACAATCAGCAAAATAAAGGGTGCAATTTCTGGATAAAACATAGTTTTACCAATTCATCACCTTTATAACAATGCTTTATAGCATTTATAACTAATGTCAGTTTTTAATCTATGAGATTGGACCCAAGTAAGGACAGCGAGAGGAGCGTGCTAAATAAAAGGTTTATTGAATAACGCAAAGTATGGGGAATGTGCAACTAAGAATCACAGAAGAGAGAACAAAACTAATCTGAACACAAACAGAAAACTGAGTCATTAACAAAACCAGAGTCAGACAAACTAAACAATAATATGGCTGGGAGAATAAGGGAAATTAAATAAGAGTGGCATAATATGTAAACATTTTTTAAATTATTTGTTGTATTTGTTAACAGAATTTGTGAATTTGTTGCTGGACATATTGGTTGGCATCCTAACAACTTCATACTACTCCCCATCTTCTGACACTTATTCATCTCCTTGACCTTAAAGATATCAGATATTGAAACTGAGACATTTTACCATTTCATGGAAAATATTAGCTCATTTTGAATTTGATGGCAGCAACACATCTCAAAAAATTTGAAAAAGGACAAAGATTACCATTGTGTAGCATCCCATCTTCTTTTAACAACTGTCTGTAAACCTCTTGGAAGTGAGGAGACCAGGTGCTGGAGTTTTAGGGAAGGACATTCTTGTCTGATGCAGCTGCTCAACAGCCCTGGGCCTTTGTTGCTAGACTTTTTGTTTTATGATGTGCAAATTTTTTTCTTTTGGTGAAAGTTCTGGACTGCAAGCAGGCCAGTTCAACACCCAGACTCCTTCTCCTGTGAAGCCATGCTGTTGCATTGCACACAGTTTATCATTGTCTTGCTGAAATATGCAAGGAATTCCCTGAAAATAAAATTGTCTGGATGGGAGCATATGTTGCAAAACCTGTTACAAAACCTTTTATGTACTTTTCAGCATTGACGGTGCCTTTCCAGATGTGTAATGGGCCTTGTCCCATGTGCACAGAGATTCCATCTGATTCTCTGAATCTTTTGATATTATATGCTGTAGATGGTGGGATCTTCAAAGTCTTTGCAATTTTAAGTTGAGGAACATCTTTCTGGAATCGTTCCAAAATTTTTCGAGGCAGTTATGTCACAGATTGGTGAACCTTTACCCATCTTTACATTTGAGAGGCTCCGCCTCTCTGAAATGCCCTTTTTATACCTTGTCATGTTATTGACCAATTGCCGGCTATATGTCAAAGTGTCTCTGGGCACGATGCTGAACCCCTAAAAGCCCATTCCCCTCCCCAGCTGTGCAGTGCTGGTCCAAGTCCGGTAGAAATTGGGGAGGGTTGTGTCAGGGAGGGCATCCGGCGTAAAAAAAAACTCTGCCAAATCAACATGCGGACATTGATCTGCTGTGGCGACCCTGAACTCACGGGACAAGCTGAAGGGACAAAAAAAACAAACAAACTGTGACCTTTGGCCAAAAACCTTGGTCTTCACACGCAGCAACTCTTTACATAGTAGAGGTGGCCTCTCCTGAAACTGAAAACATTTGGTAAACTTTTCAGTTTGATGCCACAGTGACAATTTTGATGTGAAAAATATACTATGATGACATTAACATGTCAAAATATTTTGGACTATTTTGTAAAGTTAGTGTTTTTACGGTCTTTCTTACATTATAGAAAAGATCTTTTACGACAGGGAAAATGTTGCTAACATGGTTATATTGTTAATATTTCAGTTTCACAATTAATACATTTCAAAATACATATACATGTACATATAAAATACACAACAAAACGCTAACACTATGTTAACAATAGTCATCAGCAACATGGTAAAAAAAACATACGCAGCTCATTTCGCAACCTACTGAGGGAGAATCAGCTCCGGTAGCTAAACATGTGCCTCATAACCTAAGGCTTCAAGTGTGTCAAAGCTGTCCCATGGAACCATTGTAGACAACTGGCATAGCAATATCTCACGCGTCGAAGTGTCCTTGAGCAAGACGCAGAACCCCAACTTCGTTGCTCCCAGTAACTGTAGGCTCCCTCATGAGTGTGATTGTGTGAATGGGTGAATAAGAAGCAGTGTAAAGCACTTTGAGTGCCAATAGGTAGAAAAGCGCTATATAATTGCAGACCATTTACAAATTTCTCTTTTTGGTTGTGTTGTGGCTTTTTGCAGCGTGTTTCTTAATACTGTACTGTGTTGCCAAATAGGTGAAGTTGTTTTTGTATATTTGCTTGTGCTTACTCAAACTGTAGTGCTTTGAGCTGTGAGGGCCAACATACAATAGAGATACTTTGTGCATATTCATCTAAGGATGTAATTCTTTGGTTCAAGGTCAATAACTGTAAGAAATGATGGACAAATGTAACTAAACTAAGCTCAAATTATTGTAAAACCTGGATTCTCCCTATTCATAAGCCATAGATCTATGTATGTTGTTTGGATGTTGGAGTTGTGTTAGTGCAGCAGACACTATTCAAGGTCCTCAAGGAGAAGTTCTTAATGGTATATGCGCTATGAAATTGTCTGATAGACTAGATAAAGGTTGATTTATCTTGCAGGCCCTGCAGGACTCCAGCAGAAAAATATCAGCGTAATTCTTCTGGATGTCCAAGCTGTCACTTTGGTAATAAGGGCCTGCCACACTCCAGAGTGAGGAGGCCCCTGTTTTGGAGCATTCCACATTCAAGGTCCATTAGCTTTGAGCAGCCCAGTGCTTCACTATACTATAATGTCCTTGAAAGAAAACGTCACAAAATATCCATTGCATATTAGGGCAATGGATACAGGGCTTTCCTTGAGACAAAGTTAGATAGTATTACAACATGACTGACCATTAATCTCAACAAGCATTGAAATGTTACACAAGGCCTTGTGTAGCATTTCAATGAGGGCCAGCCCTCATGAAGTGAAACATTCATTTGCTGGTTGAGTGCTAACTACGTTTAATGGGCCTGGTGACCACTACAGCAGTGAGGCAGAACTGAGAGCAATTCCAGAAGCTGTCTACAATCCATTGGAAATTCAATGTTGTTCCTGTAGAAAGTGGTTTATCTCCACCAAGTCTGAACTAGGTTAATACCAGACATTTCTGACTATAGGGTGAAAGGAAAAATCCACCTATCATCAATTTGTGATGTTCAGAGGGTCCCAGGAGTAATGAACTACTATAATGTACTTTTATTTAGGAAGAACCATGTTCCCTCAAGCTGTTCCATCTATGTCTACTTCAAGTATCATTTTCTTGCATATCTCAGAATGGGTTTTGTCAATCCCCAGTAAAAAGGCTTATCTCTGCTATACAGGTACTGGTCATATAATTAGAATATCTTCACAAATTTGATGCATTTCACTAAGTCCATTCGAGAAGTGAAACTTGTATAATGTATACATTCATTCCACACAGACTAATATATTTCAAGTGTTTATTTCTTTTAATTTTGATGATTATAACTGACACCTAATGAAAACCCCAAATTCAGTATCTTAGAAAATTTGAATATTACTTAAGACCAATATAAAGAAAGGATTTTTAGAAATCTTGGCCAACTGAAAAGTATGAGCATGTACAGAACTCAATACTTAGTTGGGGCTCATTTTGCCTGAAGTACTGCAGCAATGCGGCATGGCATTGGGTCTGGCATATTGCATCTTTCTCTAAACAATGCCCCATAGATTTTCTATGGCGTTAAGGTCAGGCGAGTTTGCTGGTCAATCAAGAACAGGGATACCATGGTCGTTAAACCAGGTACTGGTAGATTTGGCACTGTGTGCAGGTGCCAAGTCCTGTTGGAAAATGAAATCTGCATCTCCATACAGTTGGTCAGCAGCAGGAAGCATGAACTGCTCTAAAACATCCTGGTATACAGCTGCGTTGACCTTGGACTTTAGAAAACACAGTGGAGCAACACCAGCAGATGACATGGCACCAAGCCATCACTGACTGTGGAAACTTTACCCTGGACCTAAAGCAACGTGGATTCTGTGGCTCTCCTCTCTTCCTCCAGACTC
This sequence comes from Channa argus, assembly GCF_033026475.1. Classification (NCBI taxonomy): domain Eukaryota; kingdom Metazoa; phylum Chordata; class Actinopteri; order Anabantiformes; family Channidae; genus Channa; species Channa argus. The sequence goes on along the minus strand of NC_090213.1, from coordinate 20,886,455 downwards.
TGGGACCCTGATTTCCAAAGGAAATGCAAAATTGACTTTCCTCAGAGAACATAACTTTGGACCACTTAGCAGCAGTCCAGTCCTTTTTGTCTTTAGCCCAGGCAAGATGCTTCTGATGCTGTCTGTTGTTCAAGAGTGTCTCGACACAAGGAATGCGACAGCTGAAACCCAGGTCTTGCGTACGTCTGTGCGCAGTGGTTCTTGAAGCACTGACTCCAGCTGCAGTCCACTCTTTGTGAATCTCCCCCACATTTTTGAATGGGTTTCGTTAAACAATTCTCTCCAGGGGGCAGTTATCCCTATTGCTTGTACACTTTTTTCTACCACATCTTTTCCTTCCCTTCACCTCTCTATTAATGTGCTTGGACACAGAGCTCTGTGAACAGTCAGCCTCTTTTGCAATGACCTTTTGTGTCTTGGCCTCCTTGTGCAAAGTGTCAGTGGTCGTCTTTTGGACAACTGTCAAATCAGCAGTCTTCTCCATGATTGTGTAGCCTACAGAACTAGACTGAGAGACCATTTAAAGGCCTTTGCAGGTGTTTTGAGTTAATTAGGTGATTAGAGTGTGGAAAATCCTCTTTGTATTGGTCCTAAGTAATATTCTAATTTTAAGAGATACTGAATTTGGGGTTTTCATTAGTTGTCAGTTATAATAATCAAAATTAAAAGAAATAATCACTTGAAATATATCAGTCTGTGTGGAATGAATGTATACATTATACAAGTTTCACTTCATGAATGGAATTAGTGAAATAAATCAACTTTGTGAAGATATTCTAATTATATGACCAGCACTATAGTGGAGAGAAAAAAAAATCATACAGACAAAGTCAATGTATCTGCCATCAAAAGTAAAATACCAAAACCTGACATACTATGATGTTTGAGAAGTGTCTAAATATCATTGCCAATTCAAGTTCATGTCTGACCATGTAGTTATCTGCAAGGAAAGGGAAAGTATAAGACAACTGTTTACAGTGAATGTTTTAAATTAAGAGGATTTTAACTTTAATTTAAAAAAGTGCAACATCCGCAACTTGGAGCTCAGTACAGTCGATAGAGAAGTTGAAAACACTTTACTGCAATACATTGTCACTGCGTTCCACAGCATAAGGTGGAAATTGTGAAAAATATTTATTGGGATCAATGAGGTGTGTTTGGAGGAGTAAAGGTGAGGCATTTAACCCAATGAACACTGTACCTGCTCTTAATTACAGAGTTTGTAGCCTAATGCTCTGAGTTGGCTTTGCTGCTTAGAAACAAGAATGAAGATTACCTCTGAATTATTCAGCTTAAACCCAAACTATTAGTAAAACCGTTAAAAATTTGACACGTGTTCCAATAGGATAATGACCCCAAACCTACAAAGTTGGGTCCAGAATGGGATGGCCATCACAAAACCCTACTTTTTCCAAAGTCTTGAACTCAACCGTCAAGAGCCAGAAGCATGTTGATTGCTACCAAAAGTGTCCAATAAAGGTGAAATTTGATAAGGGACATTTGTTATATGTGTTGCATGTGTAGTTTTAATTCTGCATGTATACTTTTGAGCCAGTATTATTGCCAGAATACCCAAAATTAATTTGTGCACCAAAATCTCTGGGTTTTTATCTATAATTAGAATGTTGTATCATAATTAATAATAACTTAAACCATAACAATGATGTTGATAATAAATGTGTTTAAATTTTGTGTATAGCTGTCAATGTTTCTTGGTATCTCTACAGCATATTTAAATGACCAATTTGCATGCATTGTACCTAAAATAACAATAGAGATGAAGGTTTATAGTCCTATTTTTCTAATACAGTGCAAGAAAAAATGTGTGTATATATAATTGAGCACATGGGAAGTCCAGAAGCACTGTATGAACTGAAGGATTGAGGTGAAGTCATTGCTTTAAGGGATGTTGATCATAGCAGACTGAAGTGTCCACAGGTTCCATGACTGAGATGACTGATTGTGTACATCAACCATGGGGTTTTCCACATGATCGTGAAGTCCTAAGTATTTACAATACCCAAAAAAAATTTGGGTATACAAGTAGGCCTGCATTCTGAGAACAAAGTGGTCTACTTGGTTGATATGGTGCTATGAGGTCTTCTATATATGATGGAGCCTGACTATTCAGAGCTTTATATGTAAGAAGCAGGGTTTTAAATTCTATTCTAAATTTAATGGGAAGCCAATGGAGAGAAGCTAGTGAAGGTGAAATATGATCTCTCTTGCTAGTTCCAGTCAGAACTCTTGCTGCAGCATTTTGGATTAATTGCAGGCTCTTTGGGGAGTTACTGGGGCATCCTGAAAGTAGGGAATTACAGTAGTCCAACCTAGAAGTAACAAATGCATGGACCAGTTTTTCGGCATCACTTTGAGACAGGATGCTCCTAATTTTGGCAATGTTCCGTAGGTGGAAGAAGGCTGTTCTAGAGATTTGTTTTATATGTGAGGTAAAGGACAAATCCTGTTCAAAAATAACTCCAAGGTTCCTTGCAGTAGTACTGGAGGCCAGACTTATGCCATCTACAGTAACAATATGGTTGGACAACATATCTCTGAGATTTTTGGGCCCAAATACTATGCCTTCAGTTTTGTCTGAGTTTAGAAGTGAAAAATTGTGGGACATCCAGGCCTTTATGTCTTGTTGGCATCCTTGAAGCTTTATTAACTGATTATTTTCATCTGGTTCTATAGATAAATATAGCTGGGATATAGCAGTGGAAATTTATGGAGTGCTTTCTAATAATGTGGCCTAAAGGAGACATATATAAAGTAAAAAGTATTGGTCCTAACATAGAGCCTTGTGGAACTCCATAACTAACTTTTGTGTGCATGGAGGATTCATCATTAACATGAACAAATTAAAATCTATCAGATAGATAAGATTTAAACCAACCTAGTGCAGTTCCTTTAATCCCAATTTCATGTTCCAGTCTCTGTAATAAAATGTTGTGATCAATGGTATCGAATGCAACACTAAGATCTAACAGAACAAGCATAGAGACGAGTCCATTATCTGAGGCCATGAGAAGATCGTTGGTGACTTTTACCAGTGCTGTTTCTGTACTATGATGAACTCTAAATCCTGACTTAAAGTCTTCATACAAATGATTCCTATGAAGGTGATCACATAATTGTTTTGCAACTTCTTTTCAATTATTTTATAAATAAAGGGGAGATTAGATATTGGTCTGTAATTGGCTAAAACACCTGGGTCAAGACAGGGTTTTTTAAGTAGTGGTTTAATTACAGCTACCTTATAGGCCTGTGGTACATAGCCTGTTTCTAAAGATAGATTGATGAGATCTAATATGAATGTATCTATTAAGGGTAAAGCTTCCTTGAGCAGCTTAGTTGAAATAGGGTCTAGCAGACAGGTTGTTGGTTTAGATGAAGTAATAATTGAAGTTAGCTTAGAGAGATCTATGGGTAAAAAGCAGTCTAACAGGGATTGGGGCCTTATTGATGATTCTAGCACTGTTGTACATGAAGCTCTATCTGTAATATTTGGGGGGAGGATGTGGTGAATTCCTTCTCTAATACCTACAATTTTATTCATAAACAAAGTCATGAAGTCATTGCTGCTCAAAGTTAAGGGAATAGTAGGCTCAACAGAACTATGGCTCTTAGTCAGCCTGGCTACAGTGCTGAACAGAAACCGGGGATTGTTCTTGTTTTCTTCTATTAATGATGAATAATATGTTGTTCTGGCATCACTGAGAGCTTTTTTTGTACATTTTTAAACTATTTTTCGAGGCTAAATGAGAATCTTCTAGAATCTTCTATTCTTCTTTTCTGGAACGCCACTTCCTTTCTAACTCGTGTTGCCTGTTTTAAGTTGCGTGTTTGCGAACTATACCATGGAGATCGCCTCTGCTGGTTTACTGCCTTCAATTTCACAGTTCTAAAACAACATCACTATGAAATGTGGTGTACCACTTCTCCCTTAGCTATGGCAACACTATCGAGTATTGTACGTAGTGAGGCTGCAGAATTGTCAACAAGATAATCTACTTGTGCAGGAGTAACATTAAGGTGGCTACTTTTCATTGTATTGACATATGGTGAAGCAAATGATTTGTTAACAGCTTTTTCACTTAAGCATCTGCTATATTGGAATTTTTCCCTACCTGTTGTATAGTCCATTATTGTAAATTCAAATATTATTAAAAAATGGTCAGACAGAAGAGAGTTGTGAGGAAATATTGTTAAATTATCTGCTTCAATTCCATACGTAAGGACAAGGTCTATTGTGTGACTACATAAATGTTAAAGTCACCCACTATAATGACTTTATCTTTTTTAAGCACTAAATCAGATAGAAAATTCAATCAAAAATTCTGAATAAGTGACTGCAGGACGGTACATAACTGCCGGGGGACAGCTAGCAGGGGCTACGCTAGGTCGGCCCGCACCAGCTACTGGGGCCTGACTAGCTGAGTTGTTTTCAATGGTGCGGAGCCGCGCTTCCAATTTCGTGAGCCTCGCCTCCAAAGCTGCAAAAACCTTACACTTATTACATATACCAGTATAGTACCAGTAAAGGAGGCAGAGGAAAAACTGAACATGAGACACACTGATAAAATGAGAGAAGGAGGAGAATTTACGAGAAAGTCTGAGTATGCACACTCAAATCTCTGTACATATACACAGATTGAGAAACTCTTACAAGACTCTCCATGTGTATACAAATAATTTAGCTACTTTTCTAATCCCATAGCTAAAGGAGAAGTGGTACACCACATTTCATAGTGATGTTATTTTAGAACTGTGAAATTGAAAAAAGTTAATAACCAACTGATTTGCACAAACTGTTTTGACATGTTCCTTCCTAAGAACAAATCCTAAAAAATAAAAAAACAAAAGACAATGATGAGTAAATCAATCAGTGAAGTAAAATATAAAATACATTCTCTGAAACAATAATCTAATTTTCTGGTCTTTAAAGTGCCAATAAAATGCCCCCAGTTTAGAACCAACTGGAATTATTCACACAGTTTGCACAAATAACTTGTAACATTTGCACATTCTAACATAAAATACTGAAACTCTTTTAACACTAGTTGCTACTACAGTTACAGCCCTGGCCGTATGTGTTGTTTTTATTTTGTTGTTCTTATAGGTGCCCTGCCTGATTGGCCGGATTGGGGGGGCAGTACTGGAAGCTGATTGGTCCATCCTACACTTCCTGAAGTTTTAAAAGTACGGTTCCCAACAGCCAACGGGGGCTTTTTCTGGCAACAGCACCTGTTTGCTGTTCTTGGCTTCCAAACCTTATTTAGCATTTTTGAATTGTTAGGTTTTGTGCCGTGGTTTTGTTTATAAATTGTATATTTTGTAAATAGTATTAAATCTGTAGGGGTGAACTGCCATTTTCTTTTGATTATTTTCTCTTGTTTTCACATTAGGGAGTTAGGGTTAGCGACTGTCTTTTGGTTTGTTTATTTCTATCAGGCTAGCTAGCACTTTCTGTGGGAAATAGCTTATTTTGTTTATTATGTTGGCCTTGGTTCACCCTGAGTTGTAGTGTCATGTTTTGTTTGACACTTTCTTTAAATATCTTTCTGTTGGAACATCTCAATCCTGGATTTTGGTTTGGGGACCGGAGAGGGAACATCCTAATTTATCTTTGTATGTTGCACTCCTACCCCCTAGACAGAGGCGTAACAAACAGTGGGGGCTGGTCCGGGATATTTTCCTTTTCTTCTCATCGTCGCTCAGCATTTTGTTTGGTAAGTTATTTTGTCTTTACTTTTGGTTGGCGTTTTTTTTGTATGTGTGGGGTTATAGTATGGCGTTTAACATGGATGAGTTTACAAATAAACCCAACCGTTGAGACGTTGCAGCGATGCACCAAGGCAGATTTTGTTTTTAATTGCCAGTTTTTTTGATGTTTCTGTACCTTTAAATGCCAGGAAGGCAGAGGTTAGGGCTATTTTGTCAGAGAAGTTATTTGCGGAGGGGGTTGTCACTATGCCCAAGCCTAAACAGAAGGTCATGACACCTGAGAGGTTGCAAGCTGGTATGGAAGCGATGGCTGCCATGGCCCAGTCAGCCTTCAGTAGTCCGGTGGGTGGGGAAGCGAATGCTCCCACACGTTCTCCTGCTGTGTTTGTAGACCCGTTAAGCTTGTTGCAGGCTGGTGTGGATAAAGAGGAGCTAAAGCTTGCTCTACGCCTTAAAGAGGTGGACTTGGAGACCAAAACCCATGAGGTGGAGCTCATGTACCTCAGAATAAGGGCTTTGGAGCTAGAAAAGGCCACTGAGGCCTCTACTCCCAGTAGAGTGCGTTCCCCCTCTACAACATCTGACCAGTTTGATGTTAGTAGACATATTGCCTTAGTTCCTCCCTTTAGAGAGACGGAAGTAGATTGTTACTTCAATGCTTTTGAGTGCATTGCGCCAACTTTAAAGTGGCCAAAAGATGTTTGGAGTTTGCTGTTACAGTGCAAATTGGTAGGAAAAGCCCAGGAAATGTGTGCAAGCTTGAACTATGATGTTGTTAAGACCACGGTTTTGCCTATGAGCTTGTTCCTGAGGCATATCGGCAAAGGTTTAGATCCTGTGAAAAATCTGCCCACCAAACGTATGTTGAGTTTGCACGGGAGAAATCTGTTCTATTTGAAAAGTGGTGCACAGCCAGAAAAGTGACAGAATTTGAACAACTCCGTGAATTGATGTTGCTGGAAGAATTTAAGACATGTCTTCCAGAGAGAATTGTGGTTTATTTGAATAACCAGAAAATGGACTCTGTCCAAAGCTGCGGTGCTGGAAGATGAATTTGTCCTAACTCATCGTGTTGTGTTTCCCTATGTGCGCGGCGAAAATAAGCTGACTGGTAGCCCAGACAAAAAAAATAAGTTATCTTCAAAAACGCCATCATACCCCAATCCTAGTTTCTCTGAGGGCCGGGAATGATTCTATTGTCACAAATCTGGTCATCTCATTGCCTCTTGTCCTGTACTTCAAAGAAAGGAGCTGAGTAAATGTGCACGAAGTCCCAAAACTGTTGGTTTCATACGATCTGCTCCTGCTACTATACCTGTTCATTCACTCCACGAGAAAACTGGCTCAGACAGCCATAAAGCTGATGAGAGCTACAAGCCTTTTATCTTAGAAGGTTTAGTCTCCCTCACAGGGGGTGAAAAGGATCAGGTACCCGTTAATATTTTATGGGATACTGGAGCATCACAATCGCTTATTTTATCAAACGTTTTGCCGTTTTCCAGTGACTCATTTTGTGGTTCAGATGCGTTGATGTTTTCTGGTTCAGTAAAACTTGGAGTTTTGCCAAGCTTACCCTTACAGGGAGTAGCTCTAATTCTCAGGAATGATTTGGTGATGATTATGTGATCACGTTCATAGGAATAATTTGTATGAAGACTTTCAGTCAGGATTCAGAGTTCATCATAGTACAGAAACAGCACTGGTAAAAGTCACCAACGATCTTCTCATGGCCTCAGATAATGGGCTCATTTATATACTTGTTCTGTTAGATCTTAGTGCTGCATTTGACACCATTGACCACAACATTTTATTACAGAGACTGGAACATGGATTTGGGATTAAAGGAACCACACTGCATGTTAATGATGAATCTTCTTTCTGCACAAAGGTTAGTTATGGAGTTCCACAGGGCTCTGTGTTAGGACCAATACTTTTCAATCTGTATATGTCACCTTTAGGCAAAATTATTATGAAACATTCCATAAACTTCCACTGCTATGCAGATGATACCCAGATCTATTTATCTGTACAACCAGAAAATACTTACCAATTAGTCAAACTTGAACCATGCCTAAAAGACATAAAAGCCTGGATGTCCTACAATTTGGGATTATCTAATGCCAAGAGAAGATCGTTGGTGGACATACTTGTTCTGCTAGATCTTAGTGCTGCATTCGATACCATTGATCACAACATTTTATTACGTAGACCTAAATATGAAATTGGGAGTAAAGGAACTGCACTAGGTTGGCTTAAATCTTATCTGATAGACTTTGTTGAATTTGTTCATGTTAATGACCTAATCCTCGATGTATACGGAGGTTAGCTAGGTTAGGAGTTCCAAAAGCCTCTGTCAAGCTTCAAGCATGCCTAAATTTCTGCTTTCGTCACCCCCGATAGTTTCTTACAGTACACAGTCATGCCATTTGGTCTTAGAAATGCACCTGCTACGTTTCAGCGCTTGATGCACCTTGTCCTTGCTGATGTTAACCACTGTGAGGTATATTTAGATGATATTGTGGCATATTCAAGTACATGGCCTGAGCACATGGAAACACTAAAAACAATATTTGCACGACTAACGGAAGCTTCCCTTACCTTGAATCTGCCCAAATGTGACTTTGGTAGAGCCACAGTGACATATTTAGGGAAGGAAGTGGGCCAAGGTCGGATGCGTGTGCTTACGGAAAAAATCCAAACTATCTTGGATTACCCTATACCTAAAACCAGACGTGAAATCCGCCGGTTCCTGGGCATGGCTGGGTACTATAGAGGATTCTGCAGAAACTTTGCTGATATTGTTGCTCCCCTCACCATTCTCACTAGTGTTACCAGACCTTTTGTCTGGTCTTCTTCGTGTGAAAATGCTTTTCATTCGGTCAAGGCTCTCCTGTGCAGCACACCTGTTTTAGCAGCACCTAATTTTGCCTGCCCCTTTAAACTGGAGGCAGATGCCAGTGCCAGTGGTGCCGGTGCAGTGCTGCTGCAAGAGGATGGGCAGGGGGTTGATCATCCCATCTGTTACTTCTACAAGAAATTCAACCAACATCACTTAAAATACAGCACAATTGAAAAGGAAGCACTCTCATTACTTTTGGCCCTCCAACATTTTGAGGTTTATTTACTGATCACAACCCTCTTGTGTTCTTAGGACGAATGCAAAACTCTAATCAGAGATTAATGAGGTGGTCCTTGCTCGTGCAAGATTTTAATCTCGAAATCCATCACAAAAAAGGAACAGAAAATGTTGTTGCTGATGCTTTATCACGTGTGTCGACCTGTTCCTAATTATCAGACATTTTAGATGGGGTGTCTGTTTTTTTAGGGAGGGGGGTGTTACGGCCCTGGCCGTATGTGTTGTTTTTATTTTGTTGTTCTTATAGGTGCCCTGCCTGATTGGCTGGATTGGGGGGGGCAGTACCGGAAGCTGATTGGTCCATCCTACACTTCCTGGAGTTTTAAAAGTACGGTTCCCAAGAGCCAACGGGGGCTTTTTCTGGCAGCAGCACTGCTTCGCTGTTCTTGGCTTCCAAATCTCATTTAGCATTTTTGAATTGTTAGGTTTTGTCCCATGGTTTTGTACATAAATTTTGTACATTTTGTAAATAGTATTAAATCTGTACGGGTGAACTGCCATTTTCTTTTGATTGTTTTCTCTTGTTTTCACATTAGGGAGTTAGAAATAAAGAAACAAAAAAGACAGTCGCTAACCCTATCAGGCTAGCTAGCACTTTCTGTGGGAAATAGCTTATTACAGCTATTTCCCATTGTAGCTTATAGAAGGTAGAAGTGCAAGTGTGTAGCTGTGGAGGCAGAATGTTTCTTATCGAGTTCTGTGGTTTTAGCCATACTTTAAGAAACTTGTTTGATGAAATTGTTTGTGAACATGTTTGTGAGATTACTGTTCGTAAACTTGTGCGTACAATAAAGTCATCGGCTAAGTTGAGAAGCAAATAGAATAAATGTTCAATGTTCGTCATACAATGATCTCCAGAGTGATGTAATTGTGGGAATGTCAGATACGAGTAAGATCACCTCTACATTAATAAGAAACCAACTCTAAACGGACTAAACATTATTCAGCGAATAAAGGAAGGAGAAACTATCCTGCTAATGTGGAAAAATAACAGACAAAGCCTCAAAGTTTTACGGCCATGGAGAATAGTTGGCAAAGTCTGACAGACAAAAGAAAGGTCAAGTTGGACCAGCTGGCGAAACAAAAAAGAAAAATACTCTATTTAATGGAGGATGATAGCTGTGTGGATGAGTTGGAAATCAAACTGTTGACACAGATCAACCAAGTGTTTAGTGAGTTCTGTGATATAAATACCTCAGTCAAAGAATTACTCCTCTGAAGAGGATATGAATAGTGATCAGCAAAGGCTAGTTTGAGCCAAGCTCATTCAGATCATTTTGTGATGATGATTTCCATTGGATTAAAGAGGCACATCACTGCAGGAAGGAAGCAAAGGACGGTCTCCTAAAGAAAGTGGGTCTGTGGTGTCCTCAAGGAGATCTAGGAAATCCAAAACAAGTTCTGTTCGCTCTGTAGCATCTTCAGCTTCAAAGGTATGCCCTAAGGTTGAACTAGAAAGAGCAACTTTATTAATGAAGGCGGAAGAATTAAGGCAAAAACACACTTTAGAGGAAGGTAGGCTTAAGGCAGAAAGAGAGCAGCAAAAAAAATTGTTTGATGAAACTGGTTGTGAAAGTGTTTGTGAGATTACCGTTCGTAAACTTTTATGTACAATTAGTCTGTAATGGGCTAAATTGAGAAGCAAATACTAGAATTATCTCCAGAGTGAAGTAATTGTTTATCTATTAGATATGAGTAAGATCGATTCTAAAACTACAATGCACCTCATAGTTAAATAGAGAAATACAAGGTTAGGTGGATACTGAGGGGCTTGAACTCTAGGAAAACTGTGGGACCTGATGACATCTCTGGACAGGGGCTGAGGGACTATCCAAATCAGCCGACTGGTAAATGTGTCATGGCAAAAATGACAATATCTGGTCTTAGACAGCTCAAGTGTAATCAGTAAAGAAGGTTCAGCATTCAGGACGTCTTTTAGGGTTTTATTATCTTGCAAGAGAGATGTACATCAACAGAGTTTCAAGTCTCCATCCTATACAGTTCTAAACTTCATACATACACATACCTCCAGCCCTTTTCTCCTGTTATGGAAACCTTTTCCCTTTTCAGCACTTTGATAAGCAGCTGTGAGAATGGAATGACTCTGCGTCACTACAGTGTGGGATGGTCTGCTGTTAGACAATAACTGATCTTGGAGCAGTTCTGCAAACACTTTAAGACAAAACATGTATATGAGACAAAGTTTGAACAACATCTTAAACATCCTTCAAAAGTACACTGAGTTCAAATTTTCATTACAACTAGGTAAAATCTTAAGAGTAAAATGCAACAATCTAATCATACTTACTAATCTTATTTTAAACTAGTATTTTTCCGAGGCTTTTGTCCTTTCCAGCTTGAAATCATCCACAATTTTTCAACTAGCAAAGAAGATCACCATCAACAGCCTCCACCACCATCGTACAGTCGCACTGACATCTGTCATCATGAAGTGCTTTGAGGAACTGGTTTGGACTCACATTGCAAATCTCCCACCATGGTTTGATCCACACCAGTTTTCCTACAAAGTCATATCCAAAGCTGTCATTACTGCTCTGTTCCACCCGGAGCAAAAGGGGAGCTTCTGTGTACTTTTCAGCATTGATGGTGCCTTTCCAGATGTGTAAGCTCCCCACAACTTAGTGCCCCCAGACCATCAGAGATGCAGGCTTTTGAACTGGACGCTAATAACCAGCTGGATGGTCCCATTTCTCTTCAGTCTGCAGGACATGGTGTCCATGGTTTCCAAAAATAAATTTAAGTTCTACCTCTCTGTATCCCCACAGGGGTCCATGCTGAGCCCCCTACTCTACACCTCTACACATATGACAGTATTCCTGTGATAAAGACCTACTGCATCTGTGTATGGCTTCCCAGCTGCAAAGCTGCAGACAGGAAAGCTCTCCATAGGGTCAACACCATGGCTCAAAAGATTATCCGCTCCTTTTGAAGACCTTTAATAGATTTTACTGCTTCAGAAAAGCCCAGAACATTCTCAGGGATCCATCCCATTCTTGTCATTATCTCTTCAAGCTGCCGCCTGAGGGCAGTTGGTACTGAACACTGTGAAAACTTAAATACTGCAAGCGTAATACTTTTCTGTAATACCTGTTACTGGCAATTGCTTGTGCATTGGTACATGCTCTTTTCTTCACTTTCTGTGATTAACCTACTTTAGATTTTATGTGCTTCTACTTGTCTGGCAATATCTTGTTAATCTGGTTTGTGTTGTTTATCTGGCACCTAAGCCACCAAAGCCATTTTATTCTAAGATATGGTTGAAATGGCTCACAGGGCAAGCAAGATTCCTGTTCCAACATGAGCCTGTGCACATGATGATATAGGTGAAGGGCTAGATAGAGTATAACAGAGGAAAAGGATGATTAGACCGACTGACCAGAAATGGCAGTGAAATTTGAGAGATGTGAGATTGGTTGTGATCACTTTGGTGTTCCTATTAAAAAGGCAGAATAGTTAGGGGCAGCCACACCAGAACGTGGATTAAGATACTCAGACCAGACAACATTACAGCGGATTACAGCGCTTTTGTACCTATTGCCACTCAAAGCGCTTTACACTGCTTCTTATTCACGCATTCGCACTCTCAATCGCACACACCGATGGGGGAGCTGCTATGCAGCTGGCCAACACTCAAAATGAGCAACTAAATTGGAGTCCAGTGTCTGGAAGCATATTTAAGAGGAAAAGTCATATATATATATATATATATATATATATATATATATATAAAAACACATTATAGTTTAAAATTCAAGAATGGCACATGACATAATATTCAAAGAATATTAAATATTGTCTGAACCTTTCACATGCCGTATCTCTAAATGAAATGGCTGCAGAAGATACCAAGAAGATACCAGCACATAAGCCGTTGTACACTACTAAATACACTACTAAAGGATGTTCTCCACGGCCCACATCAAAGTGCTTCAATGCCCCAATAAGTGCCAGCACTTCTTTTTCCACAATTGAATAAATTCAGCTCGTGTGAAATAAACTTTGGAAAAGAAACTCACTGGACAGTCAACACCTTTTGCATGAGCCTGCATTAGCACTGCACCAGCTCCAACTTTACTGGCATCCACAAATAGCTAATAATTATAATAAATAATAAGATTTATTCAATCATGGCACTCACAAAACAGGGGCAGAAAACAACAGTGACTTCACAGACTCAAATGCTCTGCATTCAGGGGACCAGTTGAATTTTAGTTTTGGACTGAGATTGGCAGTGAGAGGAGCAACTACAGTGGACAAATTTGTACAATATCCTCTGTAGTAACCCACCATACCCAGGAAGGGGGAGAGTTCTTTCTTAGTGGCCAGAGTAGGAAACTGATCAATGGCTAACACCTTAGCTCTAATGGGTTGAACCTGACCTTGACCAACTGCCTTCCTCAGGTAGCTTATTGTTGTCTTACCTAGCCAAGATGATAGTCAGATTAGCTCATACCAAATGATCAAAGAGATGTTGAAGATGTTCCTCCCAGGTGCCACTGTAGATGACATCATCATCCAAACACACCACACATCCAGCTAACCCGGACACTACTTTCTTCATTAAGTGCTGGAAAGTAGTTGGAGCATTGAACAAACCAAAAGTCATGATTGTGTATAAGTAGAGTCCTATAGATGCAATAAAGAAAGCTATTTCTCTAACTCTAGGTGTTAGTGGGACCTGCCAACAGCCTTTTAGCAAATCGTTTCCTGGTGTACACAACCCTGCCTCATCACATTTTGATGGATCACCAGGAGAAGTGCTAACGGCAGCCCCAGCAGCAACAGGAGAAAAAACTGTGTCAGGCGCGGTTTCACACAAACCAACAAAATAAGGTTTCAACAAGTTCACATGACACAACTTTTCCTATCAGGAGTTTTAATGAAATAATTCAAATCTGACACTTTACGGGCCACAGTATCATGGCCAGAGAACTTTGCCTGAAAAGGAGAACCAATTAAAGGCAACAAGTACCTAGTCCCCTGGAAGAAATTCACTTCTCTCAACCCGATGATCACACAGACATTTATTTTTTGTTTTGGGCATTTTATTTGCGCAATACGACCTTTGCTTAAAACCATTTACATAGTTGGTTAGATAGGTGGGAGGTTTCTCAGCTATCCAGTCTCCTTGCAAAGAAGCCAAGGGGCCCCATACTCTATGTCAAGACAAGATACTGAAACCCAAACTTTCCTGGGTCACTTCTTTGGCAGCTAACATCAGCCAGGTTAAACCCTCCACCCAATGGCTATACTCTTCAGTGCAATATGCACACAAGACAGAGAGCATGATAGGCACTGGGTGGAGAATGTTTGATATTTAAATGAGAAACTTCTGAAAACATTTTTAATATGAAGTTTGAACCCTGATCAGTCTAGATAATCTTTGATTCAAATTCAAACAACCATGGGCCACATTGTCTGCCTCCCTCTCTGGAATAACTTAATTAAAAAGAACATTGAATGTAGAGTCCTCTCTCTGTTCCTTCACTAGGTCACAACATGTCACAGTTAGAGGAAATCTTGGTACAGGAAAAACAAGTTTATGTGCACTTTTAGGGCAAGAAACATCATCCTTTTTTTAACATATAGCACGTGTAACACTGTGCACACAGGGAAAAACTTCAGGACAGATTGAGGCCAACCTACAACTTACTTTCAACTGAGGACTTGAAGTGACTACAGGGGTAGATGTATTAGGCCACACCCTGTCACTAGCCAGATCATTCCCCAGGATGAAATGAACTCCATGGGCATCCGCCATCCTATGGATGGTGAGGCCTTTTTCCCTGGAAACAAGGGGGTGTTACAAGGTGAATCTGGACACTCTATTATTACTCCCGTTTTTAGCAAATTCTTTATTATTGGTTCTATTCCAGCTTCTGCTTCTGGTTTTAATGGATAATGCTTTTGATGGGGATGGGAAGATGATTTTGGTGTTATTTTTAGGTTCTACCCCTTTTACAAGTCCTACATCTGCAGTGCCCTGAGACCATAAGGATGTTGGTATTTTACTCAAGCAGTTTCCCTGCTCTTCAGTGAGAGTCAGCACAGGTGAAATTTGTTTTTTTATCTGCCCTTGCAAATCTACTGTGCGTTTTGCATGCGCTATCCAATTTAGTGAGCTGGAATATGGCTTCAGTTTCTTACTGTATGTTGCTCCACCCTTTGTGGGTGCCCAGTCGCTTCTTTCTTCACATGCCGTTACAAATGCGCCTAGAACAACCCATTTCATGTCTTTTGGTTTTGATAATGATACATGTGGTGTTCCATAGGTTCTATAGAGTTGTCCTATCTGCGCTTTCAGCTGGCAACTGACAGCACATGCACCTTTGTCATTCCAATAAAGGTGTTTAATTGAGAGTATGGTTTGTTTTTCTTTAAGGAACAGTTTCCCATAATTTAAATCCCGTCCTTGGGTATGTTTGTAGTACATGGTGCAATGGAGCGCATTTGCTTCCATGAAATCAGAAATGGGACTAGAGAGTGTTTTTGCTTTCTGAAACAGGGAGTGTGTTATTGGACTGGTTGTAACTAAATCCAAGCTACACCAATAGTGTACCGTGCCAGTGCCTTCACAAACGTGGGTTGAATGAACCTTTGAGCTTTCACCCCATTTTTGTGTGGTACTACAGTTATATTTAATGAATGTAGTAATTCTTTTCCTAACAAGTTGCACACGAGATAACGCTGTCTGGCACACATGACCTTTAGATGATTCTTTATCAATTACTTCAACGGGTAGAACGGGTTTCTCACAATGTATTTTCCCATTTGCAGATTTGACATAGATGTTTTGATCTGATGGCTTTAGGTCAGGTAAGTAATCGGGATATATTACTGTTCTAAATGCACCTGTGCCACATACAAATGATATGTCTTTGCCCATTATATTTAATGTTACTTCCGGCCGTACTTCTTGTAGCAACATAGATTCTTCATGGTCAAAGGTCATTACTTCTTCAGTCTCTTTGTTAGTTTGCTGTGGAATGTGGTGAGTTATTCCCTGGTTTTGATATGGGGAGTCATTTGTCCTGTTTGATCAGGTTCTTTCTTGTCTTTGCAATTTCTGGCCCAATGGCCTCCCACACACATAGCAATAACCTTCCATTTTATGTCCTCTATATCCTCCTCTACCTCTGTGTCCTCCCTAATAACTCCACTTTCTCTGCCTACTTTCATCTTCTACAAGATAAATGCCGTCTTCATTTTTCTGGATGTCTTCCACTTTGGTGACTGCATTTTCATCTTCTTGATAAACTAAGGCTAAAGTTTCTCTTTTTTTGTACCAGCTTGAGTCGTCTTCATCAATTCTTCCTTCCTTCCTTCTACTTGCTTCATTCAACCACATTCTGACCATCTTTCTTACATTTATTTTCTTTCCACATTCAACCTCCATATATTGCACTAATCTTTTACATTCTGGTACACTTAACCCACTTAACTTCCCTAAGAATTCATATTTTAATTTATTTTAATATTTTACACACACATATTATATATATATATATATATATTTTTTTTTTTTTTTCCATTTTTCTAAAATATTTTCCATTATCCATTTCCCTCAGTAACATACATTTCTCATCCCCAGTTAGTACAATTCCCCTTATTTCCACTTTAACAACCAGCCAGTTTGTATGGAGTACACCAGAGCAACTGGTCCAGCTGGTAAGAAGCTATTTGTGTTGTCACCGTTTCCACAGCCACATAGTTTTATTGACACCGTTACCCACTATGTGTTTTCGTACCAGGACAGTGTTAAATAACGACTTCCCAGTTGTTATCTGTTGCCATACTCAGCTACGGGCTTTTGTTTGAGTCCTAGACTCTGGGTCTCAGACCCAGTCTGTAATGATAATAATACAATTCTAAATGCCATTTCCTTCCAATCAAACACAGGTAGTTTTTCTTACCTGAGGGTCCAGTGATTCTGTTCTCTCTGTATTTTTCTCTGTAGGATCCCATCAATTCTCCTCCTCCGTTCTTCAGAGACTGGCCTCTTTTCATCAGCAATTCAGCTGGAGGTCTTTGTTAAGGAGTCCAAGACTTCCCCGTGCACGGTTTCAGTTCTAAATTTGAGTGGAGAATAGGGTATTGGGATCCGGCTAGAAGGACCAAGCTGTTAGATAAATTGTTACTCAAAAATGACAGAGTCACTGGAGTCTTGTTAAAAGGTTTTTACTTGCAGCAAGGAGTCAATACATGTACAGGTAAAGTACAGGATTGACTGCCGAAACAGTTACAAACACTTCTTTATATCTTCAACAGCGTTGTTTCCGCCTTCTGTTCTTATCAACAGGGAGTACGTCCACACAGTGTGTGTTGAGAGCAGTTCTGTCTGTTAAACAGTCCTTTACCTGTAACTCACGGGGCCTGCAGTTTTAGTTAGCAGTTGCAATAGTTTAACATCTTAATTTTTCCATCAAACTTTTTAAGCATAGACTTAAACATAGAGAGGGTGCCTGCTTCCCGAATCTGAACTGGGAGCTGGTTCGACAGGTGAGGAGCTTGATAGCTAAAGGCTCTACCTCCCATTCTACCTTTGGAAATTCTGGGAACCATAAGTAGGCCTGTATTCTAATATTGAAGTGGTCTACTTGGATGATATGGTGCTATGAGGTCTTCTATATATGATGGAGCCTGACCATTCAGAGCTTTATATGTAAGAAGCAGGGTTTTGTATTCTATTCTAGATTTAAGGGGAAGCCAATGGAGAGAAGCTAGTGAAGGTGAAATATGATCTCTCTTGCTAGTTCCAGTCAGCACTCTTGCTGCAGTATTTTGGATTAATTACAGGCTCTTTAGTGAATTACTGGGGCATCCTGAAAGTAGGGAATTACAGTAGTCCAACCTAGAGATAACAAATGCATGGACTACTTTTTCGGCATCACTTGGAGATGGGATGCTCCTAATTTTGGCAATGTTCCATAGGTGGAAGAAGGCTGTTCTTACAGGCTTGTTTTATATGTGAGGTAAAGGACAAATCCTGGTCAAAAATAACTCCAAGGTTCCTAGCAGTAGTACTGGAGGCCAGACTTATGCCATCTAGAGTAACAATATGGTTGGACATCATATTTCTGAGATTTTTGGGCCCAAATACTATGAGTTCAGTTTTTTCTGAGTTTAGAGGTAAAAAAATTGTAGGACTTCCAAGCCTTTATGTATTCTAGGCATGCTTGAAGCTTGACAGAGGCTTTTGGAACTCCTAACCTAGCTAACCTCCGTATACATTGAGGATTGGGTCATTAACATGAACAAATTCAACAAAGTCTATCAGATAAGATTTAAGCCAACCTAGTGCAGTTCCTTTACTCCCAATTTCATATTTAGGTCTACGTAATAAAATGTTGTGATCAATGGTATCGAATGCAGCACTAACATCTAGCAGAACAAGTATGTCCACCAACGATCTTGTCTTGGCATTAGATAATGCCAAATTGTAGGATATCCAGGCTTTCATGTCTTTTAGGCATGGTTCAAGTTTGACTAATTGGTTAGTATCTTCTGGTTGTACAGATAAATAGAACTGGGTATCATCTGCATAGCAGTGGAAGTTTATGGAATGTTTCATAATAATTTTGCCTAAAGGTGACATATACAGATTGAAAAAGTATTGGTCCTAACACAGAGCCCTGTGGAACTCCATAACTAACTTTTGTGCAGAAAGAAGATTCATTAACATGCAGTGTGGTTCCTTTAATCCCAAATCCATGTTCCAGTCTCTGTAATAAAATGTTGTGGTCAATGGTGTCAAATGCGGCACTAAGTTCTAGTAAGATGAGTATGGAGTAAGTCCATTATCTGCTTTTACCAGTTCTGTTTCTGTACTATGATGAACTCTAAATCCTGACTGACAGTCTTCATACAAATTATACCTGTAAAGGTGATCACATAATTGTTTTGCAACTACTTTTTCCTAGGATTTTAGGAATAAACGGGAGATTTGATATTGGTCTATAGTTGGCTAAATCACCTGGATCAAGACAAGGTTTTTTAAGTAGGGGTTTGATTACAACAACTTTATAGGCCTGTGGTACATAGCCAGTTTCTAAGGATAGGTTGATCAAATCTAATATGAACGTATCTATAAAAGGTAGAACATCTTTGAGCAATTTATTTGGAACAGGGTCTAAAAGAGATCTTAGTTTTGAGGAAGCGATAGTTGAAATTAGCTCAGTGAGATCTCTGGGTGAAAAGCAGTCTAAGAGGGATTGGGGCCTTATTGAGGATTCCAGAGCTGTTGTACATGAAGATCTATCTGTAATATTTGTGGGGAGGATCTGGTGATTTGTTTCCCTAATGGCTACAATTTTATTAGTAAAGAAAGTCATTGCTGCTCAGAGTTAGTGTTGTCCCTCTGAAAAAGTGCTGACTACAGTACTGAACAGAAACTGGGGGGTTGTTTTTGTTTTCTTCTATTAGTGATGAATAATATGTTGTTTTGGCATCACAGAGAGGTTTTTTGTACATTTTTAAAATAGTTTTTCCAGGCTAAATGAGATTCTTCTAAATTTCTGGAAAGCCACTTCCTTTCTAACTTTATGTTGCCTGTTTTATCGCCTCTTCTGGTTTACTGCCTTCTTTTTCAGAGGGGCAACACTAGCGAGTATAGAGGCAGGATAGAGGCTGCAGAATTGTCAACAAGATAATCAATTTTTGCAGGAGTTACATTAAGGTGGCTACTTTCCATTGTATTGGCATATGGTGAAGCAAATGATGAAATAATCATTTCTTTAAGTTTGTTTATAGCTTTTTCACTTAAGCAGCTGCTGTAGTAGAATTTTTCCCTAACTGCTGTATAGTACTTTATTGTAAATTCAAATGTTGTTAGAAAATGGTTGCTTCAATTCAATACATAAGGAACAGGTCTAGGATGTGACTAAAACAGTGAGTGGGTTTATTTACATTTTGGGAAAAACCAATTAAATCTAATAATGAATTAAACGCAGTGCTCAGGCAGTTACTGTCAGCATCATGATAATTAATATGACTCTGGGGGGTTGATTCATTTAGACTGACATGTTCTTCCTGCTGCAACCAAGTTTCAGTAAGACAAAATAAATCGAATTAATGATTCCTTATTATTATCATTACTAACAGGATTTGGAAACGAGAGATCTGATATTTAATAATCCACATTTAATAGTTTTGGGGTTTTGTTCTGTAAGAGGAGTAGTCTTAGCTTTTATTAGGTTATTATGATTAACTCTTTATGTAATTTACTTTTTACTTTATGTAATTTAGGTCGGGGAACAGACACAGTCCCTATAGGTATGTGGGAGTTGTGGGGGGGTGACGGTTGTATGGACACTGCAGAGAGGCGTGTAGGACTGGATCTCTGCATCCTAGGCTCAACTCTGGATTGTCGTACTTTTGGTTGTCTAATAAAACCAGCTATATATCCTGATAAGAAAGCTGCACCATCTAAAGTCACTGGTCAGATTTGGCAGGGGTCCAGAGAAAATTACAGAGTCCGACTCTGTTTTGGCAAAGTTATGTTCATTTTAGTGACCTCCGATTTGCATAATCGGGCATCATTAACTCCTGTGTGAATAATAATATTACTATATTTACATTTATCTTTAGCCAGGAGTTTCAAATATGATTCAATGTCGCCCGCTCTGGCCCCAGGAAGACATTTGACTATGACGGCTGGAGTCTCTAACTTCACGTTTCAGACTATGGAGCTGCCAGTGACCAGAGTTGGTTACTCAGCGGCCGCATCGGTGAGTGGGGAAAATTGATCAGAAACGTGAACCGACTGGTGGTGAAACTCAGGTGTCTGTTTAGCATTAGATTTCTTACGAAATGTCACCCAGCCGGACTGGCTTCCCGCCTGCTCGGGAACCCGGGGGGTAGCTAACAGGGGCTAATCTAGGTCAGCCCAAACCAGCTACCGGGGCCTGACTAGATGAATTATTTTCCATGGTGCGGAGCGGTGCTTCCAATTCCGTGAGCCTCGCCTCCAAAGCTGCAAAAACCTTACACTTATTACATATACCATTATCACTAAAGGTGGTAGAGTAAAAGGGAACGAGACACACGAGCAAGTGAGAGAAGGAGAGACAGAAAAGCTATAGCTAACGGATAACTGCTAAGCTAGCGAATCTAAAATAGGTAAGATGTTAAATTAGTTAACGTTAGCTGGTTATGCTTTAGAAGAGAATCCACTAAGTCAAAATGGATTAACACTATAAATGCTCGACAGAGTCAATTAGCCTAATGTAAATTCTGTGTCAAAACTACCGCTACTTGAGATAGGCTGCTTAACTTTGGAACCCAGTTCCATTCCCTAACTGCCTAGCCAACACTAGCTTTTTCACTGAAGCCTAGTCTATATGCAGGATTAGTGGTGGGGTGAATTAAACACAAAACCCAGTGACTCGGTTAACTCCCATTACACTGGAAATCACCTTGACAGCCATGGAAGTGCCCCCGAGTAAAATGCTCTAACCAGTTACTGCACAAAAACAACAAACTAAAATAAAAAAGGGTCAATAGGGACAGCTAGTGCCTCTCATTTTTTATGTCTAAAAGGAAACAGGGTTCCAAACAAATTTCCAGCCTCTACCTCAACTGAAATAATACAGGCATAGAATAGCCTTAAATGGTAACTGATCTGCACTTATATAGTGCTTTTCTACCTATTGGCACCCAATGTGCTTTACACGTCTTCTTATTCACCCATTCACACTCACACACCGATTGGGGAGCTACTACACAGCTGGCCAACACTCACCGGGAGCAACTAATTTTGGGTTCAGTGTCTTGCTCAAGGACACTTTTAAATGTGACCGGAGGAGCTGGGGATCGAATGCACTGCTTACTAACTTACAACTGCAGGATTGGTGGATGACCACTCTAACTTCTTGCTCCACAGTCGCCTCAAACAGCCCATTTCTGTAAAACAAGACAACAGCTAAAATAAACAGAAATACCAACTATAACAAAGACTCACTACCTCCAAACTCAACAAAGACTAAACTTAACCTTGTGTGCTACACTCCCTTACCAATTTCACAGCACTACATACCTTAGAAGACAGGGAAAACTAGACAAGCCCTCATTTGTTACCAGCTGGCTCAAAGCAGGTAACAAAAAGGGAGGTCACATACACATTTATCCTATACAAACTGGTTTAAGTCAAACTAAGCAAAAAATATGATTTAACATAACTAATGGGGTGCAAAACTCAGTAGTAAATGTGATGCATGCACTTCAACAGTCTTAAAATGAATGGAGCCAAGCCTTTACTTTATAAGCATCACCATTTGTTCTTTGTTAAAACTCCATCTAGTTTGTATTTCAAACTGAGTTCTTAGATCAAATAAAAGAGGGGCTTACAATGTTTAGAACTTAAAAAAGTCAAAGGATGCTTGAGTGGGAAAGCAGACAGTGGTGCTAAATACTGTCCACTGTTTGTCAGGCTGTCCTCTTGTAAAATATGAGATATTGTACAAGCTGCTAACACCAGGATATATGTAATACCATTTGGTGACATCTAGCATCCATAGTGAATGTTGTTTTTAGACTCAAATGACTCACAAATCACAAGACTTTCTCATGGGAAATAGGTTCAGTGTAAACATATGTCTAATAGTTTTCATGTGCCTTCACAGGAACACCCACCTGAATTGGCCACCATGCCATTGTCCTGCTTTCTAAGTGTTTTGCATCATTTTGCACCTGGACACAATACAGACTGATGTGCCCATTCAAGCAACAAGTGTGATCACTTGTTAATTGGTGCTATATAAATAAAGTTGAATTGAATTGAACTGATCACACTGCTATGAGGAGTGTGATCAAAGAGGAGTGAAGTATTCAGACAAGTTATTGTGAACCAAACCACAGTGAACTATAGTATTTCCTAATATTGCTTCTAGGAGTTGTCACAGTCCCAAATAATTTACTTGTCACACTTTCAGTAGTGTGTTACTTTGATTTTAGGACCCGAAAAGGAGGAGACGGCAAGGGAAGGGGTTATAGTAACTTAAAGTTTATTTAAAGAAAAGCAAACAACAGAAAATCACTTCGTGAGAAGGACGGAAAAACACAATAACTAAAGTAAAGTAAAACAGAACATCCACTTAAACACTCTGGAGGGGTATAATAAGCTTAATAAAGGGTCAGGGAATAAACTCAGTCACTAAGGGAAGGCAAACAGGGAAGAACTAAACATAAGGCACTGCCAGACTAAAGGGACAGACGAACACTCAAACATTTAACAAGGGTCAAACACGTGGGGAGAACTGAGAACAACACTGACATAAACAGAAAACCAAACCTCAGACCAAAACTCAAGGAACAGGTGAAACCAATTAGAACAAAACGAGGAAGGTAAAGATACTAAACAGACTCAAAGGAAGGGACACGGGAGGAGCAACAAAATAAAAGCCAAAAACAGGAAATCAATTTAAACAAAACTAGTCCAAACCCACGGACTGTGACACTACTAGAATGCTAAGGCTTTAATATAGAGAAATAGGGGAGTCTCAATATTAACACTGCTCAGGATAAAATGAAAAAAAAGTTTCCCCTGGACTAAGACAACCTCAGAAATTTGTTTTGCGATCAGCTTCTCCTCACAGTAAATTTAGAAAAAAGCAGCAGAAAATTATTTAGTGCAATAAAAATGTACACAGTGAGCACCCTGCTTGTTTAGCTGTGAGGTTGTTGCACATGCTGACCCAACCATCTGAAAGAAGACACCTCTCCTGTGGCACCATGTGGCCAGATGGAACAAACTCGTACTTTTTGACACTGTCGCTGTAGCCTGGAGAAAAAGCTTGTCATGCTTCACTGTTTCCACAGAAAGTGCTGCCACTTCAAGTCCCAGTCACTAGGAAACTGGGGCTGTTCTTTTAAGTTTTACTGTACTGTGATACAGTCTATATTATCCTACAGTATTTGACTCCCATCTGGAAGAAACAACCTGGATTTATGTCCAAGAAAGGTGTTATTCATGGAAAAAGTTACTCTACTGAATAACACAACCCTCTGGCTTTCAATTAAAAAGGTGCTCAATCAGTGCTTTTTTTTCATGGATATTTCACCAACAACCAAAACTTAGATGTCTCATAACCAGTTCTTTGTTTGTTTATTCTTTACCTGAGACCATATTTCTGACAAGATTCTCAGTGGCAGCAGTTGAGCAGTAAAGTAGAGATACACTTGTTCTAGTTGTTTATAATTTATCGAAAACAATTAAAACTAAAGTGTAGTAGAGTTTAAAACATAGGAACACAAGGAAGTACACAAATGAGTAGCACACAATAGTATGTCTACTGCTCCTCTCTCTTCCTTTTAAAAAAAAATATTTACTGCATATTTAGTGCAGTAACTGACACATTTAAAGACCCTCGTGGCCACAGTATTTCAGTTGGATGCCAACATTTGAAATTAACACTAATAATGTCTGACAAAGAAGTAGGTGTAATGGCTAGATGTGCATCAAATATTATGATGATGGAAAAAATCTTAGTTTTACTCTTTTTGCCATTTTCATTTGTCATTGGGCCCAAGTGCAGAATAAACAAGCAGGCAGACTTAGCAGATGCCGCTAATAACGTTTTATCTCGATTTGTCGTAGAAACTCCGTTCCACTTCCTAATCGTAGGTCTCTTTTAGGAAAATGTGGCTATTATTTTTCTCATTAATAACTTTTATAATTTTTATTTGTGTGAGAGCTGTAACACAGCTCTATCACTTATGAGATCCACTCTTTATTAGTGTGATTGCTGAAAGCAGTAGGAGTGATATTTACACTTCAATATCTCAAAAACTACACATGGTAGCATGATGAAACTTTGTGTACAGCTGCCCCACGATGACATGCATCATATGTTAAGCGGGCTCTATAGCACCACCGTTTTCTTACATGCTACTACTTGAAAGATGGTTCCAACTGCAACATGCTAAGTACAGTACATGGCAACTGTGGCGCAGGAAGGTAGAGCGGTTGTCCACCAATCTCACAGTTGTTGGTTCAATCCCCCCGGTCACATGTCGAAATGTCCTTGAGGAAGACACTGAACCCCAACTTAATTGCTCCCAGTGAGTGTTGGCCAGCTGCATAGCAGCTCCCCCATCGGTGCCTTCTGAGATCGAAGTGGTCTACTGGGATCATATGGTGCTATGAGGTCTTCTATATATGATGGAGCCTGACCATTCAGAGCTTTATATGTAAGAAGCAGGGTTTTAAATTCTACTCTATATTTAAGGGGAAGCCAATGGAGAGAAGCTAGTGAAGGTGAAATATGATCTGAATTGCTAGTTCCAGTCAGCACTCTTGCTGCAGCATTTTGGATTAATTGCAGGCTCTTTAGTTACTGGGGCATCCTGAAAGTAGGGAATTACAGTAGTCCAATCTAGAAGTAACAAACGCATGGACTAGTTTTTCAGCATCACTTTGAGACAGGATGCTCCTAATTTTGGCAATGTTCCATAGGTGGAAGCTGTTTTTGTTTTATATCTGAGGTAAAGGACAAATCCTGGTCCAAAATAAATCTAAGGTTCTTTGCACTAGTACTGGTTCTTTAATTTTGGTACCCAAAAACCCAAAACGGAGGAGACAGCAAGCAAAGGGGTTATAATAAATTAAGGTTTATTTAAAAGGCAAATAACAGAAAATCACTCTGTGATGAGTGACACACGCAGCAATAACTAAATTAAAGAAAAACAGAACATCAGCTTAAACACTCTGCACCATTATTTATAATGTGCACCATTATAAATGCACAATAAACTCAGTAACTAAGGGGAGGCAGACAGGGACGAACAGAACATTAGGCACTACCAGACTTAAAGGGGACAACAATGAACATTTCAACATAAGACCAGGGCCAAACACAGAGAGATAACCGGAAACAAAACTAAACACTGAAACAAACAGGAAACCAAACCTCAGACCAAAATACACAGGGAACAGGTTGGGCATCAGAAGGGCAAAGTCCAAAGAGACAATCCACAGGTAGATTCACAGGGGAAGCAGGAGAGGGCAAAGTCCAAAGAGGTAATTCACAGGTGTGTTCTCTGGGAAAACTGGGGAGATGATCTGGGAGCGAGTGGTGGGGAAAGCTTGGTAAAAAAAATACCAGGGGCTACAGGTGAAAACAATCTGAGTTAATGGGGAACAAAACTCTGGACGAGCTGTGGCAGGCAATGGCAGGGGGCCTGCGATGACAGGGGGCTGGCAATGGCAGGGGGCCTGCGATGACAGGGGGCTGGCAATGGCAGGGGGCTGGCAATGGCAGCTGAAGCCCTCCAGGGACCAATGTGGAGGCCAGGGTCTGAGGAGACGACGAGAAGAGCCCTCCGGGGGCCGGTGTGGGGGCCGGGGTCTGATGGGACGATGAGAAGAGCCCTCCAGGGGCCAGGGTCTGATGGGACGATGAGAAGAGCCCTCCAGGGGCCGGTGTGGAGGCCGGGGTCTGAGGGAACGACAAGAAGAGCTCTACGGGGGCCGGTGTCTGAGGAGACGACTAGTTGATGAACAAGAACTGGATGAACAAGAACTGGACAAACAGGAACTAGACCAGCGGTCGCCGACCACGGTGACGCAACAGGAACAGGAACTAGGTGAGCCTTATAGGCCTGTGGTACATAGCCTGTTTCTAAAGATAGATTGATGATATCTAATATGAATGTATCCATTAAGGGTAAAGCTTCCTTGAGCAGCTTAGTTGGAATAGGGTCTAGCAGACAGGTTGTTGGTTTAGATGAGGTAATAATTGAAGTTAGCTCAGCGAGATCTATGGGTAAAAAGAGGGATTGGGGACTTATTGATGATTCTAGCAATGTTGTACGTGAAGATCTATCCGTAACTTACTCATTGGCTGATTCATACTCATTGGCTAACTTTGTCATCGTACAAACACACAGGAACTTGCACGTACATTTACGGAAAACAAAATCTAAATATAAAACATACATTTCATATTTTCTTAACAACAAATACCCAGACTTCTAAATAATGGGTTTGAGAAAAACAAATCCAACAATTTTAATGCATGACAATTAAGTTAGATTTTTCGTTTGATATTTTGGTGAACAACAAGAGGAAGTAAAACAGGAAGCGACCATTTAAAAATAACACCAAAACTATCTATAGGCATTTGAAAACGCTGTAACCAATAAACTAAATTTAGAAGACACACAAATTTTTTTAGATATCCAACGAAAACAGTCCAGTTCTTCCTAAATTTAACATTTGTATAACTTACCTATAACCCCACGTCAGAAATCAAACGGATTAATAGTATTATAGATTGAAATTTAGTTTTAGTCTTACTTCTGCTTAATGTGCATTTATTTAAATAATTTCCCTAACACTAACATAAATGTATTAAAAACTATGCACCTATACAGCTATTATAGAAGGAATTTAATACCTAATGTCATTACTGCGCCACAAAGTAGCCAATTATAAACATTACACTAATACTTTATGTGGGAAGTTAACCAGGCTCTTCACGCTAAAAGTTTTTCTAACTAGCACAATGTAGCTTTCAAATGACATACTTTATTAATCCCAAGACAATTATTTTATCTGTAATACTTAAAACTGCTCATTGAAAATTTACAAATATAATGTTTAACTTTATTTATTTAAAATTAGACTTAGGAAAGTAAAAAACAATTTTCTGCTTTCCACACAGAACATAAATTACAAATGTCTTTGAGAAAAAAACAAAACATAATACCATTGCACTGTTTATTTATAAACACACACATCAAAACAAAATCAAAACCAAATTAGAAATAATGCAATGAAAGAACATTATACAAACTTGTCACAGTAACATTATTAACTTAGCATAACCTTAAATAATAATGAAATTCTTAAAATTATATATTGAAATGAAATGAAATATAAATACATTTTACAAACATAATAAAAACACAATCAAACCCTTATTAGCTTAATGTTCAAGCATATTTTACCTAAAAAAATTTAAACTATCGAAAAATGCCCCAAAGAGTAAAACAAACTAAGCTTGGGAAAAAGTTTAGGGCCACAAATATTGAGTTTCACTATACTATAAATGCACCTTATCAGTCTGCCAACATGCAGAACACCTACACATGACTATACTTAAATCTAGCTTGCCAGCAAGCTCTACTATTTCGTGTGGCACTTCTTTTGCTTGTCCATCAATTTGAACTTTCACTACCAAGGGAAAACTCTCACTCAACTCCTCCGTACTAGCTCAAGTACCGTGTCAGAAATACTTATTAAATCTCCACAGTCTTTTCTGCTCCATATGGTGTTGTCCTCTTTATGTGCTATCCCCACATTGGTCACCTGAAGCTCTTCAGTTTACTGTACAGTGTCTTGTAAAGACATTCAGTATTATCAATACATAAAAATATGTGAATGGTGCATTACTATTAACCACATGTTTACATCTTTGTGATTTGTCAATCATTATAAAACAATTTTTTCCATGATGCTTTTACAGTTGAAACTAAACTCTTAATCATATTTATTTTTAAATGTCCCTATTTAAATTTACCATATATGTTACACATGTATTGAGGTAAGTACATTTAGGTATTTTGTGTGTATTGATATTTATATTAGGTACTATGGAATTTGACTCGATACATCTGGGTCTCTGTATAGCGCAAGTGAGTGATTTAAACAATCTGTTTTTATCCACTTTTTCCAACGCTGCCTCTCTCCAGAGTGTCACTATGTGCTGGTTCCCATCACAGCACACCACCTCAGTATCGCCCTTTCCAAAAACCATTGTGTTTGGTTTAAAAAAAAAATCAATGCACATCCACTGTGCCTTACTGGGACAAATCCATAATTCCCTATAATATACGTTTTTCCTATCTCCATATCGATACCCGTTAGTTTTATGACATTCTAATCTGCTATAACTTTAACTGCGTTGGCCATAATGGCCGTGTTTCTTAACTTTGCAGACGGTAACTTCATCCCTAGAAAACACAAATTCCATGCATTTTGAAATTTCTCGTCTAGCAACACACTTTTATTAGTTTGAAATGTTTATAAGGTGAGTTACCTCTACCTGTCACTCTTAATTTCTTTAATTGTTGCATACTCGTTAGATGCCATGACTGCTTTCTTTCTTTAGTGTTGATTTTGATCAACAACAAACTTCCACGTTATTGCCTCCTATGTGAATGCCATATATCTGTAACGTTTACCTAGCGGCCTTTCGCGGACCTGCCACTTTTTCTCTCTCTTTTTTTTTTTTTTTTTAAGTTTATGCAATGAACGACTTGAATAAAACTTTAAACATATGTGTAGAGACTGTCCTGAACACGCGTGTTTAATTGCTAGTCGGTTCACTACTGGGGGCCGCTAAGGTGGGTGCTTATTTTTTTGTTATCATATCTTAAACCAGGGGTGCCCACACTTTTTTGGCTTGTGAGCTACTTATAAAATGAGCTAATTATAAAAAAAAAATACAAAAGATATATTTATTCATGAATATATTGAGAATTCTTTATATGCACAAAATATGTTGGTGTAGCTTTCATAACTATATGAACCCATATTGCACAATACAACTCTGTACATTTTTTGTCATTACTTTACTCTGATGACTTGCACTGACTACAATCAGCTAGCGATGCATAGTCCAGAGGCTATCTCGCTAGCTTGCTAGAGTTTTGCAGCACTTGGTGCCGTTATATGCATGCACATGCACAGTGACCCATGTGTCAGAAAAAAAATCAGATGACAGTCTGACTGCCCTGTATGTCAATTGACAAATTTCATACTGAGAATGGATGAAGGGCTAACGTCTACTTTGTTAATTCCATTTGATCTACCCACACTACCTTTGCAATTGACTAGTAGATTGCAATCGACCAGTAGATCGCGATCGACGTATTGGGCACAACTGTGTTAAACAATTCATTAGTGCTGAGAGGGCAAGATGGCAACAGTTGATTGCTTTGGACAGGCTGTCATCCGCTGGAGAGTTCGTGAATAGCAATTGAAAACTTCTTCATTGTTTCATGTGCTGTCAAGTAATTCAGACCTTCCAATCTCACAGCATCAAATAGCAATATCTCAAAAACTACACATGGTAACATGATGAAACATTTTTGGACAGCTGCCCAATGATGAAATGCTTCACATATTACAGTATTGCCTATTGCCTCTATAGCTCCGCTGGGTATACTACAAATGATTTTTATTGTTTTGTTCGAACGCTGTCGCTTCTACAATGTTCAGAGCTGCAGATTTGGTGAAGGTTGCTGCAATCAAATGTAATTTCTGTAGGAAATGCCAATTCTAGTTATTATTTCGCCGTTTTTCGGTCGCTATCTCCTCCTAGACGGTTTGTCGTAAAAACTCCTTTCCACTTCCTAAACATAGGTCTCATTTAGGACATGTGGGCTATTACTTTTCTCATAAATAACTTTTATACTTTTAGTCACTTCTTTCCCCATAAAAGTCAATGAGAGAAACTTGAAATTTCCCTTCAACTTGCCTCTATTCTTCAGCTTCCTGTATCATCATACTTTGGCGTAGAAACCTTATTTTTTAAATTGTTCAGTTTAAACAGGTCTAGACACTTTTTTTGTGATCATTTTATTTGTATCTTTTATACTTTTTGAATAATCATGGTATTAGTTTGTGGCATGTTTTGGAGCTTTTTCAACTTCTCCATTAGTGTATATTGTGGAATGTTAGAGCAGCTAGAGTGGGTGACGTCACGCACTCTTTTCAGCTTTCACTTTTATCACCTTTTTTCCTTCTTTCCTTTAGTCAACTTAAGTCTTTCATAAACATACATTAAGATGTAGGTATTTTTGTTTTCTTTCAGGAAATGTAACTCTCATAGTGACAGGACTTCAGTTCTTTCTGTAAGTGGCCAGAAGCAGAGAGAGTGCCGTATGCAACTCAGCACACCATTAGCCGTGTGTGCTGTTACAGAAACATCTAAGTGAAATGGCAGCTTATGGTCTGGAACTGCTAAGTCTGCGGCCGAGGACAGGGCTGTTTTGATGTCAATGAAAGCTTTTTCTGGTGTTTCGGACCATGTGAATGAGGCTGAGAGGTTTCTAATTCCCCACTCACGTACTAAGTCTCTCAGACGTAATCAGGCATGTTTTGGCGAGTGAAACCTTTGAGACCTAAGAACGACAACATGTCTTTTACTGTGGCTGGCTTTACGTGGTGTAGAATGACACCTAATCCTAAAGAGGAGACAATTCTACCTAAAAAGATAACCTCTTTCCTGCAACACTGCAATTTTGTACTGCTGACTTTGAACCCTGCCCTCCAAAGGTGGAGCAGGGCAGCTTTGGTGGCTGTAAGGCAAACATCTGCTGTAGTGGCTGCTAATAACAAATCATCAACATACTGTACTAGAACCGCTCCATCAGGTAAGGGACATTCCTTCGGCAACCTTTTCAGTGCATGGTTGAACAGTCCAGGTGACAATGCAAAACCCTGTGGTAATCTAGTGTATCGCAATTGTTGGCCTTCACGGCTAAAGGAGAAACAGTCCCTGCACTCCTGGGCCAATGGCAAACAAAAGAACTACTAATGGTCAGGAGTAACAGCAGCCAAGGCTGTAAAAGGGTTTTTAATTGTAATGTAATTGGAATTGAAGAAACTGCACTAGGACGGTTTAAATGTAATCTATCTGATAGACTTCAATTTGTTCATGTTAATGATGAATCCTCCACGCACAGAAAGGTTAGCTATAGAGTTCCACAAGCTTTTGTGTTAGGACAAATACTTTTTACTTTATATATGTGTCCTTTAGGCAACATTATTAGAAAGCACTCCATAAATTTCCACTGCTATGCTGATGATACCCAGCTATATTTATCTATGGAACCAGATAGAAATAATCAGTTAAAAAAGCTTCAAGCATGCCCACAAGACATAAAGGCCTTGATGTCCCACAATTTTTTACTTCTAAACTCAGACAAAACTGAAGTCATAGTATTTGGGCCCAAAAATCTCTGAGACAGGATGCTCCTAATTTTGGCAATGTTCCATAGGTGGAAGAAGGCTGTTCTAGAGATTTGTTTTATATGTGAGGTAAAGGACAAATCCTGGTCAAAAATAACTCCAAGGTTCCTTGCAGTAGTACTGGAGGCCAGACTTATGCCATCTAGTGTAACAATATGGTTGGACATCATATCTCTAAGTGATGCCGAAAAACTAGTGCATGCATTTGTTACTTCTTGGGTGGACTACTGTAATTCCCTACTTTCAGGATGCCCCAGTAACTCTCTAAAGAGCCTGCAATTAATCCAAAATGCTGCAGCAAGAGTGCTGACTGGAACTAGCAAGAGAGATCATATTTCACCTTCACTAGCTTCTCTCCATTGGCTTCCCATTAAATCTGGAGTAGAATTTAAAACCCTGCTTCTTGCATATAAAGCTCTGAATGGTCAGGCTCCATCATATATAGAAGATCTCATAGCACCACATCATCCCAGTAGACCACTTCGAACTCAGAATGAAGGCCTACTTGTGGTTCCCAGAATTTCCAAAGGTAGAATGGGAGGTAGAGCCTTTAGCCATCAAGCTCCTCTCCTGTGGAACCAGCTCCCAGTTCAGATTCAGGAAGCAGACACCGTCTGTACTTTTAAGTCTAGGCTTAAAACCTTCCTCTTTAATAAAGCATATAGTTAGTTATACTTATGCTGCTATAGGCTTAGACCCCCCCCCCCCGATGCACTGAGCTCCTTTCTTCCTCTTGACCCTCTCTCCTCTCCTCTCACCCCGCAATTGTCACCACTGTATGTCATTAACCCTGTGTATTTTCTCCCGTAGTTGTCTTTGTCCTCCTCTGTCCCCCTCTCTCTGTCCCTTTGTGCAGGTGTCCCCAGGTTTGAAGCTTTGTGTCTTCCAGCGTGCAGCTACTGGTCCTACCAACCTGCCCGATGTTTTGTTGTTGCTTTTTGTTGCTCTGTTCATTTCTTTTTTCACTTTCCACTCACCCCAACCGGTCAGGGCAGATGGCCGTCCATCCTGAGCCTGGTTCTGCTGAAGGTGTCTTCCGTTAAAGGGAGTTTTTCCCTCTACTGTTGCCTATGGCTTGCTCCAGGGGAATTGTTGGGTTCTCTGTATACATCTTTATAATCTGGACTTTATTCTGTAAAGTGTCCTGAGATAACTTTGTTGTGAATTGGCGCTATATAAATAAAGTTGAATTGAATGGAATTAATTGGTGGTATAGCAGAACAGAATCCTGCATCAGTTGCTGACGTGGACCATATCTGTGTGGACAATGAGTCTAATAAGGTTGCAACCTGCTCATGGTCTGTTCTAAGGTGACCATGGTATCTGTAGATGATTTGATGTGTCAGGAGTGCAGTGTGAGTGGCAGGTGTTTCAACGTAAGGTGCCAGCATGTTCAGCCAAGGTAACCACTGCAGGTATAGGGAATATAGGCCCACATTTGGTCTGACCAATGGGTTTTTGGGTTCAATCACTCCCCAGTATGTGTCAGCTGTGTCTTGTTGTTCTGCTGGCCCATCTATGTCCCCTAACAACCACTGAGTGCCGCTGGAGAGGGCATCTTCAGAGCAACTGTACATTTGTCCATTCGGAAAGTGGACCACAATGCCCTTTTCATCACATAGGATCACGACTCCCATTTGGAGTAGAAGGTCCCTTACAAAAGAGATCAACAGGTATTTGTGGGGTCGCCAGAAATGAATGTTTCAATGTTTTTTCCCGCCACCTTGACTTGACATGGCTTAGTGAGTGGCAGCTGTTTTGGTACCCTAGAAAAACCCATAACAGTCACTGTTTTTGTAGAAATCTGCGCTGGTGACAGGTCACCAGAGAGAGTTGAGTGGGTGGCTCCTGTGTCAACCAGAAAAGGCAGGTTCTATCCATCAACCTTTAGTGCCAGCATGGGGTCTGCCATTTTCATGTGGCTGGGTTTCTGTGGGCACCTTCAGAACTCACTGTTTCCACTGGGAACTGTCCTTAAGGGGCTGCAGTTTCATTAAGAGCCATATGCTGGTTCCCTCGCCCATGAGTCACACCACGGCCTCTTGCAGGTGGTCCATAGCCCTTTTGTTGTTGCAAAGCATATGGATTGGTGGGACAGTCTCGCCTAAATTTACCAGGTTGGCCACAGCCATGGCAGACCCAATTTTCTCCCTGGTTTCCACCTCTGCCTCCCATGCAGCCTCCACGTCCCCTACTCCCACTGTAATATGGGAACCTGCTCATACACTGCAGGACTGTGACTTTGATACGTTGGATATGGTCCCCATTCTGGGATTTGATATATGTCTGGATATTGAGGTTCATTAGGGACTTCAATACTTTGTTGCACAATTTGTTTTTTCCCCTTTCTTTCATCATTTACCTTTTTTCTATCTTCTCCTAGCTGTAGCTTTAACAACTGAGCTTTAAGATCTGCTTTTTCCTTGCTACTCTGTTCTTTTTTGTCCACGTGTCTGCAAGTGGTGGCAGAGGTGCCTTTCCCAAGTCTTTGTGGTGCAGCCTGGGATGTCTGGGTTTCCCTCCATTGCATCTTTACTGTTTTGTGTACGCCAGTTAAAACTGCTCCCCTGAACATGGTTTCCTGTACCTGGTCCATGTGTGGATGCATGGCTTGTCTTCCACTTGTCCGTGAGCTTCTAATTGTTCCATGTCAAATCGAATAGACCATGGATTATATATAACCTGTCCTGTTGAGCTACACAGTATTGGTTTTTTTGTCTTTGAGACCAAAGATGCCATTGCTGCCATCTGGTGTTTACGTGTTGGGATTATATAATATTTGCCATTTTTCCTTAAAACATATTAACATATCATCAAATATATACCGATCACTTCTATATGGACAGAACAAAAAAATAAATAAAGCTTTCCGTCTTACATGCCACTTGTCAGATGGATTTGGCTGACACAGATTGCAGAGGATAAAGTCTCAGCCACAAATTTCCAGCTTGACTTGCTTGGCTAATCTGGTTTACCAGTGACGCATGAACTGTTGGGTTCCCTCAGAGAGGTTTATATTTTGGAGAAAACTTTGTTTTTCAGACCTTTGCACTATATATCAGCCTCCTATTTCTTGATAATTGTGTATGTTATTCTAAAACAATCATTATTTTTAATAATTCTGCATTATCTTTATGTCATTATCTCATATTACTGGAAAGGCATATCATTTTAATGAATGTAACTAATACTTATTATTATTATTATTATTATTATTCCATGATTTTTCACACAAAAGGAACATAAATTGTACATTGGGTATAGAAAGGAATCAGCTAATGGTAAAAGTTCTGCACTTATGGAGCAATTTTCTACCTATTTGTACCCAAGTACTTTACACTTCTTTTCATTCACTCATTTGCATACACACACACACACACCGATTTGCTATGCAGCTGGCCTACACTCAATGGGAGCAACTAAGTTGGAGTTTATTGTGTTGCTCAAGGACACTTTGATGTGTGACAGGAGCTGGGGATCGAACTAACAACTGGAGCATTGGTGGATGACCACTTTACCTCCGGCACCACAGTCACCCCAACTGCTTTCAAAACATTCACATTTTGTTGTTTCACAGCCTAAAATGAAAACCCACAGACACAGAGAAAATAATATTTTTGTTTACTATTTCTGAAGATGGGAAGGAGGTTCACCTTTTAACAAACTCAAAACACAGATGAATTGACCGTACAGTGGCATAAGCAAATAGTAAATGTCCTTTCATGGCGTAGTCAGATCCCAGACCTAAATCCTATCAAAATTATTAATTATCTGTATGCTGGTCTTCCTTATATTTCCATATTTTTGCTTTTCAATAGAGAAGCACCTTATGGACAAAAGGTGAAATAACCTACTACTGTATTCCAACTTCGGCAAATGATTTTGTTTTTAAATCCACCTTTTGTTATGGTCTCAAAACGGAATAAATTTTTGTTTAAATAGAGCAGCGATCAGCCTACACATTTTGCATATCTGTTTAAATATTTGCAACCCTGGAAGCATCCAATCTTTTGATTTCTCTGATTTCCACTGTTCAACAGTCCTGGGGCTTTGTTGCCGCATTTTTTGTTTTTATGAGGCACAAAGTGTGTTTTTATTGGTGAAAGATCTGGACTGCAAGCAGGCCAGTTCAGCACCTGGACTCTTCACCTGCGAAGCCATGCTCTTGTGATGGATGCAGTATGTGGTTAAGCATCACCTTCATTTGTTTTTGATTTGTTTAATTCGGGTTCTATTTTGCTGAGGTGCCAGAGATGTTGTTTAAATGTATCACAGGTTGTGTATGAAGACACAAGTGTGTTTCAGGTCACCCATGCATTGCCACCACAAGGTGCTGCTTCATGAGAATCCTGCCCTGATGTCTTTCATCAGCTACATGTACTATTCTCTCAAAGACCGTAACCCTAAACTAACATGCATGTCT
Organism: Channa argus; assembly: GCF_033026475.1. NCBI lineage: Eukaryota > Metazoa > Chordata > Actinopteri > Anabantiformes > Channidae > Channa > Channa argus. The sequence goes on along the minus strand of NC_090213.1, from coordinate 20,850,173 downwards.
TTGCACTATGGGAGGAAACAGGGGCACCCAGAAGAAACCCATGCAAGCACCAGGAGAGCATGAAAAGTATTGTATTTTGGGTTGTGACCCAAGAAATGTAGTACAACTATAGTGAGGTCAAGTGGTTGTTATAATGATACAGCACTGTAAAATGTGTGACATCATGAATTGTTTCATTCAGGTGCATTCAGCCCCACTTTATTTCTAACTGTTTTGTATACTGTACAAACTCACACTGTATTTATAGTATAACTAAGCCATTAAGATTAAATTTCCATATTATTATAAAGCATTCAAGACACAAATGTCAATCAGCTTTAGTGTGGACAACAAGCACACACTATTTAAGAAATTCTGTCTATTTTGCAAGATGTTTCCAAATAAACAAACACTTTTGGTGTGCAATGGTAATAGAAATAATCAAATTTGAAATAACATTGGTAACGCAAGAAATTACTTTCAGAATGCGAGGTTGCACTAAAATTCCTGCTATTATTTATTTTAATTTTTTTCCTTGAGTCCTGGTTGAACTACGCCATTACTCCATTTTAGGGTTTTTAATTGTACAGACTTTTATTTCACCTCAGGTACATGTGCAATAGATCTCTGCCAGATGGTGAGTCTCTGTCAGTGATCCAATACAGAGGGCTTGACTCTTTCAGGTTAATCTTCACTGCCTTTGTGAAAGTTTTTCTGGGAGCCCTCTCACTCTGATACATTCTAAAATGTATTGCTCTTGGTTCTGGTAACTACTTGCCATTCAGTATAAGTGAACCTCTATATAGAAGGTCCAGTTACTGGTGAATGTGTGTCCTGTTCAAAATCTACACCATGAAGACAAAGAACACTCCAAAAAATGTTATAAAATATTAATAATTCTGCATGAAATATTATAATTCTGCAGCCTATGAAAAATGCTTGATAGGGTTGCCCCTCTGAAAAAGAAGGCAGCAAACCAGAAGAGGCCATCTCCATGGTATAGTTCACAAACACGGAACTTAAAACAGGCAACACGAAAGTTACAAAGGAAGTGGCGTTCCAGATGTTTAGAAGAATCTCTTTTACCCTGGAAAAACAGCTTAAAAATGTACAAAAAAGTTCTCTGTAATGCCAGAACATCATATTTATCATTAATAGAAGAAGAGATTTGAAGAAAAGATTAATAGAAGAAAACCTCTGATTTCTGTTCAGCACTGTAGCCAGGCTGACTAAGAGCCATCTGTTGAGCCTAGTTTTCCCTTAACTCTGAGCAGGAATGACTTAATGACTTTCTTTATGAATAAGATTATAGCTATTAGAGAACGAATTCACCAGATCCCCCCCCCCCCCCCAAATATTACAGATGGATCTTCATGTACAACAGTGCTAGAATCCTTTACCTCACATATAAAACAAATCTCTAGAACAGCCTTCTTCCACCTACGGAACATTGCCAGAATTAGGAGCATCCTGTCTCAAAGTGATGCTGAAAAGCTAGTGCATGCATTTGTTACATCTAGGTTGGACTACTGTAATTCCCTACTTTCAGGATGCCCCAGTAACTCCCTAAAGACTTCATATACTATATTGCCAAAAGTATTCGCTCACCCATCCAAATAAATGAATTCAGGTGCACAAAGCAAGGTCCATAAAGACATGGATGAGTGAGTTTGGTGTGGAAGAATTTGACTGGCCAAGGACATGATCAGAAGAACATTATGTTTTTGCACAAATGCTAACAACAAAGTGGCAGAGACTGAAGGGGAGTCAGGAGAATACTGGACATACTAAACGGTGTATTAAAAAATACAATATATAAATCCCTCTCTCATACATTCCTTTTCTCTGCTCCCTTTAATAAGATAGGTGCTTATTACATATATAATTTTTGCATGCCCTAGAATATAGTTAAATTGAAAACCGCAGAGTTCCGACAGCTTGGACCCAAGTCACTGGCTCATAATAGCTGTCATTCCAGTCTTGCTTTGCCTATAGAGATGCATTATTTTCCCAAAGCCCTTTGACTATGTTATAGATGAGAGCTGCAAAAGTCTTTGAATTGCAAATAAGAAACCTGCATATGGAGAGAGCTTGGTAAATAGAGACCATAAGCAATAAAAAAAGAAGAAAACTTTTAAGTTATTTGTTACGTCCCTAGTCAATAGGGGTAAGGGAAGCAACATAAATTACAGGTGTACGTGGTTTTTCCAAAAAAACCAAAATGTAAATTACCAGACAAACACTTGAAAACAGTTTGAAAAGATGGTCCAAAACCATATACCCACCCACCAATGAAAACATTTCTTACTAGCTGATATACATGTGTCTCTTCATGAATGGTTTTTAATTTTCCTTTCCACACATAATTCTATTTAAATGTTTTACTGATGAAGGCCGAAATGCATTGGTCATAAAACAAAGCTGTTCCGGAATCATTGCAGTTGTTCTACCTTGGTGTCCAGTCCTCTGCCAGGGTCCAGGCCAAGGCCATAATTTATTTTTTGGTTGGAATGTGTAATAATTCTGACTGAAAGGTTTTGGCCTTAGTTTATTGACCTTAACTGTTTGGTTTCAGTTTGTTTTTGATTTTACAACTTTTAATGCTAGACTTCGCAAATTTTTGCTTTCAAATAAGTTTTGTTTGAATGCAAGAGAAAAGGAATAAAAAATATTAAAACAAGCAAGAGCTATACACAGAAGACTCATCTTATACTCAATGGTCAGCCATTGGTCAACGTCTTATCCCAAGTGAAGGTGATGTGTGTCATTGCAACAACTGGCTTCCACTGTCACTACTGTTGACTTGGTATGTCTCTTCCAGAATATTTCTGGAAGAATTGTAGAAATATCCAAAGTATGACTAGTAAATTAAATTCAGATCCATACAACAGCTTCATACTGACAAGTACTGATATTCCCCCAAACGATGCATTTTTGACAGAGTGACTCCTTTGCATTTCAGGTGTGTCCATCCACATGTGGTGATGTAAGCTTAACATTTAGGCGTCTTTTACCCAATACAAACTCTTCCCACCACTTCCCACGGTGATAAGGGTGGGAACCAGTCACCATCTCAAAATGTAAACGCTACACTGTTAATGTCATAATACAACACAGGCTTCTGTAATTTGTCAGTAAGGTCATAATATGAGCATTGCTTCTGCAGTAGACATGGCTCTCGTAAAGATATTGACATCACTAGTTTTAGATGGCTGCTTGTTAGGTTGATGCCACCTAACCAAAACAAAACTGTCACGTATCGTAGATTAATTTTGTGATTCTGGAGCGGTGGGATATTAATTCACAAACTAGCCATATCACTTCTCGTGCTAAACTGTCCAGTTGATATTGTTCAGATTTAGCCTTATGCACTCTTTTTCAAGATAGTAATGTATTTTTACCACACTAGTTCATTGTTGACTTGCCCCAGGTAGCCTGAGGCCTGAGAACTGAAAGACTGACCAACGGTCTTTACAGTAAAGATACAGTTAACATTTAAAATGTGTAAAATGCAGAGATGTGATTAATCACATTACTGTACAGAACCACATATAAATTCTTTAAGAATTGAAAAGATTAATCTAACTACTAATTAAGAGCTAATACACTGACAATTAACAAGACAGTAGCGTTAGCAAACCTAAATACAAAGTGTACCATTAAAATACTATAAGATAGAAAAGAAAACACAAGCAAGTCAATAAATAAAAATACATGAAAACATATGGTGTCTTAATGGTCCACTCAATGAAACACCTGCTTAGCAATGTGTGTTTTGAGTTCTTATTTAAGGCTGCTCCCAAAGAGACAGGTGCCATTATTGAGAAAGCATGGTTACTCCATCTTTTATACTGTATGTGGTGTGAGGGACAACCAGTAGGCTCTGCTCCTCTGAGACTTGCCTATATAGCTTAAGAAGGATAAATAGTATATATAAATTGGATAAATAATGCACAGCAACACCTTTCAGCACCTTGAAAACAAAAGTTAAAAAACCTAAAATCACTCCTGGATTTGACATGCTGACTGATGCATCTGGAGGCAAGAGTGGTAAAGCTAAAGGAATCCAGCTCTGTGGACTTGATATACACGGTGCAATAAAAACAGGCCTGGCACAACACCTCCATATTCACACCATAGACACCATTCTTCCTTAAAGTCAGAAATCTCACAAGTGACAGAGCCATACCACTCCATGAAGCCTTTTCCATCCCCGTTCATCTTGTCATAGCCATAAAAACTAGTAACTATATATGACAGTGTTCATTTTCCCTACTGTTAAAGTTGTGAGGAAAATGATTATCGCTAAATCTTAAGGCTTTGCTGGTCTCACATAACCACATTGTTAGAAAAATGAACAAATTGATAAAATGCTGCTTATATGCAGCATCCTACATCACTATGACTTTGCTTCCTCTCATGATCAGAGTAGGTGTGATCACCTGTTTGACCATGTGCTCCACCAAAATGTAAGAATAAAATCCTAAGGCAATGTGCGAAATGAAAGGTGCATCCTGTATTCAGGATGCCACATATGAGGTCAGTAGCACACTATGTATAGCCCTCATAATCCATAACACAAAGTTTATGTAAAGATATTGATCCATCCCACTGTTGCCTTGTTAGGGGTGTAGAAAAGTAGAACAGAAAGTAGAGGCACCTCAACCAAACCAAGGAGAAAGCATGTAGACAAATTAATACAAACTTCTGAAATACAGCTAAAATTAAATAAGATAAATAAGGTAAATAATAATTTACTTTGAAATAAAGTTGTTAAAGTAAATAATAGTTACTTTAGACCTTTCTGTCCCCCTCCATTTTACAGAAGGGGGATGAGTTGAACAGCTGTAGCCACTATAATAGCCACTGGAAGACAGGATCTCCTGTGGCGTTCTGTGGAGCACTTGACTGTTATCAGTCTCTGCCTGAAAGTGCTCCTCTGTGCAGCCAGCATGCAGTGGAGTGGGTGTGAGGGATTGTCCAGGATTAAGAGGAGTTTGGACAACATTCTCCTCTCAGCCAGAACATGCAGAGGGTCCAGGTCAAGTCAACCCACAATTCCCCTGAATTGGCAGTTTGACCAGCTGGTTGACTTGCATACCTGCTTTCTGATTGGTTAATCTGACAAATAAAACCTGAAATGTTGCTAAAGAGGCAGGAACCCAATTTTACTAATAAATATTAGTCTGGAAATCAGATCCAAACAGAAATCCACAGTCCTCACTCACACAAATATTAGTCCAAAGTCGTATTTACAGATCCAAATCCAATATCCATCCTATTAAAAAAAAAGGATCAACTTACAGGTACAATGAGAGTTCTGGGCAGAATTCAGGTCATACAATTGTAGTTCTGTTATTGCTCTGTTGTGTACACACAACCATTGCAAGCTTTACCTACAGTATATAGCTAAAACCTGTTTTGATTTAATTGATTTTTGAACATCAGATGCTAGAGACATATAAAAGCATTTTATTTGGTTTCCCATTTAATTCTTCATAATCATACTGCAGCACATGAATTTATAGACCAAAATGGATAACCTCAGTTTAACTAGTTTTGCTGGCTATGGGCTATAATTGACCTGCGTGGCTTTTCATTTTGTGAGATATACATGAATTAAGAGATAGTAACTTGCATCATTCAAAGCATACTATGGCCTGGAGTCTGGCTCTCTTTTCCAGCTTATCAAGACTCATCTTAAGCATTAGACACTCCTGCATAAAACATCTTTTTATGCTCTAAAGGTTTGAATGTTTATTTCACAGGAAAGAAGCATGGTCATTACTGCATGACATAGCAGCATACTGCTTCCATTAAATCCTCAAATCATTTAACAAGCATGGTTCCAAAACAGTGTACTCGTGCCATTTTAAAAAGAATATACCAGGGGTCACCAACACGGTGCCTGCGGGCACCCGGTCGCCTGTAAGGACCACATGAGTCGCCCACAGGCCTGTTCCAAAAATAGCTCAAATAGTGCCACTTACCAGTGAGCTGCATCTCATTTATTTTGATTGCTATTCTTGTTTAAATCACACTTACAGGTAAACTGGAAATGACAATATATTTAAAAAAAACAAAAAAATGTTGAATATAAATTAACTATGACCTAGTGTAGTTCAAAGGTCAGTATAATGCGCATGACCAAAATGACGAAACAAGCTAGTGGGCACAGCGAAAATATGGTGACTGACCCATAAAAAGATGGCAGAAAAAAAAACATAAAATTTCATGACGAATGGGAGGTAGAGGTTTTTTAACCACTGTGAAAGAAGCATGTGTGTGTCTTATTTGCGGGGCACAATGTGGAGAGACTTTTTACAACTTGTCACACAAGCTACCATGCTAACTATCCACAGGACAGTGCACTGCGAGCAGAAAAAGCCCGCAAGTTAAAGGCAGCTTTGTGCAAACAGCAAGCTTTTTTTTACAAGACCAGTTAAAACCTCCCAAAAAGCAACCGAAGCTTAATTTAGAGCTACGCAATTCTTGATTAGGGGGAAGAAGGCATTTTCAGACTGGGAGGTAGTTAAAGAAGCCATGATGTTAATTGCTAAAACTATACTTGAAGACGAGTAATATGGAACAAACGTGATCTCCGATGTTCAAGTGGGGGCAGCTACGATGGTAAGAAGAGCATCTGCAATGTTCGGGAACTTGACCGACCAGCTGGACCGTAGCAGTATGGCGAAGCTGATGGTCTTTATCAGGATGGCGTTTGATGATTTCTCCACAAAAGAAGAACTTCTCACACTACTGCCCCTAAAGACAACTACGAGGGGAGTTGAAATATATAACACAGTGGAGAAGTTTTTGGTGGAGAAAAAAGTGCTGCTGGAAAAGCTGGCATCAGTGATTTGAGACGGGGCTCCTGCTATGATCGGCCGACACACAGGTTTCATCGCTCACTGTAAAGGTGACACAGAGTTCCCAAACTTTGTGCATTACCACTGCAGGCCTTATGTGCAAAAGTGATCGGCTTTGAGCACGTGATGACTCCCGTCGTGAAAATCACAAACAGCATCCGCTCCAGAGCTAAACAGCACAGAACATTCAAGGTAATGTTGGAGGAGCTTTCAACTGAATATGGTGACCTGCTACTACACAGAAATCCGATGGCTCAGCAGGGGATGGATTCTGCTTCGTTTTTTTGTCACTTTTGGGTGGGAAGACACCTTGCTGCTGGAGGACACTGACTGGACACTTGACCTTGCATTTTTAACGGACATTACTGGGAAACTGAACAGTTTGAACTGTGAGCTGCAAGGCTAAGACTGTTGCTGATATGATAAGTGCTTTAAATGCATTTAAAGCCAGATGAATGCATTTACAGACAAAAAAGGTGCTGCACTTTCCCTCTTTGCAGAGGGTGCTGAAAAACAATGCTTCTGCATATGAGGCTTTTGACAAAGCTGCAGAAAAGTACTCTCAGGTCATAAAAAGACTTGGGCAAGAGTTTGAGAACAGTTTTTGTGACCTGGATCAGCTTGACCCATGTGTGTGTCGTTCATTATTAATCCTTTCATGAACGTGGACATATCATGCACTGCTGAGCAGTTAAGTTCAACGTTCACCCTGGATGCTGGACAGATGGAAATTGAAATTGTAACACTGCAAAATGACATCCACCTCAAAGCCTGACAGCCTGAATCAGACTGCACCAAACGTTTGGTGCCTTGTTGACACAGAAAAGTACATTGGTGTATGTACAGCAGCTATTAAGGTTGCAAGCCTGTTTGGTTCAACCTATCTTTGTGAACCAGCCTTGTCTGAAATGAACTTCATCAGGCCTCACTGCCTCACATCTGCAAGACTCACTCAGAGTTAAATGTTCTGCACTTACATAGCATTTCTCTACCTATTGGCACTCAAAGCACTTTACACTGCTTCTTATTCACAATCACACACACACTCATACACCGATGGGGGAGCTGCTATGCAGCTGGCCAACTCTCACCGGGAGCAACTAAGTTGGGGTTCAGTGTCTTGCTCAAGGACACTTCGACATGTGCCCGGAGGAGCCGGGGATTGACCCAGTAACTGTGAGATTGGTGGACAACTGCTCTATCTTCCAGTCACGCGCCACAGTTGCACTGTCAAGTTACACACCAGAGTACAACATAGTTGTAAACAGCATGCAATGCCAGGCTTCCCACTAACTGACAAAGAAACAGATTTGTTTTCCAGTTCATGATTTGTTAAATGTGTTTGTAACAATTGTTTATGTTAAAATGTTAACAATGTAAAAAAAAATTGGAGATTTTAGTGTCAAGTTGAAGATATAATCAGAATTATTTACAAATCTTAAAGTTTATTTTTGAATTTTACATGATTTATTATTTTACAAACATGGTGCAAAGTAATTCATGATTTGTTAAAAAATGTTAGTGGCTAGTGAAAATGGGACATTGTAATTTCCTAGGACTGTTGTAGAAGTGATCATTTTAAAATGTTGAACTTTTTTTTTCAATTTGAAAAACACTTGGACTGAGACAAAATATAGAAATAAAGTGTTGCATATTGATATTTATCTGTTTCCTATCTTGTTAAATTATTGTTGCTATTCATTGTGGAAATCATTAATATTATCAGTGTCTTCGCAGAGATGAATATTATTTATTATTAATGACATTTAGTTAAGGTAAATTGAGCAAATTGGCTATTTCAGAAGTGTGTATCAAACTGGTAGCCCATCACATTGATCAGTACCCAGCAAGTAGTTCTCGGTTTCAAAAAGGTTGGTGACCCCCTGGAATATACCTTTATTAAGACTTGAACTAGTTGCAGACTTCCCAAAAGCTTACGAACACTGAGCTGTAATAAGGTCACAATCCCTGTGTATTTGCATTTTAGAAAACCTGTCTACAGCAGTCAGAATTACCATGTTGCCCTAGGATGGGGGAAGACGGGTACCAAAGTCAATGAATATGTGAGACCACGGACATTTGGGAATGGAGAGGGTGTAGGAGTCCTTCAGGAGGTCAGTGACTAGACTTACGACTGGGCACAAAAACAGGACAGGACAGACAAACAAGTCCAACAGACACCAGGATGACAAAATAAGCGGGAGGCATGACACCAATCCAGCACTTTACAGCTGAGCTGACATGGGACAAACAGAAGTCCGTCTGCACAAGTGGGAGCAGGAATATTAGCTCCTTCCCAGATCTTTGAGACAGGACAGCCCCCACCCCCAGATTTCAGGCTACCACCTAAATTGTCTGCAGTGATCAGGGAGAGTGAGAAAGGGAGCGCTTTAAATCAATGGAAAGCCTGATTCGGTTTGAGGAACTAAGAGGTCTTACTGGAGGTGTGGCGAAAGTGCTGTCTCCTCTAATAAAGCACCGTAAGAAATTGGCGAAACCCTAGGAAATGCTGCAGCTGCTTGCGCGACTTGGGAATCGGCCAATACCTGGGCTCCCTCTCCATACTCTCTGAGGTAATGATGAACCCAAGGAAGGAGATGGAGGGCGAGTGAATGATGCACTTCTCTGCCTTTACAAACAGATGGTTCTGGTATAGCCAGGTCAGCACCATTCTAACGTGAGTGATGTGTTGCCCCCCTCTGCAGCAATCGTAACCGAGAGCTGAGGAGCCTAGAATGCCTCTCTCTCATCCTGTCGTCTACAAGAGTCCACATATCAATCAGGGCTTTTAGGGAGTCAGGAAGTTCCCAATACAAGCTCATAATTTAAAGGATTCTGACAACTTACTCACCCCAGATTCCACTACCTTGAGTGAGGCAGGAGAGTTGGCAAGATGAATCTCCCTCAGATTTTAATGGGGCCAAAAACTCTGAGAAGCTCTTCGGAAAATAGGCTGAATGAGGAAGTGGACCTGGAGCCTCTCTCCCATTCTAAATACCAGCCCATCCTGAGAGTAACGACATGATGTAAACTACACAGGAGTGTTCAGTGGGAAAAACTGAGGGTCGGCTTGAGTCTCAAATTACAGCACACATTTAACTAAAAAGCTCTTAGGAGGGGCAGAGGCTGTAGATATGGGAGGCAGAGGAAAGGAGAAGCAGTGGCAGAAGGAGGAGAACCTGACTGAGAAATTGAGCGATGTGTTTAGATCACTCTGGTTCTTGGCCAGATTAGTGTCATGCTGGAAAAGAGTGCTTTTTACTTGGCTCTTACAGTCCTTCATGCCTGCTGGATCCATGGTGGCCAGATTGTACTATTAGCGTTAATGAATAAATATTTTAGAACCCAGGAAAACACAGGACAGCAAAGTAGTAGGATGGAAAATAGTTTATTGTATAATGGTTTGATGGAACAGGTGAGGAGGATGGAGCAGAATGCACTGTAGAGGGACCTGTGAAAATACAGGAAGCGGTGTGGAGATGAGAGAAATCGAGATCAAGTGGCTGAGTGATAACTCTAAACTTACTGAAAATAAATATAATGACTGTTCTTACAGGAGGATGGTAGAGCGAACATATCTCCTTAGTGGAGCCGGAGCACAGGTGGGAGAATGGGGAAAATGAGTAGAACAAAAGGCGGCTGAAACTATCAGGCAAAAAGGCAACAACACAGGCAACATAAAGTGAAAACTAAAAATTCGAACTAGCAACCAAACACAAAGTATTAACTAAAAGTGTCCAGATATAAACCTCAGTGGAAACAGTACAGTCTTCAGTCTTGTGCAAAATTCCTTTTTAATAGGTAAGACAAAACTCACAGAAGTACATTTTATTTTATTTATTTATTATTAGCCAGGGCAGGAGTTCCTCGCTGAAAAACTTGGGTACAGTGGCCAGACAAAAAGGTGAGCAGATAAACACACAGAGAGAACAAGTAACACAGAAACAGAACACAGCCCTCACAGAAGAAACAGAACACACAGAAGGCAGGAAGACAATCTGGCAGAAAGGGGCAGGTAAGCATGGCATATAAAGGGGAGGCAGCAGGTGTGGGGAGTTGGAGCTGATTAAGTGGCACAGTGGGGAGGGAGATAAAGATGGCGATCTGAAAGGAGGGGAGAGATAGTGAAGATCACCAGGGTAACACGGAGCAGCGTCATAGCTGTGAAAATATCATCACAAAACTGAAATGTTAAATTTTTTCAATCAACATTCTTTAAGCAACATTTTTACCATTTACAAATGACTCTGATACTGTATGTATGCAAACCTTAGCTGAGTGTCTGAAAACCATAAAGACACCTCATTAACTGACTTTTGTATAGAGGGCTATGCTAAATGACATTATGAATCCTGGTTCAGTGTTATGACCTGAGTTATTGTAATTCTTTCCTGTTTATTGTAAACATTTCTGACTGATTTTGGTAAAACAGCTTTTAATACTGCTGTTATTGCTGCTTGGAATGAACTTTGAAGGGACTTAAAATATATGGAAAAAATAACCATAGGTAAATTTAAAGATATCTGAGATACTAGAGAACTTAAACCTGTTGATAAAGCATTATTGTTTTTTTAACTGAATATTGGTGCCATTTCATGTATTGAAATTATTGTTTTGCTTAAAATCATTGATTTCTGTGTATGTATGATGTTTTTTTAGACTGTTTTAAACTATGTTATTTTGCTGTCTTTACCAAATCTCTTTTGAAAATAAGATTGAAATGCCTTCAGTTCCTTCAGAACCTTCAGTTCAGGTTCATCTCGTTGCTCATACTATGAAGTGAGTCTGCTGAGCCTGCAGAGTTTGGTAGCTTGTTCTACCATCAGAGACAAGATGGCATCAGTGTTTGTGCCCTGCCGTCTGTCTTTCTCAGATGTACTGCCCGTTCTTCGGTGTCTACCTGTCATGGCAAAAATGAATTCAAAAAATGAATGCAATTTTTACCTTCATACATTAGTTATATATCTTTCTGTTGCTGGGCAGAACATTCTCCACCCTCAGGCTACTGCTCTTAACCCTTATTTCCATTTATGGTTAATTTTCCATTTTCAGCACTATAGGCATGGAGTGACTCTGGGTCACTACAGTCTGGGCTCGTCTGCTGTTTGACAATAACTAAAATTGGAGCAGTTCTGCTAATACTTGTATATGAGACAAAGAGACAAAGTTTGAACATTTTAAACATCCTTCAAAAGTACTATGAGTACAAGTTATGATTACTACTAGATAAAAGCATGAACTGTTTTGTTCAAGACAGTGAACAAAACAGTGGTCAAATCCAGAGAGATTCAATACACATCATCATAATGTTGTATTGGAAATTCAGACAGTGTATTTGTGCGACACAGGCATCACTGTGGTAAAGAGTTAAGCAGAAACTAGGAGGTGTTGTAAGCATATTTACATATAGGTATCTTCATCACTAGAATCTGTATGGATCCACATCAGGTTATAAAAAAGGAACATTATTCTTAGCAGATCTTATGTCAATGAGAGCCATCTGATGAGTCATAGCACTCTTTGTGCTTGCATAATTTAACCTCTTATACAGGGAATAAAACAACATTCACAAAATGCAAGAATTGCAAGCATAACAAGTTCATAAGTAAGCACAGACAGTACAGGGTTTCTATTTATCAAATATATGGTCAATCCAACCAGTATTTACACCAAGTTTTGTGCAAGTTCTTCCATGATGGACCTGATACCCTCTAGGTATCTGGTGACAATTCCATCAGGTGCAGTACTATTAGGAAATACAGGCACATGAGTCACATGAGTCATTCATCCTCCTTATCTCCGGGAGAACCTTAAGTGTGAGTGACTTAGTGAGTGTTCACCTCCAACTGGCTCCCTAGCTCCCTCGGGGCTACTGCCCTCTGGTGACCATCTTGCTCAGATGGGGAGAGGTCGTCCACAGGCTCTGGCACCTTCCTGCAGTGGGTGGCGTGGTTTGTATGCATCACTTTGAAGAGTCCATTCCACCTCCTAGACGTCCTTCAGTTGGAATAGGAAAAATGTCCTTCATCTGCTAATATATTTGAAACAAAGCAGAAGACACTGGCAATACTACAACATGTCACTTTTTAATAGTTGATGTCTGCTAAATGTCCTATTCCCGAAGTTTGAGATCTCTCTCAACAAATTTTTGTGGCCATTAGTAATGTCACACATATAAAGTAAGATTGCTAATTTTTCTTTGCATATGATATGCACTCTTTGGTAAACCATTTTTGCTGTAATAAATCAACATTCCCCCTTTTTGACATATGGTTTAAACTGTGTGTCAACTTCAGTGTGTTTTGGACTTTTGGAATTTGCAACCCACACTTTTTTTTTTTTCCAGAGGTAGAAAAATTTTTGTAGAGCAGTGAGTGATGATAAACTTCTGTGTCTGTTCAGCATGTGAATGTGTGTGTTTCTGTGCGTGTGAGATATACTTCCAGTTGGGCAGCTTTGTTAGCTACAGCATCCACTAAGTCAGCATTTTTAACAAACATTTATATCAAACTATGCAGTAGCATTATTATGTTAGAAATATTATTGTTATTAGATTTCTTGAACTATCTTTATCAATTTGAATTTGTCAATTCAAAAATCAATTCTAAAATCCAAAATCTTCACTGCTTTTGTCATCAATTTCTCTTTACAAATTCTGCACCTTGAGCTAAATAATATGGTAAAGCACCAAATCACGTTATGTAACAACAATAAAATCTTGTTGGTTCTCTCCAGTGGTGGGATTGTGTAATGCAGAACTTTTTGGATAAAGTAACATTTGATTTGGTTAAGAATATACATCCACATTAGGCATGTCAGGTAACACTGTATTGTATCTCGGCCAACTCGTTGTACAAAGCTGATGAATTTCTGCTCATGGAAGATGAGAGAGTAAGCATAAGGAACTAAAAGAGTTAGATCAGTCAAACCAAACCTTTCTCTGGATGCCATGAAAGCTTTATCTGCAATTGTCAAAGCTTGCAGCCATAAGGGTATCAAGCATCTGTAGAGTCCAGCTTAGATAAAAAGTAAGCAATATGCTGTTATCTGCCATCATGGTCCTGTAAGAAAACACATTCAGTTCCTGGTTAACAAACTTAACATAGGGATTGGTTAACATTAATGTGGAGTCTGCTTATGGTGTTCAAATTATTGTAAGATGGGTTCTTTTCCATGGAATAATAAATTTGAAGCCTTTCTGTCTTGATAACTTTGAATCCATTGTTTCAGTATGTTGTCATACCCAAGAAACAAATGAGGAGTTTCATCATTTGTTTTTTGGTTAAAAAGATGAGAATGGATTGTTTGGTTATGCCCTCAGCTGTGATCACATGACCTAAATAAGTTACTTGTAATGTAAACAGACTGTAAGCAGGCTTTCTCAGGCAAGATGCAGATCATAAAATCATCAGTGTACTGCAGCAGTGCTGATCCTGCTGGTAAATGCAACGTCTCAAGATTTCAGCTGATGGACAACACCTGGACTTCCCAAAAAGTCAATTTAAAAGCCAAATTGCATTTAGGTAATAATTATTATAGGAAAAAACAAACAAGTAGTGATTGACTGCATATGTAAGGAATGAGAAAAATACATTATCCAATTCAGCAACCAAGTAATTATTTGGTTGCGGATTTAATACTTTCAGAGCTCTGGATGGATTTTCGTTTTTACAGAGCAAATCCTGTACAACTCTCCACTATCACGCATTTTATCAGTAAATCACTAGACACAGTTAAAGCTGGTTTTCTTTAGCAATTCAAAAAATAATTTAATTCCATCGGTGGATTTTTTCATACAAAGTATTGACCTTTCTGATTTATTTTAACAAACAGACAGAATGGACTTGGGCATGTGAGGTTGTATGTCAAATGAAAAAAATCTTAATTAATCTGTATGGATTTAGACCTATTGTAACTTAATAAATTTTAAAGAAAATATTGCCATGAATGCAAATATGTTGTGACTCATTGTAACAAGTAACAAGTCAGCTGTTAAATGGCTGTTATAATTTTGATTCAACACTAATTTCAGGATATTTTACAGCGTCTAAACTTATTTTTGCTTCAACATATTGAAAGATGTAACATTAAGCTAGTTAACTATTTATCATATACTATATAAAAACAAACGGGAGCCAAATGTATTTTTCTGTTGTTTTTAATTTAACCAGCATGAAAAATGTTTTTGCCTAAATGTTTTGAATCATGCAAAATCCCGCTTTTCTAAATAGAAAATAGTGAATCTGAATCATCCTTCCTCCATCCTTCATCCAACCTGCAAGAAACACATGATCAGTTTTTTCCCTTTTTTTTCCTATTTGTCCTTTACAGGTTATCACAGGTTACATAAAGGCTCCCTGTGACGTCAAGTATCCGACCTACTCAGTAATAAGGACAGCTTCATGCCCTTGTTACTGTGAAATATTAAAATCTTAGTTGATTTACCCAGGAAATTATCACTAGCTCATCCAATCCTAACACTCTCCTCTCTGCTTGCCACTGTCTATGATAAGTAAAAAAAGTGTGTGTGTGTTTTCTGCTCAGCCACGATCATGCAGAACAGAAATAAAAGACTTCCTGCAGACAGAGGCAGACACTTGTCAGTTGATTCAATCTCGAGTTGCAGTCAATCAGAAGAACACTTTTTGACAAAACAACTTAAATTTTCCCACTTATCTTATTCTGATTTAGCTAATGAAAATATGGGGAACAGCAATTGGAACGTCATAGAACCCTGGAGGGTTACTGCCACCGCTGCCCCTACACCCGCCTTGGTCAGTGTGTTTCTGGACTTTTTTTCTGTTTTTTGGGCCCGTCTTGAATCCGGGCCTCAAAGGGGTTGTTATGTCACAGTCCTGTCCCCGTGTTTAGTTATCTAGCTTTATTTCCTGTTTTTGGCTTTTATTTTGTTGCTCCTCCTGTGTCTCTTCCTTTGAGTCTGTTTGGCGTCTTTACCTTCCTCGTTTTGTCCTGATTGTTTCACCTGTTCCCTTGTCCTTTTATACCCTGCTCTCCCCACTGGATTCTGCCAGTTTGTTGTATGTGTGTGTTGGTACTCAGTTTGTTTGCATTCAGCAGAAGTTTGGATTCTGTCTGTTTGTATCAGTATTCTGCATTTTGTATCCTGCCTGATCCCCATCTGGACTCTGTCTTGGTTTTGGTCTTTGGTCTGGTTCTCCTTTGTTACGTTTTGCATTAGTTTATCCTCCCCCTGTTTGTTTCATCCTGCTTCTCATGTTAGTTTCTCCTGATTAGCTCTGTTCTTTGGTCCTTGCTTTGGTTTGGTTATTCCTTGTTAAGTTTGAATTAGTTTATCATCTGCCTGGTTGTTTTACCCTGTTCCCTGTAAGTAAGTTACTCCTGTTAATTTCCCTCTACATCTAGTTTAGTTTGTTTATGTTTTATTCCCGTCTGTCTATTCCTGTTTAGTTCTGTTCATTAGTCCCTGTTGATTTATCCTCTTACCTGTGTGTTAGAATTAGTTATGGTCTTGTCTGGTCCCTGGGTGTAACCCTACTTTGTGTCTGTTTTGTATGTGTGCACCCCGTTTGTTTGAATAGCTGTCCTGTCTGTCGTTCACCCTACTCGTGTATAGTCTGTTGTTTGTTACATTTGGTTGTGTAAGTTATTACCCTCCTCGTCGAGTGATTTTTAGTTGCGTTAACCCTTCCTGTTTCTTTATAAATAAATACC
Source organism: Channa argus (assembly GCF_033026475.1). NCBI lineage: Eukaryota > Metazoa > Chordata > Actinopteri > Anabantiformes > Channidae > Channa > Channa argus. The sequence continues at coordinate 20,833,632 of NC_090213.1, read as the reverse complement.
TTTTCCTCTATCCCTCCTTGCCGCCTCCTTACTTGGGTCCTTGCAAAATTACTTCGACTATGCTTAACACTCAATCCCAGAGGGCCAGTCGTTTGCCGAATGTCCCCTTTGCCCACGTGTGGAATCCATCTGTAGATACTGAAAATCTGCCACCTTCAACTCCTTGTCCTCTGCCTCTCCATCATCAACAATATCCTTTTCCTCCACACCCTCTGTCATATGAAGACATATTCATCAGTCAATGGCCTGAAGACTAATTACAGACTGTCTGGGCCAGTTACTTTGACCATAGCTGCAGTCAGGACTCCTGTATCCGTGTTTGCTTTGTTGTTTTTTTCCTACTTAGGTGGTTGCAAGTGAGGCAGATGAGGAGAATCTAGAAAGAGAGAAAGATCAGATTGAGGATGGAGATGTGGTGGAGTCAGGTGGTTGTTGTTGTGGGACTGATTGTTGTTGCACTCGTTGTTCATGTTGTCCTTGCAGTGGTGGTTGTGCACTGACAGGTAGGAGTCCAAGTCAACATCGCAGTGTTTCAGTTTCAGTGCTGTGATCTGTGGATAGAGAGAAGACCCCTGAGCAGCCCGATGACATAGGAGACCTTTGCTGCATCTGAGGCATAGTTGTGGGGTTGGAGGACAAAGCCACAACACTTGTTTAAGTCAACTGGGAAGGGCTCAGGAAGAGGCATATATTATTCGCGGACCACGGGAGCAGTTGGCGGCGGTGGAGGAGTCTCCGGGGAGGAAGCAGAGATGGTAACGTTAGAGCAAAGACCACTAAGTGCATCTGTCACCTGAGAGAGCTGCTACATAGTCTGATTCAACACTTCCTCCATCCGCTGCATCTTCCAGTCATGCTGGCCCAGTAAAGTGCCCTGGCTGGAGACCGCCCATTGCAGCTGGTTCACGTCTGCTGGATCCATTTGAGTGGCCAGATCGTTCTGTCACAGTTTCAGCGTGTAGTCAATAAGAGTGGACGCAGAAGGAGAGATGGAACCGAGCTATTGGGAAGGTAAGAAAGGTTTATTGGGGAAGTTATGCTGCACAGGTAGAAACAGGGGGGAGGGGAGTGCAGGAGGACAGCGATGTCCGAGGAGGGAGAGTCCGGTCGGAGGAGCTTGGAGACCCGATGCAGGAGGTAACGATCGGTGAGTCGCGGGAAGACAACTGGTGGAAGTCCGGGAATAAGATGCTGTGGCAACGATAATTTGGGGAGGATGCGGAGGCAGGGCGACTGGAGGTTTTATAGGTGGGGGAGACACAATGGACAAATAAGGAATTCTCTGATAGTTTAAATAAGAAGCCTTGTGTACTCAAATACAGAGGTGGTTACTGAGATGATCTGGTGACTTGTGGCGTGCAGGAGACCGGTATATGAACAGCTGTCATCAAGGTGAATGATTGCATGCAGGTGTAGCCACAGCTGCAGTCCAAGGTGCGTTAAAGCGTAAAACAAACACACACATACACAAAACAGGCAGGGAGAGGGGGAAAAGGAGGAGAGAGGAGGATGGGGGAGCGGTATATGATTGTGTATGTGTTTTCTACTGATGCGTTATCTGTTCTGTGTGGTGCAGTTGTCATGAGTCATTTTTTTCTTTTCACTCTTCTACTCTCAACTTAATTTTTTTTTTTTTTACCACATATTCAACATTATGTAAGTTAAACATCTGTATGTCTTTCTGCAACACTCTCTTTTTAGCTGTCAGTTTCTTTTCTTGATTTAACAATCTTTCTTCAAATTTTATAACCCAGTCCAATTTTCAAACATTTAATAATAAACATAAACTTTTAATACTTTTGTCACCATAGTTTTCATAATCTTTAAACATTTGGAGTAATCTACTGTTTTCTCTGCTGTCTGTTTGCCCTCTTATTTTCTCCATTCTCTCACTGTCACTCAATTCCTAGGGCTTAGTCCTAGTGTGCGCACTTCCTGCCACAACCTGTTCAAACAAAGAGCGGCTTTTCTCTGTGAACTGCTTTGCCCTGTAACGACCTGTGACCGGGTCTTAAAAATGAAAAATGTAGAAGGCAAAAAGAAACAGAGAATTCACTTGGTGCCTTTATTTCCCTTAATTATAGTCACCATAATTTTTTTTCATAATCTCAACAATCAGACCCTGAGGGCTTCAAGACCTCTTACTTCCCTTGTAGTCTGTGCATGGTTTTAAACATAGACATCTCTACGAGGGTGAGGGTATATTTTGCAAGCTCCTAATACACTAGCTTTATGACATCACTTAAAATCCCTAGATAATGGTCCCTCGTCCAACTTGGTTATGGACACTTACACTCCCCAATTAACTAGGAGTTGTTAGCCTCTTTCATTTAACCATCAATGATCCTCCTCATTGATTCAATCAGAGCTCAACATTCAGGATATCTATGCAGTTCTAAACTTCATACGTCAAACATTAGTTTGATATTTTTCTGTTGGTGGGCAGAACATTCTCCACGCTCAGGCTACTGCTTCCATCCCAGCTTTTCAGCACTTTGATAAGCACATGTGAGCATGGAGTGACTCTGGGTCACTACAGTGCGGGATGGTCTGCTGTTAGACAATAACTGACCTGGGAGCAGTTGTGCAAACACTTCAAGACAAAACATGTATTTGAGACAAACTTTGAACAACAACAGCAACAGCGTAGCAGTACAATGTGACTAACGAGAATAATCCAGGTTTTTATTATATGTTTAATTGCTATGAAAAAAAAATAGCAGTGTCTGCCGTTGACTGTACAAACTCAAAACTATTTTGTAGAAACGTTTTTGTTTCTAGGATTTAGCATCCTGTGAATCACTAAACTAATATTTAGTTGTTTGACCACAGTTTTTTAAAACTGCTTCACATCTGTGTGGCATGGAGTCGACCAACTTGTGGCACCTCTCAGCTGTTATTCCACTCCATGATTCTTTAACAAAATTCCACAGTTCATGTACATTTCTTGGTTTTGCTTCAGAAACAGCATTTTTGATATCACCCCACAAGTTCTCGATTGGATTAAGGTCCGGGGATTGGGCTGGCCACTCCATAACATTCATTTTGTATAATAAACAGGGTGGAAGAAGGACAAATTACATGTATATCTGGATATACTGAGGGACTCTTTATGGGACTATCAGAAGGCCGTAAAAGCTGCTAAACTTTAATATTTAGTCAGTCTTATTAATAACAACTGTCACTATCCTAGGGTGACATTTACCACCATACATTTTGTAATTAATCTGTACACTGTACCAAGAGCTACCTGAAATACATTTTTCATAATAATTCAGAAAATAGCCACAGTTATACAGGCCCTCCAGAAGAGGGGTGGCAACCAGCTTGAGACCAGCAACACACTGGGTCAACTGACCCAGTGTCAGGAACTGGATCAGAAACTGGTGAGATGTCAGCCAGCCAGGATAGACAACGGGCGACATGGAGGCAAGAACAGTATCAGGGACAGATTCAGGAGCCGGTGAAGTGGAACTGGATGAGCAGGAACTGGATGAGCGGCAGCCGACCTCGGCGCCGGGACAGGAACTAGAAGAGCAAGAACTGGACGAGTGGCAGCCGACCTCGGCGCCGCAACAGGAACCAGAACCAGACGAACAGGAACTGGGCGAGCGGCAGAAAACCTTGGTGCCGCAACAGGAATTGGATCGGACGAACAGGAAGCAGCTGACCTCGGCGCCGGGACTGGAGCTGGACAAACTGGAACTGGACAAGTGGCAGCCAACCTTGGCGCCAGGACAGGAGGAGGACAGACAGGAGCAGGATCTCCAGAGGCTGCATCGATGTGTTCCGGAAGCTAAACCGAAGTCACACATCGACCTGTGCGAACTCCCAAAGACCCAGTCGAAGACAGGGACAGTATCAGAACCAGAGGCAGCATTGACCCGCTCGGAGACAGGAACAGGAACAAAATCAGAAGTGGAGGCGTTCGCAACCTGCTCGGAGACAGGAACAGGATCAAAAGCGGAAACCTGCTCTACTTAAGTGAATTAATATTTCTTTACAAACAAACACGTACTTCGGACATCTGGTCAACTTCTTTCAGAAGTTCCAAAATCCAGGTGTAAAAGGTGGGGAGATCATGTGCTTGCTGCTGCTGCTCCAAAACCTGCGTTAACCCCTCCAAAACTCCTTACGACCTGACAGCCGGTGCATTACAGATTTGGCATGTTTTAAACTCAAGCTGAGGACGCATTTGTTCAAGCTGGCTTTTGATTCTTAGTAGTGAGGACATATTTTATATGTTTTTAAACCATTACATTTATTTAACTTATACTATAAATTATAAAAGTATAAGGCCATAGGGCAGCTACCGTCCATAGGGTCGGAGGTTCTATACCCCCAACAGCCCATCCCCAGTCGCACAGTGCCAGTTCCAAGCTCAGTAGAAATTGAGGAGGGTTGCGTCAGGAAGGGCATCCGGCGTAAAAACTGCCAAATCAACATGCGGACAAATCCGCTGTGGCGACCCTGAACTCACGGGATAAGTCGAAGGGACAACAAAAAATTGACAGATGGATTGAAATCTCAAAAAGTTCCTGGTAAAATAAAAAAACTGAAAATAATTATTGAATGCTAATGATTTTTTTTCATATTACTACTTTGGATTATGGAGATATTCTATATGCACATGGTGCAACTTTCACTCTTAAACTACTGAACGCTGTCTATCACAGTGCTTTTTGCCTCATGACAGCAGATAGTTATTGTACTCATTCATTGTCATTTGTATAAAAAGGTGGGTTAGTAGTCACTGGTTTCTAGAAGGCATTTGTATGTGTGCATATTTATTTACAATGCTTTGTTATGCAAGTTGCTGATCTGACCCTGCTGACACCTTATCAAAATAATATATCACTTGAGAACCTTACTTTGAGGCCTCCACACAGGAAAACTAACTTAAGGGAGTCTGGTTTTCCCAAATATGCTTAGCTGTACTCCATGTCACTCTGATAACCATGCTTTCTTTTGGCTCCAGTCTCTCTATAAAACCTCCCTCTGAAAAGGTCCAATGTGGACTGACTGATCAGCTCCCTCTCAGATTCCTCAGCTCTGAACGGAAACTGCCTACCACCCTCAACCAGTGTTTGCAGTCTTTTCCCTTAATGAAAGTAATTAATCCTCAAAGGCCTTATATGTTATAATAAACATTTAAAAAAATTATAGTATATTATAGCGGCCCACGGCTTATGGGAGCTAACTGTGGTAGGCGGCGAAGCTAAAGCTAATGCTAATACTAATGCTAGCAGAGTTTCGGTCCAGGATCTGTCTGGGTCCGTGCTAGTGGCTGATGAGTTTTGGGGAGAGCCCCTGCTTCCTCATGGGGCAGTACACCCAGACCTTGTCCACAACTAAAAAAGGGTGTCCATGGCACCGCCCATCGTATGACTGCTTTTGAACCGCACTAAGGCGCTTCTTAAGCCGCCTGAGGTAATCTAACTCTGGGCCACAACCAATTTCAGTCTCCGGGGGTGGCCAACAGTTCACGCCTAGTGACACAGTTGTTGCGTTTGGGGTGGTTCAGGCTGCAGCTGTAGTAGTCCACCACCCGTTCTCCTGTTTTTCCCACTTGGGAGAGTACCGCTCTGATTCCCACTCCACAATGAATGGCTGTTGGGGGTCGGGGTACACCAGGACAAAACCTCTGAGAGCGCCTTCTTTAGACAAACTGCCAGCCCTTCTCTGTCACTCGGTGGAAGGGACTGGCGATGGTGGCTTTAAACCATTACATTTATTTTACTTATACTTATAATTTTACTAATTTTACGGTACTAAGTGTTTTACAAACCTCCTGTAATAGGAGGCTAGGCCAAGGAAACTCGCTTGTTGTGGTTGGCTGGGGCCACTCCTTAATTGCGGCCACCGGGTGGTCACCCCGTGCTCATCGACCACGTACCCCAGGAACTGAGTCTCTCTGGCCAGCAAGTGTCATTTTGGTAGGTTAAGCCGCAGTCCAGCCTGACGAATGGCAGCTAAGACTTTGGCGGGGTTGCTGATGGCGTACTCGAAGTCCTTGGCATGCACCAGCAGGTTGTCCAGATAGACCATAGAATGTCCTTGAGCACATGCTCTGTTAGCCGCTCAAAAGTGGCGGAGGCATTGCACAGTTTGAAATGTGATGCTGCACCAGGCCAATCCTAGTGAAATCCTCATCCCTGGCAGTAAAAATGTCCATAAAGTCCTACAGCAGCCTGTTCAGTTGCCCCCGCTGCGCTGTGTCGAGTTGTCCACAGCTCTGGCTTTGCGGCTCTCACGATTTCCTGAGTAACGTCTCAGGAAATCCCCGAGACGTTACTCCGGCCTGACTGAAGGGGTATGGTCTCCTTACTGAGACAGAGAGCAGACCTCAGCACATCGACACATGTATTTGCATCTATTTGTATTATGTATCATGTATGATGTATCACGAGAGGGGACCCAGTTGGTCCCTTCTCCCTCTAGGCACTCACCAGCGGTCTCCCAGCTAGCTGCCCTGACCGGCCTGTGCCAGATGGGGATTGGCCCGGTGCTTATCCGGCCCCCAGCACTTTCTCTACACGCTCGACTTCTCTCTCTCTGTCTGTAGTGGCCACCTAGCTGTTCTTTGCTGTCCTCAATGGAGATCCTCTGCCCAAGGCGTCGGTTGAGAGCAGAACTGATGGTTCAGAGCTACCGACGATCTTCTGGGAGTATGTCGGCGAGCACTTGCAAACAAGCGCCCTCCAGGGCCAGGGCCAGATGAGTTGCCGTTTCTTCACCACTCCATCTCCCATGGAGAGCGGAGAAATCAACCTGGGTGAGGTAGTGCTTCAGGGGGGTCAATCAGTCACATTAAACACATTAAACTTCTATAAAGCTTGTAGGATAACTGGTCATTTTCTTAATGAAGTGTATTTTCAATAATCCCCACACAGACACTAAAACGAGCAGTGAATTTTTTGTATTGTATGGGAAATCTGTCAATCTCCAACCAGAGTAATTATTTTCAACTGCACTTTAGACCTCTATCATTGTCCTATATAATTATTAAAAACACATCAGCCAGACAAACTGCTCCACTAGGTTATGTTTCTTCATTCCAAAGCACTTGGTTGAGAAGTTGTTAAAAAATGGCGCAGATTGCCATAATGCACTTTAGTGTACTTGCTTACTTCCAACTGCAATAAAACTTAATGACAATTTGTAGCAACATTTTCTAACAATTGTTTTACCAATAGCTTTAAAATAAGTTTGCTATTGTCTTCTACTAACAGCATATAGGCATATAAAGAGTTAGAGCAAATATTAGACGTACACCATAATAGAATCACATGTAAAAATAGTTGAATCACACTCATGCTGTGAGAGCATGCTCACCTTGATCTATAAAAATGCAATGCAGGGGATTTGTCAATGACTTTACCGCGAGAGTATTTACCATTTTCAGTACCCTTTAATGAGAAAATAATAAGCAGTGTGAACAACAGGATCAATGCCTGGATTTTACGCAGTACATGGGCTTCACAACAAAAAAAGCCAGCAGAATTTGAAAGTGATTTTCATTGGCATACATATTCATCACCTGAAGACACAGGCTGCAAAAGTACAATTCAGAATGAGGTCATAGTATCATAATAAGAAGGCAGAGAACAGCAGCCGAGTTGGGAGAAATATTAATAAGCTGGGAGATCACAGCCCTATGACTGTAATATCTCCTCAGGGTAAAAGGGGATTGTCTTACTCTAGGCTGGCAGCCAGTAACATGACCTTAGCACCAAGTACAAAAATCAAGATGGATGGGCTCAGATTATTCATGGCCTAATGGCAGTGTTTTATTAGTCATAGTACGCTGCAAATTGGACCCTGTCATGTTGATTTTAGTAACGTCATGCTAATAAAAATTCCCCAAAATTCAAGTGGTTCATGAAGAAATAATCCAAAGAAAAATTGCATACACCTGACGCAGCACATTCCATTATCAAGTTATAGTGTAATTCTAATAATGTATTCAAACTGATGAATTACACTATGCCTGTATTAGGATTTAGTTTTGTAAAAAGTCCTGCAGTTCTTTATCACTGGTTTAGCTAATTGTGCTACCTTTGTAACATGATCTCCTACAAATAAGCGTGAAAGAAAGAGTGGGGTTATGTGCCAGAAGATGCATTGTCTTCCCTTAAATGCCTCATTAGACTTTAGCTAAAGGATTATGATAGTCTTCATTAGTTAACCTATTCCTCACCCTGACATGGCATCTCCAATGGGTCTCCCTGGCATTAGAGAGAAACAAAAGAAAGAAAGAAAGAAAGAAAGAAAGAAAGAAAGAAAGAAAGAAAGAAAGAAAAAAGAAATATGAGCAATTGTTCACGGAATAATTGTTTTTAAAATCCAGCTGCAAGGCTTCCGTGTTTCTCTTCATTTAATCTTCTCTTCATCTCAAACAGTTTTGCGCCTTGATTTGTAATTTCTTTGGACCAGATTTAAATGTAAATGTGTAAAGCCCTTCCCATAAAATATAAACCCCAATTATAAAAAAGTTGGCACGATGTGTAAAACGCAAATTGAATGCAATGATTTGCAAATCTCATCAACCCATATTTTATTCACAATAGGAAATAAACAATGGGACAACTGTGCTGCAGGAAGGTAGAGCATTTGTCCACTAATCTTGCAGTTGTTGGTTCGATAACTGGCTCTTTACGTCACATGCTGAATGAAGTGTCCTTGAGAAAGACACTGAACCCAAATTTAGTTGCTCCCGGTGAGTGTTGGCCAGCTGCATAGCAGCTCCCCCATCGATGTATGAGTGTGTGTGTGATTGTGAGTGTGAATGGGTGAATAAGAAGCAGTGTAAAGTGCTTTCAGTGCCAATAGTTAGAAAAGTGCTATATAAGTGCAGAACATTTATCATCCAGAACACGGTGTCCATGGTTTCCAGAGACAATTTTAAAATTTGGTTCATCTTACCACAGAACAACTTTCCATTCTGCCTTAGACCATTTTAAATTAGCTTTGGCCCAAAGTATGTCGTCTTCTTTGTATGATACAGTTTTAACTTTAACTAACTTTTTAACATAATTTCACAGTGAACAGTTACAGACAGTGATTTTTGAAGTGTTCCTGAGCCAATGCAGTGATGTCCAGTAGAGAAACCTGCCTGTTTTCAATGCAATGCCACATAAGGGCATAAAGTTTACGCACATCCAGTTTTGACCCTCGGCCTTGTCCCTTTCATACAGATACTTCCCGACTCTCTGAATCTTTTGATGATATTATATACTGTAGATTGTGGGATCTTCAAAGTCTTCACAGTATTATTTTGAGGAACATGTTTTCTCTATTTCTCTTTTTACTCTATTTAATTTGAAACTGATCTGCACAGTAAATGTTACCATAAAGACGTTGTCAAAAAGGAATAGCTTTCGGTATAAAAGCTCATTTGGGTAGTGGGATTTCACTAGTCATCCAGAGTATTAATTTGTCATCATTAACAGTGCTTGACTTATATGCACACAATTTTAAGCCTGAGCCTCCTTCTGATGGCACTTTCAGTTATACAGAAAAGAAATGCTGATTTCCAAAGGAAAGTTTAGATGATGCTGTCTGTGTTACACCTGTGTAATCTCTGAACCACCAATGATAGACATTGATCTCTGTCTTTGGGAGAATCCCAGTAAATTAGCCTGTTAGGTAAGAGATCGCACAGATTGCTCATATCATCTTCTCATCAGTAAGATCAGAGCACATGATTCACTGGAGTTCCTCATTTCCCATGGAGCAGTGACTGATGCACTTATGTAAAGGCCTGCAGTTATGTAAAGTATTAAATCTCATGAAAATTATTTAAAGAACACACGTCTGCAGCTTACATTCATCAAAATTCTTACCTACACATACATTTACATGTAGTCATTTAGCAGACGCTTTTATCCAAAACGACTTACAAGTGAGGTACAAGCCAAGCAAAAATCAAAGTAAAGGAGAAAACATCAAAGCAAAGTCCCATCAGAAAAGTGTTTACTTTTCATGATATGCAAGTGCAAGAAAAAGCAGAAAAGAAATGTTTTTTTTATATATATATAGATTTAAGTGCATAGGAAGGTGCGGAAGAGTTGTGTTTTCAGCAGTTTTTTGAATATTGGTAATGAGTTTGCCAGCTAGTTCCACCACATGGGATCATTGCGCTGATAACTTCTGTGCGGTGCTGGGACCAGACAGGAGCTGTTGAGGTGATCACGCTGTAGGCAAGACACAGAGCTTTGAACCTATTGCGAGCAGCTACAGGAAGCCAGTGTAGAGATCTGAAGAGTGGTGTGGCATGAGTCCTTTTTGGCTAATCAGAAATGAGGCATGCTGCCGCATTTTGGATCATCTACAAGGGTTTGATTGTGCATACCAGTAACCATAACCATAACCGTAACCAGTAACCAGTAAGTGTTGCAGTGATCAAGACAAGATATTACCAGCAGCTGTACAATGAGTTGGGTTGTGTATTCCGTGAGGTAGGGACTGATATTTCTGATGTTGTAGAGGGCATGCCCTAGAGACTGGGGAGGTGTGGTCCTTAAAGCTCAGTTGGTTGTCGATGATGACCCCCAGAAAATACATCACATTGCAGACAATGACACAGGTCAGTTGTCTAAATTAATTCTGCAAATTGACATCAAACAGGTGTATCTGTTAAGGAAATTAAATACAGGTCATGTTTGACTGCCCTTCTCTGTGAGCCAGGTAAAGATCAAAACCTGTTGGACCCATTCCTGTTGAATCCCATCCCTCCATTAAGCATCTTTCTTCTCATTATCAACACAGCTGAAAATCAATATAATTGAAGTCATTAAAGTGTTTCCTAACTCAGGGGAAGTTATGAAGATTGAGGTCAAATATGTTTATTCAAATATTTATTTTAGTGAATTTGCTACTTCTGCCACCTCATACACAAATTATCAAAGAACACTACTTCCTATATAATGATCAATTCTCATTCTTAACTATTGTGTCTGGAATAGCTCAAGGTGAAAAGACAAGACTGTCCTCTTCATCAGTCCAGTGTCTTGTGGACTGATGAAGAGGAGTGAGATTGTTGCTGTGGAACACTGTGAGCAGGGATCTCTCAAAGTTCACACATCACCTGGTGAAAACCCCTGTTGTTTAACTAAACAAGCCACTGACCTAGTGAATGGGTTGGTGAGCAGATGTTCAATTCTTACCAGGTATAGGGCAGCATGATGCAATAGACAAGAGTGTGTTGATTTGAAACAGCTGAAAGCAGAATGAATGCTCACAGTCTCTAAAAATGCCCCATTGCACTGTGCTGTTTATATGTGAAACACACAATGAAACTTCTTCTTCTTTTCCTTTGGGCTTTTCCCTTTCAGGAGTTGCCACAGCGAATCATGTGCCTCCATCTAACCCTGTCCGCTGCATCCTCTTCTCTCACACCGACTAACTTCATGTCCTCTCTCACTACATCCATAAATCTCCTCTTTGGTCTTCCTCTAGACCTCCTGCCTGGCAGCTCCAACCTCAGCATTCTTCTACCGATATATTCACAGTTTCTCCTCTGAACATGTCCAAACCACCTTAATCTGGCCTCTCTGACTTTATCTCCAAAACATCTAACATGAGCTGTCCCTCTGATGTCTTCATTCCTGATCCTGTCCATCCTCGTCACTCCCAAAGAGAACCTCAACATTTTAAGCTCTGCTACCTCCAGCTCTGCCTCATGTGTTTTCTTCATTGCCACTGTCTCTAAGCCGAACAACATCGCTGGTCTCACCACCGTCTTGAACATCTTTCCTTTCATTCTTGCTGATACTCTTTTATCACACAACACACCTGACTCACCTCCACCCGCTCCAACCTGCCTGCACTCGCCTCTTCACCTCTTTTCCACACTCTCCATTGCTCTGAACCATTGACCCTAAGTACTTAAAGTCCTGCACTTTCTTCACCTCTGATCACTGTAACCTCACTGTTCCACCTGGGTCCCTCTCATTCACACACATGTATTCTGTCTTACTGCGGTTAAGCTTCATTCCTCTGTTTTCCAGAGCAGACCTCCACCTCTCTAGATTTTCCTCCACCTGCTCCCTGCTCTCGCTACAAATCACAATGTCATCCGCAAACATCAAAGTCCATGGAGGTTCCTGTCTAACCTCATATGTCAGCCTGTCCATCACCAGAGCAAACAAGAAGGGGCTCAAAGCCGATCCTTGATGCAGACCCACCCCCACCTTGAACTCCTCTGTCACACCTACAGCATCTCACCACGGTCTTACAGCTCTCATATACATGTCCTGCACCACTCCAACATACTTCTTTGCCACTCCAGACGTCCTCATACAATACCACAGCTCCTCTCTCGGCACCCTGTCATACGCTTTCTCTAAATCTACAAAGACACAATGCAACTCCCTCTGACCTTCTCTGTACTTCTCCATCAGCATCCTCAAAGAAAATACTGCATCTATTGTATTCTTTCTAGGCATGAAACCATATAGCTGCTCACAAATGTTCACCTCTGCCCTTAGCCGAGCTTCCACTACTCTTTCCCACAACTTCATTGTGTGGCTCATCAACTTTATTCGTCTGTAGTTGCCACAGCTCTGCACATCTCCCTTGTTCTTAAAAATGGGCACCAGTACACTTCTCCTCCAGTCCTCAGCATCCTCTCACTCTCCAAGATCTTGTTAAACAAACTATTCAGAAACTCTACTGCCACCTCTCCTAGACACTTCCATACCTCCACAGGTATGTCATCAGCACCAACTGCCTTTCCATTCTTCATCCTCTTCAACGCCCTCCTCACTTCACTCTTACTAATCTTTGCTATTTTCTGCTCCACACCAGTCACCTCCTCTACTCTTCTTTCCCTTTCTTTTTCCTCATTCATCAACTCTTCAAAGTTCTCCTTCCATCTTCCCATCACACTCCTGCCACCTGTCAATACATTTCCATCCTTATGTTTAATCACCCTAACCTGCTGCACATCCTTTCCATCTCTATCTCTTTGTCTGGCCAACCTGTACAAATCCACCTCTCCCTCCTTAGTGTCCAACCTAGCATACAAGTCCTCATATGCTCTTTGTTGTAACACACAATGAAACAGACACACAATATCCTGGGCTACTCTAAACAGATACTCCAACTGCTCTGCTGTTGTATTTATGACACAGTAGTTGCTCAACAAGTGTCTGCTGCCCTCAGAACCTTGGGACCTTTACTATCACACACCAACTTTCAGCATCATTGGGCATTGCTAAATCAGCAGGACTGAACTCAAAGGATCAAAATGTATGCAGTGTTGTTATGCTCTTTTCATTTATGTACACTAATGTTAATCTGACATTGAGCTGTAGCTCAATTGGTAATGTCGAAGTGTTTCTGGGAAAGACATTGAATCTCTAACAGCCCATTCCCCTCCCTAGCTGTGCAGTGACGGTCCAAACCCGGTAGAAATTGCGGCGGGTTGGGTAAGGAAGGGTATTCGCCCTAAAACTGAATGCACAATGATCAGCAAATTTGAGCATTATCGTAAAATTGAATTGTGAGTCATCTGTTGTCATTAAATCTAAAATTTTTATTAATTTTTTTTCTGAGTACATAAATTCACTGCCTCGCCCTTTTGCCTTGCATGTGACAATTAATCTTTTAATTTATGATTCAAAATACATTTGTTAAACTACATGGTTTCCCAGTAACTACTGCCACATGTGCAATAATAATAAAGAAAAACATTTCTCAAACACTAGAAAGGGTGTTCTTTTTTAAATATTGTTAACACTGTAGGGAAGAACACTTGGAGCTACTATTTAACCATTGATATTTGCATACTGGGTAATAAACCTGACTTACACTCTATAATGTCCCAGAATGCCAAAGAACAGCAGCCCATCACAAAAAATGGATGCTATGAATGTTACAGTGATCAGTAAACACTTGTTTACATAAAAACTAACACTTTCCATGAATTTTGGGTGCTAATTATATAGTAAGAAGTGTATTTATGTGTTTTTCTCCAAGTGCTACAGCACTGTGCCTTGTGGATGGCATATAAGCTTCATTATCCTAGTGCTTATGAAGTGATTTTTGGAAGTGGGTTAGTTGTCAGACAGTTCTGAAAATACCCAGCTTTTGGCTGCTCTTGACACTCCAGTTGAACCTGTCCTATTAGTGCTGGATTACTGTGGAGAGGCCATGATTCTTGACAAGAGAATAAAGCAGAACATTTTAGCAGGGATGATTTCATCTTGTGGTTTTTAATTGCTCTTCTAGATAGTTATGCACTTTCATTATGTGAAAGCAGCTTTGTAGATTTACAAGGAAACAATCAAATTACAGAAGAAATGATTGGTAACAAATACTGAAGGTTTATGACACCAACAAAGTTTAATGGTCTCAGAATAAACAGATCCAACAATATATTTTTTATAAACATTTTCCAAATCTTTTCATTTCACTGGAGCTTTTTTAAAGTTTTTTTTTTTTTTGAAGTGCAGTGCTGATCATGATCACTGAGTGCACAAAAAGCTTGATAGTAACTTATGAAAAACTGAAATATTGCTTAATATTCCAAACCTTTTCTGGTACTAACATTGCTACAATGGTGTGAATATTATCTGTCATGCATTGTGGATGGGTTATAAAGGGGCATGGTATTAAAATTTAGGCCATATGCTTCTAAAGTCTCAGTTCCCCATTTTCATTGCAGTTACACCTTTGTTTTATTGATGTTAGGCTGGAGATGATCTACACCAGTCCACAAAACTGTCCAACTTTGTGAGAGAGACACAGTTGATACACAGTGTGATCTGTCTAAATAATAAAAAAAATCCAACCTAATAATTTACTAGACTTTGGGCAAGCTTTGATTAATGATTTCTCCTTTCCTTAAGCCTTTCACTTTCACTACATGTTCTGTCTGCAGCCTTGCATAAAGTACATGCGATTTTGGAGAAAGCTGATTAGAAATCTGGTTCCACAGTAATAGTTTCACAGTATTCCCAGCTCTTAACTTTTTCCACATTTTGTTAAAGCCTTATTCCAAAATGGATCAAATTTATTATTTTCCTCAAAATTCTACAAACAAAACCCGATGATGACAACGTGAAAGAAGTTTGGTTAAAATCTTGACACTCAAAATTGAGCTACAGTGCCTCTTGTTTCCACTGATCATCCTTAAGATGTTTCTGCAATTTGACTGGAGTCCACCTCTGGGAAATTCAGTAATTGGACATGATTTGAAAAAGCATGCACCTGTCTATATAAGGTCGCACAATTAACAGTGCATGTCAGACAACAAACCAAGCCATGAAGTCCAAGAAATTGTCTGTAGACCTCCGAGACAGATTTGTATGAGCACAGTGGCCTTCATCATCTATAAATGGTAGAAGTTTGTAACCACCAGGAGAAATTGTAGAGCGGGCTGCCTGGCTAAATTGAGTAATCGAGAGAGAAGGGCCTTAGTCAGGGAGGTGACCAAGAACCTGATGGTCACTCTGATGGAGCTCCAGCATTTCTCTGTGGAGAGAGGAGAGACTTCCAGAAGAACAACCATTTCTGCAGCACTCCTTCGATCAGGCCTGTATGGTAGAGTGGCCAGAAAGAAACCTGATGAAACAAAGATTGAACTATTTGGCCTGAATGCCAAGTGTCATGTCTGGAAGAAACCAGGCACTGCTCACTATCTAGCCAATAACATCCGTACAGCATGGTGGTGGCAGCATCAGGCTGTGGGGATGTTTTTCAGTGGCAGGAACTGGAAGACTAGTCAGGATTGAGGGAAAGATGAATGCAGCAATGAACATAGACATCCTTGATGAAAACCTGTTCTGGACCTCAAACTGGGGTGATGGTTCATCTTTTTACAGGACAGTGACCCTAAGTACACAACCAAGATCACAAATTAATGGCTATGGGACAACTCTATGAAGGTACTTTAGTGGCCAAGCCAAAGTACAGACTTGAACCAGATTGAGCATCTCTGGACAGATCTGCACTGACACTCCCTATTCAACCTGATGGAGCTTGAGAGGTACTGCAAAGAAGCATGAGAGAAAGTGCCCAAAAATAGCTGTGCCGAGCTTGTGGCATCATGCTCAAAAAGACTTGAGGCTGTAATTGGTGCAAAAGGTGCTTCAAAAAAGTATTAAGCAAATTTTGCAATTACTTATGTACATCTGATTTTAGAATTAGGCATTAGGATGTTTCTTCATTTTAAGTTGTCTCTATTATTATTTTTATTTTACATTTGTTTAAATAAATTAAACATTGTCATACTTTCATAAGTATGACAATAATCATTTTCAATGATTATCTTTGGTTTAATTTTAGTGTCATCTTCATCATAGAAATTTAGCTGACAACAAATATTTTTCTTCCTGTTTTTAATTGCAATTTAACACTACGTAAATGAACGAGAATTTTCACACACATATATTTGACTGTTTTGCAGGACAAACTAAAAATAAACACAATTCTTTTAAGTGAAAATTTTCCAATAATACCCCTTCCACTCAGAATAACAACCACTGTGGGGCTGCAGTTTGAATATTACACTTTACCAATTACAATAATGACATAAAGTATGGGAGGTTCAATTATGCTCCTCATGATTTATTTGTGGTTTAATGATTTAAAAACAGTCAGGTTGAAAACATTACATCGCTAGCAATTATGAGGCAGTGATTGAGCCTGATGATCAGCCAAACTATCATTTCAGTTCTGTTCTGCTAAATCTCATGCCAGCAATTATTGATATGAGTACTGTTGACTCTGGCATCCTCAGAGCAGCAATGATTATCCAATGCTTGTTTGCTCAGTCACAATGTGCAATCGTATATTCAATAATTTACTTTTCTATATCCCTCAGGTGAGCACTGCCTTTGCTTGTTAGCGACCAGAAAGAGGCATGCATCTTTTATTTTCTGTTTATTTTCTACTTCACCCTGCAGCTATGACATTTCAGGTTGCTGCTTTATTTATTTTTCCGATTTTTTATGTATTAAAATTGCAACCCTAAGAGTGAGGGATAGGTAGTCTGTCTGGATCATATTCTGTGTTATCATAATTTCAAAGCCCTGAATGTTCAAAGTGGGGAGCCAGATAGCATCCCAGGTAATTTCCATTCGATAGCAGATGCACTGCAACCGTGGCAAAGAACATAAGATACATAGGGTAAAGGTTTTTACTCAAATGAATTGTATAAGCTCCACTTTGGCTTAATACATGAAAGACTATGAAGTTATGAGACACTTAAAGCTCCATTAATAAATATTTTAGACATTGGCAAGTAATTTAATGAAAATGGGACAGGACAATCTTTGTCAGAGCAATATCATACTCCACAATACTGAGCTGCCTACCCTGCACAACATAGTGGTTCTATCGACGAACTTTAGAGGCCTAAATAAATGGGCAAATAAAATGTTTGTTTCATTTGTTTAGTAGGTTTTCCTTTTTTTCATTTCAGCACTTTCATGAATGATTGCAGTCTAGTTCTTACTTTGTTCATGCTTAAAGTACAAAAAATGTTTTATATTTGAAAGTTCACAAACTTTTAAAAACTAATGTATGTTCGCCTTAAGACTTCTTTCAAATGAGGGGGTTGATAAGTACTCAACACCAGGATTGCCTGAGGCTCACAGAATTAAAGTCATTCTGATGTAGTGGCAGCCTTTGACAACAGTTTGGCCTGAATAACAGATAAAAGCTTCTGGATCAACTAGAAAATTCTTAACAACTAAACAGCTCCTAATAACCTTTGTTGTTTCGATCTGTATCCACAAACTCAGGTTGGGGATTTTGAAACCATACTGATAGAGGAAAATATTGGGTAGAGAGCTGGTCTCCCATATTGGTGCAGGTAAAAGTAGATGTATTCCAGTGTTGTTTGACAGTTTTTGAAGCATTCTAAACATTGTGACGAAGTAACACATTTTATGAAAAATAAGATGTTCTGTCCTTGGATTAGACATCTCAGGCAGCCAACTGATCCCATAATATAGCACAGTTATTTTGGTAAAAAAAACATTTCCTATTATGCAAGGGATGTAAATGGTTGATTGACATTTGTTTGAATACAAAATCTTAGTGCACCGATAACACCAGCTTAAGAGCACAGGTTCTTTAAAATCAATTCAATTAAAATCAATTATTTAAAATAATTGATATAATGTGAAGTGAATTAAAACAATTAACAATCATTCAAATCAATAAAAATTTTGCACCTTTTGTACAGATAATGCAATTCAAAGTCTTCAAAGACTTTCCACAACAAACACTACAATGTCAATACAATAGGTTTGTTAGTCTACACTGGCCCATTGTAATTGTTATGGTAAATGGTCTGCAGTTTTCTACCTATTGGCACTCAAAGCACTTTACACTGCTTCTTATTCACCCATTCATCTTATTCACCCACACTCACAATCACACTGATGGGGGAGCTGCTATTCAGCTGGCCAACGGTCACTGGGAGCAACTAAGTTGGGCTTCAGCGTCTTGCTCTAGGACACTTCGACATGTGACCGGAGGAGCCGGGGATTAATGGAGTACTCTCAAAATAATAACTTACTAATTTAAAATAATGACATACTTTGTCAGTATTATGAGTTACTAAGTAAAGGTTCAGTAAAATGCTGTATTTCTCAAATTACATACAGGGTGTAGAACAAAATTGTGTCAGATGCATCCCTAAGATACGTTTTCAGCGGTAAAGGAAACCTGCGCAAACTCCACACAGAAAGGACCTGTCCGGTCTGAGCATTGAACCCAGGACCTTCTTGCTGTGAGGCTAGAGTGCTAAACATGCTACCACTATGCTAATTTAAAATAATGACATATTTTCTCAAAATTCTGACTTGGTTAGAGCCAGCTCTTGGCATAGGCCATATAGGGGTAGCATAGGGTGCCACCTGTTGGAGGGAACACTGCTGCAAGCCCTCAATAAATTAATTAATAAATAAAATATGGTAATAATTTGCAGCCCTAACTGGCAACCTTTCCTTATGCTCTGTCTTGAAAAAATGAACAAATACAGAAAAAATAAACAAGACCAGTCCCCCCTTTTGTTGTTTCTCATTATTTGATTGATGGGGATAGAACGATTCTCTTCCACTTCCCATTTTGCCATACACTGCACGACCCAGAGTGTCTTGAGCTGCTTAGCATGAGTGAGAACAAAGACAGCTCTTGCCTTTTTACAGCTACTGCCAATACCAAAGATAGCTAACTTTATTTTGGAACCACCAAACTAGGGGACGGTCACTGCGAGGGTCACTCCTATACACAACAATCTTCCCCCTGGTGCCAGCCAACACATACACAACATATGCCTTAACAAAAACAACAGAACCAGAAAATTTAAAAACATCTAGAATCATTAACATATTGCAAATTACACACATTCAACACTTTAAACACAAAGAACTGCTAGCTAGCCAGGCTATTACAATATTATTTTGCATTGTTTTGTATTGTTTGAACATAGCACCTTTTTAGTATTCATATTGTGGGAGCTGTCAGGACTTTCTATAAATTAGCATAAAACCTGAGCAGGAACTATTTATGATATTTGGGTGGGTGGGTGGATGGGGGAACAAAAACAAGACAGTTAAATTTAATTGATTTTATATATTGTGATTTCCAAGTTACAAAATACAGCTAATTTAAACCAACACTAAAAATAAGTTTTTACAAAGTATATGATGTTTGAAACCTGAAACTCACAGGTAATATATCATAGAAACCACATTATGCTTGAGCACCTTAATTTTCTTATTCATTCATTTCCATTCAAAGAGGGAGACAAAACTAATCACCATCATTTAATACCTAAAACTTTTAGCAAACGCACAATAGGAGGCAACGCCCACGAAAATTGGTGTCTCCTTCGATTACTTCCTTTCATTGTTGGACTACTTGTTCCTGATGATGAGCCTTGGCAAGTGATTTTGGATTTGAGGGATATTGCAGAACTTGTTGGTGAACCTGTTCATACTCTGGAATCAAGCAGGCAGTGCTCACCTGAGGGATATAGAAAAGTAAATTATTGAATATACGATTGCACATTGTGACTGAGCAAACAAGTCTTACTTGGAGGTCACGCATATCTTAAAAGTCTCCATTGATGTCCTTAATGAGGAAGTTGTGCATAAACTTACCCGGAGGTACCCTGAAATCACTGCTGTAAACATTTAACATAGTGTCACTGTTAATGGCATTAACTACAAAAAAGGATGCATGGATCATGTGGGGGCCTTTTTTTTAAAAATGTGCTCATGGTACAGAGAGCACTACAGAGCCTTTGAGTTTCTCCAAACAACAGAGCTTTCAGTGGCTGATTTCATAGATCTTGCTGACCAGTATCCTTTAGTAGACTACAAAGTGGGATCACTATGAATGGTGACTTTAAAAAGATTTTTACATATGACAGGTAATTTGTTAAATTTATAGTTTAGTGATTATGATTTGATTAACTTAATGTTCTGCAACTAAACATTGTGGTCCAGTGTAAAAAATAAAATAAAAAAATATTCAAAACTGCATACTAATAAAATGTGGTTGAAAGCTGGTTGAAACAGTCAAGGGTAAATACACCTAATTTGAAGGGAAAATATTCCTGCATAATCCTTTTTACACGAGTGAGCTAGCTGAGAATCTATGTTTCAGTTATTATGCTCTGATTATTTGTAAATCACTATTGTGAGATACTATCGTATCTTTTATATATGTACTGAATGAGAACAAAAAAGTATTTACTTTCATGAATACATTGTTGAATGCAAAATACTTGGTCATATAACAATTATGTCTAATTATATCCTGATTACACATTGATTTTCTTTTCTTTTACAGATTGAATACAAGATGGCTGCAACTCTGAGGGTCATACTAGGAGCTGATGATGCCTCAAAGTTAACCCTACCCTCTGGCTCACTAAATTCAATGGAAAACCTTAAAGAAGTGATGAGGAAAACCTTGGGTTTGTCAGGAAATTTCAAGTTACAGTAGAAAGGCATTGAATTTGACAATTAGTTTGTGAACTTGACATCAATTTCAGATATTAAGGACAAGTTAAAGTTATTTTCTTACCAGATGAGCCATGGATAGCTACAACCTCAAACTTTTCAGCTCCACAAGGGATGGATGATAGTTCTTCATTGTCCTCAGCAGCTGATACTGACATTCTTTCTTCCCCAGAATCTACATCCTCAGGTCCCTCCCTTAGATCACAGCCATAGCCCCAAAGCTTTCAAATACCTCAGTTCAATTATGAGGTAGAGATTCAGTTACAAAAGGCCAACAGTGCTTTTCATAACAACGGCACTCTTCTGAATCCATGTACCAAACTTAAATCACATATACTAGATGATTTGGCATCGGAAAAAACAAATACAAAGTTTATCCTTCAAGTGCTGAGTTAGATGATGTTGCACAGGCTCTGGTAAAGTATCCCCATTTAAAAGAGCAAGGTTAAGTCATTGGCTACTATGAATGGAAAATAAGTTTGAAGCACAAAATGGCAAACTACCGCATTAGACTGAGGAATATTGGCTGCCCACAATTGAGCTTAAATTCTGTCAAAGCAAAACAATGTTCCATGGGCCATGGCCCAAACCAGGTAAAGGAGCCCTGGAAAGCAGAAGTCAATTTCTGCCCTGCGTATCCTTCAGATTAAACTAAACAGAGAAGAAAGGCAAGCACTCGTTTTAGAGGCGGCAAAGAAAAAGCACAACCAACAGCTAATCAAACACAAAATGGAAAACACCTCTGCCCATAGACGTCAGGAGGTCATCAAGGATATGCCCTTGATTGCAGAGTTCAAAAACAGATGGCCAGGACTATTTTCTGAGAGTGAGGTAATGTGGGATACATCTTTTTTTTGTTGTTGTTGTTGTTGTTGTACATATATCAATTTATAACCCCACATTTTTCCAAAAAATCAAATGCTGGGTGTTCTAAATTTTAGGCAAATGCACCTAATGGTGATATATAAAGTGATTGAAAAATGTCAATTTGATAAAAATTAAAAGGAAAAGTGTCGATATTCTCCTGATATATACTTGTGTTTTCTGTATTAAACTACAGGTAAATGCACAATTCACACCTATCACTGCTGTCATCCTTTATGTCTGGAATGGATCACTACTCCACACACATAATGAGAGTGTTAAAAAAAGAGGACGGAGCAGCAGGAGTGAATATTATTTGCATGACCATAATTGTATATATTCACTAAACACATTCATTTAGCTACTCTTGTCCCTCGCTCTCTCTGATTGTCTGAGTAATTATCTGTTTCTTTATAGATATGCCCAATCCTCCTTTTTCTTCTTCTTCTTCTTTTCCTTTGGGCTGCTCCCTTTCAGGGGTCGCCACAGCGAATCATGTGCCTCCATCTAACTCTATCCTCTGCATCCTCTTCACTCACACCAACTAACTTCATGTCCTCCCTCACTACATCCATAAATCTCCTCTTTGGTCTTCCTCTAAACCTCCTGCCTGGCAGCTCCAACCTCAGCATCCTTCTACCGATATATTCACAGTTTCTCCTCTGAACATGTCCAAACCACCTCAATCTGGCCTCTCTGACTTTATCTCCAAAACATCTAACATGAGCTGTCCCTCTGATGTCCTCATTCCTGATCCTGTCCATCCTCGTCACTCCCAAAGAGAACCTCAACATCTTAAGCTCTGCTACCTCCAGCTCTGCCTCCTGTCTTTTCTTCAGTGCCACTGTCTCTAAGCCAAACAACATCTCTGGTCTCACCACCGTCTTGAACACCTTTCCTTTCATTCTCGCTGATACTCTTTTATCACACAACACACCTGACACTTTTCTCCACCCATTCCAACCTGCCTGCACTCGCTTCTTCACCTCTTTTCCACACTCTCCGTTGCTCTGAACCGTTGACCCTAAGTACTTAAAGTCCTGCACCTTCTTCACCTCTGCTCCCTGTAACCTCACCATTCCACCTGGGTCCCTCTCATTGACACACATGTATTCTGTCTTGCTGCGGTTAAGCTTCATTCCTCTGTTTTCCAGAGCAGACCTCCACCTCTCTAGATTTTCCTCCACCTGCTCTTGCTACAAATAACAATGTCATCTGCAAACATCATAGTCCAGGGAGATTCTTGTCTAACCTCATCTGTCAGTCTGTCCATCCCCAGAGCAAACAAGAAGGGGCTCAAAGCAGATCCTTGATGCAGACCCACCCCCACCTTGAACTCCTCTGTCACACCTACAACACCTCACCACTGTCTTACAGCTCTCATACATGTCCTGCACCGCTCTAACATACTTCTCTGCCACTCCAGACGTCCTCATACAATACCACAGCTCCTCTCTCGGCACCCTGTCATACGCTTTTTCTAAATCTACGAAGACACAATGCAACTCCCTACGACCCTCTCTGTACTTCTCCATCAGCATCCTCAAAGCAAATACTGCATCTGTTGTACTCTTTCTAGGCATGAAACCATATTGCTGCTCACAAATGCTCACCTCTGTCCTTAGCCGAGCTTCCACTACTCTTTCCCACAACTTCATTGTTTGGCTCATCAGCTTTATTCCTCTGTAGCTGCCACAGCTCTGCTCATCTCCCTTGTTCTTAAAAATGGGCACCAGTACACTTCTCCTCCAGTCCTCAGCATCCTCTCACTCTCCAAGATCTTGTTAAACAAACTATTCAAAAACTCTACTGCCACCTCTCCTAGACACTTTCATACCTCCACAGGTATGTCATCAGGACCAACTGCCTTTCCACTCTTCATCCTCTTCAATGTCCTCCTCACTTCACTCTTACTAATCTTTGCTACGTCCTGCTCCACACCAGTCACCTCTTCTACTCTTCGTTCCCTTTCATTTTCCTCGTTCATCAACTCTTCAAAGTTCTCCTTCCATCTTCCCATCACACTCCTGGTACCTGTCAATACATTTCCATCCTTATCTTTAATCACCCTAACCTGCTGCACATCCTTTCCATCTCTATCTCTTTGTCTGGCCAACCTGTACAAATCCACCTCTCCCTCTTTAGTGTCCAACCTAGCATACAAGTCCTCATATGCTCTTTGTTTGGCCTTTGCCACCTCTATCTTCACCTTACGCTGTATCTCCCTGTACTCCTGTCTACTCTCTTCAGTCCTCTCAGTGTCCCACTTCTTCTTAGCTAACCTCTTTCTCTGTATACACTCCTGAACTTCCTCGTTCCACCACCAAGTCTCCTTGTCCGCTTTCCTCTTTCCAGATGACACACCGAGTACCTTCCTACCTGTCTCCCTGATCAAATTAGCTGTAGTAGTCCAGTCATCTGGAAGCACCTCCAAACCACCCAGAGTCTGTCTCAGCTCCTCCCTGAAAACTAAACGACATTCTTCCTTTTTCAACTTCCACCACTTCGTCCTCTGCTCTGCCTTAATCCTCCTTATCTTCCTCACCACCAGCATCATTTTACACACCACCATCCTGTGTTGTCTGGCTACACTCTCCCCTACCAATGCTTTACAGTCACTGATCTCTCTCAGATTACGTCTACACAAGATGTAGTCCACCTGAGTGCTTCTCCCTCCGCTCTTGTACGTCACCCTATGTTCCTGCCTCTTCTGAAAGAAAGTGTTTACTACAGCCATTTCCTTCCTCTTTGCAAAGTCAACCACCATCTGACCTTCTGCGTTCCTGTCCTGAACACCAAACCTGCCCATAACAGTCTCATCACCTCTGTTCCCTTCACCTACATGCCCATTGAAATCTGCACCAATGACAACTCTCTCACCTCTGTTGATGCTCTGCATCACTTCATCTAACTCACTCCAGAATTTCTCCTTCTCTTCTAACTCACATCCTACCTGTGGGGCATAACCACTCACAACATTGAACATCACCCCTTCAACTTCCAGCTTCAGACTCATCAACCTGTCTGATACTCTTTTCACCTCTAGAACATTCCTCACAAAATCCTCTTTCAATATAACTCCTACTCCATTTCTCTTCCTATCTGACCCATGGTAGAACAACTTGAACCCTGCTCCTAAGCTTCTAGCCTTGCTACCTTTCCACCTGGTCTGCTGGACACACAGTATGCCCACCTTCCTTCTCTGCATCATGTCGATCAACTCCCTAGCCTTCCCTGTCATAGTACCAACATTCAAAGTCCCTACTGTCAGTCCTACATTCTTAGCTTTCCTCTTCTCTCTCTGCCTACGAACACACCTTCCTCCTCTTCTTCTTCGTCTTCGACCAACAGTAGTCCAATTTCCACCGGTACCCTGTAGGTCAACAGCACCGGTGGCGGTCGTTGTTAACCCGGGTCCCGACCGATCCGGTATGGAAGTCTTTGTCACGATTCGCATGTTTGATTTGGCATGTGTTTTACGTCGGATGCCCTTCCTGCCACAACCCTCTGCATTTATCCAGACTTGGGACTGGCACAAGAAGACACTGGCTTGTGCCCCCTTGCGGTTGCATTGCCCAATCCTCCTTTTTAATAGATAATAATAGGCCACCCGAACCTGCAACATTTGGTCCTTACAAAGATAAAAATAATTTTTTGGTCTTTCACAGAATCCCAGTGTGGAAGTACGTTGTGAGTGCATCCTTAAAGCACTCTGTGTCTACTTAAATTAAAAGCCTGACTGCCTTATTAAAGAGTACTTGGTAAGTCATTTTTAATTGTCAAATATAATAGTGTATCATTTATACTTGATATAGCTTGCTCATGGGTTTGCATAGCAATTTTTTTAAGTTAGCATCTTTTAGAACTACTCGTATTTGCTTGTTATGCAAGATTGATTTTGCAAGTGCTAATAATCTATAAAAAAAAGGTAACTGTAAACCTGTAAACAGTCAACTATAGACCTGTAAATACATAATTTGAAACTTGACATTGTAATTAAAAGTGTTTTCCATTGTTTTAAGGATTTTGATCGAGAAGCAGGAAGAGAGAATGAGCAAGTGGTCTTAGGAGTCTATGCTGTGCATTGTGAAGGAGCAGAAACTACTGATCTATTTGAGGATGTTGGTGTTGTCATTGGATGTGAAGTGCTGCAGGATCTGAGAGATGTGGCGTATGGATGTGCTCTATGGCTTGGCCTCATCTACTGTCTAAACCTGAGCTATCCCAAGCAACTAAAATACACATTTGAGTTTCTTTAGAAAGTTCTGATGGAGTTGGATGGGGCCAAGCTGTCCATTAAAGTGCAAATCCTCGAAAACAAACTTCCAGAGTAATCACACCAGTGTACTTTCGACAAAAAAAGTGTATTTGGATTTTGGACTGCTTCTTTTGCTTAATACTACAACTTAAAGTTGGAATATTGATTGGTTTCAAATAAATGGAGACATGACCTAAAAAAATGTTTGCTGATTGAACAATTCAGCTATGAGGAAGTATCATCTATAACATACAGTGATTCTTGGATTCAACCTCCTCCACTTCGGCCTGTGCTTCTAGGAACATGATAATTAAAATGGGGGGACTGACTCATTTAAACTGACATATTCTTTCTGCTGCAACCAAGTTTCACTAAGACAAAATAAATCAAGTTTGATGATCGCTTATTAAGTTACTAACAGAAATTTAGAAGAGAGAGATCTGATATTTAATAATCCACATTTAATAGTTTTGGGGTTCTGTTCTGTAAGAGGAGTAGTCTTAACTTTTATTAGGTTATCATGATTAACTCCTCCTATTATTGTTTTTAGTTTATTTAATTTAGTTGGTCGGGGAACAGACATAGTCTCTATAGGTATGTGGCAGTTTTGAGATAGTGTCTCTATATTTTTACTTTGTAACACATTATAACACATTATTTTGAGATGTAGGATAATCATTTTTTTTCCTCCAGCGGCAGAGATAGGCTTTCATACCAAAGAGAGTTTACTGCTCTGGAACCAGTTTTCCCAGCTGAAGACTGGCTATTTGGCTCTTAAAACACAGGAATGGTTTGAAATTAGGCTGAAAATGGTTTGAATTTTTGTGTAGTTTACATCTTATACTGTGAGCCTGTATGTGAAACCATAATGTGTGTAATGCAAACCCATAAAAAACAAAGGTTTACATTAAAATAATACTTACCAGTCAAACATGAGGCAATAACTGCGCAAATATTGGAAAATAGACAGTACATATATACGTACAAAAAAATTATGCTATAACAAGCAGTTACTGAGTTACAGCTGTGGTTTTACTGGTTTCATTGGAAGTTCACACACATATTATATCATTTAATAATACAACAGCATTTAGGAGATGCTTTTGTCCAAAACAACTTAGAAGTAAGTAGGACAGACTATAGACAACTTTTTTCAAGTTCAGTGTCAAACCACTGACCCTGTGGTTCATGGGTAACTGCTCTACCAACTGAGCTACAGTCACTACATGTTAAAGCCTTTGTGAGGACCAGTGATGAGGGAGTTTATGCAGCCTCAGATGTTGGGAAAAGAAAGGCTGGTGGAACACTGTACATTCTCAGTGTGGTTTTTGGATCCATAGAAATCAGTGAGACAAATGTGAAAATAGCAACTGAGCTCTAACAAACTGCATACTTACATCTCAAGTTCCATGTGTTAGAGAGAAAAATGGTAATTCTTGAAGCTAAGAGCCAGCGTAAACTATAATTAGCTGATGCATAACACAAAACAAAGAAGAGAATCAATATTTTATATTTTGTTCTTTATAATTTACATATTACTTTTCCTATAAGTGAAACACCATTGTTTTTCATTCATTTAACACTAAAGGTACCTTTAGTAGACTATGGTTCAAAGGTGGTTAAGTACTTTTCACAGCAAAATTGTAGAGCAGTCGAAAGCTGCCTTCCAGTGTATTAAGTTATAATGTGGAGATTTAATTGTTCATCAGAACGGGCACTGGTTGTGACTTTGTCTCCGACCTGACCTTTCAGTTATACAATAAGCCATATTAGTCTACTTTATTAATGTAGGAGATTTATATTCTCATATTGGAGGCCCTCCACAACAGCATTACTCACAGTGATTAGTGACTAATGAATGACTGCCAGTCTGTGTTGTGGTAATGCATTCCTCTGACTGATTGTGGTCAGCCCTGCTTGGGAAGTCAGCCAAAAGGAAAAGTTTATTAGTAAAGCCATTTTAATTAACAAGTTACAGGAAATTAATCTAGGGAGGTAGGTCCATTAGTGGCTTTAGCATTATCTCATTTTGATTGCATCAACCCTGGTGACAAAAAAAAAGCTAAACTGCTGTAGCCTTGTTGCTGAATCCATATTTCTGCTCTAAAATGTCATTGTTGAGCTACAATTGCCTTGTATGGCAGGTAAGGAAATACTGTGAGGAGGGAGTGGCAATATCAGTTTGTCCAATTTCCCCTCAGACCAGTTTGTTATTACCTTTCTTCTCTGGTTGGATATGATGAATGTGGAAGCACTCAGGAGGAAGAAAGTGTCCAATTTAGAAAAATAATTGTATGTGTAGCACAGTTTGATAGCACTCAAACACTGGATACATGTTGACGGAAAGAAATTCCAATTTCAATAGCCACTGATACCCTTTTAAAGGAGTAAAAATTAAGTCTATTTTCTTTTTAAATTTTTGACTTTATTCAGCCTGTTTCACATATGAACTCCAGTTAATGTCAGAAGAAATCAGCCATGGACAGTGACTGAAGTTTATTGCACATTTAACAAAATTATTCAATGCATATTTGGCTTGAGTAAAGAAGTGTTTACATTACGTTTTCAAAGTCTGCAGCAAAAACAAGTCAGCCACATTTTTGATATGTGCATCACACAACTCATTATGTTGTTAACTACAAATAGGTAAAAAAGAACTATATAAGTGCAAACCATTTACCATTTACAACTGATGTGCTCCTACTTATATTAATCTAGCTCCCTCATATTCCTCTTTGTAACCAAAACATTTTCCTACAGAGGTAAACGTGCAAATGTACAGACAAATGACTCGTGAGAATTTACATGATGCTACACTTACACCTCAATGTAACCGCAAGGGGGCACAAGCCAGTGTCTTCTTGTGCCAGTCCCAAGTCTGGATAAATGCAGAAGGTTGTGTCAGGAAGGGCATCCGTTGTAAATGCGATTAAAAATGCGATTCATCATCCTATATATATATACGACTTCCATACCGGATCAGTCGGAGACCGGGTTAACAACGACCGCCACTGATTCTGTTGACCTACTCATGTAGGTGGAAATTGGACTACTGTTGGTCGAAGTCGAAGAAGGAGAGGAGGAAGGTGTGTTTGTAGGCAGAGAGACAAGGGAAAAGCTAAGAATGTAGGACTGACAGTCTGAAGCTGGAATTACAGGAGTGATGTTCAATGTTGTTAGTGGTTATAAACCACAGGTAGGATGTGAGTTAGAAGAGAGGGAGAAATTCTAGAGTGAGTTAGATAAAGTGATGCAGAGCATCCCCAGAGGTGAGAGAGTGCTGATTAGTGAAGATTTCAATGGACATGTAGGTGAAGGGAACAGAGGTGATGCGAATGTAATGGGCAGATTTTGTCTTCAGGACAGGAACACAGATGGTTGTAGACTTTGGAAATGGCTGTAGTGAACACTTTCTTCCAGAAGAGGCAGGAACATAGGGTGACATATAAGATTGGAGGGAGAAGCACTCAGGTAGACTACATCTTGTGTAGATGTTGTAATCTGAAAGAGATCAGTGACTGTAAAGCATTGGTAGGGGAGAGTGTAGCCAGACAACACAGGATGGTGGTGTGTAAAATGAATCTGGTGGTGAGGAAGATGAAGAGGACTAAGGCAGAGCAGAGGACGAAGTGGTGGAAGTTGAAAAAGGAAGTATGTTGTGTAGTTTTCAGGGAGGAGCTGAGACAGACTCTGGGTATATTACGGTTTATAAGATATAGATAGATAGATCGATATTGAGATATCTATATATCTATATCTATATATATGTAGATATATATATATATATATATATATATATATAGAGAGAGAGAGAGAGAGAGAGAGAGATAGATAGATATAGATATAGATATATACACACACACACACACACACATATATATATATATATATATATATATATATATATACATATTTCCAAGGATCCAAGTAAGGAGATGGCAAGAGGAGGGATAACGGAAAAGGTATTTAATTATAAAGAAACAGAACTAAAAATCACTCAACGAGGAGGGTAATAACTTATAGAAACTTGCCAAACAAGAGGTAACAACAGACTACACACGAGTAGGGTAAACGACAGACAGGAGAGTTATACAAACAAATGGGGTGCACACATACAAGACAGACACAAAGTAGGGTACACCCAGGGACCAGATAAGACCATAACTAATTCTAACACACAGGTAAGAGGATAAATCAACAGGGACTAATGAACAGAACTAAACAGGAATAGACAGACGGGAATAAAACATAAACGAACTAAACTAGATGCAGAGGGAAATTAACAGGAGTAACTGTACAACAACCTCTGTGGCAGACGTGTTTGCTCGCTCCGCGCTCGAATGTCGGCTTTTCCTCCTTTTTTGTGTGTTTATACTTTTCATCGACTACAGCTCCGCCTTCAACACAGTCATCGCCCACAAACTCACCCACAAACTGTCCACACCTGGTTTACACCCCACCCTCTTTGACTGGTTCCTAGACTTCCTGACTGGCAGGCCTCAATCTGTCAGGATTGGTAACAGGACTTCAGCCAGCATCATCACAAACATTGGCACTCCACAGGGTTGTGTACTCAGCCCCATCCTCTACAACCTGTTCACCTATGACTGTGTCGCATCCCACAAAGACAACATCATCCTGAAGTTCGAAGACGACACCGCAGTGATAGGACGCATTGCTGGCGGTGACGAGGCAGCTTACAGGAGGGAGGTGGCCAGTCTGGTGTCATGGTGTGGAGTCAACAACCTCACCCTCAACACGGACAAGACGAAGGAAATGATAGTGGACATGAGAAAGGAGAGGAGAACGCATCAGCTACTGTATATCCAGGAGCTTGAAGTGGAGAGGGTGAGCAGCTTTAAATACCTGGGTGTCCACATCAGTGAGCACCTCACATGACGCAGCTGGTCAAGAAGGCCCAACAGCGGTTGTATATTTTGAGGAGGCTGAGGAAATTTGGCATGTCGCCTAAGATCCTCAGCAACTTCTACAGCTGCGAGAGTGTCCTGACCAACTGCATCACTGTGTGGTACAGCAGCACTACTGCCATGGACCGTAAATGCCTGCAGAGAGTGGTGAAGACTGCACAGAAGATCACCAGGACTCCACTGCTCTCTCTGCAGAGCATCTACCACAGCAGAGTCCACAGGAGAGCTACCATACTCAAAGACCCCTCCCACCCCCAGCACGGACTGATCACACTTCTACCCTCAGGACGGAGGTACAGAAGTGTGAAATGCAGGACCTCAAGACTGAAGAACTCTTTCTTCCCCTCTGCCATCAGACTCCTAAACAGCTGACAGGAGCTGCAACCATGAACATAAGATAACATAACTGTTACACGGACACAACTATTTACATGGACACAACTGTTTACGTATCACATTTTGTATTTGCACACTAATTTTTTTTTTCAGAATTGCACTACCGCACTGAGAACGGCACTACCTCACCTTTATTGCCTTATTGCTCTTATTTTGTTTGCTCTTATTTTTTATTTTATTTGTATTTTATTTTATTTCTATTTTTTGTCAATTCTCATTTTACTTACTGTGTGACATTCAGAGTGGAGGGCAAAGTAAAAATTTCATTGTACAGGGAAACATGCGTTCTATCTGTGCATATGACAATAAACACTTTGAATCATTGAATCTTGAATCTTAACACAGGCGACCCCGAACTCACGGGATAAGCCGAAAGGACAATA
The DNA here is from genome assembly GCF_033026475.1 of Channa argus. Lineage (NCBI taxonomy): Eukaryota > Metazoa > Chordata > Actinopteri > Anabantiformes > Channidae > Channa > Channa argus. The sequence continues at coordinate 20,801,813 of NC_090213.1, read as the reverse complement.
AATAAATAAATAAATAACACAGGGAACAGGGTAAAACAACCAGGCAGATTTATCATCTAATGCAAACTTAAAAAGGAATAACCAAACCACAGCAGGGACCAAAGAGCAGAGCTAAACAAGAGGAACTAACATGAGGAGCAGAATGAAACAAACGGGGAGGATAAACTAATGCAAAACGTAACAAAGAAGAACCAGACCAAAGACCATTTGTACAGGTTGGCCAGACAAAGAGATAGAGATAGGAAGGATGTGCAGCAGGTTAGTGTGATTAAAGATAAGGATGGCAATGTACTGACAGGTGCCAGGAGTGTGATGGGAAGATGGAAGGAGAACTTTGAAGAGTTGATGAATGAGGAAAATTAAAGGGAACGAATAGTAGAAGAGGTGACTGGTGTGGAGCAGAAAGTAGCAAAGATTAGTAAGAGTGAAGTGAGGAGGATGTTGAAGAGGATGAAGAGTGGAAAGCCAGTTGGTCCGTATGACAAAGCTGGGGGGGTATGGAAGTGTCTAGGAGAGGTGGCAGTAGAGTTTCTGACTAGTTTGTTTAACAAGAACAAGAGTGAGAGGATGCTGAGGACTGGAGGAGAAGTGTACTGGTGCCCATTTTTAAGAACAAGGGAGAGCTGTGATGCAGATGTGCAGTGATGTGCAGTTGTGCAGGTATTGTATGAGGAAGTCTTGAGTGGCAGAGAAGTATATTAGAGTGGTGCAGGACATGTATGAGGGCTGTAAGACTGTGGTGAGGTGCTGTAGGTGTGACAGAGGAGTTCAAGGTGGAGGTGGGTCTGCATCAAGGATCAGCTCTGAGCCCCTTCTTGTTTGCTCTGGTGATGGACAGGCTGACAGATGAGGTTAGACAGGAATCTCCATGGACTATGATGTTTGCAGATGACATTGTGATTTGTAAGTGAGAGCAGGGAGCAGGTGGAGGAAAATCTAGAGAGGTGGAGGTCTGCTCTGGAAAACAGAGGAATGAAGCTTAGACAGAATACATGTGTGTGAATGAGAGGGAGCCAGGGGGAACAGTGAGGTTACAGGGAGCAGAGGTGAAGAAGGTGGAGGACTTTAAGTACTTAGGGTCAACGGTTCAGAGCAACGGAGAGTGTGGAAAAGAGGTGAAGAGGCGAGTGCAGGCAGGTTGGAACGGGTGGAGAAAAGCGTCAGGTGTGTTGTGTGATAAAAGAGCATCAGCAAGAATGAAAGGAAACTTGTTCAAGACGGTGGTGAGACCAGAGATGTTGTTCGGCTTAGAGACAGTGGCACTGAAGAAAAGACAGGAGGCAGAGCTGGAGGTAGCAGAGCTTAAGATGTTGAGGTTCTCTTTGGGAGTGACGAGGATGGACAGGATCAGGAATGAGGACATCAGAGGGACAGCTCATGTTAGATGTTTGGAGATAAATTCAGAGAGGCCAGATTGAGGTGGTTTGGACATGTTCAGAGGAGAAACTGTGAATACAGTATTGTTCAAAATAATAGCCATACAATGTGACTAACCAGAATAATCCAGGTTTTTATTATATTTTTATTGCTATGTGGCAAACAAGTTACCAAGAGGCAGTAGATTCTCAGAAAACAAACAAGAACCAGCATTCATAATATGCAATTAAGCGATTAGTTGAAAGGGGTGTGTTAAAAAAAATAGCAGTGTGGCATTCAATCACTGAGGTCATCAATTTTGAGAAAAAATAGGTGTGGATCAGGTGGCCCCCTATTTAAGGATGAAGCCAGCACTTGTTGAACATGCATTTGAAAGCCTGGAAAAATGGGTCGTTCAAGACATTGTTCAGAAGAACAGTGTACTTTGATTAAAAAGTTGATTGAAGAGGGGAAAACATATAAAGAGGTGCAAAAAATTATAGGCTGTTCAGCTAAAATGATCTCCAATGCCTTAAAATGGAGCAAAACCAGAGAGACGTGGAAGAAAACGGAAGAAAACCATCAAAATGGATGGAAGAATAACCAGAATGGCAAAGGCTCAGCCAATGATCAGCTCCAGGATGATCAAAGACAGTCTGCAGTTACCTGTAAGTACTGTGACAGTTAGAAGACGTCTGTGTGAAGCTGATCTATCTTCAAGAATCCCCCACAAAGTCCCTCTGTTAAAAAAAGCCATGTGCAGAAGAGGTTACAATTTGCCAAAGAACACATCAACTGGCCTAAAGAAATGAAGGAACATTTTGTGGACTGATGAGAGTAAAATTGTTCTTTTTGGGTCCAAGGGCCACAGACAGTTTGTGAGACGACCCCCAAACTCTGAATTCAAGCCACAGTACACAGTGAAGACAGTGAAACACGGTGGTGCAAGCATCATGATATGGGCATGTTTCTCCTACTATAGTGTTGGGCCTATTTATCACATACCAGGGATCATGGATCAGTTTGCATATGTCAAAATACTTGAAGAGGTCATGTTGCCTTATGCTGAAGAGGACATGTCCTTGAAATGGTTGTTTCAACAAGACAATGACCCCAAACACACTAGTAAACGAGCAAAGTCTTGGTTCCAAACCAACAAAATGAATGTTATGGAGTGGCCAGCCCAATCCCCAGACCTTAATCCAATCGAGAACTTGTGGGGTGATATCAAAAATGCTGTTTCTGAAGCAAAACTAAGAAATGTACATGAATTCTTGAATGTTGTTGAAGAATCATAGAGTGGAATAATAGCTGAGAGGTGCCACAAGTTGGTTCACACAGATGTGAAGCAGTTTTAAAAAACTGTGGTCATACAACTAAATATTAGTTTAGTGATTCACAGGATGCTAAATCCTAGAAACACAAACGTTTGTACAAAATAGATTTGAGTTTGTACAGTCAACGGCAGACACTGCTATTTTTTGAACACACCCCTTTTAACTAATTGCCCAATTGCACAGCCTTAAGATCATATCATGAATGCTGGGTCTTGTTTGTTTTCTGAGAATCTACTGCATTATTCTCGTCAGTCACATTGAACTGCTATTATTTTGAACAATACTGTATATTGGTAGAAGGATGCTGAGGTTGGAGCTGCCAGGCAAGAGGTCTAGAGGAAGACCAAAGAGGAGATTTATGGATGTGGTGAGGGAGGACATGAAGTTAGATGGTGTGAGAGAAGAGGATGCAGAGGACAGGGTTAGATGGAGGCACATGATTCTCAGTGGAGACCCCTGAAAGGGAGCAGCTGAAAGGAAAAGAAGTCACTTACACCATGCTTCCTGTATAGACACAGCACTAATGAGCTTGTCCACAACTACCCATTTCTGCTCACCTATGATGTTGCCTTTTTCTTAGCTGTAATCCCAGCCTGCTCTGGTTTAACAGAAGGTCTGTCAGGGAGGATTAGGCCTAAGTTTACCCAGTTGTGTCTAACCCTTTAAATCCTCCAGACATACATACAAATATAACAAACGCTTAAAATATTATCCTTTAACTTGGTAGGTGATATCATAGATGTCATATGAATGTTTGTTATTTCCATTTTACTTGTCTGTGTGTTTGTATACCAGTAACTTAAACTGTCACGATTATTATGACTCTGCTCCATGTTGTCCTGGTGAGCCTCAATGTCTTTCCTCTTCACCCTGCTCTGCTGCCTAATCAGCCTCTAGTCTTAACACCTGTTACCTCCCCTTTATACACCCTGGTTACCTCTCTTCCTGTTTCCCTGTGAAAGAGCCTTTTTTTTCTGTTACTCCTGATTCCAGAGTTACATGTTACCTTAGCTTTTGTCTGGGCATTTTGTCTCCCCAGAGACTTTCTGTTCTGCCCTGCTTTGCCTGCCTGCAAACCTTTGCATAAGTGACTGTTGTTTTATTAGAAGATTTATCATTAGTCTTTATTAGAAGAGGATCTTTGGCAAGATTGAGGCATTAATCTATTATATATATATATATATATATATATATATATATATACACACACACACACACACACACACACACACACATATATATATATATATATGTGTGTGTGTGTGTGTATATATGTGTATACATATGTGTATATATATATGTATATATATATGTGTGTATATATATATATATGTGTGTGTGTGTGTGTGTGTGTGTATATATATATATATATATATATATATATATATATGTGTGTGTGTGTGTGTGTGTGTGTGTGTATATATATATATATATATATATATATATATATATATATATGTGTGTGTGTGTGTGTATAACTGATACCATGTCTACAGCATCGGGTCAGAGATTACTGTTTACATTGAATTACATTTTTGCACATTAATTTTTTTTCAGAACTGCACTACCTCAGCTTTATTGCCTTTATTGCTCTTATTTTCTTGCTCTTATTTTTTTATTTCTATTTTTTATTTTGACTTTACTTTATGAAATTTAGTGTGGACGGCAAAGTAAGAATTTCATTGTGCAGGGAAACATGCTTTCTGTCTGTGCATATGACAATAAACACTTTCAATCTTCAATCTTATGCTGAATGAGGCAACGGCCGCAAAATTGAAAGCTACCCTACACAGTTGCAAGAGGTATATTTCAGGTGATCTTGTAGAACAATTCATAGAAAGACTCAAAGACACATGTTTTGCTTTAGAAGTTGATGAGGCTACTGACAGCAATAATGACTGTTTGTTCATTTCATTTGTCCGTTTTGTAAATTCTGAGTCACTGAGCAAGCATTTGCACTTTTGCAAGTCCAAACCACAGCCACAGCTGTTGCTCTCTTCATGATTTTTGACAGTTACATCACAGAACACAATCTGAAATGTGAAAATTGCTTGGATGGCTCAGATGGCGCCCTAACAATGGAAGCGCTATAGTCAAAGCACCTCAGCCCTCAATTAAATGAGGTACAACAAACAGAGATTGGGAGCATGGTCAATTTTATCAAAACTCAACCACTCAAAGCACAAATGTTCTCCGCACTTTGTGAGGAGATGGGAGCTGAGCATTCAGCTGTGCTGTTTCACCTCACGTGGGAGAAGATCACTGCATTGACCCTAAAGCTCGAGATGTGGGGTAAGCACCTCCATCAAGGAAATACTGATGTCTTTTAGAATTTGAGTGAACTTGTTGAAGCCTGTGTTTATGGAGCCACCAATGTGATTGCAGGTATTAAGCAGCACATTTCTTCCATGAGTGGATTATTTTAAAAATACTGCCTAAACAACAGTGCTCAGTATAGCTAGGTTTTCGGTCCATTCAATGTAGCAGCACCTGTCGATTTTAGTTCTGCTGATGAGGAACAAGATGACCTCTGAATCCACCCGGAGGCTGCTCTTGTTTTGCACATAATAGCAAAGTGACAAATAAAGCTAAATGTTAACACAATTGCACTGTTATTTTCTATGATTTGAACTTGATATTTGATGTTATTGATTTAAAAATGAAAAATTAAAATCACCCTATTTCAGTACCATTTTGATGGACAGGTGGGGCTTGAACGCACCACTCCCCCAAAAAGTGGGGAATAACAGAAAAAGTTTGAGAACCACTGTCTTACACAGTGATGTGAGCCAATTTTGTGGTAAAGACCTCATGTGTTTAGAACTTATGTATGTGTATGTGAGCAGCTCTGCCAATTTAAGATTTTTTTGTATATTTCTTAATTCATCAATTCATTCGTTCATTATTAAATAGAAACTCTTGGAATTTATTTTTGCCTCTTCTGATAAATACCATAAGAGAAGCTAGAGGCAATGAACTAAGCATCTCTGACCTACAGTAATTGCCCTTAAACAAAGATGCACAAACACAAACTCACACTTCCAGAATGATAGTAAAGGTTAGGTGTACAGAGGTTTACACCACCTCCATAAACCAATAAGCTCTGAGCAAATGTATTAATACCTTTCTAAAAAGTTTCTGTATACCACAAGGATGGTCCAAATGAAAAGCTGTCAGTCCACCACACACTGATGGAAAATAAATGGTCTCCACTTATATAGCCCTTTTCTACCTATTGGCACTCAAAGGGTTTTACACTGCTTCTTATTCAAACTCACAATCACACACACTCATACACCGATGGGGGAGCTTCTATGCAGCTCGCCAACACTCACTGGGAGCAACTAAGTTGGGGTTCAGTGTCTTGCTCAAGGACACTTTGACATTTGACTGAAGGAGTCAGGGTTTGAACCAAAAACTGTGAGATTGGTGGACAACCGCTCTGACTTCCTGCACCACAGTAACCCCTAAACTAGCTGTAGATAGAACTTGATCACGCTAAATAAGCTGTAGCATGATCAAAGAAAGTACTTTTGTAAGTAATAAAGAATTATTAGCTCATCCAAAATGACTAAGTTGAATGCCACATAAATATAGAGTCCCCTATATTTATGTGGCATTCAACTTTGTTGTCAGTCAGTTTTCTGTCTTTCCCCCTCAGTTGCCTTTAATTTGATCTGTGGTACCGCACTCATATCAAGGGCTAAGGGCTAGGACCTGCTCATTTACTGGAATGTGAAATGTCAATATGTACTTACAACAAATCTCCAGCTCTGCGAATTTCCAACGAATTTCCAGCTCTGCAGGTGCTGTCATTTGAACTAAATTCTCACCCTCCCTCCCTCAGAATCTAGCCCCAAAATGTCATATTCCCATTAACAAATGTCCAAGTTTGAGATTAAAAAGTCAGCAGGTGTTTATATGTGTCTGTGGTTACTTTTTTGATAGGGCATAGTAAAATAGTTTGTTAAATGTAAATCAGAGGCCACACTCGTGGCAAATGTGAAGGGCATTACATTAAGAAAAATGAATCATGAAGGCAATGAAAATTAAAGTCAGAATAAAGGGCAGCACTTGAGAGTTTCCTTTATCTTTATGCAGAGTGGACCATCATCCTGTTTTTTCATGCACATAGAGCCATGCTAACTTCTCCCTATCCACTTTGATGTGACTGGCCTGCCAAGACACTATCCCTCTTTTTATGATGACTGCAGTCAGAATCTCTTTTGGATTGTCCTCTGACCCCCTTCAAACTAATAGGGTTGCCATGTTTATTGATGCAGGACATTTTTCTGAATAGGAGTTATTTACCTTTATCAGAGTCCGCAGGGGTGGTCTGCTGTTGTGTCAAAAGCATTCCATCTGGCAAACAAACAGACTTAGGCACAGCTGCGAAATAGAACTGAATAGTAAAAACAGAAATGATGGTAAAACTAATAAGTAGTAATAATTAACTAAGAAGATTGTGCATATACAAGGATCAGTCAAGACAGGGATGAATAAAAACTAAACAAGGAGTGTAAACAGAATCAAATTAGCTGAGACAAACGGATAAGCAAAACCCACAGAGGAAAAGGGGATAAACAGGGACAAATAAAGGACCAAATCTCAAACCAAAGAACACACAAGGAGAACCAGATCCTAACAAAAGGAATACAAATGGGCGGACAAGGTTTGTGACATAAAGAGGCGAACAAACAGACAAACAAAACAGGACAAACTAGCAAATGAAACAGGACAACATGACAAACAAAGCAGCATGAACTGGCAGGGACTGTAGAGAGAACTAGGTTTATATAAACTGGGGAAACAGTGAAAACAATCTAGACAAACAAGGTGAAAAACGCAAACAAAAAGAGAAACAGGAAATGGAACTAAGGTGCTGGGAAAAAAAGTAGAAAACAGGAAGCAAGGAATGAAAACGAACAAAAGTCCAGGTTCATGACAACTGTCGTGACAAATTCCAATATCTTGACATCCCATGTCTGCATTACGTGAAGGGAAAAAAATATATAAACTTTGATTTTCTGTTTTGTTGATGTGCTGCTCAACACCACAGAGGAGAGCAGTCAGTCCCACAGCTATGGGTTCAAAGGCTGTGACAGAGCCTTTAACAGGGTGTTCATGTTAAAGGCTTTAGTCAGTCTGTGTAGAAGAATGAAGGAGGAACAGGTTAGTTTGTTTGGATAAAGCAGTTACTGATGTTGCTGCAACAAACATAGGTGTCTCTGAACCATATCTCTCTACAAGCGTCAGTAAAATACATTCTATTTCTCATTACAATTAAACAATAGCAGCAAATGCTATGGAATTAAGACAATTATGTTCAACACGTAAATAATCTTTTTAATCAAGCACTCTCCAACCAATAAATTCTAAATTAGTTTAAAAACACAAGATGCAGTTAACTGATGAGATCATATTGTAACGGCCCAGCAAGTGGGTTAGTGTGGAACATTGTAAGCAAACAGTTTTTGGTTATTTACATTGTTTCTCTTCTCATTCACGGTTTCAAACAACAGCAGGTTTGGTCATATTTATTAAGTGTTAGCAAATCTTAACATGTTTAGTAAAAACATTATACATAGCTCTAGAGAAACACTTGTGTATATCTACCTCTTATAAAACATTCTTTTACACGTTGGTGTAACAATCAAGCAGTAATAGACTGAACAGAAGTGATGCTCCAATTTAAACTATCTAATGTTTTCCATGAAATATTAAAAGGTCTGTTTCAACATCTGATATGTTGTTTATGTTCCTGTGAATACAATATGAGTTGATGAGATTTGCAAATCATTGCATTCTGTTTAAATTTACGTTTTATACATTGTCCCAACTTCTTTGGAATTGGGTTTGTAAATAATAATTCTAATAATTAAACTGACATTTAAAGGGTTAAAATCCAGAAAATGATTTTATGTTTTGTAGTTTTAAGCAAGTTTGAAATTATTTAAGTGATTTCTAAAAAAGTATGACGATTAAATAGCAGGTTTTAGCAGGTACATTTTTGCCACAGAGGTGTCTAGAGCGTAGTAAAAGTTGGGGCTGGCACAAGGGTTAACACTTGCATAAGTGGGTCAAAAATTACCCGGTGAGGTGGTTTTCTCCAATATCTCCGTAAAAAGTTATAAATTCATAGTCGAGCTATTTCTCAAACAACATGTTAATATTTTGCCACTTAAAATTTCAACCTAACGTTTATACATTGTATGAAATTGTAGTTTTTGTATTAGTACTGCATGCTTCCATAGGTGGGTCAAAAATTACCCGCGTTAATTTCCTATGGAATTTTATGGGAACCGCTGATTCTTTGACTTTGAATATATATTAGTAGTATATACTCAGCGGCCCTTGCCCCAGAGCCAGTGGATGTGGTGGCGGACTTGTTGCTGTGGACCATAGCAGGCTGAGTTCTCTACAAGATTGTATGTCCAATATCACATTTTCTTCAGTTACATTCAAATAAATCAGAAATTCTCATAATTGGACCTCAAAAGTACTTCCAGTAATATTCTCCCATCCTTAGGGCCTTTATCAATATTCATTAAGCCAGTTGCCAGAAATCTTGGTGTTTTATTTGACTGCAACTTGAGTTTTAAGTATCACATCACTAAATTAGTTTAGTCCTACTTTTATCATCTTAGGAACTTTGCAGAAATCAGACCTATGTTAAATTTTAATGACAGAGCGGAGAAGAGATAGGACCAGTAACCAGGACAACACAGATCAGAGTCACGGCTGTGACACTTACAGTCTTTGCCAGCTTTGTGTCCAGCTTTAGCAAATGGATCCTAAGCCTTTAGCAGAGCCTGTGGCACAGGAAGTAGAGCAGTCTCAACTCACCTGTTGTGTTCCACCGCTCTCCCACTGGGCTCCATCATCATCTCCTCCCTCCTGAATATTTTACAGAATAATTATATTTAATGTCTAAATAGACATTAAAAGACATCTGACATTTGGCCCTTAACTCAGCTCGTTGTCTTTGTCTTCCTCAAATTATTTCCTTTTTTGTAACTGTGTAAACCAGGGATGTCAAACTCATTTTAGCTCAGGGGCCACATGGAGGAAAATCTATTCCTAAGTGGGCCGGACCGGTGAAATCATGGTATAGATAACTTAAAAACAACAACTTCAGATTGTGTTTTTTTTTGTTGTAATTGTTTTAATACGATCAATATAAAAGATAAAGCTGGAGCCTGAAGACAGTGTGTCCAGAATAGTAACAACAACATCACTATTAATCATAAAAACACCTCAAGTTTATTTGAAAATTCTAAAGAAAAAGAACATACAAACAGACAAGGCCTCAGTGATTCACAGAAGTATATAACAGATCACAGAACTATATCACGGTGTCTCATGCAGCACTTTAAGTTGGGTTGCATAGTTTATTTGACTCCTGTTACTTGGCATCTTTTAGTTTTCATCAGTGCATCAATATCAGGCGTCACATCCTGAGTGGCAGCCGACTTCAGGATGTGATTCCCGTGCTTGTGCGTGAGCGAAGCTTTGTTTTATTCATGCTCATTACAGAGAAAAAACATGCTCAGAGAGATATCTGGTTCCAAACATGCACAACAGTTTTGCAGCAAGGGCTGTTAAGTTGGGGTAACCTGGCAAGAGATTCTGATAAAATTTGTCCAAGTCGGTTGTTACAAATTTGCCCTTCAAATCCGAGTCACACTGCAAGTCTATTACCTCAAGTTGGATGCTGACGGGCACATCAGAGGGATTCGCGGTGAATGGCGAGCCAAACACTTTGAAGTCTTTCTCCAGTTCACCAAAAATCTGAAAGCGTTGCTCAAACTCCCGTAAAAGTCCCGTTATTTTATCTTTGAACCGCTTCATGTTTGGTCGTGTAGACATTTTTCAGACAGGGGAAGTGAGCTGCATCACCACTGGCAAGTTGCGTCTCCCACAATGACAGCTTCAACTTGAAAGAACGTATGTTTGTTCAAGTTATTCAGGTGCTCTGTAACATCCACCATAAATGTCCTGTATCCATTCTGCGGAATGAAATTCTAACACTGGTTTGCCCTTTTCTTCCATGAACTGTTCAATTTCTTCTCGTTAATCACAGAAAGGCCTCAGCACAGCACCTCGGCTTAACCATCTTACCTCAGTGTGGTATGACAGGCTACAGATGTGGTCTTTCTCTCTGAGAAGGCAGTCAAACTGACGGTGATTCAGGCTTCTGGATCGGTTGAAGTTAACAGTTTCGATGACCACCTTCATTGACCACCATCTTTAATGAATTGCAACACAAAGCCTCCTGGTCCAAAATTCACGTCCTCCAATTGCAGATTGCACTTTCTCTCTGAACTTTGTCACAACGCCTGGTTTTTTACCGATCATTGAAAGCGCACCAACTGTAGCCAGGCTGACAATTGCATCAATTCACTGCAGCGTCACTGATGTCTCGGCTGTGAGTGAACACAGACTGCTGTGTCTTCAGACCCACCAAAAGTTCATACACCTTGTCTCTTCTCCACTGTCCTTGAAAGTTGGTATTATTTATTATTTTTTATTATATTATTATTTGTCATCATGAAGACTCACATAGTGGCGACGAAGGTTATATTCTTTCAGCACTGCAACATGCTGTGAACACACCAAACATCCATCCAGTGGACGCAATTGGAACAGCAGTTTCTTTTATTAAAAAATTGCAGTTAATTTTTATACTTTTCAAAATCATCTCGCGGGCCGGATTAAACCCGTTTGCAAGCCTGACCCGGCCCGCGGGCCGTATGTTTGACACCCCTGGGGGCAACTGTGGTGCAGGAAGCTAAAGCAGTTGTCCACCAATCTCACAGTTGTTGATTCAATCCCCGGCTCTTCTAATCACATGTCAAAGTGTCCTTGAGCAAGATGCTGAAACCCAACTTAGTTGCTCCTGGTGAGTGTTGGCCTGCTGCATAGCAGCTCCCCCATCAGTGTATGAGAGTGTGTGTGACTTTGAGTGTGAATGTGTGAATAAGAAGCAGTGTAGAGCGCTTTGAATGCCAAGAAAAGCGCTATGTAAGTGCAGACCATTAAGCTTTCTTAGCACACTAACAAATTTTTCTATGCTAATTTTTTGGTTTTAAAGTTTTATCAGTTATAACAGGCAAAGTTTTATTTTAAAGTGTAATTTTAAATAAATTTAATTTTAGAAAGTTCCTAAACCAGCCTCAATCCTTGCTAAACATACATTGCAGCCAGCTATTACGTTTGGTTGCAGTTATCTGGATGTCCAGCGAGAAGATGCCCAGAGCTACTGAACTCTGCCTACGCCTCTTTGATGTCAACAAGGAGACTGCATGGGTGACACAAAAGCATGGCATCTGGGCATGCTGATGTTTTAAGATGAACCACAAGTTTATTTCCTAAATGTAACAATGAATTTCATTGTCACTTGTAAATTATTAAGAGTTGACCTTTCAGTTTTTTTAGCAGGATGGATCCTATTTTCTTTTATCATCCGCTCTTCTATCTGTTGTGTTTCCTGTTATGAACACCATTATCCATTCTAAAATATTTATTGAAACAGGGAAATAGTTTAAATGTCTTACAGAAATGGGTCATTCTCACACATGCTTTATAACAAGTTATAAAGGTATGTGCTAATGTGGCACTTGACACAATTGTACACAGTAAATGTAGGAATCCTTCCAGTTACAGCTTGGTACGAAAACCTATTTACAACCTTTTAAGTTCATGCTCTGGAGATTGTGTTCTTGACACATGTTAAGTTGTGGCTAAATATTCATTGTTACTCTTTCAAAATGCATGCCTGACACCAAATAAAACCTAGATACACCATGAAGCTCCATTTGTCACACAAGATGTCAACTGTTGGAAGGAGCAGAGTCTACAAGCTTGGTGATTAAAATTCTCAGTCTAAAATACTTTGGGGCAGATAGCTTATTATACCATTCCCTTTGATGTCTTTGGAATAAACTTATCACAGTAATACTTTTTAACAGATCTCCCACTGATTCACACTCCCTTTGGCGTGTCAGGAAGCTTCACAGGGAGATGAAACAAGAAGGGGAATAAATAGTCTCTAATCAGTGAGAGTTCAAAGAAAGGTCATCCATCAGCATAGCTGTACTAAACTATTCTGGACGAGCAACCAACCACATTTTAGATGCATTCATTTGAATTATTGGAAACTGGTTAAAGAGAGTTCAAGAACACTCAAGTGATTTAAAAGGCCAAGAGGACCATTCAACAACAGAAATGTCAATTATTGTCATGTTTGCATTTTACTTGAGGTGGCTGAAGTTGGACATTTCAACTATTTCCTTATTACTTTTAGCTCTATATTTATATATATATATAGGCTCCTTAGATGGACAATAATCCAGGGATGTAATGATCATGACTCCGAACACCCCTCATCTCCTTAAGCAGACTGTTTATGGTATGGCCTGGTGGATGTATGTAAGTCTTAATCTTGCTGGGGATTCATGAAAGGCCAGCATGGAAAATGACACAGATTGTGTATGAGGTCTCCTCTGGTGAGAGAAGGATTCTCCACCTGTTAAATATGCCTCTGTCGTACCATTTGTCTTTTTTGTTCAAAACATGTACAGTAGCATCCTTAAGCAAGTGTTTTTGTTCTTCAGGTGTAGGTACACTGCTAACACTGGTGCTAAGGTTTGGCTTCTCCTCTGCTGGGTCATCCTTTTATTCAGCTGAATCAACTAGCCCATCTTAAGTTGTGATAAAGTTGATCTGATTTAGGGACTCCTCCACAAATTGTCAGGGAAGGTAAAAGCACATTTCTGATGGTATGGTACGTCATCTGACATCATATCCATGTGTCTGTGTCTGCCTGTAACTGAACTGTTCAATGAATCTGGATCACGACAGGTGCTCACAGAACTTGTGCAGATTAAGATAAGTTAGGGAGCTTTACATCTATACAAAAATATATTGGAAAATTTATTAGGAATATATATATTAATTTGAATGACTGCTATTTCTTTTATGTGCTACCAATAGATTGTAGACTTGTGAGGCCCCCTCCATCACCCCCAAGCGCAAGTACAATCAAATCCCTATCTAAAAATCTAAAAAGCAACACTAATAATAGAATTATAATGTAATCAGCAATATTTTCTTTTTACTAGACACCTGTTATTAGGAGCAATACCTTTTGAATTTCATTGAGAAAATTATAGATTATAAGCCTCACTGTAGTGAAGTGGTTAGCACTACTCCTTCACAGCTATAAGGTCCCCGGGTCCCTGTATGTGGAGTTTGCATGTTTTCCCTATGCCTGCATGGCTTTCTTCTGGGGACTCCAGTTTTCTCCCACAGTCCAAAGACATGCATGTTAGGTTAATTGGTGAATCTAAAATTGCCCGTAAGTGTTAATGGTCTGCACGTTTCTACCTATTGGTACTCAAAGTGCTTTACACTGTTTCTTATTCACCCATTGACTCACAATCACACACACACGCCGACAGGGGAGCTGCTATGCAGCTGGTCAACACTCACAGGGAGCAGCTAAGTTGGGGTTCAGTGTCTTGCTCAAAGACACTTCGACATGTGACCAGAGGAGCCAGGGATCGAATCAACAACTGCGGAATTGGTAGACAACAGTTCTACCTTCCTGCACTCCACAAGTGAGTGTGGGTGTGAATGTTTGTCTGTCTATGTATGCCTCTCTCTTTCTTGGCCTGAGACAGAAAGGTGACCTGTCCTTCCTTTTGCACTTTGACTGCTGGCATAGGCTCCAGCCCCCCTGCAACCCAAATAGGATAAGCAGTTACACATAATGGATGGTTGGAGGGATTATTGACCCTAAGGTTGTGTAATGCATGGAGTTTATAATTACAACCTATTAAATTTCTTACTTTAAAATTTACTTTACAATGTAGATCAAAATGAATACCCATCTCCATGTAACCACTTCACTGCTAGGACCATGGCTATGACAAGACCAAATCTGACTCCATAAAACAGTCACAGTTTATATCAAAGCAGTGTTTAATAAGTGTAATAATTTATAAGCTTTTGATAAATGCAGCAGTTAAGTGCAGCAGTTTTTCTTTTTGTAATTTGGCTTTTTCACCTCCTTAGCTGACCAGCCAGAGGCAGATCAATATTCACAGTTTATGCACTCAGGTGGAAATAAAATGATGTTCTTGATTTATTATTGTCAGAGTGAGGGCCAAAGGCCAGCTTTGTCAGAAACGCAATATTTAACTGCAAAGGAATGAAGTAGTCTTCAAATTTAAGGTCTGAGTTACAACTTTAGATTTGTTTTTGCAGTGCTATTAATTTGCAGCTCTGGATGACATCATACATAGAAAGTCAATACAGCATATACTGGTTAAAATTAGGTGGAAATTAATCAGAGCCACAGGCTTGTTCATCCGGTAAATAATTAAAGAACAAAGGCTGCAACAACTTGGACAGCAAACAGGAGTACAACACCCAAGTCTAGTGCAATATGAGGATCAATCAAAGGGCTTTTAGGGAAATGACTAGAAAGGAGAGATTCTGAAATCAAGCTGCGATGAATAAGCTGGTGAAGGAGAGAGTGCATGAATCAATAGCAGATGATTCATTTCTGGCAGTGAAATGGTAGCAAGCTGAGTCCCCCCAGGAAGTCTGGGCCATTTCCAACACTGTACAGTATATGGAAAAGTCTGTGTGTGCCTTCTCTTTTCAGGTAACTGTGCACTCATTTATTTATTTCTAATTGTATTTAAAGTTTTGGGTGTTTACACATGCATCCATCTATTACTAGTATCAAATAAAGGCATCTGAACACTTGTTAGATGCTCAGACAGACATGGACGTGTGACATCAGTAGACGTTAACTTGGCTAATGAATTTATGCTGCCATGGTATAATTTAACTAACATTTGGGCAAAACACATAGTCCCATTTGCTTTAATTCTCACCCCCTCATACTCTGGGAAGAAATGGGGATGTTGGGGATGGAACAATAAGACAAGAACAGTCTCCCACAGCTCTGCAGGCTTGTGAGTGTCAGAAATTGTGTCACTTCTCTAATGGCGGGTCTGAATAAATACACCCTCCTAGGGTATTAAAAAGACACAGTGGGATTGTGATGACCCGCTACACTATACTACAAATATACATTTTTATGTTATAGAATAAAATATGAAAATCGCTTGACAAAAGTTCAATGGCTTTTGGTTTGTCCCTTCAACGGTTGCCAAAGCAGAACATATTCCACACGTTGATTTAACATGTATGTTTATGGCAGATGCCCTTCCTGCCACAACCCTCCCATTTTTTGTCCTGGCTTGGGACTGGCACCAAGGTTGCCCTTGGTGGCTGGGTGGGGACACACCTAGTGGGATGGGGTGGGATTTGAACCTGCTGCCTTCTGCATCCCAACCCAATGCTCTATATGAGTGTGTATGTGTGTGTGTGTGTGTGTGTGTGATTTCCAAAGGTAGAATGGGAGGTAGAGCCCTTAGCTATCAAGCTCCTCTCCTGTGGAACCAGCTCCCAGTTCAGATTCGGGAAGCAGACACCCTCTCTACTTTTAAGTCTAGGCTTAAAACCTTCCTTTTTAATAAAGCTTATAGTTAGTTATAGTCATACTGCTATAGGCTTAGACTGCTGGGGGACCCACCCCACGATGCACTGAGCTCCTTCTCCCCTGTTTTCCCTCTCTCCTCTCCTCTCACCCCACAATTGTCACTGTATGTCATTAACTCTGTGTGTTTTCTCCCGTAGTTGTCTTTTTCCTTCTCTGTCTCTCTCTGTCCCTTTCTGCAGGTGTCCCCGGCTTTGGAGCTGTGTGTTTTCCAGTTTACAGCTACTGGTCCCACCAACCTGTCCAATATTTTGTAGTTGCTTTTGTTGCTCTTCTTCTTTTCTCTCTTCACTTTCCACTCACCCCAAGCGGTCATGGCAGATGGCTGCCCACCCAAAAGTTTCAAGTGTCAAATGACTATCATGTACAAATGCATTTGTACAGCATGCTTTGTCTAGCTGGTGAAGATCAAGATTCGTTTTTAATGGGAGTAATTGCAAGTCTTTGCTTAACTGTTTGGTTTAAACTTTCTCCAAAGCTTGATCTGACAGGATTTACTGTAGTTCTCTAAACACCAGAGTGGGACTCTAGAATATTACTACACAGCTACACCTTGTCTTTTTTTATCCTGGTTTAGCCTGCCTGCATGCCTTAGTCTCTGCTTAATCTAGGAGCCCAAGGTTGTAAATTCAATGAAAAAACTACTACCTAAAATGTGTACTGCTGTTATATTGGTTTCATGATAATCTGGCAGAGCAGGCACAAACAAGTCTCCTGGAAGTTTTTTCTTACAAATTGAATGAGACCAAACAGGGAGGAATGGTTAGTGTCCAGTTTCCTGCAAGTTCCTACAAAAGCAAAATATTTTTTCAGCATAGGAAAACCTGGCCATGATTCACAGGTGTCAGAACACACAGTGGATCCAAGCTTGCAGTGTATGGGGCTTTGTAGCTGCAGTCTGGTCAAAGTGCCTTCGCTGACCCTGTTAATGGAGAATGTACTGCATTGACAATTGAAGTTGAATCACATGTTGAAGTGTCCTTGAGCAAGACACTGAAACCAAACTTAGTTGCTCCCAGTGAGTGTTGGTCAGCTGCATAGCAGCTCCCCCATTAGTGTGTGAGTGTGTGTGTGATTGTGAGTGCGAATGGGTGAAGAAACAGCAGTGTAAAGCGCTTTGAGTGCCAATAGGTAGAAAAGAGCTATATAAGTGGGAGTGTAGACCATTTACATCAAAGTAGCATGCAACAAGATGCATGCTACTTTCAAGTTCAAGTTCAATCCTTCACCCTGCCACCCTGCAGGGTGAAAGATACCCTGTCAAAATATGAGAACATAGTAATGGAATAAAATAGCAAGAGTCAGGGTTAGTAGTACATACAAGTACATATTTTAGAACACAAAATTTCATATTTCAAATAAAATGACTTCCTACAGTTCAAACAAGTACAAAAACAAATACTCATCATAGATAAATAGATAAAGATAATATCACTATCGTAGGGTCAGGAAGGGGTCTGGAAGTTTATGTCAACTTTTTCTCAATTTGGGGAGTAATGGCAATTCCTTGAGCCTTGATTTGAGCATCTGGGTAAACTAATCAAGTCCATAAAGTTGCCTTTGAATTCCAGTAGAGACCTGCCCATGTCAGCTGAGCCTCATCTGAGATGTGTGGCAGAGCCCTTCAGTTTTTAAATATTCAATAAAAAACATTTACTTTTATGTTCATGACATATAAACATGAAATCACTAAATCTGCCAATTACCGGCTTTGTTTTGGTACGGAATTTAAGGGCATTCTAATATTGGCAATATCTTAATATAGATGGTTTTTCTTTTTTTTTTTTACCTATAATCAAAAACTATTGACTAATATATATATTAAAACAATATACTATATATCTTTGAATCTGTCCAGCATCCAGGTGAGTGTAAGCACTGCAGCATGTACAGTGTAAGAAAACATTAAAAGGTAGAATAAGTAAACCCTCATCTCAGTTTTGTTATTGTTTTAAAACATGTTTTGTGTTTTATTTTTTTAACAGCAAAGGTATTCTCATGTATAACATTTGTATGAAAATATAGTACTAAGGTGGCGCCAAGTGAAGAGACAGTGATAGGGAGTAAACTAAAAAATAGAAAAGGCTACAAAATAAAAGTCTCGGAGAGGAAGTGCAGATAAAGAGCCAGATCAGGACAATTTGTAAAACTCCCTTTATCTACCAAGACATCTTATTTTTCTTAAAATATAAATAATTATGTTGTATTTTCCCTTATCTAACGTCAAATTTGTTACATTATCATAAATTTAATTTAAATGCTTAGCATTATTTAGGTTTGCAAAAGTTAACAGAATAAAAATGTTTTGTAATTTGTGAACCTAGTCCAACTGCAGCAGCAGACACACAGAAAGAGGGAAGAGAGAGCAAATGCCAGTTTGACACCAATTTTTCTTTTATCATGATATTAGTGAACTACAGTGAGGTCAGACATTCATAAGAGACAAAGGATGGAGCATGTTGAGAATGTGTGCATGACACACGTGCGCAATACACACACACGCACACAGCAAACAAGCAAGCATCTCATAAGACAGTGTCAACGAAAGGCTATGTTTACAACAAGCTAATGTTGCTCGCGTTCCTTTGACCTTTACTTTTTACATGTAACATTTGGATGGTCTCTTATTATTTTAAACTCAAGGCGAGCAGGAAGTCAAGTGGGAAAATCATTAGGTTAGACATGCACAAAATACATTTAACGCTCATCGTAGTTTACCACCCTGAGCCTGGTTGTGCTGGAGGTGTCTCCCTTTTAAAGAGTTTTTCCTCTCCACTGTTGCCTAGGGCTTGCTCAAGGGGTGAATTGTTAGGTTTTCTCTATACATCTTTATAGTCTTGACTCTATTCTTGAGATGACTTTGTTGTGAATTGGCACTATATAAATAAAGTTGAATTGAAAATAGAATTAGACTGACATCCAACCCATCTGTACTCAACCAAAACTGCCCCAAGTTTCATATGCCGCATGTCAGCCTGAATCAGTAGCCATGCTTGGCCCTTAATCTTTTGCCGATTTCAGCAGTGAGCCAGATGTGCTGCATCTCAACTTGATTCGTCCCACATGTGATTGCCATCTGGGTTGTCTTTCCCTAGAAGGCTTGTTTCCAGCACCAGTGGAATGACAGCTGGTACCTATAGAGTTCCTGTACTGGCAGCCTGTCTGACTGTTAAGTCTCATTCTCTTGATGTTGGGCTTGACTGGCTTGGTGCTCTGAATGAACAAAGTGCGGACAGAAATCACAAATTTGGGGGAAAAAATTCACCTGTGCATTTTTTGAGCAAACTGTGGGGAAAATATTTAAATATGTGATCATTGTAAGTGATCTGCTGTGAAAGATAAATACTAGGAATTAAGCTGTATTTCAAATCAGATGTGGTTGTCAACCACTGCACCACAATGGCAAATCTTAATCAAGAAAATAGCCTGAATAAGAAGCAGTGTGAAGCGCTTCGAGTGCCAGTAGGTGGAAAAGCGCTTGAGTTGGAATGAGCTTGTATGTACTATATAGAGTCCAAGTTTTTAGAAGTACTTTTGGTTTAAATTTTTATGTGGTTGGTAGTTATTTTGGTAAAAAACAAAAGGAAACTAGAATGGGCATTTCCTGCAGAAAATGCGTGTGATTGCTGAAAGCCAGCTGCCGCAGCCGCTGCAACCATCGCCGAATCTGCAGCTCTGAACGTTGTAGAAGCGACAGGCAACACTGTAGCATGTGTAGTTTTTTAAAATATTGAACAACTAGTGAAAGCACATGAAACAATGAAGAAGTTTTCGATTGCTATTCACCAACTCTCCAGCAGATGGCAGCCTGTCCAAAGGAATCACCTGTTGCCATCTTGCCCTCTCAACACTAATGAAGTTCTAAGGATAAAATACCAAAAAAAAAAAAAAACACCCACAATAGCGCCTCCCAGTGGAGAAACCTTTAACATGCGTGTTTAGGGCAGTGTCCTGCACATATTAGTAAAGTTTCATTCAAGTCAGTCATTGCATTAGCTTAAAAAAAAAAGATCGAAACAGTCGCAGTACCACGAACGGCCACGTGGTAGTACTAAAGGCCCTGTACAACATAGAAGTGAAATCAGAAAAAAAAAATTTAATTTTTGTAGTTAAAAAACGAGTTAAATAACTGACCAAATGGTGGCGCTAGAGAGCCCACACTGTAACATGTGAAGTATTTCATCATGGGGCAGCTTTCCTGAAAGTTTCATAACAATATCACGTGTAGTTTCCGAGATACAGCCATGTGATGATTGCTCTAATAGACGGCAAAAAACAAATCATACAAATATTCATAATAATTATTGTACATCAGCTGTCAGCCCACAGAGTAATGTGTCAACTCTCCTAACTGTACTTAACATACAACAGTTGGAAGCATGTTTCTAGCTGTAAGCGTGTAGGAGTAATAGCATGTCAAAACAGGACTAGTTGCATGTCAAAACAACTAACATAAACATGCTGGTAACTGACCACACGGTGGCGCTATAGAGCCCACGCTGTAACATGTGAAGCACTTCATGATGGGACAGTACTAGACTAAGCAGCATCATGCTACCATGTGTAGTTTTTGAGATATTGCAGTTTAAACATCACTTCCATAGACTTTCCATTCAAAAAAAAATTCATATTAATATTCATAATAATTACAGTATTACAGTATTAGCTATCAGCACACAGGGTAGTGAGCACTACTCTCCCAACCATGCTTAACATATTACAGTTGGAACCATGTTTGCAGCTTTTAGCATTTAGGACTTACAGCACGCCGAAAAACGGGCGGAAGAATACGGAATAATAATAAAAACTAGAATGGGCATTTCCTGCAGAAAATGCGTGTGATTGCTGAAAGCCAGCCGCTGCACCTGCTGCAGCCATCGCCGAATCTGCAGCTTTGAAAGTTGTAGAAGCGACAGGCAACAATGTAGCATGTGTAGTTTTTTAAAATATTGAACAACTAGTGAGTT
Source organism: Channa argus (assembly GCF_033026475.1). NCBI lineage: Eukaryota > Metazoa > Chordata > Actinopteri > Anabantiformes > Channidae > Channa > Channa argus. Next base: position 20,780,577 of record NC_090213.1, on the reverse strand, counting down.
GCAGTACCGCGAACGGCCGCCAGGTGGCGCACGTGGTAGTACTGAAGGCCCTGTACAATATAGAAGTGAAATCAGAAAGAAAAAAAAATGTTTTTTGAGTTAAAAAACGAGTTAAATAACTGACCACACGGTGGCGCTAGAGAGCCCACGCTGTAACATGTGAAGCACTTCATCATGGGGCAGCTTTCCTGAAAGTTTCATAACAATATCACGTGTAGTTTAGGAGATAGAGCCGTGTGAAGATTGCTCTCATAGACGGCAAAAAACAAATCATACAAATATTCATAATAATTATTGTACATCAGCTGTCAGCCCACAGAGTAATACATCATCTCTCCTAACTGTACTTAACATATTACAGTTGGAACCATGTTTCTAGCTGTAAGCGTGTAGGACTAGTAGCATGTCAAAAAACGCACAAAAACATGCTGATAGCTGACCACACGGTGGCGCTATAGAGCCCACGCTGTAACATGTGAAGCACTTCATCATGGGACAGCATCCCACAAAGCTGCATCATGCTACCATGTGTAGTTTTTGAGATATTGCAGTTTAAACATCACTTCTATAGACTTTCCATTCAAAAAAAAATGCATATTAATATTCATAATAATTACAGTACATTAGCTATCAGCACACAGGGTAATAGCACACCTCTCCCAACCATGCTTAACATGTTACAGTTGGAACCATGTTTACAGCTTTTAGCACTTAGGACTTTTAGCATGCCGAAAAACGGGCGGAAGAATCCGGAATAATAATAATAACTAGAATGGGCATTTCCTGCAGAAAATGCGTGTGATTGCTGAAAGCCAGCCGCTGCACCTGCTGCAGCCATCGCCGAATCTGCAGCTCTGAAAGTTGTAGAAGCAACAGGCAACACTGTAACATGTGTAGTTTTTTAAAATATTAAACAACTAGTGAAAGCTCATGAAACAATGAAGAAGTTTTCAATTGTTATTCACCAACTCTCCAGCAGATGGCAGCCTGTCCAAAGGAATCAACTGTTGCCATCTTGCCCTCTCAACACTAATGAAGTTCTGAGGATAAAATACCAAAAAAAAAAAACACCCACAATAGCGCCCCCCAGTGGATAAACGTTTAACACGCGTGTTTAGGGCAGTGTCCTGCACATATTTGTAAAGTTTCATTCAAGTCAGTCATTGCATTAGCTTAAAAAAAAAGATCGAAACAGTTGCAGTACCGCGAACGGCCGCCAGGTGGCGCACGTGGTAGTACTAAAGCCCCTGTACAACATAGAAGTGAAATCAGAAAAAAAAAAACAATTTTTAGGAGTTAAAAAACGAGTTAAATAACTGACCACACGGTGGCGCTAGAGAGCCCACACTGTAACATGTGAAGCATTTCATCATGGGGCAGCTTTCCTGAAAGTTTCATAACAATATCACGTGTAGTTTCCGAGATACAGCCGTGTGAAGATTGCTCTCATAGACGGCAAAAAACAAATCATACAAATATTCATAAAAATTATTGTACATCAGCTGTCAGCCCACAGAGTAATACATCTACTCTCCTAACTGTACTTAACATATTACAGTTGGAATCATGTTTCTAGCTGTAAGCGTGTAGGACTAGTAGCATGTCAAAACAACTAACATAAACATGCTGACAATTGACCACACGGTGGCGCTAGAGAGCCCACGCTGTAACATGTGAAGCACTTCATCATGGGACAGTAGTAATCAAGGTTTCATAACGATATCACGTGTAGTTTAGGAGATATACCCATGTGAAGATTGCTCCCATAGACGGCAATGCAAAGTAAAAATCATACAAATATTCATAACAATTATTGTACATCAGCTGTCAGCCCACAGAGTAATACATCATCTCTCCTAACTGTACTTAACATATTACAGTTGGAACCATGTTTCTAGCTGTAAGCGTGTAGGAGTAGTAGCATGTCAAAAAACGCACAAAAACATGCTGATAGCTGACCACACGGTGGCGCTATAGAGCCCACGCTGTAACATGTGAAGCACTTCATCATGGGACAGCATCCCACAAAGCTGCATCATGCTACCATGTGTAGTTTTTGAGATATTGCAGTTTAAACATCACTCCCATAGACTTTCCATTCAAAAAAAAATTCATATTAATATTCATAATAATTACAGTACATTAGCTATCAGCACACAGGGTAATAGCACACCTCTCCCAACCATGCTGAACATATTACAGTTGGAACCATGTTTACAGCTTTTAGCACTTAGGACTTTTAGCATGCCGAAAAACGGGCGGAAGAATACGGAATAATAATAATAATAATAATAATAATAAAATTAAATACTGGAAACAACAATAGTGTGATTGCTTTCAGCAATCACACTAATAATAATAAAATTAAATACTGGAAACAACAATAGTGTGATTGCTTTCAGCAATCACACTAATAATAATAATAAAATTAAATACTGGAAACAACAATAGTGTGATTGCTGAAGCAATCACACTAACTAGAATGGGCATTTCCTGCAGAAAATGCGTGTGATTGCTGAAAGCCAGCCGCTGCACCTGCTGCAGTCATCGCCGAATCTGCAGCTCTGAACGTTGTAGAAGCGACAGGCAACACTGTAGCATGTGTAGTTTTTTAGAATATTGAACAACTAGTGAAAGCACATGAAACAATGAAGAAGTTTTCAATTGCTATTCACCAACTGTCCAGCAGATGGCAGCCTGTCCAAAGAAATCAACTGTTGCCATCTTGCCCTCTCAACACTAATGAAGTTCTGAGGATAAAATACCAAAAAAAAAAAAAAACACCCACAATAGCACCCCACAGTGGAGAAACGTTTAACACGCGTGTTTAGGGCAGTGTCCTGCACATATTTGTAAAGTTTCATTCAAGTCAGTCATTGCATTAGCTTAAAAAAAAAAGATCGAAACAGTTGCAGTACCGCGAACGGCCGCCAGGTGCACGTGGTAGTACTAAAGGCCCTGTACAATATAGAAGTGAAATCAGAAAGAAAAAAAATTTTTTTTTGAGTTAAAAAACGAGTTAAATAACTGACCACACGGTGGCGCTAGAGAGCCAATACTGTAACATGTGAAGCATTTCATCATGGGGCAGCATGGGTCAAAGTTTCATAACAATATCACGTGTAGTTTCCGAGATACAGCCATGTGAAGATTGCTCTCATAGACGGCAAAAAACAAATCATACAAATATTCATAATAATTATTGTACATCAGCTGTCAGCCCACAGAGTAATACATCAACTCTCCTAACTGTACTTAACATATTACAGTTGGAACCATGTTTCTATCTGTAAGCGTGTAGGACTAGTTGCATGTCAAAACAACTAACATAAACATGCTGGTAACTGACCACACGGTGGCGCTAGAGAGCCCACGATGTAACATGTGAAGCACTTCAGCTTCTTTGTATCTTTTATACTTTTTGAATAATCGCAGTTTTAGTTTTAGGCAACTTTTGGAGCTTTTTCAACTTTTCCATTAGTGTGTATTGCGGAATGTTGGAGCAGCTAGAGTGGGTGACATCACACGCACTCTAACTTTTCAGCTTCCACTTTTAGCAACTTTTTTCCTTCTTTTCCTTCTTTCCTTCAGTCAACTTTAATCTTACATAAACAAACTATACATCAGAATGTAGGTATTTTTGTGTTCTTTCAGTAAATGTAACTCTCATCACAGGACTGACGGTTCTTTCTCCAAGTGTCCAGAAGCAGAGAGAGTGCCGTCAAAACTCCCATTGGAGCCCATTATAACAGAGGTTCTTAAATTCTAATCAAATCACAAACGGGGGGCTGTTTTAAAATCGCCACCACGCCTTCATTTTATGGAGTATCTTCAAATAAAGTACATCAGTGTGTTCATTGAAGCACACACAAAAAAAGAAGCAAAGTAAAAAAGTTGCTATTAAAGTGTAAAGAAAAAAGCTAGAAGTAACTACTTAGAAATGAAGGAACCATTTTAATGCTGAAAAACTGTTGAAAAAAAAAAAGTTGAAAAGAGCTTTTAATTTGAAAGTGTGTTTCCTGTCTGTGTCTGTGTGGTAGTTTGTGTGTCCACTGTAGGGAGACTTCAAAACAAACTCATTTTAGCATTTAAATGATAAATAATTAAAATAAGAATGATAAAAGGCTTTTATTCTGAAAGTGTGTTTCCTGTCTGTGGGTGTGTGTGTAGGGAAACTTCACCACAAAGTCATTTTAGCATTTAAATGCTAAAAAGTGGATAAAATATTATGAAAGGCTTTTATTTTGAAAGGGTATTTCCTGTCTGTGAGGGTGTGTGTCTGTGTGTGTCTCCACTGTGTATGTTGAGGGAGAAAAACTCAGGTAAAGTGTGTGGACACAGCTCTGAGGCTGATTACATGACGTCATGCAGCTGTGTCCGTTACCATGACAATGACTGCTGCCCGCTGCCCGCCTGCTGAGTCATGTGAGCCAAATGCAAAGGCAGGCTGGAAAAGTGCTGAGACTATGCCTCGCAAAATGCTCAAAATATGAAAAAGTATTAGTCCTATCGAAACAATTCAAAAACTGTGAGTGACAAAAGGCTTCAATGAACACACTGATGTACTTTATTTGAAGATACTCCATAAAATGAAGGCGTGGTGGCGATTTTAAAACAGCCCCCCGTTTGTGATTTGATTAGAATTTAAGAACCTCTGTTATAATGGGCTCCAATGGGAGTTTTGACGGCACTCTCTCTGCTTCTGGACACTTGGAGAAAGAACCGTCAGTCCTGTGATGAGAGTTACATTTACTGAAAGAACACAAAAATACCTACATTCTGATGTATAGTTTGTTTATGTAAGATTAAAGTTGACTGAAGGAAAGAAGGAAAAGAAGGAAAAAAGTTGCTAAAAGTGGAAGCTGAAAAGTTAGAGTGCGTGTGATGTCACCCACTCTAGCTGCTCCAACATTCCGCAATACACACTAATGGAAAAGTTGAAAAAGCTCCAAAAGTTGCCTAAAACTAAAACTGCGATTATTCAAAAAGTATAAAAGATACAAAGAAGCTGATCAACACAGAAAAAGTTGAAAGGGACTAGACCTGTATAAACTTTAAATGAAGTTTCTACGTAAAACTATGAAGCTACAAGAAGCAGTTAAAAAGAGGCAAGTTGAAGGGAAATTTTAAGTGCCTTCCATTCATTTTCTATGGGAAAAAAAATTCATAAAAAGTGAAATATAATAAAAAGTCTAAAAGTTATTAATGAGAAAAGTAATACCACCCCTGTCCTAAAAGGGACCTACGTTTAGGAAGTGGAACGAAGTTTCTACGACAAACCGTCTAGGACTAGATAGCGACCGAAAAACAAGCTATAATAATAATAATAACTAGAATGGGCATTTCCTGCAGAAAATGCGTGTGATTGCTGAAAGCCAGCCGCTGCACCTGCTGCAGTCATCGCCGAATCTGCAGCTCTGAACATTGTAGAAGCGACAGGCAACACTGTAGCATGTGTAGTTTTTTAGAATATTGAACAACTAGTGAAAGCACATGAAACAATGAAGAAGTTTTCAATTGCTATTCACCAACTGTCCAGCAGATGGCAGCCTGTCCAAAGAAATCAACTGTTGCCATCTTGCCCTCTCAACACTAATGAAGTTCTGAGGATAAAATACCAAAAAAAAAAAAAAAACACCCACAATAGCACCCCACAGTGGAGAAACGTTTAACACGCGTGTTTAGGGCAGTGTCCTGCACATATTTGTAAAGTTTCATTCAAGTCAGTCATTGCATTAGCTTAAAAAAAAAAGATCGAAACAGTTGCAGTACCGCGAACGGCCGCCAGGTGGTGCACGTGGTAGTACTAAAGGCCCTGTACAATATAGAAGTGAAATCAGAAAGAAAAAAAAATTTTTTTTGAGTTAAAAAACGAGTTAAATAACTGACCACACGGTGGCGCTAGAGAGCCAATACTGTAACATGTGAAGCATTTCATCATGGGGCAGCATGGGTCAAAGTTTCATAACAATATCACGTGTAGTTTCCGAGATACAGCCATGTGAAGATTGCTCTCATAGACGGCAAAAAACAAATCATACAAATATTCATAATAATTATTGTACATCAGCTGTCAGCCCACAGAGTAATACATCAACTCTCCTAACTGTACTTAACATATTACAGTTGGAACCATGTTTCTATCTGTAAGCGTGTAGGACTAGTTGCATGTCAAAACAACTAACATAAACATGCTGGTAACTGACCACACGGTGGCGCTAGAGAGCCCACGATGTAACATGTGAAGCACTTCATCATGGGACAGTAGTAATCAAGGTTTCATAACGATATCACGTGTAGTTTAGGAGATATAGCTATGTGAAGATTGCTCCCATAGACGGCAATGCAAAGTAAAAATCATACAAATATTCATAACAATTATTGTACATCAGCTGTCAGCCCACAGAGTAATACATCAACTCTCCTAACTGTACTTGACATATTACAGTTGGAACCATGTTTCTAGCTGTAAGCGTGTAGGACTAGTTGCATGTCAAAAAACGCACATAAACATGTTGATATCTGACCACACGGTGGCGCTATAGAGCCCACGCTGTAACATGTGAAGCACTTCATCATGGGACAGCATCCCACAAAGCTGCATCATGCTACCATGTGTAGTTTTTGAGATATTGCAGTTTAAACATCACTCCCATAGACTTTCCATTCAAAAAAAAATTCATATTAATATTCATAATAATTACAGTACATTAGCTATCAGCACACAGGGTAATAGCACACCTCTCCCAACCATGCTTAACATGTTACAGTTGGAACCATGTTTACAGCTTTTAGCACTTAGGACTTTTAGCATGCCGAAAAACGGGCGGAAGAATCCGGAATAATAATAATAACTAGAATGGGCATTTCCTGCAGAAAATGCGTGTGATTGCTGAAAGCCAGCCGCTGCACCTGCTGCAGCCATCGCCGAATCTGCAGCTCTGAAAGTTGTAGAAGCAACAGGCAACACTGTAACATGTGTAGTTTTTTAAAATATTAAACAACTAGTGAAAGCTCATGAAACAATGAAGAAGTTTTCAATTGTTATTCACCAACTCTCCAGCAGATGGCAGCCTGTCCAAAGGAATCAACTGTTGCCATCTTGCCCTCTCAACACTAATGAAGTTCTGAGGATAAAATACCAAAAAAAAAAAACACCCACAATAGCGCCCCCCAGTGGATAAACGTTTAACACGCGTGTTTAGGGCAGTGTCCTGCACATATTTGTAAAGTTTCATTCAAGTCAGTCATTGCATTAGCTTAAAAAAAAAGATCGAAACAGTTGCAGTACCGCGAACGGCCGCCAGGTGGCGCACGTGGTAGTACTAAAGCCCCTGTACAACATAGAAGTGAAATCAGAAAAAAAAAAACAATTTTTAGGAGTTAAAAAACGAGTTAAATAACTGACCACACGGTGGCGCTAGAGAGCCCACACTGTAACATGTGAAGCATTTCATCATGGGGCAGCTTTCCTGAAAGTTTCATAACAATATCACGTGTAGTTTCCGAGATACAGCCGTGTGAAGATTGCTCTCATAGACGGCAAAAAACAAATCATACAAATATTCATAAAAATTATTGTACATCAGCTGTCAGCCCACAGAGTAATACATCTACTCTCCTAACTGTACTTAACATATTACAGTTGGAATCATGTTTCTAGCTGTAAGCGTGTAGGACTAGTAGCATGTCAAAACAACTAACATAAACATGCTGACAATTGACCACACGGTGGCGCTAGAGAGCCCACGCTGTAACATGTGAAGCACTTCATCATGGGACAGTAGTAATCAAGGTTTCATAACGATATCACGTGTAGTTTAGGAGATATACCCATGTGAAGATTGCTCCCATAGACGGCAATGCAAAGTAAAAATCATACAAATATTCATAACAATTATTGTACATCAGCTGTCAGCCCACAGAGTAATACATCATCTCTCCTAACTGTACTTAACATATTACAGTTGGAACCATGTTTCTAGCTGTAAGCGTGTAGGAGTAGTAGCATGTCAAAAAACGCACAAAAACATGCTGATAGCTGACCACACGGTGGCGCTATAGAGCCCACGCTGTAACATGTGAAGCACTTCATCATGGGACAGCATCCCACAAAGCTGCATCATGCTACCATGTGTAGTTTTTGAGATATTGCAGTTTAAACATCACTCCCATAGACTTTCCATTCAAAAAAAAATTCATATTAATATTCATAATAATTACAGTACATTAGCTATCAGCACACAGGGTAATAGCACACCTCTCCCAACCATGCTGAACATATTACAGTTGGAACCATGTTTACAGCTTTTAGCACTTAGGACTTTTAGCATGCCGAAAAACGGGCGGAAGAATACGGAATAATAATAATAATAATAATAATAATAAAATTAAATACTGGAAACAACAATAGTGTGATTGCTTTCAGCAATCACACTAATAATAATAAAATTAAATACTGGAAACAACAATAGTGTGATTGCTTTCAGCAATCACACTAATAATAATAATAAAATTAAATACTGGAAACAACAATAGTGTGATTGCTGAAGCAATCACACTAACTAGAATGGGCATTTCCTGCAGAAAATGCGTGTGATTGCTGAAAGCCAGCCGCTGCACCTGCTGCAGTCATCGCCGAATCTGCAGCTCTGAACGTTGTAGAAGCGACAGGCAACACTGTAGCATGTGTAGTTTTTTAGAATATTGAACAACTAGTGAAAGCACATGAAACAATGAAGAAGTTTTCAATTGCTATTCACCAACTGTCCAGCAGATGGCAGCCTGTCCAAAGAAATCAACTGTTGCCATCTTGCCCTCTCAACACTAATGAAGTTCTGAGGATAAAATACCAAAAAAAAAAAAAAACACCCACAATAGCACCCCACAGTGGAGAAACGTTTAACACGCGTGTTTAGGGCAGTGTCCTGCACATATTTGTAAAGTTTCATTCAAGTCAGTCATTGCATTAGCTTAAAAAAAAAAGATCGAAACAGTTGCAGTACCGCGAACGGCCGCCAGGTGCACGTGGTAGTACTAAAGGCCCTGTACAATATAGAAGTGAAATCAGAAAGAAAAAAAATTTTTTTTTGAGTTAAAAAACGAGTTAAATAACTGACCACACGGTGGCGCTAGAGAGCCAATACTGTAACATGTGAAGCATTTCATCATGGGGCAGCATGGGTCAAAGTTTCATAACAATATCACGTGTAGTTTCCGAGATACAGCCATGTGAAGATTGCTCTCATAGACGGCAAAAAACAAATCATACAAATATTCATAATAATTATTGTACATCAGCTGTCAGCCCACAGAGTAATACATCAACTCTCCTAACTGTACTTAACATATTACAGTTGGAACCATGTTTCTATCTGTAAGCGTGTAGGACTAGTTGCATGTCAAAACAACTAACATAAACATGCTGGTAACTGACCACACGGTGGCGCTAGAGAGCCCACGATGTAACATGTGAAGCACTTCAGCTTCTTTGTATCTTTTATACTTTTTGAATAATCGCAGTTTTAGTTTTAGGCAACTTTTGGAGCTTTTTCAACTTTTCCATTAGTGTGTATTGCGGAATGTTGGAGCAGCTAGAGTGGGTGACATCACACGCACTCTAACTTTTCAGCTTCCACTTTTAGCAACTTTTTTCCTTCTTTTCCTTCTTTCCTTCAGTCAACTTTAATCTTACATAAACAAACTATACATCAGAATGTAGGTATTTTTGTGTTCTTTCAGTAAATGTAACTCTCATCACAGGACTGACGGTTCTTTCTCCAAGTGTCCAGAAGCAGAGAGAGTGCCGTCAAAACTCCCATTGGAGCCCATTATAACAGAGGTTCTTAAATTCTAATCAAATCACAAACGGGGGGCTGTTTTAAAATCGCCACCACGCCTTCATTTTATGGAGTATCTTCAAATAAAGTACATCAGTGTGTTCATTGAAGCACACACAAAAAAAGAAGCAAAGTAAAAAAGTTGCTATTAAAGTGTAAAGAAAAAAGCTAGAAGTAACTACTTAGAAATGAAGGAACCATTTTAATGCTGAAAAACTGTTGAAAAAAAAAAAGTTGAAAAGAGCTTTTAATTTGAAAGTGTGTTTCCTGTCTGTGTCTGTGTGGTAGTTTGTGTGTCCACTGTAGGGAGACTTCAAAACAAACTCATTTTAGCATTTAAATGATAAATAATTAAAATAAGAATGATAAAAGGCTTTTATTCTGAAAGTGTGTTTCCTGTCTGTGGGTGTGTGTGTAGGGAAACTTCACCACAAAGTCATTTTAGCATTTAAATGCTAAAAAGTGGATAAAATATTATGAAAGGCTTTTATTTTGAAAGGGTATTTCCTGTCTGTGAGGGTGTGTGTCTGTGTGTGTCTCCACTGTGTATGTTGAGGGAGAAAAACTCAGGTAAAGTGTGTGGACACAGCTCTGAGGCTGATTACATGACGTCATGCAGCTGTGTCCGTTACCATGACAATGACTGCTGCCCGCTGCCCGCCTGCTGAGTCATGTGAGCCAAATGCAAAGGCAGGCTGGAAAAGTGCTGAGACTATGCCTCGCAAAATGCTCAAAATATGAAAAAGTATTAGTCCTATCGAAACAATTCAAAAACTGTGAGTGACAAAAGGCTTCAATGAACACACTGATGTACTTTATTTGAAGATACTCCATAAAATGAAGGCGTGGTGGCGATTTTAAAACAGCCCCCCGTTTGTGATTTGATTAGAATTTAAGAACCTCTGTTATAATGGGCTCCAATGGGAGTTTTGACGGCACTCTCTCTGCTTCTGGACACTTGGAGAAAGAACCGTCAGTCCTGTGATGAGAGTTACATTTACTGAAAGAACACAAAAATACCTACATTCTGATGTATAGTTTGTTTATGTAAGATTAAAGTTGACTGAAGGAAAGAAGGAAAAGAAGGAAAAAAGTTGCTAAAAGTGGAAGCTGAAAAGTTAGAGTGCGTGTGATGTCACCCACTCTAGCTGCTCCAACATTCCGCAATACACACTAATGGAAAAGTTGAAAAAGCTCCAAAAGTTGCCTAAAACTAAAACTGCGATTATTCAAAAAGTATAAAAGATACAAAGAAGCTGATCAACACAGAAAAAGTTGAAAGGGACTAGACCTGTATAAACTTTAAATGAAGTTTCTACGTAAAACTATGAAGCTACAAGAAGCAGTTAAAAAGAGGCAAGTTGAAGGGAAATTTTAAGTGCCTTCCATTCATTTTCTATGGGAAAAAAAATTCATAAAAAGTGAAATATAATAAAAAGTCTAAAAGTTATTAATGAGAAAAGTAATACCACCCCTGTCCTAAAAGGGACCTACGTTTAGGAAGTGGAACGAAGTTTCTACGACAAACCGTCTAGGACTAGATAGCGACCGAAAAACAAGCTATAATAATAATAATAACTAGAATGGGCATTTCCTGCAGAAAATGCGTGTGATTGCTGAAAGCCAGCCGCTGCACCTGCTGCAGTCATCGCCGAATCTGCAGCTCTGAACATTGTAGAAGCGACAGGCAACACTGTAGCATGTGTAGTTTTTTAGAATATTGAACAACTAGTGAAAGCACATGAAACAATGAAGAAGTTTTCAATTGCTATTCACCAACTGTCCAGCAGATGGCAGCCTGTCCAAAGAAATCAACTGTTGCCATCTTGCCCTCTCAACACTAATGAAGTTCTGAGGATAAAATACCAAAAAAAAAAAAAAACACCCACAATAGCACCCCACAGTGGAGAAACGTTTAACACGCGTGTTTAGGGCAGTGTCCTGCACATATTTGTAAAGTTTCATTCAAGTCAGTCATTGCATTAGCTTAAAAAAAAAAGATCGAAACAGTTGCAGTACCGCGAACGGCCGCCAGGTGGTGCACGTGGTAGTACTAAAGGCCCTGTACAATATAGAAGTGAAATCAGAAAGAAAAAAAAATTTTTTTTGAGTTAAAAAACGAGTTAAATAACTGACCACACGGTGGCGCTAGAGAGCCAATACTGTAACATGTGAAGCATTTCATCATGGGGCAGCATGGGTCAAAGTTTCATAACAATATCACGTGTAGTTTCCGAGATACAGCCATGTGAAGATTGCTCTCATAGACGGCAAAAAACAAATCATACAAATATTCATAATAATTATTGTACATCAGCTGTCAGCCCACAGAGTAATACATCAACTCTCCTAACTGTACTTAACATATTACAGTTGGAACCATGTTTCTATCTGTAAGCGTGTAGGACTAGTTGCATGTCAAAACAACTAACATAAACATGCTGGTAACTGACCACACGGTGGCGCTAGAGAGCCCACGATGTAACATGTGAAGCACTTCATCATGGGACAGTAGTAATCAAGGTTTCATAACGATATCACGTGTAGTTTAGGAGATATAGCTATGTGAAGATTGCTCCCATAGACGGCAATGCAAAGTAAAAATCATACAAATATTCATAACAATTATTGTACATCAGCTGTCAGCCCACAGAGTAATACATCAACTCTCCTAACTGTACTTGACATATTACAGTTGGAACCATGTTTCTAGCTGTAAGCGTGTAGGACTAGTTGCATGTCAAAAAACGCACATAAACATGTTGATATCTGACCACACGGTGGCGCTATAGAGCCCACGCTGTAACATGTGAAGCACTTCATCATGGGACAGCATCCCACAAAGCTGCATCATGCTACCATGTGTAGTTTTTGAGATATTGCAGTTTAAACATCACTCCCATAGACTTTCCATTCAAAAAAAAATTCATATTAATATTCATAATAATTACAGTACATTAGCTGACAGCACACAAGGTAGTGAGCACACCTCTCCCAACCATGCTTAACATATTACAGTTGGAACCATGTTTGCAGCTTTTAGCATTCAGGACTTACAGCACGCCGAAAATCAACGGAAGAATCCGTAATAATAATAAGAAACAACAATAGTGTGATTGCTTTCAGCAATCACACTAATTAGACAGAATTAGAGAGTTAAAACTTTAGTATGTAACATAGGAATTCATTATTATGCTGAAAAGTTTAACTTCCTTGACTCACACGAATTTGTGTCCCATTTAATATGGTGAGTCAATGTTGTTTCTGTATTTTAGGCGACCCCATGATCCCTAACCCTAGCTGTCTCGTTTTTGTGCCTAAAACTAACAGGTTAGTTGCTGACATTCTGTCATATCTGTCATACCATTACACCACGATGATAATTTAGTTAGTGTTTCATTTCTAGTTCAGTTCTAGTTCCTGTTGCGGCATCGAGGGCAGCGACCGCTCGTCTAGTTCCTGTTCCGGCGCCGAGGTCGGTGACCGTTTCTCCCGTCTCTATTTGTCCTGTCTCTATTTGCCCAGGTCCAGCTCTTGACTCTGATCCTACTCTGGCACCTGCCTTTCGACCGGTCAGTGCTCCGCCGGGCCCCGACACCAATCCTGCTACGGCACCTACCTCCAGGTCACTCGATACCTGGTCCGGCCTGGCTCTGTTCCTTTTCTTGCTCGTGGCTCCGGGTCAGTCCACTCCTGATCCTGCTCCTGTTCCTGATTCCGGAACAGGAGGGCCTTCGCCTCAGCCGATGTCGCCGGCCTCTTGCCTAGCCCCCGGAGGGCTTTTGCCACCATCACCGGCCTCTTGTCCAGCCCCTGGAGGGCTTCTGCCGCCGTCACCGGCCTCCTGTCCGGGCCCCGGAGGGCTTCTGTTGCCTTTGCAGGCCTCCTGACCGGCCCCCATAGGGCTTCTGCCGTAGCCGCCGGCCAACTGCCCGGCTCCCTGCTGGGCCTCCTGTCTGGCCCCAGAGGGCTTCAGCCCAAGTCCCCCACCACCCACCCTGGTGGTGGGGGACTGGAAACATTGGTTCCCCCATGTTTCATTTTATTTAGGGAGTTTCTGTTGATTAGTTTCTTTATTGTTCCCCGTGTGTTCATTCAGGTTTTTGTATAAATATTTACCTATGTCTTTTATTTGGCATTTTTCTGTTGGTTGGTTTCCTTAGATTTTGCCCCGTTCTCTTATTCAGACTTGATTTAAGTTTCCCGTCCATGTCTTGTATTGTTTGGTGTGTTCCCGTGTGTCAGTTTCCTGTTTCTTTCAGTGTTGTCTTTAAGGTTTTTTCCCTGGTGTCACTGTAGTTATCTGTTAGTTTAGAATCTGTTTCCTGAATCCTCCTGGTAGGAGCGATTTCTGTATCCCCCTGAGTTTCTGTCAATAAAAGCCCTTTGTTATTGCATCCCTCTCAGTCTCCTCACTTGAAACAGGCTATGTACCACAGGCCTATAAGGTAGCTGTAATTAAACTACTACTTAAAAAACCCTGTCTTGACCCAGGTGTATTAGCCAATTACAGACCAATATCTAATCTCCCTTTTATTTCTAAAATAATTGAAAAAGTAGTTGCAAAACAATTATGTGATCACCTCTACAGGAATTATTTGTATTAAGACTTTCAGTCAGGATTTAGAGTTCATCATAGTACAGAAACAGCACTGGTAAAAGTCACCAACGACCTTCTCCTTACATCAGATAATGGACTAGTCTCTATACTTGTTCTGTTAGATCTTAGTGCTGCATTTGATACCATGGATCACAACATTTTCTTACAGAGACTGGAACATGAAATTGGGATTAAAGGAACTGAACTAGGTTGGTTTAAATCTGTCTGATAGATTTCAATTTGTTCATGTTAATGATGAATCCTTCATGCGCACAAAGGTTAGCTATGGAGTTCCACAAGGCTCTGTGTTAGGACCAATACTTTTAACTTTATACATGTCTCCTTTAGGCAAGATTATTAGAAAACACTCCATAAATTTCAACTGCTATGCTGATGATACCCAGCTATATTTATCTATGGAACCAGATGAAAATAATCAGTTTATAAAGCTTCAAGCCTACAAGACATAAAGGCCTGGATGTCCCACAATTTTTTACTTCTAAACTCAGACAAAACTAGTATAGTATTTGGGCCCAAAAATCTCAGAGATATGAATTCCAACCATATTTTTACTCTAGATGGCGTAAGTCTCGCCTCCAGTACTACTGCAAGGAACCTTGGAGTTATTTTTGACCAGGCTTTACCTCACATATAAATCACATATATCTCTAGAACAGCCTTCTTCCACCTACGGAACATTGCCAGAATTAGGGGCATCCTGTCTCAAAGTGAAACCCCAAAACTGGTCCATGCATTTGTTACTTCTAGGTTGGACTACTGTAATTCCCTACTTTCAGGATGCCCCAGTAACTCCCTAAAGAGCCTGCAATTAATCCAAAATGCTGCAGCAAGAGTGCTGACTGGAACTAGCAAGAGAGATCATATTTCACCTTCACTAGCTTCTCTCCATTGGCTTCCCATTAAATTTAGAATAGAATTTAAAACCCTGCTTCTTACATATACAGCTCTGAATGGTCAGGCTCCATCATATATAGAAGACCTCATAGCACCATATCATCCCAGTAGACCACTTCAATCTCAGAATGCAGGCCTACTTGTGGTTCCCAGAATTTCCAATGGTAGAATGGAAGGCAGAGCCTTTAGCTATCAAGCTCATCTCCTGTGGAACCAGCTCCCAGTTCAAATTCGGGAAAAGCAGAAACCCTCTCTACTTTTAAGTTTAGGCTCAAAACCTTCCTCTTTGATAAAGCTTATAGTTATGCTGCTATAGACTTAGACTGCTGGGGGACCCCCCCTCCCCTTGTCGCTCTCTCCTCTCCTCTGCTCTCACCCCACAATTGTCACTACTGTATGACATTAACTGTGTGTTTTCTCTTGTAGTTGTCTTTCTCATTCTGTCTGTCCCTCTCTGCAGATGTCCCCGGACTTTGAAGCTGTGTGCAGCTACTGGTCCTACTAACCTGCCTGATGTTTTGTTGTTGCTTTTGTTGCTCTTTTCTTTTCACTCTTCACTTTCCACTCAACCCAAATGGTCAAGGTAGATAGCTGCCCACCCTGAGCCTAGTTCTGCTGGAGGATTCTTCCATTAAAAGGACTTTTTCCTCTCCACTGTTGCCTAAGGTGTCACCCTCAACTGCACGGCTCATCCTCAGCCTCTTTAGCTTTACTGTGTGTGTTGTTCCCTCTCCAGAGGTTGCAGCAATCCTTTGCAAAGTTGTTTGGATTATATTGTAGAATGTGGCCTTTTAGTAATTTGGCACGTTTTTGGCAGATTTGAGAGATCGCATTTATGATAAGGGAGTACATTGACACATCCAAATTTGAGTGCTGTTCAGACAGGAGTATAACTTCAATATCCTTGTAATCTTTGCAGTTTCATCGGCTATTTCATTTCTTTTTCTGGATTCTATACATTGACGTAACTATTTCTACTATCACCACAGGATGGGCCTCATTTGAATTATTCCCTCTATTGCAGCCACTGCAAATCATTGTTGCTCCTGGCTGAACCTCCTCTATCCATCAAAGGGTGCCTTAGGAGTGCTACAAACTCTGCATCCTCCAGACCCGTAGACTAAACAGCCATAGTTGAATGTTGAACAGATCATATCTCTGTATTCACCTCATACAACCTTATATTGTATATAACGGACATCCCATAATCTTCCTCAATCAGGGGGAATATGTGACACTCAGTGTCATTTTGAATAAGACAAGAATAATTACTTCTCCCCGTTGTGTCATTTTCACCATAAGCTCCTCCAATACTGCAGTACCTATCCTTAGTTGAATTGTTCATTCAAATGAAGTTACTTATCTAGTTAAACTTCATGTATACCTGGAGTGTACAGCTTTACCATAAGACCTTCCTTCCAAAGTATATTGTATACTTTTTCTATGTCTAGAAATGTTTCTATTTTTACTATTACCATCTCTATTTGCCTTCTTGACATCTATGTCTAATTTCAGAACCACATCCATGGTTGACCTGCCTTGTCTGAATAAACTTTGATATGTCATAAAATAACCTCTCTTTTTTAAGGTTATAGCTGGTCTGTGATTATCTGTCCCATAATTTTACACACTACTAAGTTGAGGGCAATTGGTTTGTAACAGCTAGGTTTATGAAGATCCTTTCCGGGCTTTAAGACCGTAATAATAACAGATTGGTTCCATAATTTGGGTAAAGACCTCATTTGCCATACTAAATGCATTAGACTTAAGAGCTTCTCTGACATTAATTCTCCTAATTGTTTGGACACTGGATACCCCACCTGTCTCTTCCTGGAGAAGTAACAGACTGATTTAATTGCTCTCTTTAACTCCTGCAACTGAAATAAAGATTAGTAGCATGTGAATTGTTATGATTTTGTTATAGTTTTAGTTCCCTTCTGATTATATCTTCTCCTTTTAACATTCTCTATTCCAGTATTTTCTGAACTAGAGACAGACTGCTGTGTGAGCTCAGATAAGCAGACAGTTTTCATAAATTCATTCAGAAGCTAAATATAAATTCAAAAGACTCATTCTACGTTATTATTATTATTATTATTATTATTATTATTATTATTATTATTATTATTATTATTATTATTATTATGGTGGAGTGGTTAGCGCTGCCGCCTCACAGCTTAAAAGTTTCAGGTATGCGCCCTGGTTGGCCATGCCTTTCTGTGTGGAGTTTGCATGTTTTCCCTGTGTTTCCACGTGGGGGTATGAATGTGAGTGTGAATGGTTGTCTGTCTGTGTATGTCTCTCTGTTACCCTTTGATAGACTGGCGACTTGTCCAGAGTGTACACTGCCTCTTGCATGATGACAACTGGGATAGCCTCCAGCCCCTTATAACCCAAATAGGATAAGCAGTGACAGATAATGGATATTATTATTACTATATGGTCAGACACCCTATTACAGCATTCTGTATTTAACTCAATGCTCCTCCCATTGAGCCACCACGGCCCCTACAGATCAGACCTTATGTTAGGTTAATTGGTGACTGAATGTTAGTGTGAGTGGTTGTCTGTCTGTGTATGTCTTTCTGTGTTGGCCTTGAACAATGAACTAATAAACCTTTTTTTGGAAAAGAACAATAACATTATTTATGCGTATGTGTGTGCATATTTAGGTTTGTGTAAATGGTAAATGATCTGCACTTATATAATGCTTTTCTACCTATTGGCACTCAGTGATTTACACCTGCTTCACCCATTCACACTCACAATTACCATCACACCAATGGGGGAGCTGCTATGCAGCTGGCCAAGACTCACTGGGAGCAACAAAACTGGGGTTCAGTGTCTTGCTCAGGGACATGGGACTGGAGGAGCCAGGGATCGAACCATAGGATGCCAAAGATGTTCAATTAAATTGAATTAAATTAAATTCAACTTCATTTATATAGTGCCAATCTCAATCTCATATCAAGGCAGTTTATAGAATAAAGTAAAAACTATAAAGATGTATAGTTTTTTCATAGTTTTTTATGCCTGTCATTCACTAGATAATTTTTTGTATTCTTAGATTTATGGATGACAGGAAGACACTTATGCCATTTTCCAAATGTAAATGTGCCCTGTGCTCAGTCAGTGCAGAGAATGAGTCACACAGGTAAGTTGTAAGGAAGGGGAGTAAAATTTTCACAGTCATAAGTAATTTCACAAAACTCCTGGGCCGAACTCGGCATGAGATACCTGCTGGAATTTCACCTGCAGTTTCCAGTCACAGGCTAATGCCAGCAGCTGCGGTGGGGCCAACACTTACCAGGAGCTAAGTTGGGGTCCAGTGTCTTGCTCAAGGACACCTCAACATGTGACTGGAGGAGCAGGGGATCGAACCAACAACTGAGGGATTGATTGATGACCACTCCACATTCCACAGTCGCCCCAATAAGTGTGTAAGTAAGTATAATGCTTGTGACATTACAAAATTCACTGTGGTCACAACGATGTTGACATCTGCATGCAGCTCTGGCTCCATTCTTTGGATGAAAGCGCATGGCGGTGCAGTATAATCACGATAATCTGCTGCTTAAAAATTGAGAAATGCAGTCACATGTGCTCTAAAGGATTATTAAATTAGATGCCAGTAATGGGCAACAGTTGTTGGTCCAATCAGCACCTCCTCCAGTCACATGTCGAAGTGTCCTTGAGCAAGACACTGAACCCCAATTTAGTTGTTTCTGGTGGGTGTTGGCCAGCTGCATAGCAGCTCCCCCATCCTTTCTTCAACAGCATGTGTGTGCACAGCAGAAACCTGACAAGAACGCAGGGGTAAAATTCTCAGTTCTGCTGCATTTTTCTGATACCGTATTATGTTATTGTGTCACAAAATTACGTTTTTCAACAAGTCCCAGATCATAAATGAAGTCAACTTAGAGTTGACTTAGTGTCTTTGTTTGCAACTTAAGTTTTTCCTCAAGTCCAAGTCACAGACTTGAGTCCTCTTCTCTGCTCTTGTGGCCAAACATCACTGCTGCACTGTCACTACAAACAGATTTCCCAGCTCAGTCCAGCTTCTGTTATGAACGCATTCAGCAGTTTGAATAATCTTCTGATCTCCTTCCAAGTGCTTCCTTGCAGAAGAACAAATATTATTATATTTTCCCCTCTCATCAACAGCAGAGTAATCAGTTGAATATTAACTCATTTGGAATTTGATGGCAGCGGCACATCTCAAAAAAGTTGCAAAGGGGCAACAAAGGCTGGAAAAGTAATTGCTGCAAATCAAAAACAAATGGTGGAGCATTTGACAAATTAATTGGCAACAGGTAGTAACATCACTGGGAATAAAAGGAGCATTTCAAAGAGGCAGAGCCTCTCGAATGTTCACCAATATGAGACAAACGATGTCTAAAAATTGTGTAACAATTTTTAAGAAAATGTTCCTCAGCGTACAATTGTGAAGAGTTTGAAGATCCCACCATCTACAGTATATAATATCAAAAGATTCAGAAAATCAAGGGATCTCTGTGCACAAGGAACAAGCTGAAGGTCAAAACTGGATCGATGTGACCTTTGGGCCCTTAGGCGATACTGCAAAAAAGCAGGACATCGGTGTATGGGCTCAGGAACACTGTCTGTAACCAGAATTCACAGTGAAATCCACAATTGTAAGTTAAAGCTGTATCATGCAAAGAATAAGCCATATGTGTACATGATCTAAAAACACCGCCGTGTTCTCTCGGCCAAAGCTCATTTAAAATTGTCTGAGGTAAAATGCAAAACTGTTCTGTGGTCACTAAGGAGGAGAGGGAGCACACAGCTTCTTATCAGCGGACAGTTCAAAAGCCTGTTTCTCTCATGGTATCTGTTGTGCATTACTGCCTATAGCGTGGGCAGCTTACACATCTGGTAAGGCACCATCAATGCTGAAAGTACATGGAGGTTTTAGAGCATTATATGCTCCCATCCAGATGTCCCTTTCAGGGAAGGCCCAGCATATTTCAGAAAAACAATGCTAAACAACATACTGCATTCAACAGGATGGCTTTGCCGGAGAAGTGTCCGGGTGCTGAAATGGCCTGACTGCAGTCCAGACCTTTTACCAACATAAAACATTTAGCACATCATAAAACAAAAAATCCAGCAACAAAGGCCCAGGACTGTTGAGCAGCTAGAATCCTGTATCGGACAAGAATGGGAAAACACTCTCCTAAAACTAAAGCTACTGCATCTCCTTACTTCCCAGATGTTTACAGGCAGTTGTTAAAAGAACAGGGGATGCAACACAATAGTCAACCACACCCTGTTCCAACTTTTTTGAGATGCTGCCATTTAAAATTGAGCTAATGTCTTTACCATTAAATTATGTTTTCATTATTTATGTTTTGTTGTGAATAAAATATGGGTTGATGAGATTTGCAAATCATTGCATTCTATTTTTATTTATGTTTTACACATTGTCCCACCTTCTTTGAATTGGGGTTGTACCTGTTTCT
The DNA here is from genome assembly GCF_033026475.1 of Channa argus. Lineage (NCBI taxonomy): Eukaryota > Metazoa > Chordata > Actinopteri > Anabantiformes > Channidae > Channa > Channa argus. Next base: position 20,759,740 of record NC_090213.1, on the reverse strand, counting down.
AATTCTTACCAGCTTCTTCTCCAAGCATTGACAATGACAGTTAACTCAGGAAAAACTTTAACTCAGAAACCCGGCAGCGTTTCATTTAAGCTAGCTAGATCACTGGGCGTGCTAAATCAGGATTGACTGGCAGCACACATAGAAACACATGTTACAACTGCACAACTTCCATTTGCCCCAAACTAGCTTTGAAGTCTAAAAGCTATAAACATATTACATGGGTGTGTTTATTTTATTGCAGTGCGACACCACTTACCACTTGTGAACTTACGAAGGCCATTTTTATGAGACCAGAAAAATGTTTCCACTAACCACTTTGATAAATGGTAAGTGGTCTGCACTAATATAGCGCTTTTCTACCTTTTGGCAAAGCGCTTTACACTGCTTCTTATTCTTATTATTTATTTATTCTTATTCTATTATTTAATTGTTTTTTCCCAAAATGTAAATAAACCCACTCACTGTTTTAGTCGCACCTTAGACTTTGTCCTTACGTATGGAATTGAAAGTGATATTATATAACATTATTTCCTCACAACTCTCTTCTGTCTGACCATTTCTTAATAACATTTGAATTTACAATAACAGACTATATAGCAGTTAGGGAAAAATTCCACTATAGCAGATGCTTAAGTGAAAAAGCTGTCAACAAATTTAAAGAAATTATTCTTTCATCATTTGCTTCACCATATGTTAGTACAATGGAAAGTAGCCACCTTCATCATGTTACTCCTGCACAAGTAGATTATCTTGTTGACAATTCTGCAGCCTCAGTACGTACAATACTCGATAGTGTTGCCCCTCTGAAAAAGAAGGCAGTAAACCCGAAGAGGCGGTCTGCCCACCCTGAGCCTGGTTCTGCTGGAGGTTTCTTCCGTTCCGTCCTCCACTGTTGCCTATGGCTTGCTCCAGAGGGAATTGTTGGGTTCTCTCTATACATCTTTATAGTCTTGACTTTATTCTGTAAAGTGCCCTGAGATGACTTTGTTGTGAATTGGCACTATATAAATAAAGTTGAATTGAATTGAATTGATTTAAATAACACTCCTCAACCGATGGCAGGCCTACTTTAAAGACCTGTCCTCCTTTCATGTAAAGATTCACCACAAATGGCAAGTGTGGCAAGTGTCAGTTACTTAACTGAGTTTTTCTGTTTTCGGTGTAATTTGTGGTCATGAATGTAGTTTTGAAGACATCTGTGAACTAAACGCCTGTAAATTAACTAAGCAACCACATTTTAATATAATGCAATCACCTGTCACCTGAATAACAAACAAATTGAATTATCACCTCTCTGATAGATTCAATATAAAAACTTTAAACCCTTTAACCCTGTTAATGGCAGAGCAGCTGTTCTAGTTTTTATTACAATAAACTAGTGTAATTAGGTTCAACAGACTTGCATTGCCACAAAATACAAGTGATTAATTTACAATCCTGATAAAGAGACAAATAGCACTGAGGGATGGAGTGAGTAAGGAATGGGTAAAGAAATGAGAAGGAGGGTGAGATAAATAAGTACAATCATCAGATACAAGGGGAACAGTTAGGCAAAAGGTTTTTACGCTGGATGCCCTTCCTGCCACAACCCTCCCATTTTATCCGGGCTCGAGACTGGCACCAGGTGGGCCCTCAGTGGCTGGGACGGAGACTTCTGTATTCCAACACAATGCTCTGTGCAATGCACAATGAAATCCCCTAGCATTGAACCACCAGGCCACCCTAATATTAACATAAATAATAACTTTAATTAATACCTGTACTAGCATGTATTAGAAACAGAATAGCTACATGCATCATCACATTTGTAGGTAAAAGTGTTCTATGCTGCCCTGGAAGTAAATACTATAATAGTAATAATACCTAGTTTTTAATAATTAACAATAATTGATGGATAAAATATTAATTAATGTGCATGTTTGCTACATTTTTAGTAGCCCAATGCAAGGCCTATTAAAATACTAATATTGATAATTCATATTGCTATGACTTATTCCCATTAATCACAAATTTAGAGGGCTGAGGGAGATTATACACTAATTTATCTTTCACTTGACTTGCTTAGCTTTCTCTCACTTGGCTTGTTCACACATTATAAAATTACAATTTGCAACATTTGACCATGAGTTTCACCTCATATTAACAAAAATAGCAGGGATAACTGAATATGGACATATACAATATTTGCACAAGTTCTGTCTATATTCATTGCAACTAATGACAAATGATATGCCTGGATATGTGATGAGAAGGGTCAAATTTCTTCTGCATAACTTACTGAATCAAAACTGACTCCATCCAGCTGCACTCAGACTGCAAAGAATTTCTGCTTACCCAGCAAAGACTTGGAACATTTGACAATATATAATCTTATTATTATTTCTTTACTTATTTCACCCTTATCTTTTTTTTTTGCCATGGTGGAAATAACGAGATATGCCCTGACAGACCTATACCAGCTCTCAGTGGTGTAATTGGTGCTGCCTTCATTCTGATGTGTCAGTCATCCACTGCAGTAGATTTACAACTTTATCTGAAATTGGTGAAACCTATAAGAGCACTTTCCTCTGACAGCTTCTGTTTCACAGCATTATAGTTGTACGGTCATCACCAGTAAGGGAGTCAGTGTTCAGTGTCCATATATGTGAGTGTGTGTGTGTCTGTGTGTCAGTAGGTAGATTGCACTATGAAAAAGTCACTGGACTACAACATGTTACACTGTAGAATATCAATGCTGTATATTGACACTGAATTTTAAAAAATGTATTCACTTGACAATATAAAATAAGTCTTTAAAGATGTTTTGGGGAAATAATTAATAAACTCCTGAGCTGCTAACTTGTGTCTGCAGCTGAGACACTGTGCTGCTCTCCTTTTACTCTCGCCGCAGCCTCATAAGCACCATTAGTGTGATGGTACATCACTAAGTCAGCCGGAGTATTTTTAATCCTGTTGAAGACTAATAGAGTTTAAAGGAGGATAATTAAAATAATGTTTATCTTAGACCCAGCATATATGGGAATTCCAACTAAGAAAAACGTTCATAAGACATAAGAACAAACAAAGCAGTGGAAAAATGCTAATATAGATATAAATACACTTTCCATAAGGGAGGCGAATTTACAGATATAGCCCTAAAAAGTGTCATGGTTTTTATGTGCGGTATGTCTGCGATAACCTACTGGTGGCATCAAAAATGCTGTGTGTTTAATTAAGAAAATTTCTCATTAAATCCAAGCTGTAGTTCTCTTCGTCGCAAAGTGTTGTCCTCATCCCAAGATTACAGAAATGAATCTTACTGTCTGTGGATGCATTAACAACTTCTTGGTGCAAGCTAGTTTTATATCTGATCTATCACACAGCTGCTGTCATGGCCCAGTGTTTATGTTGACTTTGTCCGATGATGTGATGGACATAAGATTTCTCTTTCTCTTTAACAGGGATCATGATAAGATTACATTACTGTTTCATACACGTTTGGTCACCCTGCCTCTTAAAATGTTCCTAGGTAACTAAACAGCTAAATCATTTTAAAGGTAACATTTGATATTTGGAATATAGCCCCTGCAATGTGTCTTTAATCAATATTTCCATACATTTACCCTCATACATGTGAACACTTGTCTGTCAGCCTGCAGAAGTGGGGAGCTGGTGAAGTGCAGTGCTGTAAAGTGCAGCGCTGTAAAGTGCAGCGCTTTAATTGTGAGTTCAATTCTAACGATGTTCAATGAAAGAACCATAACAAGCAATTAAACAACTTTAAAGTGTTTTCATTATTTATTAAAATAACAACCCTAGTTGTAAGCACAGGTTTACAGATCACCTGTGTTGGACAAACTACATAGATGCTCACGGTGGAAATTCTGCACACTGTAACAGTTAGTGTGCAAATATTCTTAAATGCTACGTGAATTACTTGGATTCATTTTTATTCATCACGGGCTGTGATCATGTTTAACTGTGTGCAGTGTTGGTGTCAGATCAGCTGGAGCGGCACCTCCTTTCTCGTCTCATCATGTACTTCAGTGACTTTTCCACACAATGACAAATGATTTATAAAAAAATATTTATGCAGTTATTTCCCTTATAGTTTAATATTAGAATTCTCTTAAAAGTGTCTCTCTCTTCTCCGGAAGTGGTTATAGTTCATATGTCGCCCTCTAAAACTGCAGTTCTGACCTGAACATGCACTTGTGTTCATAGCATTTTTAAATGTTGTAATTAATTGTTGTCAGCTGTTGGCTAAACTACATCAACCACTTATCACTGCTGTCAATGAGCTCATTATTGATTGATTAAAAGGTGAATATGCTGAATGATTGTATCACAATGTGTAGATTTGTTAGATCAGGTGTTAAAAAAAACAACTAATCATATAAACTGATCTGAAGCTGTTTTAAAGAATGATTACTGGTTATAAATTACCAGGGCAATCCACTGCCTTTATTAATGATGATGTGTTAGTAACTAACCACCTACCTCTGTCAAAGATCCTGATCAGACAGCTGGGACAGGATTGCCCTTACCCCGGTGTCACTAGCGTCCACTTCAGCCAGAAATAGTTTATTGAGGTCCAGGAGAGTCAGGATAGTATTTGTGGAGAAACTCTTCTTGAGTTGAGTTAAAGTTTGATCACCTTGAATGTTTCACACAAACATTCAAGGGAGAAAATTTTTGAAAGAAAATAATTTGGCTAGGCCAAACGGCATTACCAGGTACTCATAATGACCGGAAGGAGTATTAAAGGCTGTCTTCGATTTGTCTCCTTCTCTGGTATGGACCAGGTGGTAGGCGTATTGGAGATCCAACTTGGTGAAGATGGTGGCATCCTGTAAGCATTTAAAAGTGGTAGATATTAAAGGCAGAGGGTAGCGATTCTTGACAGTTATTTGGTTTAAATCCCTCTAGTTGATGCAGGGTTGCAGACCTCCATCTTAAAAAGTTGGCCGGGTGGTGGTGATGCCCCAGGAGAGAGGTCTATACCACAGTCATACTACTGCAGAATATACTGCGGTAGGGTCCAGGTGAAGGCAGTAGTTGAAGGAGAGACGAGAAGCACAGAGTAGAAGTATCCAAGGGAGCAGACAAAGGCAGGCTAACAGAACCAGGGCAGATAACCGGTTAGGCAGAGATGTATTAATATAATAGCAGATGGGGCAGAGGCAAACGAAACAGGTCCAAGGTCCAAAACAGGGTTCAATGCACAAAGACGGGTCAAAACACAATGATGCTATGCAGGTAGGATAGAGACATGTGTCCCTCTCATGTTGTGTAATGTCAAACATTGTCAGGAGTACCTCGGCACACAATAGTTGAAAGCAGAGCTTGCATTCTTTGGTAAATTTTAAGGACGGTGTAGGTCAAGCACAGTTTTTTAAATAGCGTGGACTTCTGTGATGTAAGCCAGTTTTATCTTGACATAGCTCCAAGTATATCAGAGAAGCAGCCAAAAATTATAATAGAAAAACACACAGCAATTATTAATACCTTGCTATTAATACTTAAAAATATCTTGTTAAACAAACTAATCAGAAACTCTACTGCCACCTCTCCTAGACACTTCCATACCTCCACAGGTATGTCATCAGGACCGACTGCCTTTCCGCTCTTCATCCTCTTCAATGCCCTCCTCACTTTACTCTTACTAATCTTTGCTACTTCCTGCTCCACAACAGTCACCTCTTCTACTCTTCGTTCCCTTTCATTTTCCTCGTTCATCAACTCTTCAAAGTTCTCCTTCCATCTTCCCATCACACTCCTGCCAACTGTCAATACATTTCCATCCTTATCTTTAATCACACTAACCTGCTGCACATCCTTCCCATCTCTGTCTCTTTGTCTGGCCAACCTGTACAAATCCACCTCTCCCTCTTTAGTGTCCAACCTAATATACAAGTCCTCATATGCTCTTTGTTTGGCCTTTGCCACCTCTACCTTCACCTTACGCTGCATCTCCCTGTACTCCTGTCTACTCTCTTCAGTCCTCTCAGTGTCCCACTTCGTCTTAGCTAACCTCTGTTTCTGTACACACTTCTGAACATCCTCGTTTCACCACCAAGTCTCCTTGTCCACTTTCCTCTTTCCAGATGACACACTGAGTACCCTCCTACCTGTCTCCCTGATCACATTAGCTGTAGTGGTCCAGTCATCTGGGTGGCTTCCTCCTTTTTATGGATACGGACAGAGGAGGCCATTGTGCAACTGAGAGACTGGAAAAATTGGAGATGCTCATGGCAATAGTGGGGTTCTCAAATTAAATGAACCTAGGTGTGCACCTCAGAAATAAACTGAACTGGTCCAACAACAATGATGCCCTGTACCGGAAGATTGCCACAGATGTCTTCACCTGCTGAGGAGGGGTCCTCTGGTGTAAGCAGGGCTCTTCTCCGAACTTTCTACGCCACTGTGGTGCCGTCTGCAGTTTTCTACGCCATTGTGTACTGGATGGGTGGCAGCACAGACACAGACAGGAAAAGACTCAATAAGCTGGTTAGGAGACCCATCTCGGTCCTGGGCTGCCCACTTGGTAAATGGTAAATAGTCGCTTTTATCCAAAGCGCTTTACAATATAGCTTCCCATTCACCCATTCACACACCGATGGCAGTGGCTGCCATGCAAGGTGCTCACCTGACCCACCGGGAGCAACCTGGGGTTCAGTGACTTGCCCAAGGCAAGACTTCGACTTGTAGCCAGGAGTGGGGATTGAACCACTGACCCTGTGGTCCATGGTCAATTGCCTTACCAACTGAGCTACAGCCGCCCCCACTTGATTCCATCGATGAGGTGGCAGACATAAGCATTTTGGTAAAACTGACATGCATCATGGATAACATCTCCCACTCCATGCACCACACTGTGGAGGCGCTGAGCAGCTCCTTCAACACAAGACGGTTACGCCCCCAGTGTATGAAGGAGTGCTATTGCAGGTCATTCCTCCCCACAGCTCTCAGACTGTACAACACTTCAATACAGAGACAAACAAATGGGAGTACATTTTATGTGTTTATGTGTATGGTTATTATGGGAGAAACTGGCGTGTCTGTTATAAAATTTTTTTGTGCTCTTGTGCAATATTCATATAGATGAGGAAAAATATCTTTGATTTAGTGTGTGGTGGAATTTCCCCATCGTGGGATCAATGAAGTCTTATCTTCCATTACTCCACACTAAAATTTGACAGGGTTTAATCGGTTCAGTCCACTGAGATGCCAACTATATAGCATATATAGCAAATGTATTTACAATAAGAAATTAGAAGATCTTGTATAAATAGTGTTAAATCTTTGTTTTCAGTAACTGCTCCTTTAGGATTTGGATCAGGATCTTTTGATGCATTGGTGAATATTGTAATGTGCTTCTGGTAGTTATCTTCTATATGGAAGTAGCACTAATGCATTTCTACTTCTCTGTTCCTTATCTCAACTAATTCCAAAACAGCCGTAGATATTTTTTATACTGTAATGGACCGTAATGGAATTTTGAATGATAATACTAAAGTGCAAAGCTCCTTGTCATATATCCCTATATCCATTATATTTTTAATCCTTAAGGCCTGACCTCAAGGATGTCTGCAAGGATGTCCAACATACATAACCTGTTTCGCTGGATGACTATTACTATCTCCCTTCAGTTCTATACAAATATGTACTCTACAGATTGTGACACAAACAGCATCTGATGAACTACTGGGTCTAACTCTGACAGAACCAACTTAGCAGACTTATAAGCTACACTTCTATATTCAATTCTTGACTATATCAAGGACACATACATGTTGCTGTATCAGTTCCTCAGCCACATAAGTGCCTCATAACCTTACTGCATTTTTCATATTTTTCTTTATATCGACCCTACAGTTTGATCTAGAATCAAAGTACACCCCAAGAATTGATACTTTTTAACTTTATAAATGATAAAAAGGTGCTTAGATAATAAATGTAAAGGCTCAAGGACACTTCAACATGTGACCAGAGGAGCTGGGGATTGAACCAACAACTTTAGGATTGGTGGACAACTGCTTTACCTCCAGCACCATAGTTGCCACATTGCTTTTATCCAAAGTGCTGTGCAATTTTGCTTTATGCAACTTTATTCAACTTTTTTTATATAGCGCCAATTCACAACCAAGTCGTCTCAGGGCACTTTACAGAATAAGGTCAAGATTATAAGGATGTATAGAAAGAACCCAACAATTCCCCCTGGAGCAGGCCATAGGCAACAGTGGAGAGGAGAAAATCCCTTTAACAGAAGAAACCTCCTACAGAACCAGGCTCAGGGTGGACTGCCATCTGCCTCGACCGGTTGGGGTGAGTGGAAAGTGAAGAGAGAAAAGAAAAGAGCAACAAAAAGCAACAACAAGACATCAGGCAGATTGGTAGGACCAGTAGCTGCACGCTGGAAGACACACAGCTTCAAAGCCGGGGGACACCTGCAGAAAGGGACAGAGAGAGGGGGACAGAGGAGGACAAAGACAACTACGGGAGAGAACACACAGAGTTAATGACATACAGTGGTGAGAATTGCGGGGTGAGAGGAGAGGAGAGATGGTCAAGAGGAGGAAAGGAGCTCAGTGCATTGGGGGGTGGGTCCCCCAGCAGTCTAAGCCTATGGCAGCATAACTATAACTAACTATATGCTTTATTAAAGAGGAAGGTTTTAAGCCTAGACTTAAAAGTAGAGAGGGTGTCTGCTTCCTGAATCTGAACTGGGAGCTGGTTCCACAGGAGAGGAACTTGATAGCTAAAGGCTCTACCTCCAATTCTACTTTTGGAAATTCTGGGAACCACAAGTAGGCCTGCATTCTGAGAACGAAGTGGTCTACTGGGATGATATGGTGCTATGCGGTCTTCTATATATGATGAAGCCTGACCATTCAGAGTTTTATATGTAAGAAGCAGGGTTTTAAATTCTATTCTAGATTTTATGGGAAGCCAATGGAGAGAAGCTAGTGAAGGTGAAATATGATCTCTCTTTCTAGTTCCAGTCAGCTCTCTTGCTGCAGCATTTTGGATTAATTGCAGGCTCTTTAGGGAGTTACTGGGGCATCCTGAAAGTAGGGAATTACAGTAGTCCAACCTAGAGGTAACAAATGCATGGACCAGTTTTTCGGCATCACTTTGAGACAGGATGCTCCTAATTTTGGCAATGTTCCGTAGGTGGAAGAAGGCTGTTCTAGAGATTTGTTTTATATGTGAGTTAAAGGACAAATCCTGTTCAAAAATAACTCCAAGGTTCCTTGCAGTAGTACTGGAGGTCAGACTTATGCCATTTAGAGTAACAATATGGTTGGACATCATATCTCTGAGATTTATGGGCCCAAATACTATGACTTCAGTTTTGTCTGAGTTTAGAAGTAAAAAATTGTGGGACACCCATGTCTTGTAAGCATGCTTGAAGCTTTATTAACTGATTATTTTCATCTGGTTCCATAGATAAATATAGCTGGGTATCATCAGCATAACAGTGGAAATGTATGGAGTGTTTTCTAATAATGTTGCCTAAAGGAGACATATATACAGTAAAAAGTATTGGTCCTAACACAGAGCCTTGTGGAACTCCATAGCTAACCTTTGTGTGCATGGAGGATTCATCATTAACATGAACAAATTGAAATCTATCAGATAGATAAGATTTAAACCAACCTAGTGCAGTTCCTTTAATCCCAATTTCATGTTCTAGTCTCTGTAATAGAATGTTATGATCAATGGTATCAAATGCAGCAGTAAGATCTAACAGAACAAGTATAGAGATGAGTCCAGTATCTGAGGCCATGAGAAGATCGTTGGTGACTTTTACCAGTGCTGTTTCTGTACTATGATGAACTATAAATCCTGACTGAAAGTCTTCATACAAATTATTCCTTTGAAGGTGATCACATAATTGTTTTGCGACTACTTTTTCAATTATTTTAGAAATAAAGGGGAGATTAGATATTGGTCTGTAATTGGCTAAAACACCTGGGTCAAGACAGGGTTTTTTAAGTAGTGGTTTAATTACAGCTAACTTATAGGCCTGTGGTACATAGCCTGTTTCTAAAGATAGATTTATGATATCTAATACGAACGCATCTATTAAGGGTAAAGCTTCCTTGGCAGTTTGGTTGGATTTAGGGTCTAGCAGACAGGTTGATGGTTTAGATGAGGTAATAATTGAAGTTAGCTCAGAGAGATCTATGGGTAAAAAGCAGTCTAAGAGGGATTGGGGCCTTACCGATGATTCTAGCACTGTTGTACATGAAGATCTATCGGTAATATTTGGGGGGAAGATCTGGTGGATTCTTTCTCTAATAGCTACAATTTTTTTCATAAAGAAAGTCATTGCTGCTCAGAGTTAAGGGAAAACTAGGCTCAAGGTTCCTTTCTAACTTTCCTGTTGCCTGTTTTAAGTTGCGTGTTTGTGAACTATACCATGGAGATCACCTCGGCTGGTTTACTGCCTTCTTTTTTAGAGGGGCAACACTATCGAGTATTGTACGTAGTGAGGCTGCAGAATTGTCAACAAGATAATCTACTTGTGCAGGAGTAACATTAAGGTGGCTACTTTCCATTGTATTAACATATGGTGAAGCAAATGATGAAAGAATCATTTCTTTAAATTTGTTGACAGCTTTTTCACTTAAGCATCTGCTATAGTGGAATTTTTCCCTAACTGCTGTATATTCAGTTAATCTAAATTTAAAAGTTATTAAAAAATGGTCAGACAGAAGAGAGTTGTGAGGAAATATGGTTAAATTATCCGCTTCAATTCCATACGTAACAACAAGGTCTAACGTGTGACTAAAACAGTGAGTGGGTTTATTTACATTTTGGGAAAAACCAATTGAATCTAATAATGAATTAAACACAGTGCTCAGGCAGTTACTGTCAGCATCTACATGAATGTTAAAGTCACCCACTATAATGACTTTATCTGTACTAAGCACTAAATCAGATAGAAAATCAGAAAATTCAATCAAAAACTCTGAATAAGGGACTGGAGGACGGTACACGATAACAAATAATAGTGTTTTTTGAGTTTTCCAGTTTGGGTGTGAAAGTTATAACTATGTTTAGGTCTAGGATTTATTGATAAGCTAGAATGGAATATTGCTGCAACTCCTCCACCTCAGCCTGTGCTTCTAGGAACATGATAATTAATATGACTTGGGGGGGTTGACTCATTTAAACTGACATATTCTTCCTGCTGCAACCAAGTTTCAGTGAGACAAAATAAATCGAATTGATGATCAATTATCAAGTCATTTACTAACAGAGATTTAGAAGAGAGACCTGATATTTAATAATTCACATTTAATAGTTTTGGGGTTTTGTTCTGTAAGAGGAGTAGTCTTTTATTAGGTTTTCATGATTAACTCCTCTTGTTGTCGTTTTTAGTTTATGTAATTTAGTTGGTCGGGGAACAGACATAGTCTCTATAGGTATGTGGGAGTTGTGGGGGGGTGACGGTTGTAAGGACACTGCAGAGAGGCGTGTAGGACTGGATCTCTGCATCCTAGGCTCAATTCTGGATTTTCATACTTTTGGTTGTTTAATAAAACCAGCCATATTTCTGGATAAGAAAGCTGCACCATCTAAAGTAGGATGGATGCCATCTCTCCTAATCAGCCTAGGTTTTCCCCAAAAACGTTTCCAATTATCTATGTAGCCCACATCGTTTGCTGGACACCACCTAGACAGCCAGTGGTTGAATGACGACATGCGGGTGTACATGTCGTCACTGGTCAGATTTGGCAGGGGTCCAGAGAAAATTACGGAGTCCGACATTGTTTTTGCAAAGTTACACACCGATTCAACATTCATTTTAGTGACCTCCGATTACCGTAACCGGGCGTCATTAACTGCCACGTGAATAATAATCTTACTGTATTTACGTTTATCCTTAGCCAGGAGTTTCAAATATGATTCAACGTCGCCCATTCTGGCCCCAGGAAGACATTTGACTACGGCAGCTGGAGTCTCTAACTTCACGTTTCTGACTATGGAGCTGCCAATTACCAGAGTTGGTTTCTCAGCGGGTGTGTCGCTGAGTGGGGAAAAATCGATTAGAAACGTGAACCGACTGGTGGTGAACCTCGGGCGTCTGTTTAGCATTAGATCTCTTACGAACCGTCACTCAGCCACAATGGCTTCCCTGCTGCTCGGGAACTGCCGGGGGACAGCTAACAGGGGCTACGCTAGGTCGGCCCACACCAGCTACCGGGGCCTGACTAGCTGAGTTGTTTTCCATGGTGCGGAGCCGTGCTTCCAATTCCGTGAGCCTCACCTCAGCTGGAAAAACCTTACACTTATTACATAAACCATTATCAATAAAGGAGGCAGAGAAAAAACTGAACATGAGACACACTGAGCAAGTGAGAGAAGGACAGACAGAGGGAGACAGAGAAGCCATTGCTAACGGATAACCGCTAAGCTAACGAAGCTAATATAGGTGAAATCTGGAATTTGTAAACTTTAGCTGGTTATGTTTTGCAAGAGCAGGTGCTTGTGTAATACAAGAGTATGTTACGACTCAAGTATTAATTCTTGTGTGAAGAAATCACTTATTTAAGTAAAAATAAGAGCTGAAATTAATCAGTAAACAGTCCTTCGGTAGAAACACAAGAGTGTGCAGAAACAGGATGTGACGCAATACACTTACCGCACGAGTCTGCCTCTGACTCAAAACGCTTTTCATCACACATTAATTTGCACTCTGATGTAAGCAACTGCCATGCAAGGTGCTCGCCTTACTCACCAGAAGCAACTAGGAGTTCAGTGTCCTGCCGAAGGTAACTTTAATATCAGGGAAGGACTGGGAGTCAAACCAGTGACCCTGTGGTTCCTGGATGTCTGCTTTGCACACTGATCTATAGCCACCCCCTGCTGAGCTGCGGCCTCTACAAATTAATTAACAACCTCTGAATAATATCTGTGGTAGATCAGTGGTGTTTGTAATAAAGACTTTAAAAGGCTAAAATTATAGTGCTATTTAAACTGGGGGACCGACTGAGGAGACCCTCTCCTTCCCCAGACCATTAGAAACCGGACCTAGACGTAAGTTAATGTATGATGGAACCACAGTGCGAGCAAATGGTAATGGGATTAATGCATACTTTGTTTACTTTATGATATTTGACTGGTTATCTTAGATGTGATTTTTGACTACAAAGAAGTTATCAATGATAAACATATTATCGTTATAATAGCTTTGCAGAATTATGATGTACATGATGTCTAAATAAATTTAGCTATTTGTTAATGTGTTGCTTTGTCATTAGCTGCTTTTAGGTTCTGTTACATTCTGATAAATAGTTATTTATTTATTTATTTATAGAGCAACCAGGTAAGAGAAGAAAACTAACAAACTTACTTCTAGGAATATAAACGGTTCAGACAAGATAACAGTAGACTAGAAACTTAACTAACACACAGAAACTGGGCACTATTGCAAATATTTACTAACTAAACCAGGACTGGCAAAACAAAATAATCTGAACAGCAATAAAAAGCCATAAATACCAGAACTAGAGAATAAAACACAAACGGGGTAGTAATTCAAAAGAAACAGCAAGCACAATGGGAAAACAGGAACTAAATATGAAGGTATCAGAGGGAGAGCCAATACAGAGTGCATACATATAAACCAAAACCCAACAATTAGTCAATATGTGCGTACTACAGAGCAAAATCAGGGCACACAATAAACCAAACCTGAAACCAAATAAATCTGGTAACAGAGTCCCTGAAATTGAATCAGGGACTGGGCATACAGCAGGGAGGTCCGATGAGAATCTGGAGGGGGACTGTAGGGAGAGCTCAGTAATAAATTGACAGAGGAACAGGTGGAAACAGGTGAGTCCTTTTCATTGACTTCAGCTCAGCTTTTAGCATAATCATTCCAAAGCAGCTAGTAAAAAAGCTGAGCTTACTAGGTGTGGACACTGCAACCTGCAACTGGGTGCTCAGTTTCCTGACATATAGACAGCAGACAGTCAGGGTGGGCACAGGCTCACCCTAGGGGTGTGTCCTGAGCCCGCTGCTTTTCAGCCTGCTCACACCTGACTGTACAGCTAGATCCAGCACCAATCACATTTTCAAGTTTGTGGATGACACAACATTGGTCTCATCACTGACAATAATGAGTCAGTGTATAGAATGGAGGTTGAGCAGCTTGAAGTGTGGTGCAGATCCCACAACCTACTCAATGTGGATTAAAGCCAATGAATTGTGATTGATACCAGGATGTCTGGTAAAGAGGGTCAGCAGTGATAAGTTCCTGGGTGTGTACTAAGGGTAGGACTGTTCTCCCTTCTGCCATCTGGCAAGAGGTACAGCAGTATCAGAATCAGCAGATCCAGTAGGATGCTGAACAGCTTCTTTGCACAAGCTGTCAGAAGCTGTTGAGGAACAAAATTTTGTTTCAGTCTGTGTATTTTTTAAGTACTATCTGTAAAATCACAATATAGAATTTTGAATCTTTAATCACTTTTTGAAATACATTTAATTTTGAAAAACATCCATCTCCTCACCTTGACGCACTTGACACATACAAGGATTGCAAATAATAGTGGCCTTAAAAGTATGTTTGAATCAACTTTAATCCTGCCAGTGTTTTGGATTAAATAAAGGTAGAATATCCAGAGCTCGCTACAAAAGCAATGAAAACGCTGCTTCCATTTCCAACATCCTATTTTTGTGAAGCGGGGTTTTCTGCAGTGACGGCAGCCAAAACAAAGTTAAGGAGTAGGCTGGACAAAAGGAACACACTTCACATGTCATCACCCCTAGGTGGAAATGTTGCAGAGAAAGAAGCTCAGGAATCCCAGTGATTTTGCATTAATGGTGACTGATATTTTTATGCAATATGCCTGTTTTAATAATTATATTTTAAACCCCTCAGTCCGTGCAAAAAAGTTGGGATTCTAGACAAAGAAAAAGTCGTTGTTTTCTTCAAAGACACAAAAGAAGTTACATGCTGATTACCTTTCAGTTCAGGCTGGACCTTAGCTCACCTCATTGTCTCTGTCTAATAATTTTATTTTCCTTTTTTTGTAAGTTTTGTCATTGGTTTAAATCATGATGCACCTGGTGTGGCAACTCCTGACATAATCTGGGCACACTCAGCCTCGCTTCTGGTCCTATAAACATTCAGCACCCTCAGCTCCCCAAGTAGCCAAAACTAAGCTTCATATTAGCTCTATAAAAGGTGTGCTAAGATTAACCATAAGTAAATTTCCTAATTTTCACTATGAATTTCTGAAACTCTTAATTTTCCAAATTTAAGCCTTGACCCATAGGATTAATCCTATTTTCTTTCACCATCTACTCACTTTTCCATTATATTTCCTGTGTTGAACATCACTATCCATCCTAAACTGTTTACTCCTTTTTTTTTACTCCTTTCACACACGTAGAATTTAAATGAAAGCATTAAATAGTGCTCTGTTACAACTTGTTGATAAAATACAAGGAGCAACAAAAGATAATAAATTTGCACTTGGCACTATTTGTAAAGAGTTGAGTTTCATAAAGTAATCATGTAGGAATCATGGCAAGGTATTGGTGGATGGAGTGCAGATTATCGAGGTTTCTTACACTTGTTTCTTAGGCATACTATGGTCATTGAGAAATTTAATAGGAAAAAATATTTTGTTTATACTAAAACTGTAAAACCAATGTGAATCATCAGCAAACTGTCATTTGATCAATACGTCTCTTTATTGTTTATTAAATCTTATTTTTCTATGATTTATTCTTTCTTGATTTATGGTACAGTTGTTTGGCAAACACTTCCCCCTCTAATCTTTAGAGTTGTAATATTAGACAATTTTTAAAATTCAAAATAGCCTTCTGTTCCACTTTTTAGAAAGCTCAATAATCATTTAATATATACCAAACACTTTTCAGGTGTGTGTATTTACAATATATACATGTTTATACTACATGCTCTCCCATCCTCTTTTATTGGTTTTTAATTTAATTATGGTAATAGACAGACACATCATCTTCATCTTCCTTTTTATAAAACCAGTCATTGCCAATATTCCCTATTGTGGTGGAAAGGTATGAAACCCAAGTAAATACTGCAAAAGGGTAATTATTGTTAGTGAGTTTTGAAAAGAAGCCTTCAGTACATTTGGTTCAAGATGAGTAGTTGGTTGTTTTTTTAGATTCAATATTGTTTTTGTTTTGTGTTTTTTGTGAAGGCCATGGGTATGATTGATATTAAACTACAGATTTGTGTTTTGTTTTCGACTTATGAATTTTTGTCTTTGACTGAATTGTTCTTACATGTTTGGGGAAGTTAAAACCCATTTGCTTCTTGACTTAACAAAAACTAAACTACCAGATGGAGACACCTTTCTAACTTTATGATATAGCGTGTCACCCCCCACGAACCCCATTGACTGAAAATGACATACACGACATCCTACCACATGTCCTCTGGACTCGTTCCCCTACATTTTCTTCAAGCAACTGTATCCATCATTACATAAAATCAAATCCCAGTCTTTACACAAATCAATAAAACATGTCTCACAACAGAAACATTCCTCACCACATATAAATAGGTTCAAAATACCACCCCAAAAATCTATTTTCTGTCTTCATTTTTAGAGATTTACAGACCTGTGTGTTTTCTTCCATGTAAGTTGCTTCAATTCGTTTAGCTTGGGGGGCCAGTGCCACCCTCTAGAGCGTCATCTTTAGCTTTGGGTAAATATTAAAAAGAAGCAGACTATACAGTGTCAAGACATGCTGGCCAGGCTAATGATAGACTGTATTATTGATAGGTGCATCATTGAGATAACAGTGATCAGCAACAAAATTAAAGACAGGCAGTGATTGTAATGTTGTGGTGAACAGGATCAGCAGGAAAAATGTTTTAATGCCATTCATTATCGACAGTGGTAAGAACACACAGCTACACACAGCTGGCTGTGTATGAGGTTATGTAGCCACTAGTCAGAGTGTGAATTATGACCCCATTTACCATAGCATTATAAACATCACATTGTATTGATGTGACTGCATTAGGACTACTGCACTCAAATAATCAACCAAATAACACTATGTACTGTGTATGTATCAGAGTAAGCAACAATTAAGTTGCTCTGTTTTTTTATATAGATAGCTTTAGAAGACATAAACTAACCCCAATCAAAAACTGTTCAACATTATAAATAATGTTTGTGGAATTATGTATTTTATATGATGATTTACAATAAGCTACTTATATCAATATCAACTGCAAAGGTCATTACGACTACAATGCCGCCAGTGCAGAGTACCTTCTTCACCCACCCCTGTTCACACGGTGTAAGTGGCGACATACTGCACTACTGGATAAAAGAGGAGAAACTTCAGCCTTGGCTGTTGAAGGTTCAATTCAATTCAATTCAACTTTATTTATATAGCGCCAATTCACAACAAAGTCATCTCAGGGCACTTTACAGAATAAAGTCAAGATTATAAAGATGTATAAAGAGAACCCAACAATTCCCCCTGGAGCAAGCCATAGGCAACAGTGGAGAGGAAAAACTCCCTTTAACGGAAGAAACCTCCAGCAGAACCAGGCTCAGGGTGGACGGCCATCTGCCTCGACCGGTTGGGGTGAGTGGAAAGGGGAGAGAGAAAAGAACAGAGCAACAAAAAGCAATAACAAAACATCGGGCAGATTGGTAGGACCAGTAGCTGCACGCTGGAAGACACACAGCTTCAAAGCCGGGGGACACCTGCAGAAAGGGACAGAGAGAGGGGGACAGAGGAGGACAAAGACAACTACGGGAGAGAACACACAGAGTTAATGACATACAGTGGTGAGAATTGCGGGGTGAGAGGAGAGGAGAGATGGTCAAGAGGAGGAAAGGAGCTCAGTGCATTGGGGGGTGGGTCCCCCAGCAGTCTAAGCCTATGGCAGCATAACTATAACTAACTATATGCTTTATTAAAGAGGAAGGTTTTAAGCTTAGACTTAAAAGTAGAGAGGGTGTCTGCTTCCCGAATCTGAACTGGGAGCTGGTTCCACAAGAGAGGAGCTTGATAGCTAAAGGCTCTACCTCCCATTCTACTTTTGGAAATTCTGGGAACCACAAGTAGGCCTGCATTCTGAGAGCGAAGTGGTCTACTGGGATGATATGGTGCTATGAGGTCTTCTATATATGATGGAGCCTGACCATTCAGAGCTTTATATGTAAGAAGCAGGGTTTTAAATTCTATTCTAAATTTAATGGGAAGCCAATGGAGAGAAGCTAGTGAAGGTGAAATATGATCTCTCTTGCTAGTTCCAGTCAGCACTCTTGCTGCAGCATTTTGGATTAATTGCAGGCTCTTTAGGGAGTTACTGGGGCATCCTGAAAGTAGGGAATTACAGTAGTCCAACCTAGAGGTAACAAATGCATGGACCAGTTATGATATGTTATACAGTAACCTTCAACAGCTGCAATTCATTGGTAAGAGTTTTGCCATTGGGCAAGTGACCTCATGCCTCTCTACTAGTTCATGACAGGATCATACGGAGAACAGTAGATTGTCAGTAATGCCACATTTTCGAGTCTTCTCTATAAGAGTCTGCTCTCTACAGAACATGGGTAATGTTTCTGTACTATGTAGATGTGCTGTTGTACACACAAACTCAATCATATACAGGTTGTTTTTTAAATTAAATCTCAAAATGTAAAGACTCCAATTGTCTTAGAAAATTATCTGGTCAAGTTGAAAGAGATAGTCTTCTAATGTGATAAGCATTAGACCATTAAACCACTGTTCTTCATTCCTGTCCTCTTTTCACAATACACTGAGTTGTTCTCATTTACATTTTTGTCTCTTTCTATTGTCAGACTACTGGATGAGAAAGAAAGACTTTGGGGATTTAAGTGCTGCTTTAATCAAAAGTCACAATGACCTTCCCAAGCTACATTGTAGTGGTTCACAACTGATATGCCTCTGTTCTGTCCCTTCTGCCCTCTCCTCTTTTAATGTAACCAAACTATAGTTTCCCCCTTTTGTGAGAATGCATGTAAGCAGTAAGAAATACCTTGAGATATACAGCTTTATGACAGCAACTGTGTAAACATAACATTTACAATTAGCGCTCACAGAGAAGTTGGCCACTTAACATTATGTTTAATATTTCTGTGATATGTGCTATGATGTTAACAATGTTTAATAGATATTTGACTAAATATCTGAAGCCCAGTGTAACAGATTTTTTATCTGGCACAGTCCCTGTATGATATGAAATATAGTGAGACAATGCACAAGCTGAAAGTGATGATGGCATGTTGGATATAATGAGGTTAAAGAATATTCCTGCAACTACATGAAATGGAAACAAGACCATTTTATGTGTTGCACCAATAAATCGAACAACATCTGCAGATTTCTGGTTAAAAAAAAGTAAAAAACAGTCCTATTCCATGCGTAATGTTTGACTGCAGCCAGTCCTCTTTTTATCTCACTTTTCCTCCACTGTGTTTTTTCTTTACATTTTTCATAGGTTGTTTTCCCTGTTGTTTGGAACAGGGGGATTTTCACCTTCATAGTGTCTCAAGCACTCTTTGGTAATTCTTCTGAATTCATGGTAAATGGTAAATGTTCGGCACTTATATAGCACTTTTCTACCTATTGGCACTCAAAGCGCTTTACACTCCATTCACACTTACAATCACACACACACTCACACACCGATGGGGGAGCTGCTATGCAGCTGACCAACACTCACCGGGAGCAACTAAGTTGGGGTTCAGTGTCTTGCTCAAGGACACTTCGGCATGTGACCAGATGAGCCCGGGATTGAACCAACAACTGTGAGATTGGTGGACAACCGCTCTACCTTCCTGCGCCACAGTCGCCCCAATGGTGATGGCATTAAGCCTGGAAGAAGAAAGGAAGGGGCTGTGCTGGATATTCATGAGGAGTAACTGACATTTAGTTAAACTGAAGTTTAACTAAACACTACATTTGGGTCTTTTCATATAAATGCAGTAGATTTATTAGAGCTAGATAACAGGATTATAAGCCAGTTTATGTAGATTTTCTTATCAGCATATCATATCTGTCAGAATATGATGATTTGCAGCCGATTAAAAAAGGGAACATCAAAAACATCACCTTCAGCGGCTTTAACATTTATTTAATGAGCAGATAACTAGGTCATAAAGACATCCATTACCCCATGATTACAAAAAAAATAAAAAATTAATGTGGGATGTGTATCTGGCAGTAATACTAATCATAACAGGCAATTCTTAAAAAACTGAGGAATAGAATTTTAACTTTGAAAACTGCTCAAGCAGTTAATTAATCTAAATGAATAGACTGGTGTTCCTGAAGTGTGCTATTAAAAGATTCTCTCAGATGAGTAGGCAGTGTAAACACTAGTTTGTTTTGTTCATCGATTACTGTATCGACCCGGAAGTTAGTTCCAAACCTGATGCAAATCTACCTCTGTGTTAGTCTCCTCCCATGTGGGCCACTGCTTTACTGAAACTACAAACGCCACTTCCACAAAAGTTCTTGAAACTGAGTTTCATCAAAAAATGTGTTCAACACCTTGACATTATTGTTTCTCAATGTAAAATTGGAAAGAATTTCTGGGATTTCATCATCTACAGTACAGAAAGCACAAAGATCTTATGACCAAAGTGCACAGACTTTGTGTTTATAGTAAAGAGGGAAGCAGACAGCAATACTTGATGACGTTATAGTTCTTTGAATGTCTAGGAACAGAACGTTGGCAGGAACAACCAAAGCTTTAATGATGCATTATATTGTAAGTGTTCCAGGTTGCCTTAATTTTAAAAATCCTTCTTGAGAGTGAACGATGTAACCACACCAAGTCTTTGACATCCAATGGTTCCTCCACAGAGTTACAGAGTAACTACTGTTTTGTAACATATTAATTTGTTGTGTGGATGTATTTTGTAACAGCATGTATTTTAGAAAAGTCCGAACTAAAGCCAGACACTTGACAATTGGGATCTCACAGAAATTTGCATTGTCCTCCTCCTCCCCCTATTCTTCCCCATCACTTCCTCATCCAGTCGTTGATGTCGAGATGGTTCATGTAACCGTTAGATGGTGCAAGCTTAGGTGTGTGTGTGTGTGTGCGTGTGTCACTTGCCATTGCGCTGGGAGGTGGGTATCCTTATCAGCTGAGAGCCAGATGATGGCTTTTCTTTAACAGACTATGGCTCAGCAGTGGACTGTTGGAGAAGTATGTGTTTAGCTTGTGGAAAATGAATTGGAAGGTTATCAGCAAGACTTTGTAGGTGAGCATTTAAATGGAAATTTTAAACAAGTATCCATGGTATTTATTTTATTTTAAATTTTTTTGTCCTTTCAGTTTATCCCGTGAGTTCAGTGTCGCCACAGCGGATCATTGTCCGCATGTTGATTTGGCACAGTTTTTATGCCGCACGCCTTTCCTGAGGTAACCCTCCCCAATTTCTTCCGGGCTTGGACCAGCACTGCACAGCTGGGGATGGGAATGGGCTGTTAGGGGTTTAGTGTCTTGCCCAGAGACACTTCGACATATAGCTGGGACCGGGGATCAAACCACTGACCCTGCGGTCAGACGGTACTATGGTCAACAAAAACAAAGGCATTACATGATTGAGTTTTTGTATAAATAATAATTGTTTGAAATTATGCATTTTTTAATTTTTGGTACAATTTTGCTACTGCATGATTTTATGGTAGAATCCGAATATATTATTTTATTTTAGGTTCTTGAAAAGGCATCAATTTGCCTAAACAGCTGCGGACAAGCAAGCTTGTGTCCATAGCACCAAACAGTGAACTCAAACGTCTCTGCCTACAGTCAGTTGACTGTGAGGCGACTGTGGCGCAGGAAGGTAGAGCGGTTGTCCACCAATCTCACAGTTGTTGGTTCAATCCCCGGCTCCTCTGGTCACATGTCGAAGTGTCCTTGAGCAAGACACTGAACCCCAACTTAGTTTCTCCCGGTGAGTGTTGGCCAGCTGCATAGCAGCTCCCCCATCGGTGAATGAATGTGTGTGTGATTGTGAGTGTGAATGGGTAAATAAGAAGCAGTGTAAAGTGCTTTGAGTGCCAATAGGTAGAAAAGCGCTATATAAGTGCAGAACATTTACCATTTACAACAGCCAAACAGACACAGAAAGAAATGGTAAGCAAATATGTCAATAACGTCCTAGAATGATTTTTCAGCTTCATCCCAAATGCCACTTTTTACGGCTCTGACATGAACATCTGATAGGAAATGTCTTTTAATTTGCCAGCCCCAAGGCCTCTTAATCATGATCTCTAACAGGAAGTTGACTGGCTAACCTTAAGCTTTTGGAATGGCTTTCCCAAATTCTTGAATTAATTAATAATAATGTTGACCATACTTAAAAATCAGGCCTGTGCCACAAAAGCAACACATTTTATTTAGCTGCACCAAAAGAAGAGTTTTCAAATATCTAACCAGAGTTCTACCACAAGCTTGGTTATGGCTACATATTAAACATTTTTGTTGTATAACTCATCTTCATAGCATAACTCTTCAAAGAAATAATTTAAATCCTAATGTTGTCATGACAGTCATGCCCATGATGAGTGTATGTAAACTTTCATTCACAACTGTATACAGTATCCAAAATGTGTAAAGGCTCTTCTCCTGCCCTATGATCTCTACAGTGGTTCCTTTTTAGGTCGGATGGTGATTTTTAATAATTAATAATAAATAATATGATTTCTAGAAAGTTAAATTCTATGCACCTATGAGTATGATTTGTCATTTATTGTTTCAAGATCCACTCAGCCCAGTGCCCACAATTGTCCTGAACCCCAGTGATGCCAAGCCCCAGAATGACTCTACTGAGGTCAATGTCCAGATGGATGGACACAAAATGATATTGGACAGTGGGGAAGTAAACATTTCTCTGGCTCTGAGTATTGTGTTGTCCCTTTACCATGTCTACAATGTTGCCTATCCAGGTCCGCTAAAAAATACTTTTTGGTAAGTATTTGTTCTGAAGCTTAAAACTTTGACTGCAACTGCACCAATAGCTGTGCAAAGAGTGGCAAATGCATTTAATGTGTCCTAGTGTCAGCAAATTGTAAGAAGAGCCTTGCATTGTCCTAAAATGGACTAACCTTGAACAATAATTCAAACATGAAAGTCTTGAAACAGAAAAGCTGTGATAAATAATTAATTGATTGGTAAGTCCATCGTTAGATAATTATTCTGCAACTGTTTTAATCTTCATATTAAAGTTGATGTTTAAATTTGCATGTAAAATGAAATTTTATATTTTTCTGTTTCTTAAACTGTTTTGTTTAAAAAAAGATATTTGTGGAGGCCACATTAGGTTCCAGGATGTATTTTTAAATAACGGAATGTTTTATTAACTTTTAACGTTCTTTAGTAAACCACTTACAAAAATGGTTCTTCACAGAACCATCTTCTAAAAGGTTCTTTGTGGAACCAAAAATGGTTCTTCTATGGCATCAGTCTCAAGAACCATTTTTGGTTCCAGTTAGCACCTTTATTTTTCTGTGTGTAGTTCTTGGAAAGTCTCGGAACAAAACGTTGGCAGGAACAACCAAACCTTTAATGATGCATTATAGTGTAAGTGTTCCAGGTTGCATTAATTTTTTGATTCTTTTATCATTTGCTTCACCATTTGTCAATACAATGAAAAGTAGCCACCTTAATGTTACTCCTGCACAAGTAGATTATCTTATATCTTATATATATATATATATATATATATATATATATATATATATATATAAATATTACAATTCTGCAGCCTCATTACATACAATACTTGATAGTGTTGCCCCTCTGAAAAAGAAGGCAGTAAAGTAGAAGATGCGATCTCCATGGTATAGTTCGCAAACACGCAACTTAAAACACGAAAGTTAGAAAAGAAGCTGCGTTCCAGAAATTTAGAAGAATCTCATTTAGCTTGAAAAAATAGTTTTAAAATGTACAAAAAAGCTCTCTGTGATGCCAGAACAGCATTTTTCACAACATATTTTTCATAATTAATAGAAGAAAACAAGAAAAAGCCCCGGTTTCTTTTAAGCACTGTAGCCAGGCTGACTAAGAGCCAAGAGCCACATGCAGCGACGATTCTACCAACTGTTAATATGACAGGGCTCACTGGGAAATCTACAGACGCGTCTTTAGAGATTCTTATGGCCCTATAGGTATGACTATATGACTATAGCTATAACATGACTATGATTCGAGGGGTAGCGGAGGCTGTTCTCTGTAAAATAATTATAAATTCTGATTTGTATGAGTATGTAGCAGTGGAAGTCATGACTATTAAATGTTCCAAACAAGAGCGAATCATCCAAAGGCCTATGATCTCTGGCGTCGTTGAAAAAAAAAACCCACAGCACTGCATAATGACCGAACATAATGTTGACATAATGTTGAAATTAAACAATTTAAAAAAATAAACTAAAATTATATTAAAAATTAAAAAAGAGATAGTGTGTGTGTGTGTGTGTGTGTGTGTGTGTGTTTGTTTTCAATAGCAGTGGATACATGGAAACATGGAACATGGAAAGCATGGGTAAAATACATTATGATATGACGGCAGTATACAGAAATAGACAGTATTTACTGAAACAGGATGTGTATACTCTCCACATAAATGCAGCCAGACAAGAAACAGAATCTTGGTCAATGGTATAGACAAAACAAATTCAAGCTGATCTGGTAGACATGTCTGCTTATTCCGAGGAAAAGGACAACGTGAAATAGCTGCTGACATCTATCGATGTTTTCTCCAAGTATGTGTGGGTGAGGTAGGTTCCTGCAAGTTTAAAGATAAATCGGGGGCTTCTGTAACAAAGGTATTTCGGGACATACTCAGAGAGGGGCGGATTCCATATACTCTGATGACAGATTCTGGCACAGAATTCTATAATACAACTTTCCAGAGAATGTTAAAATCTTTTAATATTTGGCATTTTTCAACTAAAAATGAGACCAAAGCATGTGTTGCAGAGCAGTTTAATAGAACTTTACGCACCAGAATGTGGTGCTATTTCTCTTCTGTTAATTTACGGCGTTACATAGAAATCATACAGGATCTTGTTGGTTCCTATAATAGATCGATAAAGATGGCTCCCGTAAACATTAGTAAGAGTCATGAATCTGTGGTCTTTAAAACTCTTTACAAAACAAAGCCCAGGAGTATTGTCAGTTTCAAGTACAATGTGGGAGACACTGTAAGAATATCGAAACTGCGCAGTGTTTTTAGGAAAGGATACGAACAGGTATTCAGCGATGAATATTTCACTACATCTGAATGTGTAGCTCGAGAGCCACCAGTGTACAGACTAGAGGACTGTGTTGTTGAAATATTGCAGGGGACATCTAATGAAAAGGAGTTGCAGCGTGTGATTGTCAATAAAGATCAGGTCTTAAAAATTGAAAAAACTGTGGATAGAAAAAAGTAGGACGTGAAAATAATTTTTTGGTAAAGTTGGTTTTATGAGACAGTCACTAAAATAATGAAAGAATCTGTCTACAGCCAGGGTCTCCAAGCAGTATAACAATATTACAAATCATGTCTACTTCATGGGGGCTAATGGTCTAACGTCCATAATCAAGGGAAAATTCACGCAGATATTGGGATTCAAACCGGGAGTCGCTTCTATCATCCCCGTAGATACTGAAAAGAGAAAGATCCATATTGCTCTCTATCCTGCAGACATCCACAGTGGTGAATATATTTATTTACAACGACATTGTGGATTATCAGCTGGTGGGGGATTTACTGGCAGTAGTGCTCAATACGATATGGACTGAGGGGTTTTCCGGAGTCTCTTCAGAATGGCCATGCTTTTACTCAGACGGGGTTCAGTCTTGCTGCTCCTCATCTGAAAAAAGCAGCGATGGGGATTGTGGGTGATGTGATGTCTAATATTGCGAGAAGCAGGCAGAAGCAGGAGGGGAACGGGCTAGCGGTGAGTTGTAGAAGACCAATAAAAAGGCCTCCTGTGGGATATAGGTGTGGCGTCACAGAGCCCAAAACCAGTAGAAAATTGTGTAAAACAGCGAGGCAAAATCACAAACCCTGATGGGTCAAATATTGCAAATGCTGCAACGTGGGATTTACGAATTATCCGGGAGCATCACTTTTTTTCACAAGTGGACATAATGCTGAGGGATCGATTAATAACTCAATCATCCAACACATGTCCATACAGAGGCATTCAGGAACTGCTTACAAACCATGAAAGAGATAGTCTACGCACGCAATTCAGCACAGCTCTGTTTTGCATGGATACAGCTAAAAACATGGACGATTTGTCAATAGATGGCGACAATGAGGGCCTTGCATTGAGGGGTGATTATACCTGAGATAGCTGTATTGTGGAATAATTAGCACGTTGATCTGTTCTTTCAAGAGAAACTATTATTGAAAGGAATTCATATAAAGATAAAATGTATACGTTCAAAAACCGAATTCTGTCCGATGACGTCTACAGACACTCACTCAGTTCAATGTCAGCATTGTGTCCGCCAGTTTATTAATCAAGAAAGTAGCAGTCTCTCCCAGCGTGAGACTGGCTCACAGCAGGGCCCTGCAACACACTAATGCGAAATATGCTATAGACAGAGTGTGTGTAAAAACCTTTTCAGTACCTGCTGGTGCAAGAGTGTGTAACCAGGAAAATCTTTATATAGGCCAAATCCCTAAATTTGTCAGTGTTCGCGAATACTACCAGCTGATACAGACAACGTGGAGACACCTAAAAGACCGTTCGCTGGCGATATCACCTCAGGATTTTGCTAGAGTATACACTCTCTTTTCTTTTAATATGGATCCGGACGAGGGATGCGCCGGTCATGTGTATCTGGTTAAAAGCGGAAATGTCAGACTAGAAGTACGCTTTAGACAGTCTCAGCCTCGCACAGCTACCATTTTAGCGCATTCTGTGTACGACTCGATTTTGGAAGTGTCTGCAAGAAGACAGATTTTGATGGACTTTTATTAAAAGGATAACTAGCAAAGAGACTGATTTCTTGGGTCTATGCAATCACTGAAACAATAAGAAAGTAAACAGACTACCTGCCATGCTGGTTGTTAACACGCACCCTTCTCATATGCCTGGAGACCATTGGCTAAGAGTCTATTTAACTAAAAAAGGACACTTATTTTTTTTGACAGCTTTGGTAAGCTGAGGCTGTGTAATGCTTTTTACCTGATCGTATATGCGTGACCCCTTCAAAACCTCCCCGTCCACAACAAGCTCCCCCTGACCAGTCCATGAGACAGAGTTTTTAGCCAGGGTGTCTAATATGTGCTGTGCATGTCTCTTATGTTAAACGGGCATGTGTTTTAGAATGTCCTCCAACATTATGTCAGAGGTGCCACTGGCTCCAGCATCATAGACCTGCGTGACCTTAGAATTGACCTTAGAACCTTACAATGTCGCATTTTTCACCACCAGATAGTGTCAAGTTGATCACGCCTTTTTCACGATCACCCTGTTTCACTAGTGGCAAGTACCGTTGTAAAACACCAGCATACTTTGTGGCCTTTTCATACAAATCGGTATCAGGCAGGCTCAAAATATTGGCCATAGCTTTATCTAGTTCATTTTCCACCAACTGTCTGATAGAACTCTTATTTTGATTCTGGCGATGCTGTTTTAAAGCATCCAGCTGGTGCTGTGCGATCAAATACATTTTCTGGGCATGTTCCATTACTTCAGATTAAAAAGACACTCAGCTACACGTAATGAGACTGGCGATGAATGGAATGGCGACTCCTAAAAGAGCCGGTAAGAAGCCTCCACTCTGATTAATTGTTTTTTTCTTTTGTGAATTCTCTGCTTTCCGTTTGCCACTAATCTAATACCGGCTTTGTTCCTCTTGAGCACCCGGTATTGTTTGTCCGATGTGTGGGGAGAAGCACATCGTCGCATAAAGATTCTGGCAGTCCATTCACAAAATGAATTTCTCTTATTCTCAACAGCTGGCCAGCACAAATATATGTACACAACATTGTCTATCTCGTCTGAAATGAGGCACTTTCAATAACACTCTTGACAAAAAAGTCTTTCCACAGTTTAAAGGGACGCTTACGACCATGCTAAACGGATGTTACAACCTGGGATCAAATGTTTCTAGCTGATCAGTAGCCATAAGGGAGGGTTGAATAATCAGGCAGTACTCTACGCTTAGTGTAAACCTGCATGCGACGGGAAAGTGTAGAATTTTTTAGAGTGAAGGCATTTTTATTCCGAACAATAGTTTCAGATTCAGTAGTCAGGTGATCACCATCTGAAACCCCATTGGGCACGTAGGACTTAACAAGACTCTGCAGTGACTGGGGTGTGACGATAGAGGCGTTTTTGGCATTTAGAGTGACTCCTTTGCATTTCACCTGCGTCTTCCCAAATTTGGTGACATATGCAAAACACATCCCGACCTCCCGAAACAAACTCTGTGATAAAGTCTTCCTCAGGCAGCACACACACATCACCATCATTAATCTTATTGGTTAAATCACCCAGGTAAGGACCCAGTGCTGGGATCCAGTCACCGTCTCTAGATGTAAAAACAACACTGTCAGTGTCACAATACAACACACGCTCCTGCAATTTGTCGATAATGTCATATAACATGAGTCTTGCGTGTGCCGTGGTCATGGCTCCTATGAAGACATTGACATCATTAGTTTTAGAAGCACGCTTGGCATCATGACGCCACTGAACCAATGCCACTTCCTCTGAGATAAATAAAAAACTGACGCACATCATACAAGCCACGTGGTGGGAGAACAGTGCATTTCACAAATCAGAAATAATTATCGACGGAATCAAAATCCCTAAAGATAATTATTACGAGCTACGGTAACAACGAATTCCAACTTGTCATCAGTCAGCGGTTGTGTCATTACTCTGCATAACCTGGGCAATATGTTCCAGAAACATGTCTGCATTATACTGATCACTGGCGCATAAAACAGTTTGAACATCACTCCCCAGTGAAGGACCTGTCAACACCACATTTAAACAACTAACTGCTGGTGAATTCTGTAACGCTCTGTTCATCACATCTGTTAACATGTTTCTAATCCTGTTTGGTACATCCTGCAGGTTAGAGAGATACTCGTGGGTGTAATTTCATCATCATCGCTGGTGGAGCGGACATGTGAAATGGCATTAGCCGACGGTTGAAAATTTTTTCTCGGCGGTGCCATTTCACTGACTATTGAGGATTATTTATTTAGCAGATATGATCGCCCTCAACTTCTTTAACTCACTATAATAACAGGGAGAATATGTAAAGATGTGTCTTCTGATCACGTGTAAGGTCACTAAAGCATCTAGCTTGTTGGTTTATACCATCTGTAGTGTTTTTATATATTTCACTATAGTGTTTTTATTTATTTTAATTTTTATAGTGTCTTTTATTTTATTCACTCTGCCTCTGAATGAACTGGTTTAGGGTGCTTACCATCTGACCATATGCTTATAAATGTGATTGTTTAAAAAGTGCCAGGGATCTCGACAGTGTAAAAACAGCTTAAGATGTGTCCATCTGAGTTTACAATAGTCCTACCATTTGCATAACCACTATGACTGTCATCACAAGGGTGAGAGCCATCTATAGCATCTGTCTGAATAGACACATCTACAAACTCCGGTTTACATAGAACCCCCACGTCCAAGTTAGATTCCCTGTCTGTTTGAAGACCCTCTTCGTGATTATTAACAGGTGTTAATACATCAAAAATCTCATCCAATCCCAGTTGGTACTCACCGTCTACTGGCCAGTTGTGGAGATAGATGCTGACGAATTGGTCCAGTCCTAGATCCTCGAAGTCCGTGGTTGGAAACGTCATGTCGCCGTGTAGATCGTTAAAGTCTGTTGTTGGTAATATGTCTTTCTGGAGGGTTCCTTAAGGAAACAGCAGTACAGCATCCACTAGTGTA
Organism: Channa argus; assembly: GCF_033026475.1. Lineage (NCBI taxonomy): Eukaryota > Metazoa > Chordata > Actinopteri > Anabantiformes > Channidae > Channa > Channa argus. The sequence goes on along the minus strand of NC_090213.1, from coordinate 20,729,818 downwards.
TCTTCTCCATCGTTTCTACTCCTTTTAGCACTGGGTAGCACACTGCTATGTTGAAGGTTTTCTATTTTTTAAAAAAAAAGACAAAGTTCAGATTACCAACAATCCTACTAGTGACACAACATTAACAGTTTGATAAAATAATATTATTTATTTAAGATGCATACACACTGTTTCCATATACACTTCTATGAACTACAACATTCCTGGGGGGGCGCCCAGGGGGGCGTCTGGCTGTCAGCTGATAAGGATACCCACCTCCCAGCGCAATGGCAGGTGACACACGCACACACACACACACACCTAGGCTTACGCCTAGGTTACATGAACCATCTTGACCACCACTGGATAAGGAAGGGATGGGGGTTAGGGGTAACTAATGGTTACTGTTGACATTCACCATGTACTACACGCAGGGTACATGCACACGCAACCATACGGTACTTATACTACCTAAATTCTTTTGTTTGCATTTAATGCACAGTGATAATATGACATCACGACTAAAAGTGTGGCTTGTTCTGATGTTTTCGTCACTTCCTCATTCTTTTACACACTAAAATTATGACATCTCATTGACACTGGTCATAGGGCACACTCTACCAACTCTAACTCTCAAATTGCACATCAACTGGAGAGTCATGAAATAGAATTATCAAGTAACTTTTAGTTACTTAGACACATGAGATGCAGATTTAACCAACATGAATTGAATATGTTTTAAATTTAACAGATGGTTATTGGTGAGAGAGAGAGAGATAATTGGACTTAATTGGAACATAGCAGAAAATGTTGCATTGCACAGTTTTATTACATTTTAAATACATTATGTATTTATGGACTTGAAAGACAGCTTTCTTCTAAGCTTCTATTATTACAAGTGTGTATGATTAAAATTAAATAGCAAATCTGTAAGGTTGTTGCAATTAAATCATTAACCTGCCTCTGCTGTTGCTGTGTATGTCTGGCCTTCTAATCTCAAACCTAGACTAAACAGAGTATTCAGTAGGAAGTGGAGTAAATTGCTTACCCTAGTAAAAATAGTGTATCACATCGGTGAGTTTAGATATTTAGCAAGTTTGGAAACAGCTTTTTATCCTCACCCCCCATATTTCCCCCAAGTAAAAGAGCTAAACTGGTCAGCTTGTAGTTTAGACCTGTCACAATCTGAACATTCGGGGCATTATGAGGTTAAAATATGACCTACAACACTTAATATGATATAATAATATGTAATGGTACAACAAGCTTTATTTATGATTATAACATAAAACAAAATACAGGAAAAAACAATTAACATAAACTCACTCCTATAAAGGACGACAAAACTAGGACAATCTCAGAGGGATGACTTACATAAACTAGAAACAAGGAATTAGCTCAGACATAGGCACTAAGGAATTTAACGAGCGCTAAATAGACAAACCAACATGTACGTTGCTCATTTTGCAAATTCAGTTACTTTTAATACTGACCTACATGAGACCTACATGTTTCACTGCCTACAAAAAAAATAAAAAATCACCTCTTGAACATTCACTTTCAGAGTGTGTTCAGGACATTTGTGTCTGGGCCTGCTACTTCGAACATGTTTGTTTTTTCCTCTACCATCTTTTCCCTCCTGAGGTGGTCGCAAATGAGGCGAATCATGAGAATGCAGAAAGGAAGGAAGATGAGGATGAGGACGGAGATGTGGTAGAGTCAGGTGGTGGTTGTTGTCGTTGCACTCGTTGTTCATGGTGTCCTTGTGGTGGTGGATGTGGTGGCACTGACGGGTAAGAGTCCTAGCCAGCGTCCAGTTTCAGTGCTGTAATCTGTGGACAGAGAGAAGACACACTGGGAGTATGTGGTGGTGGTGTGTGTTTTCTACTGAGGCGTCATCTATTCTGTGTGGTGCAGTTGACATGAGAGTTTTGTTTCCCCTAAGTTGTCTTTTTTCCTTAAACTCTACTTCATTTTTCTTTGTTCACACATTTAACATTATGTACGTTACACATCTGTTTGTCTTTTTTTCCCCCCTGACACTCTTTTTAGCCTTCAGTTTCTTTTCTTGATTTAACTTTTTTTTTCTTCTTCCTCTAATTTTGTTTGCTTATTTTATTAAAGCAACCTCCTCGAGGACAGCCAAAGTCCTCAATCCAGATCCAAAACAGATCCAATCCAGAACATTTAAGACTTTTTTCAAACCACTGTTCACTCTGGCTCCTCCGGTGACCACTCACAGACAACAATTCTTGCCGACAACAATTCAATTCAACTTTAATTATATAGCGCTAATTCACAACAAAGTCATCTCAGGGCACTTTACAGAATAAAGTCAAGATTATAAAGATGTATAAAGAGAAACTCCCTTTAACGGATGAAACGTCCAGGAGAACCAGGCTCAGGGTGGACTGCCATCTGCCTCGACCGGTTGGGGTGAGTAGAAAGGGGAGAGAGAAAAGAAAAAGAGCAACAAAAAGAAAAAACAAAACATCGGGCAGATTGGTAGGACCAGTAGCTGCATGCTGGAAGACACACAGCTTCAAAGCCAGGAACACCTGCAGAAAGGGACAGAGAGAGGGGGACAGAGAAAGACAAAGACAACTACGGGAGAGAGCACACAGAGTTACTGACATACAGTGGTGAATATTGTGGGGTGAGAGGAGAGGAGAGAGGGTCAAGAGGAGGAAAGGAGCTCAGTGCATCGGGGGGTGGGTCCCCCAGCAGTCTAAGCCTATAGCAGCATAACTATAACTAACTATATGCTTTATTAAAGAGGAAGGTTTTAGGTCTAGACTTAAAAGTAGAGAGGGTGTCTGCTTTCCGAATCTGAACTGGGAGCTGGTTCCACAAGATAGGAGCTTGATAGCTAAAGGCTCTACCTCCCATTCTATTTTTGGACATTCTGGGAACCACAAGTAGGCCTGTAATCTGAGATCGAAGTGGTCTACTGGGATGATATGGTGCTATGAGATCTTCTATATATGATGGAGCCTGACCATTCAGAGCTTTATATGTAAGAAGCAGGGTTTTAAATTCTATTCTAGGTTTAATGGGAAGCCAATGGAGAGAAGCTAGTGAAGGTGAAATATGATCTCTCTTGTTAGTTCCAGTCAGCACTCTTGCTGCAGCATTTTGGATTAATTGCAGGCTACAACACCAAATTGTCATGGCAAAAAATGACATTATCAGGTCTTAGACACCTCAAGTGTAATTAGTAAAGAAGCTTCAACATCCAGGATGTATTTTAAGGTTTTATTATATTGCAAGAAAGAAGTACATTGACAGAGTTTCAATTCTCCATCCTATGCAGTTCTAAACTTCATAGATCACACATTAGTTTTATATCTTTCTGTTGCTGGGCAGAACACTTTCCTCCTTCAGGCTACTGCTCCCAGCCATTTTCTCCTTTTATGGAAACCTTTTCCATTTTCAGCACTTTGATAAACACCTGTGAGCATGGAGTGACTCTGGGTCACTACAGTGTGGGATGGTCTGCTGTTAGACAATAACTGACCTAAGAGCAGCAAACACTTCGAGACAAAACATATATATTTGAGACAAAGTTTGAACAACATATAATCTTTTAAACATTCTTCAAAAATACACTGAGTACAATTTTAAATTGTTTCTATTACAACTAGGTAAAATGCTAAGGATTAAATGTAATCATCATTTAATAATACTTGATTTTCCATCACAAGAAGTGTACTGGTGGCCATTTTTAAGAACAAGGGAGATGTGCAGAGCTGTGACAACTAAAGTGGAAGAAGCTGATGAGTCACACAATGAAGTTGTGGGAAAGAGTAGTGGAAGCTCGGCTAAGGGCAGAGGTGAGCATTTGTGAGCAGCAATATGGTTTCATGCCTAGAAAGAGAACAACAGATGCAGTATTTGCTTTGAGGATGCTGATGGAGAAGTACAGAGAAGGTCAGAGGGAGTTGCATTGTGTCTTTGTAGATTTAGAGAAAGTGTATGACAGGGTGCAGAGAGAGGAGTTGTGGTATTGTATGAGGACGTCTGGAGTGGCAGAGAAGTATGTTAGAGTGGTGCAGGACATGTATAAGAGCTATAAGACAATGGTGAGGTGCTGTAGGTGTCACAGAGGAGTTCAAGGTGCAGGTGGGTCTTTTTTTAGATTTATAACTCAGATGAGTTATAACTATTTTTAAGTCTAAACCTTATTGGTAAGCTTGAGTGGAAGATTGCTGCTACTCCTCCAACTCAGCCTGTGTTTCTAGGAACACGATAAAATAAAATGACTTGGGGTGAGTTGACTCACAGACTGACATATTCTTCCTGCTCAAACGAAGTTTCAGTAAGACAAAATAAATTGAACAGATGATCGCTTATTTAGTCACTTACTAAAACACATTTAGGAGAGAGAGTTCTGATATTTAATAATCCACAATTAATTGTTTTGGGGTTTTGTTCTGTAAGAGGAGTAGTCTTAACTTTTATTAGGTTATCATGGTTAACTCCTCTTGTTGTCATTTTTGGTTTATGTAATTTAGTTGGTCGGGGAACAGAAACAGTCTCTATAGGTATTTGGGAGTTGTGGGGGGTGATGGTTGTAAGGACACTGGTGAGAGACGTGTAGGACTGGATGTCTAGATCCTAGACTGAACTCTGGATTGTACTTTTGGTTGTCTAATAAAACCATCCATATTTCTGGATAGGAAAGCCAAAAATATTTCCAAATATTTATGTAGCCTTCATCATTTGCTGTATACCACCTGGATAGCCTGTGGTTGAATGACGAAATGTACACTGTACATTATATCACTAGTCAGATTTGTCAGGGGTCCACAGAAAACTACGGAGTCCGACATTATTTTGGCAAAACTGCTCAGAAAATGCTGGGGACAGCTGAGAGTGACTACACTAGGTTGGCTCACACCAGCTGGATTATTTTCCACTGTGCAGAGCCGCGCTTCCAATTCCGTGAGCCTCACCTCCAAAGCTGCAAAAACATATTGAAAACTTGATGTCAACCGGTTGCTGTAAACAAGGGTTTCTGAAGTTGAGGACGCTAATGTTAAAACAGATCTGTGTGGGGAGGCTAGCAAATTCTAAAATCTTGGCCAACTTAGATGCTTAGAGTTATTTGGAGCCTCCAAAGCATTCTGACATCAGTAAAGTTATTCACAAACATCTCTCTTTTCTGATTTGCCCACCTGTACTAATGTTGTTTACCAGGATATACAGTAGATGTTGGTGATGCTATGCCTGTTAAACAGCATCTCTACAGAGTGAGTCCTTAAAAATGGCATCTCATGCATAGAGAAGTTGATTACGTGTTGGAGCATGGGATTGCTGAACCTAGTATTCGTCCCCTTGCTTGTTGACAAATCAGATAAAACATCTTGCTATTGTACTGACTTGATTGCCCAGATGGAGTCATCTCCAGGTTACACCGAATTCCTATGTGCTTCCTATGTTTTTTGTTGTAAGAGTTACCATAAAAGGGAAAAGCTAGATCCAGCACCCTGGGGGTGTAAAGAGTATACTGCCCAGCAACAGAAGGATATAAATTCATGTTTGACATGTTAAAACTTTAGAACTGCACTGGATGGCGGCTTGAAACTCTGTTGGTGCATTTCTCTCTTGCACGAAAATTAAACCCTTATTTAAACCCACATCCTGGATGTGGAAGCTTCTTTAGTGACTACACTCGAGGTATCTGTTACCAGTAATTGTCGAATTTTGCCAGGACACTATTTAGGAACCTGATTGTCTAAATGTTATCCTCTTACCCTAATAGATTATTGTGTTGACAGGCCCCTTTGGTGCTAAAGTAGAAGCTATTGTTAACTTTAGTGTTCCAGTATGTTGCCGTGAGCTGAAGCATTTCTTTGGGTTGGCAGGGTATTAAAGGAACAACAACAGTATCACAGTTTTTACAGAAACTCCTATAACTACTAGTTCCATTTGTGTGGTCAGATACATGTCAACGTGCCTTTGAAAATCTTTAAAGCATTGTTAAGTAATGCTCCTGTACTTTCTGCTCCTGATTATAATTGGCATTTCAAATTAGCTGTGGATGGAAGTGATGGTGTTGGAGCTGTTCTCCTACAAGATGACCTATCAGGGGTTGAGCATCCTGTGTGCTATTTCTCTAGAAAGTTTAACTTGCATCAGAAACGGTACTCTACTATAGAGAAGGAAACTTTGGTGCTTATACTTGCTTTGGAACATTTTGAGGTGTTTGTAAATTCCAGCCAGACCCTTATGGTCTATGCAGATCACAACCCTCTTGTTTTTGTTAGTAGTAACTTAAACCATCGAGTAATACAATGGAGTTTGTTCCTGCAGGGGTTTAACCTGGACATTCGGCATGTTCATGGAAAGGACAACGTTGTTGGAGATGTTCTATCAAGGTTATGATAACATTTCCTATAAATGAGTGTTCTGGTTGTGTGAATTTGGTTGATTTCCTTGGATCAAACTGCTTATGTATTAAAGCTGCATTGTTTTTGTAGTCTTGCAGGTATCCTGGAATGACTCCTCCCCTAATCATCATGAGGTGCCTGACACATGGAGGCTGACATTTAAAAGTGCTGCTAAGTCTGTTCGTCCCTCTCTCTTGTCTGGCAACCAGCTACAGCAGCCACGTTGACAGCCACCCTGTTTTTAATTCTTTGCTTTATTCTATTTACTATTAATATGTTTTGTTGGCTGAATTGCATTAGTCTGACTTGGCTATGTTGCTGACCTTGTTGCTGACAGTTTACTATATTAAACAGGCTGCTATGTGAGTTCTAATATACATATTTTGAAAGGTCACACGTACATGTTCATTTAGCAGTCATGAGCAGAATGCGGTGGTCTCATTTACAGTCGGCTGATCAACATGTTCTTCTTTGCTGCTTGATAACTAAAATAGTTCAGCGGGTTCTTTTCAGCATATGTTGTGGCTCTGCGATTCCCAGCAGGTAATTTTACGATGAAAATACATTAACACTATAGCTTAGAGAAATTTAACTGAAATGCTCGGCTCACTACTGACATGTTCTATTGTCTTTTACAATGTGTCAGTGTTAGTCACTTACTCTTCACAAACAAAACGTTCCTATCCTCTCCTGTCATTTAAAAACAGCCATGCTTGCCTGTTAATTTCCCTGTCATCACGAAAATTTCACAAGCCACTTGTCTTGGCAGGTAAACAAAATACTTGTTGACAACAGATTGCTGTTCTAAAAAGGTTAGACTGACTCCTGCAGCATGTAACCTTTATCTGCAGAAGTAATGCCAAAACATGTTCATCATTTAGTACATCGTTGTTGTGCACATATATATGCATTAAAGAGCAGCTTGTTTTATTGTGATCCCTGACACCTGTTCTGTGGAAGCATCACATTACAGTGTATATGTGAAGACCTGAGAGTTAAACTACCCTCCAGAAAGAGACACACTGTAGTGGTTAATGGCTGATTCACTGTATGCTTCTTTTACTTGAGGTGACTCATGAATGGCAGCCCGTCTTTTTCAGAAGAATCTGAAAACTCATTCTCCCTGTCAGAAGGTGTTACAGGCTCTGCCTATCAGCAGCTTCTCCACTAGATTATTAAGCTCAATGGCCAGACAAATCTATGTCCACTGTGGTTAAGTGATAAACCCACAATCCAAATGATAATAATAGAACAGGATGAACTAAAAACTAGATTTCAAAAAGAGGAGAAACAAATATTTGAGTAGGTGTGATAAAGCCAATAGGGTTTCAAATGGATATTATTAACATAAAGTTGAGGAGTGGGAAGAACACTTCCAGTCTGTAGTCTATAAATACCCTACTGCCTCATTCAGGCCAATATGCACCATCCAGGCTACCAGCAATAATTATCTTAAAAGACCAACTTACTGAGCATCCTACCAACAGCCTCGTTCCCTACAGTCATCATCTAGGCTACAATCCGCACTTCATCTGATCTCCTTAACTAAAAGTGAAAACATCCCTGACATCTTGTCAGCCACATCAGTCTGCCCCGGTAAAATCCCTGTAAAGCCACATCTTCAACAGAAGTAGCTCCAGGACTAGCAGCCATTTCAAGTTTCCTCCTGGCTATTCACTGTTCCCTCTTAAACTCCCTGAACAGTTGTGTGTCCACCCATTTCGAGCTAAGCCATGTTACACTTCATATTCAGAGCAGTAACTCTCTTTAATCGTTCCTTTTATCTAGCTGCACAACATTCAAGCTTTCTGCAGGCACATTTAAGAGGCAAGTGACTGCATTCAAAAGGTGAAGTACCTGACCGCTCTGCCATGGGTGAGTCATGATTGAGCTACTTTCTGAGTTCTTCAAAATCAACAGCAGTCGCCTGCCCAGGGTGCAGTAGGACCAGATTCTTCTCCTGACTAAACACAAAGAGAAGCTGTTCCTGAAGGGACAAGCAAGCATTCCTAACCCAATATGCTTTTTTCAGCCAGAAACAGGCTGTCATTTTGACTGTGCACTGTCAAAATTAGAATTTTAGATGATTATCTCTAAACTTGCATAGTTTGAGCTTTCAGCAGACATCTTTATTACCATGCAAGTGGTGGCATTGCTGCACACAGTGTTCTTGTGTATGACATCTAAAATACAATTTGTTCTTTTGTTTCAGGTAAACATAAAGACTTTAAATGGGAGCCAAACATTTTTGAAGATTTAAAATAAAGTATTAAAATAAGTTTCAAATGAGCCAGTGGCCCCTTCAATTGCAGCTCTACTCTTAAAAAAAGTTGATAAAACTTTTTGCTGAGGATGATTGTTGTCAAAAGGTCACTATGTCATTGTACTGTTCATTTTCAATGTACCAGTGTAGTGGTCAATATCTTGATGATGTCACTATGATGTACATTTCTAAAGCACTAATTCCATCAGTACAACACAAGTCATGACAGTTGTCTGAGTTATTACAGCATTTTTTCTGACCTGATGTTCTTGTACTGATAGAATTAGTGCTGTAGCAACCACAGGTGGTATGTAACATTTTTAACAAATGTTGGCCTAAATATTTCAACTTTCTACATTGATCTAAAGTAGGCAAGTCTACCAGATTGCTGGTGGAATTATAGCAATTCAGATAACTTTAAGATACTTTTTTAACCAAACATGTCTTAAATTCACTGTAACAAAAAACTGTAAATTCTACAGTATAATACTGGCAGCAGGGTTGCCAGCCCATTACTGTAATTTTTACAGTAAATTTCCTGTAATTAAATTACTGTTCTTTACTGTAATCTGAAAGTACATAAAGATACTGTATTTAAGAATTCTACAGTAAACTACCTGGGTTTACTTTCCAGTATAATACTGTAAAATTACCAGTAAACCACCCAATGGTGTGCATATAAATAAACCAAGTAAAATACTGTATTTAGAGTAATTTAGACAATTCACTTATTACATACTACTTAACACAATCATTACTTAATGTTTACCACTAAACTCCATAGGATTTATGATGTGTCATGTGTATATTACTATTCAAATAATTTGCTTTTCTTAATGAAAGAAAAAAGCCATGAAGATAATTTAAAAGCCACAAACATTTTATTTAAAATAAGCAAACTTTCATAAAACAACTTTCAAATAAAACTGTACAAACAGATTTTCTACAAGAACTTTTACAAACTATAAAATGTCGAAAGGATTTTTGTTCCTCAACACCAACAACTAAGAACTGAGAATTGGGAGCAGCTCCAATAGAAGAAATCAAAAGGCATCACGTGATACTGTTACAGGTGGTCTATGTAGTAGCTAAAACAAAAAGAAATAACAAAACACAATGTTAATACTCAAGCTAAAAATTCCTTAAAGAATTATATTTGGAGAGAAAGGCATACGGAGACGGGGAGATCAAAAACAAAACAGAGACAGAAAAAGTTGATGATTCCTTAATCTATATGGGTATTTTTCTCACTGTTTTTGTGTTTCTTTGAGCTCTTTTTTTTTTAGCTGTTTAGGGAATGAGACAGATATAGGAGCTCAGACTTAAAAAAAAAGAAAAAAGGAAAAAGGAAAAAAAAAGACCAGAGAGGGTCAGAAACAGATGAAAAGACAGACAACCCAACAAAATCAAGATCACATTGGTTATTTTTTGTGTGCTGCTCACATTTTAGAAGTTCCACTGGTAGTCCATGATGCTGCAGAGAAGAGTCGAGACATGTGGGTTTACTGTAGTCCGTTTTTTCTACACAAGTTGCCCTGTGCTCTTGGATGTCACTTTTCCCTTCAATGTTTTTGCTCCTCTCTCTGGGTTTCTGCCTATGAAGCGTCTAACAAAGTATTAGAAAATAAAGTATTTAATAGAAGTACAATATCATCATCATCATCAGACAATAACACCACTGTTATATTTTGGGGGATATAAATGACTTGTAATGTTTTTTTGGCCACCATTTGCAACATCTTAATAGATAAGGTACAGGCAGGTACTCAAGAGTAAACCATGTATGGATGAGAGTTAAACACTTTGAATGAACTCCAGTGTACACACTGCCTCCACCTGGTATTCAAAATGTAATATTACATTAAAAATGTAATTAAAAAAACAGTGACAAGGCCAGACAGAAAGGTGGTCTGGGTGCTCTCACATACGACCTCACCTTCAATGCTCACCATCCAGTGACCACTACTCAAGGTGTCACCTAAAAAAAAAAAAAAAAGGAATAAATCTGAAAAACTGATTTTTACCTATTTCTTCTTTGGGTGAACAATTTTTAGTATATATATATTTAAGAGTGAAAATATTTTACATAACTAGGTTTGATAGGTGAGTGGGAACCAAACACTAAAAATAAACCTGGAAAAAAGAAATCCTGTCTATACTCAAAACGTAATCCAATACAAGACCCTTTAAAAAAAAAAAAGACTACCTCCATGAGGCATATGTTCAGTTTTTACTGAGCTTATTTCAGATGCTTTTTAGACTAGAAAATGAAAGGGGGTAATGGTCAGGGGTAAAATTTAGGCTAAAATCACTTTCCAATATGGTGGAACTTAAAATTACAACTAGTCTTAACATAAATCATTACTACATGACCACAGACCCAGGCATTAAATAGGCTGAGTTATTCATATTTAAACATATGAATGATTATTATCATCATTTTAATGTCAGAAGTTTTTGGGTTTACTGCTGTATTAAATACTTACCAAGTATCAATATCTGCTGCTGTGGCACATCTCTGTCAAATCACAGAAATAAACACAGGACATCACATTGTTAAAGGGTTATTTCAAAAATAACATTCTATTTCTAAGAAATTCTCTATAAGGCTTTTCCAAGACCAGGACTGATAACCACTGGAATAAAGTAAGATAGACGGAAAAGTTTTATTCATTTACTTTAAAGCAAGAATGTAGCAGAACCATTATTTAAATTAATTTTGTGTGTGAGATACTTAAGTCTGCAATGATCAAAAGTCCATCCTGATTTTCTCGAAAATGTGCCAAGAGGAGCTGAATTACATAGGGTTCAATTTTGTGTTCTTCAGTGGAGAGGATTCTTTTGACACAATCATTTGTGGGTTTGCTCTTGAAGAAATCTACTCTGCCACACTCCTGCATGGCTTGTTTCAGCTTTTGGTGTATGTTGATCCCTGTAAGTTCCTCAAAATGTGCACAAAGGAACTTTTGCACAAACAGGTGAGGCCACTTTCTTTTGAGGACAGTGACAGGAAGTGCTTCAGCATCATTGATGTGTTTTCTTTGAAAATAATAAGTGTCTTTCATTAATGTGGAAACATCACTTCTCTCAGCTCCACTTTTACTATAACGCTGGGACATATTCTCCAGTATTTGTCTTTTCTCCTCATGTACAGCATCACTCTCTCCGGTTGGAAGCTCAGGCTGCCACTGTTTACATGCATATGTGGCTGTTGGTCCTGTGCGTTGTCTGCTCTGAGGTGTGCCTGTCTTTGCACTAGCCAGGCGCCTGCGTGATAGAGTGTTTTCTATATTTACATGCTCAACTCGAGTTTTTATTTGTTTCAACAGGGAATAGTACCCAATGTCCTTCATTGTTGGAAGAGTGTTGTAATCAGAGAAGCTATTTGGCTACTGTTTGACAATTTTGACCGCAATGGTAAGGCACTGTGCTCTGCTTGGATTGTTTTCATATTTCCTCATTTCATCTACAAGAATGCGAATCATTTTTAGATTAGATTAGATTAAACTTTATTGTCATTACACATGTACAAGTACAAAGCAACTAAATGCAGTTTAGGTCTAACCAAGAGTGCAATAAATAAATAAGTTAGTATTGTAAGTGGATATGTACATAAGTAGAAATTTAAGGAAAATGGATATATACTGTGGTGAGCTATAAACAGAAGTAGGAATATAACAATAATAAATAAATAAGGCTATGGTGGGCAGTAATGAAATGGATATAGTGCAAGTAAATTATGAACAGAGGCTTTAAAGTGATAGTAGTGCAGTGTAAGTGTTTGTTTGGTGCAATAGAGACTTTAAATGAACTGTTTGTGGTATGTGTATGTGTAAATAGTCCAGTAGTGCAAATGACATTGGGAAGCGGGGGGGGTTTATAAAGGGGGGGGCCAGTACATGAGGGGCAGAGAGATCAGCGGGGTGCAGAATTCAGTAAAGAGACAGCTCTAGGGAAAAAGCTGTTCTTCACTCTGCTAGTCCTGGTTTTGAGACACCTGAAGCGCCTGCCGGAGGGCAAGAGAGTGATCAGTCTATAGGCGGGATGAGAGGAGTCCTTATAAATGTTGTGAGCTAGACGCAGGCAGCGTTTCCTCTGGACGTCCTCCATGGCTGGAAAAGTAGTCCCTGTTATGCGCTGGGCGGTTTTCACCACCCGCTGCAGTGCCTTGCGCTCTGCAACAGTGCAGCTCCCATACCAGACTGTGACACAGTTGGTCAGGATACTTTCTATTGCACAGCGATAGAAGTTCATCAGAATATCCGAGGACAGCCGATTCTTCTTTAGTGTCCTCAAGAAGAAGAGGCGCTGGTGGGCCTTCTTAACTAGACTGGAGGTGTTTATAGTCCAGGACAGGTCCTCAGATATGTGGATCCCTAGGAACTTGTAACTGGAGACACGCTCAACAGCCGTTCCATTAATGTGGATGGTGTCGTGTATTTCTTGACTCCACAATTCTTGAAGTCCACAATGAGCTCCTTTGTCTTGGAGGTGTTAAGGAGCAGGTTATTGTCATTGCACCATGTGGCCAGGTGCTGAATCTCCTCCCTGTAGGCAGTCTCATCATTGTTGCTGATGAGACCAATCACTGTAGTGTCATCTGCGAACTTGATGATGGTGTTAGATCCATTCACAGGCCTGCAGTTATAGGTGAATAGGGAGTAGAGGAAGGGGCTCAGTACACAGCCCTGTGGTACACCAGTGTTGATTGTGGTGGTGTTGGAGCAGATGGAGCCGGATCGGACTTGCTGCGGTCTATTGATCAGGAAGTCGATAATCCAGTTGCAGAGGGAGGTGTTGATGCCCAGGTCAACAAGTTTAGCTATTAGCTTGAATGGGATGACCGTGTTGAAAGCTGAGCTGAAATCAACAAAACAAACAGCACACGTGCATGTGTTCTTATTGTCCAGATGTGTTAGCACAGAGTGCAGTGCCATGGAAACGGCATCCTCTGTGCTCCTATTGTTGCGGTAGGCAAACTGGTGAGAGTCCAGTGTGGATGGCAGAGTCCTTCAGGTGTGCCAGGACCAGCTGCTCAAAGCACTTCATGACAATAGGTGTCAGAGCTACAGGGCGGTAGTCATTCAGACACTTGGGGGTGGAGTGTTTTGGCACAGGCACGATGGAGGTGCTTTTGAAGCATGTCGGCACAGCTGTTTGAGCAAGAGACAGGTTGAAAATGTCTGTAAAAACCCCAGTGAGCTGCTCAGCACATGCCTTGACTACGCGACCTGGGATGTTGTCTGGTCCAGCGGCTTTGTGCGCACCAATCCGGCTCAGCTTGATAGCAGTTACTGTGTTGTCTCTCTCAAAGCGCGCATAAAAGTCATTGAGCTTGTTTAAGAAGAGGACATCAGTGGCTGCAGGGGTAAGTGGGTGGTTTTGTAGTTACTGATGGCCTGGATGTCCTGCCACATGCGTCGAGGGTTGGAGTTGAAAAAAGTGCTCCTCTATCTTTAGCTTGTAGCAGTGCTTGGCCTTTTTTCATGCCCCTCTTCAGATTAGCTCTGGATGTGCTGTAGGCCTGTGCATCCCCTGATCTGAAGGCAGTGTTGCGTGCCTTCAACAGGAGGCACACCTCCTTGTTCATCCATGGCTTCTGATTAGGGTATGTGGTAATCTGCTTCTGAGAAGTGACATTGTCTATGGTGGAGTGGATGTAATCCAATACAGAGGAGGTGTAGCGGTCGATGTTGATGTGAGAGCCACTGGTGGCCTGAGAAGCAAATGTACTCCAGTCTGTGTGTAGAAACCTTTTACTGGAGTGTGAAATCTACCCCCGCAGGCCACACTTTAATGTTCCTTAGTGAAGGCTTCACACGATTGATGAGGGGTGCATATTTGGGGGTGAGGAACAAAGAGAGGTGATCTGACTATCCTAGGTGGGGGAGGAGGGTTGCAACATAAGCTCCAGCCATGTTTGTGTAAACATGGTCAAGGGTTTTGTTTCCTCTGGTGTGGCAGGAAACATGCTGTTGAAATTTGGGAGGCACTTCTTTTAGGTTTGAGTGATTAAAATCACCCCTAACAATAAACGCAGCATCTGGGTGAACGGTCTGTTGTTTACTGATGGCTGCGTGAAGTTTTTTCATAGCAAGCTTGGCATCAGCATCCAGGGGAACATAGGCTGCTGTTATAATGTGAGTGAACTCACGCGGAAGATAAAAAGGTCTGCATTTAACCATGAGAAACTCAAGGTTTGCTGAACAACGACTCATGACAGTAACAGAGTTCGTGCACCAAGCTTTGTTAATGTAAATGCACAATCCACCACCTCTGGTCTTGTGTTCTGTCCGCCCGGAGTGTGTGGCGTCCTGCCAGCTCGATGGTATTATCCAGTATGCAGCTGTGTAGCCATATTTCTGTGAAGATAAAAACATTGCAGTTCGAAAGTCTCTTACTGTATGTGATGTTGAGTCGAATCTCCTCCATTTTGTTCACTAGTGATCGTACATTAGCGAGGAAAATGCTGGGTAACGAGAGCCGGTGTGATGTTAGCTTTAGCTTGGCTCTTATTCCTCCGCGCTGCCCCCGCCTTTGTTTACGATCTCGACGGCGCCCGGTCGGGTAGATTGAATTGCCTCAGGTGTTCTGGCGATCTCAGGAAGGAGTTGAAGGTTGTCGAGAGAAAAGTCTGGAATTCGCAGACCAATATCCAAAAGCTCAAATCTGGTGTACGATGTTATGATACAGCTGTTCTGCACCTTTAAGAACTTCATACTTCATAAGTCATTAATAACCTGTCTTAAAGCCATCTAGCAATTTACGAATCTGGATGGACTGGAGTATGTCTGACAGGTCCACTCCAGGAGCTCCTTCCACATACTTGAGATCATCTTTATTTTCTACACCCCAGGTTTGAAGTCTCTGCCACAACTGGTCCATCGTTACCCCAGGAAGGTTTGGCAGTGCTTTGGAAATTACCTTTTGTATTTCTTCCCTGTTGACTGATGTCATCCTTCTAGTGAGGGAAAAGAGTCGTGAAGAGCAAGTACTGATAAGCCACACAACTTATACTCAGGCAAAGGATAGTAGTCCAGTAGGTTTTCATGGCTAACACAACACAACCAATGCAGGCAATGCAGGCCCTGATCAATGAGAGTTACAGATTGGTATCTTTCTGTGATGAAGTGGACAGAATCTCTTTGAATAACAATGGCTTTGATTTTGCCAAATATGATCCCTTCATCATTTTGGTCAAGCACGAGAAACATATTCTTTATGTATTAAGTTCCTTTCACTTTTGTCTCAAGCAAGATCAGACTGTTAGACTGGCAGTTGAGGTGGGCAACTGCTTCTCTGATATCTTCGATGTAATCTGCTGGACAAAATCTGTTCCCCTTTCAACAATAACGTGGTGGGAACAAACTGCCAGCACTTAAGTAAGCTTGAAGCAGCTGATGTCTTTCTGAAAGAGTAGTAGTAGCTTCTTTGAACACTGTTTAAAATATGTGTGTTTGCTCTCAAACCTGAGTGTCCACAAACGAATGAGAGGCCGAAATTGGACTGTTAGCTCTGGGTAGTGAGTGATGTAATGGTGCTTTGGCCTCAAAGGATGATCAAGAAATAGTTTTTTTCAAAGATATATGTAGTCCTCTATCATTACCTTTAAGTAGGAGATCTGTCCAGAAGAAATGGAAGGTGCACAAATGAACTCCACCATCTGTCGAAGCTGCAAGAGAAGTTGCCACACATCATTATCAGCTGGGTTTCTGATCTTGTCTCCAATCAACACTGGCAGCAACCTCAGGAAACACCAGTTCTGTACAGCATGACCTCCAGTTTGTTACTCCCTGGATTTACTGAACATGGCTTGTCATATGCATCATTGCCAAAGTACTTGAACTGATTTATTCTTCTGTTCAGTTCAACATATGTGAACTGTTTCTCAATTGTGACCAAATGCTTGATGTATAAAGTTAAATCATAGGAAGCGATACCTTCAAAGATATCATGTCCAATGCATGGAGGCAAGCCAGGTTGGCAAACATGGTAGTGAGACAGCTCATTGAACAGTGAGTCAAATTTGACCCCCTTTCTCTGATGTACTTCATCTTCCAGAAGATTACCATTGTATGTCTGTTCAGTCCTGTCTGGTCGACTTGAAAGTGGGTCAGCTGCAAATGCGTGTCTTTCAATTTCACAAAACCTGGAAAAGAAAAGATTCCTGCTGAAATTTTCAACAAAACCTCCAATGGCATGAGAACCTTGATTATCTCCTGCAATGGCGCACACAGTCCCTGTTAGAATCTGTCCATCAGACATTTGAATGCCATTTACCTCAATGTCTTTGAGATCTTTTACCAGTTGTCCAAAGACCAGGTCTTAACCAAAATACCTGAAGTCCTCTTCCTTGCAAAGGAGAACAGGTTGCATATGGTCAGTTGATGATCGATTGTGAGGTAAAATGTCTCCTAAAGTGAGGTAGACTGCCAGCACTTTATGTTTTTTCTTTCCTGAACCTATCGGGTTCACTACTTCAAATGAGTCCTGATAAAGAATCAGTCAAAAGGACAAGGGATCTGACTTGAACAAAGCATTTTCTGAAATTACTTTACCATCCCAAATGTCTTTAAGTATGTCATTGGCATTATCATTATCTTGCCTGTGGGTACAGTTGTACTGTTCCTTTAGGGACACTGGAAAAGACCAGCAACAGTTTGCTTGATTGGAACGTATTGGGCAAAACACTCCTTTCCTGCTTCATTGTTCCCTAAACAGATGGGAACTGGCTCAATATAGTTGAAGCTTTTTTTAAACACACTTTTCCTTCTCTGATCTGTTTTGAATATTTGGGTCTTGCAAGTCCTAAAAAGATCATCCATTTTAACCTCAGCTATCAAAGTTTTTATGTCTTCCTCAAAAACTCAAGGTAAGACTAATTTTTCATTTAGTTTACTAAGCAAATTTGACTGGCAGATGTCATGTATTTCCTGGAATCCTTCAATGATAACAGACTGAATAACAGATGAATGGAGCAACGACTTTGCCTGTAACTTAAGATAAAACAGGGCCAGATTTTCACCAACATAGCTTGATCTACATTTTCACATCCAACGTCAGTGACTAATTTTAGAATAATAATTCTAGACTAATTTCACTTGATGCAGGAGCCTCACTCACGTCTTCAGAATGGGCCTCTGAAGTCCTACCCTGACTCTGACTTGTTTCCTGAATTATAGTTTCCATTAGACCTTCTTCTTTTCCTTTCGGCTTTTCCCTTTCAGGAGTCGCCACAGCGAATCATGTGCCTCCATCTAACTCTATCCTCTGCATCCTCTTCTGTCACACCAACTAACTTCATGTCCTCCCTCACTACATCCATAAATCTCCTCTTTGGTCTTCCTCTAGACCTCCTGCCTGGCAGCTCCAACCTCAGCATCCTTCTACCGATATATTCACAGTTTCTCCTCTGAACATGTCCAAACCACCTCAATCTGGCCTCTCTGACTTTATCTCCAAAACATCTAACATGAGCTGTCCCTCTGATGTCCTCATTCCTGATCCTGTCCATCCTCGTCACTCCCAAAGAGAACCTCAACATCTTAAGCTCTGCTACCTCCAGCTCTGCCTCCTGTCTTTTCTTCAGTGCCACTGTCTCTACCTCTGCTCCCTGTAACCTCACCGTTCTACCTGGGTCCCTCTCATTGACACACATGTATACCGTGTTGCTGCGGCTAAGCTTCATTCCTCTGTTTTCCAGAGCAGACCTCCACCTCTCTAGATTTTCCTCCACCTGCTCCCTGCTCTCACTACAAATCACAATGTCATCTGCAAACATTATAGTCCATGGAGATTCCTGTCTAACCTCATCTGTCAGCCTGTCCATCACCAGATCAAACAAGAAGGGGCTCAGAGCCGATCCTTGATGCAGGCCCACCTCCACCTTGAACTCCTCTGTCACACCTACAGGACACCTCACCACTGTCTTGCAGCTCTCATATTCTCATACTCATAATCTCCGAAGACACAATGCAACTCCCTCTGACCTTCTCTGTACTTCTCCATCAGCATCCTCAAAGCAAATACTGCATCTGTTGTACTCTTTCTAGGCATGAAACCATATTGCTGCTCACAAATGCTCACCTCTGCCCTTAGCCGAGCTTCCACTACTCTTTCCCACAACTTCATTGTGTGGCTCATCAGCTTTATTCCTCTGTAGTTGCCACAGCTCTGCACATCTCCCTTGTTCTTAAAAATGGGCACCAGTACACTTCTCCTCCAGTCCTCAGCATCCTCTCACTCTCCAAGATCTTGTTAAACAAACTAGTAAAAAACTCCACTGCCACCTCTCCTAGACACTTCCATACCTCTACAGGTATGTCATCAGGACCAACTGCCTTTCCGCTCTTCATCCTCTTCAATGTCCTCCTCACTTCGCTCTTACTAATCTTTGCTACTTCCTGCTCCACACCAGTCACCTCTTCTACTCTTCGTTCCCTTTAATTTTCCTCATTTATCAACTCTTCAAAGTTCTCCTTCCATCTTCCCATCACACTCCTGGCACCTGCCAATACATTTCCATCCTTATGTTTAATCACACTAACCTGCTGCACATCCTTCCCATCTCTGTCTCTTTGTCTGGCCAACCTGTACAAATCCACTTCTCCCTCTTTAGTGTCCAACCTAGTACACAAGTCCTCATATGCTCGTTGTTTGGCCTTTGCCACCTCTACCTTCACCTTACGCTGTATCTCCCTGTACTCCTGTCTACTCTCTTCAGTCCTCTCAGTGTCCCACTTCTTCTTAGCTAACCTCTTTCTCTGTATACACTCCTGAACTTCCTCGTTCCACCACCAAGTCTCCTTGTCCGCTTTCCTCTTTCCAGATGACACACCGAGTACCCTCCTACCTGTCTCCCTGATCAAATTAGCTGTAGTGGTCCAGTCATCTGTAAGCACCTCCAAACCACCCAGAGTCTGTCTCAGCTCCTCCCTGAAAACTACTCGACATTCTTCCTTTTTCAACTTCCACCACTTCTGCTCTGCCTTTGTCGTCTTCATCTTCCTCACCACCAGCATCATTTTACACACCACCATCCTGTGTTGTCTGGCTACACTCTCCCCTACCAATACTTTACAGTCACTGATCTCTTTCAGATTACAACGTCTACACAAGATGTCGTCCACCTGAGTGCTTCTACCTCCGCTATTGTCAACACCCTATGATCCTGCCTCTTCTGGAAGAAAGTTTTCACTACAGCCATTTCCATCTTCTTTGCAGTCTACCACCATCTGTCCTTCTGCGTTCCTGTCCTGAAGACCAAACCTACCCATCACATTCTCATCACCTCTGTTCCCTTCACCTACATGCCCATTGAAATCTGCACCAATCACCACTCTCTCACCTCTGGGGATGCTCTGCATCACTTCATCTAACTCACTCCAGAATTTCTCCTTCTCTTCTAACTCACATCCTACCTGTGGGGCATAACCACTAACAACATTGAACATCACCCCTTCAATTTCCATCTTCAGACTCATCAACCTGTCTGATACTCTTTTCAAAACTAGAACATTCCTCACCGACTCCTCTTTCAATATAACTCCTACTCCATTTCTTTTCCTATCTGACCCATGGTAAAACAACTTAAACCCTGCTCCTAAGCTTCTAGCCTTGTTACCTTTCCACCTGGTCTCCTGGACACACAGTATGTCCACCTTCCTTCTCTGCATCATGTCGATCAACTCCCTAGCCTTCCCTGTCATAGTACCAACATTCAAAGTCCCTACTGTCAGTCCCACATTCTTAGCTTTCCTCTTCTCTCTCTGCCTACGAACACACCTTCCTCCTCTCCTTCTTCGACTTCGACCAACAGTAGTCCAATTTCCACTGGTACCCTGTAGGTCAACAGCACCGGTGGCGGTCGTTGTTAACCCGGGCCCCAACCGATCCGGTATGGAAGTCATTGTCACGATTCGCATGTTTGATTTGGCATGTGTTTTACGTCGGATGCCCTTCCTGCCACAACCCTCTGCAATTATCCAGACTTGGGACTGGCACAAGAAGACACTGGCTTGTGCCCCCTTGCAGTTGCATTATGGTTTCCATTAGACCATGCTCATTTTTTTCTCTATGACGTCTTGACAAATGAGATGTGATAGTTGACAATACAGTAAATGATTTCTTGCACTGTTTAAATGGGCATGTTACTGCTGTACCTTCTTTCAAATAATTTTTTAGATGGGAAAAGAACCCCGTCAACTCCTCAAAATGCACAGAGAGAAATTCAACGTGACAGGTCAAATCAGCACTGCATAGTTGTGGCAAAACTACAGTTTTTCTCTTATTATGATTCCGGTAAGAATGTGACTTAAATGCGCTGAAGTTTTTGAATACTAAACTGCAACCAGTAACTTCACACTTAAAAGTAACATTTGGCACATTCTTGTGAAGTTTCATGTGTCTTGTATAAGCCAAAACAGTAAAAATAGTCAGAAGCTAACTTGTTCTAAGAACCTGACCATGCTCAAAGACCGCTGTGGGCACAAGAGAGGCAACACATGAAAAAGTGGTGGGAAACTGCATACAAGAGAATTACTTTTCATTTAATTCTGCTTCTTCTGAAAAATTCATTGCTCTACACAGGCATTTTACAATTCAATTCAACACAAATCCATTCATCTTCTCAATTTCCTCAAACAACAACAAGCTAAATTTAATTTATTACTTTTTCACTGCACCAACGGACTGACAACTGTGGACTCGGACAGCAGAACACGATGTTCTTGAGACAAAAAAAATCTAAGTTGCCCAACAAGCAAATCAGAAATGGATCTAAACATGGAGTAAAATCGTTTGCCCATTGGTTCACGTTGCGCATGATCATTTCATTTGTACAACGGTCACAATACAGTGAAAGTGATTTTACTGTTCACAGCACCTGCAACACTTAGCTTGCGTCGTCATAAACCCCGGGCACAACATGCATATTTTATCATAACCAACATAAAGTTAATGCTGCAAGTCAGATCTCACATGCAAGAAATATGTAAAGTTAATGAATATTTTTTGAACAACTTTAACCTTTAGTAGATATAAAGGCACATTTTGGCTGTTTCAATAAACGCATGTGTTTGCATAAAGGTAACATTAACCGACAGTAAGACGGGTTAAAACGTGAAAATTAACCATAAATGAAAAAGTCCAGAGCTTAACAAGTAACATCTGAATCACTAAATTAATTATCTTAATGTTAGTGAATTTAGAGAACCTGGCTGAAAAAATTACACTTAACCTATAACATTACACACTGTAGTTTGCTTTGTATAAATAAACTGGCGGCTACATACCGAACTGGCAGCGGGAATGTCCGTTCCATTTGAATGGTTCGGCATAATTTTTCAACTAACTAACGATGAATTATGTGGCGTATAACGTCTTAACATCAACGTTGGCTTGAAACGCTAATTACCTGGTTAACGTTATTTTAGCATTAGCAGCCTAGCTAATTATGCTAGCGCATCAAAATGACGTTATTGATACAAAATGTGCTTATCAAACTAGAACAGGGATATACCGTGACAACATTTGGATAAAAAATACTAAATAATCATGTACCTTAAATGGGTATGAATCTCTCCTCTTGCCGCCAACAATAATCCTTGAATGGTTTACATCCCAGAATGCATCACTGCACTTAAAAGTACAGCAGTACGCTGTAGAATACGCCGCTCAGTACGTTCCAGAAGTGCAATTCCATTACATCGCCCACAATACATTGCTGGTTACAGCAATATACTGCAATATTAAAATACAGTACACGTACTGTATAATCTCAATGTAAAAATTACAGCAATTCGTTACAGTGTTGGATTAGTGTGTCTGGCTGATATGTTATTAATTGTTTTTGTACAACAGTAGACGTCTGACACAGACAAATAAGCTTATATAGACTGAAAATTAGAGACAGAGTTGTTTTGGTTAAAGGTGAGTAAAGATTTCAGACTAATTTATTTACTTGCAAGCTAAATAACAGCCTTACAACACTTGGTTAATGTTAGTGAGAGTCCCTAAAACAACTATAATGTATTTTAGTGAAACTGGAATTTGTTAATATGGAAAACAAACTAGTTGTTTTCCTGCAAAATCATATACATTGGTGGAAATGAAATACATTTACAAACTAACAATGATGATGATAAACAATATTATCATTATGTTAGGAAACAGGAAATGAAGATGTGTTTCATTCAAATGTGAATGCAGTGGCTCAGATTTGAATTAGTGCAGGTTATTTATTTATTTTGTATATTTATTTCATATAGAGGCCCCCACCCCCAATTCATCAGCACAAAAGTTTGCAAAGCTGTTTGTCTAAAGAGCCTCTAACTAACACGCTTTAACATACAGCTGCTGGAATTAATGCATTTTTCCTAGGTGAAAAAGCTGGAGGAGGATCTGCAGTAAGTCCCCTGACAGAGGAGTTTTAATTAGCATTGCTTGCAGTTTGGGTCACTAACATAGACATCCATCTGAGACTGTTCAATATTTAATTAAATGGCTCAGAACATATTCCCTGCAACACCTTTTATTCAGGATCCCAATTAATTAGTGCAAAACACTTAATCACAAACAGCTATCAAAGCAAATTCTCCAATAATTCCAAAAGCATCAGTTTGCTGTCATCTTAAGCAATGTTAAGGATTTAAGGTGTGTCACAGAGGCTTAGGAGCAACCGATTTTACATCATGCTCAATGGAAAGTGATCTATACCAGCATCAAGCCAGCCCACCAGCAGCAACATGAACCATTTGAAGTGAGCCAATTTCCTGACAGGAATTTATGTTTTGTTCATTATTGAGACTAAATAAGGACGTTAACAACAAAAAAAGGCAGAGGAGAAGCCAAAAAAAATGGCTAGATAATTAGAAAAAAGTAATTTAAATGCTAACAAGCAAGACAGGGAAAATATAACAGGACTTAAAAGCCTAAACTTCCAAAAAATCCACATACTCAAGATACATAAAAAATTGGCACCCACACACACGTACACACACACAAACACAGACAAAAAAGAATTTAGATTAGTTGATTTAGATTTTGGTTAAATTACTTTGACTCTTTGACACTCTTAATTTCCTTGGAGTTAAAAATGTGCCTGAAATGTCAGATTAAATGTCACTAATACACTGATACTTGCTGTCAAAGCTGAGAAAATACAGTATGTGTACCAAATTCAATATTAACATTACTTTTACTGTTGGTGTTTATTACTTTATAATGTGTCTCTCTGGGGTGGCTGTAGCTCAGTTGGTAAGGCAGTTGTCCAAGGACCATAGGGTCAGTGGTTCGATTCCCGGTTGAAGTGTCTCTAGGCAAGACACTGAACCCCTAGAAGCCCAAGCCCATGCCCATCCCCAGCTGTGCAGTGTCGGTCCAAAACGCAGACAATGATCCACTGTGGTGATCCTGAACTCACAGGATAAGCTTAAAGGACAAAAAAAAAATGTCTCTGTCTTTCTAATGTTGTTGGTCATTATGAGATTATAATACTATTTCATTCTTGTTCCATTACCCTAAGATGTTCCTAAACAATTAAAGTGCAATAGTACATTTGTTTTGTAGGTACACTAGTGCATGTTTGGTTTATATTCTTCTGCAGCATGTTTTTAGAATAAATGAAACCTTACATTTACCTTACAGACATGTAGACCTGAGGATACTGTTGTGGCAGAATGGCACACTTTCAGAATGCAGCCTTTTCTCACCAAAGACCTAAGATCATATCTGATGTTGGCACCTAGAAATATTTCTATAAGACATAACAAAATTATTCTTTTATTATTTGGTTTACCATGTGTTAATACAATGGAAAGTAGTCTCCTTAATGTTACTCCTGCACAAGTTAATTATCTTGTTGACAATTTTGCAGCCTCACTACATTCAATACTCGATAGTGTTGCCCCTCTGAAAAAGAAGGCAGTAAACCAGAAGAGGTGATCTCCATGGTATAGTTCACAAACACGCAACTTAAAACGGGTAACACGAAAGTTAGAAATGAAGTGGCGTTCCAGAAAGTTAGAAGAATCTCATTTAGCCTGGAAAAACAGTTTAAAAATGTAAAAAAAAGCCAAAACAAAATATTATTCATCATTAATATAACAAGAACAATCCCCGGTTTCTGTTCAGCACTGTAGCCAGGCTGACTAAGAGCCATAGTTCTGTTGAGACTAGTTTTCCCTTAACTCTGAGCAGCAAGGACTTCATGACTTTCTTTATGAATAAAATTGTAGCTATTAGAGAACGAATTCACCAGATCCTCCCCCCAAAAATTACAGATAGATCTACATGTACAGCAGTGCTAGAGTCATCAATAAGGCCCCAATCCCTGTTAGACTGCTTTTTACCCATAGATCTCTCTGAGATAACTTCAAATATTACCTCATCTAAACCAACAACCTGTCTGCTAGACCCTTTTCCAACTTGACTGCTTAAGGAAGCTTTACCCTTAATAGATACATTCATATTAGTTATCATCAATCTATCTTTAGAAACAATCTATGTACCACAGGCCTATAAGGTAGCTGTAATTAAACCATTACTTAAAAAACCCTGTCTTGACCCAGGTGTTTTAGCCATTTACAGACCAATAACTAATCTCCCCTTTATTTCTATAATCCTTGAAAAAAGTAAACACCAAACATTTATGTGATCACCTTCATAAGAATCATTTATATGAAGACTTTCAGTCAGGATTTAGAGTTCATCATAGTACAGAAACAGCACTGGTAAAAGTCACCAACGATCTTCTCATGGCCTCAGACACTGGACTCATCTCTATACTTGTTCTGTTAGATCTTAGTGCTGCATTTGATACCATTGATCATAACATTTTATTACAGAGACTGGAACATGAAATTGGAATTACAGGAACTGCACTAGGTTGGTTTAAATCTTATCTATCTGATAGATTTCAATTTGTTCATGTTAATGATGAATCCTCCATGCACACAAAGGTTAGCTATGGAGTTCCACAAGGCTCTGTGTTAGGACCAATACTTTTTACTTTTTATATATATATATATATATATATATATATATATATATATATATATATATCCTCCTTTGGGCAACATTATTAGAAAACACTCCATAAATTTCCATTGCTATGATGATGATACCCAGCTATATTTATGTATGGAACCAGATGAAAATAATCAGTTAATCAAGCTTCAAGCCTACAAGACATAAAGGCCTGGTTGTCCCATAATTTTTACTTCTAAACTGAAGTCATAGTATTTGGGCCCAGAAATATGATGTCCAACCATATTGTTCCTCTAGATGGCATAAGTCTGGCCTCCAATAATTTTTGACCAGGATTTGTCCTTTACCTCACATATAAAACAAATCTCTAGAACAGCCTTCTTCGACCTAGGGAACATTGCCAAAATTAGGAGCATCCTGCCTCAAAGTGATGCCGAAAGCCTAGTCCAGTAGAACACTTCGATCTCAGAATGCAGACCTACTTGTTGTTCCCAGAATTTCCAAAGTTAGAATGGGAGGCACACCCTTTATCTATCAAGCTCCTCTCCTGCGGAACCAGCTCCCAGTTCTGATTCAGGAGGCAGACACCCTCTCTACTTTTAAGTCTACGCTCAAAACCTTCCTCTTTGATAAAGCTTATACTTAGTGTCCCTCTCTCCTTTCCTCTCACCCCACAATTGTCACTACTTTATGACATTAACTGTGTGTGTTAACTCTCTCCCTAACGTACCAACAACCATGTTTTGTTGTTGCTTTTGTTG
Organism: Channa argus; assembly: GCF_033026475.1. Classification (NCBI taxonomy): domain Eukaryota; kingdom Metazoa; phylum Chordata; class Actinopteri; order Anabantiformes; family Channidae; genus Channa; species Channa argus. The sequence goes on along the minus strand of NC_090213.1, from coordinate 20,703,437 downwards.
CTCAAAATCTTTCTTTTCTTTCTTAACTTTCCACTCACCACAGTCAAGGCAGATGGCTGCTGGAGGTTTCTTCCGTTAAAGGGAGTTTTTCCTCTTCACTGTTGGCTATGGCTTGCTCAAGGGCGAATTGTTCTCTCTATACATCTTTGTAGTCTTGACTTTATTCTGTAAAATGCCTTGAGATGGCTTTGTTGTAAATTGGTGCTATATAAGTAGAGTTGAATTAAATTGAATTGAATAACCAACTACCTCCACTACCCACAGTTAAGCTCGGTGGTTGGAAGGGTGATGGTGTGAGCTTAGTTTGGAGCCGCAGGAAATCGGCACTCTGCAGTCATTGAGTTGACCACTCCTCTCTTTAGCAGTGTTTTCTAGAGGCAAATGTGACGACATCAATCTGAACGGTACAGCCTGAAATTGGGTCATACAACAGGACATTGGCTGAATAATAAAATAATCAAGGTTTTAGAATGGCCTAGACACAGTCCAAAGTTGTACAAACAAAGACAAATGGACCAAAATTCCTACATGTGATGTGAGAGACCAAAAAGGGCAATTAGGGCTGTGTGTGAGCAGACTGAGGACTGATGATGTATGTATATAGGTAAAAGCATGTACTGAAGGCTGAGAACAAATGACCAATATCGAGTAAAGTCAAAGGTGCGGAATTTGTATTTATGTCCACGAATCTTTGTCCATTTTCACTTCTAGGTCTACAGATCATTTCTACTATAAGATTTAATAAAACCAAAAGCCCCTGTGGATTCCATCAATTTAGTGCCTGCTTTGTATATCTATTAGCATAAAATTAATCCAGCCTGTCCTCATTTGGTTGTGGCTTCACTGTGATGTTGGCTTTCTACAACACTGTTCTTGTTCCCCCCTTTTCTCCTTCTAGGCAGTTCACTCACTCACCTGTGAATGAAATAGTTTCAAATAAAAAGCTGCCAGCAGCTATTCACTGAGTGCTTCTGCCACCTCCTCCTTCCTTTTCAGTATTTAACAAAACACAAAGGTGACCTCAGAGACTTGTGTATAGTCCTAATTTAAAAAAGAAGAGTTTCAAGAAATGCAAAAGTCTTCCAAAATATATATTATGATTTAATAAATGGGGGATAACCTTAAACTTATCGGCCACAACGTTAATACCATCTGGTGATGTTAATGTTATTGGACAGGGTCAGCATGGACACTAACTGGTCAGCAGCTACATAGCCCCATGCACGTCAAGCTGTAATGCTTGACGTGCATGGGGCTATCAGTGTTCTGACACCTGCTGATCACGGCCAGTGTTATGCTGACCCAGATCTATAATCAGTGTAAATCTACTCTACTCTACTCTGTATTTAGTGGCACTTTATTATTGAGTGTCAGTTCAGTGTACAGTTTACTAATAATAAATACTAATGATGAATTGATCATGATTTGATTAATACATTCTAATAAAATTCTCTGAAACTTCATAGTGTAATTATATAACAATTGTAATTGAGCTGTAGCTTAATTTTAAGATATTAAGGTGTTGTTTGCAAATAATATAAACTATTGATTTATTATCTTATTTTTAAATATGAAATATCAGAAATGTCAACTGTTAGCAGTGGAAACCTCCCAGACTGATCTGCATGGTGCAAGAATGGGCAATAAGGAGTGACAGTGACAAGGAGAGCGGGTCTGTTGCCTTATATTCAATCACTGTGCATTCATTTGGAAATAATGGAGGAAGTCTAATCAGTGTTGCAGGATCTCCTGTGGATTGTGTTTTATTTTAAGCAGAGGCATCTGCTCCAGCTGCATGAAGTATGGCACTCTCTACAGTGTTGCTATGGAACTGTGAGCACTATTTGTACCCTCTTTTCCTCTTGTTCCTGTCAAAAAGCTATGTGATTATGCTGAAAGGTCCAATTTTAGAGAAGATGCCCATGTTTGTTTCTGTCTTTCAAGTCCCAGCTGCTCTGCTAATGCCTTGTAAACTTCCTAAATTACCACCATAAATGATCCTTTAAAGTACACAAGACCTTAGAATATAGTAGAATACTGGCTCAAGTGCATGAATGGTCCCAAATATATAAAGCACACTTTCTTAGATTTCTTTTTTATTATTTTAGTAGCACAGTGGTGGCGTGGTTAGCGCTGCTGCCTCACAACTAGAAGGTTCCCAGTTCAAATCTGCTGGCTGCAGCCCTTCTTTGTGGAGTTTGCATGTTTTCCTGTGCTTGCATGGGTTTCCTCCGGGTACTCTGGTTTCCTCTAAGTGCTCATAGGTCTGCATGTGAGTGTAAATGGTTGTCTGTCTGTATATGTTTCTCTGTGTTGTATCCGACTGGAGACCTGTCCAGGGTGCACCCTGCATCTTAGTGAATGGCAGCTCTGTTGGGTACCAGCCCCCAAACAACTTTAGAAAAAAAAAAAGATTCCAGAAGATTTTTATATTAATCAAACTATACAGTGTATGATACAGTGACCTGTATGAAAGCACCTGATGCTGTGTTTCTTCATTATTTTATTCAGTTTATTTTGTATATGTAAGCCAGGAATTTTTCTTTTTTTGTCTGGCTGCTTTCCTGGTTCTCACTAACTCAACTCATTAAATAAACCTGTCTATAACGCTTATATTACACTATGCGTATACCTTCTCTATGATCTGTACTGTAGCAGTAAAGTGTTCCCGCTCTTCTCTAAAAAGTAGGCTTTTGCTACAAATATGGGTACAAGGAAAAGCTGTTAGGTCCAAGGTTAGGTGAGTTGATTTCCACCCAAAAAAGTGGGCAATCATCTGATACATATGTGTTATTTTTCACAGAGTTAGTGTTTTGATTTTTCAGGGCGGAGGAAATGCCGTTCTTTACTGCAGAATTGCCTTGCTCTAATGCACTGATTGAACCAGCAAGCTGAGACTACATATTATTTCCATTCTCTGTCTCATATCCCCAAACAAGTTCTCTTTTCTACAGTACTGAGGACTGAGATGGCAGATGAAGTGGACGTCTACCAGCTCTCAGGATACACAGAAGGGTCTGAACAGTGTCTCTTCAGAATTAGTTGTTCAGAGCAGAAGAGATGGATTTCAGCAGTTTAGTGTATCTCATCACTGACCACTCAGAAAAGAAGCAGATATTTCTACTTTAAAATTCAGATTTTAATTCCTGACCATGTTTTCTTCAAGCAAAGAAGAATTTGTTCAGATAATTGTTTTATCTATTTTTTATTTTTTTTTACTTCTGTGGCCATCTCTAACATCAACAAACAGTTGCACACATGTTTAGCATGGGTAAAAAAATTGAAGAAGAAGTAGTCAAATAGCAGGTGCAAGATTAATGCATAAGTACAAGTACTTACATTGGACTACTGCATATACTGATTGCTGGTGTATCAAACTGTTGTGCTTCTAGTGTGACTTACTGGACTGTAAAACCCTCCTCAATCCACTGCACAGTTAAGCTGATGAAAGACACTGGCAGACACCTTCCAAACAGTAGAGTCAAAGACTAGACAGTTTACACTTTTATAAATCCTGTGGGAAGGGAAACTTTCAGGTGTTCTTCTGCCAAAACAAATGCAGCAACAACCAGTTTTAATAAATGGAACAACTTTCACTGAAAGCAAAACAAAATGTTTAAAACCCTTCAAGAGCCGATCCTAGCTGTCACTGGGCGAGAGACATTGTACCATGTACAGTCCATCTCCGCGCCAACACAGAGAGAAATAAATAGACATTCACACCTATGGGCAACTTAACTAAGAGTTGCTAAGTAACCTAACATGTTTGTTTTTGGCCTGCTAGAGGAAACCCACACAATCAGGGACACAGCTGAAAGGGGATTAACAACCAAAGAACTTTTAGCTGCAAGGTAGCAGTACTAATCACTTTACCACTGTGCTGCGACTGGATATGCTGCTAGTTCAAATTTCTCTCAATCCATTTTTACATATTCCCCTCTGATCTCAGGCTGTTTTGTAAGGTATTGCCATCAAATTAACTTCATTAATGAGCTCCTGCTCTGATTAGCTGGAAGTGTGGCCTTCAAATTTTCGACCAGCCAATTGGAACATGAAAAAATGTAACCTGCATATTCTCTTAACCCTGCACCTTCTTTCATACACTACGCACGCTGCACAAATGTCAATGCCTCCAACTGCGCAGGAAGGATTTGATGTGTACTGGTGTAGCTAACTTGTAATGCATTGCATTAAATTGTAACCAAAAGCCCTTGTGTTATTTCATGCATTCCAATTAGGGGCACTAAATAATTTCTTCTTTTAATGATATCACTGATATTCCCCCATAGAGAGAGAAAGAAAATACAGAAATAATAGTTTAACTATGCGGTGACTTTATGTAATGACTATCAGTTTTGTTTTTGAGCAACTGTCGGATTTGGAGAAAAGATGGCTGTAAACTTAGTGCTGTTAACATGGCAATATAAGACAATACAGCATTTTCAGGTTAATGCTATTTTGACATTTAATGTAAATTACAGTAAAAAAAGTGACAAATATAAAAAACAAAATTATCCAAGTTATTATTCTGCATTTTTTCCAAAAATAGTTTGATTTTAAGTGAAATCTTTTTTATAGAATAAAGAATACAGTACAAATGTTCATGTGTGCTCACTGAAGGTCCTGCATGTCAAAGACAGTTGGATGCAGAAAGACACACAGGAATGAATGAACAAATTTGTTTTACAGTTTAACATCACAACAAAGTACAGGTGCAGAGAGCAGCAGAGTTTGTTCGCTCTTGTAAAATCTCCAAAAGATATTAATCTATTTTTATTTTGTTGTCCATTGTTTAGTGACTGACTTGAAAAATGCATCAGTTTGAACCACACATGGATGTTGTTTTGTTAGTGTAAGAGCATTTTGCAAACAAAATTGATCATTCTGGGTGACAAGCTTTTGTTTTGACCTGTGTGTATTATTAATGTGAATTCAGAATGCAAAGAAGTGTATTAGCACTTGAGAAAAACTGTTACTGTATATTAACAGCACTGAATTAGTTGTTTTCAATAGCATCTTGACAGGTTTGTCCAAAGGGTACCATTAGTTGTGGTATCAAAGCTAAGGGGCAAGACAAACCAGCAGAACAAGTTGGCCTAACTCAGTAATGGTGGTCACTGGAGACTGGAGTAGAGGCTGCTTTGCTAGATAAGTTAACTCATATTAAATGTCAAAGTATACTTATGAAACAATGTGATACTAGTGGAAGTTCTGTTATTGTCTTCACCACAATTACAGCTTTTCTCTGTTGTTTCTGTTTTATTGCTCCTAGAAAGATGCTAGATCTTTATTCTGTAAAGTTCCTTGAGATTACTTTGTTGTGAATTGGTGCTATATAAATAAAGTTGAATTGAATTGAACTGAATTGAATAATTCATTATTCATTCCTTAGAGCTGTTTCTTTACACTGAATCATGTGTTACTTGGAAAGTAATAAGAGTCAGGGCCTTTTTAAGTAGGTCTGCAGCTGGTAGTTTCATTGCAAAGTTTGCACACATTCAGTGCTATACATGGTTTCATTTTTGGCAGCCCTCGGTGGCCACCTACTGAGCAGTTGCCTGCTGGCTTGTCCATAATTCTGTAATACCAGTTCTTAAAATATCATCGACAATGACATTTTAGAACTGAGATATGTCGCTTTAATCAAACACCATCACATGCTCCTTAAAAAGCCTGACACAAAAGCAGAGTTTGACCCATCTCCATCAGTTAGTTTACTTTACTGTAGTAATCACTACCAGTACACTGGGTGCATCACAGGAAGATCTTCCCTCCTTACCTCTTTTCATTTACATATCAAATGGCAATTAATTTCTAATATGTGTTAGAAATTGCCTAGTTACTCTATATGCATGTTATTTCGAGTTAACATTTGGTTTAAGTGGCGAATGAATGGGTTGGCAATGATGCCACTGCACTGCCACAGCCTGGCACAGCCCAGACACTTTTCCTTAATTACAAGCCTGCATACTGTGCATGCCATCATCTGAGAGAATGAAGACTCATCTATACCTCTGCCATACACAAAAAAGTGGAATCTGATGAGTATTCCATCTTTATGCACTGTATTGCCTGGACGTCATATTAACATGTACGATACACAGGTCGAGATGGCTCTGCAAATGTGATTTGGGACTCTGGACAGATCCAGGCCATTTAAACATACATAGTGCTTGGATGAAGTAAAACGTTTATTAAATGATTCTAACATGAATTTTCTAGATCTGAGTGAGACTTTGTTAAACACCAATAACCCCTTCAAACAGGATTGATGTACCTGGTTATACATGTTACAGAAAAGATAGATGATGTGTCTTTAGTATTATGATTTTATATGATATACAGTCTCATAACGCTTCCTTTAACCGTTACTGGTAAACTGTCACATGACAACAAGTCATTCTGATAATAACAAAAGTAACAAATTATTATTATTATTATTATTATTATTATTATTATTATTATTATTATTATTATTATTATGATTATTAATAATAATCATAATAATAACTGAGTATAACTGAGATGATGCCATTTGTTCTTGTCCTCCCAAAGTCCACAACTATCTCCTCCTTGGTCACATTTAGGCCTCAGATAAACTGGGTTTTACAGTTACTTATATGCAACATGGCACCCTCTGATTTGGAACATTGGTTAGAAATGATGCAAGATGAAATTTATGATATTGCTGGTGAAGCAGTATCAACGAATTTAAGCAGCAGCTTTAAATCACACGGTAGCAGTGAAATGTTTTTGGGAGTTTAACTACCTGCATAGATTTTACATTTTATTAAGTTTTATTTACTTTGAGAATAACCTCTAAATGGCTTCTGTTCTTCTGTTTAAAGTTGAAATTCATTCGGTAGCATAATAAAGTGAATATACCATTTATAATTCAGAATGTTAAAGTCTAAATTAATTTAACTACATAATTCAAAGCAAATTCAGTACTGCATGTAAATATGAACTGTAGTTTTAAAATTAAATATAGTCAATTATAATTAACCAAGTCATCACAACAAAAAGTTAACAAAAGTCTAAGAAGTGAGATGATGCCTGAGGAGTGGAGGAGTGTGCATTTAGATAAAACTCATGGCAGAGAGCCCAGAGAGGGGGGTTACTTCATGAGGTACTGAATGAGAAAGTTAGGAGTGGGGGAGAAATATGTGAGCGTGGGCCAGGATATGTGTGATGGTGATGAGGTGTGCGGTTGGAATGACCGGTTCAAAGTGGAGGTGGGTTTGCATCAAGGATTGTCTTTCAGCCCCTTCTTGTTATCAATGGTGATGGACAGGTGGACAGGTTGACAGATAGGGTCAGACAGGGGTCTCCATGGACTATAATATTCACAGACGACATTATGATCTGTGGTGTAAGTAGAGAGCAGCCTGAGGAACCTGGAGTGGAAGTATGCACTAAAGAGAAGGGGTATGAATGTCAGTAGCAGCAAAATGAAGTACATGTGTGTAAATAAGAGAAAGTGGCAGAATGATGCAGTTACAAGGGACAGAGTTGGTGATGAGATTAAATACTGATGGTTAACTGCTCAAAGTGATGAGGAAGTGAAGAGAAGAGTGCAGGACAGGCTAGAGTGGATGGAGAAGAGTGTCAGGGGTGATCTTTGATAGAAGGGAATCTGCAAGAATGAAAGGGTGGGACAGGCTATGTTGTACAGCCTGGAAACTCTGGCACTGACAAAAAGAGAGAAAGTGGAGCTGGAGATGGCAAAGTTAAGGATGGAGGCTGTTAAAGAGGAGATGCAAAAAGTTAAGTTGACAGAGGACAGAGTGAGATGGAAACAAATGATCTGCTCTGGTGACCCCTAAAAGGGAAGTGATGCAGACAATAGCAATCACTGGTAGTGCCCCTTGAATGACTCCAACTTTTTAAATGGCAATGGCTTGAGAAGTCAATGTGGTCTGGCAAGGTGGTAGCTGCTTTCATCAGTGTTTGAGTTTTTTGCTGTTAACTTGCCTTTATTTCTCAGGTTGTGTCAACTTAGCACCAAATTTCTACAGCACTACAGTACAGTGTTTTGCAGAGATATAAATCTACAATAGCTCCGCAAAAAAATCCAGAAAAGAGAAAAAGAGGGAAATTTGAATATATAGGGGCTATTTGACTAAATTTAACTGCAACCTTTTAAACATAGTGGCTTGTTTTAGCTTGGTGGCATATAAAGTTTCCTTTACAAGCCTCAGCTGAACTTTTACCTCAGTCTACTTTGTCTAACATCAGATTTGAGCCCCTTCTTGTTTGCTCTGGTGATGGACAGGCTGACAGATGAGGTTAGACAGGAATCTCCATGGACTATGATGTTTGCAGATGACATTGTGATTTGTAGTGAGAGCAGGGAGCAGGTGGAGGAAAATCTAGAGAGGTGGAGGTCTGCTCTGGAAAACAGAGGAATGAAGCTTAGCCGCAGCAAGACAGAATACATGTGTGTGAATGAGAGGGACCCAGGTGGAACGGTGAGGTTACAGGGAGCAGAGGTGAAGAAGGTGCAGGACTTTAAGTACTTAGGGTCAACGGTTCAGAGCAACGGAGAGTGTGGAAAAGAGGTGAAGAGGCGAGTTCAAGCAGGTTGGAACGGGTGGAGAAAAGTGTCAGGTGTGTTGTGTGATAAAAGAGTATCAGCGAGAATGAAAGGAAAGGTGTTCAAGACGGTGGTGAGACCGGAGATGTTATTCAGCTTAGAGACAATGGCACTGAAAAACAAAGACAGGAGGCCAACAGCCCAAAGGAAAAGAAGAAGAAGATAATAGAAAGCAAATCATTTATGGGTGGGAGTCAGCAGCAAACGTGGTCATTTGAGTGATGAAAATGTAAATCCTATTCAGCAGCGTTCTTGAGGGGGCAGAGGAGGCTGGGCCTGCAGAGGTGAAGTCTTGTGGTTTGGAAGCAGCTGTTTCATGATATGACCATGAGGGTAGTCCACTACCAGACGATGAAGCAGCTGGATCTTCATCGTATGAAAAAGAAAGTGGGCCTTGATCAATTAAACCATGGCAGGCTGTGTCTTCACAAGAGTAGGCTCTGCTGTCAGATGGATCAATCAGGTGGGCCATGGATAAATGATGAATGGCCATACAGTAGCAGTGACTTCATGACTTTCTAAGAATTCACCAGATCCTCCCCCCAAATATTACAGATAGATCTTTATGTATAACAGTGCTAGATCATCAATAAGGCCCCAATCTCTCTTAAATGGTAAATGTTCTGCACTTATATAGCGCTTTGCTACCTACTGGCACTCGAAGCGCTTTACACTGCTTCTTATTTACCCATTCACACTCACAATCACACACACATTCATACACCGATGGAGGAGCTGCTATGCAGCTGGCCAACACTCACCTGGAGCAACTAAGTTGGGGTTCAGTGTCTTGCTCAAGGACACTTCAACATGTGACTGGAGGAGCCGGGGATTGAACCAACAACTGTGAGATTGGTGGACAACCGCTCTACCTTCCTGCGCCGTCTTAGACTGCTTTTTACCCATAGATCTGAGCTAACTTCAATTATCACCTCATCTAAACCAACAACCTGTCTGTTAGACCCTTTTCCAACTAAGCTGCTCAAGGAAGCTTTACCCTTAATAGATACATTCATATTAGATATCATAAATCTATCTTTAGAAACAGGCTATGTACCACAGGCCTATAAGGTAGCTGTAATTAAACCACTACCTAAAAACCCTGTCTTGACCCAGGTGTTTTAGCCAATTACAGACCAGTATCTAATCTCCCCTTTATTTCAACAATCCTTGAAAAAGTAGTTGCAAAACAACTATGTGGCCACCTGTACAGGAAAAATTATTTTTACTTTAAAAATTTCTCTTTAGGCAACATTATTAAAAAAAACTCCATAAATTTCCATTGCTATGCTGATGATACCCAGTTATATCTATCTATGCAAACTGATGAAGAAAAATTAGTTATTCAAGCTTTAAGCATTCCTACAAGACATAAAGGCCTGGATGTCCTACCAATTTTTATTTCTAAACTCAGACAAAACTGAAGTCATAGTATTTGGCCCAGACTCCATCATATATAGACCTTATAATACCATATCATCCCAGTAGACCACTTCGATCTCAGAATGCAGGCTTAGTTGTGGTTCCCAGAATTTCCAAAGGTAGAATGGGAGGTAGAGCCTTTATCAACCCTCAAGCTCTATCAAGCCTCTCCTGTAGAATCAGCTCCAAGTTCAGATTCAGGAAGCAGACACCCTCTCTACTTTTAAGTCTACGCTTAAAACCTTCTTCTTTAATAAAGCTTATAGTTAGTTATAGTCATGCTGCTATAGGCTTAGACTGCTGGGGGACCCACCCCCCCCAATGCACTGAGCTCCTTTCCTCCTCTTGTCCCTCTCTCCTCTCCTCCCATCCCACAGTTGTCACCACTGTATGTCATTTACTCTGTGTGTTTTCTCCTTCTCTGTCCCCCTCTCTCTGTCCCTTTCTGCAGGTGTCCCTGGCTTTGGAGCTCTGTGTTTTCCAGTGTTCAGCTACTGGTCCTACCAATCTGCTAATGTTTTGTTGTTGCTTTTGTTGCTGTTTTCTTTTCTCTCTTCCACTTTCCACTCACTCCAACCGGTCAAGACAGATGGCCGCCCACCCTGGGCCTGGTTCTGTCGGAGGTTTCTGCTGTTAAAGGGAGTTTTTTTCTCTCCACTGCAAGGGGTTGTTCAAGGGGGAATTGGTGGGGGAATTAGGATCTTAATGATTTTTGTAAACTGGAAGCAAAAAGCAGTTCTGTTAAAATACATTGTAAAAAGACCGGTTGTACAGTGAAGTCATAAATGGCTGCATGCTGTAACAACAGTCCATTTGCATATTAACACTAAACTTTCTGTGCAACAGTTCTCAGTAGATAACAATTACCATTATATTTGTAGACGAGACTTGAAATGTCATGAGGTATTATGCTGCAAAGCCGTCAAAGTGACTGAAGGTTTGAAGCAGTTCCACAACTCTGTGGCCCAGCATTTATCTCCACATGGCTACTTTTTAGCTGAGGATGCTTGTGGCAGCTGCTTATTTTCCCCTACCTTGGCATGGCTGATGAACTGTGACAGCTGATGTCTGAACAACCAGTCAAAGAAACTGCCTATAATGAGGAGTCTGGTGCTTGAGAGGCAGATGCCATCATATTTTAGATAAAGCTATTCCCCTGTTCTGCTGGGGCCATACTGGCTCCAGCAGGCTCAATGTGCCGGTGGCTGTCACGTGTAGGGTTATTCTGAGAACACTGTTTGCTTTCTGTGTAGTGGGCAGAAGCAAATATCTTGGCCCTACCTACGGTACATGTGTGAATATTTTTGCTTTACACATATACTGTAGTTTTATATGAAATGCTAAATCTAGCCTCCACTCTCACTTTACTTGCTAGCTGCAGCAACTGAAAAGTTAAATTTCTATATGCATCAACAATAATTCAGCAATGTTAAAGCTAATACTATTTTTACAAAGAGTATACAATCAGCATTGACCAAAAAGTATTCCTATAGTTAGCGCTATACATATGACTAACTTTAAACTTCCTTCTCTATATCTCATTGCTAAAGCTGTTGATGTGGGTAATGAACCAGCCTCTACTGCTTTGTGGACAGATACAGCAGAGGGGTTGGTTAGTGTGGCTCACTCTGGACCAACCAGTGATGACTGGTACATGTGAAGCAGACACACACACACACACACACACACACACACCACTGAGGTCACCAAGTGTTTTTGCATCAGACTTCATAGTGCTCAATTTCCTTTTTCTATATATTATTTATTTAGGATTGAATGAAGATTTTGAGGACATAGATACTTAAAGTGCGTTGTTAAAATAAACACTACATTATAAGGGTTGGTAGTTGGTAGGCAGAATTCATTTCAAATCAAAACCCACAAGGATGAACTAAATAACTTTGTAAATGGTAAAATGTTCTGCACTTACAGGTACTGGTGATATAATTAGAATATCTTCACAAAGTTGATTTATTTCACTAATTCCTTTCAAGAAGTGAAACTTGTATAATGTATACATTCATTCCACACAGACTGATATATTTCAAGTGTTTTCTTTTTATTTTGATGATTATAACTGAAGACTAATGAAAACCCCAAATTCAGAATCTCAGAAAATTAGATTATTACTTAAGACTAATACAAAGAAAGGATTTTTAGAAATCTTGGCCAACTGAAAAGTATGAACATGAAAAGTATGAGCATGTACAGCACTCAATACTTATGTAATGCTCCTTTTGCCTGAAGTACTGCAGCAATGGGTCGTGGCATGGAGTCAGTCTGTTGCACTGCTCAGGTGTTATGAGAGCCCAGGTTGCTCTGATAGTGGCCTTCAGCTCTTCTGATTTGTTGGGTCTGGCATATCGCTTCTTCCTCTTCACAATGCCCCATAGATTTTCTATGGCGTTAAGGTCAGGCGAGTTTGATGGTCATCAAGAACAGGGATACCATGGTCCTTAAACCAGGTACTGGTAGATTTGGCACCGTGTGCAGGTGCCAAGTCCTGTTGGACAATGAAATCTGCATCTCCATAAATTTGGTCAGTAGCAGGAAGCATGAACTGCTCTAAAACATCCTGGTAGTTGCATTGACCTTGGACTTTAGAAAACCCAGTGGAGCAACACCAGCAGATGTCATGACACCCAAACATCACTGACTGTGGAAACTTTGCACTGCACATAAAGCAACGTGGATTCATTGGTTCTCTCTTCCTCCAGACTCTGGGACCCTGATTTCCAAGGAAATGAAAAATTCACTTTCATCAGAGAACATAACTTTGGACCACTTAGCAGCAGTCCAGTCCTTTTTGTCTTTAGCCCAGGCGAGACGCTTCTGATGCTGTCTGTTGTTCAAGAGTGGCTTGACACAAGGAAAGCGACAGCTGAAACCCAGGTCTTGCGTACGTCTGTGCGTAGTGGTTCTTTAAGCACTGACTCCAGCTGCAGTCCACTCTTTGTGAATGTCCCCCACATTTTTGAATGGGTTTCGTTTCACAATTCTCTCTAGGGGGCAGTTATCACTATTGCTTGTACACTTTTTTCTACCACATCTTTTCCTTCCCTTCACCTCTCTATTAATGTGCTTGGACACAGAGCTCTGTGAACAGTCAGCCTCTTTTGCAATGACCTTTTGTGTCTTGGCCTCCTTGCTCAAAGTGTCTTTTGGACAACCATCAAATCAGCAGTCTTCTCCATGATTGTGTAGCCTACAGAACTAGACTGAGAGACCATTTAAAAGCATTTGCAGATGTTTTGAGTTAATTAGCTGATTACAGTGTAAAAAATCCTCATTGTATTGGTCCTATGTAATATTCAAATTTTCTGAGATACTAAATTTGGGGTTTTCATTAGTTTTCAGTTATAATCATCAAAATTAAAAGAAATAATCACTTGAAATATATCAGTCTGTGTGGAATGAATGTATACATTATACAAGTTTCACTTCTTGAAAGGAATTAGTGAAATAAATCAACTTTGTGAAGATATTCTAATTATATCACCAGCACCTGTAAGTGCAGAACATTTTACCATTTACAAAGTTATTTAGTTCATCCTTGTGGGTTTTGATTTGAAATGAATTCTGCCTACCAACTACCAACCCGTATATTGTAGTGTTTATTTTAACAACGCACTTTAAGTATCTATGTCCTCACAAAATCTTCATTCAATCCTAAATAAATAATATATAGGAAAAGGAAATTGAGCACTATGAAGTGAATGGAATCAGTGAAATAAATCAACTTTGAGTACAAATAGGTAGTAACGTGCTATATACAGTTGTTGGTCATATAATGTGAATGTCTTCACAAAGGGCTTTACACTGCTTTTCATTCACCCATTGGCACTGACATTAATGGGGCAACACTCACCAGGAGCAACTAAGTTGGGGTTCAGTATCTTTCACAAGGACACTTTGGCATGTGGAATCTTGGAGCTGGAGATCGAACCAACAACTGTGGGAATGTTGCTGGAACAACCACTCTCCCTCCTTTGCCACAGTTGCCCCAGTAGTAATGCAGTCTGTTTTTTTCCAGTATGTCTCTACATCTGAAATAAACTGTAGCTCTGCATCTTTTTAGCAGTCATTTATTTAAATGCTACCCCGTTGGTGTTTTCTCTGAGGCGGCATGCAGACCCCTCAGCAAGGCAAATTCATTTGTTTGCTGTGTATTCTCACCTAGTACAAGTAGTAGACTAGTGATTTTTTTGTGCAGACATTTAAGTCATTAAAATGTGGCAGTGAACGTTCTCTTGTGTGGTTCAGACTGCAACACAAACACAGAGACAGAGAGAGAGACCGACAGACACTCTCACTCACACACACACACACACACACAGTGACAGAGAGAAATGATCTCCATTGTTTATCCTGGGGACACCACAGTGGTAGAGTTGTTAGTGCTGAAGCTTCACAGCTAGAAAGTTGCAATTTGGCTTCCCTAGAGTTACAACCTGGCTCAACACTAGGTAAGATTCAACCTGGCTTGCATCCACCTGTGCGAGTGTAAAGGACTGATCCAAACAGGGAACTAGCAAAACCGGAGCAGAACATAGTAAAGACTTCACATTAGCAAATGCTTGTTGATACATTTTTGACCAAATAAATTTAGATTTTGCTTAAAGCAAGTCTGTTACCAGAGCTACAACTGTGAAGAAATTTCAGCAAAAACAACGATAATATCCAACGAAACCCAAGAACCTCATTAGTTCCTTTTTAGTTGTGGGAACAGGGAACTCATCAATAGCTAAAACCTTAGCACGAACAGGCCGTACCTGCCCTTGACCCACCACCTTACCAAGATATGTTAGAGTGGCTTTCGCAGATTCACACTTAGCCAAGTTCGCTGTCAAATTAGCCTCAACTAGTCGTTGGAACAAAGCTCCAATATGATTTACATGTTGCTTCCAGGTATCACTATATATCACCACATCATCCAAATACACAGCACAACCCTCAAGGCCATTAACTAACATATTCATCAGACCCTGGAAGGTAGCTGGTGCATTATGGAGGCCAAAACCCTTAACTGTATAGGAAAACAGACCAGATGGTGTTATTTCTTGCGCTCTTGGGGTCAATGGCACCTGCCAATACCCTTTTAACAAGTCAAATTTACTTTGATATCTTGCTGCACCAACTTGGTCAATACAGTCTTCCACACATGGCAGTGGGTAAGAATCTGGTTGTCACAGAATTTACCTTACAAAAATCTGTGCAACAGCGTGGTGTTTTATCAGCCTTTTCCACCAACAAGCAGGGTGATGCCCAACTTGAAGAAGAAAACACAGCAATATTATTATCAAGCATGTATTTCACTTCAGCATCAATGATTTTCCTTTTCTCTTATGAAACCCTATAGTAATGCTGGTGAATTGGTTCTGCATCACCAACATCAACATCATACTCTAGCAAGTTTGTTTAGAAGGCGTGTGACCAAAAAGAGATCAATAAGCTTTAATTAAATCCCCCCAACTCTGAACACTTTTCCTCAGGTAAATGAGCCAACAAGACATCTAAATTTTGAACAGATTCAGAATTTTTCAAACGACCACGCAGTAAAGAATCATCTGGCACTGCAACTTCTTCCCCCCCAGAATATAACTGCTGCAGTACGGTAGACAGCCAGATGCACTTCTGGGGAAGATGAAGTCAAATGTTGAGGCACATCCTGAGAAGCTGAATGTGCAATTTCAACAAATTCACATGGCATAGTTGGTTTCTTTTCCTGCAATCAGGAGAAGCAATAAGGTAGTTTTCGTCTGACAGTCGACTAATTACAGTATATGGTCCCATAAATTTGGCCTGAAATGGAGATGCCTCAACTGGCAATAAAGCAAGGACTTGATCACCTGGACTAAATTGACATATCTCTGAATGGTGATCATACCAGTGTTTCATTTTGAATTTTGCTTTGCTACCTGACCTGCTATGTAGAGCCTGTGTCGAAACCTATTTCCATAATCTATCAAATTTTGAGGGGGTTTGGTTTTCCATTCATCCTGAAGGACTGCCAAGGGACCATTTCCCCTCTGACCAAAAACCAAATCATTACTAAAGACTAAAGCCAATACTGTCATGACACACCTCTCTGGCAGCTAACAAAAGCCAGGGCAAACCATCCTCCCAGTCCTGCTGCATTTCTTTACAATACGCTCTCATTAAAGATTTAAGGGTATGATGAAATCGCTCTCAAGCCCCCGGACTTTGCGGGTGATATGCAGACGCTTTGTTATGCTTAATATTCAATTGCTTAAGGACTTGCAAGAATAAATGCGAAGAAAAGTTAGAACGTTGATCACTTTGAATTATTTTAGGTATTCCATTACTTGACACAGACAGTTAATAGATATTTCGATCCCGTTCTTGACTTTGGCAACGGCCGACACAGTCAATTATCAAATGTTCAAACGGGCTGTCCACTGCAGGAATTGGACAAAGCAGAGCAAGTTTAATAGTCTGATTTGGCTTTCTTGTCAACTGACATGTATGACAAGTCTTAATATAGGCGAAAACATCACGTTTTAGACGGGGCCAGAAGTAGTAACAAAAAATGAGCGTATGTGTTTATTCACTCCCAAATGACCCGTTTGGTCATGAGAACACTAACAATTCCTTGTGGTACTTGCCTGAAACCACAATTTGGACCACAGGATCACCAAGGCTATTAGGGCTCTGTGGTACCCACTTATGGACCAATAGTTGATCCTGCAAGAAATACCCACAGACAGCACTTCGGGCTTCCTCACCGGAACATACTTGTCCAAATTACTCACTCAAAGAAGCATCAAGTCACTGCTCACTCATCAAGTCCTGATGGGAAACAGAAAAAGAATCTGGTAAATACAACTCAGAACCCAAACCACACTCATCTTCACAGAGTGAAGAACTTGAATGAGCTTTAGCCATGGCTCTTGTGACAGCACAAGATTTAAAAACATAAGGAAACTCTTGTATCTCCAGTATCCCGTAAATTTTTTTACAGGGACATTAACTCTACTATCAGTCTTCTTTTCCTTTGGGCTGCTCCCTTTCAGGGGTCGCCACAGCGAATCATGTGCCTCCCTCTAACCCTGTCCTCTGCATCCTCTTCACTCACACCAACTAACTTCATGTCCTCTCTCACTACATCCATAAATCTCCTCTTTGGTCTTCCTCTAGACCTCCTGCCTGTCAGCTCCAACCTCAGCATCCTTCTACCGATACATCCACAGTCTCTCCTCTGAATATGTCCAAACCACCTCAATCTGGCCTCTCTGACTTTATCTCCAACACATCTAACATGAGCTGTCCCTCTGATGTCCTCATTCCTGATCCTGTCCATCCTCGTCACTCCCAAAGAGAACCTCAACATCTTAAGCTCTGCTACCTCCAGGTCTGCCTCCTGTCTTTGTTTTTCAGTGCCATTGTCTCTAAGCTGAATAACATCTCCGGTCTCACCACCGTCTTGAACACCTTTCCTTTCATTCTTGCTGATACTCTTTTATCACACAACACACCTGACACTTTTCTCCACCCGTTCCAACCTGCCTGCACTCGCCTCTTCACCTCTTTTCCACACTCAGCGTTGCTCTGAACCGTTGAACCTAAGTACTTAAAGTCCTGCACCTTCTTCAGCTCTGCTCCCTGTAACCTCACCGTTCTACCTGGGTCCCTCTCATTCACACACATGTATTCTGTCTTGCTGCGGCTAAGCTTCATTCCTCTGTTTCCAGAGCAGATCTCCACCTCTCTAGATTTTCCTCCACCTGCTCCCTGCTCTCACTACAAATCACAATGTAGTTTAATTATCTGCAAACATCATAGTCCATGGAGATTCCTGTCCAACCTCATGTGTCAGTCTGTCCATCACCGGAGCAAACAAGAATGGCCTCAGAGCCGATTCTTGATGCAGACCCACCTCCACCTTGAACTCCTCTGTCACACCTACAGCACCTCACCACTGTCTTACAGCTCTCATACATGTCCTGCACCACTCTAACATACTTCTCTGCCGCTCCAGACGTCCTCATACAATACCACAGCTCCTGTCTCGGCACCCTGTCATACGCTTTTTCTAAATCTACAAAGACACAATGCAACTCCCTCTGACCTTCTCTCTACTTCTCCATCAGCATCCTCAAAGCAAATACTGCATCTGTTGTACTCTTTCTAGCCATGAAACCATATTGCTGCTCACAAATGTTCCCCTATGCCCTTAGCCGACCTTCCACTACTCTTTCCCACAACTTCATTGTGTGGCTCATCAGCTTTATTCCTCTGTAGTTGCCACAGCTCTGCACATCTCCCTTGTTCTTAAAAATTGGTACCAGTACACTTTTCCTCCAGTCCTCTGGCATCCTCTCACTCTCCAAGATCTTGTTAAACAAACTAGTCAAAAACTCTACTGCCACCTCTCCTAGACACTTCCATACCTCCACAGGTTTGTCATCAGGACCAACTGCCTTTCCACTCTTCATCCTCTTCAACGTCCTCCTCACTTCACTCTTACTAATCTTTGCTACTTCCTGCTTCACACCAGTCACCTCTTCTACTCTTTGTTCCCTTTCATTTTCCTCATTTATCAACTCTTCAAAGTTCTCCTTCCATTCCCATCACACTCCTGGCACCTGCCAATACATTTCCATCCTTATCTTTAATCACACTAACTTGCTGCACATCCTTCCCATCTCTATCTCTTTGTCTGGCCAACCTGTACAAATCCACCTCTCCCTCTTTAGTGTCCAACCTAGCATACAAGTCCTCATATGCTCTTTGTTTGGCCTTTGCCACCTCTAACTTCACCTTACGCTGTATCTCCCTGTACTCCTGTCTACTCTCTTCAGTCCTCTCAGTGTCCCACTTCTTCTTAGCTAACCTCTTTCTCTGTATACACTCCTGAACTTCCTTGTTCCACCACCAAGTCTCCTTGTCCGCTTTCGTATTTCCAGATGACACACCGAGTACCCTCCTACCTGTCTCCCTGATCAAATTAGCTGTAGTAGTCCAGGCATCTGGAAGCACCTCCAAACCACCCAGATTCTGTCTCAGCTCCTCCCTGAAAACTACACAACATTCTTCCTTTTTCAACTTCCACCACTTCATCCTCTGCTCTGCCTTAGTCCTCTTCATCTTCCTCAACACCAGCATCATTTTACACACCACCACTCTGTGTTGTCTGGCTACACTCTCCCCTACCAATGCTTTACAGTCACTGATCTCTTTCAGATTACATCTACACAAGATGTAGTCCACCTGAGTGCTTCTACCTCCACTCTTATATGTCACCCTATGTTCTTTCCTTTTCTGAAAGAAAGTGTTTACTACAGCCTTTTCCATCCTCTTTGCAAAGTCAACCACCATCTGTCCTTCTGTGTTCCTGTCCTGAACACCAAACCTGCCCATAACAGTCTCATCACCTCTGTTCCCTTCACCTACATGCCCATTGAAATCTGCACCAATGACCAATCTCTCACCTCTGGGGATGCTCTGCATCACTTCATCTAACTCACTACAGAATTTCTCCTTCTCTTCTAACTCACATCCTACCTGTGGGGCATAACCACTCACAACATTGAACATCACCCCTTCAACTTCCAGCTTCAGACTCATCAACCTGTCTGATACTCTTTTCACCTCTAGAACATTCCTCACAAAATCCTCTTTCAATATAACTCCTACTCCATTTCTCTTCCTATCTGACCCATGGTAAAACAACTTGAACCCTGCTCCTAAGCTTCTAGCCTTGCTACCTTTCCACCTGGTCTGCTGTACACACAGTATGTCCACCTTCCTTCTCTGCATCATGTCGATCAACTCTCTATCCTTCCCTGTCATAGTACCAACATTCAAAGTCCCTACTGTCAGTCCTACATTCTTAGCTTTCCTCTTCTCTCTCTCTGCCTACGAACACACCTTCCTCCTCTTCTTCTTTGTGTTCGACCAACAGTAGTCCAATTTCCACCGGTACCCTGTAGGTCAACAGCACCGGTGGCGGTCGTTGTTAACCCGGGCCCCGACTGATCCGGTATGGAAGTCTTTGTCACGATTCGCATGTTTGATTTGGCATGTGTTTTACGTCGGATGCCCTTCCTGCCACAACCCTCTGCATTTATCCAGACTTGGGACTGGCACAAGAAGACACTGGCTTGTGCCCCCTTGCGGTTGCATTATTAACTCTACTATCAGTAAGATACACAAATCCATCTGAAACAAATGCTACAAAATCCAGAGTATTTATCAGAGCCGCAGGTTTTACAGGTTTAGCACCTGCACGATTACCTTTGTTTTTCAACATAGGACAGTCCGTCTTCCAATGTCCCATATAATGGCAATAATTAAAATCTGTACGAGAGCCACGATTCGTTTTGGTTGTCTCAGACCAATAAGCTTTTGGTGAATTACCTGCAGTTTTAGGACTAGCATTAACACTTGAAGCAAAATGATCAAATTTCCCCTTATGTGCCAGCACACACTCATCTGCTAGAGTAGCTGTGTCAGAAGCAGTTTTCACTCCACGCTCAGCACCATGGGTAGAAATCTCTGGTGGAAGATGTCGTGGCAAAAAATAAGGCAAGTTAGGAGCCAAAGGCAACTTACAAGTGAATGATAATGGTGAATTTAATCAGCAAAATGGAGAAACATGCAGAGCAGCAACTACAGTCATGAGTGGGTCACTCAGATTGACCAAGATGTGTAGGTTGTTCAGCCTTTTATACATTTAACTCAACAGCTGGGTTTACACAAAGAACAAAGGGATGAGTAAATGCAGATCAACCTTCATACAATGTGGTCAGGAGTCATAATTAGCAAGTTCTTGTCACTTTGTTCTTTTCTCTTCCATGTCTTTTAAGTCCTTGAGATTGATCATTTGTGCTGGTTCCCATGGGCTCACTTCTGGGAAGCAGATGTTCACGTGTAGGTAGTTTTATGGCTGATATCTAGCTAAGACACTGTGTGGCCAGAGACATGATGTCTTGCTGGGGAGCAAAAGGTGAGGAAGCATTGGTGTAAGCAGGTTTGATCCTGGGTCTGCCAGAAGTGTGAAAACAGTGAAAGAGTTTTACCTAGAATTTAAAATTTCCCTCACAGAAGAGAATTTTTAAACTGCTCGAGCAGCATCAGATCACACCAGTCTATCAGTAGTCACCTCTAAAGCAGAGCACCATCTATAAAAGTGTTTAAACAAGTCCTTTGCAAACTCGACATGTGACAGTTTATCAGACTTTGTTCAAGATCTAAATCGCTGCCACTAAGCCTCTGGTAACATCTCTGGTAGCAGGCTTTCAATACTGTATCCATAACAGTTGAGCATTTTTGACTATCAGCGGCAGTAAGCAATAAATATGCCTCCTGTGCCCTACCAGTCAAAGCAGATTGAAACATTACTACACGGTCAGCCTCTGCAATCCGCAACACATAAAAAGAGAGAAACACGTATCTGGGTCTCGTTCATCAAACTTTGGTACCAAACACAAGTCTCCAACATCAAACCTTTTCAAACCATGTGAGACCAATACCTCCTGCTCATCTGAACACTCTGTGTCAACACTAGCAACAAATTTACCGGCACTAATGAAATCAAAACGATACTGCTCCGACTCTTAATTATTCCTTTTCAAATGCTTGCTTTAGCCTTTCCTTTTCTATACCTAATTTATCTCTTTCCCTTTGCAGCAATAAAAGCTCCTTTTGTTGCTCAAAGGTCAAAGTTACTAAAGGACAACCTACAGGCTCCATTGTTTTTTCACCTGAACTTTGCAATTTAACAGGCAAAATACCCTTTTCCACTAAAGTAGCTTTAAACACACTTAATTTCATCTTTTTTCTCCAACATCAACATTATAATGCTCAACAAGCTTTAAAAGTTGCTCTTTTGTACGTGTATTTTACAGTTTTTCAGAAGGGAATTGACAACAGTTAGGACATTTGCCATCACCTGACAGTGTGGATCCAAAAATATATGTATTAGAGCTTTCCCGCCAACTACCTACCCATCCAATTTAGTAATCTCTGCTCAGCAATCAACCAAATCTACATCCATCCAACCAATCCTCGTTACAAACAACAAACAACTCCATGAACCATGCGGCCTCCCAGAACTAGTACTACTCAAACCACACTACAACAAATTAAGATACACTCGTTGCAAGCAAAACAAAGCCACTACATATTCAAGGACAAACGCCAAAAATATACTATGAAGTAGAAACACAAGTGGAGAAACAAGACAAATAATTTCAAAAGTAATTTCAAATCAAGCATCAAGGAACTTAACAGCAAACAATTGTGGTATAGTAAGGACAAGCCCCCCATTTTGTCACAACCTGGCTCAACAGTATGCGACAAAGAATAACAAGATTCTTAAGTAACTCAACATATTTGAATTGAGTACGTAAAGATTCAAGTCATGATTTGTAAGTAAAGTGTTGTATGCAATGTTGGATGGAAAGTCTGAAAGACATGTGGACAAAAAAAAAGGACTCAGCAAATAGCCCAACAAGAAGAGACTGAGCCAATCTTTAAGGCCTCCTTTATAGAAACCTCAACCCAATTGACACAGGTGTACAGCATGTCTAAATCTCAGCTCCACCCACTGGCTTCCTGAAAAACAAGGAAAAACACATGAACAAAGGCAGAACCCAGATCTGGCTTAGGCCATCACACTAGCAATCTATGGCCTTCGTGGAGTTTGCATGTTCCCAGTGCACAAGCATGAGTTTCCACCCACAGTCCAAAGACATGCATGTTAGGTTAATGCTGAACCTGTGTCTCAAATTGATGATTTTTATTTTTTTTTTTAACATTGCTTGTGTTTAGTCTGTTTGCATGTGTTTTTTTTTTATTTATTTGCACTGCCATGAGCTCTCGGCGTTTTACAAATCATGTCCAGGTGCTCACATTAACTAAATGTAACAAAACCTGATGCTGTTTGAAAACCATGAATGAGAAAAGAAACACAGTAAATAACCAAAAACTGCTTGGTTACAGTGCGTTAATCTAAGATTTTTGAGCCAATTTAGAAACATTTACTAGTTGGAGTTATAGAATTTATTTTACTGATGTTTCAACACAGACGTGGTTCAGAGATGCCTATTGTCATTGCAGCAAAATCAGTAACGATTTATCAGCGTCATGGCAAAAACTGTAATGCAAGTTAAGAAGGCAAAAAGCAGCTCACAGTCTTGGTTATGGTGAGTTTAATCAGCAGGACATAGAAACATGCAGAGCAGAACACAACTCCACTCATGAGTGGGTCAGTCAAGATTGACAAGGTTTTACAGGTCATGGCTTTCTTTTACAGCTACTACGGTGTTATCTGGGACAAGTGATCTGAAGACTGGATCTGGCAGTAAGCGTATACTCTTGGGTTCCTACCGAAGGAATGTTTACTGATTAATTGCGGCTCTTATTTTACTTAAAAAAGTGATTTCTTCACACGAGAATTAATACTTGAGTCATAACATACGCTTGTATTACACAAGCACCTGCTCTTGTAAAACATAACCAGCCAACATTTACAAATTCCACATTTCACTTATTAGTTTCGTTAGCTTAGCAGTTATCCGTTAGCAATGGTTTCTCTGTCTCCCTCTGTCTTTCCTTCTCTCACTTGCTCTGTGTGTCTCATGTTCAGTTTTTCCTCTGCCTCCTTTAGTGATAATGGTTTATGTAATAAGTGTAAGGTTGTTGCAGCTTTGGAGGTTAGGCTCACGGAATTGGAAGCAGGATGGAAAACAACTCAGCTAGTCAGGCCCCGGTAGCTGGTGCTAATGCTAAACAGACGAGTTCCACCACCAGTCGGTTCACGTTTCTAATCAATTTTCCCCACTTAGCAAAACACCCGCTGAGAAACCAACTCTGGTAATTGGCAGCTCTATAGTCAGAAACGTGAGGTTAGAGACTCCAGCTGCCGTAGTCAAATGTCTTCCTGGGGCCAGAATGGGTGACTTGAATCATATTTGAAACTCCTGGCTAAAGATAAATGTAAATACAGTAAGATTATTATTCACGTGGCAGTTAATGACGCCCGGTTACGCTAATCGAAGGTCACTAAAATGAATGTTGAATCGGTGTTTAACTTTGTCAAAACAATGTCGGACTCCGTAGTTTTCTCTGGTCCCCTGCCAAATCTGACCAGTGACGACATGTACACCCGCATGTCGTCATTCAACCGCTGGCTGTCTAGGTGGTGTCCAGCAAACGATGTGGGCTACATAGACAATTGGAAACGTTTTTGGGGAAAACCTAGGCTGATTAGGAGAGATGGCATCCATCCTACTTTAGATGGTGCAGCTTTCTTATCCAGAAATATGGCTGGTTTTATTAGACAACCAAAAGTATGACAATCCAGAGTTGAGCCTAGGCTGCAGAGATCCAGTCCTACACGCCTCTCTGCAGTGTCCTTACAACCGTCACCCCCCCACAACTCCCACATACCTATAGAGACTGTGTCTGTTCCCCGACCAACTAAATTACATGAACTAAAAACGATAATAGGAGGAGTTAATCATGATAACGTAATAAAAGTTAAGACTACTCCTCTTACAGAACAGAACCCCAAAACTGTTAAATGCGGATTATTAAATATCAGATCTCTCTCTTCTAAATCTCTGTTAGTAAATGACTTAATAAGCGATTATCAATTCGATTTATTTTGTCTCACTGAAACTTGGTTGCAGCATGAAGAATATGTCAGTTTAAATGAGTCATATTAATGATCATGTTCCTAGAAGCACAGGCTGAAGTGGAGGAGTAGCAGCAATCTTCCATTGTAGCTTATCAATAAATCCTAGACCTAAACATAGTTATAACTCATTTGAGAGCCTTACTTCTAACCTTTCACACCCAAACTGGAAAACTCAAAAACCACTATTATTTGTTATCGTGTACCGTCCTCCAGTCCCTTATTCAGAGTTTTTGATAAAAAAAATAAAATAAATCAGAACATTCTATCTAATTTAGTGCTTAGTACAGATAAAGTCATTATAGTGGGTGACTTTAACATCCATGTAGATGCTGACAGTAACTGCCTGAGCACTGCGTTTAATTCATTATTAGATTCAATTGGTTTTTCCCAAAATGTAAATAAACCCACTCACTGTTTTAATTAAATTCAATTCAACTTTATTTATATAGCTCCAATTCACAACAAAGTAATCTCAGGGCAATTTACAGAATAAAGTCAAGATTATAAAGAGAACCCAACAATTCCCCCTGGAGCAAGCCATAGGCAACAGTGGAGAGGAAAAACTCCCTTTAACGGAAGAAACCTCCAGCAGAACCAGGCTCAGGGTGGACGGCCATCTGCCTCGACCGGTTGAGGTGAGTGGAAAGGGGAGAGAGAAAAGAACACAGCAACAAAAAGCAACAACAAAACATCAAGCAGATTGGTAGGACCAGTAGCTGCACGCTGGAAGACACACAGCTTCAAAGCCGGAGGACACCTGCAGAGAGGGACAGAAAGAGGGGGACAGAGGAAGACAAAGACAACTACGGGAGAGAACACACAGAGTTAATGACATACAGTGGTGACAATTGCGGGGTAAGAGGAGAAGAGAGAGGGTCAAGAGGAGGAAAGGAGCTCAGTGCATCGGGGGGTGGGTCCCCCAGCAGTCTAAGCCTATGGCAGCATAACTATAACTAACTATATGCTTAATTAAAGAGGAAGGTTTTAAGCCTAGACTTAAAAGTAGAGAGGGTGTCTGCTTCCCGAATCTGAACTGGGAGCTGGTTCCACAGGAGAGGAGCTTGATAGCTAAAGGCTCTACCTCCCATTCTACCTTTGGAAATTCTGGGAAGCACAAGTAGGCCTGCATTCTGAGAGCGAAGTGGTCTACTGGGATGATATGGTGCTATGAGGTCTTCTATATATGATGGAGCCTGACCATTCAGAGCTTTATATGTAAGAAGCAGGGTTTTAAATTCTATTCTACATTTAATGTGAAGCCAATGGAGAGAAGCTAGTGAAGGTGAAATATGATCTCTCTTGCTAGTTCCAGTCAGCACTCTTGCTGCAGCATTTTGGATTAATTGCAGGCTCTTTAGAGAGTTAGTGGGGCATCCTGAAAGTAGGGAATTACAGTAGTCCAACCTAGAAGTACCAAATGCATGGACTAGTTTTTCGGCATCACTTTGAGACAGGATGCTCCTAATTTTGGCAATGTTCCGTAGGTGGAAGAAGGCTGTTCTATAGATTTGTTTTATATGTGAGGTAAAGGACAGATCCTGATCAAAAATAACTCCAAGGTTCCTTGCAGTAGTACTGGAGGCCAGACTTACGCCATTTAGAGTAACAATATGGTTGAACATCATATCTCTGAGATTTTTGGGCCCAAATACTATGACTTCAGTTTTTTCTGAGTTTAAAAGTAAAACATTTTGGGACATCCAGGCCTTAAAGCTTGAAGCCTACAAGACATAATTAACTGATTATTTTCATCTGGTTCCATAGATAAATATAGCTGGGTATCATCAGCATAACAGTGGAAATTTATGGAGTGTTTTCTAATAATGTTGCTTAAAGGAGACATATATAAAGTAAAAAGTATTGGTCCTAACACAGAGCCTTGTGGAACTCCATAGCTAACCTTTGTGTGCATGGAGGATTCATCATTAACATGAACAAATTAAAATCTATCAGATAGTTGAGATTTAAACCAATTTAGTGCGGTTCCTTTAATCCCAATTTCATGTTCTAGTCTCTGTAATAAAATGTTATGATCAATGGTATCGAACGCAGCACTAAGATCTAAACCGACAACCTGTCTGTTAGACCCTATTCCAACTAAACTGCTCAAGGAAGCTTTACCCTTAATAGATACGTTTGTATTAGATATCATCAATCTATCTTTAGAAACAGGCTATGTACCACAGGCCTATAAGGTAGCTGTAATTAAACCATTACTTAAAAAACCCTGTCTTGACCCAGGTGTTTTAGCCAATTACAGACCAATATCTAATCTCCACTTTATTTCTAAAATAATTGAAAAAGTAGTCGCAAAACAATTATGTGATCACCTTCATAGGAATAATTTGTATGAAGACTTTCAGTCAGGATTTAGAGTTCATCATAGTACAGAAACAGCACTGGTAAAAGTCACCAACGATCTTCTCATGGCCTCAGATAATGGACTAGTCTCTATACTACCATTATGTGATACCATTGATCAAAACATTTTATAACAGAGACTGGAACAAAAAATTGGGATTAAAGGAACTGCACTAGGTTGGTTTAAATCTTATCTGATGGATTTAATTTTGTTCATGTTAATGATGAATCCGCCATGCACACAAAGGTTAGCTATGGAGTTCCACAAGGCTCTGTGTTAGGACCAATACTTTTTACTTTATATATGTCTCCTTTAGGCAACATTATTAGAAAACACTCCATACATTTCCACTGTTATGCTGATGATACCCAGCTATATTTATCTATGGAACCAGATGAAAATAATCAGTTAATCAAGCTTCAACCCTACAAGACATAAAGTCCTGGATGCCCCACAATTTTTACTTCTAAACTCAGACAAAATTTAAGGCATAGTATTAAAAAAAATCTAAGAAATATGATGTCCAACCATATTGTTACACTAAATGGCATAAGTCTGGCCTGCAGTACTACTGCAACAAACCTTGTAGTTATTTTTGACCAGGATTTGTCCTTTACCTCACATATAAACAAATCTCTAGAACAGCCTTCCCCCACCTATGGAACATTGCCAAAATTAGGAACATCCTGTTTCAAAGTGATGCCGAAAAACTAGTCCATGCATTTGTTACCTCTAGGTTGGACTACTGTAATTCCCTACTTTCAGGATGCCCCACTAACTCTCTAAAGAGCCTGCAATTAATCCAAAATGCTGCAGCAAGAGTGCTGACTGGAACTAGCAAGAGAGATCATATTTCACCTTCACTAGCTTCTCTCCATTGGCTTCCCATTAAATCTAGAATAGAATTTAAAACCCTGCTTCTTACATATAAAGCTCTGAATGGTCAGGCTCCATCATATTTAGAAGACCTCATAGCACCATATCATCCCAGTAGACCACTTCGCTCTCACTACTTGTGGTTCCCAGAATTTCCAAAGGTAGAATGGGAGGTAGAGCCTTTAGCCATTAAGCTCCTCTCCTGTGGAACCAGCTCCCAGTTCAGATTCTGGAAGCAGACACCATCTCTACTTATAAGTCTAGGCTTAAAACCTTCCTATTCCTCTATAAAGCATATAGTTAGTTATAGTTATGCTGCTATAGGCTTAGACTGCTGGGGGATGTATTTTATCAATACATCACCTATGTTTTGCAAGAGGGTTTGGTTAGTTATTGCATACAATAACTCCACAAACCCCAGAGTAAGTACAGGTGTTCCCCCCTAAAGTTTAAAGAGCTGTTTAAAAGGGTTTTACAGCTTTTACAATCCCTCTGATAATCTTATGTTTCCACTAAAAACACCAAGCTTTTAAATCTGTGTATAACTACTTCAGCTTTGATCATCTGTGCACAAGTGTATTTGCTTCCATAGTTATATTCTGCAGAGCCAAAACAAATCTACAGACAGGCCTGTCTAGCTGGTGGCTCTAGGTAAAATGCAATGTTTACAGAGATAGAGCCCACAGGAGCTCGTTGGAAAACTAATCCATTACTCTTGATAGTATCCAGCTGTTCTGTAATTTAAATGTGAATGATTCAGTTGAAAAACATACTAGTGCTCTGAACTAAATGCACAACAGAAGCAAAAAAAAGCATTTCATAAAAGAACTAGCTGATCCTGGTCATACTCAATTACTGTGTCTGAAATCACTCCTTCATCAGCCAAAAAACGACGAGATACATATATCTGGTTTGCGAGATCTCACAGCGTTAGTGAACTTCACATACTATTTCAAGCCTCAAAAGTTTATCATGAGAGTACAGGGGTAGAGGATGGGTGACAAAACATAGGACTTTTGGATAGGAAAAGAACAGGTCTGGCTCGGCTATCACACAGCGTTCTTTTCCTATCCTTTCTCATGTCTTATGGCCCAGAGCCAGAAAAGTTATGTTTTTGAACATCCAAAAATTGTTTTCATTAGAGATTGAAGTTAGAAAAACATGAGACATGCTTTGATCTATATGGAGGGATAGTACATGGTCTGCTCTTATATAGCTGTTTTCTACCTATTGGCACTCAAAGCACTTTACACTGCTTCTTATTCACACTCAAACACCGATGGGTGAGCTTCTATTCAGCTGGCCAACACTCACTGGGAGCAACTAAGTTGGGGTTTAGTGTCTTGCTCAAGGACACTTGTGACCAAGGGAGCCGGAGATCGAACCAACAACTGCTGGATTGGTGGACGACTGCTCGATCTCCTGTCCAACTGTCATGCTGGTGAAGATGGGTAAAGAAGCCTTTGCCTGCACATTTTTTACAAATATTATGCTGATGATTTTCATTTCCGTTTCAGGGATAGAGATTAGTCAGATCAGTCTCCCTTCTCTGCTGTGTCTGTAGTTGTGTGTGCGTGCACAGCTCCATTTTCCCAGTCTGACTGGCCAGTGCAGGTGACATCCTCTGTTTAACTGTATGTACTGGATACAGCAAAGTCCCTCTCTCAGTTTTATTGATCAAAAGTATTCTAACAGATTTAAACCAAAGTCAATAAAACTTTGGTTGTAAATACCTTGTTTACAGTAACTGCATTAAATCTTCAACATCACCATATTGTTGGTTTCTACTCTTGGTTTGATTTTTATCAGCCTTTTATTGCAGCCTCCTTCAGCTGTTTGTTTTGAAGGTGTTCTACTTACAATACATCCTCTTCAGCTGTTGAAACACGTGTATGCGAGATTGACTTAGTCTTTAACCTTCCACCTTTTCCCTCTGTTGAAGTGCATGGTTGACTTGGCTTCGTAGTTTTTAGATCATTGACTGAACAGAAAACTTTGTTCCAGAACTTTTGTGGCTCATCGCTTAGGGTTAAATGATGCCTAGACTGATTTTGAACTTGCTTATTTTAGTTTTATGTTGGGTATTACATGTAAATAAATGCCATTAAACATTACTCTGATTTCCCTATATAAAAATATTTCTGTACTTCTAGGTGGAAAATACCTCCAGATGGCATTACTCGTAGAAATCTTCAGTTCAGATTATGTCAAAAATATCGGTGAAGTCACCCTTTAAGTTTGCACCCGCCTATATGCAGTTTCATTGTGAGGTGATGCAAATTTAAACCTAACACAATAACATTGTATAGTCAGCTAGTACAAATGTTCTTTCATCATCAGTAGTACAAAAAAAATTACCATAGAGCATATATAGAAAAAAAAGCTACAGTAATAAGATTAAATTAAAAAATTACATTTGTCCAAAAGTTTGCACGGACCTTGATAATTACTCACATTTTTAATTTAATTAATAAAAATATACATACATAAAAACGTCACTCTAAGCTGTATACTCACTCTGCCCAACTGTCAGTCTGTGCAACTACCACCAACCAGACTCGAAGTAGTTAGTGTAACAAAATACAAATACTACTTTAAAAAACAAAAAGTGTATCTGTACTTTAGATTTTGTCATGGCAAAAAATGTAAGGCAAGTTTAGCAGCCAAAATCCAACTCACAAATGAATGGTTATGGTGAATTTAATCAGAAAAAAGGGAGAAACTCCCATCTTCTATGTGTTCACTGCTGGGACAGCTTTCTGGTGAAGCTCTGGCCTAAAGACAGTGCAGACAGAAGGAGTTCAAAGAATGCATTTTGTCACCATGAACTTTTGCATTTGTAGCAAATTTCTCTCACACATACGCCTTTTATCATTCTATGATTAATAAAACACATTCAGAGGTCATCAGGGCTAAGCAATACTCGAACAGTTCATCAAAAGTGTTACGTCACAAGGACTTTCAAAACATGTCATTATGTTCCCAAAATTATTTTCACTTCAATAGTAAAGGTGTAGAGGAGGAGGGCACCCAACAAATCCCCAATGAGCAAGCCCTAGTCAACATGGGAGAGGAAAAAGTCCCCCTAATGGGAGAAACCTCCAGCAGAACCAGGGTCAGGTTGGGCGGCCATCTGCCCTGACCTGTTGGTGAGTGGAAAGTGAAAGGAGAAAAGAAAAGAGTAACAACCAGGGACTAGATACTGATGTCATCAGTCTCATGATATGGAGGTTCCCAGTTAGATATGCAAAAGGGTTCAGAGGAAGCACGATCTCTAAGTAAAGGCATGCTTTGGATAGTCATCAGGTGTGATGTGGAGTGGTCAATAGTACGGATTATTAGTCCATGAGCACAGGGTAAAAGGAAACACCTACACAGGGTCAGTGCAGTAATGCCTAGAACACCACATGTGAAGAGGGACAGGATGAAGGTATCACAATTAGTGCAAGGCGGACCCAAGTGAGGAGACTGAGAGGGACTGAACTAATAAACACATTTATTGGTAAAGATCAATAAATAGAACAGAAGTCACTCCTAACAGGAGGGTACAGAGGAAAACATAACTGACTACGGAAATATGCTGAGCAGCACGGATCCTAGGGAAACAACCTTGAACAGAAAACCTGAATGAAAAACAAGACAAATCAGAAAATAAAATACATCCCACTAAACCTAAATTACTGACCGAGAAACCCAACTAACACTAAAAAACTAAGGGGATAA
Source organism: Channa argus (assembly GCF_033026475.1). NCBI lineage: Eukaryota > Metazoa > Chordata > Actinopteri > Anabantiformes > Channidae > Channa > Channa argus. Next base: position 20,671,793 of record NC_090213.1, on the reverse strand, counting down.
AATAAGCATAAAGCACACCAAACAAAATAATACACCGATGAGAAATATAAACTACTAAACCAGAGAGTGGGTGCAGACAACGCTGGGATACTATCTTAACTGAAGAACTTAACACTAATGTACAAGTATAAACACAAAGAACTAGCAGCACTGAACATTACTCTGCAGGGTAACAAAATACATAATACAGAAGCAACTAGGTTTAAATACAAACTATGGACTAAAAGATGTATGCAACAAAAATATGGAGCAGGAATTAACAACTAAACAAAACTGCACTCATACCTAAAGGACTAAGAACAAAGCCTATCAAAAATGCACACACAGAAAAATAACACGACAGGATAAGAAACAGACCAAACATGAGACCAAAAGTTGCTAGAAAACAGAGTCCAATACACAGGCATCAGGATTGCTAGGATCAGTTAAACACTGAGTTCAGGACATTAGCAAGCAGGGAGATGATGAGGATCTGACAGGGAACTGTGGGGAAGGCTGGACTTAAATAGTGAGGGGAACAGGTGCAAACAATGAGGGACAATGAACGGTAGAGCTACAGAACAGTACTAGGAACAGGAAGTGGGGAAAATGGGGCAACAAAATAAAAGTCCAAAGGGAGGAAGTTTAACAGGAGCCTTGGATCATGACACAAGGCCTTCCATCTTCCAAAGACAATGTCAAACCAGCCCCAGAGGCTGGTGTCATCATAGCCACAATGACTTTTTAGTTCATTTCGGAGTGACCTCAATCCTTCCAGCACCTTTGTCACAGACCCATATAGGGCTGTGTTGTTTGGGATGAAGGTGCAACATGAGTTTCCAAACATGGTGCAGACTTCTCCCTTGTCATCAAGCAACATGTCAGTTGCCATTCTCTTCTCCCATGTCATCTGCAATGTTGCTGTGTGTATACAACCAATGAGCCTCTGTTGGTTGCAATACAAGTAGTTGATACGTTGCATCCACATGCTGTCAATGATCCATTACAGACCATGTGGAAAAATATAGGCCAAGCAAGTGCAGCTCCAGCCACGTAGCTCAATTGGTAAGGACCAAAGGGGCAGTGGTTCGACTATAAGTCGGCTATATGTCGAAGTGTCTCTGGGCAGGACACTGAACCCCTAACAGCCCACTCCTATCCCCAGCTGTGCAGTGCCGGTCCAAGCCCGGCAGAAATGGGTAGGGTTGCGTCAGGAAGGGCATCTGGCATCAACATGCAGACAATGATCCACTGTGGCGACCCTGAACTCATGGGATAAGCCAAGAGGACAAAAAAAGAAAAGAAAAAAAAGTGCAGGTCCAGCCATACTTCACATTGGTGAATTGCTGACCGATCCCTGAACTGTGCCATAGTTCACTGTTCATCCACAGGACTGCTGCAACCATGGCGAACAGAACAAACATGCACTTTCTTATCTTTAGGTTCCACTCCTTCTTTCTGAGTGGATACATTTGGGCACCAGATGTTGCCTCCGTCACCTTCCTGTATTCACCTTTCTAGATGTATGTTGCCAAGCCCAATCAGCACCTCTCCCCTTTCACCGAGGCGAACAATTCAGAGGACAAATTTGAGTGTTCAGCCTTGTAGGTCGTCTCCCACAGCAGTTGAATCCAATTCGAGTTGTTACACATCTGGGTGTAGTTCACCCTCCAGTTCCAGTGTGGCAATCCTCCTGCAGTGGCTTTAGAAGTCAGTAGTACTTGATGTGATCCTGTGAAACGTCTCCGCCTCCAGTGTTTCCTCCGGTGGTCCCGAATGAGCATGCAGTCACCTGGTTTGAGATTGTGCAGGCTGGCATGGGTGGCTGCAATCACCTGGGAACAAACAGATGAGAAAGAGACAAAAAATCACATAATAAACTTGTCAGTGTTTGTTTGTTCTGAATAAGTACCACGCCAGAAGGTCTTCCCAAACATTATTTGGAACAGACTTAAATTGCACATATAATAGCATCGATGCCAATTCTTAGATCCAGTTCAAACCTATTACTTTACAGCGCTTCATTTTTTTGGTCATTCTATCACACCTGCACTCGGGGTAATAAGGATGCAACACTTAATAAAACAAACCCTACTTAGCTTGACAAATCGCTTAACACACCCATGGCAAACCCAGTACCACCGTCACTAACAACTTTCTTCTCCAATACTTACTGCAGAATACTGCAACCTTATGGTCTATGTCTACACCTAATGGTCGTTTGTCTTGTTAGGGCCTTTTGCCCGGTAGATGCATACTGTTTGGAAAGACATGCAGAACATCCTCAACCCACTTGCAAAAAAGCAAACCAAAGTCAAGCAATATCTCTATTTCTGAAATAGCTCAATCACGTCAATTATCCAATGTTTGAAAAGCCCATGGGGAAGTGGCCTTGCAATAACATTTAAAGGTAGCAGAGGCATTTTGTGCTGCACAGATTATCTCCTGCAGTACCTATATGGTGGAAAGAAGCCTGGAGTAAAAACCTTGCTGTACATATAGTTGTTAAAATGTTGTTATAGTTTGAATAAAAGGAAACAATACTCCTAACATGGCTGCTGAATGTGCTACAGAAATCAGATTGTTTTCTCAATGTTAGTCTGTCACATTTCATACCATTCTTTTCATAGTTAACAGGATAGCATCTAAAGAGCTGCAACAAGAACAATGTGCAATTGGTGTTCTGGCTGATGTCGGGAAACTCCTTTGTCTCAAGAGACAACCATAGTCATAAATAACAACTAATGTAGTCAGGCTAAACATTTATTCATAAATATTAATGTCACTGGCCAGTTTATAGGTTTCAGTAAGAGCTCTCAGCTCCCCAGCTTGTGCAGAAAGGTCAGTAGGTACTTTTATCATTAACCTTCTGTAAAACTATAAACCCAACTTCATTTCTGCCAATTTTGACATATCAAGTAATCAAAGCCATCAATACATAACTCTATGTCAGCACTCACTGTTAGTGTTTTCACTATCAGATCTAGGAGTACCGATGGTTTTCTAGTACCTCAGTGCAGTTATGAGGATCTCCATCCTACTCTGCCGGCAGAAGAGTAGCAGGGTTTAACATAACATCACAGCAATGTTAGGCTTTTCAAGCAGTATATCAGAACAGCTAATCACATCAGATGCTAACACAACAAAGAAGTCCTGTAACTTTCTGGAGGTAGAGAAAAGTCATCCACCAACCCCAGGGCTGTTGGTTCCATCCCCAGCTCCTCTAGTGATATGTCTAAGTGTCCTTGAGCAAGACTCTAAACCCCAACTTTGCTTCTCATTCACCCATTCACACTCAGAATCTCACACACACACACACACACACACACACACACACACACACACACACACACACACACACACACACACACACAGACACACCGATGGGGAAGATGCTATGCAGCAGGTCTACACTGCCCGGGAGAAACAGTTTAGACTGCTTTGGCTACCAAACAGGAAGAAAAGTGCTATATAAGTGCAGACCATTTAAACCAGGCTCAGACATGGTGTCAGTTCCTTCTTCCATGATCATTTATTTAAAAGATTTCTTTCACATATTAGCAGTACTCAAAGTGAGCTGTTATGCAGTAATTTTACTCTGTGCCGTGTTGTTCTGAGTTTGGCCTGTTTACAGATCTGCATTCATACACCTTAAATGCTGTGTCAAATTTGCTCTGCCTTGTTAAAGTTCATCAATCAATAGAATGAGCAGCCTCCAAACATTTCCTTAACTTGAACCTAGCTTTGCCTCCCTCTCCTGCATGCACATAAAAATGGGGGAAATGGAAAGCAGAACAAAGCGACTTTGGGGTGTGTTATTGCTGAGCCTGCTGTTTCACACATTAATATCATTGGAATTACCATCCACTGTGTTTACTTGCATCAAAATAGGTGCAAAAAACAAAGTAAACAAAATTCTACAAGAGAGCCACAGACCTTTAGCCTCAAGTTTTTCTACTTGTTAGGGATTTTAGTGGCTCTTTAATTATGTGCGTCCTCACCTTATTTCCTGCTCTCTTGACATTCTATCAGTGGTTTTATCAGTGTTTTATTCTTGAAATTACAGTGACTCTGACTTCTGTGAGTGTCACTGTGTGATGTTACAAATATAGTAATAAACAAAGTATCAGATCATAAAATTAAAACATCTTCAACCCATCATTTACAGTTACTTATTGCCCCACCCCCACAAACATAAAGCAGCGCTGGTCCACTGAAAGGAACAGGGAGAAAAAAATATTAAAGTACTTTTAACTTTAATACTTTAAGTTAGATATAAATCATTTACTTACTTTTAATTAAGATGAAATGTCAGTGGGTTTCTAAAGAACATTTTTGTTTTTGTATTTTTACTTTTAGTTAAGTAGTTTTTGAGTACTTCATCCACCGGTGCAAGCTAGGCTGGAGCTGTTTAAGGTGGTCTTGAGGGAGTGGAGGTAGGGGGTGGGGGATAGGTAGCTGTGGTAAAATAAAGTAAATCAGCTATTCAAATCACAACAGAGAACAGGCAAATAATACCTACATTTTTACCTGGACGTTAAGAATTATCTGGAATACCCCTCTTTAGCTCTTTTATTCACTGTGCATTCTGCAGAAACAGTTGTTGCTCTAATACTAATTAGTTATTGGGGTTATTCAAGTTATGTATTTCACTGTCCAATAAATTCAGCATAAGTGACTGCAGCCTTTAGAAAAAGTTAAAATAATTTAGCAAAATGACTTTGAAGCTTTCCCCACTGTCTATAGCAGGCAGTTTTAGACCAAACAGCTATAGGGAAGATAGGGACCTTCCACTGGAACTATTCCCCTTCAGAGGGTTTTTCTCTGTTTGCATTTGCATTACCAGTAGATGCTCTAGTGATGCAGACGGGCTACAGTTGGTATGTATTTATATAATTTTAGATTGACTTGTGGTAAGTCTGCAGCCTTTTGTAATATCCAATCAAATGCTTTTTTTCAACTTGCCCTTCTGGCAAATGCCAGTACCACGTCATATTTCAACTCTGACAGCAGCTTTTATCCAATTATGATAATTATAACATTTTAATATGAACAAAAGCCAGAGATAAACTGCTGAAATAAGACATTTTGTCTCCTTAGGAAAAAAGGAGACACAAGTCTCTCACTTCCTGGACCTGGGCTGCAAACTGCTGAGATCACCTTGGTCTCACAGACCTACATCAGGAAAGTTGGGTGAAAATTATAATTTTGGATAAACTGACCACATCATAATGGGGACTTTATTAAATAAAAAATGATTAAAACTGCAGCCCAGGACAATATTACAACTAGTCTCTTTCAAAGTCTGCACTCACTGCTGAACTTACACAAAACAGGCATTGCTGTCAAGTGAGGGGTAGCCAGTTCTGATCATCACAGTCCTAAAAACTTTGGCTCATATTTATAAACAGAATTAGTTTGGAAAAATTGATCATTGTAAATCTATATGGGGATTTTCCCACATAAAAAAAATAGCTAAACTTAAAGCAGCAGCCCTAGGACAAACAATTTGAGCCTTTTCTCCACAGTGTGTTTGATAGATCAGCATTCACATATTAACATGATTTCTATACAACTGAAAAAGTAACTACTCTGCTAAACAGCATTCTCAGAACGTTTTATATCCCCTGGTCTGGTCACACAAAAAAAGGGAAATGTTGAGTTCTAAGAACTACAAAAAATTCTCCAGTCCTATATTATTCCTATAATATTAACTTGTGATGAGGGGGCAGTGGTGGGAGGTGTTTCACGTTTAGAAAATGATTTGTGTGACTATGAGTATTTTAAAACTGCTCTTTTTCGTCTAAACTCCAATTTAACTGTAGAAGTCATATTGGGGGCAGATATATCCATAATGCCCAGCTGGAGAGCCTGTCCCACTTTAACACTATAAACACAAGACAAATGTTGATCAGCTGCTCAAGTGAACCATAATCAATCATATGATTTACAGGAAGAAAAAGATTATTTCCTAAGAAGGGAAGAGTAAGAAAGTGCTGATGCTTACATAAAAATATAAATAAATGTGTTCTTATAGTGAGAAACTTCTGTGAATATTAATACACTAATAGATGAAATATAATGACCATATATAAGAGGACAGAAACAGAAACCCATGACTGACCACAGTCAGGCTCATCTCAAGGTGCAATCAGCATTAAAAGTACAATAGCAGCACCGTGTGGTCACAAGATTCCATGACACACTGATCTTGGGTAATAGGAATGACTGTCTGAAGCAAACACTGCAAAGGCATCAGAAGAAAACAAAAACACAAATGCAGAGATGATCACTAATAAAAACTATAACTATATGTAGAAGCAACACCTGGCTCCAAAATTATGAGAACATTCTCCTGGTTCAGCATGATATTAGGATATCAGGAAAGAGCTGTTTGTTTGAAGTACAATGTGCACCAGCTAAAGTCTTACATGAATCATGTTATTATCTACAGCAAGTGCAGACTGCTTTAGTTTTTTGCCAAGTAGGACTTATACCCATCAGCCACTACATTAGGAAAACAAGGTTATAATTTTCAGTTTTTAAAAGGATAACGTGTTTATTAATGAGGACATAGTGGGTGGTGGAGTGGTATTGGAGTGCATTATGTTGAAAGGGAATTCTATAATACAATGTAATATTTTATACTATAAAATGGATAATGTTTTGCCCCGCTGATTTTAAATAGCTTGGTCAAAACAGTCGAATCACCTCTGAATATAATGCAGGAACATAACAAGAGCTGTAAATTGTGACCGTTATTTCCTATAGTGGTTGTTCTTGTAGAAAAACAATAATTGTTAAATAGCAGGAAAAAGTTTAGTTTTAAAAGCCTTAATAATAATAAATAATCATAATAATAATCAAGTTTCTATTAATACCACTTTGAAAAATAAACATGAATCTTTGTATTAGTTCAACTGCAAGCTGGTGAATCACTTTGGTCATTTTGGGTTTAAGGGTATTACACATCTTTATTACTGCTATTAGGTTGTTGCATGTTGATGCCACAGCTGCATCACTTGTCCATAAGAACGACTGACTCTTTAAAGATTTGAGGAAGCTGACAGATTAAACTAGTGCAAGTAGTCCCCCTCCTCCCCCCCCCCCAAAAATTTGCCAGGTGAGAGAATTTTAATCACCTTTGAAATGAACAATTAGAATAATTATTTCGGGGGAGAGGGATGGCTCTTGCTATTAACAACCCTCTGTTCAATATCACAACAAATTAGTTCTTGCTCATTAGTATGAGTTGTGCTTGCCTAGTGGTTTGGAAAGCCTCCACTGGGAACTTGCTTATTACTCCCTATGAGTGGGGCATGTAATTAGCATTCATCAAGTGCTGTGTTATAACATCCCTCCTCACAAATGTAATTTTGAAATTACATGTGGGCTACTTGTCTGATCAAGGAGTGTCTTGCTTGCAAACCTAAATTGTAACTTCAATGTTCAGCATAACTTCCTCTCAGATCATCCCAGATCAACCATAGAGGGACGGGCAAGGAACTCTGAAACAACAAGTTGTTTTTAAGAAAGCTTTATTGACTAAGCATTATTGAACTTTATTGGGATTAGATATTGTACATTCTCCAAAATACATGTTGTGTGGGTTAACCAGTCATTTTGAATTTATTATTATTTTTGCCTTTTCCACTGTGCAGCACTTTTAACTTGAATTCAGATGAGCACCCAAACTCCACAAGGTTGATTTTATATCTTAATTAGACAAAATGGAGAGTTTTTTTTTAATTTGTCTCTTTAACACACAGTGAAAATTACTGATATTAAATTGAATAAACTGGTTATTATTCTAGGCACAATAATCAGCAACAACATTAGCAACACTTGGTATTATCATTAGTGGGCAGGTATGGACAGGGTTCAGCTTAAGAATCTCAGCGATCAATCATCAACATCTAGAATTCTTTTTCATTTTATGTTTTATTCAAACCTTAGCACTTGAGATAAATACCTGATTTCTCTAGTTTTTATTTTGATAATAGAACTAGGAAGTTTTCACAAGTCAAATAGTGGCTTTTAATTATATTGTTATATTAAGCAGAGTCATAATATAAAATGTCTGCCATATGTTTTTAGAAGAGTCACTTGTATGGTACGAAGGAAATGGAATATGATCTGAGTTTTATCCAGAAAATATTTATCAACTGGTCCAGTAAAACTCTATGCACTATTTGCATTAAAGTTCCCAGTATCTTTCAATTATTTGCTCCATACATCACACAGGAATGTGAATTGACTTTTCAAAGTTTCTCAAAGTCTTGTCAGCCTCAATCTCTCTTAGTCAACACCAGCCACCAATAACCCTCAGTAAATATAATGGTGGGTCCTACAGTATCTTTCACCATCCTTACTACAAAGTTCAACCCAAGTCAAAATTTAGGAAAAATAAAGGAAAAACGACAAATAATCGAAGAGCGAGTATTATCGTATGCAAAGATAGAATGACATTCCGGTTTAACTTGGCGATTGGGGGACAGAATTGAAGTGAGCACACACTTCCTGATGGAGCTGCTCTTGCGAAGAATAAAAACACACTCCTAGCAAGTCTGCTAGACGAGTTATGAAAAGTTATGTTTGGCTATCAAGTGAAAAATGAAAGTGTATTATTTTAAAAATGGACGTTATTTTTCGGATTTCCGTACATGAATAGTAGAACACATCCCCATGTCCAGAGAGTCGGCACTGGTCTCAAGTCAACTGCGAAGGGTTGGATTGTTGAAGCTAATAAGTCCCGGTACCTAGCGTTAGCAACCAGGCCAGTAATCTAGCTAGCAGCCGTTAGGCGGCTAGCCAGTGCACTCTAGGCCTTGCGCAGCTTGTTTTGACTTGCAGCTGTGGAATGGTAATATTTAACAGTGGCCAGCAGTGATTTATAACGTTACTGTCGGCCTGTAACTTGATTACTTGATTAACGTTTTGTCTGTCAGCGTTTGATCTGAAGTGATAACGTTTGTTCTTCTAAAGCATTCATAGTTAGTTCCGCTAACAATTGTGCAGCTAACATTACGCTGTAGCCAGTTGGTTCAATGCATCACACAACCTGACAGAATGCAACTTTATACCGGTTTAACTACTTCGTTTTGCAGCTCACGACAGACTATGCAATAGTTCTCAGCGAGTTACTTAAAACACACTAAGCAATTGACTCGCAGTTGAGTCGTTATGATATATGTACCGTTATTGAAGTTAATGAAGTGTATTTAAGAAAATAGGCATTAACATTACTCCTATGTTTTATTTGTCTGAAATGTGTTTTGTTTTCAGTAAGTTACTAGCTGACGTTAGCTAGTAATGTCTCTAACATCTGCCGATATGCTTGAAACACCTCCTGGATACCCATTTGAAGAAATCAACTATGATGATATTGAAGTTGAGGAGGTATGTTATTGTTTAATTATTTGTTCTGCTCATCCTCCCAGCACTGACAAGAATCAGTTATTGCTCTAAATGAATGTTCAGAGTATATGATAAAGAAGGTTGTGCCTAGCAATAACGTATTCTTAACTACCCATTTTCAGGTGGTGGGGAGAGGTGCTTTTGGGGTTGTTTGCAAAGCCAAATGGAAAGGCAAAGATGTTGCAATCAAGACCATTGAGAGTGAATCAGAAAGGAAAGCCTTTATTGTTGAGGTATTGTTGTTTTTGTATTGTTGTTTGTGTATTTTTTCAGTGCTACAACATGTTTATTTGTAAATCCGTTGAGCTCCATCAGTTTCTTTTAATGACAATGTAATCAGTAGTCGTGTTAATTGTGGGTCTTTTTTTAATTTTTGAAGTGGGGTAGACAGTGGTGTTTGTTCATTGAGCTATGTGTTTATATTTTCATGTCTTCACTTTCCTTTTAGTTACATGGCTTTTTGACAGCTCCCAAGTAAATTTCTTCTTAACTTCTTGTCTATCAAATGTTAGTGCCAAAGATCATTGTAAATTCAGTACAGCATACATAACAGCAGAATATCAAATCTTGATTTATGGAATTCGTACTTACTGAATGTCCTGATCCAGAACAAAAATTCGCTCTTAAATAATGGACTTGATTTGAATAAAAGATTCTAAAAATAATCTAAGATCTATGACAGTTTTACTAGAGTAAAACTCAATCTGTTTGAGTTTTTGGAACAACAAGGGATGCTTGTTACGTACTGGTGTGTTCAGAGTGGTATGTCTCTTACTTCACACTTGATCAGCCACAACATTAGGTACAACTATACAAATCAAATTCTACTTTATAACTTATATATTATAACTTGTCTAACTTCTTGGTTTTTGGAGGTGGTTCCACCCGCCATTTTAAATAGGATGGCAAAAGCCAGAACTAGAACCACCCTTAATATTAAGCACTCCAGTAATATTCCACCACCCACCATAACCTTAATAATAAACATATATTAGTATTACCAACTTTCAGTTTCAACAGTTTCAAACTTTTATATTGTAGACCTGTACCTAATGTTGTGGCTCCATACATCTTTGGTTTACAGAGAGTAGTGTTCTTTTAAATACTATTCCTAACCAACTTGGAAGACAGCACAACAAATTTCATTATGGCCTCCAACAGGTCAAGGTTGGCAGCGTTTTATTCTAACATTTTTGTTCACACATACACCAACTCCTAAAAATGTCAGTATAATGTCAGAATTCCGCTGCATGTCTGAAAGGGGCTTTTGTTCGCTACTAAAATATCTCTACTTTTAGCTAAAAAATGCAACAGGTGACATCACTTGGAGGAAACAGTTCAAACAGTTATCTTGTTGCTCACACTATAGAGTTTGTAATCATGGTCAACCTGCTTTTCCAGAGTTCCCCAGACGTAATCATCTGAACTCCTAATGATGGAAAACTCCTCCAGGAGATGTCATCTGGAAGAGTGACGTCAGAAGGAAGTTCTAAAAACATGAATGTACATTTACACCCTAAACTAAAGCCATAGAGAGCAAGTTGAAATTTTAAGTCACCCTTTAATTCTGTTGAGCTTTAGTGAAACTTGATATTCTTTTTCTACTGTATTTATTCATTGTAAGTTTCCTTTTTTGCATTTTGCTTTTTCCATTCCACTTTATATCCACACTGTTAGGTGCCTCTCAATGACTTTAACCTGCAAGATGCTTGGAATTTCCCTTGGGATTAATAAAGTGCCTGTTGGGTCAGTCGGTCGGTCTTTTGGCATAGCTCTCCCATGTCACCTTATTATTGTGGCTTCACTGTGAGGGCATTGGGCCACTGGGATCTCTTTTGGCTGTTAGTGGTAAGCTGAACAAAAGGCAAAATGGGGTACAGTTCTTTTGTCTGTGCTTTGTTCAGGACTTGGTCCAGCCATTCCATTTAAAACACTTTGGTTCTTGTGCAGCTGTGGACTGGCTTAGGTATGATGAACATGTGATGGAGGCTTGATTTATATATGTGTGTGTGTGTGGAGTCTATGCCATAGATCTCATGTAGGTACTGTGTCATGTCCCATATATTTTGCATGTTGCAGTAATTCTAATAAAATTAACAGTTTAGCATGTAATAACTCCAACTCCAACATGGTCTGCTCAGTTTTAGTTACTGTTGCTTGTAGTACACCAAACTCACTATAGTGGTGAAGAAAACCCTTCACAATGTCATAGAAAGCCCCAAACTGACTAGCAGTTTGGTGTTGTAATTGCATATTGGCATAGGCCATTTGCATAGCCTACTGCATAGCCTGTGTGTGTTCAATCCAGGACCATAAATCAACTTTAAACTCCATAATCCAGCCCCTAGCATCACTATGGAGCAGAGCACTTTGATGATGAACATTTGTGTACTTAAAAGTTTTTCTAGGAAGTTTACCATCTGTGAAGACAAAGTCATCCAGGTCATGGTTACCACTGAAATGCCGTTTAGCGGCAGCTAGACTTGCTTGTAGTTCCTGAAGGTGTTTCACCTCTCATCTGAAAGGCTTCTTCAGTTCCTACTAACTGGCTAGAGAGACAGGCCGATAAACTCTGTGGAGTTGTTACTTGTCAGTTTAATGGTCACCTGGGGCTTTTTGTCCCACCCAATTTTTATGTGTGTTGTTGGAGACATAGGGTTTAGAGCGTGAATGACTGTCAGGTCACCTTAGGCGTGATGAAAGAACTGCATTCTAAAGCCCCTTTCAGACATGCACTGGAATTAGACTTTTTTATTTCTTTTTTTATGGAGGGGATGTATGTGTGAACGCAAACATTATCCGGACTTAGTCCAATGTCCGTATTGTGTGCGAGAGCTTGTGCATGTTGCATGTTGCTCTGTCCCGAATGGTTGGGAGGATTAAAAGGAAGAGACTGGGCATGTTGATGAAGTTTGTATCACTCAACTGTTGTTGTTTTCCACAGCCTACATTTTTGAGTTAAGCCTTCTGTCCTCGCTAATAGCTTATGAAAATCAAGCGGCTTTTACACGTGTGGAAGGCTTCTCACTTGGGCGATCTCCCGTTGTTACATGTTACATGTCTGAAAGGCCACTCCGGACAATGGCTGATGATAAATCCTCCTAATGTTGTCCTGAGTTCATACGTGAAACAGGCATAGGGGTAAGGATTCAGGAACTCTTAGGATTAAGTCTGACGACCCTTAGAACTTCAAGCAAGTCTAGTTGCCAATGAACAGCACTTCTGGGATGACTTGCAAATGTCAGTTTGAGTAACATGTTTTTCTGCCTTTTTCTCCAGCTCCGGCAATTGTCACGTGTAAATCACCCCAACATTGTGAAGTTGTATGGCTCTTGCAATAATCCAGTAAGTTAAATTGAATTAATGTTATGCTGTTTTAACTTCATAGTCACACTGATGCTCCTGCTCCCCAGTAATGGTTTGTCCTAATATAGTCTTAGATGTTGGAATTACTGTATCTGTGTGGTTCAATCCCTGAGGTTTTGATCATTATGTTTCTCACTCAGGTCTGCCTTGTGATGGAATATGCTGAAGGAGGCTCATTGTATAACGGTGAGTAACGCTGTGCTAGGCAGCAAAACTGATGCTGATTTTGGCACACTTTGTTAAGAGTTAAATGAACACAACCCTCTCACTGTTTGCATGTTCAGTCACTTGTCTTTCTTTGATCAGCTCTTTCTGAGATTGGGTTGGTGGGGAAGGACTGTGGATTTCTTACTTACTGTATTATTATTTGTATTTTAGACCAGTTACTAGATGTTTGTTTTTTTTTCTGAAAGTTTCTACTATGCCACAGGAGAAACAGCATAAGACGCAGGATTAAACTGCAATTGTATCAATATCAATATGCATATTGTCCAAAATACAGGTGGCCATGGCCACCCTTGGCCACTTGGTAGAACTGACCATGGTGCCTTACATAAATTTACTGCACTGATGTAACTTCTATGCTTCTAGTGGTTCTAGTGGATTATGTTTAGGCAGCAAAACTTCTCCTTTTAAAGAATCATTCAGCACAACAAAAACACGGGAAGCAATATGCTGAAATTAAAAATAAAACAACAGAGCTGGACATACTCACAGCAGTGTGTAAAAAAATTGCACCTTTCCTCCCAAAGTGGAGACATGCGTTTTAATTCTGTTGCAGTTACAGAGCTAAACTCTACATTTGTTTAGCAGGAGTGACAGAATTTCAGCCATGATATTCAAAATAGAAGTGTAACAAGTGAAGACTTTGGATGACCAATGTAACATGCATAAAGCTGCTCAAGACTTCTTTTAGCCCTAGACAAGAGCCTTGGTTTAGCCTACGTTCTTTGCAGAAGTTACATTTAGGTAACATTAACTGTATCAGACCCACAAAACATCAGTGATCTGATTAATTAATATTCACTGAATTAGAAATTAGCTGCAGGTTAATACATCCTCCTAAAATACAAATGCCATTCTCCCTTACAGCAGAAGGAATATTTCTTCCAACAGATTTTATGGTCTCTAAATCTATGGAAAAATTCAATATGGCATTCGAAAGGGTATAGATTTAATAAGGAGATTTGCAATTAGATTTTTAGTGCCATAGCCTATACATATATGTCACTGTGCTTAACCATACTTCATACCTCATACTACCTGTCAGCAGTTACCTCTGCCTGCTCCTGAAATGCAAGTTGTAGCAGTCCCCAGAGTCAACAGTTTATTACACACATGTTGCTGCAGAAAACAAAATGTTTGACCATTCATGGTCAAATGATTTTAAGTCTATATGATATGTGTTTTGCTGATTCTTTAGTGTGATGTTTCTTTTTAGTGCTGTGGGATTTCAGAAAGAAGCCTTAAAGAAGGGCAAACTAAACACCAGTAGAGAGGAGGTTTCTTTAATATAAACGGTTATAGAGTGCAAGCTAATCTGACAAAATGTAGCCCAAGGGTTATTATATCTTAAAACAAAGACAAACAAGAAGGCTTTTTGTTCAGAAACATGTTTGTAAACTGAAATACAATTATTTATCAGAAGTAAATCTAAAACCAAAATTAAACTATAATGGTTGCTAAAACCAAAATGAACATGTATTTTTCAAGAAGGCCAGACCAAATCTATGCAAAGTTCTGTCTGCCTGCTCTACTGACAACTGCATGTCCCAAAAGTCTGAGCAATGTAGTGCTCCAGGACATATAATGCTGGCTTCAAATATACTGGTTGTATAAGTACATCTACATAAAATGGCACCCTTGCTTAGCCTATGTTGATTTGAAATGTCTACTGTATATGCATTTAGAAATTAATTATACACATACTTCTTTCAGTGTTGCCTTTTGTTGTATAAAAAGCTGAATTTCTTTTTCAGGCACCTATGGCATACGTTTGACAGTGTTAAAAAAAAAGCATCTCTCAGGATTAATAAAAAAGACACATTATTGGAAAAAGATAGAGAGAAAGTGTACTGAGAATGATACCAGCACCATATTCTGCAAGCTGCAGTACCAGCTTGTAACTGTAAAATGCGCTACTCGGTCTATTCATTGAGACTGGTAATGATATATTTGCCAGACTGTAGCAAGTTTTTCAAACAGTGAAAATGCTGTGTTTGATCTAAAATTCTAATCTCCACAGACTGTGCACATTAATTTGCCTAACTGTGTGACTGGGCTAAAGAAACCCATTCATATTATAAATCTACTCTGCCAATGCTGCGGGGCGTCTGTGTCGCAGGAAGGTAGAGTGGTAGTCCACCAATCTTTGATCGTTTGATCAATGATCGTTTGTTGGTTCAATCCTTGAGTGTCCTTGAGCAATATACTGAACTGCGACTTAGTTGCTCCCGATGAGTGTTGGCCAGCTACATAGCAGCTCCTCCATTATTCTATGAGTGTGTGTGTGATTGTGAGTGTGAATGGGTGAATAAGAAGCAGTGTAAAGCGCTTTGAGTTCCGATAAGTAGAAAAGCGCTATATAAGTGCAGATCATTTACCATTTACTGCCCCCACCTGATCATGAGTCTATAATAAACATATTTTGTTAACCGTACTGGGTGGAACTTGAAAACATTTTATATTAATAATGCATAACAGAATCTGTAGTCAGAGATTTAACACATCTTGATGGTCAGAATATTTTTTACACCCCACTGCTCCTTGACAACAATTTTTTTTTAAAATAAACTAAATCAAAACAGAAATTAGTCATTGAAATAAAAACTAAACTGAATCAAACCACTGGCTAAACTAACTACAACTAAACAGAATTAGGGATTTAACATAATATTAACAAATATTGAAAACAATAAACGATTATAAGTTTGCTTATCATTAATCAAAGTTATTACAGTAAGAATAGTTTGCATTTTACACTCTCTAGTATTAGTATGGTTCTGTCTATTTCCTGTAAGTCTTGTTTTCCTAGTTTTGACCATCATTACTAGCTGTAATATTACAAGCCTTAATGACAAGAGAACGAAAGCCCTTTTAGATGTTTAGCTGCTGATACTGCTGCTGTTCTGGGTCTGCAATGCTGATTTTAAACACTTAATAAACTCTTGCCTCGTGCTTTGTCTATGACCTGCCCCACATACTGTAGTCTGTAGAGTTAGGGATTATTAATTTTTACGTTAGCAAGTTTTTGGATGTTTTGGATGTAATATCTCTATCTTACCAGTTTCCCATACATGCATCCAGAAAGTATTCCCAGCGCTTAACTTTTTCCACATTTTGTGATACAGCCTTATTCCAAAATGGATCAAATTCATTATTTCTGTCGAAATTTTACTATACTACACAAACAATACTTTGAAAAATCAAATTTATTAAAAATTAAAACAAAAAATCACTTGTACATAAGTAGTCATAAGTAGTCATAGAAGCTCCCCCATCGGTGTGTGATTGAGTGAATAAGAAGCAGTGTAAAGCGCTTTGAGTGCCAATAGGTAGAAAAGCAGTATTTAAAAGACCATTTACCATGAGAAGCAAAATTCTCTGGTCTAATGAAACTGCCCAAAAATAGGTGTGCCAAGCTTGTAGGATCAGATTTAAAAAGACTTGAGGCTGTAAATGGTGCTAAAGGTGTTTCAACAAAGTAAATGTGAATACTTTTTGGATGCAGTATAAGTGTGACTATTTATTTAAATCAGAGGTAAATTGTGCTGTAAAAGATAAATTGCAAGTGATTAATATTTATATGTGAGTGTTTCATACTCCGACCTCGCCTTATATATTTTACCTGTCATAACAAGTGTGGTCGGGACAGCTATCGTTTCCATTACATTCGGATTGGAAGGTTTTCATTTTAACAAAATGTGAAAACCAGAATTATCTGCTTTGTGCTTCGCAATTACTTCCAACTACTACCAAGTTACTGAATCTCTGTCAGTTACACTTGAATTCTGAATAGTGTTGAGTGTATTTTCCCTTATGGAATAATCATGATAAAGATGGTATAACAATAGGATATTGTGTGTGTATGTGAGTTTCTGTGATTACAGTATGCACTATTTCCACTAGGATTTCTTCAATGCCTGTAGAATATTTATAGACAGAACTATTCATTAATTTGTGTAATTGATAGGGATTTACATTAGTGTTTGCAGTTGCCTGATCAGGAAAGTGAAAAATAAATGTGATGATCTGCAGTGTTTCCCCAACGGAGATTTCTGTGTGTCTCTCGACCACAAATTGGTTAAAATCTGATTTTATTGTAAAGCTGCGAGCGAACGTTGAGCAGCTGCCTGCCAATTAAATGTGTACTGTGTAAATTTGGCAAATTATCTGTGTCGTTAACAAAGTGTAGAAAATATTTATTGAGCAGCTTCACATTTTGATGATGGTATAGTTGCAGATCAATGCTATTCCTGGTTAACACAGAACTCAAGGATGCATCAAAAAACACACACACAGTCTTTAAAAGACCAAACATGGCTGCTGACAGAAGAAAGCTGAATTTTTATTTAGAAAGAAGAACAACAACGACAACCTTTATTCATTGAGGACATATACATATTGCGCATACATGTTACACTGAAATTCTTCCTCTGCATTCAACCCATCCCCCCTTGGGGGAGCAGTGGGTAGCCACAGGGTGGCACCCAGGGAGCTAACACTGACTGCCTCACTCAGGGACACACCTGGTGTATAATCTGGGATTTGATCCGGCATTCCTGCATCCCATCCTGCTGCTCAACCTATTGATCTACCAGGCTGCTAAATAGGTTATTTTATATAAAAGTGCCACAGCAATATAGCTGTGTCATAGTTAACATTTTTATTTGTTTGTTTGTTTTTTGGTTACTATAAAACGCACTTTAATATAGGGGCGGCTATAGCTCAGTTGGTAAAGGCAGTTGCTTACAGACCACAGGGTGATCCCCGGCCCTGGCTATATGTCGAAGTGTCCCTGGGCAGGACACTGAACCCCTAACAGCTGTGCAGTGCCGGTCCAAGCCCGGTAGAAATTTGGGAGGGTTGCGTCAGGAAGGGCATCCGGCGTAAAAACTGTGCCAAAATCAACATGCGGAACTCATGGGATAAGCCGAAAGGAGAGTAGTAGTAGTAGATAAAACGCACTTTAATATATAAGTACTATAAGTATCACTGGTAAATTAAAGATACTTGTAACTGAAAACTAACTCTATCGGTTTCCCTTGGGCAGTTGTTATTAAGGAGGTATTCTCTGATAACTCAAATGAGTGTGAAAATACCATGACTTGAGATTTATCTGCATTTAAGTACTGCGTCATCAGCATAAAAATGATACAAGGCATTTAATAGGTTGTCAAACACATTTGAATATAAATAGAATAGAGTGGGTTCTAAGACTGAGCCCTGTGGCACTCCTTAAGAGACTCCTAGGAGGGAGGAGGTAGAACCAGCCATTTGAAAACACTGCTCTATTTCAAAGATAGTCAGTAAACCAAAAACGGGCTTGGTCTGACAAACCAATCTGTAATAAAGATTTGATCAAACATGTGCAATCAAAAGTGTCGAATGCCTTGGAGAGATCAATAAAAAAGCAACACAATATTTTTTACAATCCAGCAACTGAGTAACAAACAGTGTTGTGCTGTTTTCTGAAACCAGACTGGAAATTGGTTAAAATACTGTTTCTAGAAACACCTTAAGTTGTTCACTAACTAATAACTTTTTTGCTAGACACATAATTTAGAATATTAGTCTGTAATTTCCCAAAGTTTTCAGGGTTTGGAATCTTTTGGACATTAATGGGCTACCGTAATGTCTGAAAATATATCTGCTTAAAAATGTATAGGACCATATGCACACATGGTGTATTTTTTCATTGTTTTATTAATGTTTATTAGGGTGTTTGTTCCAAATAGTGTAGAAAGCACAAGTTGCAGTGCTTAATGTTTTGGCATGAATAAGTTGCCAGGGGAAAACTGCATGAATGTAGGGAAAATACTGGCATGACAGTTTAATGAATCACCAAAGGCCTAGCTTCTTGCTTAGCTCCTCTGCAGGCTTATTGTCTATTGTGTTTGTGACTGTGCTCTCTTGTCCACAGTGCTGCATGGTGCTGAACCCCTCCCTTATTATACTGCCTCCCATGCCATGAGCTGGTGTTTACAGTGTTCCCAAGGCGTGGCCTATCTCCATGGCATGAAACCAAAGGCTCTCATTCACAGGGACCTCAAGCCACCCAAGTATGATCCTCCTCACCTTACACTTTATCTTCTGGTTCGTTGTATCAACAAAATCCTTTCACTTTTAAACTATTTTGATTTACTCCACGTCAATCAGTCACCTGATGTTGTTAGCTGTATATGTAACTGTTTCTGGGCACAGTGTTGCAAGCCACTTGATAAGAAATTTGTTTCATGAACATCATCTTGCACTTTTAATTTTTTTTTAAGGTGTTAATTTCAATTGTAACTAGGAAAGGCAATTTCTGAAGAAATAACTTGGGAGAGCTGTTAAGCTGGTGGAGAGATGCCGATCGCTCAGAAGCTGCCAAGAGTTGACAAGTTTGCATGTTTAAAGATGTAAACATGAATGCAAACAAGAGATGCAGAAAACGATGAAAGATAAATATGGACAATAGGAAAAAGAAATAAGATGAAAAAAGGAAAGAAAGAAAAGAAAGAAAGAAGTTACAGGAAAAGTTGAATTGAAAGTTTAAAGTAGAAGAAAGAAAAAAGGAAGACGTTAATAAGTAAAATGTTTATAGTAAAAGTTCAGGAAAAAACGGAAGTAAATGAGTAAGAAATTGAAATTAAAAAAGATGTTAAAAGAGAAGTTGATGTTATAAAGATAAAGTTCACCACAAACTGGCTTTTACCATTTAAATGCTAGCAATTTTGGGAAAAATGATTTTATATTGAAAGTTTGTTTTCTGTAGGTCATTGATGTGTGTTTCTGGTTAAACCTGGGCCTTTTGCTGTAGTTAGACTTCATGACAAACTTAATTCACAACTTAAATCGTGCAATTTTGAAAAACCTTTTAATAAAGAGATTTATTTTGAAAGTGCATATCCTGTAGATCAGAAATCCGTCCCTAAGTTAGAACCTGGACCTATTACTAGGTAGACTTCACAAACTCATTGTATCATTTAAACGCTTTGTAGAAGTGGTCTTAATCGAATCTGATGCTCCAGCAAATACTTCACTCCAGAGATCATTGTATGACGAACATTGAACATTTATTGTACTTGCTTTTCAACTTAGCTGATGTTGGATCAATTGTACATACAAGTTTAAGTACAGTAATCTCATAAGAACGTTCACAAACAGCTTCATCAAACGAGTTTCTCAAAGTATGGCTGAACTCGCAGAACTCTGTAAGAAATCGTGTGCCTCCACAGCTACACACTGAACCTTTTTCTTCTACCTTCCTGTGCGGTCCACACCACTTTGTAGTCAGTTCCTCTGCTCCAGCTAACATGTCACATCTGCACCCTTCAGTAGCTGAGCTGAACTGAACTCTCTCTTGCCCTTGGGAAGCAGGCAAACACTAATTTAAATCTCTATCAATAAATAAATGAATAGTTCTGTCTGTTTCCTCATTCCTGACGACATCAGTACACAGAAACATAACACGACAAACAATACAGTACAGTTCACAATACACAGTACATACTAACATACTGCAGACAACTAAGACTCAAACTGAGCAAACCCTTGGTTGGCTCATACATACCAGGCACTAATTGTGCTCCAATATTAGTAACATTTAATGTTGGAAACAATTACTAAATTACTTTGCACAAAAACTCAAAACAAATCATACAATAACCCACAAAAATCATGACTTTTCTTCTACGGTGTTCTCTTCTTTCTTCTGGTGCCAGAGCTTACCAGCACTTAACACACAGTAGGATATAAGTCTTTACCACTGTCTCAATCTGATTCTTGGAGAAGACAGATCTTCGTTATGGGTCTATCGAACTCGTTGGTCCTCGTCTTGATACGAACCTGACGGACTAGACCTTGCTCATCCTTTTATCATCACCTAGGGGTTAGGAGGCGGCGACTCATCGACAATCAACACAACTTAGTTCCCCAGGGATCATTGGAAGATGTAGTTATTGGCCGACTATTTATAATGGCTTCCACCTCGCAGAGGTGTCTGCAGACCCTCTTCATCCAAATGTCGATATTTCAATGTAGCTCTGAGAATCTTTCTAATGGATCGTGTTAAACGCTCCCATACCACTTTTGCGACACCTGGATAGAATCTTTCTGATTGCCGAGATTGCATTTGGTATCCAGTATCTCTGATGCAAGGTAGACAACACATGGATGCGACCACCATGGCCTATCCGTTTATGAATGTCCTGCAGTATAAGCTGAGATACTCGATGGCCTTAACCTCAGGGATGGCAGCTCAGCTGAGCCGTCCACCTACGCGAAGAATTCCATCCTTAAGCACTGCATTAAGTCTATGTATGTGGCTGCTCCGTTTCAATGGTTCCTTTTTTAACAGAGCTGAAATTTCATCCCCTGCTTCCTGGAGTTTAGGGTCTTCTGTCTTGTTTTGTAGTTCACAATTTTTCCTTGAAGCTGAATATCTTGGACGATATTTCCTAACACCTCCCTTTTCCTTCTAGACAATGTTAAAAGCATATCTTTCAACCTCAGAAGTCACGCTACAGCCCGCTTTAAGCGTGTCCATAATGAGTAGTACTTTATCAACCTTTGCATTATATCAGTGCTTTCTTCAACTGTGAAAACATTCACTGTGACATTTCTTTTTACGTCAGACATCTGACGTACGACATCTTCTACATTAATCTCTTGCAAGTCTGGATTCCGTGGCCACCTCTTGACTGCTTGTGTAAGGAAATCAGGTACATATGTCCACAGCTTATTTTGCAGAAAGGATTTCACGTTCTGTCCCCTTGATGCACCATCTGCCGGATTAAGGTGAGAGTTCACGTAATGCCACTGTGAAACTGTTGAGGTCTGCTGAAACGACGACACCCTATTAGCGTGTGATGTCTCGTTGTCAAATTTTTTTTTTGGGACCACTGTACTGTCAGTCCAATACAAAGAGTCTTCCAGTGGAAGCTCCAACTCCTTCCTTTGCATACGAACTACTAAGGTTGCTGCAGTAAGCTCCAAACGAGTCATGGGCTTTAGGGGGGCAACTCTTGCCTTTCCCAACACAAAGGAACTGTGAACTTGGTTACTGATGTTTCGCTGGACTAAGTATGTTACTGTCCCATAGACATCCTTGCTAGTGTCTGCAAAATGATGCAGTTGAGTAGACGGTCTGAACAAAGCCATTTGGTTTGAAACATCTCTCACTTCCAAAGTCATTTAGCTCCTCTAGTCTTTGCACCTAATGTGACCACATTTGGGTAATCCCATCCCAATCCCATCCTACAAAGCTCCTGCATTATTTTCCTAGCATATAAATTCACATGTGCAAGTTTTGCCAGTGGATCATACACTGTGCTCAACATGGATAAAATCCCTCTTCTGGTAGGGGGCTTTTGAATAACGACCCGGAACTTGAATTGATCTGACTGAATGCAGCACCCTTTCCATTGGAAGTGTATTTTGATCCAGATCCAGAGCCGTTATTTCTAGCGCCTTCTCCTCTTCCGGAATGGCTGCTAACACCATCAGATCGTTGCTGATCCACTTGTTTAACCTGAAGCCATCCATATGACATACAGTCTACAAACTGTGGTAAAGAGACTCAGCCATTTCAACAGTCTCAACCGATTTTAGACAGTCGTCTACATTCAAGTTTCACAGCACCTCATTTACTGTGCAGGCATCAAACAGATGTGTGTTGTCTTCTGCGCATTGCCTGAGTGCAGAGCTAGCACAACTGGGCGATGAAATGGCTCCATACAGATGCACCTCCATCCTGTATTCTTCCATCAGCTGACTAACGTCACCATCTGGCCACCCAAGGAATCTAAGGAGATTAGTTCCGGCTGACGAAACCTTTACCTGGTGGAACATGGCCTCCAAATCTGCCACTATTGCCACAGGCTCATGACGAAACCTAGTCAGAACCCCAATTATTGTGCTAGTAAGATCCTTGAAGGAGCTGCTCATTCAATGAGGTTCCTTGATATGACACACCACAGTCAAACACCACATGAAGCTTAAGCAACCAGACCTGTCATTGAAGTTTTGATTACATCTGCTGTTCACAAATCAGTTGAATAGCGTCGGTTCATCACTATCCACGGACTGCCTCTCCTTCTTGATCTTCACGTGCAGCAAAGTAGGGTGTGGGTGGGTAGGGTGCGTCCCTGAGCAGAACTGACAGTTTCTCAGGAAGTAGGCCCCTCAGGTGAGGCTTTGATGGTACTGGAATGGCCTGTCTTAATAAAACCAGGCTCTACACTCACATCTTTTTGTGTAGTCACTTGCTTTGCAGTACTGGTAAAGCTTTTTTTAATACCACCTACCTTCCTTAACTTGGTACCTGAAGGACTCTTTAGGTGTTCTTTAGGTTTGTCTACTATGTCCCCATAATAAGGGTGCAGTGAGATCTCAACTACATCTATAAACTTAGCATTATGATCGTGTTTCTTACCAAGATCGTAAGCCACATTCCTCCACTTCTCTCTCAACTTATATTGAAGCTTGTAAACAATCACCCGTATGTTGCTTGTAGTATTAAGCTCTTCCATGAATTCCAAATCTGCCATTGCAGATAGAAAAAGAGCGAACGAATGGAGCGCTTCACCATCTTCAGCCTTAATTGTTTGCCAGTTTAAGGCCTTTTCCATGTACGCTACTGATATCTTATATTCAATGCCAAAATGCTCCTTTAAAAGCCGCCTGACCTTTTGATCTCCTCGGCTTGGTTCCATATGAAAGCAACTTCGCACTATCTCCCTGGGTTTTCCAATTGTTTTCCGCTCCAACAGGTAGAATCGATCAACGTCATCCCCAACTCTATTCTCCACCACGTGTTTGAATACTTTAATGAAGAGACTACGAAGACCACAACAAACGCACAAAGCCAGGTCTTAAGGAAAAATGCAGGCCTCGTTGCGTCATGATGTCTGAACATCAGCAATGACAACTTCAATCTTAGTCAGGCACACACAACATATGCTTTGGATAAAGTACCTGTTGCCGTCGATGGGGCTGTACAGTTTGAAGAAGCAAGAGAAGAAACTGTTGGGGGAGTTTTTGGTGCTGGATACAGCAGGAGCACAAAGGCTGAGGCTCGCCGCTGTAATTTCCAAGCAAGGGTTGTTAACCAGTTTCCGGTTTCAAAGGGTCAAGATGTATCGTTTAGGGATGCTCAGTGTCAAAACGATTTTACTGAAATGCTAGATAAACACACAAGTAGAAAATCTGTCAGGCAAAGTGGTTGGGAACCCTGACAACAATTGCTGCCACTCTGCTGACTCACTCACACTTGAACAAACAGCTGAACAAAGGCTATAAACTACTTAGACTTAGATTTGCCTCGCAAAAAGGGCAAAATGAGAATGTATAAGTATAAATGCTATTGAAAAAAGGCCTTACCGAACACAGTGGTGTACTCAATTTGAAGATATTAAATAAAGTAAAGACATAGTGGCAATTTTGAAAAGAGAATTTCTGGACCCCGTTATAATGGCCTTTCGAGTTTTAGAAAATAATTTCTCTGCTTCTGGCCACTTACACTAAGAACCGTAAGTCCTGTCACTATGAGAGTCACATTTCCTGGAAGAACACAAATATATTTGTGTATTTGTGTATGAAAGATGAAAGTTGAGTAACTAAAAGAAGAAGAAATTTGATAAAAGTGGAAAGTGAGAATTTAGAGTGCATGTGATGTCACCCACTGGAGCTGCACCAATATTCCGCAATACACACTAATTGAAAATTTGCTAAATCAGCAAAAAGTACCTTAAACTTAACATGCCATTATTCAAAAATTATAAAAGATACAAAGAAGCTGATCAGCAGACAAAAAGTTGAAACCCGTTTTAAGTTTAAATGAATTTTCTACGCCAAAGTCTGATGTTACAGGAAGCTGATCAAAAGAGGCAAGTGGAAGGCAGGTTTCAAGTGGCTCATTCATTTTCTATGGAAATCAAAAGTGACAAGTCAAAAGTACACAATTGAGAAAAGTAATAGTAGCTAAAAGGGATCTATGTTATGGAAGTTGAACAAAGTTTTAACAACAAACCATCTAGAAGGACATAGCTACCGGAAAACTGCAAAATAATAACAATGACTAGAATGGGCATTTCCTAGAGTAAAGGTGTGATTGCTGAAAGCCAGCTGCTACGTATGCTTGCAGTCTTCCCCGCTGTGAGATTGAAAGCCCTATTTAGTGAAAGTGAAAGCACATGAAAATAAAACAATTGCAGTTCTACAAGCGTGAGTAGGAGAATTTAAAACCATTTAACAATTCAGAAGTGAAAACAGATGCAAAATAAATAATTTTACAATTGCACTTTTTAGTTGCGCCAGGTTTGAAAACACCTACATTCCTTTGTATTTATATTATCAATTGTTGGTTTTAATTAGTCAAATGGTTGTAAATGGATGTCTTGCTGCAAAATTAAGTTATCCTCAAGATAAGGGAATGGCATGCCTGTTTAGTACAGAGCCATACATGTCAATTAAGGATGCAGGTCACCCACTGTCCTACTGCCAAAGCATCCCCAGATTATCACATTTTTCCTGCCATACTTGGCCTCTTGTCTGGCACATGTTATTTGCTGGGATTAGAACACCTCAAACTTTGGCTAATTAATCCACAAGACTGGACCAGACATCCAGTCCAGTGTTTTTGCATATTGGCCATATTACCAATAATACGGTAATATTACCTTTAATACGTTTTTTTCTTTTTTCAATTCTGCTCATGAGGCCAGCTGAACTGAGACTTCTCAAAGTGACTGTGCACACTGATTTTTCTAGTTTTATTCAACGATTCAGCCAGTTTAGGAGCAGTAAGACTTCAGTTTCTCAAAGAGGACACTTGTAAGCACATGTCTTCTTGGGCAGATCTTGGTCCTTCCACTGTGTCTTCTGTCCTGATTAAATCCAGTTGCAGTATGTCTCTGGAGACTATAGTGTAAACCAGGGGTGCCCACACGTTTTTGGCTTGTGAGCTACTTATAAAATGACCAAGTAAAATGATCTACCTACTATAATAATACAAAACATATATTTATTTATGAATATATTGAGAATTCTTTATATGCACAATATATGTTGGTGTAGTTTGCATAGCTACATGAACCCATATTGCGCAATACAACTCTGTACATTTTTTTCCATTACCTTGCACTGAATAGAATTAGCCAGGGATGCATAGTCTGGACAGTAGCTGCTGATAGCCAGCCTCAAGCTGACATTTTAGGTTCTTCACCCTTCTTCTTCTCAGTTCGCTTTTCGGAGGGAAGTCAGTGTCGTAGTATTTGTAAACAGTCCGAAAATGCCGCTCCACATTTTCCTTCTTCTGTATAGCGATGACTGACTGGCAGATGAGGCAAACACACTTTGAAAATGACATAGTGAAACAAAGTCTGCCTCCCACTCCGTATGGAAGTATCCAGCTCCCCCACTAGTTTTTATACCCTTTCTTAAGTTTACAAAAAATTAATCGGACGCTATCTCGCTAGCTTGCTAGAGTTTTGCAGCACCTGGCGCTGGTGTAGGCATGCGCATGCACGGAGACCCATGTGTCACAAAAGGTCAGATGTCAGACTGGCTGCTCTGTACGTCAATCAAGTCACAAATATCAAAGTAAGGATGGACGATGGGCTGACGTCTACTTTGTTAATTCCATGTGATCTTCCCACACTGGTCGATTGCAAAGGTTCCTTTTTTTTTCATAGAGAAAAACCTTCCTTTCTCAAGACAGGTATAGACTGATGAGTTTCTGAGAAAAGCTGTTTGGCTTGTTTGGCCATTTATAGTTCTAATTTACACTTAAATGACAGGTCACCCTCCTTATGGAGAAAAAGCCAAATGAAAACTGTGTTAGTGCAAAAAAGACATCTACTGAAAGTAAAGTTTAACATGCAAATTTCATTTAAACATTATTCTGAGCTCAAGTATGCTTAAAAGTGAATTGTTTTTCATTTGGTTTTTGTGAACCATTTACAAACATTTCATTGATCAAAATCAACATTAAGTTATAGAAATACAAATGTGTGTAGGTGTTTTCAAAGCTCCTGGCAGAACCCTGTGGGAGTGGTGGGCTGATGTGTTTCCTGGATTTCCGTTGTGGAGTTTCCAGGAATGACAAGGTCAATGTGACATCTCTGGGTCATTGTACATTCATTTAAAAGGATATCCTCTATTCATTGGTTCTTACCAGGGTTCCTGCTGAGCCTATACACTTTCATTGTCTGTGATGAGATTGCATTAATACATTTGATATATTGTTCAAAAGCTATTTTAATATTAAACAATAGTTTAATATAGTTCTTAAACTTTACATTTGATTAGCTTTTGTTACTGCATTGTCACCTAAAATTCAAATATACCTTTAATTATCTTGTACACCCACAGATTCAACTCCATGTTGGAAACTAAAGTAAAGGTGGGAAATACCGGGTTAACACAATGAGGTGTAAGAACAATGTCCGAGTTTGTTCAAAGTTTTGCTTCATTGGTGAATCATTGTTTACTTTTACTTTAACATCGTTTGTGGCTGAATAGCTTTATGTATATTCACACTTGGGTAACTCACTTGACATTACATCACAAGTCAGGTAGTGGAGACTCCTGGTTTGTTATGCCTCAAGCTACTAACAGTGCCAGGGGGTTTATTCACCCACATTATATGTTGTTTCCTTTTCATCAAGCTAGTCCAGAGTTTGTGTTGTTTATTTCTTACCTT
Source organism: Channa argus (assembly GCF_033026475.1). Lineage (NCBI taxonomy): Eukaryota > Metazoa > Chordata > Actinopteri > Anabantiformes > Channidae > Channa > Channa argus. The sequence goes on along the minus strand of NC_090213.1, from coordinate 20,644,126 downwards.
TTTTTTTAGTCTGCTTCTAGTGGCAGGCGGGACTGTACTGAAGATATGTGACTTTGGAACAGCTTGCGACATTCAGACTCACATGACCAACAACAAAGGAAGTGCAGCCTGGATGGCACCAGAGGTATTTGAAGGCAAGTATAAGTGGAATTCTGAATATTTAATTGCTTTGAATAACTTCCTAATCAGCTCTTTCCAAATTTATACTGTTTTACCTCTGTAAGCTCAGACATAATCACACACTAAGCCGGGAATAGATCCATTTATACATGCATTTCTTGTATTTAACTTTACTTTGTCACCTTTATCCTTAATTGGAGCTAAGCACTCTTTGTATAGAAGAAATATTTTTTTATTTATCATCAGCTGCCTTACGCTCCTGCTTTTTAATGGTATTTTACCAAGCATAGAGAAAATGGGAATGGAGTGAAGCGGGTGGGTTTATCCCCTCCGAAGGCAGGGGTGTATGAATTTGTGTTCTCATTGAGCCAGATGCCTAATATTTTTCTACATGAAGAGACATATTTTGATGAGGTGGTCAGGAGCAAAGATGAATTAAGCTGTAGTCATTATCTTTGGTTTGGAGCAAGTTACGAGACTGCTGTACAATTAAACAACTCACTTTTGCGCACTCAATGAACTCTTAAACCTAATTTGTATGAGGGTTAAACGATTGAGAGCAACAACTTTAAAATAGATGTGTAATGTGCACTTTAACTCTGAAGTAATAGGCCCAGTAGTAAAGCAGCGAAGGATTGTTTAAAAAATGACTTACATGTCACTGAATGTTTGTGTTTACTTGCAGGCAGCAATTACAGTGAGAAGTGTGATGTGTTCAGCTGGGGGATCATTCTCTGGGAGGTGATTACTCGCAGAAAGCCCTTTGATGAAATTGGAGGACCAGCTTTTCGTATCATGTGGGCTGTGCACAACGGTGAGTCACTGACTGCTTCAGGGGAGTTGGATGTATAGACTTTGCCCACCTGCCAATGTGAGTCTTTAGACAAACAGTATCTAACCATAGGCCTACTGGGATAGTCTTAACACTTAGCAGCTTAAAGACATGTTCGACTTTGTAGCAATCACTGTAATGTTTTTGCTACCACAGAGGTAGATGGAGAGTACTAATGAGACACAATTAATACCAGGAGACAAGTTTATACATTTTACCACCATTTGATATTTATATATATATATATATATATATTATGTATATTTTATATACACCTTTTTTTCTACTCCATTTGCCTGCCTGAGTCTTTATAGGATTCTGTGCTTCTCTTTTGATGCCAATTGTTGAATCTTTACCTGTGTGTGAGCAATTACCATATATCCTTTTTGTACTTTCAGGTACAAGACCTCCTTTAATCAAAAATTTGCCGAAGCCCATTGAGAGTCTGATGACTCGCTGCTGGTCTAAAGACCCATCCCAGAGGCCTTCCATGGAGGAGATAGTAAAGATCATGGCTCATTTAATGAAGGTATTATTCAGAGCAATTAGCAATTTGTCAACAACCTCAACTTGTGTGTGTGTTCGTGTGTGTGTGTGTGTGTTTAGGATCTTCCCCACCCGCTGTTAGACAAACTTAACATTTCCAATAATCGCACTCTGTCGATTCTTAAAGTGCAAATGCTGAGAATTGGTTGATATTCCCAGTCATCATAACAGTACCTGCATTAAGGACGGTGTGAAAAAAATGTTGGTTTTAAAGGTAATTTTTGACAGTCCTAAAAATTATATAGAAAACTCAACCTGCAAAAGTGGCTAGTAGGAGTGACTGCCACTGTGGAAATCCACCTGCGTTTGGTGTTAAGCCCTGTTTGTCATGATACCAAAATCAGGAAAAATAATAACTTTGATAAAGATACCTATATATTGATTTTGATAATAAAAAAATATAAAAACTCTGAAAAAGTAAAGAAAGACGAAAGAACATGAAAAACTAAGAATTTTGATAAATCATTAAAGAAATCTCAATTTGACAAAATAGAGTACTTCAAAATGTGCACCAAAGTTCCTGATGGAGGTGTATTGAGTTATAATAATAACCTCCATACATCAATTACTCGGTGAAGTTTAGAAAGAATGAACATTGAAATCAGTAATGATCACTCACTGATAATGTTGTCTTCTGTCTGCTACTGATGGGGACTCACTGCTGACAGGCACAGCTGCCACAGCCACCTGCCAGGGTTGAGGTGTGGGGGATGTTTTCTCAGTTTTACCAGAATTTGCTCAGTTTTAAGATATCCCACAAATTATGTTGAATGGCTTTAGGTCTTTCTATGCTAATGTTTTCATTGCAATAGCGATGTATGGGTTACTGCAGGCATAGCTAAATTATTGATCTTCTGCACATTTATGATTGTATAATGGGGCTTTGATTAATTATTCTTTTTGGCTGTTAAGTAGCAAAGCATATTATAGTTCAGAGCCCTAACGTTTTCTACTCAAGTAGTAAGTCTCACGTTACCTGAGCTGTATGCTTCCTCTCTGCCTGCACCTATTGACATTTTGCAGACCTCCACCCCTTGCTCACACAAAGAAAGACAATAATTGGGCAGCTAGGCAGTGTTAATTCTAGCCTATCTACTTATGCTTATTTAGGTATTAAACAGTAAATTGTGATGAAACTTTTTATAAAAATCAAACACACCTTATTTTTCACTAGTTACTTGAGCCAAATACTTTTTTGATATTAAATGGTTGATATTGATTTGATATTAATCAAAGACTAATTGTGAGGAAGCCACTTATGTTACTAAGATGACAGAATTCTCTAGAGTCTAGATGAATCCCTGCCCTACCTATAAACAGTAGAGATAACAGTTATAACAGTTCTCTTGTGGCTGTACAGTGGCGACTTTCTTGGCTGAAATGCAATCCTTCCCTTAATAACTCCATACAGACATAGTCTAGAGGGAGCATTTATAATGAAAAATAAATAAAAAGTTACTGACTGAGTGTCAGCTAATAAGGCCTGTTGCTGTCAGAGATGTGTGTCAACCTGTAAGTTTAGCATCAGTACTGAATAAAAAAAAGAAACACCTGCTTTAATTGAGTGGACACTGCCATTTGCTAGTATTCGGCTAAATGTGATGTTACTGTGAGCCACTCTATGGTTTGTTGATCACATTTGCTAACCTGAGATTTAAAGTTCTCCCTTGGTCATATTTGAAATGTTTTTTTTTTGTTTGTTTTTGTGGTGGACTTGTTGACTGTTGGTTACCTAAATAAATAACAAATAACTACATAACTTGGGCTTTTCTTAAAACGCTGTCATTAAGCTGTCACTACCAAAAAAACGGGGATTATTGCTTTTAATGAGAGTGTTGTGATACTCTATTATTATCAGCATACCCTGCAGCACTGAACACTTTGAGTCATAATTTATTAATAATGACAAGCATATTAAGCATAATGGTGCATCACTTTAATGAGTGTTTCTTTGAAGAAAAAGGAGCATATGCTTACAAGTTTACAAGAGGTCAAGATTTTGTTCCTGTGAAATCCTGTGGTTGGTCTGCTTTGCTTTCACATGAGAAGAATTAAAGTTTAGTTTTAGTAATCCTAATGGAAGCTGTATTAATTCCAGCCTTGCTTACCATTAAATTTTATTTCTTTTTGCAGTATTTCCCAGGATCTGATGAACCCCTTCAATATCCATACCAGTATTCAGATGAAGGACAGAGCAATTCTGCTGCTAGTACAGGTACAAGACTTAAGTTAATAAGTTAATAAGCTTGCAAGTGTTCATTGCAAAGTTTTGACCAACAATGTCTACTAAATTAGTATGTGTCTCTGACATTGAAAATACAAATAGGAAATGTGAAAAGAATAATATAAAACCTTAAAATAAAGGCAGCAAATCTAGTATGAAATCTGTAAATTGTATTTCCTGTCATTTCTTTGGGTTTGGCAGGTTCATATGCAGACTACCCTGGAACCAGCACAAGCAACAAAAGTGATGCAAACATGGAACACAGTGATTCTCAAGGGAGCAATGACACTATCAAGATTACGCCTCAGTTTCATGTCAAACCAAAGGTATGACCAACCTTTTAAATTCATTACTTCTATGAAGATTATTAGTCATCTTGAAGTCTGTAATGCCAGTTATAATTGAGAAAAATAATCAATGTCAGCTTTTCAGTTTTTTTTTTTTTCAGTTTTCTTCTCTTATTTCAGGTAGACCCCCTGAGGACTCCACTGTCCCCTTTGGACAGTGTAGAGAGTCTGCCTGCAAGGACACATGGCCTGGCAACATCTGACAGCAAAAGAATGAGTGCTGACCTGTCAGAGCTGGAGCCCAAGATGCCCCATGCACCTGCAGGTATACCCACACTTTAGACACAAAGCAAAAAGTCAGCTTCTCAATGAACTCAGGCATGATATTAAGATTTCTTTTGTATTTAATTAGCAAAGTTACACAAAATAGACATGGATAGGTACTATTGAGTGAGGTGTTTTTAGAATTTCAGAGTCTCCACAAAAATTTGCTGCCTTAACACCGAAGTTAAGATTTATTTTTTGTGTTTACCTTGAGGTAAAGATTTATTCCTCATATAAACACATTTATATGCCCCGAAACACTGAGGCCCATTGAATCCTTCAAACCATGTTTTTCAGATTTTGCATCTCTGCCTAAAACAATATTCACATGGCTATAACACAAGCTCTCAGGCTTTTTCTCTGGGATACAACTACGCTGTAAGCAATCATGTGCAAAATCTTGTGTTCCATGCAATAATGCAAAACCTGCCTCATTTCTTACAGCATAATGAAATGGGAGGTGAAAGCTTGAGGGCTGGTGTGGAGACAGATAATTTTACAGGAACCAAAATCTCCTCATACAGTAACATACATATGAAACACATACATAATGGCTCAGCAATTTTGAAAAGTCTAGGACCTATCGTTTTATGAATAAATATTCTGTAATTTAAGCTTTAACACTGTTCTGTGCCCTACCTTGTTAAACCTGAAGCTCAGTGCCTGCTGTTGTTTGTGCTGAGAAATTGGATGCAGTATTTGCCCACAGTCCAGGCAGCACTGCTCCACAGTGTCTGGAATGCATGGAGTGCATGCTGCCCTTGCCTGTACACTATATGCGCTGCATGTGTGTTGCCACTGTTTCAGTCAAGCTGTGGGCGTTCAGCCTGTCTTAGTATGTATGCTTGTTGTGAATGCAGCTGTATGTGTGTGTATATATGTGTTTTCACAGCACACCCCCAGTATAAACGAGGCCACCGTAAAACTGCATCTTTTGGCACCATTCTGGATGTCCCCAAGATCGTCGTCACAGGTATCACTGGACCAATGGGCCTCCTGGTGGCTGGGTGAAGCTGGCTTGGCTTACCCATAGGTTGTTGTGCTGTGACATAGCCCTCCCTTGTGTGTCACTCCATGATATACCCTCATGTTAATTCAAATTCAGTTTGATCTATAACGTAATTGAACGGGGTTTGGAGTAACATACATCAAGGTTGTCTTATGTCTTCTCTGATTTTTACACATTAGACCATTTAAGTATTTTTGACAGTTACACATTTTTTGTTCAAACAATGGATACAACACTAAACTGCCAATTCTCAGCTTTAATTAAACATGGTCACCCTAACCATAAGACATTTTAGCTACAGTTTTTATCGTAGAGGATCAAGGATAAAAAGATCATAAACCAGCAGAACCAATAACTCCTAGGACTCAGTGCAAATGACTCTAGTTTGAATATGGAAATAGATAACTATGTGAAAGATATGGTTATTTAACACATGTTGTTCAAGCTGCAAAGATGCAAAGTAATTTGACAGGTTTCTCAGACAGCTGTATGTTCTCTCAGTGTACGTTAAACGCAGAAAAACATACAGTACAGATCACTCATGTGTTTGAGGTTTGCCATTGGGATTAAGTACCCTCCGAAAGCATTCAAAACAGCAACAAGACATAAGAGTTGGTGGTGGCACTAGGAATTCACTTATTTATAGAGTACTGATAGTAATGTTGGTCATTTGAGCATGACAACAGAATCCACACATTTGAACAAAAATAATATTGTATTAGTTGGATTAAGAAATTATATTTTACAGTGAGCATGTGCAGTCAGCCTCAGTCCATTAAATGGCATTGCTGCTCAAAAAACACCTCAAACAACACTTTGATCAAAAATCCTAAACAGAGAGAGAGAGAATGAGATTAGTTATTGTTTTATGAATGTAAATGTCACTTAGTAAAGGGGGGCTGGAGAGGAACATCTTATATGTTAAAGCTTACTGCCTCATCTGGCATCAGTTGATGATGTCACTGCTGACATATTCACATAGAGGTATACAGTACCGCTTTGTGTCAGTCATTCATCAAGTTGAATGTGAGTGCAGTGGTGGCATGGAAGAACATCACTAGTCCACTGAACCTACTCATATGAAAGAGACTTGGCACAAATGTAGTATCTATTTTATTTTAAATCGAATGTGCTGGAATACAGATCTTGGTGAACAAAAAACTTGTAACTGGCCAAATGCTTACTGTCAGTACTAAAGTTGGTAGAGACAGACCATGAGTTAAACTGGAGCTTTCTAATATGTTATCAGCTTCTATATTCAAATCAAGTCAAAACAAATTAATCTCTTTCCAAATTGAGGTAGACTTTTTATGAATTGTTTTAATAATAGCAAAGTGAAGATACCCAGTGTTTTGCATCAGATCTGTTAAAAGATGAGATAAGCTTCCTAACTCATGGGCCTGTTATCTCTGTAATTGCTCTGGTTTGGCTGCAGCTGATCATTGGTGGAGTAAATTAATGTATCAGTTATTTGCAGTTGAGTTTGTCCTTTCCTTTCATGCATATAGGATATTGAGAAAGCATGGCATTCCCATCACCTTTTGCTCTCTGTACATTCATTAACTTTGAAAAAGTCATTTTAATTTCTCTCACACGAGGGTCAGAGATTTTATTACAAACAGAGATTTAGCTGAAAAGAATAGGGACACTTCTACAGATCAGAAAAGGCCTCTGTTTGAAGAGATGTGAGACATGATCGAGAGAATAATCTAGTCACTAAAGGAGTCTGCTTATGCATTATAAAGGGTAGGTATCTTCATTATTACGTGTGCATACCTGTACATCAAGCTTTTCAAATTCCTTGTGGCTATTAGGTAAGTGTATAGCAGCAGACAAAATAGCTGTAGACCAAATCAGTGTAACAGTGTCTGTGCCTTAGGTATCTGGCCATGGCATCAGTCATGAAACAGTGCTTTATTTATTTATTTATTTGTTTGTTTTAGTAAAATGAAGCAGCAGTTTTGTGTTTTTATAATGTAAGTTTGTCGTAGCATTTTAGGCTTAATGTTTCATTTTCCTGCTTCATATTCTTCTGGCTTGCTATCTTTCTGTGTGTTTTCCTGTTTTAACCCTTAAGAGATCCTAGGGACATTCCGGGCTATTCAGTTTTTTTTTAAAGTCATTTTGGCTGTGTTGAATAAATACAGTTCAAATTTGCCAGAGGATATTCATTTTTTAAAAAGGTTAGACTTGTCGAGCCAGTTTCTGAAATTGGCTTAAAATGGCTAAGCTACATAAAAAAAGACACATTTGATCGTAACGTCAAAAATATCACATTGAGAATTTTTGATCCCACATTTATCCTAACATAAACTAATAAATTCTTTTATGTTAAGATTTAATTTAGATTTCTGGCCTTCTAATTTAAAGTTTTATATTTGTCCACCAGAAGGCACTACTATTCAAAGCATGCAGAAAAATTTGCCACTTCTTAGGATTTTCTGCAAGGGTGCCTTGCTAATGAAATGATACATTTCAATTCAAATGTGTAAGCATTTTAAAGGACCTCTTAAGGGTTAGTGTCTGCCAAGGAACAACAGTTAAAAATTAGACTTCTGGCTAGAACTGGCACATTTACAGTAATATTGAATCTAATTAACAAATATGAAATTAAAAAATATGCATGTCCCCGGAAATAGATATTTACTACTTTGTTCAATTCAATTTTAGTCCATTCCACAAATCTTTGTTTAAGGTAACTGGAAAACTGTAGACCTAAATGAAAAACAATTACCTTTTATACAATCTCCACTACAACAACCACATTAAATCTTTCACTCAAGTAAAAGTACTAACCAGAGTATATACGTTTTACTTTATGGTCATTATAGCAAAATATGTACAGTAATTTAAAAAAATTAAGGGCCAAAGATTACTGTTTGTAAAGTTGGGGCTGATTTTAACCATTGTTAGTACATAATATTTTTTATAAAATATTTGTACTAAAACCACTAGGGGGTATTAATGTTGTACCTGATCTGTATAAGTTACATATTGCTGCAGTGTGAAAAAACACAAGTCCTAGTTATTTTTGTGTTTGGGCTTAAATGAAACAACAACGAAATACTGTACACAGCCAAGATTTGCTTAAATTGAAAAATGCGTTATCAAAAAGAAGTCTTCATTTTTTTTTTTTTTTAATTTACATTATGGACACCAATACCAGTGACATGCAATATGTTTTAACTGAATTTAGAATTACACATTGTAGTCAGCAGTTGACAGACAGACAGATGGACGGTTTTATGTTTTTTGGTTGCTTTTATTTATTTCCTGGTGTTTACCTGATTAGCGTATCACTTGAGTGCAGTACCCAGGTCAAATGCGCCTTGTCTAAGACCTCCTCTAAACCCAAACCAACCTGTCATTCCAAACCTGTTGCATAAGCAGACTTTGTTGTTCCAGTGGTTTGTTCTGTTGTGATCTGTATTTGTTTGTCCACTGTCATTCAGGCTTGATGCTTTAGGCACTGTGGTCTCATTCAAGACATGCCAAAGCACATATTGAGTCTACATATAAATGGTTGAAAGAGTTCATGTGTGTCTCTATGGGACTTGATCTCCTTTTGTCAGTAAACAAGAATCAATCCCTTACCATCACTACCTGCTAACTGTTCTGAGTATTATTCTTTTTCCTATGTGTCCAACCCCTTCCACAGCCACATGTGAGCCACAGAGACGTCGTTCTGTACAGGATCTGCCAGGCATTGGCACAGAGTCCAGCCAGGTAACTTTCTGTATTTATGAATTACTATGCCCACTGTGCTCATATGGATTTCCATACCCATGAACACAAACTGTTGTAGCCAACAAGTTTATCAGAAGTATTGTATTGTATTGTCTTGTCAGTTGTCCAAGTTTACAATGTTGACTCCAATTATTATCATATATAGATATGTAATGTATAAAACCTGTAATTTGTATGCACCAGTGTGTACAGCCCAGTGGAATGACCTTCCTGTCATTAGTGGTAGCTAAAGACCTAAAGGAAAATATGGAAAAATAAAAGACAAAAGTTTACATCTAGCCTAAATGTATTAATATCACCACCTTTTTTTAGTTTCAGACACTCAGGTCAGTGTTCTTTTTTTCTGGCTCTGTCTAACAGATTCAACCTCTGTTTGACCCGCTTCTTGGATTTGGATTTGTTTTGAACATGAGTAGCAGTCTTGAATACAGCTTTCTTTTAGCTTCTGTGGAAATTGGTTTACTAGTCATTATAAATATCAGGGGAGAAATATAAATTTTTCATGCTTTGAGAAAAGTGACCCCTAGTCAAGTCAAGTGGCTTTTTTTGTCATTTCTACTATACACAGTGGTTCACAGTACACAGTAGAAACGAGATAACGTTCCTCCAAGAACCAAGGTGCTACAAAACAACACAAGCTATGTAAAGTGCATCGAGTGCAACCTAGTGCAAACAGTGCAGACGAAAAACAGTACAGACAGACAGTGTAGACAGTCAACACAAAGTAACACAGAACCTAAGACAGTGCCGACCAGTAAACCTACTGTATACTATTTTACAGTACAGTACAGTCAAGTGTGCTAAGGGTGTAAAAAGAGCAGCATGTAAACAGTATAGTGCATTTGAATGTCCAGCATGTAAACAGTGCAATTGCATTGGAATGTGCAAAAAAACAGCAGGTAAACAGTGTAGTGCGGTAAATGTAGAATAATAAAAATAAATAAATAATTAACTGATGGTGGAATGAATTGAGATGAGTAATGAGTGATGAGAGTGTGTTGAGTTCGGTTTGTAGTGTGTGTAAGTTCCATTTCAGTTCTGTGTGTTGAGGAGCCTGATGGCTTGCGGGAAAAAACTGTTGCACAGTCTGGATGTTCCGGCCCGAGTCTAGTCTCTAGTCTCTTATTGCAATTTTACTAGTTGATACAAAGTTGTCTAATGTTTTCTGTTTTAATAATGAGACAAATACTACACAAACAATGGTAGAAAACACTTCATCTCTATTTCCAAGTCAAATCTTAACCTCTATCAGAATTCTACTCACATCCTGTTGCTAGTGCTCCCTCACAAAAACACAGCTTCAAATAAGACCCATGGCATTAAGCATCTCTCCTGCTGTCCAACATTTGTCTCTTTTTGTTTAGTAGAAAACTTATAGATCTGTGTTGTGACTACAAAAATTATGTTTCCAATGAAAACACTCGGTAATTTATCTACCTGCCATCTAGATTCCAAGTGGTGCATGATAAGCTTTTAAAATTGTGTGTTCTTTTGCAGGGGAGCAGGAGCAGTAGCAGGTCCTCCAGTCCTAGTGTGAGAATGATCCCATCTGATAAGACAAGCAATAGAAGTTACTTCTCTCTTGATGACCCCACAGGTGATTATGACTGCATTCCATTTTAAGCTGTAATACGCAATCCAAGCTAGCACGAGGAGTCCAAATCAAACCATCCTGCTATGCTGAGCCCTCCCTCTCTCTGCTTTGCTATGCTCTGCAACACTTCCACAATTTGCACAAATGAAAAATTCTTAAAATCTAGAATTTTGAGGCCAAGTTAACACTTCTAATTCATTGTCTTCCTCAAACCATTTAGGTATTCCAGTTCCCTGAATGGGTTTATTTAGTCAGCAATAATGTTTAGGTAGGTGGTACTAGTCTAAGTAACATCTGACCCAGTTTGCTTTGCTTTGTGCTTTGGATGACACACATTCCCAAAACATCAGTGAGCCTTCACCATGTTTGACTGTGGGAGCGGTGTTCTCATTTGCATTTTTTTTCTTGGCATACATACCTGTGCGAATAATGACCATATAATGTAACTTTAGTCTCATCAGAGCAAATGATTTTGTTAAAACCTCATTTGGTTTGTCCAGATGCTCCCTAGCAAACTTTATTTTATTCCAGTTGCTTGTAAGGACTCTGCCAGATCCCCTGCTGTTTGTTGTGTTGTGCAAGTTTCCTAGCGCCTCTTTCACTTATTTTTCTTCTATCGGTTTTTTACTTTGTGTAAGAGTTTAAGCCCCTTTTAGACATACACTGTAATCCTGATTTGTCTAGATATTATCCAGAGAGCCTGTATGTTATAGTTGTTTAGAAAGTATTCAGTTTAAATTAATTTGTATTCAGTATTCAGTTCGTCATTATGGAGTACTGAGTGTAGATTTATGAGAAAATAATGACTTTGAACAATTGTAGTATCAGGCTGCAACATAACAAAATTGAAAAAAGTGAAGTGGGTCTGAAAACTTTCTGAATGCACTTCTTGTCTTGTCACTGTGGTCTAAAACCTTCAGCTAGCAGCATTCTGTTATTTCCATACCAGTATGTTAAATTTTATGAGTCTGGTGTAGCATTAAAAGATACTATATTACTTCCACATCAACCCTGCAGCGGAACTTCAGCAGTGGAAATGTACACTTTGAAATGTTGCGTGTAAAACAGTGTTGACTCTTGCTAGTTCAAAATCCTCTGTACTCTGTGCCTGTGGCCATTAGGCTGGCTAAAAATACTGTTTTCATGGGGGGATCTAGGTCTATATTAGCAAAACAATATGAATCCAAACCAGGCGTTTCAGCTCAATTCAGCAATTGTTTTGAGCCAGCATATTACAAGTATTTCAGTGAAAGTTCAGAGTTGTCTTTGACACAGAACAAGCAGAGTATTGGAATAAAACAAATGTAATACTCTGCAGTCGTTTAATAAACAGCCCACTCTTTTTCTCTGCCCAGACACCAACAGCTCAGACAACTCCATTCCCATGGCTTATCTTACCCTGGATCACCAGCTTCAGGTAACCACTTCCAGTCAACTTCCAGCAAACAGTACATATTGACATCTTTAAAAACATAAATATTACTACCTTTAATTATGTTTTGATGATTTTCAAAGCTGATGTCTTAATTTCTAAAGAAAAATTATAAAACACTCAAATTTGATAGTGCTATATTAAATATGAGATTAGCTCTAAAACATTGTAAAATATGAAAAGAATTAACAGTTAAAAACCCCCACATCATCGGTGGGGTTTTTGGTGTATTATTATATTATGTGTAGTTGATAAAAATACTTTCTATGAGTATTGAAGTAAATTAATAGCAGCATTCATATTTACTTGCAGCCTCTTGCTCCTTGTCCCAACTCAAAAGAGTCCATGGCAGTGTTTGAGCAGCACTGCAAGATGGCCCAAGAATATCTGAAAGTGCAAACAGAGATTGCCCTGCTGATCCAGAGAAAGTAAGTGTGTGACCCAAAAACTTTCCGATCATAGCTTTTGTGATCAGTGATTTGCTTAATGGAAGGCAGACCTGGGGTGACCGCAGGAGGTAGAGCGGTCGTCCACCAATCCCCCACTGATCCCTGGCTCTTCTAGTCACATGTCGAAGTGTCCTTGAGCAAGACACTGAACCCCAACTTAGTTGCTCCAGGTGAGCGTTGGCCAGTTCCCCCATCGATGTGTGAGTGTGTGTGATTGTGACTGCAAATGGGTGAGTGAGAGGCAGTTTAAAGCACTTTGAGTGCCAATAGGTAGAAAAGCACTTTATAAGTACAGAACATTTACCTATAGATATCAAGCTTTGCTTAAAGAGAAAAATTTTCACAGTTTGTAAATTATCATTTTATTTGTTCAATCATTGTAATGGACTTGGCTGCCTTTTTTTAATAGAAGTTTTTTAATTCAACCAGGTGCAACTGAACAGAGCTAAAAACATTATCACCACCTGGGGGTTTAGTAAAGGCTCAAAATTAATAGTGTCCCAGGGACGGTAACAATAGCACCTAGGACACAAATATCCTGGTCCTGGGACAACTTTGTGATAATAAATAAAACTGTGCAAGAAATGCTCCGTGAGTTTACAACCAATAAGAGTTAAATATCAAATCATTCATTAAAATGAAATTGTACAGAAAAACAATCATTTTAGCTCTGACCGCATCCATCCATCATCATGTGGTAACCACAACAGACTAGTTTGTTAATTGACTAGGTAACTGCTACGAACATGTTAATTTTACATAACTTGGCTTTTAGCTTTATGTAAGCTGTTTGTTTTGTACTTGATGTGCTAATAGTTCAACCTAATGTGCCACAAGTTCTGGTGGACGTTTAGACAGCAGCCCCCACCCTCCAAAACAGGGCAGGACCCTCTAGCAGCATCAGTAGTTGAGAGTAGAGTCCCCATCAGCAGCAGTCAGAGGAACAGAGGGATCAGTGATGGGGACTGATATTGTTTATTTCTCTTAAACTTCATCCAGTTTCCTTGTCATTTAGGCAGATGTTATTAAGACTGCGTGGTGACATCTTTGTAGGTACGGATGAATGAATTTCCAGGCTCAAAGTAAGTCAGTCTAAGTCAGTCCTGCAGAAATTCCTTTTTCAAGACTAATAATGTTCATTGTTTTTGTTTGGACTCAGAGGTGTCAATTCAGTTTTGGCGGCTGTTTTTTATGCTGCTATTGAACTGTACTGCAGACAGAATAGTGTTTCCCATAGAACATTTTTCAGGCACAGTGGCATGAAGATAATAGAGGTTTTGTGCGCACACACATTTTTTGTTGTTTGTAGCATCCATGTAAGGGGTCAAGTAAAACAAATTCAGTATTAATAAAATCTGTTTATTGCCTGCAAATAATTTCTCATTTATGTCTCACTGTGAGCCTCAATTAAGGCCCTCTGGAATGTTCCTCTTATAACCAGCTGTTCATGCTGAATAAAATAACATATTCCTACAAATCACAAGTGACAACGACTGCACCTCAAACGACTTGACTGTCAAGCTCCAAAATTTTGCAGACAACATAGCTGTTATCGGCCTCATCCGAGAGGAAGATGACACTGCATTCTGATGCTAAGGTTGATCAGCTGGTGCTTTGGTTCTGTCAAAACAACCTGGAACTGAACATGCTCAAGACTGTAGAGATGAGAGTGGATTTCAGGAGAAGCCCCTCACACTGCCTCCCCTCTTCATATCCTCTAGGCCTGTGTCAGCTGTGAAATCGAAAGGTTCAAATTACTTAAATATTGCTTTTCAAAAAACTGAATTATAATACCACCAAATTGGAACTTACCATCGGTGGTGTGATATTTTCAAACGGAATGGTCCCATCAGTATACTTAAATTATTTTATCTTATGCACGTACTAATGTCGCTGCTCTGCTTTGTAAACGTTAATTGGAGAGAAGTAATGTAAACTTCCGTTCAGTATTCATACAGAATTCTTCGTGCAGGGTCATGTGAAGGCGTAACCATGTGTATTTGAGTTTTAGAATGTAATCGTGTAACAATCAGAAAAGAACGTTTTCTGATTCTGCTCTCACTCGTACCAAGTTGGGGAGAAGGGGGCAATTAAACGGTGCATTTAAGGAAATCATTGGGCCTTTATTAAATCGACAATGTCTATCTCCAGCCATTTACTGGTTCTCACTCTTCATGTCAAAAAAGGGAGGGGGGTCTATATGTAGGACAGGTTGTAAAATGTGGGTTCAACAACTACATTGAATCCTTTGATACCTATCCATATTAATAAGAATGTAACATACCTAGATTTAAAAATAAATTTTGTCCTGTCATGCACTGCATGACATTTTGTTATGTAGCCCATCCTCAATAAACGGGGTGGACAAAACAGGAAAAAAAACTTTGATTACATGTATCTTCAACTCATGTTTTACTGTAGCTACTAGAAAATAACAGGGGTCAGGATTGTTTTGACTTCATGGCATAAACTAATCACAAAATTCAGAATGCACCTAAAATCCACTATAACCTGAGGTGAACTTTATTTGACCTTCTCTAAACTTTTAAATGTACATGTTCACTGCGTGATTCATGGATCATGTCTGATATATAATTCCACCACTAAATGTTTTAGTTCAATGACAATTTGTCAGTCCTCTCTCATCACGCTGTTCACATTTTGACATCAAAATGACACCTAAGAAATGAAGTTATTGAGACATTTACTTTTTTTGTGGTATACTCACAACAATTTTTGTTTCATTAAATTGTTTGAGATGAAGAAATTAACATTGCATGATTCTACTTAAATGCAATAATTTCATGACATAGTAGCATGAACTTTTTATTTTTTCCGTAAAATTCACACGAGTCATCTCATAAAATACGATTAAATGTTTGAGGTGATTTACAATCATTGTTAATACGGCTTAATTTCCTGTTTCTGCAGGAAGGAGCTCATCGCTGAGCTGGACCAAGATGAGAAGGACCAGCAGAACACGTCCCGTCTAGTTCAGGAGCACAAAAAATTACTGGAGGAGAATAAGAGTCTGTCCACATACTACCAGAACTGCAAAAAACAGCTGGAGCTTATTCGGGTCCAGCAACAGAAGAGGCAGGGCACATCATGATAACACACAGACAAATGAACTGCTGCCATGTTCTCTATAAACATGCACTATAACACTACCCATGCTCATGCTCTGCACACACACAGCTTTGTGAAGAGACCTGCATTATACTGTGTTTTGCATGATTCATTTAGACCCTTTCTTCTGCTCAGCAGGAGGATGCCCTTTGTACATATATTTGCACATCATGTTCTGTGACCATAGACCAAACAGTCACTGCACCTTGATCGGCTCAGTCCCTGCCTCTGCGCTTCTGGGTGGACCTTTTTCTCCTGTGTTTGCTACGTGTTTGCTCTCAGGGCCTCTGGGCTGCCTTTTCAGTGTGTTTCCACTCCTCTATGGCTGACTGTCACAACGTCCTCCAGAATGTGAAAACCAAGACTAAGGCTTTTCAGCAAAAAGTGTGAATCATATGCAAACGCTGCGAGAAATGAGGATGTTTGAAACCTGTTCTACAGTGCATGCATGGAATCCCTGTTATCCAAAAAAACAAAAAACAGTTTTTGTGAGGACACTCATTGACTAAATGCATTCCCTAAGCCCCTTAGAATAACCCAAACACTAACCTTAAATCCAATTCTATCTAAAACAAGAGGAAGCAACTCCTCTAACACTGTCAGGGCTGGAGGTGTCAGTTGTCAGTTGTTCTCAAGCTATAAAGCAACGGTGGTCCGTACAAAAATAGGCATACAAATAGACACACACACCCCTTAAATCAATAAACTTATCTGGAACCACTCCCTCTTTTAATCTTGAGCTTTCCACAGGCTACTCCATCTGTTTACATCATTCAGTTTAGTTATGTAGTTCAGAGAGGAGTGTACTTCATGTCAGACAATATAGTAAACTGATGCTCTTGTTGTGCTCTTAAAAACACAAACACACATAACCAGCTTCCAAAAGAAACACAAGGAGCTGTGGTTTCCTTGTTGTTTCCGACTTCAGTATTGTTTTGTGTGTAGATGTTTGTGTCTTTTCTATTCATTAGATCACTTTTTGTGATAGCTCTTCATTTCTTTCTTTAGCACATATTTGATCTGGTCTGTGAATGCCCCTATGGACAAAATAGAGGAGTATATACCTCCCTATAAAGTATCTAGTTTGTTTTAGTACACATGTTGCCTTAGAAGTTGCCTGCATTTTAAATGCTTGTTTTATGTGACATTTAGTGGGGATAAAATCAGAGAAAAGATTTTTAATGTATTGATTATTGAATGATAATTGTTTCTGGAGAGGAGTGAGATGTATGTATGTCATATGTACCATTACAGGTACTCAAAAAGAGTAATATGTAAAATATTTTTTTCTGGTCTATTTCTTGATATTCTGATAAGTAGTTTTTCAATTTTTTTGTCATGTCATGTACAAATTTTATTTCTCATTTGGGCAGTTATGTTTTTAAAAGTGCCAGACTTAAAACTATTATTGTATAGGAAACATCTGCATTGCCTCATCAATTCTTTGTAGGACTTACCACACACCTATTTCAATTATATTCTAAATTATTTGGGAATGAGGTACAGTACACAACCGTGAGCAGTGCATTATGAAATAAAATGTGTGAAGAGATGCATGTTTTCTTGTGTATGTTTGTTCCATGCGTGTGCAGTTGCATACACATTTTTTTTTACCTTCCTGCTTAAAAGAAAACTTTTCTCATTTAATCATAACAAGCCCCATATAGACACACATTAATTGTCTGTTATTTTTCGATGTGGAATACTTAATTTGTCTGTGCCACAAACCTCTGTTTCTCTCCAATAGCCATTTAAAACACAAAGGCCCCAGAAACCTTTGACACAGCTTTATACAGTAAAGCCAGTCAATTGTTTATATGCAAGCAATCTAAGTGGAATTTTTGTGATTAATTTAGGGAAATATTTGTTAACACTTTCTCAACAAAGCATTTTGGAATGAAGAAATATATCACTCAGCTAAATGTGTCTGGGTGATTCACTTTCAACTGTTGAAAGCACAATTAATTTAGAAAATGTCCCAAAGTTATCCTTTTAGGTATCCACTATCAATGCCCCTTAGAGCTCTACTTTACAATAAGTGTTTTGTCTGCTCCAGTGTAGATAGTACAGGGATTTGTGTGTGCGTACTCAGACTTGTCTCAATCTGTGTCTGCATACTCAGATATTATTTACAGGGTCCGAGTACAGACACACAAATCTGTGTGTATGTAAAATAATGAGCAAATGTGTATACTCAAAAAACTAACTGTAAATGTCTAATAATCTGAGAAAACGCTTTTTATGGGTGGAATTTTGCTACCGTTCTGCTGTCTGCAAGATTTCTGTGTGTGTAAAGCGATTTGTCTGTATTGGAAGGTTTTACTTGCCCTCAGCTTTGGCTCCCAGGCTCAGCCTTACAGTCCACGCTCAAGCTCAAGGGCGGTCAGTTAAGCCTGTGATGAACGGAGAAGGCAGAGCCGCCGCTACAATCCCTCAGGTGAATCTCACCTTTACCTGTCTTTGAGTTGGCCGTGGTGTTTTGCTCTTGACTTTCTCCTGCTCAGCCAAACAGTGTTTCTATATTGTTAGATACAGCAATTAATGTTACCAATGCAGGCAGGTAAACGGCTACAGCTAGTGTAGCTAACAGCGACCAAAGTTGCCAAGTAACTTCTGAGCTATATATGGCTCAGACAGTCCATGAATGAAGGGCTTTGGCTCCAAAGTATAAATATAAAGCCCAAATCGTGTCATATCTGGTGAAATGATCTTTCCTCTACTAAAGCTAAGCAAAGACTTAGTAGACTTAGTAGTAGCCTTAGTAGACAAAACACACACACACACACACACACACACAAAACAGAGGTAAGTGACACGACATCCAAAGCACTGATCCCTGATGCCTCTCCAGCACTCTGCTCAGGTCTTCTGAAACTCTGCAGTGAGATAAAATATTTTAAATAGATGGTGATTGAAAGTTCAGTGTGGACCTTTTTCACAAAGTGTTTAGTAAACTTACCTCAGATGCTCGTACATGTTGCCAGCGTGAAAAGGTGAACAAGGTCTGGGACTCAATCAAAGTGCATCAAATAGACCTAAGAAACACAAAGGCAACATTCCCTGATGAAGTCCAACATCATCTGCTTTACTAGTCACATAGTCATGAAGGCTCTACTAAACAAGAAATAATACATTTTCATGAGTAAAGCTTTAATAAGGCCAGACTAATAGATAAAAGTGGTCCACACCCACAACTCTGAGGTTAATCTCGCCTGTCTAGATTGAAGGTTTGGATTCATATATGAACAGTGGACTGTAGCTATAGATTTGACTAGTGATGATACTTCTAGCTGTAGTAGAGCAAAGATCAATTGAAACAATTTGGGCTTGATATTTAAACTTTGGGGCCAAAGCCCTACATTCATGGACTGTCTGAGCCATAAAGCTCAGAAGTTACTTGGCAACTTTAGCCACCGGCCTGCATAAACCTGTACAGCTGGAGTGAGGTCAGATGACCCTGGAAGTGAAGGTCATCCCACTGGTGGGCTATAACAAAATCCCTGGCAGCATTAGCTGTGTGTATGTACAAGCGTTGATGTGAAATTAAAGAAAAGAGCCTAAAGCCAGTGCTTTAATCTCCTTTCACGTTAAATACGAAGAACCACACAGGCAAAACAATAAAAATGTGTCACTGGAGAAGTTATAGGCTGTACTGTCTTTTAACCTGTTGTCAGTTTTATCTTGGTTAGTTATCACCAGTTTATAAGGTGCAGTTGTGCGCAGCCTCAGTAATCCATCCTCCATGATGACGATGTCAGGGTGAGCAAGTTTCTGCATCAGCTTTTGTAAGAACTGCCTACAAACAGGACACAAATCACTGGTTACGTTCAACATTTATTTTGATGAACAATCTGCATCCAACAAATATAAGTCCTGTAACCCTACAACTATATAGTAGTCTTTTCATTATGAAGCCTCGTGATCAGATGTCCCTCTTGGACTCAATGTGCATATATGTAAAAAGGCTGTTTCCCAGGTGGAATAGAGGAGTTAAAGTCAGTAAACCAGTTTTGAAATGCAGAAAGGTTAACATTGGTGTATTTGTATCTGTGCCTATCAGATACAAATACTATGAAAATTGAATGGATATGTATAGTTGTGTTTTGCATTACTGTTAGTCTATGCAGCAATGGCTAGGAAGCCAATTTAATCATATTACAGCATTTCTGATCATTTCTGTGGAGAAAACTAGTGTGATACAATCCACAGAGTAAGTTTTCCTCCTTTCATTATAATGTCAACTTGGTTAATGCCAAATAAAAGGAAATATCATAGTCATAAAGTCACATGTTGTTAATATTTTCTAGTCTGTGAGGTTGTGGCCGTTACTATGGGTGGAGACCTCAACCAGGTGACAGTTTTCTTGGAAGACAAATGTCGGTGTTGTGATAAACAACTTTATGTTGAAATACGGCGTTTTTTTGATTACAGCATTTTGGATGTTAGGTTAATTGTGCTGAGCGACATGTTTGCATAGATTCAGTAATGTGTTAACAGCCATAAAAGCTGCAATAACCAAGTTGACAAAACACAGATCTAATCGCTTGACGTGACACAGTATGAGTTAAAACCCCGTGAGCTGCACAACAGCTGACGATCATGTTGTAAAAACCAGTAAAGTTGCAGGTCTGTGGGGATTCTCACTCATCCAGGTCATGGTTAGTGCTGTTCAGTGGAAACTGGACTTCTGCGTGTAGTTCTCCAAGATGTTTCCTCTCTCCTCTAAAAGGCTTGTTCAAGCACAAGTGTAGTTGCCACTGAACAGCCCTTTTAGGAGTAAAGTTAGCTCACACTGTTCGCTGTTAGCTACACAGTATCTGCTGTAGCTACAGTACAGAAACACTAGAAACACTGTTTGGCTGAGCAGGAAAAAGTCAAGAGCAAAGCAGAACAGCCAACTCAAAGACAGGTAAAGGTGCCTGAGCCTGAGCACGGACTGTAACGCACACAGACCGTACTCGGCCTGTAAACCTGAGCTGAGGGCATGGGAGACCTTCCAATACAGACAAATCAATTTACTCACACAGAACATTGGAGTCACTAAACAACTAGGACTCCTCCGTCGACCCTGCTACATCCATAGAGAATCCATAATTAGTTTTAACTAGAACCGGGAGCTCCATTCCGTCACTGTGGTCAGAATCTTGCTTCGTGGTGGCTTGATTAAGTCATCCGAACATCGTCAACATGGAGATTGAAAACACTGCTAAGCCATGGACCAGGCTGAGCCCTCAGCTCAGGTTTACCAGGCGAAATGGGATTCCTGGATTGGACTTCTGGAATCCTGTAGTGGACTTTAGAGTTCTTCGTCCTCTGACCAAAAGGGATACTACACCAAACACTAAACTTGAACTTTTTAATGTCCAGTCCCTATCATATAAATCCTGTTTGATCCATAATCACATTTTGTAGAATGAGACTGATATCATCTGTCTGACTGAGACCTGGCATAAACCTGCGGTGGGGGCCTAGTCATAATCCACCATGAAGATCTGAAACTGTCACCCCTCCCTCTCCTAAACTTTCTACGTTTGAATGTTTGGTAGCTAAATGTAAACGTCCACTCTCTATAGTAATACTTCTTATTGATCAGCCTCCAAAGCAACACCCGGGTTTCATCACGGAAATGTATGAACTTTCTGCTGCTGAGTTCTTAGAACTCCTGGACTGCCTAAAACTGAAGCAAAAACTTGAGGTCCCTACCCATAGTAAGGGCCACATCCTCGACTTAGTCATTACTGACTCTATCCCCATTTCTAACCTCCGAGTATATGACCTGGGTGTCTTGGACCACAAAATAATTTCAATGGACTTCCCTTCATATACACTGTTTTCCAACCCACAGCGTTGAATGCGGTTCAGGAATCTGAGAAACATAAATCTCTCTTATCTAAATGCTGACATCAAAAATCTCTCCATTGTCCCATAACTCCCCTCAGTCACTGAACTAGTGGACTACTATAGCAACGGCCTCCAGAATATCCTTGAGGCTCCTGTTAGATCACAAGTGGTCACTTTCTCCAAATCTGCACCGTGGTTTACAAGGGAGCTCCGACAGAAGAAAACAGCTGAGCGGGCCCTCGCTTTGTCTCATCCAACATAACTGTCCATAAAATTGCCCACTGAGAACATAAAAAACTACTCCAAAGCACTTGCCACTGCCAGATCACAATATTACTCAAATATAATCAATAACAGCCCCGGGAAATCAAAACAACTCTTTTCCATAATAAATCATCTACTCAGACCTCAAACCCACACTGGCTGCAACCACACAGAGGAGCAGTGCAACAGATTCATTGCAAATATTTTACCACTAAGCTTAAAACTATCTGCTCCTCACTGTCTGTCGTCAACCCCAAACCCCCAGACCTCCCCATTTCAAGGCCTTAGCTCAACGTGCACCTTGGACCCTCTCCCCACTCTCTTGGTAAAAGCTAATGTCTCAAACATAAGCAACTCATCACCAGCATCATTAATTACTCCCTGCAGAGTGGCACAGTCCCAACCTCCCTGGATCCTGAAGTCATGGCAAACTATCGTCCAATCTCCAATCTTCCATTCCTATCAAAGGTCTTGAAAAAAGCTGTCTTAGCCCAGCTCCAGGATCACCTCAAAAGACACAATCTGTTTGAAAAATTTCAATCCGGCTTCCGCCCTCCCACAGCTCAGAGACAGCCCTGGTCAGGGTCACCAACGACCTCCTAATGGCTGCTGACCAGGGCTTCCCATCTCTTACCATTCTTCTGGATCTCACTGCCGCTTTGGATACAGTTGACCACACAATTCTCATTCATCCTCTGCAGCATACCATTGGATTTTCTGGCACTGCTTTGGGGTGGTTTGGTTCCTATCTTCTAGGCAGATTCAGAAGAATCAAATATAGCTGGGTATCATCAGCATAGCAGTGGAAATTTATGGAGTGCTTTCTAATAATGTAGCCTAAGGAGATATATATAAAGTAAAAAGTATTGGTCCTAACACAGAGCCTTGTGGAACTCCATAGCTAACCTTTGTGTGCATGGAGGATTCATCATAAACATAAACAAATTGAAATCTAACAGATAGATAAGATTTAAACCAACCTAGTGCAGTTCCTTTAATCCCAATTTCATGTTCCAGTCTCTGTAATAAAATGTTATGATCAATGGTATCAAATGCAGCACTAAGGTCTAACAGAACAAGTATAGAGATGAGTCCAGTATCTGAGTCCATTATCTGAGGCCATGAGAAGATCGTTGGTGACTTTTACCAGTGCTGTTTCTGTACTATGATGAACTCTAAATCCTGACTGAAAGTCTTCATACAAATGATTCCTATGAAGGTGATCACATAATTGTTTTGCGACTACTTTTTCAATTATTTTAGAAATAAAAGGGAGATTAGATATTGGTCTGTAATTGGCTAAAACACCTGGGTCAAGACAGGGTTTTTTAAGTAATGGTTTAATTACAGCTACCTTATAGGCCTGTGGTACATAGCCTGTTTCTAAAGATAGATTTATGATATCTAATATGAATGTATCTATTAAGGGTAAAGCTTCCTTGAGCAGCTTAGTTGGAATAGGGTCTAGCAGACAGGTTGTTGGTTTAGATGAGGTAATAATTGAAGTTAGCTCAGAGAGATCTATGGGTAAAAAGCAGTCTAAGAGGGATTGGGGCCTTATTGATGGTTCTAGCACTGTTGTCTGGGAAGATCTATCTGTAATATTTAGGAGGATCTGGTGAATTCTTTCTCTAATAGCTACAATTTTATTCATAAACAAAGTCATGAAGTCATTGCTGCTCAGAGTTAAGGGAATAGTAGGCTCAACAGAACTATGGCTCTTAGTTAGTCTGGCTACAGTGCTGAACAGAAACCGGGGGTTGTTCTTGTTTTCTTCTATTAATGATGAATAATATGCTGTTCTGGCATCACTGAGAGCTGTTTTGTACATTTTTAAACTATTTTTCCAGGCTAAATGAGATTCTTCTAACTTTCTGGAACGCCACTTCCTTTATAACTTTCGTGTTTCCTGTTTTAAGTTGCGTGTTTGTGAACTATACCATGGAGATCACCTCTTCTGGTTTACTGCCTTCTTTTTCAGAGGGGCAACACTATCGAGTATTGTACGTAGTGAGGCTGCAGAATTGTCAACAAGATAATCTACTTGTGCAGGAGTAACATTAAGGAGACTACTTTCCATTGTATTAACATATGGTGAAGCAAATGATGAAAGAATCATTTCTTTAAATTTGTTGACAGCTTTTTCACTTAAGCATCTGCTATAGTGGAATTTTTCCCTAACTGCTGTATATTCAGTTAATCTAAATTTAAAAGTTATTAAAAAATGGTCAGACAGAAGAGAGTTGTGAGGAAATATGGTTAAATTATCCGCTTCAATTCCATACGTAACAACAAGGTCTAACGTGTGACTAAAACAGTGAGTGGGTTTATTTACATTTTGGGAAAAACCAATTGAATCTAATAATGAATTAAACGTAGTGCTCAGGCAGTTACTGTCAGCATCTACATGGATGTTAAAGTCACCCACTATAATGACTTTATCTGTACTAAGCACTAAATTAGATAGAATGTTCTGATTTATTTTATTTTTTTTATCAAAAACTCTGAATAAGGGACTGGAGGACGGTACACGATAACAAATAATAGTGGTTTTTGAGTTTTCCAGTTTGGGTGTGAAAGTTATAACTATGTTTAGGTCTAGGATTTATTGATAAGCTAGAATGGAAGATTGCTGCAACTCCTCCACCTCAGCCTGTGCTTCTAGGAACATGATAATTAATATGACTTGGGGGGGTTGACTCATTTAAACTGACATATTCTTCCTGCTACAACCAAGTTTCAGTGAGACAAAATAAATCGAATTGATGATCATTTATTAAGTCATTTACTAACAGAGATTTAGAAGAGAGAGATCTGATATTTAATAATCCACATTTAATAGTTTTGGGGTTTTGTTCTGTAAGAGGAGTAGTCTTAACTTTTATTAGGTGATTATGATTAACTCCTCTTGTTGTCATATTTACTTTATGTAATTTAGTTGGTCGGGGAACAGACACGTGGGAGTTGTGGGGGGGTGACGGTTGTAAGGACACTGCAGAGAGGCGTGTAGGACTGGGTCTCTGCATCCTAGGCTCAACTCTGGATTGTCGTACTTTTGGTTGTTTAATAAAACCAGCCATATTTCTGGATAAGAAAGCTGCACCATCTAAAGTAGGATGGATGCCATCTCTCCTAATCAGCCTAGGTTTTCCCCAAAAACGTTTCCAATTGTCTATGTAGCCCACATCGTTTGCTGGACACCACCTAGACAGCCAGCGGTTGAATGACGACATGCGGGTGTACATGTCGTCACTGGTCAGATTTGGCAGGGGACCAGAGAAAATTACGGAGTCCGACATTGTTTTTGCAAAGTTACACACCGATTCAACGTTCATTTTAGTGACCTCCGATTTACGTAATCGGGCGTCATTAACTCCCACGTGAATAATAATATTACTGTATTTACGTTTATCTTTAGCCAGGAGTTTCAAATATGATTCAACGTCGCCCGCTCTGGCCCCAGGAAGACATTTGACTACGGCCGCTGGAGTCTCTAACTTCACGTTTCTGACTATGGAGCTGCCAATTACCAGAGTTGGTTTCTCAGCGGGTGTTTTGCTAAGTGGGGAAAATTGATTAGAAACGTGAACCGACTGGTGGTGAACATTTTATTTATAAAGCATTTTACATTTGTTAACAAATGTCAAAGTGCTACACAAGCAGATTAAAACTAAAAATACAACATAATAAACATCTAAAGCATAGAAACATATAAAACATAAAATAACACATCAGTCCTGCTCTCCGGACACTTCATTGGCTCCCCATCCACCTTCGCATTTATTACAAAGTCTGTCTACTTACCCACCAGTGCATCCACGGAAATGCCCACAGTATCTTCAGGAACTCCTCACATTGCAATCTACACTCACCGGGAGCAACTAAGTTGGGGTTCAGTGTCTTGCTCAAGGACACTTTGACATGTGACTGGAGGAGTTGGGGATTGAACCAACAACTGTGAGATTGGTGGACAACTGCTCTACCTTCCTGTGCCACAGTCGCCAAGTTGAACCCAACTTAGTTGCTCCTGATGAGTGTTGGCCAGCTGCATAGCAGCTCCCCCATTGGCGTGTGTGAATGTGTGTGTGATTGTGAGTGTGAATGGGTGAATAAGAAGCAGTGTAAAGTGCTTTGAGTGACAATAGGTAGAAAAGTGCTATATAAGTGCAGAACATTTACTGTGCAAAGCTCATAGAAATACACAAAATGCAAAGGGCTACAACAAATACAGTTTGTTTGGAAGGGTTTCCTGGAGACAGTCTCTAAACAAACCACAAGATGTCTAGACCAATATCCTATAGACAGATAAGGCCAAAGTGGACTTGTTTGGCTTTAATCGACAAAGCCATGATTGATGAAAACCAAATACAGTATTTTAACAGAAACACCTCCTACCCGCTGTTAAGCACGGGAGTGGAGGGGTGATGATTTGGGCTTCTTTTGCAGCCACAGGACCTGTGCACCTTGCAGTCATTGAGTCAACCATAAACTCCACTCTTTAGCAGAGTTTAGAGGCAAGTGTTAGGCCATCTGTCTGACAGCTAAAGCTTGGTCAGAATTGGGTCATGCAACAGGAAACTGATCCGAAGTACATCCTCACATCTACTGTACAAAATTTCAGATTTCAGTCTAATTAAAATGCTGTAATCAGACCTTAAACGAGCTGTGCATATGTATGTATGCCCCAAAACCTTCATAAACCAAAGCTGCTTTTTAAGACTGGAATATGGGAAACTGATAAAGTCATATAGGAAACGACTACTTTAAGTTATTGCTCCTAACGGTGGATCTACAAGCTACTGTATCATGTGGGTACTTAGTATTGTCCACATTTTTTTTTCTTAAATGGTAAGTACAGCAAACTTACTGTACAACAAATGAGGGCTATAATTAAGTGGAGCCTTTTACCTTCTTCTTATCTGCAGTTACACCCTACGTATTTGCAGCTATTGTATCATGTAATTATTTAATAAGTATCCCATTACTACAAAATACTTCAACTGTAGGTATTTTTCTTATTCTCATCTTGTGAATTTGGGTTAAACAACATGAAAGACTGTTTTTTTTCCTGCCTTGTATCAAGACTTTAGCCTGGACTTAGAAACCTCAAGTGTAATCAGTAAAGAAGCTTCAACATCCAAGATGTCTTTCATGGTTTTATTGTCTTGCAAGAGAGGAGTACCTCGATAGAGTTTCAAGTCTCAATCCTATGCAGTTCTAAACCTCATGCATCACACATTAGTATTTTAGTTTCTTTTTTGTTGCTGGGCAGAACATTATCCACCCTCAGGCTACTGCTCCCAGCCATTTTCTCCTTTTATGGAAACAATTTCGCTTTTCAGCACTTTGATAAACAGTTGTGAGCGTGGAATGACGCTGGGTCACTACAGTGTGTGATGGTCTGATGTTAGACCTTGGAGCAGTTTTACAAACACTTCAAGACAAAACATGTATATGCGACAAAGTTTGAACAACATTTTAAACATCCTTCCAAAGTACACTGAGTACAAGTTGCCATTGTAACTAGGTAAAATGCTAAGAGTAAAATACAATCATTTAATCATACTTGATTTTGCATCACAATGTGGTTGAACAGGACATTTACATCATCATCATCATAGATATCCAGCTGACAAATCTGCAATAACTGCGTGATGCTATCATCAATATGCATCCAAATCCTTAACAGTACCCTGTTGATTCTGTTCCAGAAGGAATTAAGGCAGTTGTTAAGGCAAAAGGGGGTCCAACTGGGTAATAACAAGGTGTCCCTAATAAAGTGGCCAGTAAGTGCAGTATCTGTGTCATCTTACCATGTTCATGACCTTTATTTCGAATTAGTACTAAACACAAATACAGCTGAAGTAATGTTAGAGGATTACCCACGATGGTCATTGTCTTGTTACCGTGGACATTATTACCAACTCCTGTGGCAAACTATGAGATACTGCTCTAAAACAACATAGTTGTCAACTCTGTGGAGTCTGTAAAATTCCCGTCCTATGTGATGTCTGTACCAAAGGTTACACAAATGTATCAGAACCAAAGTGATACATGGTATTGCCCCACTGCCATCCTTAGAGCTGTGCTACTAGAATGACTATGTCTGACTCATAAAAACTAGCTAATGTTTTGTGTATTTATGCTGTAATCAAACATTGTCCCATATTATAGAATTGAAAAGTAAAGTTTTTAAATAATTGTTGTATTTCTGGAAATCATAATGTTGTAACCAGGCAGGTTTATTACAAAACAAATTAATTTTGTTCATAAAGGCTTTCACTTACAGTTTGGCCTGGGCTTTTTAGTAATGTGTTTAGCTTTTCCTCCTCCACCAGCTTTACCACTGGCGATGACTTCTCAGGACAATCTCTGGGTCTATGTCCTCCTCAATCCCAGAGGGACAGTCCTTTGCACGATGTCCCCTTTGCCCATATGTGTGGCATCCATCTGCAGCTACTGAAGGTCAGCCACTTCCATCCTATTCCATCCACATCCTATTCCTCCACGACCTCTGTCATATGAAGAGATCTTCAGCCTGTATTACAGACTGTCTGGGCCACAGGTTAAGATGCTGTCTAATGATCTTCATCAGTGGATGCTGTTTGTTAATTTGTTCAGTTCAGGATGCTGGAGAACAAATCAAAATGACAAAACACAGAAAAGGTCTACAGAAATAATTTTGAGAAAAATGAACAGTGGAACATTACAATTTATTTTCAACTTTCAGAATTTTAATTCTCCTTATATTCCCTAAATGGAGCTAACAGTATTTCCTCATCTGGAAAATGAAACTGCCAACTTCACTTTTTTGAATAGTGTGGTGGACTGTGTTTTCAAAAACATTTTCCATAGTCCCCCATGAGGTCATAATTTTAATCATTCCATTAGGTCACTGTTATGTGACTCCACATACAAAACTACTTTAACTAATACCTAATTATAAGATTAGATTAAATTTGATTAGATTAGATTCAATAAGATTAATTTATTGTCATTACACATGTACAAGTACAAGGCATCAAAATTATTATTATTATTATTATTATTATTATTATTATTATACTGATAATGATACTCATTGTTGCAGTTTTAAATGGAATATTTGGCCATTCTTCCTTGATATAAAACATGTCCAAAATTGATATAAAACATAGAAAACAATCAGCTCAGCAGCATATCTAGACAGATTTGACATTTGGCTTCCTCTGTGTGTACTAAAGTTATAGGTTACATTTCTGGAAGAAGCAATAAACTGTGTTAAGTGGCAACATACTCCTGAGCAAACGTGACTATACTATATATACTATATATATAATCATGGTAGGAAGACCGTTTTGAAATAAAGATGGTCAGAGAAAATACTGAAAATATTTTTGTAATTTTTTCAGTTAAAGGTTTAAGATAACATTTGTACTCCCAACAATGGGTCACTTGAATGTTGCTTCTTGAATTACAGTGAGAAAATGTTGACCTCAATCAGAGGGGCCAGTAGCTCTGTGGCTCTTCTACACTATCTCCATTCAACCAGAAGGTGGTGCCTAACATCCAGTCATCTTAGCTTAGGGGTTTCTCACAGACTAAAAAGCACAAATCTTCAGTGCATCAATAACCAGAATCAAACTAAACACATATAATATCATGCTACAAAGACCAGCCCAACCTACATTATTGACTGTGTGAATTAAGATGATTAATTTAAAATAGATCGATACAGTTACATAGACTGTGTGTGGGCTTGATAGTGAGGATCCTTTGGCTTGGTGTGTTTGCAGTAAAGGATCTCAGAATTCTGAAGGTTTACATTTCAGACTCAGATTCAGTCCTAATCTCCACACTCATTCTGTTTTTTCGCTCTCTGTGTTTGAAGTTGACAGCTAAAACGGGAACAATGAGTCATTTCATTGTTGAGAGATGATGTCATCTTCCTTCTCCAGTCAGGTATTGTCTGTGTGCTTCTGCTTGCCCTCGCTGAACCGGTGGAAATAAGGAATGCAGCATATTGTTGGCAACTTTGTCCTGGGTACTTTTGTTCTCATAAGTACATGAAGCATTTGGTCCATTGTAGGCTGATAAAAAGCAAACCTGGTGATCTCATGTACGTATGAGCAAGGAAGGAAAGCTACTGTCCATCTGGTTTGTGTATGGTGGTTTAATTGTGTATGTAAGTTTTTATTTTTACAAGGGAATTCCACAGGTCATATTTGACTGCTTAGGAACTGCTTCTTTAAAGGCATGTGTGTAGAATAGGTCAGGGTAATCCACTGAGTTTTCTAATACTGATAATATATAAAAATACTAATATGATAATAATTCTTAGTAAATGCTAACACAACACTGACAACATAAAGCCATTAAAATCACATATGTAAGGTGTAAAATAAAAGGAAATTGAATTTTGAATTATGTAATCAAGGAATGAATGAATTAAAAATGTAACAGGTCCTTTGTTTTGTTGACCGATGTTGGTACAAAAAACTGAGGTTCAAACATCAGAATTAGGGGTTAGGGTTAAATGTTGGTGTGTAGAATAGGGCTGATTAATCCTTTAAAGTTCCTAAAACTAGAGATGGGGGGCACGTTTCATCACAGGCCATAAAAAGCATTCAGCAAACCAGATGTGGCCCATGGAGTCTCCTCTAGCGAGAAACTGAAGTCCAAGATAGCTGTTCCCGATGGTTCAGGCCAGCTGCATGACCCCCCACTCCCCCACCCCCCACCCCACCCCCATCTGTGTGTCTGTGTGATTATGAGTGTAAAGACGCTTTGGGTATGGATAAGTTAAAATGTGCAGACCACAGCTTATTTTCCAGCTTTAGCCTTTGTGCAGATAATAGAGAACATCTTTATCTGCTTTTGGTCAAGTATATGAATCAATGTAAAGCCTTCATTTTTCACCCTTTGCAAAGCTAAGTGGATGTTGCACTCGACAACCTGTGCGTCTGTATGTGCTTTAGATTTTATCTATGGCATGGTAGCCATGGAAACTGGATGACATAAATAGGTTAGCAATGGCAGAGAGATGTTGCAAATTTTAATAATGGACAGAATTTGGGTCATAATATCTTGCATGTTGGTCTATAAATTGCACCCTGTGCCAGTTAGGTTTCTATTAATCTGCATTAATTCCTGGTTGGTCTTCAGAGAGCCTGCAGGCAATTATTTAAGGACTTCAATAAAGGCTAAGGCTGAAGAGCCAAAATGTTAGAGGAGCAAAGAGCTTCACAATGTAACACAAAATTATTTGTTTGTTACATTTAATGCATTATGTAATTACATGTTGCATTTCAGTCACAGTACCAGTCTGAGTATGGTAATTAGGATCATGAATACATTTGTTATTTGGAACAGCACTTAACTCCTTCATTCTCTATTCATAGCTATTCACTGCAGGCCTATTTACAGGGGCACTAATGAGGGAGGGGAGAGTGGGATCTTAAAACCTTCAGAGAACATTTAAACTGCTCAGATGTCTAAATGTTGACTTTGTGAAATGTATTTATATGTTGAAGTGGCAGTGCACACAAAAACACAAAAAAAGACACAATTCAAATTTTTGTTAAAATCCCAAAATTGCTATAAGCTGAAGTGAAAATACTGAAAGAATTAAACTTTTCTGTTTATGTATTCTGCATTGATTTGAACCCAGTGATGCTGCTGACCACAGGAAAACTATGATTAGTAAAGCATAACATACATATGCACATACAGTCCCCTCCCAAAAGTAATAAAACAGCGACAAAAATTAATTTCTTTTGCTGTACACTGAAGACTTTTGAAAGATGAAAGTTCAGAATGTCACCTTTTATTTGATTGTGTTCATATTTTTTTATGCTAAAATAACACAGAGTAGCCTAGTAAATTACAGCCTCAAAGCACATAATGAATTACATTGTAATTGTTTTACAATTTAACTGTAAATTGCTTCTTAATGCACAACAGTTATTAAATCTTGATATGATTAATAATGTAGTAATTTTTGCACCATTGTAGGATTTTCTTAACCAGGGCTCTGCTCTTTGGCTTGAATCATGCACACAGAAAGTAAGAATAGGTCAGGAATAAAAGATTTGAAAAGTTTTAGACCAACTACAGATGTGTCTTCTAAAATGAGCGAGCCAATCGACCTGTTGATGAAAAGAAGTGTGCTTTTATAAAGGTTAATAAATGTTATGTAATGCATTAATAAGTGGGCAGTAAGCGGATTATGTATTTTTTAATAGTATATAGTACAAAAGCAAAATTCTACACTAAGAAAACATTGTATTTTAAACACTGAATATGAGTATGAGCAAAACATGTACAGTGAATAATACAAAAAAGGGCCAAAGCTCACTGTTTGTAAAGGTGGAGCTGATTTGTGTTGACATGTGGTTACATCAGCATTTATTAGTTCAAAATATTTTTATAAGAACATTAATATTGTGGCGTTAATGTGGTATTAAGGGCTGATTGGTGCATCTGTTAAGCTACATACAAAGAATGGGGCCTTGGTCCTCAAGCTTACCGTGCCCTAATTATCTGGGCGAGTGGGTTTACCCAATCAGAAACCGGAAGGTATCACATGAGGAGGGAGTGGAGGACGACAACGTGATATGTTATCTTCCAGCTTGCTCAACGAGGATTTGTTGAGTTTTCTCTAAACATCTGTATAGTCTTAACCTTATGTAAAGTACCTTGAGATGATTTTGTTGTGAATTATTGCTATATAAATCAGACCTCTCATGACACTTCAGGTTTTTTCATCATTACATAAGCAAGGCACTATTTTCTACCAAGAATCTCAGCAGTACTCATCTTCACATATTACTGATCAACTCCACCTGAGGTAAAAATATAACATTGGTAACACTTTACAGCTCGGAAAAAGTAGGGTAATGATTTGGAAATAACAAGGTAATATAGTGCTAATATCTCATAGAGTAGTTGCTGGGTAGTATCTTAGTAATAACAAGAAAATTAGGAGCGTAATGTTTTCATATTTTACCATATTATCCTCTTGAGGGTCCAGGGTGGGGGGGCTATGGCAGCTGTCAATGGGTGGGGTCCACCCTGCCAACATGTTACCAGCCTATCACAGCGCCACACACAATACACACAGACAATCATTCGCACTCACATTCACACCTAAAGTACAGGCAAGTTACAGTCACCAATTACCCTAACTGCATGTTTTACTGTGGGACCGAGTAACTGGACAAAACCCAATAAAGTAAACATCTGCTGATGTGAAAAATGTTCACAAAGAAGGTCTTAGAATACCTGTGATCAAAACTAAATGGAAAGGGTTATAAAGAAATTTCAAAGAGTTTGGATATTCAGTCAACACAGTCAGTCAAACAGCTAAAGAGCTGGTTAACATCTCTGTTCATCAGTCAGCCAAAACATTGAACAGTCATGGTTTTGAGAAAAAAGAGCAACTTGACATTCTACAATCCTGCTGGGAATATGTTTCATGAACCCATGAAACTAAGATTGATTAACTGGGAAGAACACACAGCACTACAGTATGACATGACACAAATTTTACATTTACAGCCAATTTGTTTTGTTGCTTTTTGTTGCTCTTTTCTTTCATCTCTCCACTTTCTACTCACCCTAACTGGTCAAGGCAGATGGCCGTCCACCCTGTGCCTGGTTCTACTGGAGATTGCTTTAGTTAAAGGTAGTTTTTATCTCTCCACTGTTGCCTAGGGCTTGCTCAAGAGGGATTTGTTGGGTTTTCTCTACATATTTCTATGGTCTCAACATTATTATGTAAAATGCCTTAAGGTGACTTTGTTGTGAATTGGTGCTTTATGAATAAAGTTGAATTAAGTCTGTGATGTAATTTTGATGCTATTACCATTCTCCACTGAGGCTTAAAGCTCCATATGAAACAGGATTTTTTCAGCAAGTATTATACTGTAAGTGAGTGCAGGCAAACAAGACTGTAAACTTAAAGCCTGCATCAACCTGCAGATTTCCATCAGTAAAGGACTCAGAAAAACTCAAACTTAGAGATTTATTTACTGGTTTGGCTTGATGTTTATTTGTGTATTTAGTTTGCTCAGAGAAGGGAAGCTAATAAAAACTGTCTCCTTTCAAACAGGTTCTCATGTGCTGTCAAACATACTGTAAAGTGTGAAGTGAAAAGTGAAATATGTCCTATTCATTCTAAAAAACTTAATATAACCTGCCTTATTGTACAGTAAAATACCCCTTTTATAACAAAAGACAGCAAGTGGCTTTCAGACTGACATGCTGTTCAGGACCAAAGTCCAATTTTGACTACAATATCACAAAAAATGCTTACACCTCATATTTATAATAGTAAGCAAAGACTAATGCTGTGGCCCCCACCACCTCTAAAACTGGGACAAAATATCCCTCTACTCAAAACTACAACAGAAATTACAAACTCTCAAATGAGAAAATATGGAAAAATAATGAGCTCATCCATTAGCTTAATTACAATTAAAGGACACTTTACATACTGCAACAAAATTGTGCCATGAAGTAAAATGTTTAGAATTTAAAATTAATTAAACAAACAAATTTAATCATAAACATATCCATCACCATGTAGCTGCATTATACAACATTAACAGTGTGTTTTAAGAACTAAATGCAAAAAAAGTTATACTGAATTTATTTTGGTAACAGTTGCATGTTGGGAAATGTTAAGAAGGTCACATTTTAGCCACAGACTGGCTATAAGATAAGATAAACCTTTATTCACCTGACAGGAAATATTTATGGTACAGCAGCAAAATGTGCAAATGTAAGGCAAAAACACAAACGTAACATTTTCAGCTATAATTCTGTTGCCAACAATTATGTTATTATGTTAACATTATGTCATGTAATTTGTCCAAATATTGTCAAAGTTAGAAGTTCACTCATCCTGTTCTTAGTCATATCAAAGCCAAAATGAAAAAAACAAAAACTACAAACCTTCCAATCACAGCTTTGGAGCAGGAGCACTGGAGGTCTTCAGTGGTAACCATGGACGTACTGTACAGTGGTCAGCCACAACCTTAAAACTACCTGCTTTTACCTTTCCACAGTGGCTCCTGCAGTCTCTTGGCAACATTTTGGCACCCACATGCTATTCTCTTTCATTTGTTTTCATTTATGCAAACACAACCCAGAACACAACCCTGACATATACTACTAATATGTGATGAGTCAGTATATGAATATGCTGGCATATTTTTATTTATGTGCAAATCTTAATTATCACAGGTTTAAATTGAATATAAACGTTAGAAACAGTGCAGGGGTTTGTTCCAGTTTATTACAAACAGTAAAGAAAAGTATTGGTATTATCAAGATACAGTTTGTGTGTAAGTACATGTGTTTACATCTTGTGTTTGTGCAAGTGAGCATGGCTCAGCTGCAGATGGCCGAGAGCGAGTGACTGAGTTTGGAGTGGGACAGTGCGGCCGCCTGTTATTATGGCCCATGTGACTGACAGCGTGTGGGTGAGAAGGTAATTGCTGAAGTATGTCTGTGGTGATGAGGGCCTTCAGGGGAGCGGATGTTCAGCAGACTGAGAGATATACACAGCCTGCCCAGAACTGATGACTCATCTCTCACACTCCATTCACTCCTGTTTGTTTACTCTTACTCTCATCTACAGTCTGAGCCAGAGCAGTGACAGACACTGTCCCCCAATCATTGTGTCCTCTTAAAGGATTTCACCTGTTTAGACTTCAGGACAAGCGGCTTAGATAGATCCCAGTCTGCTTCCACGTAAACAGCCTCCAGAGCTGGCAGCACATGTGTAGTGGACTGAAGAGATATACAGTCAGACATACAGCAGATCTAAATTTCTGAACTGCACTCTGAACACTGGAGTTGCCACAGTGGACTGCACTGGACTCAGAAGTCAAGACATGAGACCTTTATTTATTAGACATATTAGCTTGATGCAGCCATATTGTAAAAACCTTATTATTAAACTAACTGTAATTACATCCAGGATCGTAGTTAGTGTAAATCCACATCCTGTAAACATTCGGCAGATTAAGCAATGAGATTTCTCATCTCCTTTTGAGACAAAGAAATCAAGTAAATGGCCAGTGATAGAGGATGCTGTTTTCTGGCATTTTTTTAATTGTACCTAACTTACTGACCCCTCAGTTCGGACATTAAGGTAACTTGATTTAACATAAAAAAGGTGTGTAATGTGTAATTTCATCCAGTCACGGTTGTAGGTTAGAACCTCATGCATGTACGGAGCAGAGAAATCTCCAGGAGAAATCTACTGTTATCGGGCCTGAAAGCAGATTTCTCATTAATGTGACAGTTTAAGCTACAATGTGTAACTTAATATGAACCAACATTGTGCAAAAATATGTATATAGTTCACAAATTATTTAATGAATAAAATGCAAACTGTACGTACTGTACATGGAACCACCTCCACACATAAAAATCCAATTGTGGGTATTTAATGCTAATTAGTGAGCTATATGCTACCCAATGGTAGTTTATGTAACAATACACACGTACCTTTCCTATTCACCTACTGATTGTAAGAAGTCACATGTGTTTAGCCATCTTTGCCTAGTTTGTTCATTTCTGTGCTTCTCATTGTGTACTTGCTTTGATCTGATCACTGTATGTACATTGGGAGCACAATAAAGCTGGTTGTGATTCTGATCAAGCTACGACTAGTGTGGCACTCAAAATCAATCCATCCGCTTCACTCGGGCCTCTCTACTGTGTTCTGCCACCATTGGCTACATTTTGTGCATTGCTTCAGGAAGTAAATATGCATAATATATATTTAAAATAAACAACCATAATAAAAAAAAAGTCTTTAATGCTGTGCAAAATGGTGGCTGAGGGTTTAGCAGGCAAACACCTGTAACTCACCTCTTGCTAAGTGACAGCTTGGATCGACTCCAGCATGCAGCAACCCGCAGGATAACGATAGATGGATCTGTTTACTTTTCAGATTTTTGTTGCAACCCCTATGTCTTTATTGGTGCTGTGTCAGCAGGAAACACACTGTGTAGACAATTATTTTTAGATAGCTGTTCAATTATCTATCTGTTCGGACTGACATCCTACCATTTTCTGTCAAACAGTAAGATCATTATCACAGTTTTATGCTTTAGATGTACGTATGTATGTTGTATGTCGTGTACTGGAATTGTTCAGAGTTCAGTCAAGATGATGCACAAAACATCCCAAATGTTTCCATTTGTGTACATGGTTCAGTCAAAAATGTGAAACTCTTGGTTTAAACAGGGTTAGTTTGGGATTTTTGGTCCTCCTGTAAAATACAACTGTGTAGGTTGTTTGTACAAGCAATAAAACTACCAACACAAACCTACATGGTTGGGTGTTTTGATTTTTACTTCAGTTCACTGAATCATCAAATGACTTATTTTGCATGACTCATATTACATGACTTGTTAACTACAAAGTAACCGATAGTTTCGCACTTTACCAGTCCCTTCTTCACACTCCAACCTGCTGTGGGAAAGTCGTCTGCTTTGTTGACACATCAAACCATCCCAGCTTTGTCCTGGCAAACTTTTCAATTTCTAAATATTAGATGACTGATATATGGTCATTACAACAGATATGTGTTGTCTCACACTAACACTGTTTAGTTAGTAACAATCTGCAACCTAACATAACCTTGATCTCTTCATGTCCAGCTCTAACTAAACTGCTATGTTTGCATGGTTTAAATCCATAATTTTACACTTATAAGGGTTGAAAAACAGAGTGTTACAGCAGCTTCGGTGCCATTGTAAGAGGTGGGATTCTTTAATTTGCTGCCTGGTGCAACAAGGGGTGCAACTTCAACTGTGGCCTTTCTGTGTGGAGTTTGCATGTTCTCCCTATGCTTGTGAGGGTACAGTCCAAAGACATGCAAGTTAGTTTAATTGGTGACTCAAAATTGCTGTAGGTGTGAATGTGAGAGTGAATAGCTCTCTGTCTGTGTATGTGTCTGGGTGTTGGCACTATGACAAACTGGAGACCTGTCCAGGTTAGACCTTGCTTCTTGCCCTCTGACAGCTGGGAAAGGCTTCAAAACCCCCTCAACACCACATAGGTTAAGTGGTTTAATATAATGGATGAATGGATGTTGCCTTTTACAAATAAATTAATTGTTGATGAATTTTAATACCACTTGCAAAATATTGTCAATACTGTATAGGAAGTCATATATATATATATATATATATATATATATACATATATATATATGTATATGACTTTCTATATATTGAGATGTCATCTAACTTTTTTACACTGAACAAAAAGAAATGCTTCACTGGTGAAACCAGTATAACGAGTAACTAATTGCAAATACATTGTGCAATGATCTGTGTTTTTGTTTGCATTGAATTATGTATTTTAATTTAGTATGTTTTCTTTTGGGTGTGACATTGTCTGTTTGTTTTTTTTTCCTAGGAATGAGGAGCTGTACTAAAGGTAACCTGATTCTGGTAGGTCGATTGTGGCAGCCTGTGTTATGAATGGCGGTTAGATCAGTCCCCAAGGCACCGTCAGGCTCACTGTAATTGGTGTAATCAAAGGCATTTGGCTTTGTGTCACATGCCTTTTCACTGACTGACAACAGCGCTGCATTTACGTCATTGTGCCTCTGTCTGGACTTGTTGCTCTCCTGAGCCAGCAAACTCATGAAAGTTCTGTTTGGCTGGTGGTCCTATCTAGTTGACCACAAACCCTGATGAATCACTTGGAAATGAGTCATCCTAGTTCTTGGTGATGACTCTCTGACCGACATGTCTCTCGTTCTGAGCAGGCTTTGTTTTCATGCTTTTGGATTTGCTTTGAACGCTTTTCCTATGAGTCATGGCTGTAAGCAGATGCAGGATTGTACATGTGCCTGTTTTGCTCACTGTGCAACTTTACTGAACTGCTCAGAACTGTGTTGCTTAGATTGACGTTACACAGTATGTAGCTGATGGCTCTCATGGGCGCTTTAATAGTTGGTTTATAGTTTGTTACAGAGCTACAGAGCTGCACCTATATCTTAATTGAAAGTAAAAGATAATCACTACACAATCTAGTATTTTCACTTCTTACTATTAACCATTTCCAATAGTCTTATTTTGTTCAAATAATTGAAATAATCTATTACAAATTAACTTGTCTGTACAGTTTTCTACAGTTTATTGTTCTGTTCCCCGACCAACTAAATTACATAAACCAAAAATGACAACAAGAGAAGTTAATCATGATAAACTAATACCCAACAACAAATCCAAAACCCCCAAAACAATAAAATGTGGATTATTAAATATCAGATCTCTCTCTTCTAAATCTCTGTTAGTAAATGACTTAATAAATGATCATCAATTCGATTTATTCTGTCTCACTGACACTTGGTTGCAGCAGGAAGAATATGTCAGTTTAACTGAGTCAACCCCCACAAATCTTATTAATTATCATGTTCCTAGAATCACAGGCCGAGGTGGAGGAGTTGCAGCAATCTTCCATTCTAGCTTATTAATAAACCCTAGACCTAAACATAGTTGTAACTCATTTGAGAGCCTTACTCTTAGCCTTTCACACTCAAACTGGAAAACTCAAAAACCACTATTATTTGTTATCGTGTACCGTCCTCCAGTCCCTTATTCAGAGTTTTTGATTGAATTTTCAGATTTTCTATCTGATTTAGTGCTTAGTACAGATAAAGTCATTATAGTGGGTGACTTTAACATCCATGTAGATGCTGACAGTAACTGCCTGAGCACTGCGTTTAATTCATTATTAGATTCAATTGGTTTTTCCCAAAATGTAAATAAACCCACTCACTGTTTTAGTCACACGTTAGACCTCGTCCTTACGTATGGAATTGAAGCGGATAATTTAACCATATTTCCTCACAACTCTCTTCTGTCTGACCATTTTTTAATAACTTTTAAATTTAGATTAACTGAATATACAGCAGTTAGGGAAAAATTCCACTATAGCAGATGCTTAAGTGAAAAAGCTGTCAACAAATTTAAAGAAATGATTCTTTCATCATTTGCTTCACCATTTGTCAATACAATGGAAAGTAGTCTCCTTAATGTTACTCCTGCACAAGTAGATTATCTTGTTGACAATTCTGCAGCCTCAGTACGTACAATAGTCGATAGTGTTGCCCCTCTAAAAAAGAAGGCAGTAAACCAGAAGAGGTGATCTCCATGGTATAGTTCGCAAACACACAACTTAAAACAGGCAACAAAAAAGTTAGAAAGGAAGCGGCGTTCCAGAAAGTTAGAAGAATCTCATTTAGCCTGGAAAAGTAGTTTAAAAATGTACAAAATAGCTCAGTGATGCCAGAACAGCATATTATTCATCATTAATAGAAGAAAACAAGAACAACCCCCGTTTTCTGTTCAGCACTGTAGCCAGGCTGACTAAGAGCCATAGTTCTGTTGAGCCTACTATTCCCTTAACTTTGAGCAGCAATGACTTCATGAGCTTCTTTATGAATAAAATTGTAGCTATTAGAGAACGAATTTACCAGATCCTCCCCCCAAAAATTACAGATAGATCTTCATGTACAGCAGTGCTAGAGTCATCGATAAGGCCCCAATCCCTGTTAGACTGCTTTTTACCCATAGATCTCTCTGAGCTAACTTCAGTTATTACCTCATCTAAACCAACAACCTGTCTGCTAGACCCTATTCAAACTAAGCTGCTCAAGGGAGCTTTACCCTTAATAGATATGTTCATATTAGATATCATAAATCTATCTTTAGAAACAGGCTATGTACCACAGGCCTATAAGGTAGCTGGAATTAAACCATTACTTAAAAAACCCTGTCTTGACCCAGGTGTTTTAGCCATTTACAGACCAATAACTAATCTCCCCTTTATTTCTATAATCCTTGAAAAAAGTAAACACCAAACATTTATGTGATCACCTTCATAGGAATAATTTGTATGAAGACTTTCAGTCAGGATTTAGAGTTCATCATAGTACAGAAATGGATCATTGTCTACATGTTGATTTGGCACAGTTTTTTATGCTGGATGCCCTTCCTGATGCAACCCTCCCCAATTTCTACTGGGCTTGGACTGGCACTGCACAGCTGGGGAGGGGAATGGGCTGTTGGGTTCAGTGTCTTGCACAGAGACACTTTGACATATGGGCAGGGGTGGGGATTGAACCACTCACCTTGTGGTCTGTGGACAACTGCCCTTACCAACTGAGCTACAGCCACCCCCCCACTGTTATGCTGATGGTACCCAGCTATATTTATCTATGGAACCAGATGAAAATATCAGTTAATAAGACTTCAAGCCTAAGAGACATAAAGGCCTGGATGTCCCACAATTATTTACTTCCAAAATCAGACAAAACTAAATTCATAGTATTTGGGCCCTAAAATCTCAGAGATATGATGTCCAACCATATCATTACTGTAGATGGCATAAGTCTGGCCTCCAGTACTACTGCAAGGAACCTTGGAGTTATTTTTGACCAGGATTTGTCCTTTACCTCACATATAAAACAAATCTACAGAACAGCTTCCACCTATGGAACATGGAGCATCCTGTCTCAAATTGATGCTGAAAAACTGGTCCATGCATTTGTTACCTCTAGGTTGGACTACTGTAATTCCTGACTTTCAGGATGCCCCACTAACTCCCTAAAGAGCCTGCAATTAATCCAAAATGCTGCAGCAAGAGTGCTGACTGGAACTAGCAAGAGAGATCATATTTCACCTTCACTAGCTTCTCTCTAGTGGCTTCCCATTAAATCTGGAGTAGAATTTAAAACCCTGCTTCTTGCATATAAAGCTCTGAATGGTCAGGCTCCATCATATATAGAAGACCTCATAGCACCATATCATCCCAGTGGACCACTTCGATCTCTGAATGCAGGCCTAGTTGTGGTTCCCAGATTTTCCAAAGGTAGAATGGGAGGCACAGCCTTTAGCAATCAAGCTCATCTCCTGTGGAACCAGCTCCCAGTTCAGATTCAGGAAGCAGACACCCTCTCTACTTTTAAGTGTAGGCTCAAAACCTTCCTCTTTGATAAAGCTTATACTTAGTTATAGTGATGCTGCTGTAGGCTTAGACTGCTGGAGGTGGAGGACCCCCCTCCTCTTGTCCCTCTCTCCTTTCCTCTCACCCCACATTTGTCACCACTGTATGCCATTACCTCTCTTTCTCCCCCCTCTGTCCCTTTCTGCAGGTGTCCCCGGGCTTTAAAGCTGTGTGTTTTCCAGTGTACAGCTACTGGTCCTACCTACCTGCCTGATGTTTTGTTGCTCCTTTTCTTTTCTTTCTTCACTTTCCACTCACCCCAACCGGTCAAGACAGATGAACATTTCTTCTGTTAAAGGGAGTTTTTCCTCTCCACTGTTGCCTTGGGCTTGCTCCAAATTGTTGGGAATTGTTGGGTTCTCTCTATACATCTTTATAGTCTTGACTTTATTCTGTAAAGTGCCTTGAAATGACTTTGTTGTGAATTGGCGCTATATAAATAAAGTTGAATTTAACTGAATTGATTCTGAGTTTGCTTTATTCCTTCTTCATTCATAATACCATCAGAGTTGTAAAAGCAACCTTGCAACAAGCCGTTCTTTATTGGAGTTTCAAAAACAGATTAG
Source organism: Channa argus (assembly GCF_033026475.1). NCBI lineage: Eukaryota > Metazoa > Chordata > Actinopteri > Anabantiformes > Channidae > Channa > Channa argus. The sequence continues at coordinate 20,601,740 of NC_090213.1, read as the reverse complement.
TGCTAAATATAGGCCAACAGTGCTTCCTAAATCTGACTGAATTGATTACTTCCCTACACTTTGGAGAAAGCAGCTTAGATCAGACTCTATTTATTGGAGCAATAGTTTTGCTATTTGTTTTTAAACTATTGCTGACATTTATCTTTTCTTTCTGGTAATAATGTAGTTTTATTGTAGATGCTTTTAATACATTTATAAATAATCAGTGGCTCTTCCTGATAAATTCGGGCAGCTATAAGAGGAGAAACACCAGTCAAGGAGATTTGTTTTAACCAAGCACTGTTACAGATGGCTTTTATTTAACAATAAGTCATGGCTGAATTATTTATTGGAAATGAATTGAGACAGATAAGATACAGCTTATTATTCCCAGTGGAAATGATAACTTTCAGTAGCAATGCAGGCAGTTGTCTTCACTTCATGCAGTGAAGAAGGACCTGTGAAACGCATGCATTTGTATAAGTTTATATAGCATTTAAAAACTAAAACAATTATTCATTATGAACATATAAAGTCTATTGGCATGTAGAAACTTTAGCTTTATTGTTGTCATCACTGAGCACATTTTACATTTGTTCTTAGCATTTAACTGATATCCTTTTGGGGAAGCAATGGTCAGCTACAGGCGGCACCTGGGAGCTTGAGTCTGACTCTGGCACATACCTGGTGGGTGTGCCAGGATTCGATCCTGCAAACTTTTGCATGCCAGCCTGATGCTCTGCCCATTGAGCCACAGTGTATAGATACAAATACCCATATATTAAAATAAAAGCCGAAAAGGTAAACGCCCACAAGAAACAAGAAAGCAGAACATATTTGATAAATATCTAAATAATGGTAATGAATTGCCAGCCATCATCCAAAAATAAAGATATTGACATGATATCAGTCATTTTAAACAGATAAATAAATAAACAGAAATGTTGAGAGAAAGCTTCATTTATGAGAATCAATTGCATTAAAAGACAGAACAAGAAAGTTCCTTTTTTTGTTCATCATCATGTTTTTATTGATGTCATACTTCTCTTTTGATATTTTGTTTGCGGGATGTGTTCTGCTTTAAAGCAACCCAAAGGTGTTGAAGCCAGGGGACACACTTGGTCGAGTCATAGTTACCAATAGGTACCTCACTTTTTCCTTAAAAACTCCTGTTTGGTGTTTGCAGTCTGATGGAGACAATTCCTGACTATGTGAAGACATGTTAGACATAGCTTTGATTGATGAAGGCAGCAATGTTATGTATCTCATGTCTGAGAAGGGCTTTACATTAGACACAGCCCAGGTCAAACTGAGAAAGCAGGCTCTTTAACAGCCTTGGTTGTACAATTAGTCTTCATTTGAAATCACTTGAATTGCATTAGGTTGTACTTGTAAATGTTTTTAATCTACACTAGAATATCTAACCATTTTTTTTAACTTTATAAATAAGCTTAAATACTGTAAATGTACATGAAGTTAAAGTGGGACTTCACCAACTTTGTGTCCTGTGGTTCCATTGTGGGGAGCACATATACATGTACAATATTTGAATGATAAAGATTCCCTCTGCTTTTCTTTCATAAAACATCTTTTTAATTCTAACTCCAAAACTCTTCCAAGTGCTCAGTTGAAAGGTATATGTGGCTTCCCAATAATACATGAATGACAGGGCACATTTTCCACTGACATAACATTCCACATGTTACTCACCTGCAATACCTTTGTCCTCAGGGAGTTAGAGTTTCCTCTAATCGGGCCTCCCTCCTTCTGTCACAGAGGAATGACACACATTTCACATGCTGCTTTTATTAAGTCTAATTTGACCTCCTGACATAAGCATGCAGTGTTTGTCCAAAGTGTGGGTTAGGCCAATGCCATTGCTCTGTAGACTCTTTCACCTCCCTTCATGCCTTCCCCCCTTTCTGCTCCCCAATTTCAGTCAGATGCATTTCTTAAAAAGGTTTTGAGGAGAGGTCACTGAGTGCAGGAATGCCACTGGTTATTGTGTTTGTCTATGCGTCTGTGTGTGCTAGGACTTAAATTCTCCTCATGCATTTAATGCATTGGGGGCATGAACAAGATGTTAACTGTGAAAATAGCACGCTGAGACAAAGAGGTCGAGGCCTGCCTCTTAGTGCCTTGGCCAATCCTGCCTGTTAAAGGCCTCGCTTTGAGCATCACTTCTTCAGATTCAAAACTAAAAACCTTCAGAAGTCTTGAAGGTTTTGCATGGATAAATATGAATATGAAAGCTTTCACTAATCTGGGGGATTAGCTGCTTGATTTTCAAACGGTGTGTGGACCCCCAAAATCAAGTCTTGACAGATTAGTGCTGTACTTTGTATTTGGCATTTACCTCCTTATTTCAGGGCACCTCTGTCACATTTGACTTTTAAGTTAAGGGTAATGCATCATAATTGCAAGTACAGGGTGTCATGGAATCTGTGACTGCCTTCTGAGGTTTTAGGCTGAGTTACTAGATGTGAACTGACTTTGCCCATACAAACTACGATATAGATTAGATGAGTCAATGACTCAACCATCTGTTGAACACCCTGTTTAAAGAGTCTACCAAAAGTTCAACTGCAATGTCAAATCTTCCCTTTCTGAGTCTACGGAAACATACATGCTTCATTAATAGTGCCACTGTTTTGCAGATTTTTACATTTGTTTTAACGATCTAAAAGATTATTAAAAAGTGTATTTTTATAACTGTAACAAGAGGATAGGCGTGCTTTTGTTTATTCAGTGTCATTTTTAATGTACTATTTATATCAAAATGGTACATAAGTCAAAACTGTAAGTGAGGATATGATATACTGTATATTATAATGGTATTTTTTAGCAAAATGTTTAAAGATTATAGGAGATTGATTTTCTCATTGATTTTTTGCACACAGACACACACACAAACACACACACACTCTGGTTGTTGCTCTGATATCAGCTGCAGCACCATCTGAAATCACTGGTTTGATGCATCCAGCCACACAGTGAGCGGCTCTTTGGCTCCCACACACGAAGTACCCAGTAAAAAGTGATAGCTGCTATGGAAAAGGGGCTGTGTAATGTACTATGATATAGGTATAGGTATGTTTCCCAAAATAAAGTTTTGGAGTTATATAGGCAGAAGACCAAGGTTTACTGTACAATTTGTGAAAAGAAACAACTAAAGTATAACATCTACTAAAGCAGGTATTTAGAGGAGAACTCTGTAAAAGGGTTTAGGGTTTTGCTACTAGTTTACTGTATATAGTACTCAAATGGTGATTTTTCCCAAAAAAGTGCTTCTTTAACTGAGATACTGAACAACTGGTGCGATTGTTTCAGAACTGGTTGCTATGTGACCTGCTCTGTACTGAACAGAAACTTAGAATCAACATGGAACATGTTGTACAGACGTTGTGAGGTGGGGTTTAAAATGGAGTTTTAGTAAGTAGGTTGGACCCTGGATTCCCCAAGAAGTCAATGTAGATATGTCATCACCAGTTGCAAAATTCTGTATGCAAACCATTTATAGAGTGGGGCCCCCTTCTCTGATTTTGAGTTTTACAATTATATTGTCCAGCAGAAATTATATATATTTATGTAATAAGAATATTGTTTGACCTTCCTGTCTTAAATATGCAACGTAAGGAAGTGCTAGCTATCATGGCTTGATATCAGTCCCCTCTTCTTTACTCAACCCTCCATATCCCTGCTCTGCTCTGCTCTGCCTCATTCTGCACAGCCCCTCAGGTTTTAGTCATTATCAAATTGCAGTAAATTGAAACTGTAAAATGTATTAATTAGGCAGAAATCATTAAAAAATTTATGATTTATTAGCAAATATCTTTGCACTGCTGCAGGTAATGTTTTGTGAGTGTGGGTTCACATGAGGCATTGACAGCACATTTTCACAAAGAAATATATTTTAGAACATATTTCTACTAAAAAATGTTCCAAAAATACTGTAGCTTTAATCATGTCTTTGCCCTTCACACTAATCTTACAACTGCTGTTCTGAGGCTACTGTGTTTGTTGGTGTTGTTTTGGCAGGAAACACAGTTGAGCCTGTATTAAATATGAGATTGTGGTTATATTATCCAAATATAGAACAGACAGTGTTACAGAAAACAATCATTAAACACTTACAATATCTACTTTTAAAAGGCAGTAGCCAGAACAAACATCAATACACTGAACACCGAATACATTTTATTTTAAAAATTTCTAAAAAAGTTTAGAATCCATGGCTGGCTTGTTTGTATCAACAATGATCCATTCCAGAGGTCGTTGTACGATAAAACACTAAATATTTATTGAATTTCATGTTCCCCAATTGAGCTGATAATTCCTGATCAGGAAGCTTCAAGTAAAAACCACACAGCATAACAAAAACCCTTTTCTGATGATAAGGTGTAACTCAACACAAAACAAAAATAGAAAAGACACAAAACGTGTTGCAGCCACAAACAGTTAATAAAATACAGAAAGTTATAAATGGCCCAAACCCAAACAACTGTCAAAGAAAGTATCATAACTATCTGCAAACAAAATAATGATAATAATAGTAATGAAACTATATATAGCATTTCCTTTTTCGGGTGCGATACTTTATTTGATGCTTCATATATTATCCTGTTTATGGTGAAAATTGATTTGCATCTGAGGCTTAATGTTTTAACCATGGATTAAATTATCGTTTATTTTTTATAGCTACCTGAAAATGCCATATGTCATCGTTAACCCTCAAATTCCCTCTGTGTGCACGAGGGCGAAGGAAGAGGGAATGGAGCGGCTCTGTCGGCGAGCCATGGAGGGCGAGGGGAGGGGCTCGCAGCCGTTAGTGCGATTCTCTAAGATCTCTGCGCACAATCCACAGAGTACGCGCGCGCTTCCTGCCGGCAACAACGCCAAACCGCACCAGGCTAACGATGTTGTGAATGAGGGGCTAGAGTGACGTCAGCGGCCGAATGTCAACAATGTAGCGACAGAGGGAAGGCGTTCCAGTCGAGTGTAACAAACAGCGGAGACGGAGCGGCACGCCGCGCTGGATCAGCACGCACGCATACACACGCGCGCGCGCACACGTACACAACAGACCATAGAACCGCAGACGTTGTGTTTTAGCAAGTGAGAAATAACCGAGTTGCAGTGACGGGAGAAGAAGTGACCTATATGCAGCCGGGAGGCTTTGAGGAAACGACAAAGCGAGTCATCATGTGAAAGAACTTATGTAGAAAACGGACAAAAGGGCTGGAATACGAGCAGAATAGAAAGTAAAAGGTGAGCGTCACTGCGTGTTTCTTTGATTATTCTCGCCCTGTAACTAATATCTCCCTGTCTTCTCACTGTGAATTCCTCATTTGTCAATCTCAGTCTATTGTTGATGCTCTCAGAGTTGCAAACTTGCCGAAGTGGCGCAGTGGTGGGCTCGAGCCGCCAGGAGACTCCTCACTGATATCTATGGAAAAAGTCACTCATGGCAAAAACAGAAAAACCGCATGCATGAATCTTGAAAGCTTGGCGGTGGTGCAGATATTGAAGGGTGTAATGTGTTGGGGTGTGAACGCGGGTTCAGGAGTGAAACACAATTCTCTACCACATCCTGTTATGCTTTGAGTCAATACGCCGTGTGCGCTCCCTTTCTCTGTTTCTCTGTTTTTGCAAAGTAGAGGCGTTGGTGATCCCAGAGGAGGCTCAGGCGTGCCTTCTGTGAAACGCTTTAAAAGAAGAAGCTGTCAGCTCTCACTGTTATTATTATCATTTATTCTTATGCATATAGTGGTAGAGTAATGTACACATCATCATCAATCTGAAATGGACTGATTTCATCTTCGCGTTAATGCACATAAAGATCATCCACATATTTGCTGTGTAAGGACGAGTCCTGTTTGTTTCGACAGCCAATGGGATCATTTTAAGCTTTTGACGGCGCCCGTATTTTCATTGTTTTTAACCCCTTATGTTAAAAAGATCGAAAGCAGGCCCGACTCCCATCAGCATGACGAAGATTAAAGATCACATTGGTGATTTAAAATACATCACAACTGGTGACGGTATTTGTAAAAGCGTCGTCTTTACGCACGTTCCTGCATTACCATGTGGCGTGGATGCTGCAGCAGGCTTAGTCAGTCTCTCTCAGTGGTCTCTGAGAATAATGAGGTGATGCAACTTAATGATCAAATCGCAAAAGTGGATGTAAGACATGAGAATTTTTTATTTTTATTTTTGTTAGTTTTTCTTTTCGTTTGTTTGTTTGACCAACCCAGTATAATCCGCACATAATTATGATTGGGAAGTATTATCATATGTCATCCAGACATATTAGATATTAACGGAGGTTTTTTTTTCTCCTTTACACTAAAGAAAATATATCGATAAACTTAGCTCGGTTGCTTTGCTCACTTTCCTATGGAGTAACATGAAGCATGTGTGTTCAAGCAGGCAGTGTCATTTGTAATTGTTTTTTGTTTGTTTGTTTGTTTTTGCTTTTTTGTCTTTTTTGTGTTGGGATAGTATTGTTTAATTGCCACGTTCTCAGCTCGGGCTAAAATCATAAGGGATGTTGCAGTGATGTTGGCTTTTATGAGGTGATACAGCACTTTAAGAAGCAGTGACACGGTATGGCAGGCTCTCTTTGTCTGTTTGTGCTGATGCAACGCGATGATGGGAGTGAGGGTATTGCAGCATCACCCTGCATGCTCAGCCACTGCTGGCAAGATGTTTATTCTCCGCTATAAAAATGGTAATGGTGGAAAATAGGGCTGAATGCATCACTGCTGCTTCTTAAGAGAGGCGAAGTTGCAGGCGTCGTAGTAATTCCTGCTTATTCCTAGCTGAGATGAAAACCGTCGTTCCCTGACATCGCTCTGCTTTTACGACACGTGCACGGCAGCAGCGTTCAGGCAAATTTACGCAAGGAGCCTTTTGTTCTGTACAGTAGCTCCCGCTGTCTTTCTTTAAGTGCATGGCAATCCCCAGTTTACCATTGGGAGTGTGTGTGTGTGTGTGTGTTGGGGGGGGGGGGGGTCCAAACAGTAAATTCCACATCGATTCAGTCAGGATTAAATGCCACTTCATCCCATCTGCGAGCGCTTTATTTCTCCTGCTAATCTCACGTCGTCAGCTAAACGACCGAGTTGCACGTTTTTCTCTGTAACAAAATTCTTTGTTCATCAGTATTAATAAAAACACGGATTAAATGAAACACGACTTTTAACGTTGGTAGCTGATTCTCTACAGTAACCTACATTATGTCACAATGGTCACATAACGCATTTATATATGTGTGTCTGTTTTTGTGTGTGTGTGTGTGTGTGTGTGTAACCACAAAAGGTAAAGCAAGAATTAACATGTATATACAGATATTTCTTTGTGTGTCTGTCTCAACCCTGACGGCAACACAGCTATGTGCATGTGCAAGTACACACAGATACATGTCTATTTTGGGATTAGGATCATTAGGAGTAAGACTTAAGAGGCATTTGTCCTGTTGGGAATGTCTGGTTCAGGAAAGAATCTTCATCTGTATTGTTAAGGATAACTATATTCAGAAAGCACCTGAACATTCCCCATTCATTGCTATATAACATGTATAAAAGTGGATAAAGTCTGGGTGCTTGTTTTTTCAAATCATGATAAAAAATGTTTAGTGTTGCTGTATTTGCATGTAAAATAGGATAAAAGCAACCCAGCCAACATTTAATGCTATGCACTGTGCTCCTTTTGTATGAATTACATCAAACAAAACTTAAATAAAATTAGAATGATTACAAATTTCAAATTCAGAATCTAGAGGAATCATTGACAATCGCAGGTATCACTGTATTTTAAAAAGATGTCTTCTCTGGAAATAAGTAAACAATGCTATTGGTTTTTGCCCATTTCACATGCTCCTGATTACCTGTTTCATCCCCTCCTTAAGTGAAAAGTCACATGACTGACACTGGGGTAAGGAAACTGCAAAACCTCTGTATAATGTTTTAACTTGATTACACAGAGAAAGTATAGAAAAGGTTGCTAGGGGAACCGTAAGGCAATACAGATACGAGATACTACATCAAACATCTTTATTTAGGCAGGGATGAAACAGTGAACACATCTGAAAACACACAAGATTCTACCTTAATCTGAATAAAATGGTTAAAACATAGTAGACTTTCTGCAAATGTAATTTGGGAGTGAAAGTCCTGTTAATACATCCATAGTGATGAGGAAATGCTTTATTAATTTAGTGGTTTTTTGTTTTTTTTTGTTTGTTTTGTTTAATAAAAAGCCTTTTATGGAGCAAAATGTTATTGCATTCAAAATAACACAATGTTAAGGTTTCTTATCCTCTGCCATCCTTAACATTTGCTCATAACTGGAAAAGCATCACAATAAATGAAGCAAAACCACACCAAAGTCCTTTAAAATGCATAAATAATAATGATGAACAAATTGAGTGTTATTGTATACAGCTAAGTTGGAACAACTCCAAGTCTGAGTGAGGCACTTTTGGGGATCTTCACATAATCAGTCCCTCACAGTTTCTAGCCACAGCTGAAGTGTCACACAGCAACAGGATTATTTACGTGAGCCTGCTGGTCTCCCCATCAGACTTTGCACTGAGCTTCTAATAAAAATGCTTTATGTTAGGGAAATTCCTATCAAGCTAATTACAATGCTGATGAAAGATACTTGGGCTCAAAAGTAACCAGGCACTCATGGGTTAATGATTTATGAAATTGCAGTTGGAGTAGGATGTGATGTAGCAAAGTCTTGCTGTGATTGTAGAAGGCTTCTCCAGAAGACAATTTCAGCAACTCCTGAAATTGCATTATTTTTTATTTTGTAAAGTCATGCAAACCCCAATAAAGAAATTAACAAAAAGAGATACATAAATTTTATTTCTGTGTGAATCATTAAGGGATCATTTGCATAACAGGAAATTTGATTAACCACCACCAGCTCACCATAACTTCCTCGAGTCAGTGCTTTGGCTGAAAAAAAAAACATGTTCCCATAACTCTTCCACGTCAGTACAAAGGCATGTTTGACTGGGCTGCTGCCAGTGTGAGGCATAACAGCAATGCTGGGAGAAGTCTAAGATCCTGCACTGTACATCAAGGACTATTGTCCCCCCCACCACCTCTCTCTCTGTCTCACACCCTGTCTCTTTCTTGTGCTGTTGTGATGTTGCTGCCTATACTTCTTCACTGCTGGTGCCAGACTCAGCTCTCATCAGTGTGTGGTTGCAGTGTCATTGCCTGTCTCTGTGTTTTCTATGCAACACTAACACTTGCCAAAAAGCTATCAAAACTAAAACACCACAGGCAAATTGCTGATTGTTGTTTGTATTTGGACTTTATTATGCGTTGCCTGTAAAATATGGTCAAGACACGTCAATCAGGCTGATGTTTGTGTCAAACCTATTTGATAATCTCAGACTTACCGTCTCAAACAGAGCACTTTTCCTTTTCAACTGAAATGAACACTCTAGTAATGCATGCTAATGTCCTGCTTGAGTTTACAACTCTGCAAAAAATATTGAGCTAATGTAGTGATGCACATCTGGTCCTAATAGCTTTTGAATTAAATCATGTGAAGTCTGGTAGAAAGAGTGGTAGGCAGTTATTCAGCGTGTGTGTGTGTAACATGGTGCTCACTGAATGAAGAGACAACATTTACTGTTGCAGTGTGTAATGTCCTATTTGTGTTGCATTACTGAGTGAGTAGAGAGAACTGAAGATGTGCGTTTCCATACAGTTACTAAGTGATTGAGCAGGTGCACACAGGTGATCCTGGCTCCACTGCTGTGTGCACACAGTCGGCTTCACAATCCATGAGAGCCCAACTCCAGGGGGGCTTCAAGACACTCATGTCTGGTTTTGAACTATTTTTATGTGTTTGTTTTAGACATGTTTAGTAGAAGTAATCAACTGTTGAATATGGAGCATTTTCATAAAAGACAGAGCCAAAACGCTAATAACTACTGGATTTATTCATTAATAATAATAATTAATAATTAATATTATTATTAAACCCAGAATTACAAATATATGTGTAATATAGAGCAAGTGTGTAAAAGAACACATTTATTATCACAGTTCTGAATATGAAAAAGTATAAAATAAATAATAATAATAATAATAATAATAATAATAGTAATAATTTAAATCTAAATTTCATAATTCGAGTTTGAGTTTAGAAGTCTTTGTTGTGTGATATGATTGTTGCATTTCTGAAATTTCTCACAAATTTTGAATTTAATTTGGTAAATACACAGCTTTTTCGTACATTGTTTTAATTTAAGAAACTTTAATTCACATTCCTTTAACACCCAGACCAGGATAAAAAAGTCAAACTGTAATCAAAGAATTTCTGAATTTAATATCTGAAAATAAAATTCTGACTATTGCTACTATTGTTTCATTGGACTCCATTCTTGGAATTCTGACTTTTTAAATTCTCTTATTAGTTCTCACCTTAATCTAATAATCCTGAAAAATTACAAATCTGAGATATCTTCTTTTTGCCTCATAATTTCTTTGTTTAAGAAACATGCCTAAGGCCCCAATCCTGTCCCAGGTTCTGGGAAGTAAATTACATTTCTCTTAAATTTCTGACATTTTGAGAATTATAACTATCCCTGTTCACAATAGTTTTAAAGTTGTCATATTAAATTAAGTTAGAAATTTAATAAATGTAATATTTTTTATTTGATATTCCATATTCAAATTCCAGTAGTAGAAACAGAAAAAAATTGTCTCAAATAAAAAAGTTCGTCACATATGATTCTTAAATTAATGAATCAATTAATTTGAAACATTGTTTTCAATGCACGTTAGTTGTCACTTATAGAATTGCCAGTGTGAGCACTATCCTGGCAAAAATAACAAGGGCATTTTGGTATTAGAATTATTCGGAGCATGTTCCAGAGCAAACATCCAGCGCTTAGTGAAACATATCATACTTCAACAAGTCCTTTGGTGAAGCTTTTGCACAGTATTTCTTGAATTGCCTTGACATACTGTACATGTGGAAAATGGGCAAACAGCCACATTAAGTACCAGAGTCATTATAATGGAATAACTAGGTAGATCCTCCACATATCAATGTTTGATTTTCTTAGTATTACTGAAGTTATCCATAGTAAACACAGCTGCTTTATAGTTTACAGCCAGTTCAGATTGATACACTTAGAGTAGATGTTCCCAGTGACCATGGGCCATGTTAGTCTGTTGACATTCAACCTAATCACATAGTCTGTGACTTGAAATGCAGGACATGTTCTGAAGCTTTCAGTTATATCACATTTCCTACATCAGCAGATGAGGATACATTCCAAGGACAAGGGTTTACTTTAAAACCTCAACATTTAAGTTCAAATGTGTGAGAAACCCTTAAATGTTCTGAAGAAATGAAAAATAGTATGATGATGACACTACTTTCTTCAAACAATTATTACCAAAATGTATATGTTAAGTAACAAAACGACATGACCCAAGTCATAAATAATATATATATATACAAAAGAACACCAAGACAATGCTCACCTCCACAGGCTTGCACAATTATTATAATATTAAATTTAGAAGTATTACACATAATCTGATAATATTTAAAACCCAACAGTAAATGTTTGAAATCAGGTTTATTTCAAACAAGTGTTTTTTTAGAAAATAACTAGTGATAAGAAGTGTCATCAGAAAATCAATCAGTCCCACAACCTGTTCACTTGTTCTTTAGCTAGATTTCTTACCAGGGTTTGTTAAAATGTTCAAATATTTTTAATAACTAATAGAGGCATAAACACATAGAGGCATGAACATACCTCTACAACAACTGTAATAAAATATAACTTACTTTTGGACGATATTTAAAAAATACTAACTAGAAATATTATTAAAATAATAACCAAATAATTAAAATAATATCCATCTTATTATTTTTTAAATATGTGAATAAATCTGCACATAATAAGAATAAAGTAAGTAAATACATCTTTTTTTCTTAAATCTAAATAAAACATTCATGTACCATTTTTGTTTTGTACCATTTCATATATTCTTTTTTTGAATAACTCACTCATTTGTACTACTTTTCTTTTAGACAATTTACACCTAATTTCACAAATTTTATCTTAGCACAGATACTGGCTGTTGGCCACATACACGTTTCTAAAAATAAAGATGTCTGTGTGAATGACGCTATGATTCACAGGAAGAAGAATGCTGTTCTGTTCTTCTTCCTCTGAAGTTTGAGCTCACATCCTTATGTGTGACACTCTTTTGTTTTGTTCACTGACGTCGCAGTGCCCATTGCAACAGTGAAGCTTGCAGTGTTGCTTCAATCATCTCCCTCCTGCTGAGTTATTAGAGTTTCTCAGATTACACTGTGTGGCTATTCACCACTATTGCTAATTTATCACTTTGAAAATAACTGTTTAAAGAAAATACAGTAGTATCATTATCACACAATAGACAGTATAGTGATACCATTATGATTTTTATAAATAAAATTCTTAGAATTTGTAGAACCGTAAATGTTTAGAATTTTATTTCTTTAGAAGATTTGAAGCATAAATGTATTTGGCTATATTTGTCAACTGCCCATTTATGTTTATGTTGATATTCATAATGGCTCTGTCTGTCAGAGGACAGTCAGAACAGTTTTTTGAATTGGGTGGAATAAATATAATATCAAATTTAGGCTTGTTTTGAGCTCATTGGACTGTTTTCATCTAAATGCATGTGGGAGTGATGCACTGATATCTAATTATCCCATCTCTGTTTTTCTACAAGAACTGAGAGTTTTTAACAGATTGGTACCTCATGCTGATATTGCAATTATATACTATATAATTGCAATAGTCTAGTCAGCTAAACATACATGTTTTATTGGAGGAATTTGCTCCTTTTCAAAATCATTCTGACACCTGTTCATTTGTCCTTCCTTCTTTCCAACTTCAAGAACTAATTGTTCACATGCTGCCTAATATATCTCACACATTCAGAGGTGCTATTGTAAAAAAATGTATTTGGAATATAGATTTTATTCTTCTGAAGTATTATCAGGGTTAAAATTCTTGTTTTGATGTGTCATTTTATGCAGATAATACCTTTAGACCTAATTTTCAAATTCTTCACATTTACTGCCCACAAACATACACTGTGCTTCCTGATGTGTCTTACTTTGTTACAAAGACTTTGTAGTCTTTAGCTTATTTTAAACCTTTAGTTGTAAGGGGCCAAATGATGCTAGTTGGTATGTTACTATAGGGATTTGCATTTCCTGTCAATGTATTTTTGTTTTCTCCCAAATTTCTCTCCATCATCCATCAAGTGTTGTTCAGACAAGCATAGTCGAAGGTATTTCAAACAATGAATTAATTTCTGGTATGAGTATTAAGATCATAGTTTTGCTGAACAAGAAGCAAGAGGGAGGGAGGTAGATGGGATAACCCATATGGCAGCATGTTGTCCACTTGTCAGAGCTATTTATTTATCACTGTGTACTCTGATGTGTTGAACAGCATAAATGCTGATTGGTAAAAGTTGTGCACTGTATCTTTAAAAAGACAGTTTACCCAAAATGCAACGAAACATTCTTCTCCACTTATTCTCTCCACAACCTATGTGGTAGCTAGCCGTTAAGTTTTTGTTTTATTGTTTCTTAGTTTTGAGTTTAGTTTCTGAAATTCTACTCAAACCTCAACACAATTCAGGTAGAGCTGAATTGTTAATTAGTTTTAAATTAAAATTATACCATATTATATCAATTATGACAATAGATGTCCTCAGTTATAGTCAATACATAATTTTGAGAAGAACAGAGTGCAGGTATTTTTGTAGAACTTTACAGTCCCACAGAGAGTTATGAACACATAGACAGAAAATGGAAATAAGTAAACTGTGTAGAAATGTTTTACTGAATATGTTGATTGTAGAGTTAATTTTAAAAGTTACGTTAAAGTTCAATATTAAAGTTCAACCGACACTACAATCTGCACTCCAGCTCATATTCACATAAAAAAGTGTCATTTTTAAGCCAACCGTGGCTTGAGGTATAAAAGTCATCAGAATCTACTAGACAAATTGTAACTGTGTTATGGCTAACAGTGTTTGTGTTTACCAGTTTCTAACCTTTGGCTAAAGATTAGTGTGGACGAAAAACTCAAACGCACTTCAGGAAGACTTAACTACTTTGCATTGTGAGACTTTCTGGAAGATGCTGATCAGCAACCACCTTGGTAGTCAAGTAGAAGCAAAGTTAACCATGTTTCTCTTCAAAGAGTTTTGCTTTTATTCACAGAATGACATTTAGCAGCTGTCAACCCACAATATGTGGGTGGATTTCAGCATTGGTGGTATGTCTTTGTCTTAAAGGCTGCATGTTTCATTAAATGAGCTTATACACAACCTTGCCAGAGATAAATATTTGATAATGACCTGTAGTATTATACGTGTTATGTAGTCTTGATTTGGGTGTGTGCAGTTGTCATCTATATTTAAAAGGATTTTAAATCTAGTTAAAGTATAATTTAGCTTGATATAGTCAACTTTAATCATAAAATTCCCAAGAAAACTGTGGCCACTGGAAATGCTGTGTGGCTGATAACTTTGGAAAACCACTAGCCACAGTGATAACTTGGTGAGCAATAACCAGCAGAAAGTATGTTTTATGTAGAAAGACATTCAAATGAAACATACTGACAAAGAGAAGCCTAGTATGCCTCCATAAATCAGTCAAGTTTCAGTTTACATTCATATCTGAGCAATAAACTAGTCAGTTCATATCTGAATACAGGTGGCAAATTTGAAGGAATTCTCTCAAACAATTCCTGAAGATATTGCATTCACAAGAGTGAACTGAAGTGAGGTCACTGTGTCCTTGTTATTTGAACTTTGGCCATCAATATAAATCAGTTTGTAATTAATCCTGTTGGATATTTGAAGAATTTCACATTTCTTAAAATGTGTGTTAAGGCATAACTGTGATATCACATTCATAAGAATGCAATGGGTGAAAAGGAAAGAGGTCCTTTGAAGTCTAATCAGTTCATTCTTGATCCCAAGTGAAGGTTTGTGCCAAGTCTGAAGAAGTTCCCTTAAGAGGTTCCTTAGTGTTTACAAATTGGGATTGATGGACAACCTGAAAACATAATGCCTGAAAATAAATAAGATTTACATTTCTAATAAATACATTTTGGAATTAGATTTAAAATAAATGTAGAACATTCAAAAGCTGCTGTACATTCAAGATGTTATTTTAATAAACACAATTTCGATGTAAAACCTCAAATCAAAAACTAGAGTTTTTCCTCTCCACTGTTGCCTACGGCTTGCTCATGAAGGAATTGTTGGGTTTCCTCTATATATCTTTATAGACTTGACTTTATTCTGTAAAGTGATTTGAGATGACTTTGTTGTGAATTGGTGCTATATAAATAAAGTTGAATTGAATTGAATTGAATAGATACTAAAATTCAACATGTAAACATCTGGGACACCAACATAAAGCAATCAAGTCGGAATGAAGCTTAAAAGAAAGATCTATTCAAAAACATGATTCTGAAATTCGAATATTTCAGTGCATGATATTTAAACTTCAACACAGATTTTTTTTGTGATCGTGTTTTCACAAAATTGAGTGTGTTGTTGATGTAAGTGTTATGGTAAGAATTTGTTTTCAGAAGAAAATAAAATAAGCCAAGCATTAAATTACTTCATGCATTTCAAGGCAGTTTATAGTGAGCTAAATGCATGTCTTCGTTGATGTTGACAAAGCAGCAGAGTGTAAAACAACAAAGCGCTTTCATTGTGCGGTTAGGTGTCAAAGTGCAGCTGTAAAGGAGTTTGTGTTGCGGAGGAGCAGAGGGTGGGAGGTGGGGGGGCATCCTGTGAAACCAGCACAGGTGGTTGGGAGGGAGTTTGGTGGAGTGGTGGGAGGGATGTGGGCGTGGAAGTGCAGAAATGTGCCCACTTCCTGCACTGAGCCTTTGTGCTGTACTGTAAACTAGTAAGCTTACAACAAGATCAGCAGGATTTGCTGTCGGTGGCTTCTTGCCATTTCACAGCAGGCAGCCATAGGTGGAGTTCTGCATATGCACTTTAGTAGCTCACTGTGTCTACTACTACTCTTACGATGTTTTTTTGAGCCACAGCCCAGAAAAATGAATGAGAACAGGAACATGTTATTGTAATGAATTAAAAGCATGGTGAGTTTTCCCGAGTGGGTTTTCCATTTGCTGCTCACATAGCTGAGAAACAGTGTACACAGGCGTTTAGCTAAATGCATGTATAGATGCATTCCTGTATGTTAATTCCTTGATAATTTGTAGTTAATGAGCCTATAAAACACCTAATGCTGACAAGGCCTCTCAGGGCGTGTTCACAACCGACTGATCGGTAGAACTGCAGCCAAACTGTTGTGAGTTTACTCCAGTTGGTGTGGATCCGTTATTGAAAAAGAGCAATATGAATAGAAAGAAACCCAGTCTTCCTCCATGTTAACTGCAGTTTGGGTCATTAGGTGCATCAGCAGAATAATTATTGGTTTTCACATATTTCAGTTTTAACCAAAATCATTTTAAAAAAAACTGTAAAAATGTGTATTTTCAGATATACACAATACATACTTTGGGGAATTCAATCAGTAAACTGACTGTTCAGAGGCAGGTAAAAAAAAAAAGAATGAGAACATATCATCACATAGAGATTTATATGGAATCATTTTGTTAGGAAAAATATTTCCACATAATTTATTTTTTTTATTTTACTTTGTAAGTATTTTTCAGCAAATGCAATTTTTACCCCAAATCCCCTTCCTGACGCAACCCTCTCCAATTTGTACCAGGCTTCGACCAGCACTGCATCAGTTATTGAACAAAAAAGAAAAAATTCAACGATCTAGGTAGATTGGGGATATTGTGGTACAGTAAATTTGATGATAGCCCACCGATTAACAGGTTTTAGCCTTGACCTGAAATAGTTCTGTAGAAATGGTTCTCCTTGGGGGGTGTGGGGTGGGGGGGAGGGACCGTAGCTGATGCTGTCATTGGGTGAGAGGTGGTATACAGTCTGGACAGTTCAACAGTTTATCTCAGGACCACACTCAGACACAGACCACCATTCACACACACCTACTGTACAGGTAATTCAACAACACGAGCAGTGACACACACACACACACTCACACGCACTCAAACACCCCTATGAGTAGAATCACTAGTTGACCTGACTGCAGGTCTTTCAACTGTGGGAAGAAGCAGAATATTTCATTGTTAATATTATAATTGTTATTATAGTACAGCAAAATGAGAGGAGGTGGGAGGAACAAAACTTTTTTTATCTGATTGAACACAACTAGAGCAAGATGTTGTTTTCTGCTTTTCAACACCAGTGCTAATCTGACTTTCTCTATTCTGCGTCTCTGTACCACTGTTTTCTAACTCCTCAACTAACACAGGATCTTTCAAACTAAATGGACAGTGGCTGAGTGATAAAACGATAAGATAAAGATGCTAGAGAGAACCAAGGCATTCTTCTTATGAATGAGCAAAGAGTTGAATAGATGTATTGGATGATAAAACCATCTTGGCTTACGACATTCTTCCTCTCCTTATAATAAGGAGTGTGAAATGGACCTTCCATTAGGCTTATTTGTGCAAAATATTGTTATCACAGTGCAGAATAAAGTTTTATAGATAACAAACAAAAGAACAGATAATACACATCTCACCAGATATTTGATGAATTACAGAGACATTCTGAAATGTGACATATGACAACACAGAAGACAGAAGGAAATCCGATGAAATTAGCTCCCTTTCCTCCCAAGGACAGAGGAGAAACACTGAGAAAGGCGGCGCCTTAAAGACAGCAGTAGCAGGTGACAGTAGTTGTGACTGAATAAAAGGCATTAGATGGAAAACAGTAGCACTGACTCCTTTTCATCTCACTTACAGATTTTGTCTGGAAGGAGGGAAGCAATTTGGTCTCATCATGTTAAGCAAGTGCTGCTCATTCTGATAGCGATGATGTATATTCCTACAGCATGGTATACGAGTAGAGCATTTCTGGTGCTTGAAGCCAGCTATTGCATTTATCTTCTTCTCCAACACCACAGTGACACAGCCTCATCTATCACTCTCTCCTCTGCTGCATTTTCCTGTCCATGTCACAAGCATGCAGCTGAAGCAAAGGTTCAGGGGGGGCTGTGTGATTGTTACCAGTTGACAGAATATAAAGAGATTTTGCAATTGATTTGAATCTGAAAGTGAAAGGTTTCCTTAATCAGCAGCACAGGAAGAGACACAATGCTATTAGCCTCTTTACATGACAGTCAGGACTAAAGTGCATCAATGGATGGATTTAACTTGCGCTGTGTAGCTGTGATGAGAATCTCTGGTTAGTCTGTGCTACAAAAAACATCTACCAACCTTCTAGTTCTACCTATTTCCTTTGCTGTATTAATGACTGTTGAAGTCAGGATGAGGGAAGATTTGTGCCAGAAACTATTTCAGCTTATTTCTCAGCTGCACCATGGAGAGTTTTGTTAATTATAGATTTTAGCTCTAAAAGAAGGACAAACTATATGTGGGTGGGTAGAATCGTATTTTCTATTTCTTTTATTGAATGCAGGGATTAACTGTCCATTCAGTTGTAAATGTCTGGAAAACCGTTTTGGATGTGAGTTTTGACAGTTGGGTTTAGCAACAGCCTCTTTTACATGTTTCAAGAACAGTCTTTAATCTCTTTACTTTGACCATCTGTGGATATTCACAAAAGCAGCAAATGCTAAATTGCATTACATCAAATGTTTGATATTTTGCAGATTAAAATAAAAAATTATTGCTAAACTTGTGAGCACCAGTATGATGGAGATGTTTGGAGGGTATTAGTGTGAGCTACTATGAGGTACAACAGTTTGAATTATACAATATAATCCCTTATTGCAGTTCTACTTCGTGTAATCAAATTAGTCCTCTTTTTATTTTCTCGAGAGCTTCACCAGAAGATGGAGAAAACTTCATTAACAACTGAGCAAGTTCTGCACTGAAGCAGACTAGGAGATACCATAAAAATACAAGTGAATCTGGACTTAGGCAAATTAAAATGCTTTTTCCATTAATAAACTTTCTTTCTTGATTTTGGTTGTTGTTTTTATTAAGTTAAAGATAAAAACAAGTAAAGCTTAGTGGGGGCAGTAAATCTCCACTGAAGCTGAAAGTTAGGAGACAAATATAAGGAACATAAACAAAAAAAATTTGAAAAGGAGGAATAACTTTTCAAATATTCATGCTATGCTAATGGGAGACATTAGCAGTTTTCTCAGACTATATAAAAAAAAGCTTTGACAAAAATTTTCAGTTCTAGTCACAGAAGTTATTCCATTGCAATGATTTCAGAATCAACTGCTGTCTCTGTATCATGTTTTTTGGTGAGAATGGATGAGTAATTGTATGATAGGAGGGTTTGTCTTCACACTATAAGGACGTCCTCCCCATGCACCACCAACCTGCCAATCATCGATCTGACCTCACATCTTACCGACTTATCATGATGTAGATGTGTCCGTCTAACTTTACGCTGCTTGTGGATAAATGATCACTAATCACTATCAGAAGATGAAGGACAAGCCTGTAAGTAGCATTGATACCGTACATACTCTAGTTTTAGGTTTTAAATGTCAAAACATTCTTTTCTGTTGGCAGGAAGGCTGTTTTTATTTTTTCCTGTTGTGGTTAGACACTGTGAAGCTGAGACAAACATTTGTCACTGTGATGCGCCCAAACACAAATGCTGCTGATAGACTATTTACTTTTCTAATTTAAATGGCTCTATTTTTAAAGGTATTATACAATCCGATAAAAACAAGACTTGTTTACTTTTGCTCTAACATTGTTCATAGATTACTTTCCGCTTTGAAGAAACACTTTAGAGCAATAAATCCAACACATCTGAATTCAGATCACTCAATGGCTCTTGCTTTATAACGTATGTTCTCAAACAACGTGAGAAAATCACACTGTTTGAAACTAATAAAATCTTGACAACATACACATTTCCATTTATAACTTACTGTTGCAAAGGAAATAAAGCTTCCTTCTCTGACTTCCTTTGCAGGTGCTAGAATAGCGGCTGTAGTAGACTTAATATTCAATGATAATTAATCAACGCTCTTCTGTGTCGGTGTACTATTTAACAGGAGGTGTAAAATAACAATGGCAATTCAATGACAAAACAAAGAAACCCTAACATACTTAACATACTTGATGCTTTCCCTTCATTAATACATCCATACAAAATATCTTATTGAATCTAGGCACGCAAAAAAAAAAAAAAGAAACAAAACCCCAATGTGCCGTGTTGCTCACATATCTCTTCACAGCATCATGGCAGGTGTGTTTTAACTGTGTATAAAGTTAAAATTCTTATCCTGTCTTCTCATAATGGTGTTCAAGGAAACACAAAGGCATTATTTGACTTGGAGCTGTTAGTCACATAGCCACAGTTTGTGGCTTAGTGTAAGTACAGGAGTTAAAGCTGCTGTAGTAGGAATACAACTTGCCAGAGTGCTTACACCAGACCACGTGGAGCGCTGGCATCTGTGTCACACCCTGAGACCGGCTCAACGTGGATACTTTTACTTTTGGCGGCTGCTGCTCAGGCCTTGTTAGAGTCCTGGCCCTCCAACAGTAAAATATGCAGTAAAAATCCAGTAAACTGCACAGTGGGTCATCCTAGATGTTGAAAGTTGTAAATAAAGTAGAACATAGTATGACACACTAGTAGTTGACAAAGTTTACAAGAAAACGGTATGTCTAGTTTTATGTTGTTTAGGGTTTATTTTATTTTGCTAAATGGAATATGCACCGTTATGAGCATAGTCAGTATTTCTGTGATATATGTGTAAGGAGAATTCAAATTTCATTGTAACTTTAGTCTTTGGCTTACTCTTCCTATCATTCTGTCTCAAACATCCAGCTAAAAACGTGCTCAGCTTAATTGAATCTTTAAAGGTTACTGAAGAAACTTATGGCATAAATTGGCAATAAGGGAGACAAACTAGAGGAGAATTGTGTCTAAATTTTTTTTTCCTTTGTGTAGCATAGGAAAAAAAAGATGTTGCACATCAGAATATCTATTCTAAGACATTCCATGATTGGTTGACGATTTTTTTTGTCCATTTTCTAGAAAGATGTTTTTTCAAAACACAAAGTTTCAAAGTTTTTATAGGAATGAAACTGGAAAAAACATTTTTAAATGCTTTAAGCACATAAACATGTTTTTCTATGGAATGAATGACAACTGCCTCTGCAGTGACTCAGTCCTAGTAGCTTAAAATAAGGCTGAAAAAAAAAAATCACCCATCCAGTCAGTCCTTTAAATAGGAGCATCTACATCCAGAATAAGTGGAAATATCTTGTCACAATTCCTATGCCTAAATTTATTCTAAAATGAAATCAGGACTTGTCAGAGGTTTGTTAACTGGCTGCCCTCTGTGTCAGACTGAGGGTATCAGTACTGTGTGTTTTTTAGAGCAGGATTAATCCAAGCACATAGTTCACACATGGCCCAAGTGCTATTGCTTGTTGCCTGGCTTTGTGCAAGGCCTCTCTGAGGTATCTGCTCTCAACTGTACCAGTCTGTCTGCCTGTCTGCTTCCCATGATGCACCTCCCATCTCCAGCTTTGCAATCAATGAGGCCATTGTTCCTGTTACTCCAAGGCATGTTGCATGCACTTATGACACAGAATGGGAGAAATTATCCCCATTATATCGCTGGAATGTCTTTAAATTAGTCAGTTGTGTATGAATAAGTTATGACCCTTAGCAGACTGACTTACATATTCCTTCAGTAACAATTGTTACTTGTAAAATTACATGTTTTAAAGAAAGGGGAACAAAGTATTATAAAAGTTTGCAAAAACACAGAATTAGTTACTTTCCAGAACAAAAGCGACAACTTGTTTATACTAATTTCCTTCCTCGTTGAGCCATGTTTCATTTTTAGCCAAGCGTACCATAACCTGTTTCAGATGGCTTTTTAATCAAAATGTTTGTTGGACACTTTGCAAGAAAAAAAGTCACTTTCAGAACTTTTCTCCCCCTAATTCCTTTATTTTCTTGCTTAGCTTTGATTGATGTGCAGCAGAGTTGGAAAACCGTGCAGCTTTGTGGAGATTTTTCCAGCATGATGTAATGTTTTGATGGTCCTCAATATATGCAGTGACCAAAACAAAAGAAATATCCTCCCCCTGAAAAGGTGGACTTCTCTTTCTTCCCAGGCAGATCATTTATGCTTCATGTAGCACATGAGACCATTGAATCCCCAAAGCAGGATACTCTTTGCTTTTACACACAAGAACATTTAATTCTATCTGTTCTCAAGTTTCAGATCACATCAAATCCTAAAAGAATTGAGGCTTCCTGATGCTGTCGCTGCAGTGATGGAAGCTGATTTTAAAGCTCCAATGTCTGGATAAGATCTGAAGGAAAGAGTGGGCTTTAAGTGAACAAGTTTGTGTTTTTAGCTGTTCTGAATAGATACACTCAAGGATGAGGAGAAAACCCTGTTTTAGTCTCATAGTGAGGGTCAAGCTAATGTGAATGTTACAAAGAAAGTAACAGCGCATATATGCATCTTTCCATTTGTGTGTTAATTGTGTTGTACTTTAGTTTTTTACACTAAGCTATTGGAAAAGGCAGTTTGACGAAAAGCACAGAGCTTTATCAGTTGATGCTTGACCTCTTGTGAGGTGATCTTTCCTTTTTCTCTATTAAGCCAGACCGCAATCTTTATTAAGCACACAAATATAGTATGTTATCTAAGAACATACTGTAATATTGTGTATGTGTTTTGTATCTTCCATTAATATTTATTGGTAAATGATCTGCACTTTTATTGTGCTTTTCTACCTATTGGCACTCAAAGCAAGCTTTACACAGCTTGTCGTTCACCCATTTGCACTCACAATCACACACACACTAAGACATTGATGGGGGAGGTGCAACTAATATGAGGTGCAGTGTCTCGCTCCAGGACACTTTGACATGTGACCAGAGGAGCCAGGTATATATATATATATATATATATATATATATATATATATATATATATATATATATATATATGAGGTGTTCTAAATGACGTACTATTCATTTGGAAAGTGCCATTTGCTGAGCTAAGAGGTCTAGTGAGTGGACAGAGCAAGACTTAATCTCAGTGAGGGAAAAGCCCACAAGCTTGTCTGCTGCTGGATTTGTTTGGGTTGGTCATGATCCTCCATCCTGTCTGCTGCTGCTGTTTTGCTCAGATTTTTTTAGTTTTTTTTTCTGCTATGGAAGTGATGTGGGGCGGGGTAATGTGTGGGGAGCACAGGAATTCCCACTCACTTGGCTCATTCTGTATTTGCTCTACTCCCTCACCATGACTCCCCACCACACATGGAAAGAGGAATGTAAAACACTGTGCTCTTGGGCTGTGCTTGCCATTCTTTTCAACCACCAGGGACGTGGAGACACTGCATGATGTGGCAGCGAGGTTAGTAAGAAAAGAACTGCTACATTCATTTATCTGCCTGTCAGGGGCCCCTTTTTACTTTTATTTTTAGCCAAAATCCATCAGGGCTGACAAGCAAGGCAATTTGAGTCAAGTTGAAAGCAGGGCTCCAGGTTCCTTCCTCAATCTTCTCCTCCCCGCTTGGGAAAATGCTCCAGACAGCCCTGCTCTAGGCCTGGCTTTTGTTGAGTCATGAGATCATGTACACAGAAACACAGGAAGGGGGTGGGGGTGGGGGCTAGGGTGGGGGTTGGGGGGGGACTGACAGTGCAAGGGGCTGCCGGCTATATGAAGCAGGTGGGGCTGAGGCCAGGGTCAGCAGGGGAGCTAAAATCTGCTCAAAGGCCAGCACACAGCGAGAGGCTGCTGCTGCGAGCCTTGTATAAGGTAATGTCTAGTGAGCATGTTGGGGTGGGACATGTGCTCAGATTTATTTTAATACACTGCCCCTCTTGGCAGTGGGGGGAGGGATGGTGAGCCTGTAGGCTCATCCCAGGGCTACTGTTGCACAAGACAGGACTTTATAGATAAACCGCCACAGACGAATAAAAACAAACTAAAAAGAGGCAAGTTTCAGTCCAAGTTTGACCTTTTGATCTGCATGATTAAACTGGATTATTTTTCCATGAATGCAGTTTGTAGGACGGACTAGACTAGCTTCTCTGAAGGATGCATGTTTTGAGTTCATGGTCCTGCAGAAAGATCTGTATTTAGCGCGCCAGTCTGATATTTAGCACTGCAACAATAAAGTATGTGTAATGGCACAGAGAAAGCAGTTTGTTGTAGCTTCACACCTGGATCTGAATATGCATCATATTAAATATCGGATTCATATTTAAATGTTTTACATGATTAATTAGATGGTACTGTAACTAAGGTTTACCTTATAAATAAATTGTTTTTTTAATTATTTGTTATTAAATTTAGCATTTAGCATATAAAATAGAGAGAAGCAACAATTCCTTATTTTAGAGAATCTTTTTACCTATTTAATAATATTCTATTATCAATATGGTCATTGATCGTCAAAGCTTATTTTTACATCTGAATACATGAGAAAAACCTGGAAATTTATAGCATTGATATGTTGATAGTTTTTTCTGTCGGTTGATTGATAGATAATAATATATCACACCTGTTGATGATTAGCTGATTGGCATTCATTATGTGGAAAAGTTAAAAGAACTAAACTATGAAGAAGGCATAGCCAAAAGGTTCAATATTTCCCCCCACATAAACACATATGTGCTAGTTTGCACAAGATTTCTGCTGGAGTGTTTGAACTGCTCATATTTCTTTGTGTGGATGCTAACAGTTTTCTTTATTAAATGCTGTTGCAGCTATTGGATGAGTTGTCATGAAATCTAGCAGACATTTATGTGCCCTGCTGGATGTGTTGATATCACTTTGGTGATCCTCCACTTTTTCTTTTCCCCTTCTACACATCATCATGTCAAATGTTTTCATTTGGCCAAGACTTTCAGAACTAATACCTGCAAAACTAATACATCCACATCTGTGCTAATTAGTAATATGCACAGCTAAAATAGGGACCATAACAAACAATACTTTTAGCAAAACTATTAGCAGACCAGCACCATGATAGCATTCTGTAAGTTGCATTCACAGTAGTTCAAAGCTCTGTTGTGTTTAAGGAAAGCCAACAGTGGTTCTGCATATCTATAGACATATATAGACACAGAAGGAAAGTGTTGCTGTCAAGTGTCAATAATTGTGGTGTTCAGTGGGTTCAGATTGGCTGTAACATCCCTTTTAAGAAGACAAAATTATTTCTATTTGATATTTTGACATCCTCCCCCATCAATGACATGATTAGCTTTGTAAAAGACATCACGTTTTTTTTCTGGTATTTTCCGTTGTGAGGTTAAACCATTTAGAAGACATTCAGTGGGTTCAAAATTTTTTTATGGTCTATAAAAGCACCAACATGCTCTCAAGGCATTAAATTAGCACAGTCTGTCTTTGTGTGTTGGAAACAAGGCTGTACACTACAGTGGCAACCTAGTTCACCTCACCTTCAGCAGTTAAGGTCACAAAAGCGGAGAGTTAATGACCAAGCACACGGGGCAGTTTGAATGAGCCCTGCATTGTTTTTATAGATTCCATTATAGCCTTACTTGCCACCTATCTGAGCTGCCAAGAACCTGTATGCCCACGATCAGTGCATGTTTGACTTTTATCTCCACGAACTATACAGTTTGATGCTGTATTTTCATGGCTTCTCACTGTATAATATAGCTTCTGCATGCAGCGTAAATGTGCCTGTTGTGCAAACTGAGTAATGCAGTGGTCAGGCATTTTCAATAAACCTTAAGCCAACACAACGTTTTGTGGAGCAAGGCTGCAAATAGCAATTATGCTTAATTATTAAGTACTGTTTCTCACAATTTAGAATGTGTACCCACTGTCTGTTTGACACTGTCACACAAACTTAAAAAAAGGACTAAAATGCAACAACTTCAAAATCATCTGCAGTAATGTACTGTGTACTGATTTATGAATGAGCTATTGTATATGCAGTCATGGAAAGTAACAAAGTGCTTTATTTATGTACATTTATTACAAGTATTTTTAATTGTGGCTTCTTCGACTTTTACTCCATTAAATCTAAGAACAAATATCTTATATTTTCTACTCCACTACATTTCTAAAATTTCTAGCACTTTAGAAGCTCTGCCTGTAATGTAGTGTAGTCAGCAAAAAACTAACTTTAGTTTTTAAAAAACAGAATTGTATTTGATTTGATACCGGCAAATATAAAGCAGCAGTAGTTCAGAGAAAAGGAGAAAAGAAAATAAAAGAAAATGTCAACTACTTTTACTTTTAATACTTAAGCTAAAAAGAAAACCTTAAAAGTACATTTTAAATCATGCACTTTATTGTATTCTTTCAAGAGGAAATGTCAGTTTTCTACTTCTACTTTGAAATTTTTGGTTGTGTCTCTGTATATTTACTACATTTACTGTACAGCTTTTGATTCATCCATCACTGCAAGCATGCTAACAGCTAGAGTGACAGAGAAATTAGCATATTCCCAGCTGGAGGACAATCCTTATCCTACTGTCCTTGAGCAAGCAGCTGTCATTGGTGCCACACTCAGATCAGTTTGTGAATGAATGTAAAGCAACAGAGAGTAACCAGGTTACATTCAGCTGTCTTGGGAAAGCTGGTTTCCTAAAGCGAGATTCGGGATTAGAGAAATTTGTTTTTTTTTGCATTAGAATCACTTGGAGAATGCCAAAATGCCTGCTATGTATTCACATAACCAGGTTTGTAATCTGTCGGTGAAGATTCTCAGTCATCCAGGTTTAGTTATACAAAGATTGAATTGTGTCAACTGGACTTCTTTTCTTGGTTAGAAACATTTTTCTACTTATCCAAACAGCTTTATCAGTCTGAATAAACAGTGGCAAACAGTAGCAACCTAATTCAATTACTTGAGAAAGCTATAATTACCAAAATACTCTTGCAAGTAGCCACTATCTCATCAAGCATAACGTTTAACTTAACATTTTGACTTTATGCATTTTATCTTTTAACTAACCTTACCCTGACTTTTGTGTGCCTAATCCAAATTGTGTTTGTGCATATAATGAACCAAACCATGATGTTTTTACAAATTTATGAGAAGTCAACCATTTCAAAAGACATTGCACAACTTTTCTTAAAAATAGAGTAGTACCTTACTAATTTGGACAAGTAAAAAGAGCTTAGCAATATTAGCAATATTGTAACCAGATTCTGTGAAACGAACAGTTTGCCAATGTGAGTTTGAAACTTTTCTTAAACCTAAAATAGGGAAATATTAATTATTATTATTTCTTATAATTGATGTCTATACAGCAACCTTCAGAATGCCTTGATTATATATATTGTCCTGTCAGTATCTGATGTTATGTAGCATTTAGCCTTTATTGCCTGTGATGATAGGTCTCTGTGTGGGGTCCCAGCGCAGTTCTCAAAGCTTTTTACAGAGCCTTCAGCCAAGGAAGGCCTGATATGTAGAATGGGTTCCAAAGCTATGTCTGTGCTCAGTGCAGTTTACAGAGCTCAGCCTTGTTTCATCCCTTGAGTATGACATCACACACTTGCTAAGCTGCCAGGGAGCATTTCTCCCTTTGTTCAATGTCTGTTAAACAATGTAACCGACCACTGAGTTTTATCATCGCAGCTGCAAAATGCAACTTAAACTACGATCAGGTAGATCAATCAGGTAGTTCTTATTATAAAATATAAAGAATCCTGCTAAACTTGCTAATCAAGCAGAAATCATTACAATTCTGTGATATATAATGTGTGATCCTCACTGGAAAAACCTTTAGAAAATATGTGGAGAACTATGGAGCTACGTGATGCTTTAAAGCATTATTCAACTCTTGTGAAATGTCTTCCGGATGGGACACCAAATTTCCTATACTGACAGAGATGCCTTTTGCCTTATTACAAGTCAGTGCACCTTTAAAAATATTTTGAAGCAGTTTTTTTAATGTAAAAATTATATATATGGGGGATTAAGATTCGGAGCATTTTGTTTTATTGATGCCTGCAAATTCCTGCTGTATTGTTAAATCCATAGGTTGAAAGGATGCTATGAATAAAAAAGCTTTAGGAAATAGCTGTGGACCATGGGAACAGCAGACAAGAAAACAGAATACAGACAAAAGTGGGTTTTCTTTTCTGTAAATCAGAGTTTAATTACCTTGTGATCCAGACTGGTAAAAGGAGCCCACTGAAAAATGTCCCATAATATGGTGGAAGTTAAGGCCATTGTTCTGCCAGTTCATTTCTGTACCACGGCCCTGAAGCCGAGGACACATCACCAAGGAAACCATTATACAGGGCAATTGATGGTAGAACACTTTAGAAATCTCGTTGGAATATATTAGTTGCTGCAAAGGCCCCACTCTCTTCACCTTCAACCTCTCACCATTTTCTTGGAGCTTGTCTCCTTCATTTGCTGTTCTTAGGATTTCAGGCCTCAGCTCAGGAATCTTCAACCTATAGTCCATACTGGAATGTAAAAAAAAACCAGCTGCAGTCCAAAGACCTGCTAATAGTGTCGCTCCAGTGCCTCAGGATTCTCAATCTAGTACAAATGTTTTTTCTTTAGAAGTTAGTAAAAGTCGAGTTTTCATTCATTCATCAAGTTGGATGCAAACTTCTTCATTATTTTACTTTAACATTTTTGTATATATACTCCTCGACCATGTTTGTTACTTCTGATGTCAAGAGAAGATTTGTACTAGCTGACTACACATTAGTACAAGAATTTGCATTCCCCTTGGTAAAATAATTAAAAACTTTTATAATGACCATTTATTAATTAACAACATTAACACCACCTGGTGTATTTTTTACTTTATCAATTTTGTTTAATTTTGTTATTTTTTCAGTAACAATACAAGTTAAACATTTTTTAAAATAAGCAACTAATACCATATATTTAAACCCCGGATTTGGTTAGGGTTGAAATATCAGATTTTTAAGAATCCCCACTTGCCCCCTTTGGGGTGGTCTTTTTCCTACCTTCAGGCTTGGGTCCTCCTGGAAGCTGTTCTTAGCTGTTCCTAGGACTGTACTTTTCTGGACAGAAATCTCAGATGTTGTTCCTGGAATCTGCTGGAGCCCTTGCTATTTCTCAAGCTTCCTGTGCTGCTATCACTTGACATTGCTACATCACTACTGCCTTCTTCTTCTGTATGTCTGGTTGGTTGGCCATTCAATAACCATAACGTGGGGGCATTTTCCTGATGTGTTCATGGATCTTTGTTGTTTCTTCCTGGAACGTGGCTCTGACATGCAGCCTCTGTCCCAATGTCAATCCTTAGTAGTTTTACTTGAGTATGGACTTTGGCCACAGACTGCTCAGAGTGGCCATGCTGACCCTTACTGTTGTATATATGTATGTTTGATATACATTCTATAGCAGCAGTAATGATTTGAACTTTAGCACTGAGTAAATGATACTTTTCCTGATGTGGCAAACACACAAAAAAGATGAAGCTGTCCTATGAAGCAGATGTGCTGAGACTCAAATTTCAATGGGAAAGTGCTACTGAATCAGAAAGTCAATTGACTTGTCAAGCATTTTTTTGTCTGTGTGTGTGTGTGTGTGTGTGTGTGTGTGTGTGTGTGTGTGTGTCTGTGTTGTCATCGGCTGAACAGGTTGAGAACTGCTCAGAATAGGAAGTACTTTATTCACCTTTTTTATAGTGATATTACCTTTTCGTCAGTCACACACATTTCTCTGTTATTTTTGGGTGGTATTGCTTCTAAACCTGAAACCCTCAGCAATGTTGTGTTATATCATCTGGGACCACTCAATGTCATTGAGTATAATAATCACTTTACCATTTTCCTTTCAAAGGCACTGCATGTTTCTGGCTTACTGGCTTAAATGGTATATATATAATGTGCAGAAATAAAAAGCTCCCTAAAGATCTGCTAACCCATCAGGCTTACTAAGTTAGCAAAAGCTGAGGCAAATGGTGCCAAGACCAGATTCTGCATTGCTTCAGTGGTGCATTAATCTGCATATACAACTGACAGCCATGTTTGGCTGCAAGGAATGTGTCTCTGTTATTTGCTGAGTGGACTGTAGTATGAAAGTCCGTCCTTTCCAGTAGTGTGTGAGGTTTCTGGTGAAACAGAGGGGGTGGAGGGAAGGCAGTATGTGAACCTTTCCCTCTTCATCTGTAGGAAACACGCAAAAAGTGAATGAGCCACACAGCAGCTAATGCCCTCCCCCACTATTTGACACACACCACTGCTGGCAGCAAAGTCTGGAAATGTTGACACATGAAGCGAAGAGCAGCCCCAGAATCCCCACACCCCAGAGAATATGCAGGGTGGGGGGGTTGAGGTGGAACCTTGGAATGCACTTTGAGGAGTCAGTCACTTATTTACTAGCTGAACTCAGTGAACCCTGCCTGAGTCAGCCACTTCCACCACGGCCGTTCTGTCCCACCTCCTCTTCTCGCTTTTCTCTCATTTTTGTTCTTCAACTGACCCTAATGCTCCTCACGCACTCACTCCTTCCCTTCCACTCTCTTATTCACAAACACTGTCTTTCCTGGCCGACATCATCACCCATGTCCCAGACGGCCTCATCCGACCCCCACCTGACCCATGGTGCTCTTTTGCTAACCCTCCTAATGCAAGGTCTGCCTGGTTTTGGTCCTATGATAAGTAATACAACAAAAGTCAGTAGGACTGGGAGTCCAATGGACAAAACGTATTGGTGCTTCTGTGATTAAAACTCATTAGTTTGTGAAGTAAATGGACTACACTTTTACCTATTTAGACTCAAAGCACTTTACACGGCTTCTCATTCACCCATTCCCACTTACAATAGTACACTGATGGGGGAGCTGCTATGCAGCTGGCCAACACTCAGTGGGAGCAACTAAGTTGGGGACCTGACCTTTCTATTCCACCTTTCATCCACCATGTTTTTAACTGGGCTTAAAACTGAATAGTTACAGAAAGCTCAGACATGTCTTGACAATGTTACATATAGCGCTTTACTACCTATTGGCACTCAAAGCTCTTTACACACTCATACACCGGTGGGGGAGCTGCTATGCAGCTGGCCAACACTCACCGAGAGCAACTAAGTTGGGCTTCAGTTTCTTGCTCAAGGACACTTTGACATGTGACTGGAGGAGGTGGGGATTGAACCCACAACTGTGAGAATTGTTTGTTTAACAGTTGCCCATTAATGTATCAGTTGACAATTATATTTCTAATAACTGCAGTTACTAAAAAGCTGCCCCTAAATGTAACTTTGCACAATAGCAGGATATGTAATGTATACACTACTTGGTGGTATTAATGTTGAGGTGGACAGGGATCAGCCTAGGAATAATGTAATGCTGACCATGATTGACAGGTGTCAATCACAGAACTCACAGCTTCCACGGTGTCCCTTGTCCACCACAACATTACAGTGGAGTGGGTAAAAAGTACAGTGTTTACCTGTCAGTCCCCATCAACAGTTTAGGTCAACAGCAATAGTCTTGTGTCGTCTTGATTTGTATAACTCACACTGCTGGAGCTTCATGATAGCTTCCAATGAACTCACAGTTGAGTTAACTGGTTAACCATGTTTGGGTGCTGTCAGACTGTCTTAAATAGACTGTATGAGCCAACCATGGGTTTCCTCAGTTTTAGTTTTAGTTTTATGTAGTATGTAGTATGTATGTGTATTGTGAACTGCACTGTATTATGTGACGTGTTATATTTCTGCCTACTGATGATGTCATTAGTTACATCATATAGCTTTAATAGTTTGCCTTTGTGGTAGTTGTGGATGGTAGTTTACCTTTTAAGTTTATTGTCCAGTTGTCAAGGAAACAACGGATCGCATTGATTTTGTTACAAGTGAGCATGCTGCTCAGCTTCTGATGGGTGCAGACATGACACGGTAGCTGGAGCAGAGGAACTGACTACGAGGTGGGTGTGGACAAGGTAGAAGAAAAAGGTTCAGTGTGTAGCTGTGGAGGCGCACGGTTTCTTACCGAGTTCTGCCAGTTTAGTGAGTTCAGCCATACTTTGAGAAACTTATGTGATAAAGCCGTTTGTGAAGGTGCTAGTGAGCTTACTGTATTTTTATGTACAATTGACCTGTCATTGGCTAAGTTGAGAAGCAAGTACAATAAATGTTCAATGTTCGTCATACAATAATCTCCATAGTGAAGTATTTGCTGGAGCATCAGATTCATCAGATTCGAGTAAGACCACCTCTACATAGACATTAAAATTGTTTAATGACAAAATTAAAATTAAAATGTTTTACTGCTGAAAGCAATGTCGACACCAGCTGGTGTCAG
Source organism: Channa argus (assembly GCF_033026475.1). Lineage (NCBI taxonomy): Eukaryota > Metazoa > Chordata > Actinopteri > Anabantiformes > Channidae > Channa > Channa argus. The sequence continues at coordinate 20,569,374 of NC_090213.1, read as the reverse complement.
TTATTGGTCTTTGAAGTAAAATGAGATGAAAATGTAACTCATTTAATAGTGATTTATCCTAATGCTGTCAGAAAGTGTTTCTGGAGATTTTCGTTGATCTGTCAGTAACTATACACTTATCTATAGTAACATATCTGTTATATTTTAAGTGATATTGAAATATTTCCATTCAATTAATATTTTATTAGAAGATGGTGAATTATTTACACTTATTCACTGATTAAATTTCAGTAGACTGACTAATCAGTAAATCCTCTTACTACAGTGTATGTTAGCTTTGGTTCTGCTTTTGTTTTTAAAGACAATGACTCTAAGCCTTTAGCCTTTTTTTATTATTATAATTCTATCTCATTTTATTTAGAAAGAGAGTGTAATCAACCCTTTGGTTTGGGTTTATTGGTGTTGTGTTTATGCCAGAGTTCATCTGGCAGATTCTGTTTGGGCAGGCAGATTCAATTTCTTTGCTCATTTGGTCACTGGAGTATTTATTAGGCAGAACATACAGTGTAAAGATTTTGGTGAAAACTCTCTATTGAACTTACATCAAAAACATTACAAATGAGCAAAAGTTGTTACGTTCAACGCTGTAGTTTTGAGCAGTTGTGTCTAAGTTCTGTGGATCTCAGCCAAGTACAGCCAGATGTTTAATGTCACTGAGAAACTGGCTTTGAGCCTGGCGGGCTGTGACACCACTAAACATGCCTCAGGCACAGGCAAAGTATCAGTCAGATCGAGCTAATAGAGTGTAGCCCCAGTGCCAGGGGCAGATTGGAAAGATGAGAAAAACACAGGGTCCACAGAGTCCAACACTGACACTGCCAGAGTTATTTTCTGCACCTTTGCCCTACTTCTCTCATAAATCTCGCACAAATCTCTAACTGAATTCCTTGCTGTTCAATTTAACATAATTTATCATTGTTAAAGGCGTTTTTACATCTCACTCAATAGCCTGTTTCACATATGAACTCCAGAGCATGTTAGAAGAATTCAGCCTCGGACACTCGCTGAGTGAGAAGCATCCTCATTTGTGAAAATCTACTCTATTTCCGTGCACGGTCAGCGTGCACAGGAGGCCCAATGTTATTTAAAACTTCTGTGGAAAAATCTGTGGGAAGTTGTGTTTTATTTACAGCACATCAGAGCCATGCATCTAACATAAAAAGGTTCAATTGCTCGACTATAACAACAGTTGAGTGATAGAAACGTCATCAACACGTAATACCTGGATTCACAAAGTACAGATGCCAGTAAATGATGCTCATAAATGATGCCACTTTTTTGCACAGTAACTACACAGGTATCTTCATGAAGCTGCGTTTACATCTTTTCAAATTCCTGTCTACAAAGAGCAGATAATAGAAAGTTGGCTGAACTATAAAGTTCCCGGTTCTTATGTAATTATTATTGGCTCGTACATGCACTTGATCTATGTTCCTTATATTCTGACAGTGTGTCATTTGACATTACCTAACCTGCTTTTGTTCTGGAATCCAGGCACTTCTGAGGCTGCAATAGTACTTTGAGAGTTTCACTATATTGTATATTCCTCAATGACATTTGAACTTGTGGGTAAGAAGCAGTAAATTAGTGAGAGAGAAGGGGTGAGAAAGAACATACCCTGTCCCAATACTTCCCCAACACATTCTACAAAGGCGTCTTATCAAATCTACCAGAGACTGACTACACCTCTTGTTTTTGTACTTGTTGTTTTGACTCACCACATCCCAGCAGAAAGTAGGTCACAGGCTGACCGAGGTAAAGTATGAGGCAGCAGTTTGCCGGCCAGCCCCTGTTGAGGCAGAGCGTGTCTCCAGGAAGCTTGTTGCAGGAGAGACGTTAAACACACAAGTTCCTGTTTGACATCTGTTTCCAGCGAGCCTCGCAGGCCGGCCTTTCTCCCAGCTCTCACACTTAAGAGGCCTTGTTCACCTATCAGCCAGTTTTGACAGTTTAACAGTGCTGTGACCTCTTCCTTCCCTCCCTTCCTAGAAATTATAAAGAAAATCTTATGACGTGCCTATCATTGACTCTGTGCCCAGAATAACGAAATCTTCAAAGATAAAATCAGGGTAGACAGGTTCCTACGCAGGCCAATATGCTGCTAGACTGAAGACCCTCAGGGCTGTGAATAATTAACCAGGTGTATATTTAAGGAGACACGGCAGCCCTGTGTTTTTGTGTGGCGAGCATTTGCTTGATCTATCAATGATCGCCTCCACCATTTTATTCTTAAAATCTGCAGCTCAAATGAAAGCATGTCAGAAAGAGCTACTCAAAGCTCTTCATACAAGTTATCTAGCCAGAGATCCTCTGCCACTGGATGCTCAGAGATGGCTCTAGTTTGTTATTCTGTCGTCACTGAAGTGCGTGATAACTCTCTAGGTAGAGCGGGCGTCTATCAATCAAGCAGTTGTTGGTTCGATCCCCGGCTTGTTTGGTCACATGTTAAAGTGTCCTCTAGCAAGACACTGAACCCCAACTTAGCTGCTCCCGGTGAGTGTTGGCCAGCTGCATAGCAGCTCCCCCATTGGTGTATGAGTGTGTTTGTGACTGTGAGTGTGAATGGGCGAATAAGAAGCAGTGTAAAGCACTTTGAGTGCCAATAGGTAGAAAAGTGCTATATAAGTGAAGACCATTTACCATGAATTGCAGAGTTCTGGCAGAGACCCGTCACAGGAACAGCCAGGACACAGTGTTTGTGTATCACAGTGAGAGATGGCACTGCTGCTCCCACCTGGAGTCCACAGTGTTATTACTCTGTGATGTCATGTTCACAGTGATAGGCTGTGCTGTGTTGACCTGAATGCAATACAAATGCGAGCTTGTTATGCTGAATGCTGACTATACTACTTTTAAAGAGGTCAAATGCATTGTTCCAGTAAGTGCTTTGATGTAGGTGAGTTAATTAAATTGATCACAGTATATTATATTTCACAACCTCATATCAATATATTATATATTGTGCAACACTGGCTCCTAAAATTTACATTCATGGACAACTAAACTGCAGACCAAATATAGAGAACATAGTAATAGCAATAATAATAATCATCATCATAACAATAACAATAACGACAATAATAATACAAATGTTTTTTTATCTGCACAGGTAAAACCATAAGACATGCATATATATATATAGGACAATAGTGCATGAGGACAATAGTCAGCATGGCCACTTCGAGCAGTCTAAAGCTACACAGCCCCGTACACAGAAAGTCTGCAGAGTTAGAAGAACACACACTCAATACTGAAGTAAAAGTGCCAGTTTTGGTCTAAAAAACGAATGGTAGCCATAGCAGAATGTGTTCTGCACGATGATTTTGTATGTGATTTTACACCAGATGCCCTTCATGCCTCAACCCTCCCATTTTTTTTTTTTTTTATCCGGGCTCGGGACTGGCACCATGGTTGCTCTTGGTGGTACTAGGACTAGTCAGTAATCTCACATAAAAAGGAACATAGGGCACCTTTTGATATGAGCAAGTCTTACCATACCATACATACTAAATAAAATATATTCAAACACAGACCGGTATTTGAGTATGGTGTGAAAGTACTCTGTGATAGTCTTCCATTCACTACAGCCACTAGATGTTGCCAAATGATAATAAATAGCTTTTTGGCACAAGGTACAAGTGATGTACTTTGTATTTCACAGGAGGAGACTCTCACAAGTCTCTAAACCTCTATATATATATTAAAATAATAAGGAAACGTTGACAGTTAATGTAAAAGCCTAGTTGCTACTGATCATGTGTAAAATGTTTTCTTATGTGTTATTCTCCAATAAATCTAATCTTCCAGTTTCAGTTTCTTGCAGTCTGTAGCATTATTAAACATAGTATTGTATTTGCAGCAGTTTATTTTTTAGGAAACTGGGTTGGATTGTGGATTGTTACACATCAAACATCTGCAATTTTGCATTTTTCATTTTGGATAGATACAAATCCATAGAAATATGACTGGTAATATGCTACTGTTTTGCCCTTAGTGGGGTAAATTGTGAACACAAATGCAGAAAAAATGAAAGTTGTCAAACTGAAATTATACATGCAAAAACCAAACTGTTTAGCACAGTGAGGAGGGAAGTGAAGTAATATCAATAGATGCATTTTGCTAAATGCCATTCAGTTAGTCATCATGTGTTTGATGTTCTGCCCACTTCCCTCCACAGAGGCTGATATTCTGCTGTCAGGGATGTGATACAGTCTGACTTTATGATTTTATGAATATGTTAAAACCCCTGTATGTTTTCCTCTGTGGAAACAATGAGTGGTAGTAGGTGCAGCCTACATTTCCACTGATTTTTTTTGTGTTACAGTGGGTGATTAAGATTTTCCACTTACTGTAAAGTTGCTGGCAGGGTTCTCTGTAAGTAATTTGTTAGCCATTACCATCTTAAATAAATGCAACTTAAATTTCTGCACAGTTACATCTGCAGCAACTCAGTGCCACTACATTCATGATAATAGCTTTACATTGAAACAAATCAACATGCAGAGAGAGTAGCTGCTTCATGACCACCAAACACAGTCTTCGTAGTGATTGTTTTGCTGTAAGACCCATGCAGGCAGGAGGTGTGAAAACTTCTACTACTGTGTGAATTTGCAGGTAGAGACTTCCAATTTTAGCAGTATTGATGCAGCTTCTGATCGTAAACTGTGAGCAGAGGGGTGCTTGGTTTCTCTCTGGGCATGTGGGAATCTGTGTGAGGAGGGGGAAGAAAAAAAGGAGCTCTGTGTGTTGTTGTTCCTCACTGCTCCAGGCTGAGATCAGATTAATCAATAGCAGGGATAATGTGGAGATGAGTAGCATGACATCAATATTAGGCACAAAGGCCCAGCAACACCATTGTGCTGGTCCTCAGCCCGCCCTGTGCTCAGTAAACAGTGGCTCCCCATGGAGAAAGAAACTCACTTATCCATCTATTCAAGCTCTAGTTTCTGTACAGTACATTGTGGAGGCTCCCATACAAAGCCACTTCATCAATGGGGGTGGTCAGTTACCTGGTTAACAGAGAATGAAGACACCTGCTACATAAACAGTAAAAGTTCTCTGTGGTTTGCAGCACTATGCGAGCACGTTTTGCTGCAACTTAGCTCAAACCAGGGATCCACACCAATCGTTAATTGCAAGTCCAAGTCAAGTCTCAAATCTCTAATGGATGTAATGAGTTTTCTATCCCTTCCTGCATTGAAGGAATTGAATACTGCATTTCATTATTCTTTTATCTCCTGCCAGACAGTATCATTATTTATATTATCACCCGTCATTTTTTCCTTTAATAAACTCATTGTTTGGTTCATATAAAATCTCGAAATAGTGTCACAAATGCTCTAAAATGTATCAAAATAGTTTACTTGTAGGTGTAACACAGTTTTATGCTATGCTGTGCTTTTATGCACAGTTAATGCTATCTACCTTTAACCCACATACATACTCAATTCAATTAAACTTTATTTATGTAGCGCCAATTCACAACAAAGTCATCTCAAGGCACTTTACAGAATAAAGTCAAGACTATAGATGTATAGAGAGAACCCAACAATTCCCCCTTGAGCAAGTCCTAGTTAACAGTAGAGAGGAAAAACTCCCTTTAACGGAAGAAACCTCCAGCAGAACCAGGCTCAGGGTGTGCGGCCATCTGCTTTGACCGGTTGGGATGAGTGGAAAGTGAAGAGAGACAGAAACAGGAGAGAGAAAGGAGCAACAGAGCAACCAGTAGCTGCTATGTGGAAATTATTTCAATGCTCAATGTTTTATTTAAAGTTCTAATTTATAATTAATAAAGTTATTATTTAGCTGTCAGACAGTGAAGCCAGACTGATCCTCTCCACATAAACACAAACAGACACACAGAGTTGCTGTGTGTTGTGTTTTTTTCTGTCTGCCACTTTCGATATCCATCTTCAAGGACAACTCCACATTCATTTTTGGGATATTCAAGGTAATCCCATGTGTCTTATTTATATTCAAGGGGAAATTAACTTCACTCTGCCCTGTCCTCCACTGCATCTTTAAGTCTCACAGGTGAGATTCTCTGCTGCATTTTTGCCGAGTACTAGTAATAAGGATGAGTCTTAAGTGTGACTCCAGTCCAGATCACAGACTCGAGTCTCCATCTCTTAAAGAAAAGCATTAATTCAGATTTTGGTGTTTGTTTGTGATTACTTTTTGAAAACATCTGCTGTGCACATATGTCTCTTTTCAAATAGCCACCAAAAAGTTCTTTAATAATACAAGGCTAATGCAAAGTCCCCTCTTTGCACTGCAGTCACTGTACTCACATTAATGGTTAAATATTCAAACCAGGTTGGCTTTGCAGCAGCCCAGCAGTTGGATAAATAGCTACAATCTCCCTGTTGATCAGGCAGCAGCAGCAGAAACCCTTATCATACTCTGTAAAGAAGCAGACGGAATGCATGAGTGAGCAATGCCACTACCTTTCCTATGCAGGTCATCTCTTTAGATGAACACCACTGATGTCTAATTTTGTTTTGAGTTAAACCGTTTTTGTGAAACCATTGAGGAGATTATATATGACGCATTTTCCTGTCTCCACTTTAAAACTGAAATTGAAGCCTAAAAATTTAATGAGATTTAGCACAAAGTCAGGTGTGATGATTTATAGCTTTTCTCTTTTTTGTATAACTGTAACCTAAAGATCTGTTATATCATTTTATAGATTTAAATGATTTCAGAAAATTAACCAAAATCTATCTATATCTATATCAATGTATCTATATTGCACTTTATAAGATGATGAATATCAATAGAGTTTTATAAATATAAACAGAGGATTATTAAGCCAGGGTGCACTCACTAAGTCTCTCTTTCACAAAACAAGCCCAGATGTTTAGCCCAGTTATTATGACTACATGATATTTACTTCAGCAACATTTGGAAGCGAGACAGTTGTTTTTAACCAAAATCAATTAAAATGTCAGTTTTATCCATAAACATTAACCATATGGCTATTATGGTTACCATGACAACAAAAATTGTTACGGTAATTGGATAATTTTAATAAAAACTGAAATACAATTGTTTTACTGAACCTATTATTTTTCCTAATTAGGTTAGGTACTATTTCCAGGAAGACAAAACTTTCAAGAATACGTAATGCTCCCATTTGTCTTATGACTGCTGTGTGTTTGAAGTTTTTACACAAATGAATTATACTATCATGAGAAGCGACAACTTCAGCCATGACAGTAACACCACCAGGTGGTGTTACTGTCATGGCTGAGCAGTGTATCAACCAAAATCAGTGTTTGTCCATTCATTTATTCTATTCGCAGAAACAGATAACACCAGACAGCGTGTTCTGTCTCATTATTCGAGTTATTTATTGTTTAAAGAGACAAACAGTGTCTGAGAGTCATTCATGCAGCACTCAGATGTACTATTAGGCTTGTGGAACATTTTCTGACTCATTCCTGGCTTCCTCCTTCATATTATGACTCAGAGGCATAGGGTGAACAAAGTGTGTGCGTGTGTGTGTGTGTGTGTGTGTGTGTGTGTGTGTATTCAGTATGGCGACAGAGACCTAATGTTGGAAAGAAACTGGAATCATCCCAACATCCATTTCTAGAGAAGGTGATCCCAATACTGCATTATGTATTTACAATTGAATATCTGAAAGTTAAATTCAGAAAGTTTATACATAAAATGTAGAGTTTATTGTCAATTCATGATCACTCATGCACTTAGGAAAATGTTCTGTAAATTGTGTCCCGATCTTATAGTATACACTGAAGGCATAGAAACCTTTTACACTGCATTGCTAGAGGGAGACTTAGAGATAATTACCAATCAATTTAAAAGGCTCAGTTCAAGTAGATTTTACTGAGCCTTTTAAAAATAATAGCATTATTTTGTAGTATGCTGTTTCCAACATTTCATAGATCCTGTGAGTAATGATATGAATGAATATGAATATAAATGCATTACTGAGTAAACCTGCAGGAGCATCTGAATGGAATGCAGCAGTATTTTTGAGCTGGTTAGATGGAAATCTAACCAGCTCAAAAATACTACAGTATGTCTGAATATGATGTCAGATCAGCTATCCTGATTCAGTTTTGTAGCTCCTCCCATAGAATTTTTTCACATATTCAAAAATGCATCTGTCTGAGACAAATAGATCTCCCTAAAAACTCAAACCCTGAGAAAAGCCACTTGTGATCATGGGAAATGCAGTAACATTAATTCCCAAGGTCCAAATATATAATGACAATATGCTATTTCAAACTCAATATAGGAAGGAAGCAATCAGTAAATTGGATAATTAATTATGTATTTGCATGGTAGTAGTGCTAAATAGTAATAAATGAAATGAATGAGCGACTGTGGTGCAGGAAGGTAGAGCGGTTGTCCACCAATCTCACAGTTGTTGGTTCAATCCCCGGCTCCTCCGGTCACATGTCGAAGTGTCCTTGAGCAAGAAACTGAACCCCAACTTAGTTGCTCCCGGTGAGTGTTGGCCAGCTGCATAGCAGCTCCACCATCGGTGTGTGATTGGGTGAATAAGAAGCAGTGTGAAGTGCTTTGAGTGCCAATAGGTAGAAAAGCACTATATAAGTGCAGAACATTTACCATTTGAACTAATCTTAACACGTTATTTAGTAAACTCAATCTTAAAAAAAGAAAAAAAATATTTATGGTTAATAAAAGAAAAGCTGCCTTACTCCTGGACGGGAATTGAGAGGAGCAGAATCATTCTGGGTTGATGAAGTAGTTTATTGTTCTAGCTCAAAAAGAAATACTCAGTATGTAGCTTCTTAAACAGGAACCAACACTTTTTCTGGTAGCACTGTCAGTGTTTTCACAGTGCTTTTTGAGATTTACCTACTGAGCACATCAGCATTACAATTAGAAATCAAATGTACAGATTAAACGAAGAATTGTGCAGGCTGTACTATGGAGTGTAGTACCTCTTAAATATCAAACAAATAACCTTTGTTTAATGGCTCAGTTCATTTGAACTTTAACATAACACTAATGAAATGAGGCAGGGTTATTAGAATCAGCTCCTGTGACCTTTTTTTTTGGTCTTTTGCAGCAAACCTGCTTTTTACTTTTTTAGTTTAAAAATAAAATAAAAAATTTTCAGAAAATTCAACAAGCTGGTATATACAGTACTAAACAGGTTTACATAATTAGAAGGCAAAATCTTTCCAAAATATTTGTGACATTTCTGAGTAGTAACAAGTGACGTGCTCAAAATATTTTTTTTAGAATTGAAATTTGAATTAAGTACAAACACATCTTAACTGAAGAATCCTCTAAACATACACTGTAGAGTACATAGGCTTTATCTGTGCAGGAATGGGGAAGTGAAAAGGGGTCCAAATTCCCCCACCACCTTCATTAGTACAGTCAGAGTGTGTGTGTGTGTGTGTGTGTGTGTGTGTGTGTGTGTGTGTGTGTGTGTGTGTGTGTGTGTGTGTGTGTGTGTGTGAGGTGCGCATGCGCGCGTGTTCATGTGAGGGAGAAGAAGAGAGAGAAAAGGTTGATTCTGTGTCCTAACTCCTTCATCTACCCATGTGAGTCCCGCCACTAATCATCCTGTGGTGGAAAGGTTGTTGTTACGGGCCCAAGCAGATGTTTGAAGAAAAGATTATGACAGCTAACTAATATGGAACAGGCTTAGAATATTCCACTTTGTCATATATATATATAGTACACCCACTGTGCTCATGCTGAAGCGTGTATACAGGTACTGAGTTATCTTAGGTACAGTATCAAAACACATCAACACACAAAAAAATAGTTTAGCTATTAGTTGAGGGGCGACTACGGTGCAGGAGTCCATCAATCCTGCATTTTCTGGTTCGATCCCCAGCTCCTCTGGTCACATGTCGAAGTGTCCTCAAGCAAGACTGAACCCCAACTTAGTTGCTGACAGCAGCCAGCTGCATAGCAGCTCCCCCATCTGTGAGTGAGTGTGCAAGAAGAGAAGCAGTGTAAAGAGTTTTGATTACCACTAGGTAGAAAAGCGCTATATAAGTGCAGACCGTTTACCTCAGAGTTTTTTAATTTGAAAATCAAAGATATTGCTCTTTGCATATACACACACACACACACACACACTTGTCACACATTTAATAAAGGGGTTGAACTGAATTCTGTTCAGAGTTATTAAGCTCATTTAGGCTGAAAGTCAGTGGAAGGCAAGTAAAAGTCAAAGTATTGTTCTTGTTTTCTTGTTTGTTGAGATATCGTTAGGACCTCACCGGTGACAGAGGGCAGAAAGAACAACTGGTTAGATAAACGTCACCTGTGACCTGCCATTAATTCACCTACCATCACATGATCAATTGGCAGATTGGCTCTTGTAGTACAATCAGACCAATTTTACTGTACTTGTAAATCGTTGAGTTTTCTATTTTTTTGCACATGTCAGTGGAAGCAGGCTAGAAAGAAATTGTCAATATGCTCTAACAAAAAGACACAGGCTTGAAAAGACACTTCAAAGCATTTTCAGGATATTGGACAGCATGCACATGAATGGATCAGATCCCTGTGTATTCTTGTTACATTCTTCTTTTCATAAATATGTAGACATTTTAGGCCCAGTTTGTGAAGATGGATTTCCATTCAATTAAATTTAAAAATTTCTATAGCACCAAATCACAGCAATATAATCACAGTCCCCCTTGAGAAAGCATTTGGCGGCAGTGACCAGGAAAAAAAATAAATTGTCAGATACAGTATAGTTAGTCAGATACAAATTAGCTCTTTAATGTCAGCTTGGTAAAGCTTTCACATGTTCTTCTTTGCTTGGTTTGTTGAGACCGACCACATACAAAGTTTACACTGATCAGCCATAACTTCAATACTGCATCACCTGATTGTTTTAATCTTGTGGCTTATTAGTGTATACAGTAAAAACCTAAAATTGACAACGTGTCATGAGAAAGAACATAAGATTCTTATATTAATTATTAATTATATAACCTATAAATACATTGAAACCATTGTGTAGCATTTAGAATTTCTTTGATTGCTCAGTGGTGTCTAGCAGCACAACCCGCAGAGCGAGTTGGAATAATGCGAAATAATGAGAAACTAGGGCCCATGTCCCAGTGTGGTGTTTTAAAGATATTAACAGGCAAGAGGTGGAGTCCAGTTTAGAGAATTCTGCACAGTTAGAACACTTTGTTCCTGCTCCAATCATAAGGTAGGAGTTAATAAAGTCTGTAGGGTTGTGTCTGTTTCCACTCACTTCAGCAATTAGCTGCACGGTTACTGTTTAGTAGAGCTTTTTAGGGTCCGTGAGAGACACATCCCGCAGTTATGAAGGACATTATTCCCATACTCTCCAAACCTGGCAAACCTTTTATTAATACTTACACAGCAGCTCTGATTCATCATCACCATGGTTGCTGTCCCCAAAAAGTTGATATAGAGACAGATACGTATTTGTCTTATTATAATAAGACACACACGTATGTGTCTCTATATTAACTCAAGGTGATGCGTATCACCTTAATTTTTTTTTTTTTTTCATAATGGAAATTTAACAAGCAAAAATAATGACCGGTCAGACAGACAAACCAGTATACTTTTTAACATGTTTTTTTATGTTTTTTTCCTCTGGGCAGCCTGGATCATTATAATTCCATCATAGCATTAGGTAGCTAAAATAGCCTCTTACAAAAAAGGGACAAAAAGGGACTGTAGCAAATTCTCTGTTCGCCTGTCTGAGTTTCAGGGAGTAATTTGTGGTGTGCAGAGAGGTTGACCTCGGTCAAGAAACAATGCAAGGATAAAGAAGACTCATTTAGCCCTGTTCAGAGATTTAATATGGCCTCGTCCCAGGCTGTGTCCACTGGGGTGTCAGCTGCGTTGCCACAGACCAGCTAAAATGCTAAGGACCCTCACAAAGAGATGTCCTTCAGTCATACCTTCCTGGAACTCAGTGCCACTAGACAAACCAATGTCTTTCCACAGGCCGTGGTCTACCATCTCATTTCAGCCATTGCCGTCTCATCCACAAATAGCAGCAGTTTGCGTGTGTGTTTTTTCTCCAGAGGTTGGACAGGGCTGATCTGAAGGGAAGACTGGCCACTTCAGTCTGTGTAAAGTTTGCTCTGCACTTGGTGAGAGTGGCAGAGGGGGGAACTTTGAGACAGAGCAAAAGAATAGAAGGACTTAGCATTTCTGCTTCTAATTTAACCTAGAAGTGTGGAGAATTTCAGTCTTGTAAGTGCTCCCACAATGCATAATCTGTGTGTGTGCGCTCAGGAGCAGTTCTGCAGTGCTTTTATTGTGAAGAAAATAAGGGGCCACAATACCAGTCCTTCAACAGTGACTGATGAGAAACCAGTCCAAAATCTGAACTGCTTACATTTAAAATAAACCATTTGCATATGAGTAAGATTAATTCCCCTTTTGATGGACTGGTGAATAAAACAGTGCATAAAAATTTCCCTATGTGACCTTTCATGAGAGAAAGGGAATTTTACATGCAAGAAAAGAGCAAGTGATCACTGCATCATCATACTGTGTGTGTATATCTACTGAATAGATAAAGATGTGAAAATTCACTTTCATACCATTATTTGGAGAGACTCACTGAATCTCTTACAAACACAACAGGAAGGAACATTAAACTTGTTTTGAACACTAAACAACAGTATTGTCACATCTAATTCATTTTAAATTATTATTGGAAAAACAATCAGATCACTAAGAAAAATGTGATGCAGTATAGACGGTTAGTGTGTGCAGTGTGCTGTGGTCTGGCTGCACTGTGTTACACAGAGTTGTGGTGGTGTGAGGTTTGGACTCTACCAGAATGACTTATCCAAAAACACCTACCTGCATTTTCAATGAGCAGTCCTCCTCGAACTTGTAACAATTTCAATGTTTAAATCAAGAGGAAATCAATAGACGTTAAGAGAATATTGATCTTTTAGGAGTCAAGAGAGTAAGTGAGTAATTTGACCTGTGGCCTGCTTTTTAAAAACAGCCCACTGTGTGTGTGGTACAGCAGACACCAGGTATAACAACTGTGAGTATTAAGAGTTTAGTACACACCAACGTGCAAATTTTGTTTTTTGCGTGTTATTTATTCTGAAGAAGCTCAGGATCCAAGTCATACTCACTGCTTTATGAAAACTATCCACATCAGTCCTACTAAAATTTGACTAAGATTAAACAAATCCATATAAATATCCCATAAACAACTAGTCTTCGTGTTCCTTAAAATTTTCATGTTAATAACTTGGTCCTCATGCTAAGAGGATATTTTTAATTTAGATATATTCAGAGCATCTTCCAAATGGAAGACACCTCACCTACAATATGTAGACAGTAATTTCACTGCATTTTAGCTCTGATATGAGACTGAACGTGCTTCACTGCTTGCATTTTTGTGTCTGGCTTGGGTGTTTTGAATCATTACATTAATGTATTACAATTTTTTATGTATTTCAAATGTCTAATTCAGAGATTTGTTTTAATTACAGTAATTATGTTAATGTCCCAGTTTCAGTATTGTAGAACCAACTAATAATGCAATGACTCTGTGGACAAATCTTATGTGTAGTACCCAAATCTAATGAGAGCGATAACTAAGACAAGTCTTATTTAATCAATATTAACATCTTCAGTCGTGGCAGGAAAGGAGATTGTTAACTCTTGAGAGTTTTTATCCAAGTCTAAGTTTTTAATAAACCTGCTCTCCAGAAACAAAACAATACCAGTTCAGAATTTCTGCAATCATTATGTGAATGTGCATAACAAATATTAGTTAGACTGAAATACTGTGCAGCTTATTTATCACCCAATATCTGTTGTGATAGCAATCAAGTGATGAAAACCAAACACCTATCACATTTGACACAACGTTCACGGATGATACAGTTCTTCCTCCTGCAAATATTTCCACTGTGACTTGTGATGTTTGGGCGTGCAAAGGGGTCCAATCAATAAGCACTACTTTCTCTTCTCAGGTTGAGTCATCAAGACTGTTGCCCAAAAGCCACTAAACCGCACTGTGTTACATTTGCGCACACTTGAAACCATAACCTTTCATTTTGTACCCTTGCTCTTGATTTGAAGCAGTCAGGTCTTATGTTGAAGTACTTAGACTGACCTACAGTATGGTAATTCTCTGCATTGGGGGAGTACAATACATAATAGCATGTATATTACAAGTTGTGTCATTTTGAGGCATTTACAGTCTAAAGCATGTTGCATGACATGCAACATGCTTTAGACTGTAAATGCCTCAAAATGACACATGTCAAACTGACATGCAACATGTTTAAACACCATAATGGTGGATTTGTGATTTGTCACAGAAACCAGTACCTTAGTGGTACCTGATTTCAAATCAGTGATATCAGCGGGCTTAATGATGGCTTTCTGAGACCCTAACATGCACATAATTAGGTCGACTGTACTTTAAGATTAGGATTCAAATTAATATTTTTTAAAGTGATTTATTGTAAAGCACGCCTCTTTTTTTCTCCACTAAAAATGAACTAAAAATAACAACTTTCATGAGCTCGGTATTACATCTACAGAGTGGATTTAAAGTGCACCTTTATATGTTTTCTTAGTGTTTTACATGTTCTTCCACTATAAAAGCCCTTAATACACATATCAAGGCATTGTGTGCCTTTTTCTTAAGATTGCAAAATCCAATAACTGACAGTAATCAGATTCTATATAGCGCTATTCTGCTTTGCCCACAAATGATAAATGGTCTGCACTTATATAGCGCTTTTTTACTTATTGGCATTCAAAGGGCTTTACTCTGCTTCTTATTCACCCATTCACACTCACATAAAACCGATGGGGGAGCTGCTATGCAGCTGGCCAACACTCACCAGAAGCAACTAAGTTGGGGTTCAGTGCCTTGCTCAAGGACACTTGACATGTGAGCAGAGTAGCCAGGTCGAACCAACAACTGTGTGACTGGTGGACGACCGCTGTTCCTTCCTGTGGCACAGTCGACTACCCAATGTAATTTACTATAAATTTCCAATATTGCTGTGTTTTCCTGCAATTTTGGAAAAATGTATATTTAAGGAAACAAGAAAAAAAAAAGAATAACGATGTAAAACAGGGTTAAATGTTTAACAAGGGTTTTTACATTGTCAGTTAACGATAACTAAGACAATACATTGCCAACAAACCTGTAAATCACCATTATGTCTGATGTGTGTGTGAAGTGAAGAATAATTTTACTAATTTGAGGTAGTGTTTTATGAGACTGTACAAACATTGCAAGTAAGTAGGAAGTAATGAACTTCAATCATAAAAAGAAAAATCGTCATTATTATACAAACATATTTTGTCAAAACCTCCCCCCCCCCCCCCAAGCTGGAAAACAAAGGCAATGCAAGGCAACATTATACGAGAGTGCATAGGTGAAAAGTAGTATAATTAAATCAGGAGGCCTGTTCCAGATGCAGCCATACAAACTTAAGACACTGCGGTTCACTTATTAGTGGATCCTCCCACACTTTGGTAGATGTTGTCTTTGGCTTCAGTCCATATAAACCATTGTTCCAAAATTTTCGGGGCTTATCTCTGCACCTTTTGGCCAATTATAACTTGGCTCTTATTCTTGCTTTCGATGAAGGGTTTGCATCTTGTGAAATGTCTTCTATAAAGTCCTCGAAAAGTCTTGGAAGAGCAAGGCAAATTTCAAAGGCAAACAAAGAAGATTTGGTTTTAAAAAGACATAAAAAGGAAAAGTTCTGAATTTTAGCTTCTAGTTGATGTATTATTGCATCTTTCTCGGTGGGGAGTGATGCTGGCTTGAAAGACTTCAACACTACCAGCCATGCGCTGAGATGATAGAGTTCTATAGGTAAGAGGGGAAAATGGCAGAGCTCAGCAGGGGAGGGAAGGATACAGAGAAGCACAAAGAAAATGTACAACACAACCTAAATCACCCAAACAGTCACTGCCACAAAGCCACAATCCAAAATCTAGAATCCAGAATCCAAAGAACAGTCCACAGATCTGTAAATAATGATTATGAGACTCACAGGGCAGGGCAGGGTCAGGCAGAGGCAATGGCCAGGGCTGAAACAAGTCAACGCCAGCGGGTCAGGAGCAGGAAATAACAGGCTGGAACATTGCACATGCACTCACACACAGCAACCACCAATCTGGCAACAAAAAGGAGCTGAAAACATTTAAATATGCCAGAGAACAGGTGAACAATATGAGTAGTTGATTACTGGGCTGTACCACTGCAGGAGGGGAAATTAGGAAGATGATATGCCAAGGCACAAATCAGAGAGAAGCGGGGAAGTAGAGGGCTTCCTTTTGTTTCTTCCAAGAATTCTGAATGGTGTTTGTGTAATGTTCGTGTCTGATTGTTATCCACAGTTTTTTCAGATTCCTAACAACTTATCAGCTGTCTTGCTTGATGATGATTTATCCTTTTTATATCCAAATTTTTGATATTCATATTTTTATCCTAAACACGTCTTCAGCAAACACAAATGTAATCTTCCTAACATTCCAATAATGTGGACTGTATGTGTAGGTACACTATTCCACTACTCTGTAAAGACTAATCAGTCAAACAGTCTAGTCCCCTTCCGTGTGCGTGTGTGTGTGTGTGTGTGTGTGTGTGCATAACATATATTTATACCCTCACGTCACTTCTCTAATTAGCTCCCTTGCTCTGTGTGGCTCATCTAGCCTGCTATGGCTGCTTTGTGGCTAGGAAATGTGAGCAAGCCTCCAGCTCAGCTTTGGGTGAGAGAACAAGTCAATGTGCCCCCTTATCCAATGTCTATCACACTGGCATCAACACAGTTAGAGTAAATTGACAGCCTGCACTGCCTGACTCACCCTCAAGAGACTATGGTGATATTATTCCTATTTGTTGTGGTATCAGTAGTCTCCTTCTTTGGCCAGATCTCTGTTAATAAAGATATTTTTCATTTCTGATTTAATTGGTTCTGTAAAATCTGAGGTATAAGAAGATAGCAAGTCCGGAGTTAAATCGTTTTGGTCTTTTGTGTGGCCTTTTCACTAGAAAGAAAAACTGGCAACTGTGGCGCAGGAGATAGAGTGGTTGTCCTCCAATCCCCCAGTTACTGCTTTCATCCTAGGCTTGACATGAGGAAGTGTCATTGAGCAAGACGCTGCTCCAAGCCTGAATTTTAAGAGATGGTGAATGTCTGAAAGCTGGATTTCTATTCAATTGCACTGATATTGCACCTGTATATACTTTTACAACTTGAGATATCACACACACAAGAGAATGTGTGAAAATTTGTTTTCTTTGCCGTATGAACAGGCTTAAACCCTCCAGCCCACTCACACATACACATATGATCACACACATGCATGCTCTTGGTTTTGCACGCACACACACACCCCACACACACATGCAGACGTTGCTTTTGAAGGTTTTGACGTGGGCGATGTCTGTGTGTCAGCTTTTTCCTGTGGAGAGACTTTTTTCCACTTGCTTTTTTCCATGTGTGCTCTGAGCATCAGCTTTTTGTCAAAACGATGGTTCGAGTTTTTGTCATGATGCATGCACTAAATGTATTATTTTTAATAAAGGCTTCAACCTCAGCCCTGTGGCCCCACGCTTTTCTCCATCCATTTCCACCAGGTTCAATTAATAATTCATTGTATAATCCTAGTCACATTTATGTTTGCCCTTTGCAAATTACAGGTCTAATTAGCACAGAACCTGCTCCCTCCCTCACTTCTTCTAAAAACACTCCACATACACACTTAAGTCTTATCTATCCAAGTCTCAGTGGATATTTTTCCTATTGGCAATAAACACACAAGATGTTTGTGTGTTTTCTTTATACTGGCAGGTGTTGTGTTTTCTAGAATGAGATGTCTGCAGACACCAAACTTATTTCATTGTTGATTCAGCCAATTGCACAGGAAGAGGTTTAGACAAAGAGATTATTGCGTGTGCGTATCTGCCTATGGCCGTGTGAAAAGTAGGAAATGCAAAAAGCATGTGCATTTTTTCTGTCAAAGAATTTGTCTATATCTATCCTTTGTGGTGAGTCATGTTGTGCATGTTGTGCAGTTATGTGGTATTTATGTTTAAGGCTAAAGCTGTGTCAAATGAAAACCAACATGTGTCTGAGTCATATTGAGTCACACCAAAATGTTGGGCAGACTGTTTAAAACTGAAACTCAAATTCACAAATATCAATGATATTAGCTGTTGGATGCATCACAGAGGAATATAAATAATGACAAATGACTTGTCATTG
This sequence comes from Channa argus, assembly GCF_033026475.1. Taxonomy (NCBI): domain Eukaryota; kingdom Metazoa; phylum Chordata; class Actinopteri; order Anabantiformes; family Channidae; genus Channa; species Channa argus. Next base: position 20,551,135 of record NC_090213.1, on the reverse strand, counting down.
TGCATGAAGACCTAGAGAGAGCTGAGGCAGAGCAGCTCTCCTAGAGACATTTGAAACATCAAGCTCAGTCTATAGATAACCCCAGTGTTTCTGTCACATGTGCTGCTCGTTACCATATAAGATAGCAATATGACTCACTCTACTCACTGACCTACTATGTGGGAAGTCATGATTCATGCAAGCTGCATTTAAGCAGGCAGGGCCCAAAATACTCTGGCATGCCATCACACAAACACATACCCACCTATCACACACATACACACAGTTACACACACCTCACTTGCTCAGTCATACTCACCACCCACAGATACTGACAGGCTCAGTCGCTGTTGGTTAACGTACAGTGAAAGACATGAGAAAGTTGTCAGAGCAAAGAGTGGAATGATAAGATGACTGGATGTTTGCTGATGGTGTTCTGAGGTAATGCTACTGTAAAGTGTTCGTGGCTTGGTTGTTATTTTCTCTTTCTGTGGTGTATGGAAGGCTAAGACAATGCAGTTTAGTCTTATTCATCAGGAATCTCCAACACTTTATGGTTTAGTTTATGACCTGAGCACCATTTTAGATGGGGATCTTTGTTTGTCTCGTTCTTCAAGGTGAGAAGGTTTTTTTTAACTGTGATTAGTCAGCAACAAACACAGAAATAGCATCTTGAATGTCATTATGATAGAAACAGCTGCCAGGCACCACAGTAACACCAGATTTTGTAGACATGTTGTAGAGGCCTGTCCTCAAACATGTGGCCAAGAGGTCTAACCATCTGTTTCAGCTTGTCTCTTCGTTGATTGTTTGGGTTTATCTCTGGTGGCAAAGACAGAAGCCCAGATGCTTTATGACGCAAATATTGGCTGCTAATGAGTTTTTTGGTGTGTAATATGACTGACTTTCTGGATATTTCCATTGCTGGGAGATGAACTAACTCTAGTGTAAATTAGGCTGATAATCCAAGCGCATTCTGGGCCATGAGAGTGTTCCAACACACTCACTGTCTCAGTCAGTTCCATTCATCAGTGTCAGCATGGAATGGTCCAATTTGGTGACACCAACCTAACCTGGGTTACTGTGAGCACCAAACCATGCTAAACTTAGAGCATTGCATTAAAGTGGTCCAGAGCAGGTAAATGGAATGCACTCATTTTTCTACCTATTAGCACTCACAATCAGACACACATTCAGCCGCCGATGGGGGAGCTGCTATGCAGCTGGCAACACAACGCTCAACGGGAGCAACTAAGTTGGGGTTCAGTGTGTTGCTCAAGGACACTTTGACATGTCACCAGAGGAGCCGGGGATTGAACCAACAACTGCCAGAATGGTGGACAACCACTTTCCTGCTCTACAGTCGCCGACAGGTGTCTCCTGTCAACCACTTCTATTAGATCAAGGACGACATTTCTGCAGTCCAGTTTTAGATAATTAGCTCATGTGCATCGAGCTTTCCTTGAATTGATGCTTATTCCTCTGACAAAAGCCCAGGGAGAAATTATTGATTTCTACTTGAATAATATGAAGATGGACTTACACTTAATGAGTCCTGCTGTAGTCAGAGACCACACTGTGTCTCACACTTCAGACTTTATACGTAGAACTTTTGTTTAAAGGATCTGGTATTTGTTTTCATGCAAAAACAAACCAGGAATACCTGTGTTATTGTATTTACTACTTATCAAATGTATTCAAACATTTGTGTCAGTGTGATCATATATGGCAAAGATACACTGCTGTGGTTTCACATTCCTCAGTATATTATCATATATTATTGCCAGGCCAGCATTAGCTGCATATCTCAAATATAGCTGCCTTGCATAAATTATTATAGGATCAATATCATCATCCCAGTGATCTTTTGAAAAGCTATTTAGGAGTGTAAGAAATGACCTAATACCTGTACTTGCTGTTCTCTGTTAGAATATAGAAAACACCTCACCCCAGTAAAGGTTCTTGTGTTTATAGATTAAGTCACTTTAGATTTAGATTTTATTACTCAGTTTGCTTCTTGCATTGCAGATGCACATCAGTCTTACTTCCTCAAAAAAAAAAAAAAAATTTGCTTCCTTTAAACATAATTATTTGTGATTTAACAGCAATGCTAAGAGACACATTTATGAGATTTCCTCAATTAAAAGTTTTCTGTCTGGTTGTTTTTCAGTCTGACCACTAGCTTTGTTTGTGTCACTAACAGTTATTAGCAGGTGCAAACCACAATCAGTGATTAGAACATGCCGTTTTTTCAGAAAAGAGGAATCAGTTTTGTTTTTTAGTTTTGATGACAGTTTACTATTGATGGCAATAAAATGGTTTTGCAACACTGCCATAAGCTACAGAGGCAGTGTTGTGTCAACCTAGACAGTAACTTTACTAAATGAAATTACAGCCTCACAGAAATAACCTTTATTTATTGATTTAAAAGTCTACATGACTGATAAGGATCATTTCTGGGCATTTTAATTCATTAGAAGCCTAAACAATCGGTATGAAATAAAATGTTCCAGAAAATATAAAGAGGAGTGGAATTGCATAATAGCCAGGAAGACATTTGAAGCAAGCTGGGAGCACTATGTCCTAGTCCATACGTATTAACATTTAATATTACAGCTCAGATAATGTAATCCCTGTTTAATCAATCCCTGTGCCTCATATCCCCATTCTTTGTTTCTAATAAATTTCTGGGTTTCTGATGATCTTTGCCATTTGTCTCAAAGAGAACCCATATGATTAGGGGCGACAGGAAGGTAGAGCGAGTCCACCAATCTCGCAGTTGCTGGTTCAATCCCCGGCTCCTCTGGTGACATGTCAAAGTGTCCTTGCGCAAGACACTGAACCACAACTTACTGTAGTTGAGTGTTGGCCAGCTGCATAGCAGCTCCTCCATTGGTGTATGAGTGTGAGTGAGAATGGGTTAATAAGAACCAGTGAAAAGTGCTTTGAGTGCCAATAGATAGGAAAGCTATATATAAGTGCAGACTATTTACCACCAAATACTAAAGGAGACTGCAGTACTATATTACTTCACAAGCACATTTTAAGATTGTGATACCACAATAAATGTAATGAATTTCAAATATTATTCACTCATTTTACAAAAGTGAAGTTTAATTTCAGCATCGTGACAACAAGCTTTACAAACTGGGCACATTTCATTAAAGGGACAATTGTTTTTATCAGGATGACTTAATTAAATTATGCTATTGGTTTCATTATTGGAAATCGCACCTTAGATAGTAAAACTACAAATCTGTAGACCTGAAACAGACCCAAAGCTGTATTTTTGCTTTATTTCATTATTTACGCCAAATAATGTTTGTCATATTGTCTATAGGCCATCAGCACACACGGGGCTCTGCACATTGATGCAATCAAAGCATCTGATCATCATCAAATCTGATGTCTGAGCCCCAAGATGTAAACAACATGACCCTATTCCAATCCTCTATCTACAACACAGAATTGCTGTCATACATTTCTTAGGGATAATGAATGTGATTTGTTAATGTCATAGTAAAGTGCACATGAGTGGCACAAACACTATTCTGAGGGTATGAGGAAGTATATAGTTTCACTTGAGGAAATGAAACTTCTGCAGAAAAAATGATCTGCACATTTAATTCAAAGACACCATTTTATAGTTCTAAAAGGGATTCTGCTTTTTCGCTTGCATACACTGACAAAAGAGACCTGTATGTCATTTTTAATGTTTAAACTGGATTAGTCCTTTACAGTTACCTAGCTACTATCACATTCCATGATTTTTGCTGCCTTGTACATCTGTGAGGACATTTGTCGCTCTGACTCAGTTTGATAACTCCAATAAAAACTATGTTTGTCTTCAGTGTAATTACAGTCATCTGGCAGAAGTCCTCCTCCAATAATTGTGCCCTCTGATACAATGGTAATGTGAGTCAGCCTCTGACTCTACTGGCTGACTAGGTAATGTTATTGAAGTATATCAAAGGCAGCTGAGACTAACTTTGTCTAGTAAAAAAAGCAATGCTGTGTATCTGTGTGCAATGGGACTGATTATCCCACAGAAAGCTGTAGGCCGAAGTAGACTTCCAAGCAGCGGAGGTATTTGTAACAATGGTGTTCTTGCAGGTATTTATGAATGGGCCTGTGATATATTCAAGCTTAAAGACCTTAGTTGGAATAAACCATCATCTCCTGTTGATGTTCATCTAGTGTATGTGTCTATCCCCATCTTGCCAAAAACAGCCATAGAACTTGTCAGCAGAATGTCCTAAAACTGACATTTGAACAATGACTCAGTAGAACAGTAGCAGCAGACAATAAGTTGATGCTTGGATCTTTTAAATCTCATTGTGTTTTTCTAAATGCTAAACACTTAGGTCTGACATGGCAATATGTGGGAATTGAAGCAGTGCTCAAGACTTATTTGCTCGAAGGACAAAGCAAACAAGATGCCTCAGTGCACCTTACAGTATTGGCTTTGTTTCAAAGGTAAATGTTACAAGAACATGTATTGTTGCTTTATTACTTTTGAGCTTTTGCAAATACTTTATGCACATAAAAATCTCAAGAAGAGTATCTTAAAGGAATGTAATACAGACCATGACTGACGAACAGTTTTTCTTTTACCTTTTGTGTGCAGAATGTATGAATGAGATGCATCTTGTAAATTGCTGAGCTGTAGAGTTGTGGGGAAGAGTATTATGAAACTGTGGACAGAGCCAGGCTTGCTGATTCCCCATTCTTTTGTCTCAAATGTTTGTCATTTTTGCCACATGGTGTGTGATTACAGTATAACTTCCGTAGCACTCAGTTTGCACTCAGCTGAGCATCGTATGACTTAAGGTCTTTTACTTAAGTGAGTAAAAAAATAGGGTTTACTGTAAGTGTAAATCTAGTTAAAACTGTTAGGGAATTTCATTTTAAATCCATTATTTTAAGTACTGAATTCTCATGGACAAACTGGACAAAAGAAGGGGACATTTTTGAGGTTTGGATTATATATGTATGTGTGCTATTTCTGAATGAATAAATGAATTAATTTATGAAGCACTATAGTATACACTACACAATTAAAACACTGATGTGTGCATAAAATCATATAGCAAATGTGTATCTTGCAGGCTATTGTACGAGTGATGTGAGTGTTACTCCTGCCTGTAACTACCATAGTATTTCGTTTTGCTCTTACTTAACCAAGAGCCGTGACAGAGAAGCACATTAACAATGATAAAGCACTGTTTGCTGCTGCATGTATCTAATAATGCAAAGCGTGTCCCGTAGCTCTGTCGGTGTCATTGTTGACTAGTTATTTATTGAAGCTATATTCTACCTTCAGTCAGCGTGAGACAGTGTCTGAAAGCTGACATGTGTGTAAGAGCACAGAGTTGGAGGATGTTAATGTCCAGATTTGCTCCAGTTCACCTGACAGTGTAGTTTGTGGCTCACGTGTCAAAGGGTCCTTGAGCAAGACACTGAACCAACATACAATATAAATTAATATTAAAAGGTTACAATTTGTTGCAATCCATTTGCAATTTGTTTCCCTAAAAAACAGCAGTTAACAAGGTTAGTTTATAGCAGTCACACACTGTCTCTTCGCAGAAGAAACTCAGTAAATCAGCTAACTTCGTCAATGCACTGAAATTAATAACTATTTTTCCATCTCTCTCTCAGAAAGTAATCAAATGTTGATACCGATACTGTTGAACTGTTTGATACATAGAAGATATTGAGTTAAGATTGGAGGTGAGATTACACTGCACCATGCCATTAATCTGACCAAGGTCAACAATGACGCAACAGCAGGTGCAGTCTATAGTGACCCTGCATTCACTGATGGATGTTGTGAGACAAACAGGGGAACATAATGAAAGTAATGTTTAGCACAGAGCATTGAGTGCAGTTCCTTCTTCTGCACCGTCTGGTTATAATGAAAATGAGCTGAGAGCTAACATGCTCCGGCCACATTAGTTTTCTTCAGTCTCCTTCAGATCAGCAGGAGCAGGCAAAGGTAAATCCTGAAGTCAGCTTGACTGCTGGAGCATACTCATTATTCACTACCACGCTGCACTTTTGATCTACACAGGAATATTTGCAATGCACCAGGACAGTTAGCCGCATCAATAATAGTGTGGCAGAAAAGAGCCGTTGTCGACCATATAACCCTGGAAGTAAAAAAAAAGAATGAAAAAAAGTCTTTTGCATCCATCAGCATTCTTAATATGAATTCTGCCACAACCTGCAATTTTGTGGTGTGTGTTTCTGGGTATGTCTGTCTCTGAGAATATGTGTGTGTGTAACTTATGTTTGTGTCATCCTTGCATTTTCCTTCCACTGCAACAAATCATCTGAAGTCAAAGAGAGGTGAATGCTCACTGGAGGGTAGAAATAGCATGTTTGGATTGCTCTAAATTTTGCAACCGCATGTGGAAATATTATTCTTGGAAGACAGCTCATTATCTTAGGGAGCCAACTGAGAAATGTTTGGTAAAACAAGTAGACTCTGCAACATTTGGACAGGCCAGAACCACAGGAGAAGTCTGGACTGACACAGTTGTTCCACACTAGGCCTCATACATTAATGTGTGTTATAGCATTAGATTGCTCCAATCAAACCAATACTTTAACTATGTCACAGGTAAAGAAGTCATTCTTGAAACAGCAGGATATTAAAGAATTTTAATCCATTTCATGACTCAGTGTAGACTCTAAAAGCCAGCCCATCATTTTCACTTCCCTTATTGTGGTTTAGGCTAAGTACGCATTCGCTTGTGTCAGACGTCATTTCTAGTAGGGTCCACAGTTGATTGACAAGTGCGCTCCTATGCTGAGACATCGGTATGATCCCTTCTCATGCCTAATTGGACAGAAAGATATGACTAGGCTTTGATCAGTGTCTCTCTCTGATTTTCAAATATGTTTGTTCCTCTGGACATTTTCTCAACCCAAAATCAGTTTCTTGATAAACTTGAGGTCAGAAGTAGGTCATACAGTTGCTGAGTCATTTAGGCAGTTTTGAAAGGTGGCAGAAAATGGTTCCCTGTGTATCTAATGATCATAGTCTCAGCTAATCAGCTACATTGTGAAATCTGCACTTAGACTTTGTGTACATTAAGGTACAAGGTAAAACCTTCACTAAAATTCTTTTGGCACTGAATGGATGCTCAGTAGTAGCAGAATGACCCGTTTTGTCAGTTTAATGTGGAGGGAGGTTATTGCAAAGAACAAGCTGAAATAGCTGATGTGGACAAAGAATATACTATATTAATGGGGACATTAGAGAAAGGCACTGCAGTTGGAGACTTGTACTCAAGTCCTGCCCTAGACCATCACCATGTTGCTTAAGAGAATGACAACCAGATGTTCTACTGTACCTATCAATTTCCAATTCCATGGGCTTAAAAGAAAAAACACAAAGAAAAGATATAATTCACTGCATCGACTATGTTCAACTTGACAATTCTTATCCAGAAAATCCAGATCAGTGTTCGCATACTATCAGCATACTATTTTGACTTAGAGTTTATCTGCCTTGTACCTCACTTTTAAGTCTTTTTGGATAAAAGCATCTGCTAAATGACTAAATGTAAATGTAAATCAGCATCCATGCTGTTGCTGTAACACGCAAGGTAATTGTTTAGAGAAGCCTGTTCAAAGTGTCTGTCAGCAAAGACTACTGCTCATTATGATGCTTCTGGTTCAGTTTTATTTGTTAGACTGAAAACATGTTAATGCTCATGATGGCTGTCAAACAATGCAGTGATAATATTTGGACCAGAGCATTTTCCACTTCCACAGATTTCAGACAGTCTCACACAGAGTAAACAAATGCACAGTAAAACGTATTTTCTTTGACTTTATTACAAATCTGTGACTTGATTCCACTGGAATCAAAATGAAACCTTCTCCGTTGTGTGTCTGGTGTGTTTGCACAAGAAATGTTTTCTGACCTGAACTGGGTAGTGACTGTTGCAGAAAGCGACAGTCAGTGTGAATGTGTATGTGTTGAATCATGAGGCTGGCTGCAGCAGACCACTGGGGCTGATGTCAGCCCCATGGTATGCGTTCATGGGCTCAGCTGTAAGCTGAACTCCCTCTGTTGTGTTTCTATTTCCAGGGCGTGAGCGGAATGTCCGTGAATGAGAAGCCTGAAGCCCCCATGTATGTATATGAGTCAACTGTTCATTGTACCAATATCCTCCTCTGCCTTAACGACCAGCGGAAGCAGGATATCCTGTGCGATGTGACTGTCCTGGTGCAGGGCAAGGAATTTCGTGGGCATCGGGCTGTGCTGGCCGCATGCAGCGAGTATTTCCTCCAGGCACTGGTGGGTCAAGTGGAGAATGGCTTGGTTGTTAGCCTTCCTGAAGAGGTATGTTCTGATATATAACTTTTACATAATGCAACACTAAAATGAAAACTGTTTCTGCTCTTTCCTCCAGCATGAAATACCATAGAGTCTACTGTGTCCACTATTTATTTATTACACTGGTAATTATAAAAAGCAATCTAATGTCTTAATTCTGTATCCGATCAGGCACAAATAAATTTTAAGTGCAAAGATGCGTCTATGTACAAGCCAAGGTAATGAGTACTTATATATCATATCAGATAATTAAAGCAAGCACTAAATATTTACCTTTATTCATTTAGGAAAAGTCATGTTAACGGCTGCCTGACATTGTACAATCTCATGAATGATCGAATATTACTCATCACTACAGCAGCTGAGGCCATTGTGTTGAATTTGTCTAACTGCACGTGAGTTTCAAGGGAGTTTCATAATATTTCTCCCTACCTCACTACCGCCACCAAATTGTCAAACTCTCACATTGGGATTCTTTTTAAATCTATTGTACTCAACATCTCTACATTGTTGACTCTTTGACTGTTTAAGGTGATCTCAGAAAAACTATGTTTTGTTTTGTTCATTGGTCGCTAAAGTATAAAAGTTCAATGAAATGTGTTGAAAAAGTGCAGCATTAAGCCTACGGGGCTGTGATTAGCACCTGTCAGATGTTCCCCTGCTGTTGTTGACAGAGCATAGCACTTTACAATGAGACTAATGCCACCTTAGGATTGTTACTTATCAGGTTCAGAAACACCCCTCACTCTTCTAATACTCACCTCAGCTCACCCACTGGGTTCTTTTGAACCAAACAGTTTAAGCGAGTGCCCCCTGGGGCGCTGACAATCGACATTTATGTTCTTTTTAATCTGTTGTCTGTCTGCAGTTTAATATCCAACAATATTCATAATATCCAATAAAAACATGTTTTTTCAATTTTCTCTTCTAGTAAACGACAGTAACACATATACTTCAACTCTGACACCAGCTTTTATCCTCTAAAATTAGTTATAATACAAAATAACACTATCACCTCAGTCTCACAATCTTGGGATCCACATTCTGAGATGTAGATCAAATTTATACATTTGGTAAAACAACCACATCTTCTAAATGCAAATAGGAACATTCTTACATAAAATAATATCAAAACATAATACAGCAGGTCCTAGAACCTTCCTCTTCCTGTTGCAGCCAATCAGCTAAAACATTTGAGCTTGGTTCCAATTTTTCCTCAAAACAGCATTTTAAACTTATATGGTTTGCTGTGTATGTGGTCCAGAAAAAGGGATCTTCTGGTTATAGAGCTCAGAACTATGAAAAAGGTTCCTCTGGTATAAAAGCACCTGCTAATCCCTATCAGAACTACTACTGAGCACATGAAAGTATCCCTCTGACAAATTAATCAGACTCCAACAGTTACACACACACACACACACACACACACACGCACAGTATATACAGTATTTCCATACACATATGTATGGAGCATGCTGTAGAGTTTTGGCTTTTCATTAGGGCCAGTGCACCAAGTAATAGTAAACACTGTCGAAGAACTGCTCCACGCTCCTTGAAAATGAAGTCATTGTTATATTATGTTCAGGTTCTGTCTTCCTTAACAAAAGGAATGTAATTTTAGTGTTTTGTTCAAAACAAAATTTTTAAAACTGACACCAAGCAGCAATATTACTAGTTACTTGGGATGAGGTGATTTTTTTTCCAACTTTTTTGCAATAATTTACAAATCTCATAAACTTATATTTTATTCACAATAGAATATAGATAAATGTTGGAAGTGAGAAATTTTGAAATGCCTTGCCAGATACTAGCTCATTTTGGATTTCATGAGTGCTACACCTTCCAAAAAAGTTGGGAGAGGTAGCAATAAGGGGCCAGAAAAGTAATGTGCATATAAGGAACCGCTGGAGGAACAATTTGCACCTTATTAGGTCAATTGGCAACATGACTGGGTATAAAAGAGGCTCTCAGTGTGGTGGTGTCTCTCAGAGGTCAAGATGGGCAGAGGATCACCAACTCCCCCAATGCTGTGGCGAAAAATAATGGAGCAATTTCAGAAAGGAGTTTCTCAGAGAAAAATTGCAAAGAGTTTGAAGTTATCATCATCTACAGCGCATAATATCATCCAAAGATTCCGAGAATCTGGAACAATCACTGTGCGTAACAGTCAAGGCGGGAAAACCATATTGGATGCTCCAGATCTGTAATGGAAATCACAACATGGGCTCAGGAATATTTCCAGAAAACATTTTCGGTGAACACAATCCACCGTGCCATTTGCTCTTGCCGGCTAAAACTCTATAGGTCAAAAAAGCCATATCTAAACGTGATCCAGAAGTGCAGGCATTTTCTCTGGGCCAAGGCTCATTTAAAATGGACTGTGACAAAGTGGAAAACTGTTCTGTGGTCAGACGAATCAAAATTTGAAGTTCCATGTTCCGCCATGTCATCCGGACTACAGAGGACAAGGACAACCCAAGTTGTTATCAGCGCTCAATTCAGAATCCTGCATCTCCGATGGTATGGGGTTGCATGAGTGCGTGTGGCATGAGCAGCTTCCACATCTGGAAAGGCTCCATCAATGCTGAAAGGTACATCCAAGTTCTAGAACAACACATGCTCCCATCCAGATGTCGTCTCTTTCAGGGAAGACCTTGTATTTTCCAACATGACAATGCCAGACCACATACCGCATACATTACAACATCATGGCTGTGTAGAAGAAGGATCCGGGTATTGAAATGTCCAGCCTGCAGTCCAGATCTTTCACCCATAGAAAACGCATCATAAAGAGGAAGATGTGATAATGGAGAACTAAGACAGTTGAGCAATAAGAAGCCTGTATGACAAGAATGGGACAACATTCCTATTCCTAAACTTGAGCAACTTGTCTCCTCAGTCCCCAGATGTTTGCAGACTTTTATAAAAGAAGAGGTGATGGTAAACATGGCCTTGTCCCAACTTTTTTGAGATGTGTTGATGCCATGAAACCCAGTAACCCAAAGGAGCAGACACCCAGACCATAATAATGCAGTATGTTAAATTGTTTATATAGAATATCTTGACTGCATAATGTTATTGTGATTTAATGCTTAAAATAGCTGACTATCAGAGGCTTTTACAACATCAGACTGATTATTTTTTTCCACCCACTGCAGTGCTAACAATAGTGTCAAGAGTGCAACTGACATAGTCTGTTGCCCTCTTCTGCACTGCTGCTTAGAAACTTAGAGAACAAACTTAAAACCTCTGAACCGATGGACCCTGCCTCTGGTGCACTGACAGCTGTGATAGGCTGCAGCCCCCCTACAACCCTCAACAGGAGAAGCGGTGAAAGATTACTTTGCTTCACAATCAGGTCCTAATAGACAATGAAGAATATTATTAATCCTTTTCATTTCCCTCCATGTAAGCATTTTATCAATCAACACTCCTTGAAATCAAACTACTTTATTCTGTCCAAAGACTCGTGCAAGTACTTATACATATTAGTTCTTACTTGATAACAATAAAAAAAACTTTGAGAAATAACAGGGTAAAAAGATGAGAATAAGAAAAATGCCTACAGTGTTAGTATTTCGTAGTTAAGGGGTACTTAATAAATAGTACATGATAGGTGTGAATATTTATGATATCAGTGCTGTGTAACTGGAAGAATAAGAAGAGGGTGAGAGGCTCCACTTTAAATTACAGCCCTCATTTGTTGTACCTACTGTATAACGACAGGAATCAAAGGGATTTCGATTTTTTTACAAAAATAAATATCAATTATGCTTCTATTTTTATTGCCTCAAAGCACTGAAAAACCAGTTTAAATCTGTTGATCTTTAGTATTCTAACAACTTATTGATAAATAATGAAAAAAATGCTGTGATTTACATTTTTACTGTCGTTTTCCACTCAAACTACGCTACAAAATTCATCCCTCCTGCCACCAGAATTACTGGGAGCTGTGGTTTACGTGTTGCCTTGCTCCTCCTCTATGTTGTCTGCAGAGTAACAGCTGACAGTTAAAGATCTGCATTGAAGTGTTTATATTTTTTTCTTAACTTTGGTATTAAGTGAGTCAGCATCTGTGTTTATCACTGTTAAAATATGAACACGAAGGATAAGTATGTGGGCAAAGCAACGAGACCAAACTGAGCTGTGGAGAGACAGAGAGCGGGAGAGGACAGTCAACAGAACCACATTAGGGAACAGCTGCTTGACTGTGCCAATCCGCACATTTTAGTCTCTCTCGCTTTCACATGTCTGAAAAATTATCTAAAAACAATTTTTGTTTAAAAATCCCAACACTCCCATTTAGTCACACACCCACCTTCATGCCCATCCTCCATCAAAGTTGCTGCAGATAGCTGTCAATCTCATACATGAGCCTCAGTCCTCAGAATGCAGCTGTGTGATGTGTGTTTCAGTGTGTATTTAGAAATACAATGTGCGCAGTTAATGTTATGCACACACTAAAGTCTCCTCCTAAACATAGCTCAAACTCAAATTATTAACAAATAAATAAATAAAACATCATCAAATAAAACTATTTTCCCTCCCCTCTAGCTGCCCTACATGGCCTATGTCTAACACGGCCCTGGGTTTTGCAGATATACAAGCCTGTATCTCCAAATGCAAAAAATGAAACTTTTGTTAAAGTGCTTTAATCGCTGCCCTACAGTTACCTCACTCTGCCTTTTGTCTTGGGCCTCCTGCTTCAGAATATAAGCCTGAAGAATGGAAATTATATCTCATATGGTTTTTTTGTTTTCACCCTCTGGAAGCTCTATTTTCTTCATCTTTATCAATGGTTTGCCCTCCTGTGTACTGTAGCGGTGTGCAGTCCCCAAATTCAAGTTCTTTTTTGTCTTTTCTGTCATGTTGAAAGAATCAACAAAAAATAGGAAAAAAGTTGCATCCAAAGATGCATCAACAAATTAGAATTTTTTTTCACCAGAGGTTCTGTTTTTGTCTGTCCTAGTTTATTTAAGGTGAAAATGTCATTTCACTCTTATTGCTCGGCACTGCTCAGCAGGTAGTTCATCTTTCTCTGACTGTCTCGACAAGTCACAGCAGCATCATTGAGGTATGTCAGTCCTTTGGCCTTCAAGTTTGCTAAGGTCCTTTGTGGCCCCCTTTGCTTTGCAGTCAGTGACTGAAGCATGCTAATGCATCCCTAACTCATGTCTGAACATAACTTTCTCTGAGATTCTGGGGGGCACTGGGTCTGCTCAGCCTTCACTAGTCTGTAACTCAGACCAACAGCCTTTACTTCTGCAAGGTTAGCAATACTCCACTGACACACACACACACACACACACACACACACTTCACACACTTGTTTGACACAATGTATCCCCTAGTCTATTACTTTAAATATTCCAACTAAATGTCTAATCCTAACCTTTACACTAACTCTACACAAACCAGCACTTTCTCACAAAGTTTGTGAGAACGTGAGAACCTTCCAAAATACCCTACATTCCTAAAATGTCCTCACTACTATGCTATTATGCTCAAATTATGCTTGGTCTTCACAATGAACACTTTCCAAGTATACAAACACAGACACACATACTCTCTGTGTTGTATTTGTGGTGAGTGTATGAACAAGGGAGGATTCATAAGAATCAATGAGTCCAAGATATGAGCCTGGCAGTTTCAAAGAGAGCCCTCCACTGAAGAGGAGCAGTTATCACTGTGACAAACAGAAATGAGGATGAGACTCAATCCTCACTGCCATGATCACAAAAGACTAGTAGTTAGTGAGCAGTATTTACTGTAGTCCTTATTTTTCTGTGTGAAAATCTTACATTGAGAATCTTTCAAAACTTTAAATTTAAAGCTGTTCTGCTGGGGTGAATGTGGTGCAGGAGGTAGAACAGTTGTCCACCAATTCTAGAGTTGTTGGTTTGATCACCGGCTCCTCTGGTCACTGAACCCCAACTCATTTGCTCCTGGTGGGTGTTGCTGCATAGCAGCTCCCTCATCGGTGTGTGTGTGTCTGTAATTGTGAGTGTGAATGAGAAGCAGGGTAAAGCACTTCGAGTACCAATAGGTAGAAATCCGGTATATAAGTGCAGACCATTTACCTTTTAGATAAATATACAATTCAGCTTGATTGAATCAAATAAGTTGTCTAGAAATTTCTTTTACAGAACATATATCTAGTATTATTAATAGAATGGTATACATTCTGTAATTTATTAGGTGAAGTTGTGAGTGTATAATATTCTTCAAATTAGCCCCTTCTCCCACATAAATGTCTTTTTTTAACAGACTCTATTCTCACATAAAGGAATATAAAAATGGACCTTGAGATAAAAGCTCAAACCTTGCCTATTCACAATTCCCCACATTTAGCAGGTGTGTGGAGGAGCTGGATGTAATTGTGAGACTGTTCGTTTTGCAAATGAGTCAACCATTGAAAACATCTTTAGCTTAAGCACACTGATCTCTTAAGATGACTTATCCTCACTCATTCCTGAAAAGTAACCTCGTGTGGTTGCATACAATATTCATCCTCTCTTGTAACAAAAAACACATTGTCTATGAACTCCAGGGGTTCAGTGTCACATGACATTACCCCTGTAAGTACTGCACTCATCTTTGTGCAGCTCTCAACAATTTCCCATGGGGATCAATAAAGTACAGTACTGGGCAAAAGTCGTAGGCCACCATTTGATCCATTGTTTTTGCTATGCTAGGATGACAATTTTGACTTGTGACAATTATAAGTATATTTATAAGTATAATAAAAGTATTTAAATAACAATAATAATAATAACAATAATAATAAAAAGTATTTTTTTAAACATAATTTAGTGTGACCCCTCTTGCACTCTCAACTCTTTTTTTGTCCTTTTTTTTGTCCTTATCCCTTGAGCAGATCATTGTCTGCATGTAGATTTGGCACAGTTTTTAAGCAGGATGCCCTTCTTACGCAACCCTACCCAATTTCTTCTGGGCTTGGACCGGCACAGCGCAGCTGAGGATGGGAAGGGGCTGTTGGGGGATCAGTGTCTTGCCCAGAGACATATAGGGGGGGAAAGTTTTTCAGAGATTCTTCTTGAAAGAGTGGGAAAAATGGCTCAGTATCTGGCAGCTTTGTCTGCATGGTAAGTCAATCCTTCTACAGTCCAAAGACGTTTGATCAGAAGAGGCCTTTATGAAAAACAGCAGCAAAGATAGCGTGTTTTGGAACCTGAACAGGGCAAAAAAGCTGAAATCTATAAAAGCTCTGACGCGGGATTGAAGATCCAGTTGTCAACAACACGTAAAGAAGAGTTGGAGAGAGGTGTAAGAATTAGTGAGAGTGTCTGTATTATTTTTAAGCAAGACAGTGATCCAAGCACATTGCTAATACAGTGAAATTATATTTGGAAATAAGAAAACAACCAATAAAACTGGCAGATTTGTTAGTTTAGTGATGTAGAGGGAGTGGATGGTGAGGTTGGGGCTTATAGGACGCTGTGTCCAGTAACCGAGGCAAAGCTATGCTACACTAGCAGCTGGACTGAAAATTTATTTTGTTTTTGTATTTTGTTTTAGGTACAAGATGAGTGGATATGGATGATTTTTAAAGATTTTTCTATGTTGGTTTAGGAGGGTTGATGAGTGACATCCGTCCACCATCTCACAAGCAGTTGAACAGGGCTTGACCTGTACAATGTCGGCTAATCTGAGGGAGCCTAACACAGGTCACTGTCACACATACAGCCTATTAGACAAATGGTGGGAGCCAGGAGCCAGGGACAGAACTCTTCCATCTTCAAAGCTGGGGTTTGGGTGGTAGAACATCAAAAGGAAGCTGTTGAAAGAAAAGTGATATGATGCAGTCAGGATACTGGCATTAATAGCCACCCATCCTTGGTCTCTCTTTCTCTGCCAAAACAGGGACACATTTCATAACTTAAGCTAACAGAGAAAATGAGAAGCTGGATAGAGGAGTCAGTCTGCCAAGAAGCAAACTGCACAGACATTCCGATTTACTGTACAGTAGATCTATTTACTCTTCAAACCTGGCACAGTAAGCTGTGAACATTTCCTGTGATGAAAGGAATACAGACTTTTCTCAGTCTAGGCTGAAAAACCAAACAGCCAGAATGAGCAATAACATGCAGATGAGAAACTGAGACCTGGCAAATCAATACTCTTCGAACATTTAATTCATTTTATAATTTATTTGTACAGAAGCAACCCAAAGCAACAACCCAACCCAAACACAATCATGTTGTCACGGTTATGCCCCCCCACCCCCACCCCCCCGGTGTCTAGTCCTGAGGATTAGGTCGTAAACTATCTGATTTAATCCACTGTCAGGGGGAGCTGTACTTACCCACAGCCCAGCACCAGGAAGGTCTGAGCTTCTGCTGTTATTAACACTGACACTTTCTTTTCCAGTTCTCTATGTCACTGGGAAATTAAATACGAACCTGTTTGTTTGAAATGCATTCTAATTTTTATTTAGTACATAAACAACATATCAAACACATGTTTTAAAGTTTAGCTCATTTTGAATTTGATGACACAGCTAATTGGTTTCATTGGCAACAGTTCAGTATCATGACTGGGTAAATGGAAATAGCATTCCAGAAAAGCAGATTCCTTTGTGACTTTAAAAACAATTTTCGACTTAAACGTGTAAAGAACCTGGTGATTTCATTATCTACAGAGAATTCACTGAAGGCAAGGGACAAGGCCAAAAGCCAATAGTTTATCAGTGCATCCACAAAGGAACTCTACCCACCATATTCTCTGAGCCTTAGCTTATTAAAAATAGGCTGAAGTGAAGTGTAAAACTGTCCTGTTTCTTAAATTCTCTTTTAGATTTACAGACACCTCCATTGTAAAGAGTCGTTCTAAAGAGTTATTATCGTTATCAGTGCACATTCAGAAGTCAGCATCTGTCATGGTGTGGTGGGTGGGGACGTCATTAGCGCACATTATATACAGGTTTTAAAACAACAAATGATGCCCTGAAAGGAAAGGAAGGAAGGAAAGCGCTGGAAAAGTCAGGTGCTGCATTAAAAAATCAAATATACTACAAGAATGGAGTGTGATGGGGTGAGAAACTGAAGCAATTCATGTTATCTTTTAAATGTTTTGGTTGTCAAAAGTAAGTTTTACATTATTTGCAAACAAATGCATTCTCTTTTATTTCCCTTTTACATAATTTCCTAAGTTACTGTATCTGAAAACATGGTTTGTACTGTATATTGTCAGTGGTCAGTTTTACCAAACCAACTGTAAATTGTTCTGCCTCCAAACAGATCTGTCACAACAACTTATGGACACAGTCTCTCAGTGTGTGTTTCTCTGTGTTTACCCTGAGATAGACTATAGACCTGTCCAGTGTGTACACCCTCCATATTTCCTGTCATCTCCTCTAACATAACAGCTTAACCTACAGATGCAACATGACAGTATACATTACAGCACCTGCTTAATGTCCATTGTGATTCAAACTCCTTATTGTATTGCTGTGAACACAAAGGTTACTATCAGGTTACTCAGCACATGAGCTGATGTTAAAATGTTGGCTGCCTTTACCAATGGAGAAAGAGATTTCTCTGGAGCAGGGAAGCACTGTATTGTCATGTCCTTTTCTCATTAGCATGCAGAACATGCAGGAATTTACTAAGGCACATTTGCATAAATTAGCCCCCTCCCCTAAGAATGAGAAAGGCAGATGTAAGTGAGTGGGTGACAGGATGATTGAGGAAGGAACCAGAGGGGGTAGTATTCTATAGCCTGTTTATGAGATGATCTTGGAGAGTCTTCCTAGAAATTCGCCGTGTGTGATTGGTGTGTGTGTTTTTGTCTATGATTTCTGTTAACGCTATTGCCTGTTCACTCCAAATGCAGAGCAGGGTCATAAGTCTTAAACAGCTCTTGTCTATCAAGTTAATGAACTTGTTTCTTCAAATGTGTTATGTGCTGCTAACAGCTGAAATGTTTCAAACATCATAGCAGTCAACTAATGACCAGGAAACATTGTGTTTCCTTCTGTCATCTTCTTTCTCCTTTAACAGTCTCTTGTCCTGTGACCATCTTCCCTTTTCCCTCAGTTTCCTTTGTGCTCCTTTCTCCTGTATATTTACACCCCTTTCACCCTCAATTCTGTGTCGCATCCTTTACAATTTTCTTTATTATCCTACTGTGCCGGTTGTAGCTGTGAAGTAATCACATATGGTGCAGGGCACCCATAAAGATGGGCTACCACAGGCAGCAGCTGCTGATACTAGCTGAAAATAGATCCATGGTAAGCTCAGCACTTTTCCTCCAGCAGCTCTGCTCTTTATCTGCAGGCCTTGATGCAGCCAGCCTCGTTTAAGCATCCACTGCCTCACTGCTGCAGCACGCATGGTTTGAACTATCACATATATAGAAGTGCATAAAGTGCACTCAATCTAGAACAATATATTTACATAACAGAAGAATAGTACAGTACAGTACAATTTTAAAACTATAATTGGTTTGTATTAACAAGTTTGTATATTTTTCTTAAGTGCACATTTTTGTGGTAGATCAGTTGATTCAGACTAATTAGTGCCACCTGTTCATGAGGATCCATATGCCAAGGAGATTTGATTACTGCCATAATAAATATCCCTAAAATTGCCAGAAATCAAACAATAATAAACCAATGTTATAATAATAGTAAAATGAGGTCCAAGTTACAGTGTGTATTTTTTTTCAAAGATGTTCTTTTAGAAAAATAAAATAAAATCATATTGTGGAGAGGTGCTGACAAAGCTTCCTGTGAAATCAGATTTACTGAACAGCACTGGCAGCCGAGCAGAGAACTTACAGGACAGAGGACGTCCTTCTGACTAATCACAGAAATTCAAGGATTTCAAGGTTTTGTAATGTTAATGAATCATATCAAAATGGCAGTACAGAGTGTGGAAGAGCATAGTGGTTGGTAGAAGAGCAAGACACTACTAGGGATACACGGACTGACAAACCAGAGTGGATTTATGTCGGAGCTTGGCATTTTATAACTTGCCCCGCTCTCAACCATAGAGTTGCTCCATGAAACTGTAGTTGCCATTGTGGACTACAGCATCACACAGGAGGCTGCTGTAGAAGAAATGAAAAAGATATGGTTCTTTGTCTTTAGAGTTTTAGCCTGTAAAGACTGTAAAGCATGTGTCCTCTACTTACTTTAATGATGTTATGGACTTTATAAATATGCTGGTTATCTTTTTATCAGTAAGTGTTGAAATAAGGCAGAGAAGGAAATGGTTGTGTTGGCGGTCTATCCAACTTAGGAGGGAAAAGCCTGTTTTATAAGTCAGGTGTCTGGCAGAGAGCACAGGACCCCTAAAAAGCTGCTGCAATACTCCCAGTGAACATGGTGGATGCTGTTCCACTGAAGGTAATTCTCCTTCACCCACATCGCTGCTCATTGCCTACTTCTGTGGGTCTTTAAGTCTTGTAAGAAAGTCTTTACAACACTCAACCCCTGAAAAGAAGGTGCCCTGAAAAGGTACAATATTATCTCTGATTCAAAGTAAATCCATTGGAACTACGTCTGAAGGAAAACCTGTGGTTTTGTGTCATTATCTCTGAGCATCTATCAGTAATATATTTTAGAGCACGAATCAGGGTAAACCCGAGTAAATGGTAAAGCCTCAATACAGTGGGGAATGCAACTGTCTAAAGTGCAGATATTAACGTCAGGTCCTTTGGTTTCTTTCTCTTCTTTCTGTGCTCAGTAATAACAGCAGCAGAATACCATACTATGAGTTTACCTAATCATTGGTATTAAGTCCAAATGCAAGGCTGAGCTCGTACTATGCCACATGGTGACAACAGGGATAAGCCTCAGTCTTACAAACCATTAGACTTTACAGGCACTTGCACTGACGCCACAGGACACTGACACAGAGAGTGAGGCTGTGGGGATGCAATTACAACAGCTGTAGTACGGAGAACTGCCAGTCATGTTTCCTGTCAGTATAAATGTGTCGAGGCTGGCATCAAATATATGGTCAGAATCATAACCTTGTTTATCTATCGTTTGAGCAAATTGTTTCTTATTTTACTCACATTTTGAAAGTGGTGAACCTGCTGCTGTGATGTGTCTGTTCAATGCATCACAGCATCTATTTTCCAATCGTTCACTGAGGACAAAAAACTCTCAGGGAGATGATAAAAAATGACGACAAACTTTTTACTTTGGTTTAAACATTAATAAACTACTACAAGCTTTGACTGCATTTATAGAATCTTTTAGAGATTTATTTCATATAAGTCATCAACAACAGTACCATAGTAAGAAAAGCTTTATGAATTTTTAATTCTATTTACTACTCAGTCTGTGGCTGTGTATACAGTAATTCACTTAAAGAACCACAAACATTTTTACTAATTGTTGAGAATAACCATCATTTGGCTCAGCACACTAAGGGCAGCATTTTGGTCAAGTTGTTAGAGGAGTGGGTGTAGGCATAACCACTGAACTGACCACAGAGCAGACAGTGGTGGAGTGCTAGAATGTCCCAAAGGTTATTATTATGAACATGACCACGAACCTGTTCTTATGTACTGCTGTAGAAAATGTTCAATGCTGGCCCAATAAAAAGATGGCTTGGTACTTGGTACTACTTAGAATTTGTGTATGTTGTGTATATTGTGGAGTTGTCAGGGGGGTCTGAACACACTCCAAGTGCAATGAACAATAGTGGTGCTGATGGTAATGCTGGCAAATTCCTTTTTTTTTTTTGTTTTGTTTTGCAGGTCACTGCCAGGGGATTCGCACCATTGTTGCAGTTTGCCTACACTGCTAAGCTATTACTGAGCAGAGACAACATCCAGGAGGTCATCCGCTGTGCTGAATTCCTGCGCATGCACAACCTTGAGGACTCATGCTTTCGCTTCCTGGAAGCTCAGCTGCGCAGTGAGGAGGATGGCCTGTTACCTTGCCACAATTTGGCTGCAGAGGCAACTAACTCAGAGGAGGAGAGTATGCAGTCAGAGGCAGAAAGACCCATTTCCCCTAGGGGGTTGCAGTGTGCTGATCCCCTCACCTCCTTTCAGCGGCCTGACGAGGATCGGCTAGCAATGGCATCGCCCAATAACTTCACAGATGGCCGGTTGGACTTTGATCGACATGGAACGTCAGACCTGCCACGTTGCCCCAAATACAGGAAATACCAGTCGGCTTGCAACAAGCACAATAATGACACCTTTTCACACACCAGTACCTCAGGTTTTCCAAGCACATTAAAGGAGAGCAGTGTTAGTGGGGCAGTGTCGAGTCAGAACAATCTGCCTTTGGCACAGATAAAAGTTGAACCACAGCCAGAGGAAGAGGCCATCTCATTGTGCCTCTCAGGGGATGAACAGGACAGTGTGACAGCCATGGAGATGGATACCCCAGTATCTATGGAAAGAAGCAAAAGATCCAAGTCTCCTTCCTGCCTCCGAGCCTTCTTCAAGAAATCGGTGGACCTCGCCAGTCTGCCCAATACATCACAGCAGCTATTTTCCAATCAACTTGTTTGCCCCCAGGACAAAGGAAACTCTCAGGGAGATCATAAAAAAGTTAAACCTTTCACGGGGGAACTGGGTCTGTCGGTTACATCACCAAAGGATGTGGATAGTTTCCCAGCAAGGTTGTCCCTCAAGTCCAATTCCTGTGATGGGGTCTGCAAACAGGAAGTGGAGCTAGATCGCCGCAGTGTAATATTTTCCTCAGGGGCTTGCAACCTTCTGGGAACACCAGCGCATTCCTACCCTGGTGGGAACTCTTTGGAGATGGACCTCTCTGAACACATGCCAAAGGGACTGTGGGTTGGAGTTAGCCACTCCCTTCCCACCTCTCAGACCTATTCTCCCAGCACCACCTCCGCTGAGTTTCCACTCCCGTGCCGCCAAAGGCCTAACACCAGCTGCCCTGTGCCAATCAAAGTGTGCCCACGCTCTCCACCTTGTGAGACACGTACCAGGACTTCCAGCTCCTGCTCCTCATATTCCTATGCGGAGGATGGCAGTGGAGGCTCTCCCTGTAGTCTGCCCCAGTTTGAGTTCTCATCTTCACCATGCTCCAATGTGGCACGCTGCCTCAATGTGGACCAGCAGGAGCAAAGTGTGGGGGGGGGTGCTATTTTTAATCAGGTGAGGCCCAAGATCAAATGTGAGCAGTCCTACGGCACCAACTCCAGTGATGAGTCCGGTTCCTTTTCAGAGGGAGACAGCGAGTCCTGTCATGTACAGGAGCGGGGGCCAGAGGTAAGTGTAAAACCTTTACTGTCATATGTAACAAACAATGTAGCCATCACACTCGCTCCATAATGCCAAATTATATTGAATTGGTCTGCTATCCTGGTCTGCACTAGCAGTCATTAATTCCTCATGATCAAGAGTACAAAATTCACAGCGCCTCCAAATGGCACAGATGTGCTTTGTTAATATTAATTAGCTTTAGGAATTGCTAGATGTGTGTAACGAATCAGCTTGTGAGCCCAAAATCTTCAGGTTCAACTAATTGCAGTGCAGTTGTAGTGCGTTTTTTAGGTTGATCTGGTGTGTGTGCATGGTAAAAGCAGGGTAGAAATAGCCTCTGAATTCATTCCCTCTGGCTCTGATTATCTTTCTGCCACTGCCAACCAGCCTAACCAGCTCATTGCAAAGGGGTTGAAACCCATAAATTACAGCAGCAGTGCCCTATGCCGAAAGGTTTAATGAGTGGTGGTTGCAGTGAGTTAAATTTGAGTGGGTGAGAGGTTCAGCTCAGTCTCATAATAGGACTCTAGTCCAGTGTGACAGTGCTGACAAGGATAAAAAGCCAGCCCTGTAATCATCCTCCCCTAATCCACCTGGGCAGATGTCCTCCAAGTTGCAGTCTAGACAACTGTTCTTATTATCCGGTAAAGATTGGTAAGGGGCTCTCTCATTTCCGGCTAAAGCGCAGTGCAGGTGTAATAACGTCGAATAATTTCCCCCTTGAGAGAAAGTGAAAGACAATACAATCAACTTAATAATTAAAAAGTCCATCTGCATCCTGCTGATGAGTCATGTTTGCTTGAGGTGTAGGCAAAATTGTATTTGATGCACTTGGCGGAGAGGGCAGCTCCAAGTGCACAGAGGAAAAGAATAAGAGAAAGTGGTGTGTTGCCATGGTGATCAGATTCCCAGTAAGTCAATGTGTTGCGAGAGTTGACAGGAGCGAGCTTTTCCATGGAAAGAATTTAGTTCTAAGAGTTGCAAGACAAAGAGGCTCAGGAGTCACCATCAGATCTGTGGTCCTTTGAAAAACCACTGAACGTCCTGCTCACAGTTAGGTTGATTTATAGCGAGAGCTATCAACCCCAGTAGGACAGTAAAACATTTCAGTTCTCTTTGACATTTCTTTGTGTGGGTTTGAATGTCTTTTATATAGTGTACATATACACAAATCAGCCACAACATTAACACAGGTGGTGGTTTGAATATAAAAGGGTTTTTAGGAAAATATTAATAACTAAAAAATGCTGCTATATCAATATGGGTTTACCATCAGCCAGTACATCTTTGACCCTGAGTGTTTATTAATTACTGCATTAATTAATAATCTACTTACTGTAGTACTTTACTTGAGTAAAAGATATAATGTAAATTGGACCTTATAGTGGAAATTTTAAAAGCCAAATCTTTTACTTTCAGTATTGAGTTTGTGTACTTCTACCACCTCTGCACACAGTGCATCACATTTTGCTGTGTATGGACTGTGTAGCCACACACTGCTTAGAGCGGCCATGCTGACCCTTGTCCAGCAGTATTAATTTTGTGGCTGATCTGTGTATGTCAGCCATGGGAGTTACTCCACACCATGTCTTCAGTAAGATCTCTGTTGGCTTTCACAGACTAAACTGCCAGCTTATTAGTCACTATCACAGACTGTTGATTAGATTGTTTGTGAATTAATGTTTTCTAGAATTTCACGTCTCCACAGTTTATTACATTGTGCTGATCACAGACGTGTGCTTTTTCTCTGTTGGACTTTATGTGGTAAAGAAATGCTACCTCATGCTTTCAGGGCCAGTCTTTATCCTAAAGGTTGGAAAAGGTTGTCCTCGTTGTTTTCGTGGAGCTAATGGCAGAGGGGAAATTGCTTTGGCAAAATAGCTGCTATCCAAGACTGCAAATCCTATTCACTTGAGGTTACTGGACATCTCCTGCTGTGGTTATGGACTGGTGCAATCATATGAGTCACATCTGTGTAATCAGCAGGTTCTCACAGCAGACAACGCAGATACCTTAAAAGACGGGAAACTAAAGCCTCTTTTACATATGAACTCTGGAAAATCAGGTTGGGATATTCTCTAGAGTTCCTCTTTCATACTTGTAGCGAACATCAGGAGATAGATATGGAGTATGTGTGAAATGCATTCTCACATGTATGGAAATACTCAGTTTGACCAGGGGAAGGGCTGTTGCCTGAAAGTCGGGGCATGACGCATAAAGTGTGCTACTGAAATCATATTGTTTTGTTTACATAAAGTCAAAGATTACATATGACAGAGTCTGCTTCCTGCTGTTTCCTGAATTTGCAGACACTTTTATCCGAAGCAACTTACAAGTGAGGTACAAGGCAAGTCAAAAAAGTCAAAAAAGTCAAAAAAGTCTTATCAGAAAAGCGTTTACATTATATGAGATGTAAGTGCAAAAATAGAAATAAGTGCATAGGAAGGTTTGGAAGAGCTCTGTTTTCAGCAGTTTTGTTAAATATTGGGAGTCAGTTTTCTGAGCGTGTGGAGTTTGGTAGCTTCCACTATTGTGGGATCACTGACCTGAAGAGTTTAGCTTTGCTTCTGTTGCGGTGCTGGGACCACCAGACTTTCATTGGCAGAGCGCAGCGGATGGGAGGGATTGTAGGCCTGAATGAGGGAGTTGAGATAAGCAGGAGCTGTTGAGTTGATCACTCTGTAGGCAAGAAGCAGAGCTTTGAACCTGATGCAGGCGGCTACGGGAAGCCAGTGTAGAGATCTGAAGAGTGGTGGGATGAATCCTTTTCGGCTGATTAAAAATAAGACTTGCTGCCACATTTTGGGGTTTGATTCTGCATACTGGTAACCAGCAACTGCTTGAAGGAGAGTGGAAGGAATTGGATCCAGAGAGCAGGTGGTCAGATGGTTAGAGAGGAGGAGGGTGGATACGTCGTCCTGAGTCAAAGTTGAAAATGAGGAGAGCGATGCAGTGTTGGAAGAAGTTAGCAGGATGTCATTATCTGGAGGAGAGAACTGTGAGCTGATGGCTGACACCTTATGATTAAAAAAGCAGGCGAAGTTGTTGGCGGTAAGAGTGGTGGATTGAGGAGGTGGATTTGGGTAGATGAGTGATATGAAAGTGGGGAACAGCTTTCTGGTGTCCGAGGTGTTTCTGAGCTTCTCCTGGTAGTATTCCGTCTTTGCCCTGGTGACACTGTTAGAAAAACATATTAGCAGACCCTGATACTCGGCAAGAGCAGATGGAGTCTTGGATTTGCGCCACTTCCTCTCAGTACTCCGGATCCAGTCGGTGAGCCACGGATTAGAAGCTGAAGGACAAGCAGGTCAGACATGGGGCAGAGACATCCAGACTCAATGAGAGTGGATTGCAGAGGCTGTCAATGGCTCCATCTGTATCGAGGGAGAGACGTCCTGTGGTGGGGACAGAGATGCAGAGGCAAGTGAAGAGAACTGGTCTGTGTTGAGAAACCTGAGGTTATGGTGGAATGTTACGAGTGTGGTAGGAGAATGCAAAGGTCTAGGGAAAAAGACTGTGAGCTGAATGACGAATTGATGACACATGCAGAGGAGTGACCAAGATGTTTGTGGGTCAGAGTGGAGACCAGTCTCAGGTCAAACGTGTTTAGAAGAGCAAACACGTCAGCTCCCCGAGTTTTGTCCAGGTGGATGTTCAGGTCTCCCAAGATGATGAGAGTGTCGTCTTCAGGGAAGTGGGACAGCAGCATGTCAAGGTCCTCACAAAAGTTCCCCAGCTGGCCCGTTTGTCTATATATCACAATCACAAATTTCGTTGTGTCTTCAGTTACCATTGTTGTTATTGTCTTAAAATAAAATAAAATAAATTAAATGATAATACACTATAGCATAACAGTGCAAAGACCTTGGGTAGTTCCTTATATTATATTCTTTGAATATATCTAAAAGTACATTTTAGTGATTTTGTATCATTATTTTTGAGTTGACATTTTAATAGATGTATAGTAGATCTTTTTGTCGGCAAACAATAGCTCGGTCATCACTCACTTAGCAACAATTGGCCAATCATAGTGTGTCTTCATCTGTAAGCACAGGACCCTGAGCCCATGTGGGATGGTGAGGTGATCTGGTACCCTCATCTGGGGGTTTCCCCACTATCTGCAGTTAAATGCTTACCCTCACTTTGCTTACATCTCTACAGATGGCAGAGAGAGCATAGATAGTGCTTCTTATGAGTTCACTGCACCCACCTTTAGGGGAAAATACAGCAAGTTAAACAAAATGAGCATGAAATTAGACATAAACGATAAGGAATATGCCTTAAGGGCGGCACAGTGGTCCCATAGTAGTTGGTCCAAACCTGCCGGCCAGCTGTCACGTGTTTACATCATCTTCCTGTGTCTGCAGGTGTGCACTGGTTTCCTCCCAAATCCCAGTGATATGCAGTTATGTTAACTGGTGACTCTAAACTGCCCAAAAGTGTGAATGTGAGCTGGACTGGTAATCTTATATCTTATATGTGTAAGTCCTGTGATAGACTGGTAACCTGTGCCTCCCCTCTCGTGTAGCTGGGATTGGCATTAGTTGTTTTATTGGTGGTGATCAAGGAAGAAATATAGTTGACATATTTTTGTTCTGATTACTAATTGAAATTGAAGGTGGCTTGCTAATGTTAGCATACTGTAAACAGACTTTGCTGTGTAACTGGTGCAGCTGAGTCAGTTTAATAATGTTGTGACTCTTTTTTCATTGTTCCTAAATTCACTAGCATGAAACAATTTTTGATTACATTAGTGGACTTACTTATTACTTCTACAGCCGTTCTTTTACTAATAACATTCAACAAGAGTATAGAAGTTAAATATTTCACTTCAACTGAATAAATTGACCTGTGTCCTGCTATAGTCTTATTGCACTATTGTAAAGCTTTGGTGCAAAAGCCAGACAGCATCAATAGCCACCTTTAAGTTGCACTGCTATTACAAACTACTACTTTACTTATCATTATCAGCGTACATGAGGATTTCCTTTTCAGTGCGCATGAAGCATGAAACCCTCTACAAGGCCTCTACAAGTCCTCTACTTTGTAACCTGTTCCTAATGCAATTTGATTAAAGTGTCAACAGAAAGTTACAGTATATGTCAGAGAGGAATCAGAAAGTAGGATTAACTGTTAAGAGGATGAGATGTGTGTTCAGTCACTGTGTGGGGATGTAGTGGTTGAGTATTTGTATGTCCAGTGTGTACAGTGCAGCATGAATAGATGCAATGTGGCAGTAACTACGAGGTCAGCTGTTAGTAAGTGTGATGGCCTGAGGAAAGACCCATTTCTGACGTTGTAACCCTCCAGGGGGGACATGTTTAGTCTGTCCTACAGTAATGCTAGACAGCTCAGCATGCAATGTGCCATCAGTAGCTCTAGCATATCATTTGACATTTGATGCTTTCTTTGAATTCTTTGAGAGCTACGTAAGCTAAGGACACCATCCTGTTGTGTTATCACTATAGAAAGTAAAAAATGTTTTATTTAGAGCAGGCCAAGTATTTTATTTATTTTTTTGGTTACCACCAGGTAACTGGCACGAAGGTTAACTGGCTTATCTGCATTTTTCCTAGAATTCTGACAGGTCGCCTATAGCCAGTAGCTTTCAGTGACTATAGGCTAAGATCATCAGCCTCATATTGAGGCACTTTACTAATTGTATGGCTCTTCCATCTATTGAATTATTACAATTAAGATCAAGATCTAAATAGTTATATAACCAGCATGTTGGCTAATCTTAGCTGATTCTGTCTAACTACATTATACAGTGTCACTTAACAACTCGTCTCTACTGTTACTTTCACACTAAGTGTTAGAACTTATCATTAATACAATTCAATTCAATTCAAATCAACTTTATTTATATGGTGCCAATTGCCAGGAGTGTAGGTATTGAATTGAAGATTTGCTCAACTCTAGAGATGATGTGGCTGTGGTCTAAGTTTAATTTCCATTCATAATATTAGCTGTGGAGCTATTTACCGATTTTAGTCATATCTTTTAGTGAAAACATGTCAGCCAGTTTTGAAATGTAACTCAGTACAGTAAGTGACAGAATAAGTTGATAAATGTGGTGTGACAAGGAATTTCTATTTGAACTGTATCCAGGGTTCTCATTCTGTGCCATTCAGCAGCTTATCTGTTGCTGGGAATCTGAGAGCAAAACCAATATGTGATTTGCTTATGTAATATAAGGATCTGGGGTTTTTTATGTTGGCAAATGAATTTCAGGACATATTATAAATCACCAAATAAACAAATTATCTCCTTTGTTGCTCACTAATTTAATACATTTAAATACATTTAATAGTAGGTACAGTAAATACAGCCATGCTGAATTATTCTTATTATTCCTTATTATTCTAATCAAGGTCGAACTCAGGACTTTGGTTTGTGATCCTGCTTCATGATGTTTTTCATCAGCAAGTATCTTGTGAAGACAAACTCGCACTTGAAACTTGAAAACAAACAGAATTATAAATTACTAAATTTAGAAGTAAGTCTTCCTTTAGTTTTACTTAGATAATAGACAGGTATTACACAGAAGTGGAGCATGTGTCAGGCAGAAATTCACTTAGACAATTCAGCTTCAGTATCAGCTTTTAAAGCAATGGGCTTGGTGGGAATATATTGGAACAATGAAAGAAGAGTCACAATATTATTAAACTATTAAACGGACTCAGTTACACCAGCAAGTTACACAGCAAAGTCTATTTACAGTATGCTAACATTAGCAAGCCACCTTCAATTTCAATTAGTAATCAGAACAAAAATATGTCAACTATATTTGTTCCTTGAACACCACCAATACAACAACCGATGTCAGTACCAGTATATATATTGTGGGAGTCAGAGCAGGTCCAAAAACTGCAGAGTGGCCCCCTTCAAGTCTGGGTCATTCTCTGACCTGAGGTTTGGATGAAATTTGGACACATTTGTTTACATAAAAACAAAAATGTAAAAATGGAAATATGTGGTTTTAAAAAGAGTTACGTGATGCAGCTTTTTTCAGTGGGAGTTCCTTTTTCCAACAGCAGGTGTCATTGTGGAGTAAATTGTAAAGTATAATGAGGCTTTATGTAATCATTTATTCATATTCAGTTGCTGTGAAGGGACAAGCCAAAAGCCATTGATTGAAGCTAAACTTTCCCTTTCAAATGATTCGTTGATCATTTTTACAACTTTAAATGTACATTGGTAGTTTTCTGCATTTGTTGTTTTGTGTGTTCTGTGTATTTAGAAGATTCTTTGTAGTTTATTTTTATTTTATTTAGGCTTTACCCCATTTTCACATGATGTAAAGAAATTGAAAGATAAAAAGGAGAAATAATAACAATTTAGAAAGAATCTCAAATCTAGAACAAGTGGGTGTGAATTTATGTCCACTGTTGAAGAGTACTCACCCCCACCAAGCCTCTGAACTGGATCTCATGGTGAGTAGCTAAATTTAACTATCCCCTAAATACCAGAGAAAGAAAGCAGCACAAGGTTGCAGCATGACCTAAGATCACAGCAGGACCAGTGAGGGGAAAGCCCATTCTTCTCTGACTGCTGTACATTTTGGTATATATGGCATCTAATCAGAAACAGAGTAATCTCCTCCTCTGCCTGAGATGAAGCTAGTTCTACTGATCTTTTATAGGTCACAGTGAAGGAGTTTCCAGGCTGGAGTTGCCCTGGCAAAGTTGTGCAACTGATTGTGGCTTTGAAAGCTTGGGTCATTATTCATTTATATGAACAGTATGTATGCAGGCCTCATGGTGGGTTAGACAGCTACACTACTAATGAGGAAACTCAAGCCATTTTCCCAATTTGGAGATAAATAAACATTTAGATGTGGTCCTCAGTAAGGTGTAATTTCAATTCTTGCTTTATCCTCCTGAGTGTGATACTCACATCAAGTGACACCTGGCAAAGAAACAGACGTGTCTGCATATGCTGCAGCCTCTGCCTGCCTCTGAGTGGTTAAGGGTCTCTGGGGAGCATCTGGCCCCACTCAGGCAGGCAGGTATAGTAGAGAGTATGGAGTCGCATTGCTTCCTCCTCTTTCTCTCTTCCTCCTTTGTTTGATTTGCTTCTTCCTATGCTGAGCAGAGGGAGGGAAAGAGAAAGGGAGAGGAGAAAGACAAAGATGCAGCTTGTCTCATCTCTGCCAAGCTCTCCGGCTGTTACTCCTTTGGCTCTTTGTTATGCCTCCCTACTTCCCTCGCTGCCTAAAGCTACAGCTCCCTGGTGCACACAGCTACCACAGGGGTGGACCTGACTAAGATGGGCCTATCATAAGGTTTTCCATCGCCTAAGGGGAAAGGCTGACTTATTTTTTTCTCCAAACTGAGAAAAGAATTGTTGTCAGATGAGTATTGCATAGCTTTCTGATTCTGGTTTGCACTGGCAAATCACTGCTGCAGTTACTCCACAAATTCTTTTGTTCTGCAGTCTGTAAAAACTGCTTGATAGTCATGAACCAAGACACAGATTTTAATCAGGTTGACATGTCACTGCTCCCCCTCAGTCTGTCATTCTGGCACATATCCAGGACAGATGGAGAGGGACTCTTCTTGGATCACCTTTTCCTCTCCGGTTAAGAATGTGTTACATGTAAAATATGAGATAGGGGCTGAAGGCACAGTCAATCCTGGTTTGTGAGGCATATGGAATGGTGCTCTGTTGCCACCATGTGGCCAAATGTGGTAACTGTCTTTGTCGGGTAAACACAATGACACATTGATTTATCTGATGAAATTCTGCTTTGGATAGAGGGTAATATCTAGGAAATAGCATTGTAATAGTGGGTAATAGGGGTGTAATAGTTTTATAATAACAAGGTAATGTTGGTAATATTTATGTATAACGACGTAACAGGAATATTATATTAATAATAATGCGTAATAATATGGAAACAAATCACCAACAGCTACAGCAATTTCCTGAAAGCCTGTGTGGCAGTTTCTGTCTAAGAACACTAAAAGATAAATGGTCTGAGCTTGTATAGCGCTTTTCTACCTATTGGCACTAAAAACACTTTATACCTCTTCTTATTCACCCATTCACACTCACAATCACACACACACTCATACACTGATGGGGGAGCTGCTATGCAGCTGGCCAACACTCACCAGGAGGAACTAATTTGGGGTTCAGTGTCTTGCTCAAGGACACTTCAACATGTGACTGGAGGAGCTGGGGATCAAACCAACAAGTGTGAGATTGGTGGACAACCGCTCTACCTTCCTGCTCCACAGTCGCCCCATTAAACACCTACATTTCAAGTCATGTTAAGCTGCTCTAGCAGGATATGTCAAAAACCCCACACCCCCCCGTGTTATGTATTTACATAGGGATGTATTTTTGTATGCCAACCCATAAGTTACCATCTCCCTGATTGTCTTAACAAAAATGAAGTGGTAACTTTCCTATGGCATTTGTATTATTTCAGATTATAAGCTCAGCTCAGAAACAGAAATTTATGATTTGTGAGGCATGGACCACATTTTATGCATTTTTGAAGTCAAAAACAAGAGTTTCTAGGTTTTAGTAATCATACCTGCAGCACTCCATTATCATATTGATTTAAGTGGGCGATTTACTTTTAGTTTGTTTTTTTGTTTGTTTATTGAATTAGCTTTTCTTTCACATGTTGCTGTGCCCCCTCATTTGTCACACCACCTGTCAACCATTAGTAATTATACCAAATTTTTTTTGTCCTTAAATAGTTTCCAACAATCCATCCACTGACATGGTGGGGACACAATGGCTTCACTTCCACAGAGTTGTCATATTGGCCATCTTCACCACAGATATTACTATGAAATTAGGAAAAGTGTATAGATGTGTGTACACAAGTTGTAACCTGGTTATTACTTCATTACTTACTAATTTATAATTATGAACATCCCATTATCTATTTTCTTAAAAAATTATTACAGCCTGCTCTTACTGTGCTATTACCTAGGTCAACGGCTTTCGGCTTGTCCCTTCAGGGGTCGCCACAGGAGAACGTGTTCCGCAAGTTATTTTGGCATGGATTTTTATTCCAGATGCCCTTCCTGCTGCAACCCTTTTATCCGGACTCGAGACTGGCACCAAGTTGGCCCTTGGTGGGGTGGAATTCAATCCAGCAGCCTTCTGTATCCTAAACTAATGATCGTAATCTAATGGGGGGGTAATATAGGGGTAGAGGGCCACCAGGCCCTCCTGCCTACCTAAATATTACCCCTATATTGTCATTTCCAAAATGGGGGTGGCTGTAGCTCAGTTGGTAAGGCAGTCGTCCACGGACCATAGGGTCAGTTGCTCGATGTCAAAGTGTCTCTGGCCAAGACACTGAACCCCCAACAGCCCATTCACATCCCCAGCTGTGCAGTGTTGGTCCAAGCCCGGTAGAAATTGGGGAGGGTTGCATCAGGAAGGGCATCCAGCGTAAAAACTGAGCCAAATCAACATGCGGACAATGATCCGCTGTGGAGACCCTGAACTCATGGGATAAGCCGAAAGGAGAAAAAAAATTGTCATTTCCAAAATATTACTCTCCTTTTACCCTCCTGTTACTGAAGCTGCTGAAATGATTTTGAACAGTGCTACAAATTATATCTGATTGTTTTCTTCCTTTTCCAGGTGAAGCTCCCTTTCCCCATTGATCAAATCACAAATCTTCCCCGAAATGATTTCCAAATGTTGGTGAAAATGCACAAACTGACTTCTGAGCAGCTCGAGTTCATCCACGATGTGAGGCGAAGGAGTAAGAACCGCATTGCTGCACAGCGCTGCCGCAAGAGGAAGCTCGACTGCATCCTAAACTTGGAGTGTGAAATCAGAAAACTGGTAGGTCACCAGCTTTCAGTAACGCTGTCTCCAGCTGCCATCTGTCCACGCTCAAAATGCATCCTCAGCTTTTACCTACAGTAAGGAAAGGAAATGACCATGTGATGAAATACTTGCTCTCAGATGTACAGGCATTGTTTAGAGAATTTCCATTGTGTCAGCTCTTTCACACCATCAGTGTGTCCTCTGGTCACCATTCTGAGTGTGAGGGCTGAAGAGGCTCTTGTTCAATGCACATGCCAGCAATTTTCTGTTAAACAGGAAGTCTTTGATTTGTTGTATCAGCCTTTGGATGTTTTGCACGTCAGATCAGAAAACTCATACAAACGTTTGATCTATATTTAATCCTTTATGTTCATAAAGTCAGTCAAACCTTAATGTTTCCTTAATGTTTCCAACTATAACAGAGCATTTCACGAGAAGTCCAACAGGAACTATTGTTAAGGGTAGCTGTACTGTACTGTACTGTACTGTACTGTAAGATGCCAAAGGACATAATAAACATAACTATTTGATGCCTTAGGAGGCAACATTATGTGAACCTCTCTAAAACGGTGAGCTCATTCTCTTATTGCTCATACTATTATGTGTACACATGTATTACTGATATTTCGTGGTTTAACATGATTTACTACAAAAGTCACTGAGCTCAAGAGCGAAGACTCTGTAATGCTACAGTCGAGAGGAGCACTAGTGCAGCAGAGAGCTAAAAGAAACAATCATGCAGGGGACCTCACACTGGGGTTCTCATGCTGGCCACAATTACCTAATTGCACCATGGACTGGGTTTTGTGCCATATGGGTGCAAGTCCCCACAATTTGTGGGTGTGTAAAGCACTTTACATTTGTGGACAAGTGCTACACAAGCAGATTAACAGCAAGAATAAAATTAAACATAGTGAGACTTGTTGTAAGGTTAGGATGTCAGTGCAATGTA
Source organism: Channa argus (assembly GCF_033026475.1). Taxonomy (NCBI): domain Eukaryota; kingdom Metazoa; phylum Chordata; class Actinopteri; order Anabantiformes; family Channidae; genus Channa; species Channa argus. The sequence goes on along the minus strand of NC_090213.1, from coordinate 20,516,819 downwards.
CTCTAAAGTGATGGAAATACATTTGTGTGCAGGTGTGTGAGAAGGAGAAGCTGCTGACAGAGAGGAACCAGCTGAAGGCATGTATGGGCGAGCTGTGGGAGAACTTCTCCTGCCTGTCCCAGGAAGTGTGCCGGGATGTCCAGCTAAGCCCAGAGCAGATCCAGTCATTACACCACTATTGCCCAGTACTCCGGCCCGCACACTCCACTGCCAGCAACAACGCTGCCAACGAGTCCAAGTCTGCCCGCAGCCCTGCCGCCACCAACGCCACCGCAAGCATTGACCTCACTACTCACTCAGGCTCGGCCACGCCGGAGCCCAGCTTCCATGGATCCCCGGCGCCTTCAGAGAGTGAGCCTGACTTGGCTGTTAAATACAGGGCAGACAAAGATGCAGATAGCCAAGAGTCAGAGTTGGGGCAGTCAACAGAAACATCCAACCAGACGGTAACAGTCGATTTTTGCCAGGAAATGACTGACAAATGTACAACTGATGAGCAGCCAAGGAAGGACTGTACTAATTAGTGGTGGTTGTCCAGGTTGTTGTTTTTAACGTTTTTTTTTATTTAATTTTTCTCATGTGACAAACCACTCTGTGGGTTGTTGAGGCATCAGCCTCTCTCAGTGTTCACTGAAAAACAAGCTTTCTTTGTATTTATGTCTTTTTGTACTGTCTTTGTTTTGTTCTTGAATGGTTGACACTAAAGTTGTCTTAACAGCAGCAATACTGTTCTCCAGGTATTTTCTTTTACCATGACAGAGTGGGAACTTCTCACCAAACCCTTACAATGGTGCTAAACCTGCTACGTCAGCAGCTCTGTGTCTCATGTATCACTCATCACCGCTCAAAGTTGAACCTCATCGGACCTAAACAGCAGCTCTTGTAGTCCCTCCGTGTTCCAATAGCATCTCTGTTTCTGCCTTTCTCGCATTCACTCTTCTCTTCTTCCCACTCTGTTTTTATGAATCCTCTCTACCTCTTTCTATCTAACTCTCTTTCTTTCTCTCTGTCTGTGTGTCTCTGTGGTTGTTTTCTCTTAGTGGCCCTTTTTGTCACAGCAATTCAAACTCAGGAAAAAAATCCTCTGAATGTTCAACTTAATTCATGAAAAGTGAGAATACAGCTTCTGTACACAAGGACGTCACAATGCAGTTAGAGTGTAAAATGTTCATATGCAAAAATGTCTTTACCTGTCCCTCTCGGGTGGCTATTTCTGTACAGGACAACTTTGTACAGGCTGTAACCGAAAACATTCCTCCTTTGCCTTCCTCAGCACTAAAACTGAAAGGAAAAAGGGTTTTGCAGGCGGTTATATGGCTATTTTGTTTTGCCCACTCATCAGCAATACCATTGTATTTGGATGTCGTGATGGTGACTTTTAAGTGCTTGTTTGGCAGAAATGTAAATAGTATGGAGCATGAATGGAGCATGATGACTCTAACAGTGATTTTGTACAGGTAGAGGCTTAGTTATTTCTTTTTCACCAAGCTCAAATCAAGCACCTTTTTGCTAAGGGAAGATCTTTGCTTTGCTGTTTCCTGTCCTGCCTAATGAATATTCCCCATCATGGTGGGTGTTCGTATACTCAGGAAATTAAGTTGGTAAGCAAGTTGACACACACATGCAGAACACACAGACACATGCATCATCACACACATGTAAAATGTTGAGCCCAATGCATGCATAAAATCTAAACATTCAAAATGTGTTTGTAACGTTTTAACGGCTGAGGCCCGCTCCTCCCTACCTTTGACTCCTTTTTAAATGTGAACAAAGATTTTTGACTTGTGTTTTTGAGTATATAATATTTCTTATCAGTGTTTAAAGATGCTATTTGTGCACATCTTTGCAGAATTGCTTTTGGTTTCTTTGGTGTTGCCATTCGTTCAGAGACAGAGAAATGTGCAGCCAACATCTAGATGATAGATTCTTTAAAAAGAAAACAGCAGTTGACGAAAAAATCGAATTATTGACTTTATTCAAGTACTTTGTTTATAACAGCCTTTTGGCACAAAGGGTTTTTATCCTTATTTCAGACCCCTTAAAAGTCAGTGATTGGAGCACTTAAATTGGCACTTCAGTAAGAAGCTTGTGGATATGATTATGTGATACAGAGTAAAACATTTCACTATGAAGAAGAGGGAAGGAAGGTTCATCACGTCCTCAGTTTGTATTTCTTTGTAGGATCTGAATAAGCTAATTCAGAACTTATGTGATGTGAACGCGGTGTATTTGTTGCCAGAATTATTGAGTAACAATCATATAAAATGATAACATGTTTGCCCTAATTGTAGATTTGTTTGAACATCTTACTTTGTGATGTGCATGCATGCTGCATTATTTCTTTTATTTCTGTGTAGAAACACGCTGAATTAGCTTAAACGTACAGGCCATCTTCTAGCACTAAGGTAAAATTCCATTGGGAAGTGAAGCTTTATTCCGTGCTCTTTAGAGCCCCAATCCAAATCAACGATGGCCTTTGGCTTGTCACTTCAGCGGTCACCACAGCGGAACGTGATTTGGCATGGTTTTTTACGCTTGATGCCCTTCATGCCGCACCTCTCCCGTTTTATCCGGGTTCAGGACTGGTACCAAGGTAGACCTTGGTGGATGGGCAGGCCCACACCTGGTGGGGTGGGATTTGACCCCGCTGCCTTCTGTATGCCAACTCAATGTTCTACCTATTGAGGCCCCCCTTCACCAGGCCACCTTTCCATTTTTTTATATTTTACAATCCATTCTCGAAGTTACTTAAATAGCTCAGCAATTAGCCACAGCCTACCATGATGCACGCTATCATACTACTACTGTCTTAATTTATTTATGCTTCTGTGTTGAAAAAATGCGGTAGGTCGTGCATATGTACTGCCTAATTGCCCACCCTATGTAAATGTAATTAAAATGAAATGTAACTATATGTTGTGGCACTGCAGACTGCAACAACTGTGATTGGTCTGCTTGGTCCATTTGCCTTAGTACATTCAGTGTTCATACACTTGTTGCAGTGTTTTCAGTTAAAGTAACTGCTGTTCAACATCTGTTAACTCCAATTCCAATGTGATCTGCACTATTTTAGTCACCATTGCTTCTAGTACACCAAAAAAACATTAACACAGTGGCGTGGAAACCCCACCACCAGCTATTGGTTTGGCAGTTGTAATGCAGAGCGATACATACACACCAAAGTATAAATGTTCACAATGGCATTGGCCACTTACATATCCTACAGTATAGATTTTCCATAGAATTGACACAGAAGCATAAATCTAGCATTAAGTGGAATTATGAATTCTGTAGGTACATGGAAACATCTACGTGTACTTAGGCAGGGCAGAGTGATGAGATGGTTCAACCTACACTCGTCAAAATATCAACAACATGTGTGAAGCTGCACATCAAGCAAGCTGATTGGTTAATCTCACAAAGTCCTGAGCCAGGATCATAATGGGAATTACTCTTTTGTTTGACTTTTTTTAGGTGGTTTTCTTGTCCTAAATAGACGTCTAAAAAAGACACCTCAATATAAATCTGAGTTCGGGGTTCTAAAGACTGGATGAGATTTGGAAGTTTTCCTCTGACATAAAAGAGTGACAGTATCTCACATGCTTGACTCTTCAGCTGAACAGCATAACTGGAAGTGTATTTTATAAACCTTTCTTTAAACTGTAAAAGACTGGTCCCTATATTCTAGAGCACATGCACAAGCACAGGCACATATATATAGCTTCATACAACACACACACACAAACACACAGTACATACGTCGCGGCAGAGCCTGAGTGCAGAGCATTAGTGATTCTCTGTGAGACTGGTGTGGTTTATTGTGTTTGTTCAGCCCTTTTTACTGTTTATCCTCTTTATATTCTTGTACACGTATTTACTGAAACTGAACAGTATTTACTCATGTGGAGATTCTACCGGGTTCCAGGCACAAAATTGGAACAACCTACAATCCACAAGCATCTTTTCTGCAAACATTATGCAAGTTTTTCTTTGTGTGTTTTTTCTTTTGTCGAATCTTAAATTTAGGAAGCCTTGTGTTGCACTGGAGAGCACAGACTCTGTCACTATGTCTTTTTCTGTTTGGAGACTATGTTGTTAGAACAATAGGCCCAGGGTATCTCTTCAGACATGCTACAACAATGACTTTCTTGTTTATTCATAGCAGAACTGCTCTTATACCTGATTTGTTTGGCTAATTCAATGTAACAAAGAACACACCCGATCCATGATGCACACCCTCCAATCAGATACAGTGCATCCGAAAACTATTCACATCCACACAAAACGTGGAAAGAGTTAAGTAACATGTTACAGCCTTATTACATGTTACAGCCTTATTCCAAAATGGATTACATTCATTATTGTCCTAAAACTCTACAAACAATACCCCATAATCACAAGATGAAAGAAGTTAGTTTGAACTCTTTGCAAATGTATTAAAAATAAAAACCGAAAAAAATCACATGTACCACCTTAATAGTTTGTTGAAGCATCTTTACCACCAATTACAGCCTCAAGTATGATGCTACAAGGTTGTCACACCTGTTTTGGGGCAGTTTCTTCCATCCTTCTATCCAGTAACTATCAAGCTCCATCAGGTTGGATGAGGAGTGCCAGTGCAAAACCATTTTCAGATCTCTCCAGAGATGCTTCAAGCCTGGGCTCTGGTTGGGTCACTCAATTACATTCACAGAGTTGTCCTGTAGCCTTTGTTATCTTGGCTGTGTGCTTGTTGTCCTGGATCGTTGTCCTGTTAAAAGATAAACTGTTGCCCCAGTCTGAGGTCCAGAACGCTCTGGAACAGGTTTTCATCAAGGACATCTCTGTACATTGCTGCATTCATCCTTCCCTCGATCCTGACTAGTCTCCCAGTTCCTGGCACGGAAAAACATCCCCACAGCCTGATGCTTCCACCACCATGCTTTACTGCAGAGATGGTATTGACCAGGTGGAGTCACAGCCACAGGAGTCTTTTTTCATCAGACCAGAATTTTGTTTTTCATGGTCTGAGTGTCCTTCAGGTGGGCTGTGATGTGCCTTTTACTGAGGAGGGGTTTCCATCTGGCCATTCTACCATACAGGCCTGATTGGTGGAGTGCTTCAGAGATGGTTGTTCTTCTCCACAGAGAAATGCTGGAGCTTTTTCAGAGGGACCATCTGGTTTTTGGTCACCTCCCAGACTAAGGCCCTTCTCTCTCGATGCCTCAGTTTGGCTGGCTGGCCCGCTCTAGGAAAAGTCCTAGTGGTTTCAAACTTATTTCATTTACATATGATGAAGGCCACTGAGCTCATTGGGACCTTCAATGTTGCAAATTTGTTTCTTTACCCTTCCGTTGATCTGTGCCTCAATGCAATAGTGTCTCGGAGGTAAACAATTACTTGGACTTCATGGCTTGGTTTGTGCTCTGACATGTTAACTCTGTTAACCTGTCTATATAAACAGGTGCATGCCTTTCTAAATCATACCCAGTCAACTGAATTTCCAAAAGGTGGGCTCCATCAAGTTGTAGAAACCTTTCACGGATGATCAGTGAAAACAGGAAGCACTAGAGCTCAAGTTGGATTGTCAAGACAAAGGCAGCGAATACTTATGTACATGTATTTTTATTCATTTTATTTTTAGTATATTTGCAAACATTTCAAACAAACTTCTTTCACTTGTCATTATGATATATTGTTTGTAGAATTCTGAGGAAAATAATGAATTTGATCCATTTTGGAATAAGGTTGGAAAAAGGCTGAAAAACGTTAAGCGCTGTGAATACTTTCCGGACGCACTGTAGACTTGGTCCAGACCTCTGAGCACCTTCAGTCTTTCTGCTTCAATTTTGACTGGCCAAAGTACAATAATAGGTATTCAAAATTTCAATGGTGAGACTCAGTAACTGTTTGGGTTTAAAGGTCAGAGTTACTCCAATTTCAATAGAAGTAAAACATTTCACATTTTGAGATATGTCTCTTGAGATTTCTGCCATTTTCTGATACAGTGATGTTCACATAACACTGCATTTCAAAATCGAAAACAGCATCTCATTTTAAAGTCAGTGCATTGTACCTCTGGATGATCACAAAGCTGTGGTGCATAAAATAAAAAGAGCCCAAAACAAAGCCCAAAATTCCAATGACATGTTTTTGTGGCAAAAATCTCAGAGCAGCTCAAAATGTATTAAAACCAAAACTATCTGTATGGCTATGGACAAGTAGAGTTAAGTGAGAAAATCATAGAGTTTTTATTTTGTTTGATTGTTTCATCCAGCTGACGCAGACTTGTAAGTCACAGAATGAAAGTCCAATGTTCACTCTCCCTTTTTCCACCAAATCCAGATTAAAATATATGGCTCTAAATGTTGCTGCTAAATGTTCCACTATGATCACCAGCTAGTAGCTAACAATTACAGCCATTTTGGTACTGGGAACTATGACTTTATGAGCTATTTTCTGCCGCCTGCTGTTTATCGAAATTAGATTGATCCTAGAAGAGTTTAATGGTTATAAAGCAAAGAGCTTTTGCTAAGAGAGGCTGAAAAGCTTCGGAGAACTGAAGGGAAATGCAGAGTTGGTGGTAATTTTGTTCTGGTTTGTCATTACAAGAGCCTCTCAAATTACATCATCATTTGATCCATTGTACATATATAAATATTAAACAGTAATAATTCCATGTATAGAAAACCCCAAAAACTAATGTCGGTCTGAGAAGCTTGTCCTGTTTAGTTAAATCTTCTGTTGCTGCTTCCCTGAATAAACCTAAAGGATTGTTCTAAAGAAAGAACATGAACAAAAACATGCCTTTGTCATAAACTGCTCAACTTTACTGACATTAAATAAAACAAATCTGGACTCCTGGTTGAATCCACAGAGTTTAGATCATAGAGTATAAAGTGAAAATGGAATATGTTTACAGACAGGCATCCTGCCATGTATGATCAATTGCTGCCATGTAAAAATTGCTGGGTTTCAATTTGACTGCTTCTTGGTATTATGTACAGAGACAAGGAATGATTTTCTTCAGCTTGTTTTTAATGGAACCTTTGGGATGGGTCAGCATTATGTGGATACAAGTGCACCTCCAATATTTGCCTTAGAACTTGCAGAGGCCATAATTCACATTCAAGTGAAATGCATGTATGCAGGGGCCTTTGCCCCCATCCCTGAGTCACCATGCAGACTTTCTCACACTTATCTACCTGTGAAATCCTTCATACCTCTCATAACTGGTCAATGACTGTATCAGCAAACTGCATCAGGTGTTTTTTCTACATGCTTTTTACACAGATTATATGAATTATTGTATTAGTATTTTGGTGCATAATTTTTAATGTGATAGCTCTGAAGCTTGTAGTTTAAGTATTTTTTCTTTTGTTTTTCTAGATGACTGTTTTGTGTTAATATTGTTAATTCAAAATAGCTGTTATTTGCTTATATCCACTTGTTACCTTTAAATTTTTTAAAAGCTACATGACCCTAATTGATTAAAAGGACTTAATAACAATTGTACATATGGTATTGTGCAAACCAATTTTCATTCATTTCAATTGATAGTGTTATATAAATGACGTTTTTTTTTTTTGTTTTGTTTTGTTTTTTTTGCCTAGACACCATTTCTCTTTGTGAAATAAAGAAACATGCATATCATATTTTGTGTTGTGTGGATGTTTTTGTAAAAAGATGACAAAATATTAATTAGTTTTAAAGGGTCATTTGCTTTGACATTTGTTTGATATTCATTGACATTTGGGGTGTTTGTGTGTAGCTGATGTAAGATGTAAGACCTGATAAGTTTATTTTCAGTTGGGTCTCTACTAACTCCTGAGAAAAGATGGACGGCTCTTCAGCTTTAGGAAGCTACTGAGCATGTTGCATACAGCACGTTTGCTGTATCACACTGGGAACCACAAACACTTCTTTACAAAATACATCAACAACAAATATGTTTCGGAAGGAATTGCAACTGGTTTGTGTTTTAGCATAATGAGGATGTGTTGTTCATTTACATACATTTCAAGTTGCAAATATGTTACTGAACATATCAATGGAATTTCACTGAGGTTTTTTCTGTGAATTTCCAATCTTGCAATACAACATATACAGTAGCTTTTATGATTTTCACTTTATTAAAATGTTTAATGGTTATTTTAGGCCTTTATTTAAGCATTTATTTAAGATAGAGAAAGATAGTGGTCTGGTTTAACGGAGAAAATGTTACCATCTACACCGAAAGCAGAACCAAAGTGCTTTTGATGACTGAACCCGCCACATTCTAGGCTACACAGTCTGTGGTCTGACAGTTACACAGTTTGTAAAAGGTAAATGATCTGCATTTATATTAAGCGCTTTACACTGTTTCTCATACCAGTCACACACCAATGGGAGAGCAGATATGCAGCTGCCCTGCACTCACCGGAAACAACTAAATTGGATTTCAGTGTCTTCCCTATATACCTACCCACCTTGTGACCTCCTTGTTACACTTACTTAGTGGTTCATTCATTCAAAAATATGTTGCATCGAACATAATCATCCACTGATTATATTTCCTATAAAATGTAATCACTCTTTTACTTGACTTTTTATTAGTTTTACCTATTTTTACACATAAAATATTGATTAGTGCACTTTTACAGTATATAGAATTTATGAAAATCTTGAGGCCCTGTTTTGTTGAGCCTGTCTGTGTCAAATTCAATGTTTATTTTAATTGATAAATAGAACATTTATTATATTTTTCAATAGATATGTTGAATAATGTCTCATCAAACGATAAGGCAAAGTGGTTACCATTTAACCGTTTTGGACTAAACCAACAGTCAGACAAAATCGATGAAGAAATGTTTAATAGAAAATCAACAAGATGACAGAACCATTTGTCATGACAACTTCAATTTGTCAGATATATCCATAAATAATATTGGGTTATGCTTAATCAAAACTTCATATAATGTTCAATTTCAAATTCCACATTTTCTCCGCTCATAAACACTGGTCTACATATACAAAAGTGCTGTTCAATAGCAATTGGACTGGCTTGTAGTTTTCATAGGTTGTTTCACCTCTCATCCAAAATGCTTCATCAGTCCGACCATCAGGCTCCGAGAGGCAGGCAAACTTGTTCTTATTCCCGAGGTGTCCAAAAGCATTACACACTGATGCTTAGGATACCTGTTAGCGTCAGTGAGGTTTCAGTGTAAAACCCTGACGCACCTGAGTAATTACATAGTATACAGTGAAAAAGTCTCACAGGGTGGTGGATGGTATAACAAGACACAGGACTTTTCCACAGGTGACCAGGGTTCAAATCTAATGTTAGACTTTTTGCACTTTAACAATGATCATAATAAGTGGCACACGTGGTTACTATAGTAAGTAAGAAGTAGTAGTTTTATGTCATTTATCTTGTAACTTAACCTTATCCTTAAGTTTTTGTGCCTGACTCTAACCGTTGTTTTCTCTTAACATAAACTTACCCTGAAGTTGTGTTTCCTAATCCCAGAAATGCAGTTTATAAGTGTATATAAAGTCTGCAGCATCCAATAGTAACGCTAAAAAGGTACCTGTGGGGTCAATATGTCAAACCACCAGGAAGTAAAAAACCTGGCACAATTTCACGCCTTAAGAAGCGTGTTGGGCAGGATTATAAACTCTGGTGAACTAGTTGTTAGGTTGTTGGCACTTGATTGTCGTCTGGGGGTGTTTGTCCACCCAAATGTTATGTGTGTTGTTTCACATGAGTTACAATGTATTGGACTGTAGAACCATCTTGGGAATCGCCTCCACTGTTGAGCGAGGGCTGTTCAATCTGAGATAAATTGACTCCTTAACACGTTATTTAAACCACCAGTCGTCATTGTCCAGCATGTGGACATTACTATCTTTAAATGAGTAACCCTTGTTTTTCAGATGCAGATGGACTGCACATCCTACATTTCTCTGCTTATGTCTTGGTGTTTTGTCCTTTGGGTGGAGCAGTTACTGCCTCAGTATCTTATTTAGTTTGAAATATATAGGGATGGAGTGTTTATTAAAGATCCTCCTACATTTCTCAGATATTCTGGCCACATATGAAATCACAGTGTCTTGTGGATTTTTAAAAAAGTCAAAAAATAAATATTGATCTGCATGTGGGGGCTTCAGACTTCTTTAATGTGTACTGCACTTTACGAGAATGCTTGTGTCATGTAAATATGCTTTTTTCAACATGAGCTAATCCAGTTGTAATTAAGCAGCACTTTTGGGATAACCATGATCTGGATGACGGAAAATATTGACAGATTGGTCTACAAAGTTCTCTTTTCTTGTCTTTCTCGTAGTTGCAATTTATCTGTCATATATCTAGGCCACAGGAATTTGGTGTTATTTAAAGAGCAGTTATGTGCTTTAAGCCAATCATCAGTTTGATTCTCTAAGAGCTACTTTCAAATCTAAATAGCAAGGCTTGCAATCTTTCAATATAAAGATGCAGGAACTATCAGTGATAAAGAATATGAGGCTAATTATTACTTTTCTGCTAAATGGTGGAATAACATGGTTGAAATGAATCTCTTATTCATGCACAAATATGTATAAATTGCACAATGGTATTGTGGAAACATAAAAATACAGTTGAGAGAGAAGGATGAGATTTATGGGATCAGGAGCCCATATGCACGTCGCCACTCACTTTTTCATGATTGAAGACAGCTCAAGAATCATGCTCTGAAAAAAATTAAAACAATGCTTGTTAGTACACTGTGACATCACTGCTGGGTGTGGTTACAGGTGCAAAAACACAATTTGTACCACATTCAACAGATACTGTACATGCACTTAGTGCGAGGGAAGCCATGGCTATATCTGGACATTTTGAAGTAATATTTTATTTTTTGGGTCGTTCGTTTTTATTTTGTTTTGTTTTGTTTTGTTTTGTTTTTTGTTCAGTGTTTGTTGTAAGTAGCACATGAGAATACATGCTGAATCAAATTAAAAATATAAACCATTTAGTGGTGGGGCAGCATGGTGGTGAAGTGGCCTCTAAGAAGCTTAGAAATAACCGTTGAAAAATTAAATGAGCAGCATAAAACAGGTAAAAAACATAACACAGGTACAATGAAATCGATACAGTCTGCATAACGCATTAATGGAACAATAAAATGATAATGATCATTAAAAATAAAAAGAAATTAAATCAAAGATGGACCTGACTCAAGTCAGTAATTTTTTTACTAACTCTATTTGCAAAACTGTCGTGCATGTTCAACTTACTGTTGACAACTTCTACAAAAAAGAATGACAAGACGGATGACAAACACTGCTTTTGAAATTTCTATATTCTATATTCTATTTCTATTTCTATATTCTTTTTTTTTTTTTTACAGTAGTACACATTTCCTTGTTAGGCACCACACAAGTAGGACCATTAGACGTTTAATTCAAAAGGCTTTTGGATCCAGCACCGCTAATGGGTGATTTAATAATGGATTTATACATATTGTACATCTGAAATTGTGACATGAAAGTGTTGCTTGTGATAGAACTAAACATCCTGAAATCTCATGTGAAGTTACTGTTGATGTTACAGAGCTAAGTTGTATTCAAGCCAAAGGAACATTTTCCACCTCTGTGCTAACAAAAGTGGACAAGAAGGTTTTTTACATTTTAATTTAATTAGTTTAAAATTTAAACAGTGATCAACAGTGACCACTGCATCCTTGAGCAGTGGTGCTGAATTCTATATTTAATTGGTCAGATTTATTTGTAATTACAGATTTTCCAGCACGTTCTCATCCCACAGAGTCCGATATTGATGCTCCTTAAGTCATCAAATTGGGCCACTTTGTACATCCTCTATATTGATGTCAAAACAACTGGTATTGACGCTGCAGGTGCACTTTGCCGTCTGTATCGAATCGTCCAGGAGCGTCACCTTTTGACGAAACAGGAATTACTTTATACACACAAAAAAACGACATTATATTTAAGATATATTTAGGATATTTGGAACTATTTTATTCACACAAGTTTGGCGTCAAATTTAGAAGCATCTGGGTTTCTAATTACCTACACTGAAAGCTCAGAACATCAATCACCTACGCAAATTTGGCACCTTCAGCGTCAGCATATAATGCAAAAGTTCTTGACAAAGCGGCGCTTTTTAACACTCTGGGAATGAGAACGGGTTGGATTTTCCTATTATCAATATTCTTTGTCCAGAATTTTCAAAGAACAATTTGTATTTGAATTGGTAACTATTAATTTTTAACAGGGCCTGGCTCAACTTGTTTGATAAGTGGGCAGCTGGGCTCACTCTTTGTCTGCTTTCAAAAATCCAGGTGTAGGTGAGTTTAAACAGCATTTAGAGTAGCACTTTGACATCTCACCCAGTCCAGGTTGTCGAAATTGGCCTCTCCTCATGAATCTAATTAGCCTCCAGCCATTATCTGTAAGGAAATGGTCTAATAAACTGTGCAAACTGAGCTGCCCCCTTCAGAACATCATACAGGACTATAGGGACAATATCACTTTCCCTATAACAAATATCTTCCTTTGGCTTTTTGAAGTTTAATGTTCGAATCTACATTTGCCTTGACAATTTCGCAGTGAGCATGGAGGCAATGTGTCAATGCTTCCTAAAATGATTCTATTTTGATGTCTGTTGTCATGATTTGCATGCTTGAGTTAGTAGAGGAGAGTAAAACCCTTCTACAGCTGGGAAAAACTTCTGCACATGCTAATAACGTAACACCTAATACTAATACACCTAATACTAGCAGAGTTAGCACATTGGCTTCTCTGTGCGTTACCCTGCCAAACAGAGAATCAGTCAGAATCAGGAGAGAATGCAAACAGGAGAAGGGATGCCAATCTGGGGACCACCTTTCTAGGCTAAAGAGAGGCCCAGGATTTTATTTTGAGTTCTTCTGTAGTTAGATATGTATCAAGCTTGTTGCTGTAGATATTATTGCATTAATGCACCTTCTAATAAAATAAAAAAATAAAAATGTAGCGACAGCTTCTCATCCACTTGTTTTACGGCTGGATCTGTGAATCTGTTTGCTGCACATTCACTCACTAGCTACAGTAAGATTACAATGTCAGACTGAAATGAGTTACCCTTTCTATGGCCTGCAGAAAAATGCACAAAACTTGGTTCTTTTAAGATTTGATGGCTAGATCGCTTTGATAAAGTTGAGAAACAAATTACAGTTGTTTGGTGAGTGTGAGTCTTAAGCAGTTAAAACTGAAGTGTCAGCGCTGTGATGCAGAAGAGCTCGGCTATGTCTGGATGGCATTTGCACATGTGGACACCTCATCGTTACATTTCATTATACCAGACTTTATCTCACAAAATGAATTATAACATGTTTCAAACTGCATCCTACAGCAAAGCCACACTAACTTTCCACACAGCTGAGTAAGGCCAGGACACTGACCAGGTCATCTCAGTCTACGAGTTGCAGAGATGACAGCCAGTCTCTACATCACCAAAACAATTTCCAAAACAAAGTTCCAAAAAACTACCTGCATTCTAGTCTGAATCTAATTGGCTATTTTCTCATCTGAAAAAACAAAACTATATAAAGTGACCTAATAGCAGATCCGGGATGACATTTCCAGCAGCTTTGAGACTGGGTCAAACTCCCTGCTTACACAACTGGTTGGCACAAACTCACCGAGACGAAGCACTTTGGGTTAAAGAAATTCTATTTGCAGCAATTTGTATTTTGCTGGGACTTTTCCATTTGCTGCATTTCTTTGTTGTACTGTGCTTCCCTTTTGCTTTTACTAGTTGTATGTGCTTTGTCTCTAGGGGCCATTATAGAAGCCACATGACCAAAACAAAATAAAACAGACCAAAACAAAAATTAATTTCATCTGTCTCCGGAATATCCCAGATCTTTAACATTTTCTAGAAGCCAAAAAGTTGATTGAAGTGCAAGTACGTGTTTTACTTAGGTACATTTTTGACATATCAGTACTTTACTTGATTTAAATATGGCTACTTGTACTTCTATTACTTCGCAACATCCAAGAGCATATATCTGTACTTCTACTTCAATACACTGCAAGTTGCGTTACCGTTTACCATCAAGGTGTTTTACACATTTCATATACTGCACTTTTTTTTGTAAATGAAAAAGAATCAGTAGCAAAACAGGTATATTTTCACTAAATCAGTAGGTGCAGGCAGGCATAGTGTTAGTCTGTATGTCTGTATGTGCTTAGGAAAGAGCAGGCACCTGTGATAACACCACTGGATCCTGTATCAGGAGCAGTGGTGCAAATCACTTCCTGCATCAGTCATTACCATACAGGTGTAATTTAATGTTCAAGAATTGTAATTTTAATTCATCAGATTAATAGTAGTGTTAGTCCCCGAATAAAATGCTAAAATATGAAGTTATTCCCTATCGGTCATTGCCCAGAGGGAACAGCATGCCACGACTTTGCACACTTTTGAAGTACTTGTCCTCTTGGGCAGCCTTCCATCGTGTCTTCTTTCTTTATTAAATCCAGTAGCAGCATATCTCTGAAGACTATAGTGTACAGCTTTTAAAGTAATCCTTTTTTTTTCTTGGCTGTATCTCAAATAGAAAAACCTACTTACTCAAAACAGGTATAGACTGATTAATTTTTAATAAAAGCTATTTTTTAAATGTTAAATTTTAGTTCTAATTTAAACAGTTCACTTAACTCTTAAATTCATATCATTGATTTACTGGGCAATAACATGCATGATTTATTTAAGAGCTTCCCCACCAAAATTTCTAGAAATAACTGATCAGTAGAATGTTATAGATTTGTGCTGAAACTTAGTGCTGACATTGAACCAAAACTCACTATAACATATATTCCTACTACTGATTGTAACACTGTGCAATAACATGAACACTAGTGCAATACTTTGTACTTTGTTTGGTGGTTTTATACTTACTTGCACTGTACGATTGTAAAATTGTACTTTTTCACATTGTAGATTTTCTGTTTTTTTTGTTTGTTTATATATTGTTTTACATAGAATTTTTTTTCATTCTGTACAGAATTTCCCGCCATACATTTGCACACTTTTGCTGCTGCTGTAACATGGAAATTCCCCCATTGTGGGATGAATAAAGGTTTATCTTATCTTAACATGCAAATTTGGCAATTATTCTGTTCTCCATTACGCTTTTTTGTGTGTGTGTGATCCAATTACAATTATTACATTGAATAAAACATACAAAAGATAATAAAAAGTGTGTGTGGGTGTTTTCATAGTTTTCCTGCCATTGTACTAGCAGCTACATTAAGAGAGGGACCCGTACTGCAAGCATGTATTGAGAATACATATACAAATTAAACTAGGATTTTTCAAATGCCTCTAAATGTTAACTAAATCAAATGTACTGTCTATAATATTCCAGAGTGCTTTTGGATGCACTATAAATCAAGTTTGTTCAACTTGGGAACATACGTTCACCCGCTGCCTTAAAAATACCATTTACTGTCCTTAAGTTTAATAGTTAGTTTGATGTTAGTTTTTGACCTTTGTGTATATGTAAAACTAATTCAGTTCCATTTAGCCTGGGAGCAGTGCTCAGTATCTCTGACACATGGTATTGAATTGGCTTTTTGTCTGTTGTGCTTTTATTTGGTCATTAAACATTTTCCACCGCGGACACTGCTACTCAGCCTGGCGCTGCGTTTAGGCTGACTGCACTGCTTCGTTAACATATTTATTTAAACTCATCAGATAGCACGGACATTTTGGTGCTTTCCTACTTCCAGATAAAACATGAATGGATCTTTTTTTGTTCTCACCATGGACATTCTCCTCCCACCAGCTGGAGGCACCGGGGTCACCATTGGACTCTCTCCCTGGCTTAGGTGCTCTGCCTCCATGTCAGACCCACTTTGAGAGTCAGCGCTGTCAGATTGAGTTGCCAGCTTTCCTTCAGAAAGTCCTCGGGACATGAAACTGCACTTTCTGGCTGTGGGGTAGTGGTCGCTCTCTGGGGAGTCACTCATGTCACTCAGCTCCTTATAGACACTCACTTTGCTTTGCCTTCTCTGCGCGGTCCTCAGGGCTGCTGGGATTTCTATGTGGCTGGTCCTCAGGGTGGCTCGAGGTCCTGTGTATTGTGGCTGGCCTGAACCACGACGTTCGTTTGACTCATCACTGCTGCAGGACGGTTTCCTGTTGTCCACAGCTCGCAATGCCTGCAGACCCTGGATGTCAGCTTGGCTTGGCTGGTAAGTCTGGTCAGGCTGCTGAATGAAGCTGCTGGACCTCTCTTGCTTTTTAGGGGCCACTGGTGGCAAATTCAAAAGCAAAGACTCTCCCTGAGCATCAGTCACAATGGAGCAGGGTGTCTGTGTGAGCTGCATTAGCCTCTGTGGTGAGGAGTTGGGGAGTAAACAAATCTGCTGCACCATAGAGTTTTTCTTTGATCTGCACACACTGTCGTCATCTCCGTATTTGTATCCATACAAGCTTTGTTTGATCTTTTTCACTCCCAGATGAAAAATCTCCAGCAGATTGAGGAATAAAGAAACACCAGCAATAACCAACATGAAGACCATAAAAATGTTCTTCTCTGTTGGTCGTGACACAAAACAGTCAACGGTGTTTGGGCACGGCAGTCTCTCACATTTGTACAGAGGAGACAGTCTGATGCCGTACAGAGCACACTGACCTATAATAAAACCCACTTCCACCACCGACCTGGTTAAGATATGGAACACATATGTGCGCAGCAGGGAACCTCTGAGGGGAGCCTTCCTCACTTTCTTCTGTTCATCTAACCTCCTGAGCTCTCGCTCAATTCTCTTGTGGTCCTCTTGGACAGGGTCTGTCCCCTCTAGCTCAGCTTTCAGACAGGCCTTTTTCCTATGCCTCTGTTTTTCGAGCGTCCTCAAACGGTACAAGGCATGTCCCATGTAGACCAAAGAAGGAGAGGACACAAAGATGATCTGAAGGACCCAGTAGCGGATGAGGGAGATGGGAAAAGCCTGGTCGTAGCAGACATTCTTGCAGCCAGGTTGCTCTGTGTTGCAAACAAACTCACTCTGCTCATCGTCCCAGACGTCCTCAGCCGCAACGCCAAGCACCAGCATACGAAAAATGAAAAGGATAGTGAGCCATATCTTTCCCACTATGGTAGAATGAATATGGACCTCTTCTAAAATACTCCCCAATAAGTTCCAATCCCCCATATTCTGTCACATTATTCTGAGCTGTTAGTGAATAAAGAAAAGCATGAGTGATTTTTCGTCTGTTTTTTTCCATCAAATAGAAAGTAAAAATTTATTCAAATTCTTTTACTTACATGTTTTCTAGGGTTCAATATACAACAGTAGAATCATTTTCGGAGACATCAGCTCAGATCTCAAGCAAGGTTCTACTATGCACTGTAGCTGACACTGCTTCACTGCTGTGAAACAAACTAGGACTGCACTTTGAATAGATTGATTCGCCACACGAGCTTGTAATTCCCTGAGGGTGACTTCCACATGCCACTTCTAACAGGACATTACACTGGAACTGCCCCAACTGAGATGTCAATAAACAGCCCTGGACAGTTTTTTTTTTTTTTTTTTTTTTATTGTTTATAATGTGCACTGTATAACAAAAAGCTCATGTTTTCTAAAATAATGTTATGTTTCAACTCAAGGGATGAATAGAAATCTTAATAGTACATCAAGTGATAATATTTAAACTATTCTATAATGTAATAAAAGTTTGTATTTGTCCTATTTCACATTTGACACTGCAGTGCCCTTATGCACAGAAACAGCTGTGCAGCACACTGTGTGGATCTCTACCCCATCTAACATATGCTGAATGGCCTTTGAGACAAGCCTAACAATGTCAAACCTCACTGATGCTCCAGTGAATGACTCCCCGTTAGAAAAAAACATTAAACTATGAATGATTGAACCATTAACACAGTGATGGAAAATACAAGTTTTTACTGAAGTACTGTAATTAGGTTTTTAAATTAATTGTATTCTCTACAATCACCTAAAGGTGTTAAAACTGCCACGGAAACTTCTCTACTCAGGTTTGGTAAGTTGTCAGTGTTCAGTCTGCATTATTTGTCTGTGTCAAACACTTTTTTAATTCTTAATTTCAAAACACATGGCTGACATACTTTTAACATATGTTCTCCTATGTGCTCCAAATTGGCATTTCCTTGTACTGCAGCCAGTCAACTGCACATGGCCAAGATCTCCGGTGGATGTATAATTATGGTGATTCACCATAGGTTCAACAGTATTTATGTCAACCACATTTTAGAATGAAAAAACATTTCAACCAACAATCAAACACAAGTAAGATTCAATGTAGGACTTACCAATGTTATATTTGAAGTAAGTTAAAAAAAAAAAAAGGTTCTTTGGTCTTATAAGACCAAAATTGAGCTTTTTGACCACTAGACTGGACACAGCTGATGTTGTCTATAGTCTCTTCTGAAAGTTGAAATTGCTTATCAACCATTTTCTTTTCTTTTTAATTCATTTAGATCGTAGAAATCTATTTTCACTTTGACACGAAAGAGGCTTTTTAACTTACGATCGAACAAGCCAAATTTAACGATCCATGATTCTAAAAAAGAGAAGGTAATAATAAATTTGCTGGTGTTAACATTTTTATAATGCCATAAAAACGACGTGCAAAGCCCCACTAACATAGTAGCTCCCCCATCGGTGTGTGTGATTGTTAGTGCAAATGGGTGAAGGAGAAGCAGTGTAAAGCACTTTGAGTACCAGTAGGTAGAGAAGCACTATATAAGTTCAGACCATTTAGATTCAATTTAAGAATTTGAAGTTCTACTTGTATGTGAGTATTGTTTTATGTATTTAAATTTGTTTATTTCTAACACCTCTAACAAGAACACATAAGACATTTCATTGCTTGATTAATCCAAATCTTTATCTTGGTCACAAGATATTGCCCATTATGGGATAGGTTACCATGTCAAACATGTAGTTTGACTTTGATATTACTGACATTAAGTGAATGACTGACACAGCATACTAACTAATATAGAGCTCTACATTTCGTCTGACAGTAACATCGCATATGTATCAGCAATACTAACAGTTACTAACTAATGGTGTTAGTATTGCTGATACATATTCACATTACTGTGTGGAATACCGATGTGTAACGAACACCGGTCTTCCCAGACCTTGTAGCCCATTTTATGAATATAGTTTGCAGTATACCATACTATAACAGACCCTCCAAAACTGCCAACTGGTGTAAAAATTGTTTCCTCTTTATTATTTTACACAGATTCTATCATTTGTTAGATAGATTGCAAAATATAGTACAAAAACACAAAACAGTATATATAAATAAACATTTATTTTAAGTAAAGAATTATATACAGTATTGCATTCTGTGCTGTTGCCCCTAAGAGCAATGGGAGGAGGCAAACTAAGTACCATTTGGTTAAACAGGGATAGGTGTACTGTCCTCTACATTAATTAAACATGTAAACATTTTAACAATCTTTAAATATAGGAAGCATCCTTATACACGCAATTACATGAATTAAAAAAAAAAGCCAAAATATCACATTCAGACTTTTAATAAAAACGCCCAAACTGTCAGTCACACACTGAATAGTCTACTATTGGGGAAGGCTTCAAGTTCTTTCCAGTGGGTGCTAGCTCTAGGGAATAAGTCACTTGCTTTAGGTAACAATTAGCAGAACCTAAATTCTACTTATCCATAGGAAATCTGCCAAGCAGTTCGGAAAATGTAATGTAAAATAATTTCAGGACTTGTTGATACTAAATCTTTTGTAAGGTACATCTCCAAAAGCAGAGATGATGAGGACAAAGTCGTATGTATAAGCAAATATCCAGAACCTATAATGAAGTAGTGACTGCAGCGTGGATTTTTAAAATACAAAAAGTGCATCACAAACAAGAACACTGATGCTGACTGTATTTATAGGTTGACATTTATATCCTTTATATCAACCTCTCTACTTAGTCAATGTTCCCAGTTTTCACAATAAGTTTGGTTCAAACTGCTGTCAATATGTTTTTGTAGTTGTCAGATCTTGATGGACATTAGTAGCCCAAGTGGAGGCTGATGTGTTTCAAGCAGAACGTTTTCTGACCTTGTGTTCATGCCTTCCTGCACCACGTAACATAAACAGTAGCCTACACTTAACCTGTGCTACTGCTAGAGAACGTGTGCGTAATTGCTCTAATACTATTTATAGACACAGCCTAGCTGAGCTATCAGGTGTCCATCTTCTCCTGCTTCTTGAAAAGCTTCATAAGTTGGTAAAACCTGTGAGCAACCTGAAAAAAATAAATAAAAAAAATTAGTCACCAGATGTTGCTTCATCTCAGTCTGCACAGTCACAAGTATGATGCATATGACAGAACTACTAAATAAAAGAACAGGGAATAGGGACTTTACCTGCCCAGATGGTTTATTAAGTTTCTCTGACAAGGCAGAGAAAGTCTCACGGGAAGGACCTTTTTTCTTGAGATCAACTAAAATTGTTCGATCTTCATCTCTGTTGGTTGAACATAACACATTCAGTAATGTCACATTGTGCTATATGAAAGAAAACAAAATGACACATTAGGTGATAATGAAAAATAACAGCTAGATGTCTCTTAGCCCAACTTAGCAAAATGCAGGGGAAAACCACTAACCTGACTTAGTTCAAACATAACACCAATAGCTCCAGCTTGATTCGTACATGATTAATCCATAACTAAACAGAAATTTTAAATTACCGTAACAAAAACTTAAAGGAATATTAAAGGCAAATTACACTTTAAATGACTACAAGTAAAATATTTATTATGCAAAATGTCTTTTTGTTTTAGTCTACAGTACTTAAATGAAGTAGAGTAAAACTTAGGGATAGATACCACTCTTTCAGTACTCGAGTACTTATGCTTTAATGCTTGCCAATATGAGTAATTTATGTTCAATCAGTGTTTGTACCATAAAAATGACCATTACCATAGAAGCCTAATAACTTGAGAGAGATCTTATTTTTGCCATCATTTTTTGATCGAAATGTCTAATAGGAGACTTACTGAGGCAAAAATTACTATCAAACTTCATGTTAATGACACTGCCAACAACTGAAAGTAAAAGGTATTTGAGCTCTTAAAATATTTAATAAATATATATTTAATTAATAAATAAATAAGAATAGTTTGCCTAAAATGATGTTCATTTGTCATTTGTAATTTCTCCAGCTCTCTGCCTACCTACCTGCCTGTATGTGTAAATTAACTAAAAATTGGGCCTGATACTGGTGCAGCCCTGGTAAATAGTACAACACATTCTCTCTGAATCATAAATGTATAAAGTGGGGATATGCAAGTCCAGTACTCCCTGTAATGCAGAGACATTACTTAAGGCATATTCCATTCTGAATCTCATTCCTGTGTAAATTGTGAACAATACAAAGCAAAGCTACTGACCTGCTCCATGCTATCACCACCTCGCCTTTCTTCCTGACAACATTCTTGGCAGAAAGACTGTTGGGGGACAGAGTAGATGGGGAGGAATTGGACATTTCATGGCCTTCCTTAGAGTTGTAAACAAACTCTTCAGCACTGTCCACCTCTTCCTTTTTGGACCTTTTTGCTTTAGATTTTTCTTGATGCTTCCTCCGCTTTCTACCTTTTTCACGATCCCGCTGGCCTTTCTTTGATGTACTGCTCACATCCTCTGCGATGACCAGACATCTCTCAGACTCTGACATGTCAGTTTCCTCTCTCGACAAGTCTGAAGAATGTAACAGTGAACTTTGGCTCATCTGAATTGTTTCAGTGCTTTCAGTTAAGTGATGTAGGTTACTATCTGACGATACAGTTTTAGAGGCACTGGCCATTTTCTCAGAAAGTAGAGATTTTGAGTAACCTTTGCGAGCTTCCATGTCTCCATGTAGAGTTTCAGTTGAGCTCTCATTAACAGTAACTGTGACTCCTCCATTAGTGGTTGCCTGACAAATCTGCGGACATCTGTAATCACCACTGTGCAAACTATTCTGTAAGGTAGCAGTTCCAGATAGATGTTTCAAAGACTGAGACTCCTCAGGAAGAGAGACTTGTAAGGTACTTTGGTGAATGGATGCATCTTCTTTCTGGTGGCATGGATCATTTGATAGTTTTAGGCTCTCATCTTGAGTGAGAAAAAATTCTGAACGTGTCAGAGCCTGACACATTCCAGAGCTTAATGGTAAAGCATCTGACTGACTGCTACTATCTTGCGATTTGTCTGACAAAAGAGCTTTTGCTTGACTTTCTTTAAGAGGTTCTTGGGTCACGTTGTCTTCACTATGTTGATGATCATCTTCTCTAATTGTTTGATTTAAGCTGTCATCAGCTGTTAGAGTGACATCTGGGTTTGTGGCTGCTTGGCGAATCTTCACAATGAAATGATCATTGGATTTCTCCATCACCAGTGCCTGCATGGGCTTGTCAGTCTGAAAGACAAAAGATGTTGCAAGTGCCACTGAGGCCACACTGCTACTGGAGCAACAGCTAGAGTTGTCAGTGTCCAGGGTGAGATGAATATCCTGCTCTGTAGCATCCTCTCCATCCAAGAGAGCATCCTCACTTATGTGAGCACTGATGACACTGTCTGGAGTAGACATGATGTGCGTGCTTGAAGACTGTAGGAAGCTGAGATGGCTGTCGGACTTAAGGGGTGATGGAATAGTGAGGGAAACTGCCAGATCTTCAGCTAGAATGGAATAGGACTTTTGTGAAGGCATGCTGGACTGCAATATCAATCCTTTTTCTGATGGCACTTCTAACAAGCAACTTTCATCAAGTAATGCTGGATTCAGTGAGATCTGATCCCTTGATCGTGGAGACAACATCTTGCGTGGTGAAATGCTAGACCATGTGGCAAAAAGTTTAGAAGGAGTTTCAAATCTGGTGGGGGAAAGCATTTTAGAAGGAGAGTGAAATTTAGTTGGTGTGGTGATGCTGATGAGTCTCTCCCCATCCTTCTTTGGAGTTCCAAGGGACCAGGTTGCGTGGTCTTCTGTGATCCCACTGCTTTCTAATAAGTCAGATCCTTGCAGGAGACACTTGAAGATTTCTCCCATTTGAGAGTCTCTCACCAGGTTGAACGTCAAGCTGGAGGCTTGCTGCTCTGTGAGAATCTCAAAGTCAGTTTTGTCAAGCAAAGGACCATTTTGAGAGACAATCAAAGAGACCATGGTATTTTTCTCAGGAGTTGAAGGAATATTTTTAGGAGGAAGGAAATCAACTACAGTTTGTGTATTTTGGCAGTCCACTGGATGTGAGTCTACATTTGGATCTTTCTCCATATGTGTAATTCTGATATCTTTACCTCTGCTCCCAAGACCTGTTTTGTAAGGCAACACAGTGCAAGTCTTGTTTCGATTCAGACTAGTTGAAGTAGGCTTAGCATCCTTCTGTTGACACTGTTGCTTCTTTAAATCAGGCTGTCTGGATGCTCTCTCATTTCCACTTAGCCTCTTATCCTTATTAGCCGGAGCTCTTGCTGGTTTGCAAAGGCTCATTAGTGTCATGTGAATATCTTTGAACAAATAGTCAACTTGGACATCTACAAAGTCCCACAACTTTTGCTTTAGATCAATTGCTTGCTGTTCAAAGATGCGTTTCACTATTCCATTATTTGAAACCTTACTGAACACAGATGCAATCAGTTTCTTCAGCTTGGATTTCAGTTCTCCTGCCTGACTGCAAATCTGACCAAACTGGGCACCCTCCACAAACTCTAAAAAGGACTCCTGAAAATTGTCCATCATGCCATAAAAGCTCTTCTTGGGAAACGTTTTATGAAGCTTCATGTACTTTTTTCGGATCTCAGTGCGAACCAATTTGAATGTCTCCATTATTTCTTCTACACTTGAAAAATAAGTTTTAGTTGCTGCAGGGCAAACAGTTTTAAACCGACTCTTTGGACTTCGCGTTGATGCACCTGCAGTTTCACTGGTTTCTTTAGAGACAAAACAGCAATCTTCAGATTTTCTCTTTAACACAGTCTTATGATTTGGTTTATTTCTGACGGGTGGTGATAACTTAGCTCGCTTTGTTAAAGGTACAGGGGAACCAGAGGCTGCCTCATCACTTTCACTTAATATTTCCCCTTCCTCTAGTTCGGTGTCAGAGAGACTTGAAGGATGGTCAGATACCTTGTCCACCATACTTTGCAAATCATGTTTTGCTGGATATTTATTTTCTTTGTTTACATCCAACTTCTTTGAGTTGACATTACTGGCTGTGTTGGAGAAATCTGCAGAGGAAAGGAGTTCAGACATTTCTTGATAAGTGACTCATAAATTAGAAAGAGAAAAGAAAAAATGAATACCAGTCATTTGGGAAAACAGAGCTATGAGTACATAGTAATTTTTTACCTTCTGGGTATGATGCAGTGGGATTATACTGATGTACAGTATATATAATAAATATTTCAAACTTATACAATGCCTCTAAATGGCTACAGATTATAAAGTAATCCGCAGTCTTTTGTTACCTACTATGGTAGTATGATACTTTGTACACACTGAAATCCATCTTGCATCTCAAGGCAACTTTGTCCAAAACACAACTGTCAAAGACTAAATTCAACCATTATCATATAGATAATCATTTATAATTGAAAATAAATATGAGCACCCCAAAAACATAATTCGCCTAAAAGATCTAACAGTAAAATTGTGATCACCAAATAAAGGGCTTAAAAATCCTAGCAACACTAATCTTCTGCATTAATGTAAACTTTAAAGAAACTTTATTATTAAACCAGCCTTACCATTCTCAAGGCTCTTGACATGACCAGGCTTGCCTGGAACATGAAGATGACTTCTTTTGGTCACTCGTACTGGGCTCCTCAGGGGGCTTATGGCATCAGGAAATCTCTTCAGATTGTTTAGTGTTTGCATCATTGAGTCTTCATCATGAATTAATGGCACTGAAGTAGAACTCTCAACAATGTTCTCATGACTCTTTCTAGGACTGAAGCTCTTCTTTGGTGTAAAAGTCAGGTCACTGAACTTCTCTGGCAGTAACATCTCAATTGTGGTACTGCTGACTTTGGACACCGCAACACAGACATTGGAAGAGCTTCCCTCGGTTTCAAGGCTGTTCTTGGCATCTTCACTTGTCTTTGTTAAAATGTAAATAGCCTCAGGTAAACTCACCCCTTCTTGTGGAAATGATTCCAGACTTATTGTACTGGATATAGCATCTGAATCTTTAGGACTGTATTCAATAACACAAGAATCCGTCTTGTGAATGGAACTTAGTGAAGCAGGCCGGCAGGGTCCTTCCTGGCAGGCATGAGGTACAACAGGAGGATAAATCAGTTGACTCTTAAGATTGCCAGCTGTAGTACTTTCCTCTGAAGGTGAAACAGATTCTTCAACGGAATCCACATGCAGGCTTTCCTTTTCTGTAGTATTAGAGGGTTCAACTATTGACTCAGGCACAAAGGGTCCAATAATAGCGACAGACCTATCTAAATTATTGCCATGGTTTGCCTTATGTAAAAAATGATTTGAGTCAATTTCAGAAATGCTTCTAGGTCTGTCATCGTATGCAGCCTCCAGTGTTTCAGATTCATCTACCTGACTGTCTGAGGCCAGCTTGATGCTGTTGTCATTATTTTCTAAAGTGTAATTTTGTAGTTTTTTTGGAGAACTCTGCGGTGATTGTGGTGGGGGATGCACAGTGCTATCTGCTATATCTAGGGCTTGGCTATCTGCTGAGGTAGTTTTGACTGGATTGTCTTTAGGTGGTTGGCCAATGTTACTTTCACTACAGCTGTTGTCCTTTTCCTGGGTATTTTTCACATCGTCACAGCTATTGGGTGTCCTTTCAGAGAAGTCCAGAGACTGCTCTGCAACATTTTCTGAAGCTGCTTCTAGTTCACTGCTGTCTACTTCATCAATGACAAACAGGTCCTCAACATTAGGTTGAGAGTTCTCTTCATCTGGTTGGTGCTCAACAACTTTATCTACTAGCAGGCCATCATGGCTGGCATGGATGGGAATTACCGGCTTTTTAATTGGAGAAAGTGTTAGATTCAGTGTTTCCATAAAACACAGTTTAATATTCGGAGTACTTTCCTGGACAGAGCTTTTTTCAGTGGGTTTTGAAGGTTTAAATGGCCCCTTTAAGGGCTCGTCTTTATTTTCCTGTCTTTCCTTACTACAGATTTTAACCTCATCTTTGTCTGAGTGTTTCAAACTTTGTTTTTCCTGTTCTCTGCTCGTCTCTGATAGACTGCTCCTCTTATGTTTCCTGCTGACTTCATCCTCATGCCGTTTTGCCTCTTTTCTGTGATAATCCTTAGAAAGTCCTTCTCTATCCCGGTCCTTGGAGGAATTTCTGTATTGCGGGTCTTTTGAGTGCAAATTTCGGCTGTATTCATAATTAATTTTGATTTTCCTTTTATCCGGGCTGTAGTATTTTTTACAGCTGTTAGCTGTACTATGTTCAGAGTCTGATGTGAACATTTTAGCTTTATCTTGTCTATGTTCTCGACTACTTCCTGTTTTGGCCTTACTTTTATATGACCTGGATTCATACTTTCGTCCTGAGTCTTTGTCTACTGACCTGATTTTTTCAGGGGTGGGACAATTCCTGTTTACATTTGATCCAGTTCTATATCTTGTGTGTGTTGACTGAGATAGTTTATGAATTTGGTCATTTTCCTCTCTGTGCTTAGACTTGTGTTTGTCTATCCTCCTTTGTTGGGATGATAAACTTTTAGGATGACTATGAGAAGATGCTTTAGAAGATCTTGTCTCAATGCAGGAGCCAGTGGGCTGATCAGTGGAATTATTGCTCTGTTTCCCTGAGGGTTGATTTTCCTTGGGAGTTAATGCTGGTTGAGGTAGGTGAGGCAGTGGAGAACTAGATGATAGAGGAGGGGGTGGAAATGCCCTACTACTGGAGCTGCACATGGAGGATAAACTGGAGGATGTTTGATCTTGCAGAATGTTAATGTGAAACGGATGACGTCCTTTCGTTGATCTGAGGAAAATGTTTTTACAATGGATTAACAGTCTTATAACCATCTTAAACATCTTATTTTAAAAGACAACAGTCACAAGGGGTGATCAAATCATATTTACCGTTGATTCAACCTCTGAATCTCAGCATCTTTTCGTGTCACTTCCTGTCTAGCTGTTTGTAACAGTGCAGAGATGTTCTTTTTGAGACGACAATTTTCACTTTTTAACCCTGTGTTCTACAGACAGAGAGACAGGCAGATGGAATTTCGACCGACGGACACCAGAAGAGAGAGCAAAAGGGGGAGAGGGAAAGAAAGAAAGAGAGCAAATTATTGTTAGTGATTTTTAAATGGCAACAGTTTTACTGAATTCCCCAGGTTTCTACATTTGCCAAATCCAGGAGGAATTCAAAAGTGCTTATTACCTTTAAAATTCCAATTAAAATACCAATAAATGAAAGTAATTCCCTACTTTCAGGATGCCCCAGTAACTCACTAAAAAGCCTACAATTAATCCAAAATGCTGCAGCAAGTCCTGACTGGAACTAGCAAGAGAGATCATATTTCACCTTCACTGGCTTCTCTCCATTGGCTTCCCATTAAATTTAAAATCTTGCTTCTTACATATAAAGCTCTGAATGGTCAGGCTCCATCATATATAAAAGACCTCATAGCACCATATCATCCCAGTAGACCACTTGGATCTCAGATTACAGGCCTACTTGTGGTTCCCAGAATTTCCAAAGGTAGAATGGGAGGTAGAGCCTTTAGCTATCAAGCTCCTCTCCTGTGGAACCAGCAACCAGTTCAGATTCGGGAAGCAGACACCCTCTCTACTTTTAAGTCTAGGCTTAAAACCTTCCTCTTTGATAAAGCTTATAGTTAGTTATAGTTATGCTGCTATAGGCTTAGACTGCTGGGGGACCACTCCCCAATGCTCTGAGCTCCTTTCCTCCTCTTGTCCCTCTCTCCCCACAATTGTCACCACTGTATGACATTAACTCTGTGTTTCTCCCGTAGTTGTCTTTGTCCTTCTTTGTCTCCCTCTCTCTTTTCCTTTCTGCAGGTGTACCCTGTGATAGAAATTTGTTTCTCTTCCTTAGTCAAGTGTTACTAGATCTTGACAGAACTCAGCGTGATGACCCATCTCAGTTTAATACATGCCGGCATGGAGAAGAACAGATGGATGTTGGCGTCTTCTCACTTGTATCTGTGAAACCCCTTCTATTTATACTCAAACCCAAAACAGGAACCACCCTCACAAAACATGTCTGAAGAAACCAGGTGCAAACAGCTGACATTATCATTCTTGTCCCTTTCTAGGTTATCTAACGATGTCAGTTGTGAAGCAATAAAACCCTCTTATTGCACCTTCTTGTAGATCTTGTGACCCCATGACCCACTATCTACTACATTGCTTTGGGCCTTGTAACAACAAAGTGCCTACACTGATCTAAAGCAGTTCTCTAAACATGACACAACCTGTGACTTCTTGTCCTCTTTGTGACCACTTCAATAAGCTCATTATGGCTGACTATTTGCTAATTATCTAACCATATGACTAAATTTACGCTATTCCAGTACATCCCAGGCTTTGAACCTTTGTGTCTTCCAGCGTGCAGCTACTGGTCCCACCAACATGCCTGATGTTTTGTTGTTCTTTTTCTTTTCTCTCTTCACTTTCCACTCACCCCAACCAATCAAGGCAGGTGTCTGCCCACCCTGAGCCTGGTTCTGCTGGAGGTTTCTTCCGTTAAAGGGAGTTTTTCCTCTCCACTGTTGCCTATGGCTTGTTCCAGGGGGAATTGTTGGGTTCTCTCTATACATTTCTATAGTCTTGACTTTATTCTGTAAAGTGGCTTGGCATGACTTTGTTGTGAATTGAATTGAAAGCAACTGAAGCAGAAAATTAAAGGATGTAAGCCCAATTTTTAGGAAGCTAACATGTGGTCAATTTAGAGACCATCTATTAAAGATACTGAAGGATAGGTTGTTTTAATTATTATTATTATTATTATTATTATTATTATTATTTTAACCCCCCACAATTAATTGTTATGGCTGTAGAGCTAAAAACTGCCATATGTCAGTAATAATATTTTAAAAATACTGAAAAAAAAAAAAAAAGGAAAATGACACAAACCTGCGTCTCCAACTGTTCTAGTCTCCAGTGCAACTCCTTGATTTGTTTTTGGGCTGCCAGAAATCTGGACTGCAACTGCATATACAGGAAAAAGAAAGTCTTTGAGACTGTCCACCAGCTGTGCATTTTATCAGAACATTGTTATTTTAGCACTACGATATATTCTTTTCACATACAAAGGTAGTGTATGACATTAAATAATGCATATTCCATAAACACTGTTTTTGAAGCTTGTATTGCAGCTTTTGGGGGAACAAAAGGTAAGATTTGAGATTCAGTGAGCTAAAATAACACCGCCACATAATTCAGACTCGCATTGAATATTGACTAAAGCCAGTATTGTAAGCAGCAGCAGTGAGACAAAAACATTTGACATGGCCATATGTTGCAATAATTCTACTTGAAGACATTATCAATACACAGGTACCAGGTCCTGATAGTTTTTAAGTATATAGCCACTCTATATCATTTTAATCACACTATGCCTGTCTACTGCTGCAGCTCTACTCCCATCCTGGTGGTGGTTCTCAACAGATGACAATAGTCATGTGCCTAAGTCACAACAGTGAGCAATGACATGCGAACCGTAGAAAACCAAACGTAGCTGTCTAAAAATTAGGACAGCTACAGTAAAGGGCCTTTGGTACATAAGCAGGAAATAAACTCACCATGTGGATGTCCTTAAATTCCAGCCTCCAGGCTGTCATTGACTGCAAGATTTGCCAAACTAACTATTCACTTTAGAATTCTATTAGTTTGTTTAAATACTTTTGTGACCTCTAAATCTAAGGGACAGAGCCAAAGTGATGAAAATTGTGCCACTGTCAAAACATACAGTGCATCCAGAAAATATTCCCAGGACTTACACTTTTCTACATATTATTATGTTACAGCCTTATTTCGAAGTGAATTAACTCTCAAAATTCTACAAACAATACAACATAATGCCAATGTGAAAGAAGTTTGTTAGAAATGTTTGCAAATTCATATTTAAAGTAAATAACTAACTAACTAACTAACTAACATAGAATTCACCATCTATGCCTAATACTTTGTTTAAGCCCCTTTAGCACCAATTACAGCCTCAAGTCTTTTAGAGTATGATGCTACAAGCATGGCACATTGCAGTACCTCTCAAGCTCCATCAGTTTAGATGGGGAGCATCAGTGCACAGCCATGTTCAGATGTCTCCAGAGATGTTCAATCAGGTTCAAATCTGGGCTCTGGCTGGGCCATTCATAGACATTCAGAGATCCTCTGTTATCTCGCCTTTGTGCTTAGGGTTGTTGTCCTGTTGAAAGATGAACTGTCGCCCCAGTCTGAGGTCAAGAGTGCTCTGACACAGGTTTTCATCAAGGATGTCTCATTGATCTTTCCCTCAATCCTGACTAGTCTCCCAGTTCCTGCCACTGATAAACATCGCCACAGCATGATGCTGCCACCATGTTTTACCGCAGGGATGGTATTGGCCAAGTGTTGAGTGATGCCTGGTCTCCTCCAGACACGACATCTGGCATTCAGGTAAAAGAATTAAATCTTTGTTTCATCAGACGAGAAATGACCATGTTTCTCATGATCTGAGAGTCCTTCAGGTGGGCTATAATGTACTGACGAGGGGGTTCCATCTGGCCACTCTACCATACAGGTCTGATTGGTAAAGTGTCGCAGAGATAATTGTTATTCTCGAAGATTCTCCTCTGTCCTCAATGAAAATCTGGAGCTCTTTCAGATTGACCAACGGGTTCTTGATCACATCTCTGACTATGACCCTTCTCTCTCAATTGTTCAGCTTGGCTAACCGGCCTGCTCTAGGATGAGTCCTGGTGGTTCCAAACTTCTTCCATTTACAGAGGCCACTGTGTTCATTTTTCCATAACCTTCCCCAGATCTGTGCTTCGACACAATATGGTCTCGGTGGTTGAAATACAATTCCTTAGACTTCATGGCTTGGTTTGTGCTCTAACATGCACTTTTAACTGTGGGACCTTATTTATAGACAGGTTTATGTTTTTCCCAAATTATGTCCAATCAACTGAATCTTCCACAGGTGGACTCCAATCAAGCTGTAGAAAACAACTTAAGGATGATCAATGGAAACAGGATGTGCCAGATCTCAATTTTGAGTGTCGTGGCAAAGGCCATGAACACTTATGTACACGTGATTTTTTGTTTTTTATTTTTAATAAATTCGCAAAGATTTCAAACAAACTTCTTTTACGTATGTCATAATGGAGTATTGTTTGTAGCATTTTGAGGAAAAAAAAAAAACTAAAAACTAAAGCAGAGAAAAGAGCCAAGTACAAATCATCAAACACAGATTGATAGAAGGCCTCATCTTCAGTATGACAGGTGTATTAGAAGAAATCAAGTGAGAGGCAGGAAGCATAAAAACAAATGGCCACTGACCTCAGCATAGGATGACTCTCTGCTCTGTTGTTCCTCTGTGACTATTTCTTCATACAGATCCATTGACTCTTTTAGCTGTAAAGCATTTTCAGGTGATTTTACTGTAATAAATCAAAATAAAACAAGACACAAGATAAATTAAATATACAGGAATCTGTGCTGGATGGTGTCTCAGTGAGTATGCTTATATGGTTCTGTAGAAAAGATACAATGGGAAACAATTTCACAAAGGACTTTTACCTGCATTGCTGCTACAACAACTAATATCCAGGCCATCATAGATATCCACTGAATCTTCATTGATATCAGGTCCAGAGACTGTGGATATTATACATAATTTACATTACAGATGTATGTCATCACTTACATACAGCCATAATCAGGCCTTAAATCCCAACCCCAGGAAACATTACTTAGGAAGTATTTTACTTTAATAGTCAAATTAATGTTTTCATTAACAGGAGTGTTCATAAACAAGAGTGATGGCCTCTCAATCCTAACTAAAAGGGTTTTTATAATAGGGTAATTTATGCTTATTTATGCTACTACTAAATAAGTAGTTTAAATATCTAAATGTAACAATCCTATATATGTAAAATTATTATACTTACGACCACAAGAATTATTGGAGCCAGTGTTCTGCATTGTCCCAATGTGTTGGTTTACCTGAAAACATTACCAAGTGAAAATCAATAGTTAATACTAGTACAAATATACACATGTACATACACGCTGTAACTGCTGGCTGACAACTACGGTAAAAGCAAATCAGGAGAAGATTTAATTAATTTATAATTAATTGTAAAAGTAATAAAGCATTGTTTGTATGGGGACTCAATCAGTAGTCAAATTTTAGGAAATAACTCTAGAGATGCCATTGGGGTTAAAGTTTTTAAAACAAAGTCAACATGTCCTTTTTTGTAAATAGTATATAAACATTCAATAGAATTTTAAAACACATGATAATGCATGTACTGTTTAAATGTATATTGTCAGCATCTCCAGCTCCTTCTGTGGGCATTCATTGATGGCAGCCTGGATATAAACAGACGATGAATGATACTTTGAGATGTCAGAGAATAAAATATGTCTTTGTGCTATCTCTACGCGCTTAGGAAAAGTTATAATTGTTGGAAAATATTGTACAAATAACAAACATCTAAAAAACATTATATGTTCTTACAATTACATTACAGTGTGTTATACTAAATTTATTCAAGTGTTACTCACATCTGTCAAACAAAAGAGAGTTTGAAGGCACAGCTTGTCAGCCAATGGGGATCTAACAAAAAAATGCTACTGGTTCAAACCTGATGGGAAATGTAGGTGCTTTTAGCACTTGGCCTGTATAAAAGTCAGAATGTTGCTGCGTTTTTGATTCTTCACATAATTAGTGAAAAAGTAGCTTTTTCACATGGGTTTAGCGTATTATATAATCATTTAGATCTCTTTACTCATAGGTTGAGAGGACAATATGACCATATTTTTTGGTGTCCACACAGTGAAAACAAGCACAGTACAAGCAATAACCAACAAGGCTAAGTAGACATCACTGCAAACAGTAAGAGGCAGTATAATGTTAGCTATTCTGTGGAACACTGTATCCCTACATGCTGCACAGTGACACAAGTGCTTTAACTTACACCAATACATCTGCTTTCTGTCACTTTCTCATTTTCTCATTCTCGCTGTTAATTAATCATTTCTGCTTTATTAAAGCCCACTACTGTGTAATGGAACTATTATTTACTGCATATATATTGCGCATCAGCATTAAATTTGAACTGTTTTGGTTATGTTGACATTAAAAACGCCCTGACATCCTGAGCTCAGGGTCTAGACAACACAACTCATCTCAGCCTAAAACAGGTTAAATTTGCATTTGGGTCTGAAGTTTCAAAAGACAAAAGTGAGGGACAACCCAGCTAACCCTTCATTTACGAATTTCATATCATTTTCATATTATTCTAGACACTGTAACGCTGTTCTCTATTCTGCTATTGAAGCACTCATTATTTAATTTTAGAATGGTATTTATGACCATCCTTGTCTTAACATGTGCCTAATATTGCATTAGTGGATACATTGCGTTGTTAACAGGCTTTGTTTAGTTGAAGTTAGCGGTAAATCACTGCTGGCTGCATTAATCAACGCCAACGTTATGATGTGTGACTTAAGGTAACGTCGGAGAAAAATGTTATACAAACATTGCCCACCTCTGTCACACCTTTATAAAACGTATACTACAATAAACTAACTGAACTGGTGACTTACTTGTCTGTGTCTATTGATGCGACTCCTCTTGTTATTTACCAAGCGCCAATGTCGCGCCAAGACTTTGTTGCACAGGAAGTAACCAGTTTCCCGCGGTGGGTTGTGCAGCTCCTCGGTTTATAAAAATATGCTGAAAACAAGGAGCCAAAACCTAAAGGAAAACACATATAGCGCGAATCCCGAGTTTTTTCAGTGGTTCACATTCCCCAAATGTCAGCTGACAAATAAACGTTAATAACTTACGATTTCGCTGTTACCTCGGAAAGAGTTTGTTCCACTCCTTGAGGTTTCACTGTGCCGGTGTCGCTGTAATCGTGCGTCATTACAACGCGTCAGCTGCAGGAGGGGAGCAGACCCGACCCGGAAGAGTTTCGTCTTACTCACATGTGGACAGGATTTTAACGCCTGTAACGGGCATGTGCATGTGTGATGATACAACCTCAGACAGATAAGCGCGCAATGAATTCCACTTTGCTTTAGCAATTTAAAGAAATCAGGGAACCTGTTCTGACACCGATCGAGGTCGTTTTTGCTGTAGATTGTTTTCCGCGGGCCACCATTGATAAGATGGAAAATTTTGAATTTAACTTGTCGCTGGGCATCATATCCAGACACGTTGATAAAAGTCACAACCAACTGAGCCAGCATCTATCCAAACAGGTACGTTTTCTTATCCATGGCTTGTAAAGAATCATATAGTGTATAAACAGTTGATTGTTTACACAGTGTGACTTCAAACCTGTCGAGTGTGCAGTAACAGTTCCTTCACATGTCAGTAGTGATTCTACAAATCACAGTTTTAGCGTATGTCGTGTCGTTAAATATTCTCAAATGAATATTTATGTTTGACTTTTATATGTAACACTCAATCCACAAACAATATAAACAGTTTTTGGGTGCATCTTTGCTTTGGGGTCTCTCCTCAGGTATGGAACCAACAGGACAGACAGTGTATCTTGGATTGTTTGGCTCAGCTGCTGCT
This sequence comes from Channa argus, assembly GCF_033026475.1. NCBI lineage: Eukaryota > Metazoa > Chordata > Actinopteri > Anabantiformes > Channidae > Channa > Channa argus. The sequence goes on along the minus strand of NC_090213.1, from coordinate 20,482,046 downwards.
GGAGAAGGATTATACTTTACTGATTGCACGACACCTGCGACCGTTAATTCTCGACCTTTTGGAGCGGAATTCAGAGAGGGTCAAAGCTGGTGGGAAGATCAACCATGACTTGCATGAGCGCCTGTGTGTGGCCCTCAGCAAACTCCTGAGCATCAGCCCTGATGCACTAGGGTAATTAAGAGTTATTTGTCATTACATTGTGCATGTCTGATGTCCTTTGGGAAAATCCCTTTTCACACTGCCTACAACCACTCTCTCCCTTGTGTGTGAGCTTGCTTTGTCTCCAAGTAAATAAAATAATTTTCTATCAATATGATCTTTTTCAGCTCAGTATAAAGATTTTTTTTTAGTCCAGATCATGATGACTATTTATTTCCAGAGGGCAATTGTTTGTGCAGTACTAGTACAAAAAGAAAATTACATGTTCTATCGTTTTATTCCTTGTAGAGTTTAAGTCCAAAAAAATGGAGAAACCACCTGAATCCACCTAAACCTATTTTGTTCTTCTTTTTGTAAGGTTCGCTGCAAAGTACTTCAACAGTGCTCCCCCAGTATTTCAGAGGCTCTTTTTTACAAATGAAGAATCGTCAGCTGTCAAGTATGGCCCCAGGAGGATGAAGCTGCGTGACCTCATGGGTGCCACCCTACATTTTCTACAGAGTGATTGTGCTAAGTTTCGAATGTTGTGGGACTGGAGTCCCTGTGTATCCCAGCTGCTTACCAGTGACATCGTGGTTCGATGGTAAGTACCTGCTTTTCTTCACCTTCCTAAGACTTGTTTTAAAATGCGGTTTAATCAGTCGGATCACAAGGTTTCTGGGCCATCGAAGTGGCAGTGGAGTTGTGTGGTCTGATTTGCTCTAAAACAACCACCTTGTCTTGCATTGATGACATTTTCCTGCAATGTAGGGTTAGACTATGTAGAATTGTGACCAGAAGTCAGTGTTATTCTAAGCAAAGAGGAACTTTAGGAGGAACTTTAAGAGGAAAGAAGTACATTACAGACTGCTGCTCATTAGGAGCTCACATGTTTTCTTACCAGATATTAAAAAAAATACTTCATTATATCAAATTCAGCAGAATCACCAGGATGCAAAATACTATTTTATTTGTAACTGAATAAGCTGAAGGATCTAGTCTGAACAACACAATAAAACAGTGTCCTGATTGCTGTGCATCACAGCGCAGTGTCTCTTCAACCAGTAGTCAGAAACGAATCACATGGGCTTAACCTCCTCAGTCTGGTAAATGGTAAATGGTCTGCACTCGTATAGCGCTTTTCTACCTACTGGCACTCAAAGCGCTTTACACTGCTTCTTATTCACCCATTCACACTCACAATCACATGCACACTCATACACCGATGGGGGAGCTGCTATGCAGCTGGCCAACGCTCACCCGGAGCAACTAAGTTGGGGTTCAGTGTCTTGTGCCACAGTCGCCCCTGTCTGGTGCATTCAACTTTTGAGGGGTCCTTTTTTAAATTGCTTTCCATATGCAACTTTATTTCCATGGTCAAAAATTAACTTCAGTGTTTCTCACATATGCTTTACACGTCTCTTTCTGTTTGGTTTCATTTATTGCATACAGTGGCTTTAGAAAGTATTCAGACCCCTTCGCTTTTTGCACTTTCTATACTATACTATATTCTAAAGTTACAGGCATGATGGATAGATAAATGTGACTTAAACATAATTCATTTGAAAATCTAATCATGTTTTAAATCAGAAACGGAGAAAACAAACTTTCAAGCACCACTGTATGTTTCAGACTTTTAAATCTTTTACTCATTTTCTGGCTCCTTGAATTAGCAGTGAATAGTACACTAGTATTGATGTTTCCACTTCTGACTATATTTTTTGCACTTTCTACTGAAGACTTCCTGTTTCCACTTTTTCTTCCATATCCATGTTTAAATTTAGCTGTTATAGCAATGTTAATACTCGTAAGTAATTTTGCAATAGCTTCGATTAGCATGTCAGTTTTTGACCAACAAAATAAATGTATTTTCCCATGTGTCTACACAGGTACACAGCCCATTGCTTAGCACTGGTCTCTCACATGACGGATAACCAGAAAATGATCTTTCTGAGAAAGGTTCTGACAAGTGATGAAATCCTGCACATGAAAATTAAGTATGTACTTTTATGTTAGATTTTCTTTATCGTATTTAGGAACGGACTTTAGGAAAACGATGTAGTTTGTATACTACTGCTGAAACATGACACCGCACACTATATTTTGTTATATCAAATATGTAAGATTGACTACATTGAGATTGTAAACTAAAACAACTATGTTACAGATATGATTTCTAAGAATTATTTCATGCTAAAATTCTTTTTCAGAGATTTAGAAGAAGCTCAGCAGCTGGAGGTAGAAAAGGCACTGGTGTTAGCCAACCAGGGCACAGTGATGTGGCGCCAGGAGCAAATTAATAAGTTCACCAGGGGCCAGGTGGTGTCAGGGGACCTATCCCAGAATGTTGTGGCAGTCTGTGGTGTTGTACTGCCCAGGATAGTTCCTAAACCAACTGAACAGGTATATACCCTGTTACATAAAAGAATCATTTTTTAAAAAATCCTTAATAAAATCCTTACTCACTTTGTTCACAGATGAACCAAAAGGATTTGGTGCTGGTGAACTCAACATGTAGTAATCTGAGAAGACTGGCAATGGCTGTAGCTTCCCAGAAACCTGTGCTTCTTGAAGGTCCTATTGGATGTGGTAAAACAGCTTTGGTGGAGTTTATGGCTGCTGTCACAGGACATTCAAACGCAACAGAGATCCTCAAGGTCCAACTTGGTGATCAAACTGACAGCAAGGTAAGAGATCATCAAAGACATATGTTCCGTGTGCACCACAGTGCAACATAGAATTGACATTAGGAACTGTAAAACTACAAGTACAACATGTACAAAGCAGAGATGTTTGACTTGGCATTTTGGACTTAGAAATTAGAGACTGATGACTCGATCGGACCAAACTATTTAAACTATTGTTTGTTAGCATTTTTTAGACATTCTAAAGTTTTATTTTTGAGATGATTGGGTGATTAATAGGGTAATGCAGGCAAACCTGGCAACCTACTGTACCAGGTCGAGTGGCATTTATCTCGTCCTCCTGGGGGGCAGCCACAGATGGTGCCTGGGATGCTAGCACTGAGTTTGTTGCTCAAGGATAGACCTGGTGCGTGTGTTGGGATTTGATCTTTCAGACTTCTGCACCCCAGCATAATGTTCTACCCATTGAGCCTTAGCAATCTTGGCCTTAGAAGCAGCAATTTGCTCGGCAGATAGTGTGGCTACAACTCCATCTGCACACAGCAATGATTTTTAGCACTTTACTAGGGGGTGAGACTCCAGCTAGATGTTGCTCTATCGCCACGTTTTCATGAAATCTGTTGTAGTCAAACCTCCAGTCTCCAGATGATCTCCAGATGTAGCTAAATATTGCCACAAACATGTTTTAATTTAATTTAATAAATGTATTAATTTTTTTTTTTACATCTAAAGACAAGCAACATGGTAAGATTACTGATTACAGAAATCATTGTCTACATGCTGTGATGGCAGCATGCTTTGCTAAGCACAATAAACATTAGGAGTTGGTTATAGTGGAATTAAAGTTGCTGGGAAGTTCCATTAAGGCAAAAGTGGGATTTAGTATTTTTGAGCTTGACTGAAGGATACCAGTTTGGGATGTCTTCACTTTTGGTCAAGTCCCAGACCTTTTTATGGAAGTAAATCACTCAAGTGTTAACACAGCTTAGATGACAGTCTGTTATGTTTGTTCACAGATCCTGCTGGGTATGTACCGTTGTACTGATATTCCAGGGAAATTTGTGTGGCAACCAGGGACGCTGACAAAAGCTGTGTCTGAGGGCCGGTGGATCCTCTTAGAAGACATTGACCATGCACCCTTGGATGTGGTAGGTTAAAACTCGTTGGGAACTCTCTTGACCATATACATTTCATCAACAACGAATTTTGTAGTTGATGATGATGATAATAATATTATTATTATTATTATTATTATGTTATAATTATAAATAGCTTCAAAGCTATAAGCAATAAACTGCAGTGTACTGTTGAGTTAAGCTTTTGGTGTTGGTCACTATAAACCCACTGAGCTGATGTCCTTTTGAAAGATACAGTAACCAATATTATCAGAAAGCTAGTTTACATTTGCATCAAAGCATTGTTTCTAATGTGATATATGGGTGCAGGGTGAGTCTGACACACAAATGACATAAATGACCCTGATAAATGTGGGTGTGTGTTTACAACTTTGACATCTTAAAGTCTGCAGTGTGAACGAGTCAGGACAAACTGTGTTAAAAGAGGACGTCTAAGAAAAACCTATCTAAAAAAAACTGTTCTGTTAGTTTCTTGATATTGTATATAATTGCTACAATACCCAAGTGGATGCAAATGTTCTTGTTTAGATCTCTGTGCTGTTGCCTCTGATGGAGAATAAAAAGCTGATGATTCCAGGACGGGACGATTGCATCGATGTTGTTCCTGGATTTCAGTTCTTTGCAACAAGAAGGTAACAGCTTCATTACTCACACTCAAGCAATATCAAGATATGAATTAAATAGTCTATAATATATATACACCTTTTGTGTCTTTCTCATTTCACAGGTTTCTAGCACTCTGTACTTTCTAACTTATGCTCTGAACGTCTCTACTCTGAATATGATGGGTGCAAGTTTTATTAAGCAACATTGTTGTAACCATTGACATTTGTAAATTACCATTCCACAGTACAAATGCATGCTATTGCTCAGCATTTCTCCTTTGCTGATCCTCCTAGTTCCTAAAACCTTTTTTTTTTGTGTGTGTGTGTGTGTGTGTGTGTGTGTGTGTGTGTGTGTGTGTGTGTGTGTGTGTGTGTGTGTGTGTGTGTGTGATGACTGTAGAAGCCAAGCTTCAGGGAAAAGCAACACCTTGTTAATCACTGCATGAAATGGTTAACAAGGTGTCAATCATGTTCAGTCACAAAAGTTTTAAAATAATAGTACGCCGTGCTTGTCTATTGCAGATTGTACTTCAGTGGTGGTAGCTGGCACAAGCCACAGAACTCTCATGCAGTGATGCTGGACAAGTACTGGACCAAGCTGCAAATGGGTAACATGACACGAGAAGAGCTGAAGAAGGTGAGTGCTTTCTGGTCACTTTGGTTTAAATTAGATTTTTATACAAATAACAACAGGTTACAAATAACCTGCATTCACACATATAGCTACAAAAGTCTGGTCCACCAGCAGCTCCCCATTTATTGTCAGGGGAAAGCCAGGTATGCTGCTGAGTACCGTCCACTGTGCACTTGAGATACATCAAGAGCCCAGCTACATGATTGCGGAAAGTTAAGGGGAAAACGTTTTACAGATGAGGAGTGACACAGTTCATCCACAGCCAGGGATACAATTGCTACTGAGTTTCCCTCAGTCATCATTAGGGTAGAGATACTATAATTATGCAGTCGTAGCCCTTATTGCCCTAGGAAGTGCTTCCTTGTTCATGATTGGCTCACTAGGTCGGAACACACAAGTGCGCACACACACAACAAGAAAATCAAGGTGTTTTTAAACACCAAAAAAAAAAAAACACAGTAGAATTTTGAGAGACATTTGAGAGGAAAGACAGTGGGTCTCGAGAGTATGAACACATTGATATGGTCATCCATGGCAAGCATGTTCAAGCCCTTGATTGACCCTGTATCTCTTCGTGTAGGTACTCATCAGCAAATATCCTAGGCTAATGGTGGTGGCAGACCGTCTCATGGATATCTACTGCCAGCTGACTGGAGAGATGCACTCTGACCCTGACAGCAGCAGTCTCCAAACCACAGATGAAAGTCAGCAGAACAGAGCTGCACCTTTGGAAGGACGACTCCTGTCACAAAGGTCAGGGCCAGCATTCTGACTTATCTTCCTTTGTGTGCAATATTACACTTTCAAGTGACTTCTTATCTTGATTTTAGATTGAAATATTGTAAAAGTTAAAAATTTTGATGATATTTATTTTAATTATTAAAACATGTCTGAGAGACAGGCAGCTACAGCCACACTGCTGGAGTTATGAAAAATGAATAAATAAAGGGAGAGTTGAAATTAGTGTAGCAGAAGTTGAGATGTACTATTTGACATACAGGACCATATGTCATTTAAAATATTTTAATTTACAACTTTGTGTCTGGGCTCTCTTTGCCATCAATGCCTGACAGGAGCATCTCATTTTGACAGTCAACATTCAAGAGGGCCACATCAACATCTGTCAGATTCCTCCCAGTCAAAACTACCAGCCAGTCAGCAGTGGCAGACTGACTGGCTTTAATTAGCTTTCCAGTAGCTGGTGCTTTGTTGCATCGAATAGTGATTGTCACTCCGATTCCAATCGGAGGTTCTCCAGGTTACAGCAGGACATCCTCATTATGTAACAGCTTACTAATACGCTCCTCAGTAGTCCTTGTGGTTTTTGTATTTTCAGTATGCTTTAAGTGTGTGTGTGGTAGGGGGGGACTGCCTTATTGCAAGACAGTTGTGGCTTCTCTATCGGGGCCTTACAAATAGCCTTATTCCAGACTCCAGTCTCTCTTCTCCTGCCCACTTGCAGTTGAAGACCGTTCAGCAGGGATGCGATTATCCTAATCTCTGTGTGATCTCCACATGAAATAGGGATACTATACACCTTGCACTGCTCGACACAAGATCTCTCTCCAACAAGACTTTCTTATTAAATTACTTCTATTCATCATGTCCTTTCGGTTGCACCCACTGGCACACAGACTAATTGCCTGGAGCAGGAAACGTTTTCTCAAGCCATCCATGTACCATGATCGATGAACTGTGGAGCAGATCTTCTATCCTGGGGAAACCCCTTTTAAGCAGAATGGAGGCTGCAACCGGATGTGGTGAGATTGGTGAGAGAGCGCTATGGACAACTGTCTGTAGACCTTTTGGCCACAAAGGTGATTGTTCAGTGTCCTCTGGTTTTTCTCCCTTCATGACCAGGACACGCCTCTCAGTGGCTGCACTGGCTTTTCCCCCCAGTGGCTCTGATTTCACCGACCCTGGCCAGGCTACAGGTGGAAGGCCTGTCTGTGATTCTCATAGCTCCCCCAGAGGCTCGCTCTCCGGGCCTGTCCCATGAGTGGTTCTTCTTCTTCTTTTCCTTTCGGCTGTTCCCATTCAGGGGTCGCCACATCGAATCATGTGCCTCCATCTAGCTCTGTCCTCTGCATCCTCTTCTCTAACACCAACTAACTTCATGTCCTCTCTCACTACATCCATAAATCTCCTCTTTGGTCTTCCTCTAGACCTCCTGCCTGGCAGCTCCAACCTCAGCATCCTTCTACCGATATATTCACAGTTTCTCCTCTGAACATGTCCAAACCACCTCAATCTGTCCTCTCTGACTTTATCTCCAAAACATCTAACATGAGCTGTCCCTCTGATGTCCTCATTCCTGATCCTGTCCATCCTCGTCACTCCCAAAGAGAACCTCAACATCTTAAGCTCTGCTACCTCCAACTCTGCCTCATGTGTTTTGTCTCTAAGACGAATAACATCTCTGGTCTCACCACCGTCTTGAACACCTTTCCTTTCATTTTCGCTGATACTCTTTTGTCACACAACACACCTGACACTTTTCTCCACCCGTTCCAACCTGCCTGCACCGGCCTCTTCACCTCTTTACCACACTCTCTGTTGCTCTGAACCGTTGACCCTAAGTACTTACAGTTCTGCACCTTCTTCACCTCTGCTCCCTGTAACCTCACTGTTCCACCTGGGTCCCTCTCATTCACACACATGTATTCTGTCTTGCTGCGGCTAAGCTTCATTCCTCTGTTTTCCAGAGCAGACCTCCACCTCTCTAGATTTTCCTCCACCTGCTCCCTGCTCTCACTACAAATCCCAATGTCATCTGCAAACATCATAGTTCATGGAGATTCCTGTCTAACCTCATATGTCATCCTGTCCATCACCAGAGCAAAAAGAAGGGGCTCAGAGCTGATCCTTGATACAAACCCACCTCCACCTTGAACTCCTCTGTCACACCTACAGCACCTCACCACCGTCTTACAGCTTTCATACATGTCCTGCACCACTCTAACATACTTCTCTGCCACTCCAGACGTCCTCATACAATACCACAGCTCCTCTCTCGGCACCCTGTCATACGCTTTTTCTAAATCTACAAAGACACAATGCAACTCCCTCTGACCTTCTCTCTACTTCTCCATCAGCATCCTCAAAGCAAATACTGCATCTGTTGTACTCTTTCTAGGCATGAAACCATTTTGCTGCTCACAAATGCTCAGCTCTGTCCTTAGCCGAGCTTCCACTACTCTTTCCCACAACTTCATTGTTTGGCTCATCAACTTTATTCCTCTGTAGTTGCCACAGCTCTGCACATCTCCCTTGTTCTTAAAAATTGGTACCAGTACACTTCTCCTCCAGTCCTCAGCATCCTCTCACTCTCCAAGATCTTGTTAAACAAACTAGTCAGAAACTCTACTGCCACCTCTCCTAGACACTTCCATACCTCCACAGGTATGTCATCAGGACCAACTGCCTTTCCACTCTTCATCCTCTTCAACGCCCTCCTCACTTCACTCTTACTAATCTTTGCTACTTCCTGCTCCACACCAGTCACCTCTTCTACTCTTCGTTCCCTTTCATTTTCCTCATTCATCAACTCTTCAAAGTTCTCCTTCCATCTTCCCATCACACTCCTGGCACCTGTCAATACGTTGCCATCCTTATCTTTAATCACACTAACCTGCTGCACATCCTTCCCATCTCTATCTCTTTGTCTGGCCAACCTGTACAAATCCACCTCTCCCTCTTTAGTGTCCAACCTAACATACAAGTCCTCCTATGCTCTTTGTTTGGCCTTTGCCACCTCTATCTTCACTTTACGCTGTATCTCCCTGTACTCCTGTCTACTCTCTTCAGTCCTCTCATGGTCCCACTTCTTCTTAGATAATCTCTTTCCCTGTATACACTCCTGAACTTCCTCGTTCCACCACCAAGTCTCCTTGTCCACTTTCCTGTTTCCAGATGATGCATAGAGTACCTTCCTACCTGTCTCCCTGATCAAATTAGCTGTAGTGGTCCAGTCATCTGGAAGCACCTCTAAACCACCCAGAGTCTGGCTCAGCTCCTCTCTGAAAACTACACGACATTCTTCCTTTTTCAACCTTCACCACTTCGTCCTTTGCTCTGCCTTTGTCCTCTTCATCTTCCTCACCACCAGCATCATTTTACACACCACCTTTCAGATTACAATGTCTACACAAGATGTCGTCCACCTGAGTGCTTCTACCTCCGCTCTTACCCTATGTTCCTGCCTCTTCTGGAAGAAAGTGTTCACTACAGCCATTTCCATCTTCTTTGCAAAGTCTACCACCATCTGTCCTTCTGTGTTCCTGTCCTGAAGACCAAACCTGCCCATCACATTCTCATCACCTCTGTTCCCTTCACCTACATGTCCATTGAAATCTGCCCCAATCACCACTCTCTCACCTCTGGGGATGCTCTGCATCACTTTATCTAACTCAGAATGTCTCCCTCTCTTCTAACTCACATCCTACCTGTGGGGCATAACCACTCACAACATTGAACATCACCCTTCAATTTCCAGCTTCAGACTTATCAACCTGTGTGATACTCTATTCACCTCTAGATCATTCCTCACAAACCCGTCTTTCAGTATAACTCCTACTCCATTTCTCTTCCTATCTGACCCATGGTAAAACAACTTGAACCCTGCTCCTAAGCTTCTAGCCTTGCTACCTTTCCACCTGGTCTACTGGACACACAGTATGTCCAACTTCCTTCTCTGCATCATGTCAATCAACTCTCTAGCTTTCCCTGTCATAGTCCCAACAAAGGTCAAAGTCTATACTGTCATTCCTACATTCTTAGCTTTCCTCTTCTCTCTCTGCCTACGAACACACCTTCCTCCTCTCCTTCTTCTTCTTCGACCAACAGTAGTCCAATTTCAACCGGTACCCTGTAGGTCAACAGCACCGGTGGCGGTCGTTGTTAACCTGGGCCCCGACCGATCCGGTATGGAAGTCATTGTCACGATTCGCATGTGTAATTTGGCATGTGTTTTACATCGGATGCCCTTCCTGACCCAACCCTCTGCATATATCCAGACACAAGAAGACACTGGCTGGTGCCCCCTTGTGGCTGCATTATCCCATGAGCGGTTCAATTTGAATATTGTGGATCTCCCTCAGAATGTCATTGAGACCATGTAGAATGCTAGAGCTTCCTCAACATTTTCTCTATGGTAGGAAATGGCTGACTTTTGTGAAGTGGTATACAGATTGGAAGAAGATTCCGTTCTATTGTTCCATGGCAGTGATTTTGACTTTCCTACAGGACATAGATAAAGGGAAGGCTTTTTCCACCATTAGGTGTTAAGCTATTTTTGCCTGCCATGTTGGTCTGGAGGGAAAGACTGTCGGACAGCACCCCCTGGTTGGCTATTTCATGAGGGGCGTACAGTGTAGGCTCCTTGTTTCCAGACAGCCGACCCCCTCATGGGACCTTCCTGGTTTCTTTTGAACCATTAGAACAGGTGGATTTCAAAATGGTGCTTCTAAAGACAGATTTAGTGCTGGCTCTCACTTCCGCAAAACGAGTGGGTGAGATTCATGCCCTTTCAGTACATCCAGCATGCACAAGGTTCTCTTCTGGGAATGCTATAGTAACGTTACAACCTGTCCCGGCCTTTATGCCTAAGGCTGTGGGCTTATGTTCTCCAATTGACCTTGCATCCTTCTGTCCTCTGCCATCTTCCTTGGAGGAGCATCAGCCGTTACATATGTTTTGTCCAGTTGGGCCTTGCAAGTCTACAGTGACCAGCTATTTGTATCATCCTTGCTTGTTTTGTTTTGAACAAACTTTGCAGCTGGTGTTATACGTACAGAGGGTATTACTGCATTTGTGAAAAACTTTTGTTTTGTTGTTTCTGGTAATGGTAACTCAACTCTTCTACATCTTCTAAATGGTAAATGCTCTGCACTTATACAGCGCTTGTCTACCTTATCAGTACCCAGAGCAATGTACTCTTTTTGCTTCTCATTCACCTATTTACGAAGACAATTGTAATTGATGTCTCTTGCTTCACAGCTTGGTCTTATTGAAGATTTACACACTTTTTCTTTTGGCCGTAACATTCATTTCCTTTCATTATGTTCCTTGTTACTCTTCAGGGACCTCCTTAAGTGGTGTGACCGGATCAATGTCAACTTTGATAACTCCTCCTCTGCCACTGCACAACATGTCTTCCAAGAGGTTAGTGAATTTCATTTCTTTAGAAAAAAACTGAGATTATGATAAATTTCATCCATAACAGAAAAAAATGTTCATTATATTATTGTTTTATGGTCTGCAAACCAATTGGTAAACTTTTAGTAGTAATCAGAAGTTGTTGGATGCCTTTTGATGGTCTCTCCTTATCAGGCTCTTGACTGCTTCACATCCATGCTGTCTTGCCCTGAAAGTCGACTGCGAATGGCTGAGATTATTGGAAGCAAACTCAACATCTCCAAAGAGAAGGTAATATATCTTTCTTTTCTAAAATTTTAGTTCATAAAAAACATGCCCTTTAAAGTGTTTATTGGTAATAAGAAAATCTAATTTTTCAAATTGGTAGAATAGCTGTTACCAGTAAGGGTTTATTCCTGTCTAAAATTCAGTTATAATCTACAATTTCTACAAACAAGAAAAATCTCATTTTGATTGAGTGGCTACTATGTGTGTCTAGGCCCAGCACTTCTGCCAGATGTATCAGCCTGGCATCTCTCTGACTGAGCCGGAAGTCTCAGTGGGTCGCGTGTCTCTTGGTCGAAAGCAGATGCAGGTGGTACAGCTGAGTGTGTAAGTGGGACGTCCTGTCCACCCTTCACCTTTGATCTTGTTGGTACAGTAAATATGCATCAGTTAGTTACTGTCAACATCCACATCCTCAAGGTAGTGAGGGGTCAGCCCATACAGGAGGCACAACATGACAGCAAAAATTGGCTGTGGGAAACAGTGATTTGCTTACAGTGCATCAGATTGTGAATCAAAAAAAAGAAAAAAGAAAAACATTTTACTGGTATAAACATTGTCAAGACGCCCATTTTCTTGCTTAGAATCCCAAATGCTGCTAGACCCTGTTCCAACTAGACTGCTCAAGGAAGCTTTACCCTTAATAGACATGTTTGTATTGGATGTCATCAATCTTAAGAATCTTTAGAAACTGGCTATGTAAAAATACCCTATGTTGACCAGGGTGTTTTAGCCAATAACAGACCAATATCCAATCTTCCCCTTTATTAGTAAAAGCCTTGAAAAAGTAGTTGCAAAGCAATTATGACACCACCTGTACAGGAGTAATTTGTTTGGAAACTTTCAGTCAGGATTTAGAGTTCATGATAGTACAGAAACAGCACTAGAAAAAGTCACCAACGATCTCTATTAGATAATCTCTACCTTAGTGATAATGTACTATCTCAATTGTTTGTAACTTGGTAACCATCTTAATTGCATTATAACTTTTATTCAATGTGCTTACAGTGAAGACTAAGCGTAGTGTAATATTGTAGATCTTTTAGGAATGATTTCAATCTTACAACATGTTCCAGTAATCAGTACTTGTTGTTGAGCCTAGTCTATCACAGCTGTAATCGTTGCACTCATGTTTGTCGTAAACAGGGACAACCAGACATTTGCTGCCACACGACCTTCTTGTGTGCTGCTGGAGCAGCTGGCTGTATGTGTGACAAAAGGAGAGCCGGTCCTTCTTGTGGGTGAAACAGGAACTGGAAAAACCTCAACTGTGCAACACCTGGCCAGAGTAACAGGTGAGTGCAGACACAAAAGGCCTTAGCTCAGCTGAGGGTCATCAGCTGCAGCAGGTTTGTTGGTGTCGCCATGCTGCTTCTCCTGCCCAATGTTAAAATGTCCTTGATCATAATTTCCTTATTACCACTCCTGATTCAGAAATCTCTGTTGTGTTCAATCAAGGTCATAGGTTGCGGGTTGTGAACATGAACCAGCAGAGTGACACTGCAGATCTGCTTGGAGGGTGAGTGACCTAAAATCTAGCTCTGTTAAATAATGTTCATAAACATCACTTACAGTATTGAAACTATGAGAAGATTGTTTTGTACAAAATTAAATCAACCATCATATCTAAACAAAGGGTTTAAATAGTAAGGAACTACGTTACCATTAAGCTAATGGAGCTGGATGATTGAAAGTTTACGATGCAGCAACCACTGACTGCAACACTGCATGTACTGTATCTAATACTGCATAAGAATTACCATCTTTAAACACATTGCTGAAGGTATCGTAACTTTTCTATCAAATGCAGGTACAAGCCTGTAGACCACAAACAGATCTTGCTTCCTCTGAGGGAAGCCTTCGAGGAACTGTTCTCCCAGACATACTCAAGGAAGCAGAACCTGACTTTCTTGGGTCACGTTCAGACCTGCTTTAGGAAGAAGCGCTGGCATGATCTGCTCAAACTCATGGACCATGTCTGCAAGTCTGCCCTCACTAAGGAGCTGCAGGAGCAATCAAATGGTGGTGTACTGTCAAGCGTAAAGACTGACAACAATTGGCTGCTGTAACACAGTTACTAATATCTTGTATGCTTGTTTAGCTGCTTTACTACGGGAGAAGTGGGAGGCACTGGCTTTAAAAGTGAGCCAGACCCAGCAGCAGATTCATGCTTGCGAGCACACCATGGTCTTTTCCTTTGTGGAGGTAAAGTAACTTTTCTCTGATGGGGGGGGGGGGCTTATGTGATCTCGGACTGATTCAGGTAGGGACAAATTCCTAAACTTTCTAACTTACCCTGGGCGGCTGTAGCTCAGTTGGTAAGACAAGATGTTTGGTTTGTGAAATTGTTACAGCTGTGTTGTGTTTGGAGTGATTTGAGATGTGCTTTGAGAGGGTGTGGCTGAGGACAATTTAAGATTGGTTAAACTGCTTGAGTCAATTAAACACTTTTTCAACTTTTTTTTCCAAACAATTAAGAACTGAAAACAGATTCAAGAAGAATATCTTCAGTTCCATGAACAGCTACATGGTGCTGTGGAAGCTACTTTTTTTAGTATATGAAGCAGGCTATTGTGACGTAGCAGGTTTCCGTACTCTAACAATAATAAATGGTAAATGGGGCGACTGTGGCTCAGGAAGGTAGAGCGGTTGTCCACCAATCTCACAGTTGTTGGTCACATGTCGAAGAGGTGAGTGTTGGCCAGCTGCATAGCAGCTCCCCCATCGGTGCATGAGTGTGTGTGTGATTGTGAGTGTGAATAAGAAGCAGTGTAAAGCGCTTTGAGTGCCAATAGGTAGAAAAGTGCTATATAAGTGCAGAACATTTACCATAAATGGACTTATATAGCACTTTTCTACCTATTGATAGTCAAAGCACTTTGCACTGCGTCTTATTCATCCATTCGCACTCACAATCAGGACCTTTTGTGGGCGAACACTCTATCACCTGCACCACATTTGCCCAAAAAAAGTTTCAGAAAAATCAAGTACATTACATTTCTTCTTTAGTTTCACATTCCTGCAACTATTCAGTCATGGCCAAAAATATTGGCACCTTTTCAATTCTGTCAGCAAATGCAACCCTTGTCTCAGAAAATAGATCAATTTTCAAATGTTTTGGTATTTACATACTTAGTTTGTAATTTTGACCAGTCCATTTTTGAGTATCAAGCTTGACTTTTTTTTCTCAGTTTTTTTTTCTTTGTTCCAGTGCAAACAACAACAATAAGCATGTGAATACCAAAACATTTGCAATGACAGAATTGCAAGGGTGCTGAGATTTTTGGCCATGACTGTACAATATGAACTCCCGGTAAGAGTTCACAAAGTTTCATTGTTTAATGTTAATTTTTTAAACGTTCAGTCCTTCATGTGCCAACGATTCTGATAAGACAACACTTTTACAATAACTAAAAAAGTTGTCTTATCTATTTGCGGTCCCACCTCTGCAAAAAGCGAAGACTACAACAATGAGAGGGACATGGGTAAGGGGGTATTAAATCCTTGTAACAATAATCTTGTTTTCCTCACATTGTCGGGAATATAATGCGCCTTCCCTTTTTACGGAAAGGCAGCACAAATAAAAAGTTAAATAATATTGAAGGGTCCAAACAGTAAACGCATCACATAGGATTGCTTCATAAAAAGCAAAAGTCTCTTGATTTCAGCTTCACAAAAATCCAGGCCTGGTGGACAGAGGTTGGAGGGGAAAAGGTGTGTGTGTGTGTGTGTGTGTGTGTGATCTGATATGACACACAAAGTAATAGCTCGCAAGTCCTTAGTTTTCTGCTATAAGAAAACCTGGATAAAGTAGCTTTTCCATAGCAACATGATGTATGGTGCCTGAGGACTGAGATCTTCCTCCTCTATTCTTCACCTCAGTATAGAATTATAAACACATCAGCTGCAACATTAACAGGACCTGGTGGTTTGAAATGAGTAATGATCATTTAGTTTAAAACACATTGATTTCTTAGAGTTGACTCTAAGTAAAATGTAAATAATCTGTATGATACTGAAAAAGTTTGAAGTGGTTTGTGTAGCGGATAATTGTCCTTTATGTCATCACTTGCACTTTTACTTGAGTGGACAGTACTCCATAAACCCATTTGCACTGTAGCACACAGAGACACACATAGTGATGCAAAGTAGTGTGTGTCCTGTGTTTTAGTACTGTTTATCTTTGCTGCAGCAGATCTGACTCCTCATTTGTTCCTCATTAGGGAACATTAGCTCAGGCAGTGAAGAAGGGCCATTGGATCCTGCTTGATGAGATCAACCTGGCAACGGCAGAGACCTTGGAGTGTCTTAGTGGACTCCTGGAGGGCACCACTTCATCTGTGGTGCTGTTGGACCGTGGTGATACTGGTGAGAGTTGGGGTTTGATAACAGTTTATTGAATTTAAATCAAATGCCATTAAATTGGATCAAATTTCTTACTGAACACATTTGAACTGAGCACTGCTAAAACACAGGTGAAAAAAAAGTTCATACATTCAGTTGAACTCTAAAGTACTAAAGGTCTGCTTGATTGACCTAGATTTGAGTCACTCTCATTGGAATGAAATCTATTTAGTCATAGTTTTGGAAATGTTAATAATATTCTGTTTCGATCAAAGAGCCTCTGGTTCGGCATCCAGACTTTCAACTCTTTGCCTGCATGAACCCAGCTACTGATGTGGGGAAGAGGAACCTACCTCTGGGACTCAGGAACAGGTGAGAATGTGCAAATGTATTAACAAAGTAAACTGTCCTGTTGTCGTGAGCTTTATACATTGGTCTATTTAATTTTTATTTTTAGTAATGACAGGGATACATAGTTATTATTATGTTTCACATTAAGAATACAGGATGCCAAAGAGGGAAAAGAACTACTTAAACACATGCGTCTCTTTTTTCCCAGGTTTACTGAGCTGTATGTAGATGAGCTGGAGAACGAAGAAGACCTACAGGTTCTGGTTTTAGACTACCTCAAGTGCTTGAATCCACACAGGAGTGTCGTCAGTGGCATCATAAGGTTAGTCTTTACCCAATGGAAGAGCAAAAAGGCATTAAAAATAGATAAAATAAATAATGTAATCCAACATTCCTACAATAAACTCCTGTTACTAGAACAAAATACAAGTCAACAGCATCAAGTTCTACAGCCTCCAAGATGATCCCAAAGATAAATCAGCAAATCTGAAACCATTATATTATAACTATCGTCAAATATGGTTTTATTAATGGATTATTACTGGATTCAGCTATGTGTCCCCAAAAAGAGTGTGGGTATTTTATGATTTAAAAATTTACATTTTAAATTACTTAAAATAATTCAAAGATTTTCAATCCGCAACCCTCATCTTTTTTTATCTGGGCTTGGGACCGGCACCAAGGTGGCTCTTGGTGGCTGGGAGGGGCCACGCCCAGGGGGGAAAAATTTTTTTCTAGATCAACATTGGCAACAGCCATTGGCAAAACGATATCAGTTGACAAGTACTGTCTTCAGAATCTTCCAATTTAAATGTTCATGTCATGTCAAGTCACATTTTAGTTATGTATCGGGTCCTATAGTAGAATATTAGAAGCAAGTAGTTGTTGGATTATAAGGTGTGCCAAAGTCCGTAGTCTGTTAATATGTAAATGCTAACTAATAAATGTATTTCAAATGACTGTTTTGTTTGTTGTTTGGATGCAGTTTTTACCTGGCAGTACGAAAGGAGGCCAACTCACATCTTGTAGATGGTACAGGCCATAAACCCCACTACAGCCTGCGGACACTGTGCCGGGCACTCAAGTATGTGTCAGGAAACCCCTGCAACAGTGTACAGCGCTCACTCTATGAGGTAGGAGGCCGGAGACACAATATCTTTAAAGCATTACTTCATATTAAAAAGACAAAGTCACCATGTTTTTTGTGCTGATGGTAGGAGATGCACACTCCTGAAGTTTCATCCCTATCACATATAGTATATGTCAGGGGTCGGCAACCCGCGGCTCCGGAGCCGCATACGCCTCTTTCATCCCTCTGATGTGGCTCCCTGTGGCTTTTAAAAAGAATTAATGAATATTTAATTAAAATGTATTTTATTTTAGCGTGTTCGTTTTTTCAAAACGTTCTAAATTCTAATTCTTAATTTTATTCAAATTCTAAATTTGAAGACTATGGTGATCTTGTAACATCTAAATGAAACGTGGTAAAAAAAAAAAAAATTGTCTATTAATGGAGGTGGCTGTCCAGAGAGGAGCTGCTGAAACGCTTTGGTGCTTTCCTGGGCAGCAAAGGGCTCACATTTCCTGAGCTGGAACAGCCAGAGTGGCTGGAAAAGCTACACTTCATGGTAGACATGACAGTGCACCTGAACACAGCTCTTCAGGGGAAAGGGCGCACAGCCCCACAGGAGGTTTTGGCATTTGAGCGCAAGTTGACAGTGCTTGCCAGAGATTTACAGAAAGGTCACTGTCACACTTCCCCAGTTTGAGAGAGTTCAAAGAAGCTCACATGATAAATTCGGAGTATTTACATCGCAATGTCGCAATTCTGTGAGTTTAGAGAGGAAAAAACCTCATTATCCTTCCCTGTCACTCCCCTAAGCCTGGATCCAGTCCTGTTGAAAAGAACTGCATTGGCAGGTGTAAGTCAACCTGATCTTGAGATGGAACTGGCCAACATAGCTGACAAAGACATATGGGTGTCCAAGTTTAAACGCTTGACAACTGACCTTGAAGATGTTCTTGCTCCGATGTGATATTGAAAACCTCCCCAAACTGGACAAATTTGTGTTTGAAATTTGGAATGCTGTCCCCGACGTTTATGCGAACAATAAAAAGTATCCACTAGGAGTCCTGTCGATCTTTGTACTCACATGTTTGTGAGGAGGCGTTCTCCAACATGAACTTTTTTAAAAGCAAACATTGTGCACAAACTTTTTAGCGCAATGATTCCACAATGGTGTAACGAACTACCAAACTCCCAATATTCAAAAAACTGCTGAAAACAGAACTCTTCCGCATCTTCCTATGCACTTAAATCTATTTAAATGTAAAAAAAAAATTTTCTTGCACTTGCATCTCATGAAATGTTAACACTTTTCTGATAGAACTTTGCTTTGATGTTTTCTCCTTGACGATTTTTGCTGCCTTGTACCTCACTTGTAAGTCGCTTTGGATAAAATTGTCTGCTAAATGATTAAATGTAAATGTTGTGCACAGAAATAGACATTGAATATTTTACTTGAAAGTAACCTTCGACCCAATGTCTTTTTTTCGGAGTTCAAAATTTTTTTGTTGCATGCAGAAATTTAATTTTGTTTTCTCTGCAGTCGTTCATTGATTTCATAAATGCAACACATTAGTTTAGTGTATAAATAGCATTAGGGCAAAAAAAAGTTATATGCAGTGTTATTTCATTTAAAATGTCAAAATGGTTTTGTGGCTTCCAGTGTTTTCTTTACTGTGGGAAATGGGTCCAAATGGCTCTTTGACCCCTCTGACCCCTGGTATATGTAGTCTGAGGTGACTGTTTGTGTGGTGGTTGCAGGGTTTCTGCCTGAGTTTCTTGACTCAGCTGGACAGAAGCTCCTACCCTCTGGTCCAGAAATTGGTTTGTCAGCACATCCTGATGGGAAACAAAAAGTGTCTCAAACAGGTAAGAGATTCTGAGAACTGAATTCCTCTTTTTAAAAGTCACATCTGTTGTTGGTTGGGGTGAGTGGAAAGTGGAGAGAGGAAAGAAAAGAGCAACCAGAGGCAACACCAATACATTGGACAGGTTGATAGGACCAGTAGCTACATATTGGAAAACAGCTCCCAAGCAGACAGGGTCAGAGAGAGGGAGACAGAGAGGGAAAAGCACAATTATGGTACAGAGAGACACAAAGTTAATGTTATGCAGTGGTGGCATATAAATGCAAAGTGAAAAAATAGGGAAGAGGGACAAGAGGAGGAAAGGAGCTCAGTCCATTGGGGGGTGGTTTCCACAGCAGTCTAAGCCTTTAGCAGCATGACTATAACTAAGCTTTATGAGAAGGAAGGTTTTAAGCCCAGACTAAAAAGTAGAGAGGGCTTCTGGTTTTATAACCTTGTAAAACTAGAATTCTTTCAAAGTGTCCTTGAGCAAGACACTGAACCCCCAACTTGGTTGCTCCCGGTGAGTGTTGGCCAGCTGCATAGTAGCTCCCCCGTGTGTGTGTGTGTGTGTGAGAATGGGTGAATATAAAAAGCAGTGTAAAGCGCTTCGAGTACCAATAGCTAGAAAAGCACTATATAAATGCAGACCATTTACCATTGGCTGCATGAAATTGCACAGGTGGTCACAATGGTTTATCTGATCAGTGTACATATCTATCAGTCCTGTCATTCTTACCACACTCGTACCAGTTTTTGTCCTTAATGCAAGTACTGTTCTTTGACTGGTGTTAATTTTGTTATAGATGGCACAGAAGTACAACAGTTCCTGCATTTTTCCAAGCAAACACAACATTTTATATTCCTACTTGGTCTAATTTTTTTTTTTTTATAGCATTAAATCATGGCCAATTTAATAAGGCTTTTTTGACAAAGATTTACAAAAATGGATATCATGTCAGAATGGAAACAGCCATTTGAATGGACATTAAACACATTTACTGCATCCAGGTAAAGATTTGTTTAAGATTAACTTAACCAAAAGAACAAAAAAAGTTCATGTTTTGACCAATAAGTTTTTGAAGCCTCTACTAGTTTTTGTGTATTCTGTGCTCCAAGAGACAGATAACAGTTTTTAATTTTTGTGGCAAAAAACAGTCAATGCTTTCACATGAAATCCAAAGCAGCATCTCACTACCACACACACCTATCATATACACTTATATTTGGGAACAGATGATGAAAACCCCTTTTGTTTCCTACAGCCCATCCCAGCTCCTTCAGGCCAGCTCTGTGTGGAAGTAGAGGGCTACTGGCTGTGCCAGGGGGACATGGAACCGACTCTGGACCCCAGTTACATCCTCACCCCTTCAGTCAAACTCAACCTCCATGACCTTGCCAGAGTGGTATCTGCCGGGTAGGAAAACTGTTGCCCAGATTGACCCCCTGCCCACGCTTTCCCCCCCAAATCAATGGGCCCATCGATTGATGTCCAGAAATCCATATTAACCGTGCTAATTGTGGCTCTTTAGTAAGGAAGGCATCCTAGTCCATCAGAGCAGAAATGTGGTTGAGTTCCCCTGCAGTCAGACAGCTGTCAGACAGGAGGTGATCAGCTTTGTCGCTTCCGTTTGGCCTTTTGTTAAGGACAAATCACATTAGGCAAAACTGTAACACTACCATTAGTGAGGGCCACAGCTGGTGTTGAGTAAAAAAAGCCAGACTCATTGATGTATTTTCGTTTATCCCGAAACATTTTGTCACTTGACAGATTATTTTTTCAGATTGAGATACAAGTAAACACACACATAGACACTCAAACACCAGGAGCTGGATTTACATGTCTTGCTCAAGGACACTTGGATGGGATGCGATAGGGGTTGAACTGATAACCTCCACCTCTGGACTGGAGCCATAGCCATCTTACTGGTGGTGGAGTTTCATGTGATACAAGAGTTATCTTTCCTAATACCTCTGTTGTATATGTGTTGTGTACCTATTTAACAGCAGAGAACAGAGCAACATCAGCTTCATCTGATTATCCTCCTGTACTGAATAAGAATTATGATATTAGTCAGTAATAATTGAGGCACTGTCATATTTTTACATGTAGCCATTTAGCAGTTGCTTTTATCCAAAGCGACTTACAAGTGAATTTTTGCCATTTCCCTTACTTACACTTGTCACACTGAGACTTTAACTCAGAAAAGATAATTAGGGACATAGGAAAAATTGGTGACCCTGTGACTCAGACTGTAAGGTTTGACAGGGACTGGTTGTCAAACCATTGACTTTGTGGTCTGTGGACGACTGCCTTACCCACTGAACTACAGCCACCCTCACAAATTGATCGTACAAATTGACTGAAACAGTTTAACATCCCAACAATTAAACTTATCCTTGGAGAAAAAAGGATCCAGGGTTAGTAAAAAGAAATTGGAGGTTATAGTGTTTAGGGGCTCATCCAGGATATAAAATAATCAGAACTCTCAGCTTCCATTGACAAATCAGTAGTCCTTCTCTGTGTTGCTGTTATGGCCTTGCAGGACTCACCCAGTGCTGATCCAGGGAGAGACATCTGTGGGCAAGACCAGCCTAATTCACTGGCTGGCTGCAGCCACTGGGAACCAGTGTGTGAGAATCAACAACCATGAGCACACAGACATTCAGGAGTACATAGGCTGCTATTCATCAGATGACCGGGGCAAGCTTGTCTTCAAAGAGGGTACGAGCACTCAATTAATGTTTACACATTTATGTGGGCTTTATACACTCAGGTCTGTGTTTTAACAGTGACGATATTTATCACTTTGACTCTTCCGTAATCGTAACAATCAACAGGTGCTTTATATTTAAGGGTTTTGTCAAACACTGGAATTAACATTGAGTTCACATATAGTTCCCTAATTGTAGGGGCCCAAAATTATTACATTAGTTAGAGAATTGATTGCTCACTTGTTTCATGTCTAGATGTGTTATTCTCCCATTAGTACATTTCCATATAAGATTGAGCTGATTTTAATTGTGTCTTGGAATCAGTTTATGTTAAATATGAAGTGAAGTAAGCCATTGGTAGTGTAGAACATCTAACCAAACACACAAGAAAGAGCAAATGTAATATATGTGGGCGAACAACTGTGGAAGATGACAGAAGAATTCCTTCCTTGGTGAAGAAAAATCACTTTCTAACAGTTGTCAAGATCAAGAACACCCTGTATGAAGTAGATCTGTTTTTGTGAAT
This sequence comes from Channa argus, assembly GCF_033026475.1. NCBI lineage: Eukaryota > Metazoa > Chordata > Actinopteri > Anabantiformes > Channidae > Channa > Channa argus. The sequence continues at coordinate 20,459,619 of NC_090213.1, read as the reverse complement.
ATGGAGGGTTTAAAACAAGATTTAAAAGAGTCTTTACAGTCTGGAACAGCTTCCAACCAACAGATAAGACAAACATACACTTGCACCAAAAATATGGAAAGAAAGGAGTTCAGAGAAGGTAGGAAAGTTTTCATGATCAAAAGCTACCACTTCATCTATGTAGCATAGTGGAGGTAGTGGAGAAGTAGCAACAGGATTTTTTAGTTTATGTGCAGATGTTTTAAAACTCAATGAGCAGCTTTTCAAAGTGCAAATGGACAGTGACCCAAAGCATACTGCCAAAGGCAATTCTTGCGTTTAAAAGAAGCCACACCTTTTTTTTTTTTTTTTAAGCAAGGAGGGGGAATACTTTGCAATGGCTGAGTCAGTCACCTGACCTGAATCCAATTGAACATGTGTTTCATTGGCTGAAGGCAAATTACCCCAGCAGAGAAAGAGATAAGTTAGTTAAGCTCAAGCAGACCATGACCAGGTAAAACATCCAGCATTTGCTGGTGTTTATTGGTTCCGGACATTACACAGCGATTGTTTAAAATACATTTGCAACCAAATCTAAGAGCCGACAATTTACCACTATTTATCATAATTTATTCTCTGTAATCTATTTTATTTGAAACCCTATTGTACATGATATGTAATTTATTTTAGATTCTGAAATGTGAACAAAATTAGATTTGTCTTTGACATGCATTTAATTTTACCGAATGTCAGTATGCATAATCTATATTTTTCATTTTTAGCTATCCAGCCATAGCTACAGGCTGGAACTCCAATGTCTCCTCCTGAAATGTAGCATTACCAGACTAAAATGTGGCTTGCATGTGTCTCTGCCTCAGGTGTTCTGATTGATGCTATGAGGAAAGGTTACTGGATTATCCTGGACGAGTTAAACCTTGCACCAACAGATGTCCTAGAGGCACTCAACAGACTTCTGGATGACAACAGGGAGCTCTTTGTGACTGAGACACAGGAGGTCATCAAGGCTCACCCCAGATTTATGCTTTTTGCTACCCAGAATCCCCCTGGCCTCTACGGTGGTAGAAAGGTATGCCAAGTTGTTTGATGGCATGATTGTATGCACTGTGTTAAAACTTCTTAAATAAGCACATTTTAAGGCAGCAATCACAATGGAATTTACAAAGCACAACATGATTTCAATGGAATAAACCCTGTAATGAGACCTTTTTTTAATTGTACCAACCACAACCAATTTTCTCTTCTGACAATGTTTAAAGCATCACATCTGATGGACTAATATGATTCTATTGTGGACAGTTCTGTCACAATAATTTAAGCAAAATAATTTAAGTGGATGCACCCATCTAGTAGCTGTTCCTATTGGCAAAGTAAATCTGTGGATTGTAGGCTACACCTAAAGCACTCAGAACATCATGGAGGTTCCAACACCTGTTCTTCAGAGCTTATAGCACATAGCAGACCAGGTTAAGTATAAATATCTAAAAGGCCTTAAAAGAGAGTTTAAATATTTAACACTATATTCAAAACCTTTTTTAAGCGATATCATCACTATTTATTTATTTATTATGACATATTCATAGACATATTCTGAAGAGACAGACAGACATTATTGATATTCATCTGTCTTGCAGTTATAGAAGATAAAGATTGCATTTTATAGATGTATATCAGTTATGCAGTGCTCGTCCCAAGCCCAGTAAAATTGAAGAGGGTTGCATCAGGTGTAAAATGTGCGAAATCAACATGCAGGCCAATGATCTGCTGTGGTGACCCTGAATTTAGGGGATAAGCCAAAAGACAAAATGCAACTGATGAAGGGCTACATAAGTTGCATCAGGTGTGCTTAAGAGAGAACACATCACATACCTGAACTGACTAGGAAGTGTCATGTTTGATTACAGGTTAGAAATATGGCTAAGTCAAAAGAATTGTCCAAAATGTTAAGAGATAATTGCCTTTCACTAACAAGGACAAGGATACAAAAAGATGACAAAGGTACTGAATGTTCCTAGAGACATTGTTCGAAGCATAGTTCATAATTCCAAACTTAAAAGAACAGTGACTGCACTACCTGTATGTGGCAGAAAAAGGAGGACTTTATGTTCCAATATGGGCAAAATAATACAAATAAGCCTTAGAAGTTTTGGGAGTCTGTTCTGTGGTGTGGTGAACAAAAACTGAAGCTTTGTGCTATAGGAAGGTCCAGTGTGTCACTTGACAACCCGTTCATGACCAGTGTGTCACTGGACCTTCCTATAGCACAGAGATTCTCAAAGTCATAATGCAGGGCATTGTCCATAAATAAATGGGCTAAGAATCCTCGTTCTCTCTCGGTTGCAGCATGTCATAACTGCAAAAAGCTGCTCTACTAAGATGCTTGTCATGAAGGGCTTGAATAATTTTGATTCTGTAGAAGTTGCATTTTGTGTTAACTTGTAACAAAATATTCTTGTTTGATTTGTTCATTGCAAATAGCTAAAAGTTGGTACATTTTTATCAGTACCTAAAATGCAGTGGGGGTTGAATTATTTTAATAGCAACTGGATGTTAATGTATCAGCGAGAATGAAAGGAAAGATGTTCAAGACGGTGGTGAGACCAGAGATGTTGTTCTGCTTAGAGACAGTGGCACTGAAGAAAAGACAGGAGGCAGAGCTGGAGGTAGCAGAGCTTAAGATGTTGAGGTTCTCTTTGGGAGTGACGAGGATGGACAGGATCAGGAATGAGGACATCAGAGGGACAGCTCATGTTAGATGTTGTGGAGATAAAGTCAGAGAGGACAGATTGAGGTGGTTTGGACATGTTCAGAGGAGAAACTGTGAATATATCGGTAGAAGGATGCTGAGGTCGGAGCTGCCAGGCAGGAGGTCTAGAGGAAGAACAAAGAGGAGATTTATGGATGTAGTGAGGGAGGACATGAAGTTAGTTGGTGTGAGTGAAGAGGATGCAGTGGACAGAGTTAGATGGAGGCACATGATTCGTTGCGGTGATCCCTGAAAGGGAACAGCCAAAAGGAAAAGAAGACTATGAATCAAAACCTACAGCCAAATTGAGTTATTTTATATTATCTCAACTAGGTGCTCTCCAGGGCTTTTAGGAACCGTTTCGTGGAGCTGCACTTTAACGAGCTCCCTGTTGAAGAACTAGAGACCATCCTCCACCAAAGGTGCAGCCTACCTCCATCCTACTGCACCAAGCTGGTCAGGGTCATGCAAGACCTTCAGGTAATAATACATACTCGTACTTTGTCTGTCTCCCTTGATTAGCGCTTTATATTACTGATGCTGACTGCATTCGCGGAATGTGTTTTGTCTCCAGTCCTTACGCAGAGGATCCTCTGTGTTCGCTGGAAAACATGGCTTCATCACCCTCAGAGATCTGTTCCGCTGGGCAGACCGTTACCGGCTGGAGGAACAGACAGAGGCCTCTCAGGATTGGCTGAAGCATTTGGCAGATGATGGTGAGGCTTGTCGGACATTTTGTTAAATCACTACCGATACCTGTTCCCCCTGAAACCATAAATTGAGCCTTTGTCTTCCCGACCAGGATATATGCTGCTGGCAGGACGTGTCAGGAAGCCAGAGGAGGAGGCCACTATCCTGTCCATCCTGGAGAAGCACTTTAAGAGAACTGTGAAGCCTGACGACCTGTTTTCTCAGAGACGGGTGATCAGCCAGTTCAGTGAGTAAAACTACTCAGCACTACAGTTATTCATGGCCACAGTACTTCTGTGACACTGACACACACTCAGGTTGATTGAAATGTAAACAGTGACACAGTTTTCTTTATTGTGGTTCTTTCCACCGCCACAGCAGATTTAAATAAAATGATCAAGTGCCTAAAATGCCGATTTTCAGCTTCAAACCAAAAGTTTGGTTCAAAAATATGTGAACTGTGTAGTAGTTAAAGCCATTTTTATTGATAGATTTCCACATTAAGGGGTTCAAGTGTAATTATGCAATTCTCTGCTGAGCTGTTTCTTGGCCAAGTAAGCTCTAGAGTGGAAGTGTGGCCTTTTTATAGTTTCTTTTTTTCTTTTCTTCTTTTTTTTTTGCCTGCTATGTCATTTTGTGTGTTTGTGGTAATTTGATTTCTGTTTTATGATAGATATCTTTGTCATTCATAGTCATATGCAAAAGCTAGTACACCCCTATTTTGAAATGGTCAAGACTAAAACTAAATATTATTTAATCCACAATAAGCTCTTGCAGAATGTTTTATTTATCAGAAATGAATGTTTTATGAATTTATCAAAGGGGATGCAAACTTGCACTATTAATATTTTTAATATTTTCTTTTAACTCTTTACATTTACATTCCTTGAACATTTTTTCACTTCCAATTATGAATTAACATTTGTACTAGCTAAGTGTATGTTTGTTATTGTATTAGGCTCAGTGTTAAGTTTGCCTCAGCTTGTCTAAGGAAATGCTCTGATTGGCAGGTCCCTTTATTGATAGCATTGCTGGAGTTCCAGAAGACTTCCGCCATGTTGTCTGGACAAATAGTATGAGAAGACTGGCTGTGCTGGTAGGACGGGCACTTCGATATGGCGAATCTGTTCTGCTTGTAGGAGACACTGGGTAAGTTTTAAATGTAAAAGATTGATCAAATCCATTATGTTTTTGAAGAATAAAAGAGTTATAAGGACAGGGTAAGTCTTACTTCTAGGGGTGCCAGTAATGCTTATTCAACTACAAGGAACGTAACGTTATGTGCAGAATTCTCAGAACTCACTTTGTTTATTACTTTGTAAACATGATGAACAGTATATCTGCTTAACTTCGACACATTTGTATGTGTCACTGAGCATGTTAAATTGCTAATGTTCCTTAGTTTAATTATACTGTAACCTCACAGAGCTGTTCCAAGGGCCACATAGTCATATTCTGTATGTTAACATGAGTGGGTTTCCTTTCTTACATACTATACGAGGAGTCACACTTGAGTACCAGTTGGTAGGAAAGAGCTATATAAGGGCAGACCGTTTACAATTTACTCTGAGCCAGAACAGATATCACACATGATTGAATGTTGCTTTGACCTGTCCAATTGCATTGTAGTTGGTACAGCCAGGCAGCTTAAGGTTAGACTTAATTTCATTCAAAATTTTAATAATGCCCATTTGAAGTTAACATACATAGTTTAAAGAATTGATTATTTTCCTAATTTTAAGTTCTGTTTTTGCTCTGCTGACAGCTGTGGAAAGACTACGATATGCCAACTGTTTGCTGCTTTGAGTGGACAGAAGTTTTTTTCAGTCAACTGTCATCTACACATGGAGACATCTGACTTCTTGGGAGGCCTGCGACCTGCCAGACACACACACCAGGTACTGACAAGACCACAGTGGGTGGAAATGTCCAATGTATAGTTGCTTTGGCAAACTCATTCTTTCACTGTGAGTATCTACCTTATTGACTGCATTTACACACACTGAAAATACCAAGTTACTCAGAGAATTCAGCTCTTTTGGACCTTTGACTTAATTTGGAAACCGGGCACAACTTTTAACTCTATAGTATCAGGAAACACTGCTTTCTGATCTATCTATCTATCTATCTATCTATCTAGGCAGTGTTCATGCTACTGTAGTGTGAGAGCCCAGGGGTAAAGAGATGGGATTGGTCAAATAAACTGCGGGTTACATACAGAACGCACTCTCCCCTATCTTCTTTTGTTAAGAGAGGCGAGGATCACTTAATTCACATAATATTTAGATAGATGTTCAGATAGTTTTTGACTGAGAAAGGTTATGTCCCCACCTTCTTTGACTCATGGTTTTAGTCAAATCTGTAGTGCATTTGCGCTTCGCATGATGAGGGATATTCAACTCAGTCACGTCATTGCAACTCTGCCTTCTTAACTTCAACCGGAGAGTGACAGTGACTCTGCAGTGTCTTGCCTCACAGCTCCTCAACCATTGAGAGACTATGCAATTTTTGTGTCAGGTGTGTTGCTGGCAATGTTGCTACCCAGGATGACCCTGACAAGGCACATGCTGCTGACAGGTTGGTATGTGATGCTAATGTGCAGGGAAATGAATGGTGTGTATGGCTTGAGTTCATATAAACGTGTTAGAACTGCAAGCTGTATTTTTGGCCCTAAGGGATTTTCTGAATTTTTCTCCAGGGTCATCATGTACGGGTGAAAACAGCAGTAGCTTACATCAACAACCAGGCAGTGTAGTACACATTACCTACAGTCTGACCCAGAGAACTGTGCATTTGTGCAATATACAACAAACTATAATATCAACTTTGAAAATGGTCATTATTAAAGAGCGAATGTATGAAATTGAGTCCTATGAAAATAACGTACGTGTGTGTGTGTATGTGTGTGTGTGGGCATGTAGCCTGATGGTGAGGATGGCAGGCTCTTTCAGTGGCATGATGGTCCCTTGGTGCTTGCAATGAAGGAGGGGGGAGTGTTCCTTATGGACGAAATATCCCTGGCTGACGACTCCGTGCTTGAGAGACTCAATAGGTAAGCATGTGCATGTTCTATGATCTCAAGTCACTAGCACGTTCGCAAGCAGCTTCATCAAACTAGTTTCTCAAAGTAAGGCTGAACTCACTGAACTCGCAGAACTCAAGAAACTGTAACTTTTAAATTTCATTGTAAGCAGGTGGGCACTTGAAGGACACTGCAATAAAAGCAAAAACCCTTTGCATTTACCAAAAACAATTAGATTGTGATGTTATTATACGTGTCTTGCAGTCTCTGTGCATGTGTTTGTTTTTCTGTCAAATAGATATCTTTGCCTGTTTATGTCCATTGATCTAATGGCCTTTTAAAGGCCACTGTTACTATATAAACCATGTATTAATGCTGTTTTACATTTTTACATCCTTCTTAAATTTATGTGTGTTGTGCTCAAAATATGTCCCTAAATAAAGTAAAAAAAACACAAAAAATTTACCAAGCTGCACATATAAAGACATTGTTGGATTTTACTTTGATTATAAGATGTTTTGACACCAAAAGGTTTAATTGCCAGCCTTACGTATAAATGCCAGCTATTATCTAGATTTGGCTGGAGTTAAAGAGATGTGTGGATAAAATGTATTGTGTATGTAAAGCAAAATTACGCATTACAAATCTTATCCCATACACAACCACATACAGGTTAATAACCTGTTTAACTGTGGGTCCTTTGCTCTCAGTGTTCTAGAGACCGAGAAGTCCCTTGTGTTGGCAGAGAAGGGGAGCGGTGAAAATGATGATGTGGAGCTGATCAGAGCAGCTAGAGGCTTCCGTCTAGTCGCCACCATGAATCCTGGAGGAGACTTTGGAAAGAAAGAGGTTAGTAAAAGAATGTTTCTCCAGTGTTGTCATTGGAACTGAGGATTAATGTAGCAGTAACAATAGAAAAGTAAAACTGCTGATACAATGCATGTATAACAGTGGAGTTTTGTGCGTCAAAGTTTCAAAGCAACAGTGTTGTGTTATTGAAATTGATAGTTGCAATTCAAACTTAATACGTGGTTTCCTATAATTTTACTGATATATTAAAATACCATTTGCAAATGGTTGCAGGTATAGCCTGACATTTGTGCTTGCCTGTTTTCAACAGCTCTCACCTGCCCTAAGGAATCGTTTCACAGAGATTTGGTGTCCTCAAAGCAATAGCCGCAGTGACCTGGTTCAGATCATCCAACACAACCTGCGCTCAGGCCTCACACTTGACGGTAAAGTAGCTGGGAGATATGTAGATGTACAGATGGGTGCAAAGGTTTGCATCCCCTTAAATTAAAATGGCATGTAAGGTGATTCAAACTCCACTCCACAAAAACATGCATTCAAGTAGTAAAAATGTTTCTTCATCATTAGAATTATAAAAAATGGTTAAGGGTTTAAAAAAAAAATTATGATAAAATTTATGATGATAAAAAAATATATCAGTCCATTATTTTTTTTAATCAAAAGTTGAAAATCAGAAGTTCTGAACTTTTGATAAAAAAAAAATGGACTGATATTTTTTTTATCATCATAAATTTTTTTTAAACTTCTGATAAAAAAATATATCAGTCCATTTTTTTTTTAAATCAAAAGTTGAAAACAGAAGTTCTGAACTTTTAACGTTGAGCTTTTAATTGATGGTATTAACACTGCTATAATTGATGGGTAAACAATAATAGAACATTGAACCTTCTTTATCATACCACCATTGAAATACCATTGAAATATTTGACTGACAGGTGTTGTTACCCAGGAGGGTCCTTTGACACGGATTTTCAAACAATACATAGTTCTGAATGACTATTCTTGGATTTTGCTTTGGGCTTTATGTTTGAAGACGTTCTTGTTTAAAAAGGATCAGACCTGAGAGCTGACAGTGGGAGAAAGACAAACCAAGGCTTGGAACAGACTAATCTTTATTGATGATAAATCTCATAACAGTTGCAGCAGAACAAACTTGGGGGTGTAAAGAAGGTTAGAGAAAAATACATAAAAACTACTTTGGAGAAGCCTTGTCATAAATCAGTGATCCAAAACTTGATGCCACCTGACAAAGGCTGACAAAGGCAAATTGAAAGGCTTTAGACTAGCTGAGTAAATCCCCAGAGCTTATCTGAACTTGTTTTACCTGCTGAAGAGGAGATAAACAAGACAACTAGGCCAGCTATTATCTAGATTTGGCTGGAGTTAAAGAGATGTGTGGATAAAATGTATTGTGTATGTAAAGCAAAATTACGCATTACAAATCTTATCCCATACACAACCACATACAGGTTAATAACCTGTTTAACTGTGGGTTAAAAAATGGCTGCAATAACAGTCTGTAGATTAAAAAATAGGAATCCTGTAATTGGCTTCTGTCAGTGAGTCCCAGGCTTGAAGCAGTTAATGTAAACAGTGACTTTGGAACCAAATATGAAGTTTTATTTATGTTAAAACTGCCTGTTCCAGTAAATGGTCGGCACTTATATAGTGCTTTCCTGCCTATTGGCACTCAAAGTGCTTTACACTGCTTCTTATTCACACACACACACACACACACACACACACACACCGAATGGGGGAGCTGCTATGCAGCAGGCTGACACTCATCTGGAGCAACTAAGTTGGGGTACAGTGTCTTGCTCAAGGACACTTCGACATGTGACCGGAGGGACAGGCAATTCTGGGAACAACAAGTAGGCCTGCATTCTGAGATGGAAGTGGTCTATTGGGATGATCTTGTACTATGAGGTATTTTAGATATGATGGAGCTTGACCATTTAGAGCTTTATATGTAAAGTAGGGAATTACAATAGTCCAACCTGGAAGCAACAAATGCATAGACTAGTTTTTTGCTATGAGACTGGATGCTCCTAACTATGGCAATGTTCAGTAAGGTGGAAGAAGGCTGTTTTAAAGATTTGTATTTACATGTGAGGTAAAGGACAACTCATGGTCAAAAATAACTCCGAGGTGCGTTGGTAGTAGTACTGGGGGCCAGAGTTATGCCACCTAGAGTAACAATATGGTTAGTCAGCATATTTTTGAGATTTTTAGGCCCAAATACTAAAACTGCAGTTTTGTCTGAGTTTAGAAGTAGGAAATTGTAGGACATCCAGGCCTTTAAGCCATGCTTGAAGTTTGATCATATACTGTAAAATCTTATATCCATTCTTGATGTTAAACCATACCATCTTCTTTGTACAGCAAAAAGACATTAGCATTGCCGTTCCAATTCTTTTCAGGGGCGACTACATGTCTACATTTGTCTTTTTTTTTTCTTTTTTGGCTACAGAGGATATTTTTGACCCTTTAGCCATTGTTAACGTGTACATAGCCAAGATTACAATCAACCCATATTTTATTCACAATAGAACATAAACAACATATCAGATGTTGAAACTGAGAACTTCTAACATTTCATGGAAAATATTAGTTCATTTTGAATTTGATAGCTGCAACACATCTCAAAAAAGTCACCCTCTTCCAACTTTTGAGATGTGTTGCAGCCGTTGATCTTCTATTTACCATTTACTTGCTAAGCACCAAACGGCAAAAGCACATTGACTGCGGTTACATGCACTTAAGTAATCTGGTTACGGTAAATCCTTGTATCCTTGCAGCAGAAGAGTAACCTGATTTCTCCTGCACCTCAGACTTATTTTCGAAGCCTGGCGCACGAATTGTACCTATATAATGACAGAAAACGCTTCTTTTTGACTTTTCTCTCTCTTTCTGCATGTGCCACTTGTGTGTAGGGAGAGAAAGGAAAGACGCATGAAGCTGATCCACAACAGTGTGAATTTTAAAAATCCAAAGGGAAAAGTGACTTATTTAGACATCCACTAGACACTTTGTGTAAATTACATTTTCTGTCGGACCTTATGTGGACTTTTTTTCAAAATGAGGTGTCATTGCACCATAAACTCTCTAACAATCTTTACTTTCATTCATTCTTTCACACATGCAGCCTACTGGCGATGCACATGCGCCGTTTGAGAAAGTCAGTGTCTGGAAGCAGCTGGTCATTTAGCATCTATAGATCCTGGTCTCCATAATCACATAATTGAAAACATTTTAATGCCGATGTTTCAGGTTGTGATATTGCAGAGTTGATGCTGGACTTCATTGAGTGGCTAACCCAGCAGGACTTCGGCCGGCGCTGCATTCTGAGCGTCAGAGACATCCTGTCATGGGTTAACTTCCTCAACACTGTGTGTGAGCGGGATGAGGATGGCTTCATGACCATGGGAGCCCTAGAAGATGAAGAGGCAGAGTGGGACCTCAGATTGGACACATTTACCGCCTTCATCCATGCAGCATGCCTGGTCTACATAGATGGCATTGGCTCTGGTGAGCTGATAGCTCAATTTTACTTTCATCAAGAGTCAAATTTTCCAAAAAGCATTAGAGAAATGTAATCATAGTCTCCCATTTTTTGCAGGAACCACAGTGTCTTGTGTAGACAATGCCCTACTGGCTCGTGGACTTTGCTTGAGCTTTCTGCAAAAGCGGCTAAGCAAAGGGACCAAATTAGATCAGGAGATGCTGGAATCCTTGAGAGTATATGACAGCAACCTGCCACGGGAACCTCAGTGGGGCGAAGACTTCTTCGGCATTGACCCCTTCTACATTGCCTTAGGTATTCTCTACTACAGTTGGCAAACAAAGATTTACATACACTTTCTGGTGGTGCTGCTTAGTTGCTAAGCTGGGGTCTTATAGTGCTGTGTTCATGTTTACTATGCAGCTGTGTGCACCACTTCCCCTCCGGGATGAGATCAGGGTTTTCTGATCCCAATCCCAACGCAAAATCTACAAAGAAGGTCAAAACCGCCCCTTTCAAATTTCACCTTTGGTGGAAACTTTTGGTACGCAGGACCACTGCAGAGTTGGTGGAATGATTACATTTATTATTAAGTAAATGTGTTGGTTTTGAGGCACAGAACTGACTTTTAAGCACTGTTCACATATTTCTGATAAAGTTAAGGTCAGGACTAAGGTAAGGTCATTTCAAAAGGTTAATATTAGCCTTCTTTGTAAATTCCACAACTAGATATAAGGTGAGTTTGGGGTCATTGTAATGTTGGAAGTTCCACCTGTTCTCAGGTTTCAATTACGTAGCTGATAGTTTGAGGTTATACCAAGGACTTTTGTGGTAATACTTTCATTATTTTATTCACTCTATGCAATCCACAAGGTCCACTGGCATCAAAATAGCTACAGAGCATCATGCTGCCACTTGGTGTTGTAACAGTAGGTAAAGAGTTCTTGGGATTGAATACTCATCTTTATTAACTTCTGGTCATTATGGCCAATCTTCTTCTCATCTGGAAATAAATATTGGATGCATAATATAACTGCCAAGCTTAAGATAAGGCAAATACAATAAAAACACAAAACTATACTGCACATAGCAAAATAACTTTTTCCAAATTTGTTTGCGTCTAAAGTTCCCAACTTAGCATTCATAGCTTGACAGTCGGACACAGTTGTCCTCAATTTACTAGAGAAAAAGATTTGTCCGTGTTAGCTGATGTTTTGCAGCCTGCTAGCTAAGCTAACAAGTTTGACTCGGCTCTACTGGCCTGGAGCTCCACGCACTTGCCTGCCTTGCTTGGTGACACGGAGCACCTCTGTAGAAAGTGACACTGATCTTCCAGCAGTAACCATTTCATGTGCCATGAGGGTTCATGGACATTACATGGCTTAAATGGAGCTGTGCTTACTATTTTAGGCCCAGACTCATCTCTGACTATAAAAATGTTTTTACCATTTCAAGAAAACTGAGAAACTTAGATTTGTTAGCTTGTCCTTACTTTTTTAAGAGCCAGATTAACTAAATCATCAAAACATTGTTAAAGAATTTGGAATTCCATGGTCAAAAATGTGTTAAAATGTTTTTGCATTAATTTTAAACTTCCCTGTCACAATAGATTTTGGCACATTGCTTAAAGGTCTCTTCCACAGTAGTTTGAATTTATTGATGAACAATTCTCCACCCAGGGCCTCAGACCGAGAGCCGTGACGTGTCAGACTACACATTGGCAGCGGGCACTACGGCAATGAATGCCCAGAGGCTCCTGCGGGCACTCAAGCTGCAGAAGCCCGTGCTGCTGGAAGGCTCTCCTGGTGTAGGGAAGACTAGTCTGGTTGCAGCACTTGCAAAGGCATCTGGAAACCACCTGGTCAGAATCAATCTGTCTGAGCAAACAGTAAGTCTTTATATGACTATTTAAAAGTTTTGTGTTGTGGTCTGGAATGAAGTTCAGACCAAATTGCACTGATGCTAATGATACTTACCCTCTGGCAGGATGTCACTGACTTGTTTGGAACAGACCTCCCAGTGGAAGGAGGGAAAGGAGGAGAATTTGCATGGCGGGACGGTCCCCTTTTGGCTGCTTTGAAGGCGGGCCACTGGGTTGTGCTAGATGAGGTAGATTATATATTTTAGTTTTTTATTTGTATTTTTAATTTTTTTGTAAACATTAGAATTTATGACTTGGAGCCTGTTTAAAATTGTATGATTGTACAAGTTCTAATCTGACGTTGCTGATCTAATGTTTTTAAACCAACTTGCCTTGTTCCTTATGCTGAAAGCTGAACTTGGCCTCTCAGTCGGTGTTGGAGGGTCTGAATGCCTGCTTTGATCACAGAGCAGAGATCTATATTCCTGAGCTGGGCATGAGCTTCCAGGTTCAGCATGAGAAGACTAAAATTTTTGGCTGTCAGAACCCCTTTACTCAAGGTGGTGGACGTAAGGGTCTGCCCAAATCTTTCCTCAACAGATTCACTCAGGTAAGGAACAGTTTTGTACTGATTTTTATTGACAACTGAACTTAAACCTGCATTACTTAGGATTTGGTAATAATATTTATTTTTCAACTATAATGTTCTAGACAATGACTTAAGTACATTGTGATGTCCCCACATGTGTTGCTGATCAGCTTTTTTTTTACGTTACTATCGAAGCCAAAACAATAAAAACACGTTAAAATAATTACAAACTACAAAAACATTGTGCCCTAAACATCATATTACTCTGCTCACTGAGAATCGCTGTGCTGTTAGTTTTCACTATTTCTTCAATATTGTAGTAATACAACAGTGTGTCTCTGCTGATTGACCAGCTCAGTCAGTGTGACACGAAGTTGAATTGATTTTTAAAAAGCTTCGGGGCTTGTAAAAATGCATTCGAAGCTTAAGCCCCAAAAGTTGTCCCCCTGCTTCACTGATGGGTCAATAAGATTTGAACTGTTAAACAGATATAATTACCATAATAATTTGGTTGGTTGTTTATCAAGTTTTAACTTAAAGGAAGTAATTGTGTAATGAGTTGTAGAAAAAGAGAAATCACTGGTTTGTTTAGGTGCGCAATATGTGTAATCAAAGAATGATTTCTTTTTCATAAAATCCCACTTGTTTACAGGTTTTTATGGACCAGCTCAGCAGCAAAGACATGGAGTTCATAGGAAACTCCATTTTCCCCAATATTGATAAAAAAATTATTGGTAAAATGGTTGAGTTCAGTAACAGGGTAGGTTTCTCTTTCCATACTGTACACATTGATTTGAAGATACCGTTAACTGGCAATTGCTACATAAGGTAGTGTTTCATGCCTTTAAAGTTTGTAAGGGGTCAAAAGAGGCCTAAATGGTGTTTTTCCCATTCTGCAGCTTGTCCAGGAGGTATGTGTGGAGCGGCGGTGGGGTCAGAAAGGAAGCCCCTGGGAATTCAACCTGCGTGACATTTTCCGATGGTGTCAGCTAATGCAGGCCGACCAGTCACCAGGGTTTTTCAGTCCAGGCCAGCATGTTGCTCTAGTGTATGGTGACAGGATGAGGACAGAGGCTGATAAGGCTCAGGTATCCTGTTTCATAAACCTTTACCTAAGGGTACAAATGGAACTTTATCAGTGTCTGAAACCAGGAAATACAATACAGACACACCAACATTTATTACCTACACCACAAGATGACAGAGGCGTAAGATTTAGCTTTTTATTTAAAATGTGCTGTACTTCTGACATTTTGAAGTTTGGGGTTTTATGGTTTGTTTTATTTCTTGTTTTTGTTTTATGGCCTTACACTTGTACATCTTATTTTCTACTGTTCATCACAGTTTGCTTCTTAAGATGCTTTCAGACGTGAGTTGTTCACTTTAATCTAGAAGTTTAATATGAGACAATCTTAAGTGAACTAAAGAGTTTAGGTTCAGACTCATCTGCATTGGCAAGTGAAGCCTTTGGAATGACCTATAAATTAGGTTTAAATTTGTTTTAAATGATCTTTTTCACAGTAATCTCACAATCTGTTTGCTAATTATAGCATTGTCTTTGTCAGTACTCAAACTATTTAAACACTAAAGTTAAAGCTACTTGTGTTATTACAACAAATATATTTAGAATTTCCTATTCAAAAAAATCATCTTCAAAAGAAGAGAAGACCTGTGGTCAAGCCTTGTTGATTTGCAAATAGTAAATGTTCTGCACTTACATAGCACTTTTCTACTATTGGCACTCAAAGTGCTTTACACTGCTTCTCGCCCCCCTATTCGCACTCACACACGGGTTCAGTGTCTTGCTCCAGGACATTTCGACATGTGACTGGAGGAAACAGGAATCGAACCAGCAACTGTTGGCATGCATTTGCAAATTGTATAGATATTTACCAGTCACCAGATTCTTTATAAATGGACAGACAATTTATTCCTGTGGCTGCTTTCTCTTAAATGGGATGCCCAGCTAAAATGACTTCAAAAACATAATCATTAGTATGCAAGTTTGCTGAAGAGCACAAAGTGGCACTGCTTAGGGTATATGGAGGAAGCAAAATAATTTGGGCTTTGCTGCCAGATTTTGGGCCTGGACAGTTTGCCATCTTAGAGGGAAATAAATTCCCAAATTTATTGAGATTTCAAGAAAAGAAAATATGCAGTCTGGTGTGGCCCAATCAGAGCCCAGATCTCATGAATATCCTTACGTTGTAGAGAAATGTGTTTTTCTAGTAGAGATCTGCATATAACATGACAAGATCTTTTGGCAGGTATTGTCAAATAAACAGTAGAGATAGATGTTGATCTCAAACTTGTTTTGGTAATATGCCTAGATAGATAATAATCTTTAAAAAATTGCCCAAACTATGTGGCTCAGTCCAAAAATTTCCAATTTATGTAAATCATCTGTAGAATCCAGGGAAACAATTATTTTCATAAAAGCTTAGGCAATTTCAACAAAAAAAAATATAAAACCGATCATTGCAGTGCTGACTTGAGAATAGTTTTTAGTACTTTTGTTGTTTGGGCAGTGGGTTTATTTTTTACTTTTCTGTATTCAGTGGCCATTCTCTGTCACACACAGGTACTGTCTATGTTCAAGAAGGTGTTTGAGAGTTATTATGAGCCATACACTGGCTCTAGAGAGTTCCACATCACTCCTCTCAACCTGCAGGTTAGTCTAAATACCAAAATCTCCAGTTTTTCCTCCAGCTAATGTTTAAAATTTCAGATCAAAGATTTCATCTCTCTTTTAGGTGGGCTTCTCTGTCCTGCAGCGCAGTGGTGGTGCCCCAGTGGCCCTGGATCCTCCCCTGTCCATTACGCACCAGGCTCTGCGGCCCCTGGAGTCGCTAATGAAGTGTGTTGAAATGGGTTGGATGACAATATTGGTTGGTCCCATGGCCAGTGGAAAAACCAGCCTGGTGAGACTGCTGGCTCTGCTAACAGGGCACCGCCTCAGAGTCATGGCCATGAACAGTTCCATGGACACCACTGAGCTGCTGGGAGGTTTTGAGCAGGTATAAAGACAATCAAATGTTTAGTTGACAATATTTTCTTTGTTGTCTGCAAACATTAGACCAGTAGATCAGCGTGCATTCTTATGATTTCCAGGTGGACATTATGCGACCTTGGCAACAAGTGCTGGAAAGCGTAGACTACATAGTTGCCATGGTAATAAGAAGGGGACTGATGTCCTTAGATGTCGGGGTCCAGGACACTGAGTTTCTAATGCAGACATGGGGCCTTTTCTGCCACTGGCTGAAGAAGGAGGGGCTGCAGACAACTGGAGGAATGGTCAACTCTGAGGCCCTGAACAGACTGGAGGTCATAATCCTCCTCCTGCAGAAACTCAACACCAAACTTAAAGTGTTCACTGGTAATTGTCATGTCATTTAATAAAGCTTAAAATTAACAAATTTACTGCTCCCTGTGGAGAAATCTAGGACAGGGGGCAATTGTGTCATGCCCTAGTGAACAGGAGGATCTGGGAATCAAACCACAGATTGTTGGATTAGACGATGACCTGCTCTACCTCCTGAGCCATAGCCGGGAATAGGGAGAGAATGACAAAGTCCTTTTTAGTGCCTTAATATGCCTGTGTTTGTCCTCCAGACATGTCCAAGTTGCAGATGGATTTCACACTGCTGAAGGAGCGTCTGGCCCAGCTGGAGGATGGATGGACAAATGGAGGGTTTGAGTGGGTGGACAGCATGCTGGTTCAGGCTCTTCAGGCTGGTGACTGGCTACTCATGGACAATGTCAACTTTTGCAGGTAAGGAGGAAATTTAACCTAATCTGTTTTTACAACCTGGCTCAACAGTATACAACAAAGAAGTGAGGCCACACAAGGTGCTCAAGTAACTCAACATATTTTAATTGAGTGTTTAAAGATTTGAGTTATGTTTGTGAGCAAAAAAAGTGTAAAAGACATGTAGAAAAAACAAAAGAAAACTCAGCAAGCAGGCCTAGGGGAAGAGAGTGAGACAATCATTAAGGCCATCTTTATAGGAACCTCAACCCAATTGACACAGGTGTACAGCATTCCTATAAATCTCAGCTCCACCCACTGGCTTCCTGGAAAACAAGGAAAAACACAGCCACACACACACGGAGAAAGACAGAACCCAGATCTGGCTTAGGCCATCACAATTCTCTTCTGTATAGTTATCATTTTGGTTTAGTATGTGGGTATATTTTTATTTTTTATTTACAATATTTATGCATGTGGGGGCCTGGTGGCTAAGTGGTAGAGCATTGGTTTGGGATGCAGAAGGCAGTAAGTTCGAATCCTACCTCACCAGGTGTGGCCCCACCCAGCCACCAAGGAGAACCTTGGTGCCGGTCCCGAGCCTGGACAAAAATGGGAGGGTTGCGGCAGGAAGGGCACCCGGCGTAAAATCAATCAATCAATCAATCAATCAATCAATCAATCAATCAATCAATCAATCAACGTGGCGACTCCTGAAGAGATAAGCCAAAAGCCATTGACTCTGACTATGTATGCATGTCTAATAATCCAAGAAACTTTTTTAGATTGCATTTATTCAGGGTTCAGAGTTCAGGGTCGCCGCAGCAGATCATTTTTTGGGATGTTGATTTGGCAGACTATATATCCTGGATGCCCTTCCTGATGCAACCTTTCCCAATTTCTGTTGGGGGTCAATGTCTTTCAGGGACACTTTCGACATATGGTCAGGAAGAGCAGGGTGCGAGCCTCCGACCCTATGGGCAGTAGGCGGTCACTCTGCCAACTGAACCACTGCCCATTGCATTTTTAGACTTTTAGGACTATTGCGGATTGGATTTATAAAAGTCCTAAATCAGTTGAAACCCAAATTTCATTTTCTTCCTTTAGCTACAGTGTAGATTTGCATTAAATAGCCAAAAAAGCATTTTCTTCTTTCTTTTCAGTTATGAAACAATATTAAGTTGATGTTAAATTAATTTTAATTATGATTTGAGTTGGACATGGAAAAAGGGGGGGGAAAAAGCCTGGACAAAAAACTAATTTATACTTGTGTGCTATTTGCTTAGTGCTGCTGTCCTGGATCGCCTTAATTCTCTGCTGGAACCTGGCGGGTCCCTAACTATCAATGAATGCGGCGTCATAGATGGCAAGACCCCCCAAATCACCCCACACCCTAACTTCAGGTTGTAAAAGAATATAAACTGTTTGACTTTTTGTTGAATAATAAATAAGTACGTGCTCAGCTGATGTGTGTGTGGTGTGTAGGCTGTTTCTGACCATGGACCCTGTGCATGGGGAGCTCTCCCGAGCCATGAGGAATAGGGGAGTGGAGGTTTTCATCCCAGGGGAACATGAGGGGGTCTGCTGGGATGCACTGGACCTTAAGACCCTTCTTCACACTGCTGGGGTGACTGGGGACTGTGTATGTGACCTGTTGATTGAAATACACAAAAGCATCAAATCTGCCATTTGGGGTAAGTGGTAAATAATAAATGCAAATTACTATTAAATCTGTCTGTCTTCAGAGTTGGTAAAGACTTTGGTTTCTGTCCTTTAGATTCTCCGACTTCATCAGTGGCCTCACTCTCCTCACTTGCCTCTTTGCTGTCCTGCCAGCTGCAGAGAGGAGTGGATTTACCCAGCGCCCTGCAGCATGCCTGTAGAGAGGCCTACTCCCTGTGCCAACGCACCACTGCCAGCCAGAAGGTATTTGTGTTTCAATATAGGCCCTTTCAGACATCCACTGGGATTCTGACATGCTCCTGACATTCTCCTGACATTCTCCTTTGTCCGAAGGGGTTCGTAGATAGATACTCCTGACATTATCCGGACTTTAGCATTTATGTGCGTGACCTTGTGCATGCAGCAAGGGGCTCTGTAAATGGGCGTGTTGATAACATTTCTATCACTTAAGTGCTGTTGTAGTTTTTATTTTTTTTTGCACAGCTCCCACAGCCTAGTAAGTTTTCTATAATGTTGTGTGTACTGTGCGGCACTGATTGTACACTGAAAACAAGCAGTTTCTTCAGACTGTAAACAAACGCGGATGAATCGCCAAACTAGACATCAGCTCAGGTTATCAACACAAATCTTCTTTTTCTTCTTCTTCTTCTTCTTCTTCTTCTTATTATTATTATTATTATTCCTATTATTACTATAATTTCTACTTCTACTTCTTTTAAAACATTTCTATTTTAATTTAAATGAGGTTAAACGGAAGATTTAAGGGCAAAACGTTTATTTGACCAGGTGGTTACAAGGAACAACAGGGAAAGGTTTATAAAACTGAAGGCTATCTTACAGTGGCTAATATAAGTGAGTCCCCACTAGGAAAACATGGAACAGTAGTGGTGTACTGTCACACTTGAATAAAGGGCCTGATAGAGTTCCTAACCGGGGTCGCCTTGTTTCATGCAGACAGAAATGCAGCTCTGTGCGGTAAGGCTCGCGGTGGTGACTTGTGTTTTATGATCTTCTAGCTAATCGCAGCCTCGACTTTGTTTGTTTGGTCAAGACTTTACCAACAGCACAAGGGTTTTTTAAAACTCAATCAAGCATCTTCTTGGAATCCTCAGGATTCTTCACAGAGTGACTTATAAAACAACTCTAGTGACTGTGTCAGCTTACCCCTCACGAATCTCCTGGCCTACAAGGTAATAGTTTGGTACCAACAATACTGGCTGTTATCTGTTGGCCACCAAAATATAGCTCTGTTTTTTGGCTGAATTCTGCGATTTTTATTTTTTTTAACCTTCACATTAATAATACTGATAAACTGTAAGGGGGCTTCGTCTTGTTTTCTCCTCGCAAGGTGAGCATTGGCCAAGCCTGGGTTGTGCACACTTTCTCACCAGCTCTGGCGTTCAACCCTGGAATGATGGATCATGTTTGTGAAAAAAGTGCTGGGGAAGACCTCAGCAGGACCCCCTCCTTTCCGAGTCAGCTGAACCAGCTTTGCCTGTGTCATCTGATAAGAAATTCCTCTCTCATGTCCCCACTCTTAGCTGGGCAGAGCAGATGAATTTTGTGGAGGGGCTAGAGGACCGTGAACTCTGTCAGCCCGAGCATTTCCTTCCTCCTGAAACATCGTCAGTTAAAAATTCTCTGCCTATGTACCCCGACTTCGTCATGGGGCAAACTGTTGTCTACTCATGTCACATTTCCTGGTTACAAGCAGTATCTAGGTTTGCATGGATCAGAAAAAGCTGGGCCAGTTCACTACCACCAATAGAACCTTCCTACCTGGAGCTTTTACACAATCATGGGGTGTCTGGGCCCACTGTTCTCCAGTCTCGCTCACGCTAACTCTGCACATGTATTGAGCTCTGTCACCATGCTCCAGACTAACCAGGTGATGTGTCTAGCCGAGCTTGGAGTGCAGGTGCCGCAGGGACCTGCCACAGATTGGCTTCGCATCTGTGAATGCTCAAAAAGGCTTGCTGACTCAGAGTCACAGTTTTTATTTCTCGATCTGGTGATATCTTCCGTCACCAGCTGAGCGTGTCTGTCAGAGCACAGAATTGCTGCCTTGCTCATTTTCGATTGGGACACAAACTGTGCTTCTTAGAATTTTTTTAATTACTGGGTATGATGGCCTCTGTGATAGCTGTGGTGCCTTTGGGGCTGTTGTGAGCATTTCAAACCGGGGTTTGTTGTCACGATGTGTGTGTCACACCGCCTCCACAGGAGCCTAGCGACGACCCTGTCTTTTATGACAGCTCTTCCACCATAATGAGAATCTCGTCTGTAATGCCAGAGTTCCCCAATAGCCAGGTGTTTTCTTGCACAGTGGTGTCAATGGAGGTTATCTTACGGCCGATTGCTGCTTATTTGCCAAAAGTTATCTCTCCAACTTATAGCTCTATGATCTTTGAGCTCCGGGGCTTCTGTGCTCCCCCCTTTCTCATCTGAGGAACAGGTGAAGCTGCATAATGTTCGTGCTTTATGGGTTTGCATGGACGCACTGTGAGTGTGTGTTTATGTGACCAGTTGTTTGTCTGCTCTATTAATGGCAACTTTCCCACTGGATTGTGGAGGCTGTCTCCCTGGCTTATAGCAGCAAAGGTGTCCCCCTTGGGCACCTGGGCCTTGGCAACGTGGGTGATATTTGTGCAGCAGCTATTTGGTTCCCCGCACACAGTTCTACTGTCTGGATGTCACAGCACCTTCAGTGGGTTATTCTGTTCTTTTTGCTGGGTCTTTGATACACAATAGTGGCTATTGTGGATCTTGTCCCTGAGTTTGAGAGCTGCTTGGCGGGGCGTGAATGTATGTATCATACTTGTGATGTACCGAGTAAATTGACTAAAACGAATGGTTAGTGGGAAGTGCAGTGTGGTGCTTGTATAACTGTGGCAGCGTTGATTTCTCACGGTGCTGTGATCACTTTAGTAATTGCCGTTCCTGCCCCATAAAATGGAAGAGCTGCTACATCTGAATAGAACAAATATGGACTTTGCACACTTTGCTGTTCGCTGCTTCAGTGAATCCTGGCTGAGTGCATCCATCCCGGATAATGGAAATGAGAGGAGGTGGAATCTCCTTCTATATCAATAAAGGTAGATGTACTGATGTCACGGTGTTAAGTAGATCCTGTAGCCCGAACCTTGAAATTCTATTTGTAAACCATTTTATTATACTGAAAACCGGGACAGGAAGCCCGGAAGTCTACAGGCCCAGATAAGATCAGCCCCTCTCTGAAGGACTGTGCTGACCTACTGGCCCCAATCTGCGCCCAAATCTGCAACAGATCATTGGAGCTATCAACCTTTAAACATTCAACCATAATTCCAGCCCGTAAGAAAGCTACTATCACTGAACTAAATGACCACAGGCCAATCGCTTTGACATCTGTGGTTATGAAATACTTTATAACCACCTGAAAAACATCACTGGACCCCTTCTAGACCCCCCGCAGTTTGCCTATAGGGCAAACAAGTCAGTAGATGACGCAGTTAGCATATGACTGCATTACATCCTGGGACATATGCATGAATTTTGTTTGTAGATTACAGCTCAGTGTTTAACACCATCGAGTCAGAAATCCTGTGCACCAAACGTTCCCAGCTCTCTGTCTCCCCCTCCATCTTACCAACAGAACACAGATAAGGATGAGAAAAGTTACATCCAGCTTACGAAAAACCTATGCTGGTGCTCCTCAGGGATGTATCCTCTCCTTCTTCTGACCGCACTTCAAGCAACTTAACTGTCAAACTCCTGAGGTTTATCGGTCTCGTCTGACGCGAGGCTGATCAGCTGGTGGTCTGGTGCAGTGAAAACAACCTCGAACTTGACATGCTTAAGACTGTAAAGCTTCCCTCCAGGCCTGTGTCAGCTGTGACAGTCTGTGAACTGTAAACAGACTGCAGCGGACAGGAAGAACAGCAGAATGAATTATAGTGCTTCCCTTCCCACTCTTCAGGACTTGTACACATGCAAAGCAGGCAAAGAAAATCACCACTGATCCCTCTCACCCTGGATACAACCTCTCCCCTTCTCCCCTCTGGCAGGCACTACAGAACTCTTTCTGTCAAAACCAGCAGACCCTCAGAACAGTTTCTTTCATCAGGCCATCACACTCATTACCAGTTGAACTCTAACCGCTACTTTACACACTGGACACACTAATCCTCAACCACTACATGCTCACACAAAAACACACACAAGCAATTGTGTTGGAAGTGCCAAACACACCACACCTGGGTCTGCCTTCTTTAGGTCATTGTTATATTGGCCATAGTTGTTTCCCTCCTTGTATGTATGTTATTTGTCGTTTACATATTGTCTATATTGTTATTCCTTGAACATGTCCAACCAATGACCGAAGCAAATTCCTTGTATGTGTTAACATAGTTGGTCAATAAATCTGATTCTGATTCTAGAGGACAGTCTAAAACCTTCCACTTTCTCCCTCTGATGAAGTCCTTGTTGAGATGGTAGCATGTTTTGGCACATTGTCCTGCTGCATGATGAAGCTCCTCCTAATTACCTTTGATGCATTTTTCTCTGAATTTGCAGACAAAATGTTTCTTTATAAACTCTGTGATTTGAGTGCACCCCTTTGAGATGGCTGGAAAAGCGTGTTTTTTTAGGGAACATGCTGTCCTAAACACCTTTGTATATGCTTAGCATGCAAACGTGACTGGGGACATTTTGGAATCGGGAAATCTTGGTCTCAGCAGATCCAAAAACTTTGTTCTAGGATCTTTGTGGCTCAACTCTGTACTTTTTGATTTGTAATACTCCAAACAAGTAACGGTAGTGGTTGTCAGTGATGTCACTGACTGTTGTTTAGGATTTTCCTCACAGCTCTTACAATGGCTTCTGTCATTTGTTGTTGTTATTCTTGTACTACGGCTAGTTGTGTATGTTGCTCAGTACATTTGTATTTTCTTTGCAATAGGTTTTTTCCTATAATTTATTGATTTTATTTTTTTAAGGCCAGTTTTACAGGTTAATTTACGCTTTTTATTGCACCTACTCTGCAGTAACCTACAAAATGCACTCGAGTACCTAATTTCTCATTCACTTCCGCACAAACTGCAGAATAATGGCTGATTGCATCACTAGACTAGACCAAATCCTTTACCTGGAAAGTAGTAGAGGGCAGGTGGCAGAAGCATGGGGGAAGCCGAGCAGTAATTTCCTTTAAAGTTATGATTGTGTACAAATTGTATAGTGTTTTTTAAATTCAATTTTGCACATTAAATATTTGAATGTGTTGTTCTTTGTTTCGTTTTTTCCTCTAGCAAGCCCAGCATGTGATCGAGCAGCACTTGGCCATCCTGGACACAGAGGACTGGGGCAGCGGGCTTCTTTGTGCTGGGGTGTGGCCCGACAGTTTCCCCTCCGCTCTCCTCTCCACAGAGGATTCCTGCTTCTCCACTGTTCTCAAAGATGGACAGGTCCTATCATTTTGCCTGAATACCCTCAGCCTCCAGGGCAAACGGTAAGAACAGTCACAACCACTAAGGGTGTCAATTATGTGAGATGACCAAACTTTATTTCTTATTATAACAGTAGATTTAATATACTTTATTATACTAGGATGCACAGAGTTTAACCAGTTGTTTAGTTTTAAAAAAAGACTGAACACAAGCAAAAATGTACATACACACCACCTGCCAACCTTTCTGTTTATTCAAGTTAAGCTTTGATGTTCCCTGCATTTAAAGTAAAATTTAAATCACAGTCTGTAAACACTAAAGTAGGGTTTTAAAAGTTGAAAACAAATGAATGTGTAAACTATTAAAACTGAAAATATGATTCAAATGTTTTAAAATAAACATTTGATTTAGACAGGTCTTTATTCACCTGCATGGTCATGGTGGAAGCTGTAGTTTGTGAGGTTGAACTATGCTGCATTACAGAGGTGTTTTTCTTATTTAGCCTCATCCCACTGACTGATACATTATAAATCAGGTGGGCAAAATAATAGAAACATCTGTTAGTATATTTCAACTATATTCAACAATACATGTTCCACAAAGTTAAATCAACACCTCTGTAAAACAGTTTCAACCAAACCCGAACATAGACATTTTTACTGAAAAATCAAGCTAGAATTGGCAGCATAGACCTTTGTAATTGTTCTAGTGGCATATTACATTCATCCCATTGTCTTGATGAACCATAATGGTTTTTTTGTTTTGTTTGTTTTTTTACTGTTCTTTCCACAGGAATCGTCCACTGAGTTTAAATGACCTGCATAGGGTGTTGCAGAGTAGCAGTGTCCATGAAGATCTTGTGTTCTCTGGAGGCGTGGTAGATCTGGAGGGAGGAGATGTCCTGAGGCTGATACCCACAGCTGTAAGACTGGTCACAGAGAGAGCCTCTCATGGAGACTGGATCCTCCGCAGCACCTGGCTCTCACACCTAGGAAAGAGCTACAAATATGCTCCTGGTTTGTTACTTTACTCATACAAATACACAGAATAACAAATTTACAGTGACTCATTCGGATTCAAAAAGCTCTCAGCAGAGCCAGCTCTAGTTATTTTGGTGCCCTAGGTGGGATTTTGGTTTGGCGCTGCGGAGTTACGTTGTTACTAATAAGTACACAGTACTTTCTGTGCAATGACAGTAGACTTTAAGATAAGAATTTCACTATGGTGAGTTCAGATGAGGCTGACCACTGGTATTACAGGTCATATTTTAACTGTACTTCACTGCAGAAATTAATATTTCCAATGCTGTGTCATTTTTGACTATTCTAGATTCAGCCCTGGTCCAGGTTGAGGCAGGGAACAGGGCACTGAAGGCTGTGTTTGGCAGCAAACTTGCTACTAAAGGCAAGTCACTTGCAGAGTTGCTTCAGCCTCACAGCACAGGTAAACTTTCTCTGACCTTTTTCTTCCATCAACTTCAGGTTTTTTCTTGTTCTTGTTTGATAGTTAAGTAAACACGACATGAAGTGGCTTACAGCAACACAAGATTGGCTGTCTGATGTTGGGATAATAACAATAGTAGCTCTATTTGGACATTTGCCCTTCCCCAGCTGCTTATAGGTTTGCTTATCTGTTTTGGGGAGGGATGCCTCTAGATCACAGCTATGGGTGCAAAACATGCCCAACTGTGGGGCAG
Source organism: Channa argus (assembly GCF_033026475.1). Taxonomy (NCBI): domain Eukaryota; kingdom Metazoa; phylum Chordata; class Actinopteri; order Anabantiformes; family Channidae; genus Channa; species Channa argus. Next base: position 20,433,870 of record NC_090213.1, on the reverse strand, counting down.
GAAGGTAGAGCGGTTGTCCACCAATCTCGCAGTTGTTGGTTCAATCCCTGGCTCCTCCGGTCACATGTCGAAGTGTCCTTGAGCAAGACACTGAACCCCAACTTAGTTGCTACCGGTGAGTGTTGGCCAGCTGCATAGCAGCTCCCCCATTGGTGTGTGAGTGTGTGTGTGATTGTGAGTGTGAATGGGTAAATAAGAAGCAGCGTAAAGCACTTTGAGTGCCAATAGGTAGAAAAGAAAAGCGCTATATAAGTGCAGACCATTTATTTGTTACTCTAGCTTCTTGAATTTGAGGAAAAGTCTAATGCCGGAGTAGGAGGAGGATGTTAATTTAGATCCTACTAGATAAGAGAATGATAGTGAGAATGCCATCCTTTGGCAGAAAAGGTCAGGTGTACCCTGTCCCCTGAGAGTTCTTCCTACATGAGGCGCAGCCCATCACCTCTGCTACTGGAACAAAATGCTCATCTTAATACCCAGAATGGAAGACAGTCGACTAACTTTGATTAGAGGAAACAGACTGGCATTCAGAATAATGGATCCTTATCTGTAGCCTCACTGAGACAGATTGATGAGCTATGTTTCTTCTATCCAAAGCAAGTTTAAATTGTGCCAAAGGAGTCAATAAATCTGGGCTTCTGCTCTTAGTATTTTCTTATCCCAAAAAATGTTTTGGGTGTACCATTCTAGATTTATGTTTATTTAATTTCCATATGTGTAGAACCAAATTCACAAATGCTCTCACACACATTGCATGAGGGGCGACTGTGGCGCAGGAAGGTAGAGCGGTTGTCCACCAATCTCACAGTTGTTGGTTCAATCCCCGGCTCCTCTGGTCAAAGTGTCCTTGAGCAAGACACTGAATCCCAACTTAGTGGCTCCCGGTGAGCATTGGCCCCCACCAGTGTGTGTGTGTGTGTGTGTGTGTGTGATTGTGAGTGTGAATGGGTGAATAAGAAGCAATGTAAAGCACTTTGAGTGCCAATAGGTAGAAAAGCGCTATATAAGTGCAGAACATTTACCATTAACCATTTAGCTCTGTACAACTAGGGGATGGGTTTAACATGCATCCAGCACACAGAAAGGTTCGGACATTTGATGAGGGCTTTTGTCTATTTTCTCCTGTGTACTTTCAGTAGAGGAAGAGAAGATGTGCTTCTTTACTACAAGAGTGTCTTTGGTTTTTGTGTCAGTCCTAAGGAGAGAGTGGTGTTTTCCACTGATAATATAAAGTGCTCGGGCCTCAAAATTATATTTAAAAATTTTTAGGCTCACCTCAGTCAGGTTCAGCCATTCTTACATTCCCCTTGAAAATAATATTTCCTTATACCCCCACTTAGCTGAGTAATGTCCTGCATCCTATGCTACAAATTATTACACAGATATTCCTCTACAGAAAATTTTTTCACAAGAACATTTTATTTTTATTTCCCCAGGCACCTTATTCCCTATGAAGTGTTTGAGCAAGACTGAAAACTCTTATGAGTTCTTAATTTTTTTTAAATTCAAAATGAGCTAATATTTTCCATGAAATGGTAAAATGCCTCAGTTTAAACATCTGATATGTTGTTAATGTTCTATTGTGAATAAAATATGGGTTGATAAGATTTGCAAATCATTGCATTGTGTCTTTATGTTTTACGAATTGTTCCAACTTTTTTCAAATTGGTGTTATACTTTGCCCAAAATGTCCAAGCCTGTTCTATTTTATACAGACAAAAGCTTTACTTCATGGACATTTTGAGCAGATGGGTAGCATGGATAATTGCAAATATGGGCTACTCAGTGGTCCATAGGACAGTGCAAAATACTGGACATAGTGAAGTGTCTTTTATTCCTGCCGCTGGACCACCAGATGTTTACTCTCAGGCCATCTGTACCTTAGAAACTAACCTAACACAAAGAGGTTTACAGGATGTAATCATTACCACTATAACATTTAAGGTGTTAGGAATTCTTGACTGCATCTGTTAACGCTGTTATAAATTTACCGTCTGTTATTTTGCAGATGAATACAGGATTCTGATGGACATGCGCTGGAATAAACAGTATCTAGATATTTTGGCCAATAAATGTAACTTTGAAGATGAGGAAAGATACATGGAGTTTTTGGAGGCACTGAATGCAGTTGCCAACAGGTAACAGATCCATCTTGAATCACTGGTCATTACTATGTATAGGGCTCTAACTCTTCAAAATTATTTAATTCTGATAGTTGATCTAGTTAAGTGTTATGGGAAATGTTTAAACTAAAAAACAGAAAATAGTTTATTTGTTTTAGCTGTAGCTAAAGTAAAAGTGTCCCACAGCTGTAGAGCGCTTATGATTTGCGTGTGTGTGTTAGGATTGCTCTAATGATGGACCGAGAAGAGAGGGCTGTCATCTGCACCTGCGCTGTAAACCTGTCTGCTCAAAACTGTGCTCTGAGAATAGCCACTGCCTTCAGCAAAGGTTTCTACACAACACATGTTAAAAGTGACAGCATGATGCAATATTATATAAGTTTCAGATACCTGGCGCCCAGCTGTTACTTGTGGCAGGCCAAACCAAATGATGTTTGGTCATGATGATTAGTTAATTGATTGATTTTTGTCCTTACACAGGAACTGTGGATGTTGGTCAGCTGCCCCATCCAGTGTTGATGCATCTGCACAGCTTCTTCGAGCTGTGGAACTCATTTACACTCCAGGCTGTCCAGAGTGGACAGCCTTACATCTCAGACCACATTATGTTTGAGGTCTGAAATTTTTATCAGTCTCTTTGCATCCAGAAATATTGTACCTAATGTGACTAAGACCTATACTGTTATTACTACTACTCCTACAATTGCTCCTACTGCTGGTACTTCCATTACTGCCCCTACTCTGGTACCACTATTTTGAGCTGCTACAACTACTACTTATAGTGCTTTTAATCACTATAACATCCACTGCTGCTTTCTTCTTGTTTTAATTTCTAATAGTTTCCCCTTCCACTGCTAGGTCTGCTGCTGCTACTATATTCATGACCACTGCTATTACTTGTTACTGCTATCTGTATTGGTATTTTTTTACTACTACTGCCGCTTCTATACAGTATTACTTTTATTCAGTTCATATATTTGGACAGTGACACGGTTTTCATAATCTTTGGCTTGGTTTGCCTCCAAAGTTGATTTGAAGTGAAACAATATGTGCTTGTAGACTGTCAGCTTTAATTAGTTTGGTTAAAAATAGTGAATGAACTATGTAGATTTACAGATATTTGTATTGATGCACCGACAATTATGTTGGTTACAAAATATTTAACCATAATTAATATACATGAATTTAATTGTCATGTAATATAACTCTCTGTATCTAGGTATTCTCCTTGAGAGAGCGCAGAAGTAATGGTCATAACTTTGTCACCCTACCCTGAACCTTGAAGTTTATAAAATCACGAAAGAACAAGTCCTCAGATGACATACGCAGACTTTATAAATGAACAGATTTCTACTTGCGTATAGTAAACTTCCTGTCATGTGTATTTAGATTCTTCAGTTGCTGCAGTGGCTTGATCGTTTCTGGGATGTCTGCAGCACACTGCCAGCTGACTCTCAGTGCATGTCCATCCTGTCTCTGCATTGGCAATGGGTGCAGAAACACCTCATCCTTCGACTCCCACAACTACTGCTGGGAGACGCTGACGCCACATTTGAGTACATATTTATTTCCACTCTACATAATCAAATTTTTTCATTCAAAGTTACATGTGTAATTTACTGTTAAAAAAGTAACCCTGGCGCTATTGTTTAACCTTAACGGTTTGCAATAGGACTCAAATATAACGTGTTAATGCAACAACTTTATTTTCAATGTCAAACATTCTTGTGTTGCTGCTTAACACATGGCTGTGCTGTTTTCCAGAGGTCACCAGGAATTGGAGGCAGTCTCTGCAGCCATTCACACTCTTCTGTCTACCCCTGTGTCTGTGGCCACAGCACTAAAGGGCATTCAGAAGACTCTGGGGAAACCTCTGCCATTTAAGGTGCGGAAAGACTGCTTTAGCTGTACTGACCCAAGTCTGTGCAGATATAACCTCATTTCAATTATGTTTCCTGTGTTTCTTATTTTTCAGTATCTGAGATTATCTGAATTATTTCACAAACTAAATCCATATTCTTCTTTAGTTGGAATCAGTGGCTGAGTGTGTGTCTCGGCTGCGAGTCCTGAGCAAAGCCCTGGATGTAAGCAGTCTGAAGCTGGACAGCACCACTTTTCCTTGGAAACAGGAACTGTTACAGCTTTATGGTGCTGGGTTGAGGCTAGATATGAAAGAGAGTCTGCTAGAAGCCCTGGGTCTTGTTCTTCTGGCCAACAACCAACTAGATCCACAAAAATCTGGTGAGCTTGCATTGCGTGACCTGACTGCCCAACTTACCATCTCAGAATGTCAATTTTGGGCAGTCAGTGTGCTTTTATGTATATCATGTATGACAAACTTTAAAGGTTTAATTTTTGATCAAACAAACCAACACATAAAATAAAATAAATAACAATAAAAAATAATGTATTTAAATAATATGAACAAACCCGAGTTCCTGTTCAGGTTTTGTGCAAATATTTAGAATTTAGAGTATTTTACTATTTTTACTTGCTTGTTTTTATCCCTTTCTTTAATCCCAACCTTAAACTTATTACTGTAGAAGTACAGGCCTCTATAGTCAGTCATAGCCTTTATAGTCAGTTGTTAAATGTCTGTGAACGTTCTCAGTCGTCCAAATCTGGTTAGCCAGAGGTCATGTCAAATGGAATTTTTTACTTGTTGCTTCCAACCAAGCGGAAAGAAGTCAATTCAACATGACTGTAGGTGTTCTGCAACAGTCAAGTCACAACAAATTAATTCCAGTTAATTAAAAATGTTGGCCCTATCATTTGGTAGACCACTGTTATTAATTAAGCCTTTTTCAAAAGAAGAGATAAGAAGAGACATTTTGTTATTACTCAGATCTCACTTGTTTTTGGATAGGTTCTTAATTTTTTTTTAAACTCACTTGTGCATGGTACTTTTTTGGTGGTACATGTTACATTGTCTTGTGCTGATAAAGAGCAAAAGTTGATTGGGGGTGCGAGTGTAGCATTGACCTTAGAGTCTAGTTTCAAATCTAAGAGAACAATGTATTATTTAACGTGTTTCCATTAGGAGTGTTGGAGAGATTGGTCTCGAGTGTGGAGCAGCAGCAGCGTCAGATGACCTCTATTGGTCTCTTAGAGGTCTCTTATATGTCTGAGGGCCAGGAGACTGCAGACAGAGGACGCCTGGCCTGTGAAGAGCTTCAGCAGCTCAGCCGCAAGGCCCAGCTCTGGCCCTTGATGGAACAACTAGCTGTACTAAACCAGCTGCGACTCAGTACTGACCTGCTGAACCTGACACTATCTCCTGGGTAAAATCCTTTTAACTGAATAATAACATTTATGGCAACTGATCTTAAATCAGTTTATTACGTTAAATCTTGTCTTGGTGGTCTGCAGTGATCAAGAGTCAGAAGACCGCTTACGTCGAGAACTCTCTAGACATCTTCGTTACTGTCTCCAGTCCACACCGATGAATGTCAGACAGCTTCAGCCACTCTGGTTCTTGCTCAGCAGTGACAGGGTCAGTGTCATAAACTGGATAATAATAGATTGACATGTTTTAATTATAATATATGAAGCAATATAGTAACAGAAAATTTACAGCATTGGCAACTAATGAATGATTTCATGTGTCAAGCAAATCTCCACTAGGTTGTATCAGATAGGATTAGAAGTGAATTATTTAGCTTGACGTAAATAATTCTGCTCATGATTGTTCTCCACTGTAGCCAGCTGAGGAGATGCAGTTTGTGTGGTGTGAACTGTTGTCAGAGGCCCTGGATGCCTTATGGACCAGCAGCGTGACCTCAAACCCAGACCACTGGCTGAAATGGGACCCCCTAAATCCTAAGACCCAGCCAGACTCAAAGCTTCCCCTAGGAGCAGATAAAATGGTACTGGCTTTTAATGTGTCATGTTGATGTCAGTACACTGATTAGTAACCAATGTTTTTCTGGTTTCATCAAAATTTACTGAATAGTGTCCATGTTGATTTCAGGGTCCAGCCTTGCTAAGTAAAGCAGTGTGGTCACACTGCATGCTGAGAGTGCTCACCAAGAGTGAGACTGGAGATCACCCGGAGCCATCTGGAGACAACTTTTTCTCTCTCTCCCATGTCATGATAGGGCAGTGGAAAAAGAGCATACAGCAGCTGCAGGATGTGTCTGCAGTGCTGTGGGAAAACATGGCTATCCCTGCCCTGTCTGAATTCAGGTAGAGAAGAAGGAACATATTCTCTTCCTTTCTCCTCTTGGGAGTGTTTTGCTTTATTTTCTTCGAAAAGCAGTCAAATAAAAATGTTTCTCATGTGGATTTAGCATTTTTGGTTTTAACACACCCACATCTCCACAGGGGCACAGACTTTAGACTCCAGGGCATAGTCCTACGTCGACAGCTTCAGAGTATGGTCGACCTGCTGCCTCCTACCCTGCAAGAGGGCTACATGGAGAACTGTGAAAGCCTTGTGGAAGATCCTGACCCCCTGGTAGCTGCCCAGGAGATCCAAAAACTCTTTAGAGACTTCCTGCCCCCAAAGCTGCTCCCTGATAGCCTGGTGGAGGCCTGCATCACCTGCCTGCAACAGTACATCCAAAGCAAGATCAAAGGCTCCAACACACTTGCCCGCTCCGGAGTGTTCTGGGTCAACATGGGCCTGCTGCAGATCAAAGTCTGGACACCGCAGACCATCTTTGATCCAGCTGTTAAGAGGGCCTACAAACTCAACTATGCTAAGCAGGAGGTCAGACACATATCATTATCCTTTTGCTGACATATATCAAGTAAAACAACTTACTAGATGCTAGAACACTTTTACGCCAGCCCTGATAGGCTGAAAGTCATGACATCCACATTAAATCCCTCCACCTTTATTGGGTATCAACATGGTGTCTCTCGTCATTCGTTCACTTCGTCTCACTTCAGATGCCGAGCAATTTTCTTCAGTACGAGTATAATGGCTAGCTAGCTAAACGAAGAACCTCTGCCACCACCTGGCCTGGCAGTCCATCATTATGGTTCAGTTCTGTGTTCTTCCCAATGCCACCTCACGGGAATCCTAACTCTGCGGCTGAGGGGAATCATCCAGAACCTGAACTTCAGCGTTGGGGCTGTACACAGAATGTGGTGCATCCACTAACGGATGAACCCCTTATTTTGAATTATAAGGTGGACAACGATTATGGCTTTGATAATTTTCTGTTGACATCTATCTGGAAGACACCTAAGCTCATAGCATGGCTCACATGCCACCCTGTAGAAGATGAAATTACAGCAGTTAAAGACATCGGCCTGTTTGTTGAGCATAAAGCTAAATAAACAGACACATGGGCAAGTGTATGTCAATTCTTGTGCTTCAGTTAGGGGCAGAATGGCTTAACTTCTACTCCTCATCAGACATCCAAGTTGTCCAAAGAGCTTGGCCTTCCACACAAAGCTCCTGGTGTGGTTCTACAGCAGACTTTGACCTTAGTGGTTTACAGGAGTGCTCCCTCTGGCTGGGATGTTGTGTTATAGGGCAGATCAGTATATAGGTTGTCTAGTGGGCACCATAATCAGATATTAGGCCTTCATCAATTACCTTAAACTGTTGGCAGTCTTTCTAACACTGAAACATTCCTCCTGTTTCTTGACGGTCAACATGCTCTGATGAGAACAGACAATCTTAGCTCATCTCCTCTTGGTGAGAAAACACACACCCCAGCCATTTAGAATTTGAGTGTGTATCCTGTTCAGTGGAAATCCACTTTATGCAGGTTAGAGACTAAACTCGCCTGTAGGCGATTAAATTGGCTGTGCTGAGGTGGATCTGTTTGCATTGCAGAAGAATGCACAGTGTGCCTCCCTTGGCAATCGAAGTGCACCTCTGGACATGTTCATGAACGAGTGGCCTTGGATTCTCCACTTGCCCTGATTCCACCCACACCACAGGTGAACTGTCTTCTTCTGAACTGGCTGGTGGAGGTGAAGCAGCTTCTGTGGAACAATCTGTGACTCCTCCCATTGCACAGTGCCTCTCCCTCTTTATGACTTCAAAGGGAGAAGGAATCAAAAGGACGCTGGAAATTCCTTTCCAATCTTCAGTAGACAGTAGATTTTTCTTTTCTACAGGACTTAATTGGAAAGAAAAAGGCATTTTCTACTGCAATTTTCACTTGACCTGTTAGTTTTGTTGTTACTATAAAACAGTAAGATAAGCAACCCCTGGTTTGCCAGTTTATAAAGACAGCACAAAGACTTCAACTCAATTTTATCTACCCAGGATTTCGCTGTTCTCAAGGCCTTCACTAGCTGTGCATTTGACCCACTGGAACACATAGACATGAATGTGTTAGCTCTTAAGGTTGCTGTGCCGTTGTCCTAGGCACAGTTAAATGAACTGGTGACATTCATGCTGTGTGTCTGCATGTGGTTCTCTCCTTATAACATTGTGGTGAATTTTAAACCTAATCCAGCTTTCATCCCAATAGTGATTAAAACATGTTCACCAGTAGTCCCCGCAGCTTTTCAGCTACCAACTCACCAGTCTGTGGAACAGTAGAGATTGAAAATGTGTAATTTGCCCACCATCAAACAAAGGCTCATTGAATAGTGGATGCCGCTCCAGTTAGGTTGTATGCTCACTCTACCAGGTTGGGTTAATTTTATAACTCTGACTCGCTAAGTAGCATGAGTGAGATATATCTTACCAGAGCGCCGTTCCTGCTGTTGAATGAACCGAGAAGAGGTGTGCTAGATTTGATTGAAGAGTGATGATGCATTGGTCCTATAAAGGTGGAGGGCTTTGACGTGAATGTCACAACTGCCAGCCTGTCATCGCTGACGTAATGGTATAGATGTTTTTTTGAATGCGTGAGGAGGCGAATCCTATGGTGAGAGATCTCACTTAAATGGTAAATGTTCTGCACTTATATAGCACTTGTCTACCTATTGGCACTCAAAGCGCTTTACACTGCTTCTTATTCACCCATTCACACTCACAATCACACACACACATACACATACAGATAATGATATGATGGTAGCCTAAAGTTTTGAACCCAAGCAGAGATAGCGATATAGAGCCCAATTATTATTGGGCACGATAATAATTTTTTTTTATCCTAACTTTAATTATGACATAGTCTGAGTCTATTCTCCACTTAAATCATTATTTACATCGCACGCTGTCCTACTCAATTCTACATTGCTGCTGTTCATGCTGTACTATACACACTGAACTACTAATACTCAACTGCTACACCCTTACACAAAAATAAAACATGCACACAATGCACCTTAAGTAGACAAAGATTTCCACACACACTGCACTCAGGTTTGCCTTCTTTGTCTTGTTTAAAATGTTTAACATGAAATGATCAACCCAAAAGTTGGTGTACTGGAAATTTAAATGATGAAGGTCTTTCTTACAGCTGGCTCTGCTACAAGAAGAGTGGCGAGGACGGAGCCTGTCATCGCAGCTGATGACTGGGGCAGAGCTGGAGGAGAGCAGCACAACTGATGGCTTCCAACATCCTCGAATCAGGTCAGAGCAAGCCGCAGATTTTGATTATATCATATTCTAACTAACAACAGAATACGGTTGAAAAAAAAAGTGTTTTAGAGCGGGTATGTTGAATCTTATAATATTGAGTCATAAAACAAGATTACATACTCTCAGCTATTAGTTTTCATCAGTTACGTGCCTGATTTGTGGTTGTAGGTACCTGTGGATCCGTATCCAGCAAGTTAAGGAGCAGATAGCTGAGCTTTCCAGAAAGCAGGCCTACCGACCTTGTGAACCCCAGTATGGTCGGCTCTTCCAGGAGCTCCAGCACTACCTCTGCAGCATTGGCCAGGCATCTGCTGTGCAAGACCTACTCTCCCAACTGCTGAAGGCCCTGCAGGGCTCATCCTCTCAGTCCAGGTCAGCAGTTCAGGGTCTGCTGAAAGAGGAGTCTGTATGGCAAACCTCCCAGCAGCGCTTCTGCCAGAGGCTGCAAGAGGACTACCTACTGTACCCGGACTTGGTTGGACCAGTGCGGAATGGAATCCTCCAGCTCCAGTATGGCATGAGATTAGTTGCTGCCCAGGTAGCTGCCTCACTGATGCCTGTACCAGGTCTTCCCAAGCTGGTGTCTTGCCTGCTGGCCTTCCCCACTATGTCCCGCAGCCTACCATCTGACCTGTCTCGGGCAGACTTCCTCTGCTCTAGGGAATGTATGGATGTTTTGCACTCCCTGGCAAGGCTTTTGCCCCAACAGGACTCTGACCATGTTGTCCCCGAGTCTTCCACAATTCTTTTTAATGCTCTGCTACATGTGCAGTGCCATATTCTTTCCACTGGAGAGCTCAGCCAACAGGCTTGCGCTCTTCTCAGACACATCTGTCAGGTCAGAGCCTTCATTTTTGTGTCAAACATCTGTCTGACTCTCTTAACACCTCTTAGGCCTAATGCACACCGATGCTATGCTGAATGTATGATTATGCTCCCCAGGCTCTGGTGAATGAGTGGGATGAAAAGGAGAGACAGTGCAGAGAGCAAGAACAGCTCAAATCAAGCCTGTACTCCAGCCAAATTCGAATCCATGGCTCACAACTGACTGAAGACGAGCAGGAGGAGAGAGACTTCAGACGCCAGTTCCCTCAGTTTAGCCAGGTATTCATGTAGAACTGTTCTTACTTGTCCATGTGAACACAATATGAGGAAGACTAATATTAATATAATAATAATTAATATAAAGTATTAATTGACATTAATATGATTTTTATTTTTTGGTGCAAATAAAACAAGCCACAGACAAAAATACAAAATATTTATTTTGGATACAATGAACAAATGAGCCATTTATCCAATACTGTCTGATGGTGATGATCAGAAAGATCCGATTCTACAGTTTCAGTTTTTGTAGACTTCCAAGTGGGGCAGCAAGGTGGTGGAGTAGTCAGTGTTGTCGGCTTAGAGCTAGAAGGTCAGTTTGAATCTACCTGCTGTCTGTGGCCCATCTGCTCTTTCTTGCTCTGATATAATTGATATATACAAGCCCTGGATATTAGAACACAAATGATTTTGTCTGAAAAGCTGAGAAAAAAAGATAATGGTTCTATAAAAATGCATGAATGCTTTTTTTCCGCTTAATAATTATTATTTTTTTTAATCTGTACCCGTGCTCCTCCACGGACCATGAATGTCTACATTAATATCTGTCTGGTTGGGAGCTACTTAGACAAAAATGGTAAGCTAAGGAATAAGTCAGTCTTATCTTTAGTTTTTGTCTGTACTCTTCATCAGGAGTTTGCAGACATTGTGTCAGCACCAAGTTTGGAGGGTCCACCAAGCTCAGGATTGGAAGAGGAAAAGGAAAAAGCCCTGGGGGAGTTGACTGACACTGGCTTCTTGTCTCCAGCTGCCATGAACACTCTGGTTGAGTTGCATCAATGCCTGTGCCTGGGATACGCCCAGTCCCTGTGGTATCAGGGTAAAGCACCTGTATATCACAAGAAACAAGCCGTCAAAGTCCTGGTCTCTTCCTATCAGATTGCTGCCCCTGTGATGTCACGCTTTTACCATCTGATGGGTTGGTATCTTTTTGGCTACAAATATACTGTGACACGTTTTAATGGAGGTACATGCATACACTAATCAGCTCTAACAATAACACCACCTGGTGGTTTTAATAGAAAAACATGTTTTATATTACAAACTAATAAATGCGGATTTATCATTATGGGATAATCACCTGTCTAAAAATGAGCTCCACATTTACCAACAGTTATCTTGATCATTATATACAACATTGCGGAATACTTGGCCGCTATTGTTTAAAATACATTGTTTTCTTAGTAGTGTACTATTACTTTTGTTCTTTAAATAAAATTTAGATAATCTACTTAAGAAAAAGTACTAAGCAAAATATTTGAAATAGTACTTTAGCTTACTTTTTTTCTAGGCTAATACTTGCTCATTTAATCTGATTTCTTACATTTCATGTAAACGGAAAGGGTCGTTTTATAAAATTTGGGTAAGGGAAACCTGGCTTCCCCAGGTAGATTTCTGTTGGAGAACACTGATTTCTTTGCCATGTAACAGTTTAAAATCACCTTTCTCCAACTGTGCATGTGTGTAACAAAAGGCCGCACACAGGAACACGCGTAGTGTTCTCAAGTGTGGGAACACTTGAACACTTGAAAATCCCAATTGTGGAATTTTTAAAACAAAGTCTCTCTAAAGTCCGGCAGAAAATGTAACTAACGCAAAGTCTAAATAAGTCACTTGACCCTGTGGACTTTTTAAATTTTAACAGTTCCCATTGATCCGTTGCATGTCTCCCCTTTTTTTTCCTGTGCTCTCACTGTTCAGCGACATGATCACACACATACAAAAAGTAAAGTCAGAAAGTTGCATTTTCCTGTACTATACAGTTGGAATCAGTGCACTAGGCTACTAAAATAATTCAGAGGTAGAGGAGTCAGGTTGGTTTTCTGCTGCATGTATAGGCAGATTTCCAGTAAGCAGGTTTCTTAAGTGCAGCTCACAGAGTTTTCAGAGTGACTTTGCTGACCCTCCCTTGTCCCTTATAATTTTATTAGGACCACCAGTGGCTGATTAATGTATTTTCTGTAAATAGCTACTGAATATCGTCTTCCTATGTCCCCCTTCCCCCCAGATGCTGAACTGGACCAGCAGCTGTTAGGAAGTGAACTGCTGCTCTCTTCCCTCCTCCAGAACTCAATTCAGGGCTCAGGGGGTCCTTATGGTCTGGCTGTCACTTCAGAAGGACCTTATGACTTCTATCAACAACCAAACATGGCCGAAGCCCTCCTCTGTCTCCCTGTTCTGGAACAACTCAGAGCGGCAGTGAAGCAAAGACTAGACGACTGGCCAGAACACCCTGCACTTTTGCAGGTCAGTTTTTTTTTACATTGAGGCCCAGAGTAAACAAGCAAAAAGTGTGTTGTTATTTTACCTTGTAATATTCCACAATTACAGTGTTGACTACTGTGTGATTATTACTTTTAAGTCTTTATAGAGCCAAGAATGAATGTGAGGGTAGAAGCTCAAATTCATAGTGAAGGATATGAGGTGGAAGGGGATTCTGTGGCCTGTAGATAAAGTAAACTCTTGCTCTAAAATAATAATAATAAATAATTGTTGTACTGTGAACTCAGATAAGCGTAAGTGTATCCTAAATCCTCCATGTATGTGATGTCTTCCAGCTTACTGTGGTGATGGAGAGGATCTTGTCTTTCAGCCTGGCCAGTCCACTGGCTAAGTTCCTTAATGGCCTGGAGATAGTGCTTAGTAAAGCCCAAGTGAGTTATTTTAAGTCTGTTTCACATATGAAATCTTCACAATGTCCAGAAAAATCAGCCATGGACAGTGACCAGTATCTTATTTCACACGTAACACAGAGCGGTAGATTGTCTGATTCAAAAGCGTCCTCAAGAGGAACTCCTCAAGAGGCACAAACTGAAAGAACAATTAGGCTGTGCAAAACAGTGTTTTGCTTACAGTACTAGTGTCTAATAAAAAGAATTGTTATCAACACGCCCTTTTGCTCACTTTAAATCCTTCTCACAAATCAGAACAGACCAGCATACTCAATGCCCGGGCTCACACACATAAACCAGATTTTGTTCTGAGGGCTCGAAGGATAAAGTCCTAATAATCTCTCGAGCGTGTCAATCAGACATCCGCATACTCATATACACCGCCAGAAAGAATTTCAGGACTCCAGTGCATGTGCGCATTTTTTAAAAATAGTTTGTTGCACAGAGGTGAGCACTGTTTATTGCTGCTGTCTTCAGGATTGGGAGAATAATGCCAGTCGCTCGGTGTCTCTACGGAAGGAACTAGAGGCTGTCACCCAGCTAATTATCCAGTGGCGTAAACTAGAACTCAAGTAAGACACACAAAGATTAAATCAAGACAATGTCTTATGTTACTTTTTATCATAGTTTAATGAAAGTATAAATTTGCAACTAGTCCTAATCCTAAAACTCCTCAACAAGTATATGAGACTTTGACCAGGATCTATTATTTGCTGCTGCTTTGTGTATAATGTAAACGTGTCCTGTTCTGTCATTTTTGTGTGGTAGCTGTTGGTCGAGCAGCCTGGACAATGCAATGAAACGGCACACTGAGAAATCAACTAAACACTGGTTTTCTATCTACCAGCTGGTAGAGAAGTATCTGGAAGAACAGAGGACAGAGACTAATACAGGTAGAATAGTTAGGAGTTGGTTTTTGTCTTTACTTTTTATATACAGCCACACAATATAACGCAATACGATACTCCAGCTTTATAAGTTCTGTTTGTAGACGCTTACATTTTCTCTGTTTTTGTTGAAACTGAGAAAAGTGATAATTCCACTATGTGTTTATTATTAAGCTCATAGTGGGTAATTAATTTGCAATCGTTTTATATGCTTTTTTAATATAAGGGTTAACTTAAAAAAATATATATTTAAAATGTTAAAATGAATGGAAGGTCAAAACCATATATTTTAAGAAAATTAAGTATAATGGTAAAATGTGGAATATATGGTAAAGGGGTAGGCAGCAAGAATACTTTTTTACACATGATGTAGACCTTTCCACAGCTACAGTGGCTCCTGCAGTTTGTTGAAATTTAAATGAATCCAACAATGCTGCAGACCAAAATTACCAAATTTAAATCGGTGTAAAGGAAATGTTACGGGTACGAAGTAAAGAGTAACAAGATGATTAGCACTGTTTTGCTTAGCACTAGTCATTCCCGTGTCTCAAACGGCCATGATGAAAAGAAATCGCCATATCTGCCGATCTACCAGTTTTCTTTCCGGGTCTACTCTTTAGGTGAGGATGTGGAACACCTCTCCCTGTCCTCGGTGTCCTCGACCCTCAAGGCCTTTATGGAGGGCTCCACCCTGGGCGAGTTCCACACTCGCCTGTCCATGCTGCTAAGCTTCCATTGTCACCTCCTTCTGGTCCCAAACCAGCCTGGACAAGGTGACCTATCTTAAGTTTATCCTCAAAAAGTTCTTATATGCTCCAAGTATAGTATGTTGGAGTAAGAGTTAAGGATTACTACAATAATTCCTCTCAAAATTGTAATTTGACTACAGGGTAGAAAAATTGGACCTTTGTCCTTAAATGGTGCTCTTATCAAAACCAACCGATAAATTATATGATGAATATATGATGTTATGATGAATATAAAGCAGTGGTTTAAAATTATATCTGCAACAGAATAAATTGTGCAAAGTGTGAGTCTAAATACTGATGTCAGATCTAAATCATTTTCAAAGCAACTTGTCATTAGTAACCTATACTATTTAGGAATTACAACCCTTTTATTTTGGGTAGGCATGTTTTGGCCTTGTGCACAAAAAGAGGGTGTAAAAAATAAGGGATTTATTGAATTGTGATTGGTCAGATGAGTATTAAGAAATTTATTGAATTGTTGACCAGATACTTAGCTCTGGGTGTAACTCTAGATTTTGACTAAACGAAATGCAATGTAAATTAACAATGTATGTACTACTGCTTTGCTTTCGTGTCCTCCCTGATTCATGTGCTTTACTTGCCATGTCCCTCACTTGTTATGCATTTTACCTGTGAGCTATGGTTAAGTCAAAAACAATAAAATGTGGTATGTTTTTTTTTTTAAAGAGTCATTGTCCAGTCTCCTGTGGAACCTGCACAAATACTACAGTCAGTTCTCTGACTGCATTCAGACCAAAATCGATCAACTCAGACAGCCCATCGAGAAGGAGCTCAAAGTATGTATAACTATGAGTCCCTTTCTTATTGCATACCAATCCTTTAAACCTGTTCAGTGATTTATTTCATATGCAGAGTATATGCACAAACAGAAGTTTCACAGTAATGTGTATTGTTCTTAGGACTTTGTAAAGATCTCAAAGTGGAATGATGTTAGTTTCTGGTCCATCAAACATTCAGTGGAGAAAACACATCGGTAAGTTATCAACTAGATTTCACACAGTTAGTACCTTTTGTGCTGAACATTTGTACTTTAGGGCTTTGTCTTGCTTAATTATACTCTCCAGTATACTCTCTGCCACTTCCTAACAGGTCATGTGTTTTTTTTTTTCTCTCAGGACTCTCTTCAAGTTTGTGAAGAAGTTTGAGGAGGCTCTGAATGGTCCAAGTGCCCCTGCTCTGGTGGAACAAGGATGCAGTGCAAGTCATGATAGTGTGGACAGCAACCCAGAACAAACACCTATCCATCAAGTTCATCAGGCACTGAGGGCTGCCCTGCCTGGAAAGGGCAGAGATCTACCGGTACCAGTATTATTAAGTACACACAGTTTGTTTCCTAACGACCAATGACTAACAATAAAATACACTGTGTCTGTCAGAATGAGGGCCTAGAGGAAGGAGTCGAAGCTTCTTTGCTACAGGGTCGTCTGCCTATCCTCACCAGGAAAATGAAGAAACTATGCTGCCAGCTCCTGAAAAAACATCCAGTGCCAGAACTGGCTGAAGACCTGGACTGCTTTACTGGTATGAATGATGTACACACTGAACACAGCCCTATTCTTTTTTGGTTTTTGCTAGTAATGATGCTGCATTTAAATGGTCTGCACTTTTCTACCCATTTGCACTTAAAGTGCTTTACATTGTTTCTTATTCACCCATTCACAATCTCTGTCACACACACACCGATGGGGGAGATGCTATGTGTGAGTGTCTCGCTCAAGGACACTCTGACATGTGAGTGGAGGAGCCGTGTGGACGACCACTCTATCTTTCTGCGCCACAGTCGCCGGTTATAATTACTGTTTATAATTATGTGTCCAGCAGTAGATCTTCTCAGCTCTCATTAATGAATGTTAAATCAATGAGGAAGTCATTGTTCACACTTTTCTCTGTAGCTGTTGTTGTGCAAAGCTAAACAAAGATTGTGAGATATAAAACCACTGTACATCTTCAAGACTGTTGCTTTAGCCCCAGAAAATCCGGGAGAGTGATACATCTTGACTTTATAGGATACCTTTGAAGTTAAAGAAGTTCCATTATCTGTTAGTCTTTCCATTAAACTTGGTTAATGTCTTCTGACATGTGGATGAATTGTCCTGTTTACATAACCAGCTGATAATAAAGTGCTAACTTAATGAAAGAGAAGTGTATATATTCCAATTAGTTGAATATAACCAAATTAATGACTATGACTACTAGTATGTCAAACACAGAATTTCAGAAATCTTTCGCAAGGAATTATAAGTGAAAAACGTGAAATGGGGCAACTGTGGCGCAGGAAGGTGGAGCGGTTGTCCACCAATTCCGGTCACATGTCGAAGTGTCCTTGAGCAAGACACTGAACCTCCAACTTAGTTGCTCCCGATGAGTGTTGGCTCAGCAGCTATCTGTGTGTGTGTGTGTGTGTGTGTGTGTGTGTGTGTGTGTGTGTGTGTGTGTGTGTGTGTGTGTAACGCTATACGAGTGCAGACCATTTACCAAATGAAAGTGAAATTTTTATTAGTCATTTATAAAAAAATACTTAAAAGTTTGAGTTCTTGTGTAATTATGTGAGGGGGACAGGCATGGTTTACACACTTTTATTAAGAAAGAAAAGATTTTGTAGCAGGTTGGGGCAAAGGCAATTTTGTCTTTTGAGACTAGTTCTTCTGCTTTGGAAAAAACTCTTACACAACGCATAGATGAGGCGAGAATACATATAAATTTTGTATAATTTCTCTACAAAATTTGTAAAAAATATTTAGAAGTGTATTGATGAAGTGCTCCAGTTTATGTAAGACAGTCCAGTGGAGCACAGCCGACATTTTACCTGCAAAAGTGGAAACGGGAAAGGAAAACATACACCTTATTTGGGCGTTATTAGATCAAAATGATCCCAGATTGTAGAAAATCTTCTTTTTCTCGATGCTGCCATAAATATCAGTGGATAATGACAAAACAAAAACGAATACAAGCCATCACAAAACAAAGTCTCTTTTCCTTTCAGCACAAATACAGTGAAAAGTAGCACTTCCCAATAAACTCAATTTTGTGCTTCACTTCCTTACAACACAGCAGCTGTATGCACACATCAATACAGGGTTGCGTTCTTTGTGCTCGATACTCTCACCGCCGCTTCTTTATTGTTTGGCCCTTCACTAATGGATGGTTGGATGGTTGACAGGTGTGAGATGTAGTATGCACATTTATGGCCGTCTGATACAAACATTGCACTTGCCTTGAAAAAGACCAGCTGAGCTCAAAGTGTTCTTCATACATTATAATTGAAGCTTAGTGTGTCTTCATCTTCATCCATAGTAGGTTTACCTGTAATACATTGCCACGAGCCAGGTTTGGCTTCACATGACAGGTTTACTTGATTCTATAAACACTAAATATTACATTTATTGGTACAGTTAGTGAACGTCTTTACACTTATTAAATGTAAGCACAACTGTAATAGCTTTACATTAAACTGCTGTGGTTATGTTCTAAGTAACAATTACACTTGTTTGTTTTTTCTACACTATTTATTTATTTTTTGTGCAATGAGAATTGCTGCCTCTATAGATCCATTACAGTTCTTTAGGGGTCAGACTTGTTTGACTATTTTCTGTAAAAAAAAAAAAAAAAAAAACTTTTTTCTTTTCAGGTGAGATCATAAGAAACATCCGGAACCTTCAGAGCTTCACTATTGACATGTCAGCAGAGAAAGAGAAACAAAAGGCAGAGGTCAAGCACATCTTGCAGCAGAAGCAGAGAGCTTTGTCTGACCTGTTCAAGATGCTCACAGAAATAGGTTAGTTTTTACCCCTGGAGAAATGTGAATCTTAAGAAACTAAAACAGTTAAGCAACCTGTCTATTTGTTTCCTTTGACCCATGAAGGTCTGTCATACCGTAAAGGCCTGACATGGAACAGAACAGATGACCCACTGAGAATCCTCTGTATGCAGCCACTGGAGATGAGCACCGCTTTTTCTAATGTCAACCAGGATCATGCTGAGACGACGTAAATAGAACCTGTTCATAGATATGCTGCAGCTGACATACTATTACCCTCAAATTGCCACCAGACAAAGCCTAATTTTATTCACAATAAAAACATAGTGCCTAAACTAGAACTATAGAAAGCACGTTGAAAGTTTCAGCTAGTTACACTATTACCAGATATACACAGTGACTGATGTTAAGCAAAACTTTCCTAGATAAAACTGAGACTTCACTTTAATTTTAACGGGAAACCTGGTTAGATGCTAAGTAAATTTTAAATCTTAATTACATTTTCACTGCCTTCTTGATGGTGTAGGTTGTTCACTCAACTTCTGACAGCGTGGGGTGGATGCCAGAAGTACTTCTACCTTTCCTGGTCCAGGAAAGTGGCCCTGCACACTGCTCTCCAGCATCCTGCCAAGGTGACACAATAAACTGTTTGCATGGTGGTGAAACATTTGACATTATCTGATGTTTTGACTGCTATGAAAACATTCTATCTCAAAGCCAGATGTACAAGATAAACTACTAATATTAATATTATGACTGTTTGTTATTGGTTGGTTTTAGGAACTGGGACTGGGGACTATAGAGCGCTGTAGAGGTTTTACCTCTCACATATTCCAGCTGCTCCTCAAACAGAGGCAACGACTGGCCAAACTCACTGAGCAGTGGGTCCATCTCAGGTAAGTTTGTCCCTGTCACTTCACTGCCGATGATAATTTTATTGTCATGGCAGGGAACATCTGCTTTATGTCCCTATTGCAACTAGCTTATAGCTGGAAGGACTTTAGTGTCTAAAAATTTGATAGTGCCTGTTTTTTCTTTTTTCCTGAGCTCTTCTCTTCTTTAGTAAAATGTGATTAGGTTCAGAATCCATTAGAAAATATGTATTTTCAGCATAGCATAAAAAAATACTGTATTGTTAAAAACTGTTCGATACTAGTAATAATATATAAATAAAAAAACACAAACAAAATCTATCAAATAAAAATGAACTTCTTGTAGGTTGGGTGAAGTTTGTGAATAATGAAGAATTTCGGAGTTAGTCACAATCTCTGATTGATCCTCTCTCCTCCTCTGACGTGATTAACTGTATGGGAGTAAGGGAGCCGCCGTCTCTCATTGGAAAACCAGCTTGCTCAGTTTTAAGATCGGGTGACAGTTTGTGAACACTTTTCTTTTAGCATGTTCTTTGTGATTAGCAAAATGTATCCTCTGCATTAAACCCATCCCCCTGAGGGGAGCAGTGGTCATTGCTTAGGTATCAGAATTTGGCAGGAAAGGACCAGGCATTTTGGAGTAGGTCAGGGGGTTGAAGCAATTTGGTAGGCACTAGGAAAGTATTGAAGTTCAAAACCGAGCTAAAAGCAGATATTCTAATACAGAAAAGACACAGAGATGCTTTATATACATGTTTTCCCTAAACTAGAACCATAGGATGTAAATGGAAAATCACCCTTTCAGCTAACACAAACTTAAAGCAGAACTAAAAAAAACACTGATACTGAAATAATATTCTCATGGTACTTTTCTTTCATGTTTTTTTAACTTAACTTTTCTTTGCTTTGTACGTTGTACTGTAAGTCCCTTTATAGAAAAGTGTCAAATGCCTGGTAGAGTTTCCACAGTCTGTTTGGTAACAGGATACATATGTTCTTGTCATTTCACTACTTCTAGGAGGTTAACCAACAGAATACAGGATGTCAAGGCTCAACTACAGAGCAGCAACAAGGACTGTACCCTTCCACCCCAAAGCTCTCTCCAGGCCTGGATTAGCAAAGGCCAGACACTTGCTGTGCAGTGCACCACCCTATTGCAGCAGCTGGTCTGGCTATTGCAGTGCTGCCCTGAGAATCTCCAGGAGAAGGAGGACACAAGGAGCTGCAGCCAGCACACCTTTAGGTGTCCATCCCCCTTGACAGCTCAACGCCAACCCCCTGGCTGTTTGATGAGGAGGGGAGATACTGCCTGGTGCCAATTACACCAGTGTGTGAATGCACTGTTGAAGCAGACAGAGAGCCTTAAGGTGGAATTGGACACCGCGGCCCAGCAGGCCTCTGAGGAATCACTCCACACATGGTAAAATTTAAATACTTAGGAGTTTATTTGAAATGTGTTGTACAGCCCAGATAGTCTTGACAACGCTTAGTTTCTACAGGAACCATTTTGTAACGTGCTGTTCAGCCTTCGACAAGCTTGGAGCTGTGGTGGCTGAGATGCCGGGCATTGAGCAGCTCTTCACCCCTGCTGTGTGTGTTGGGAGTGCACAGAGCCAACCGGCCATCACCCAGAGCCTGCAGTATGTGAGAGGACAGGTGGAGATGAACATCACCGACTTCACCACCTGGAGGACCCAGCTGATGTCCCTGGAACACCAGCATACAGGTGAATGCACAGACCATTCACCTCTACAACGAAGGAATACTTGCTGCTACTCTCTAGATCTTACTAACTAATTGTGTTAACATGTAGAGACCAGATAACAGGATAAAGCATAAAACATAAACACATAAAAGTGTAAAACTAAAACTACACACAGAACCATTGTAGACTTTCTCCTCCTCTCCTTGTTTAACAGATCACCAGTCTTCCTTCTGTACTGAGTTCACAGCTGAGCTGGACACAAGCATCAACACAGTTTTGTGTGCAGTCCAGACACTTGTAAAGAGAAAGGAGAGAGAACAACAAAAGCAGCACCAAGAAGATTCCAAGACAGGTGAGATAGATGGTGGGGACCTGCTGTGCAGGGACGGGTGGGTGGAAATGAGGCAAATTCATTCCGAACGGTTCTGAAAAAAATCATTACATTGATTATAAATCTCCCCACTGCACACAATATACTTTGATTTGTTATTTTCTCCCTACAGCTGCACCATGCTGTAGCACGTTTACCTCTTTTTAAACTTGAAAGTGTTTAGAATCTTGTTTGTCTCTGCCTATTATATAGTGTATATTGTTAGGAAAACAGTGTACACAAATTTATATAGTGGGTATATTTTTAGGAAAGAATGTCTGGGCTATGTAACTACAGTTTTCATTCATAGGATCTTCGGTAGTTTCTCTTTACTTTTCAGACCTTGGTCTGGACTTAAAAAATAATATGAACTTGCACTAGTTCTTGCATGTCTATATCATCTGCTTTTCGCCTACCTAATTGATACAACACACCACAGATAAGCTGACAGGACCAAGTGTTGTGAAAGGTGCCTTTTTCAGGTTTTCACAGGGGTCCTTACATAATGTTTAGGATTGCTTCATGTTATTTGATGTTTCAGAGGGTGCTGAGGGGAAGGATGAAGAGCCAGTAGAAGACCTCCTGAAGCCTGGTCACTTGACTTCTCTCCTGGAGGAGCAGCTGGAAGCTGAGGTGGAGGCTCTGTGCGTGGGAGATGTTGTTGCTGGGCTGGAGAGGCTACTGAGGTTCCTGAGGACACACAGAGACACCTGTCAGGCACCACAACTCTCGGTATAAGAAACAGTGTTACAAGCAGCATCTAGTGCTTAAGTCAGCTTAATGTTAAATTCATGTTCAAGGGCAAGTGACTCAAATATTGAATAATGTGTAGCAAACAGTGATGATAATATGTCCAAGACATCAATGTTGACATTTTAAACGCCATTAGTCAACACCTTCACTTTAGTGTGTGTGTGTGTGTGTGTGTGTGTGTGTGTGTGTGTGTGTGTGTGTTGGTCAGGAGGTGACCTGGGCGTGCAGGATTATGGTGCGTCTGGAGCCTCTGCTGGGGATTTACTCGGACCTGGTGCGTTATTACCTGGCTGTTTCACTGGGAGCACACAGAAGCACAGGCAAACTGCTGTCTGTACTGGCCAGTATCTTTATGGAGCTTGCTCAGAAGGTACTTAACACAAGTTACTCAGCCTCACTCTAAATAATAGATTATGAAGTCAAAATAAACCTGGAGCTGAATTGTTCTGTTCTTTTTCAGGGTTTCTGCCTACCACAGGAGCTCATGGCAGGTGGAGATGGAGAAGGTGCCACAGAGTTTCACAACTATGAGGGTGGTGGTATTGGTGAAGGAGAGGGCAACAAAGATGTCAGTGAAAAGATAGAGAATGAAGATCAGGTAATTAATGAAATGTTTATTTTTTAATCACTTTTCTGTACAGACAGATGCATGTATAGATAGATGGATAGAATCAGCAGGTAAACAGTCTTTCTACTGTGGTGCAAGAGTTAGGGTGGTTGTCCACCAATCCCCCCAGTTGCGGGTTCGATCCCCAGCTCCTCCGGTCACATGTCGAAGTGTCCTTGAGCAAGACACTGAACACCGGGAGCGTTTGATCATGCAGAGTATGGCCACTGTTTTCGTTTATGGTCCCTCTGACCATGGCCCCCCCTGGGCCACACCTAGAACTTCCACTGGCTCTATGAATTCTTAAACTCACATTTTTCCTACAGGTAGAGGACACCTTTCAAGAGGGTCAGGAAAAGGAAGAACAACAGGATAAAGGGAATATCAATGCAGAGGACAATGCAATAGAAATGTCTGAGGACTTTGATGGCCAGATGCATGATGGGGAGAATAAACCAGGTAATGCTGCCTGCTCAGGTTTCTTTGTTATACTGTATGTCTGACCTCTTGACTTCAGGTTCTTATTACTAGTTACAATGCTGTTAATAGTCACAGTCAAATGTATTAATAGTTTATAAAAATAAAATGGCTGCTGTACATTCTTTGAAGTTGGGAACAGAGATCCACATTTTTGAGGAGGCCTTGTAATAATTTATTTCAGTTGAAGTTGATGCTAATTTAGGCTTATTATCCTAATAAAAACTTTAGAGGCAGTAAAAACCTCAAATACATTTCTCTAGGAGGGTTTTATTCTCTTAATCATTTACAGGTGAAGATGATGAATCCGATAAAGAGGATGAGGAGGAGCTGGACAAAAAGATGGGCAACCTGGGTGAAGGCCAGACAGAGACATTGGATGAGAGAATGTGGGGGGATGATCACGATGATGAGCAGGAAGAAGGCAGTGACAATGAGGAAGAGTCTGGCCAGGGCATGGACATGGTAATTAGGCTTTTAAATAAAATATAAAAAAAACAAGTTTGATGTCTCATCAGTCCATGTGCCCTAATTTCCTGTCAACAATGCATTGTGTTAGGGTGAGTCAAAGCTGGTTGCCAAGGATGACAACTTGGATGCTGCAGACCCTAACAAAGACAATAAAACGCAGGACAAAGAAGAACATATGGATGATAAGGAGGAGGAGAAGATCCATGAACAAGCAGATGAGGTCATTTCTCTTATAAGTTTGTAGAAACTATTTATTTTTATTTCAGGCCTAGGTTGAGGTATTTCCAACAATTTACAGACTTTTTTATGGCTGCTATCTGCCCCTTTGCTGTTTCTCAGAGGCAGTTTGATGAGAATGAAGTGGATCCATACCACGGTCAACAGGACAAGCCACATGAGCCTGAGGCTATGGATCTGCCAGAGGATCTAAACCTGGACGAGAATGATGCTGCAGACGATGGAGAGGGCGAGGGTGATGGTAAACCTGATGCTTTACTTCACACTGTCACTAAATGAACACACTGCTCTGGAAAACAGTAGACCCAGTTATGACCAGACTTGCGGCTTTTTCTGGAGCGTTTTTTTTTTTGTTTTTTTTTTTTATCAAAAAATTTAAGTAACAGGTGTTAGGGTCTTACTGTGGTAAGCCATAGTCAACAGGTGTCTTTAAGCTCTCGAACTCTGGATAGCAGGTCAGCCCAGCGTTTAAAACTAATGCTTTAACAGAAATACAGTATTCTGCAATTCTCTCTCTCTCTCGCTCTTGCGCGCTCTCTCTCTCTCTCGCTCTCGTTCGTATAAATGCAGCCCCAAACCACCACATACCCTCTACCAGGTTTAACAAAGTCTCATTCTTCCACCTCTCTCCAGCTTTTCATCTCGCATATCGTTGACAACTAAACCGAAAACGTTCACATGTTGATTTATTACTCTATAATACTTCAAAAGTTCTCAGTTATCCAAGTTTGCTTATGCAAGTCTTGTCAAATCGACTAAAAAGTCCTCTAGCCAACTTTCCCTTTAGACTGAAGAATCTTCTTGGACAAGCGAAATGTTTTCAACCAAGGACAAAAAAGTCCAGTTGCCATGACTCAACCTCCTTTGGACTCCACAGTACTCCTTTTCACTGATCTTCACTCCAATCTTTGAACATATCTCAGCCTTTTGGCCCTGTTCCCCTGCTAAAAAAAATGGTTTCTTCGCCGCTTAGCTTACACTCCTGTTTTTTTGCCTTTTTTTTTTTTTTTGTCCTTTCGGCGTATCCCATGAGTATAGGTTCACCACAGCGGATCATTGCATGTTGATTTGGCACAGTTTTTACGCCGGATGCTTTTAATGCGGTGTACATATTTCAGACTGTATTCTTATAAAAGAGAAATAAAAATGCTCATCATAGCAATAAATCATACTGACCTTCAACTGACCTAAGACAGTACATTCAGATGAAATTTAGCCAGTGACACAGTTTGCATTAAAAACTGGATAAGACCTTTGCTCAATGTAGTCCTATTTTATGTTTCCCCTGCTCAGAAGAGAATCCCTTCGAAATTGGTGAGAAAACCATGGACCTAGAAGAGAGGGATGACAAAGAGACAGATGGAAAAGAGGAGCAGGGAACTGAAGAGATGCTGGAGGATCAGACTGACCAACCAGAAGAGGAAAAGGATCAGAGGCACAAGAGTGAAGAGGAAGAAGGAGAGAAAGCAGAGGCAGATGAGGCAGAGAAACAAGAGGAGATGAAGGAGGAGAGAGGATTGGAGGAAGGAAGAGATGAAGATCTGACTGTTCCAAGTGACAAAGGACACAAACCCAAGGTGTGTATTTAAACAAACTACTACCTACACTGATTAGCCACAACATTAATACCACTTGTTCAGTGCTGCATTTCATTCTTATGACTTGCTTATGCTCACAGGAAGAAGAGGAATGTGGGGATGAGAATGAGGAGCAGCGAGAATCAGCTGAAAGGAAGGAACACAACACAGATGGTCAGACTGGAGATGAAAATGTCCAGAGTGACACAGCTGTGGAGCTAGCAGGAGAGGCATCAGAGAGAGACCAAGCTAAAGAAGTACACTTCACTGTCACTCAGTATTTTATTTAGTACATACTATAGATGTAGTCAATATAAATGACAGCAGGTATCTCATATTAAGATTGTACATAAGGAATACAAATCTTAATAAAAAGAAATGGAAGAGAGACCTCTTGAGGTCTTGAATTAATCCGGGAAAGTGGAATACTTCTCTATACAAGTTTTTTTTTTCTTTTTTAAACCCAGTTTTTACTCTGACTGACAGAATATGTACCAATACAACAATAGGATCATAGAAAGTGTTTTAGATAGGAGAAAAGGGCATTAAAACAAGAGAAGATGAAGGTTTAAATTGATTTTAAAACATGAATAAATTATCACCCCAGAATATAGATATGAAATACTAAAAACTGAATGAAACCGATAAAAAAGGACAATGAAAATCACAATTAAAAAAAATACTCTCAGATTTTATAAAAGTGAATGGTAAACAAACTCTTTTCTGGAAATGTGTTTATGATATGTGGTGCATACAAGCTTAATACAGTTTCTAATGGTTTTATTTTTAACCCTGAGGACAGTACACAGACCATCAGTGAGATCTGTATAGTTCAAAACAGAGCAGCTGATAAAAAATGCATTTTGGTCCTCAACCAAGCACATTTTAAAGGCAGTAGTGTTCTGAATTAGCTATCTGATCATCTCATTATCTAGATACCTTCAGATTGTCCCTGTGCAGGAGATGTAATTGTGGGTGATGTGATAGGATGTAAAATAATAGTTTCAATCGTTCTGGTTTGCTAGGAGCATGGCACGGGAGCAGCTGATGCCAGCCAATCAGAGGGCCACCAGTCAGAGCTGGCAGCAAGAATGGCTTTAAATACAGAGACAGAATGCAAGACTCAGGTATGGCTGGCACCACAATCACCTACATTTGCTTTCAGTCATCATACCACAATTTGATTTTTGACTTTTTCATTCGTTGTACTGCTTCAGAACTTCAAGAGAAAACCTGGTCACACAGACAATGAGAGATCGACTGGGGACTACAGTGAACATGTAAACAAGAGACTACGTACAATCGATAACAGCAAGGACAGCAGGCAGAATGATGCCAAGCAGGAGTCTGATCTGTACGAACACATCAAACAGGGAGAGGAATCCTACGATACGCAGACATACGGTCAGTGATGGGTCACACATTCCAATTTCAGTGAGGGAAGGAAATTTCGTTTATTGCTGTTCTACAATTAAAGTGAAGCTAACACCAGATGACTGAAGTTGGTGTTTGTAACTCCAGATGTGGCTAGTGCAGACCAGCAGAAGGCAACAGGGGCTCAGCAGGAACATGATGAAGATCAGATTGATGAGGATATTGCCATGGAAACCGACGAGCAAGAAGACAACCTTCGAGCGACTGAGATTCAGGAACTAAAGCCTGAACTCATGGACTCTACTAAGGCCTCCCAAAAAGGTGTCAGCACATTATCATCTGCCATTTGTTCAGTAAGAACTGATTAAATAGACAGGTTTTGGCAACATTGCCACAGCTATGCTCTAACAATTCCTGGAGTTGGTTTTGTGAAATCTGCACATCTTCTGACTTTTCTTTCCTCATCTTGTGCAGGTGTAGACAGTGGAGAGTTGCAAAGGCAGAGAGAGGAGAAGGAAAAAGAGATATTGGAAAGCCACCAAGATCCCAAAGAAGGAGAGCGAGCAGATAGAAACACAGAATCCACAATTCACACTGTTCCTCAGCTGCTGTTAGCTACCACACAGGTAGACGTCTAAAATGTCGAGGACAAACAACCTTTTCTTTCTCCTGTTCTCATTACCTATGTCTTAAGTCATTGCTGCTAGCAGGCAATATTGCTCTTACTCTAACTTTGTGGAAACAGTAAGAATATACTTGATTTGACTTTAAGGCCACGTGTGTATTCGTTTGCAGAATGCAGAGAGAGACCTAGAAGAGATCAGAAAGGAGATGGAGCTGCAGCTGGAACTGTGGCACAAACTGGCCCCAGGAACTCATGAGGAGGTAAGGCTGACCCAGGATCTGGTACAAATTGATTGAAACACTAATTCAGTTAGAATATGAAAGGTATGTACTTTGTTTAAAGAACAAAACATAATCTGTTTCTTAGAATACTTTGGCCAGTTTTAGTCATCATTGTGTAACTGTGTCATAAAATCAATATATCATAAGCAAATGACAGAGATTTTGCCTGTCTTCTTCAGTCCTGACCATAACATCTCCACAGCATGTTTAACTTTAATTATTTCTGGATACATTGAACATCTGCAAATAAAACAAACATGTTTCCTTTAAAAAGCTGATTTTTTTTTATTTAAAAAAACTATTGTAAAGTAAATCCTCTGTTGTTTATATTCATGTTAACTTGGAAAGCAGTCTTCTTCTTCCTTCCATGTCTGGCACATTAATTAACTTATAGATCCATCGTGTGAAACCCTAGTAGGTGTATGTACAGAACTTCTTGCATTATGTGTGTGATACAAACAAAGCAAGGACATGTTCATGTTCACATTTGTTTCCTCATTGTGCAACCAATGGTCAAAATGTCTGGGCTGTCTTACAGTACACTGTATAATACATAATTCGATCCAAATCAACGGCTTTCGGCTTGTCCCCAAAGAGGAGCGTGTTCTGCACGTTTATTTAGCATGTGATTTTACACCAGATGCCCTTTCTTCTGCAACCCTCATATTTTTTTATTAGGGCCATTCCAGCCACCAAGGGCAAGGACTGGGAAAAACCTAGTGGGGTGGGATTCGATGCCTTTTGCATCCCAACCAGTGCTCTACCACTGATTCACCAGGCCAATTTGGTACACTAAGCTAAAAGTCAAACAAATTCAATAAATCCTCCACGATAAAGGTTTTTGTTTTATTTTTTGAGATATCCATTAGAATCCAATGTGAAAATCCCAACATTGTTTTCTGGACTAAAAGTTATGGACGGAATTGTTTTTGTTTTTTTACTGTTCTAAAACATACCCATGTATAGATGGACTGGGATGTGAATGATTTTTAGTTGTTCACTAGTAAATGTATTGTAGATCACTGGTTGATCACTTTTACACACAGTTTACACATTGTAACTGACGAGTTCTTGTCTTTGTTTCAGGAGAGTGCAGCAGTTTCCATGTGGCATCAGTATCAGACTCTTACTTCAGCTCTTTCGCAGCAGCTTTGTGAACAGCTTCGTCTTATTCTGGAGCCCACACAGGCCACAAAGCTCAAGTTAGTACCCACACAGTTACAAAGTGTCAGTGTACAGAGGGAATCTGGGCATGTAGTCTAGTGAAACCTGTATTTTAACTATACTAACATTTCCAGTGACCTACAGGACAGTTGTAATACAGTTGTTTCTCTTTTTAACTTGTTTTTGTCCTGGATGATAATGTGTCAATAGTGTATCAGTGCAAAGTCTGTGTATTTATTAAAGTTAGCAGATTACAGTCACTTTCATGTTTAGACCCCTATATACACTGTATGACCCTATATAACTGCATGTTGGACATAAACTAAGCCAAAGCTCTCTCTTTAGGTGCCACAGTTGCATTTATGGTGGAGGTATAAGGGGTATAAAACAATTTCTAAAGCTTTGAATGTTCCAAGGAGCACAAGATGTTTGGAACCACCAGGACCCTTCAGTTCTGCGGTGTGAGTGATGCGAGTATGAGGAAAAGGTGGTCTGATTATCATCAGACCACCTGTGTTAAAGTCTTTGCAGAACTCCAAGGATTCTGTCGGGTTAATGTAGTCACTGCTTATCATCCAGCTGGTACCATCCCTACAGTGAAGCACTGTGGTGGCAGCATACTGCTATAGGGAGCTTCTCAGCACCCAGGGACAGGAAAAGTCCTCCAATAAGTCCTCCTAGACTTAAAACCTGTCGAAAAATCTGTGCAGAGGTGTTCAGAAGTTCACAGACACTTATTAAATCTGACTAGGTTTGAGGGGGTCTGTCATCTCAATCCATTTCTGTCCATTTTAAATTAAATTTTGCACAGTATGCAGATGGAAGGGATCTGAATAGGTTTACTTTGACTAGTACATGTACATACATGCATACAACAATATGATATAATTGAATGTATCAGTTGCTGAGCTAATGATGCTACACTGCTCCACAGAGGTGATTATCGGACAGGGAAGCGTCTCAATATGAGGAAGGTGATCCCCTACATCGCCAGTCAGTTCCGTAAAGACAAGATCTGGCTGAGGAGGACCAAGCCCAGCAAAAGGGAATACCACATCTGTCTGGCTGTGGATGACTCCTCTAGCATGGTGGACAACCACTCCAAACAGGTAGCAGGCCCCATATGTATTCACAATCAAAAAGCTGGTTAAATAAATAAAACAAATGTTAGTAAAAAATTCATAGTTTAAGTTACTTTTCATGTTAATGTCAAACTGGTAGGACCAGAATATTGTTAATACAATCTACAAATGACATACTGTATGTTTGTGTGTGTGTGTGTGTGTGTGTGTGTGTGTGTGGTGAAGCTGGCATTTGAATCCCTGTCAGTTATCATCAATGCTCTCACTCTGCTGGAAGTTGGACAGGTGTCTGTGTGCAGGTAAGTGGGTTTGCTAGACTTGTTTTTTTTACTCTTTCTTAAGCTTCTTAGTGTTTATTTGCACCATGATGATTCACAGGTGCAAAGTGATATTATAGTGCTGGAAATCTGCCTATACAAGCAGCAGAAGAGTAACCTGATTTGTCTTTCACCTCATACTTGTTTTGGAAGCCTGGCTCACAGATTTTAACTGTTTAGGGTAGAGGAACCCTGAATTCAGAAACCAGCTTTTTTGTTTAGAGCTTTCTGGAAAAGGCAGAATAAAACCTGGTTACTCAAGTGCGTGTAAACGTTCTGATTATCCCTGGCACGCAAGCTCTTTTGTGCTTCGGTTTGTGGTCAGCACACTTACATTTCTTTTATTGTCTGTTCAAATTTTCAGTATGGATTTAAATTTTTAATGACTGTTCATGTGCTTTAGTTTTGGTGAACAGGTACAGCTACTTCATCCCTTTGGGAAGCAGTTTAATGATGAGTCAGGGGCTCGGATACTCAGACTCTGTCAGTTCCAGCAGAAGAAGACCAGAATAGGGCAGGTAGGAATCTTCCATCCACTGTTTCATCCTTGCCCAGTCTGTGGCTTTTAAAACATACAGTTTGAATTGTGAATCAATGCATTTGCAGTATCAGTATTTCTAACCTCTCTACGAAGTACAAATACACAAGTTTAGTGACTTTTAACTGTTCACATGGAGACAGTCCCTGAGCGTTCTTGGGTTAAAATGTGCTTTGTTTCTAATGACATTTAAGTCTAGCGTTTGTTTAATTGCATTTTAAGAATCAAATATGAATTAAGAGGGCAGGGCTGCTTCTTTCTAATTAAACTAATTATTTTTCAAGCCTTTACAACTGTAGGATGATGCTGTTGTGTTTGTTACAAATTGATTATCTCTGTGGTTTCTCCACATTACTGAAATTGATTTAACATTTTATGTTTAGTGATAAGAATGATGCTAATTAGTTTCTATATATGCTCCACTTACCATGCAG
Source organism: Channa argus (assembly GCF_033026475.1). NCBI lineage: Eukaryota > Metazoa > Chordata > Actinopteri > Anabantiformes > Channidae > Channa > Channa argus. The sequence continues at coordinate 20,402,172 of NC_090213.1, read as the reverse complement.
CTTGTAGTTTGGCATATGACGGGTTAACTTGTGCATCTCTTACTCTTCATCCCTCTCATCTGTAGTTTTTGGAGGCTCAAACCAAAATGTTTCTGTCAGCACGACAGCAGATTCCAGGACCTATAAGCTCAGGTAATGACTCACACTACATTTTACATATTTTGCAGACATAATCCACTGATTGTCTGTCAGTCACGGTAGAGGGAAATCATCTATGTGTTTAATGAAGAACTGAGATTGGCCCCTCTGTAAACCTGTACTATGCAATTCACTAAGGTGGTGCTACAAGAACAATTTGCTTGGTCCATTCCAGCGTTTGGAACAGCAACTTCTCTGGACTGTCTGCTTTAATTTCACAAATAATTAAATGGCAGTAAAAGGCAATAACACAAATCATTGTGTCTTTCTCCATGAATATGTGAACTAAGAAATGGAAATGAGAGCAGAACTGGCTGGGATGCTGCACACACAGTACCTGTTTTCATAGTTAGTTCATTGTATTTCTATCTTGTCCACTACAAAGCCAAACAAGAAAATACATCCTTATTTAGATGACTCACAGTTGACTCACAACTGTGGTATAGCAGGCTTGACCTGTCCTAATTAGACCTTTGTGCCTTCATTGGAGCATCAACCGTTCATACCATGAACTGGTCTGGACTCATATGGCACTTTTGTACCTGTTGGTAACTCAAAGCGCTTTACATTGCTTTCATTCACCCATTCACACTCAGTCACATACACAAAAGCTCAAGGGGGAGCTGGCCAACACTCACCAGGAGCAACTAAGCTAGGGTAGAAAAAGCCCAAGGACTCTTTGACATGTGACCATAGGAGCCGGGGATCAAACCAACAACTGTGGGATTGGTGAACGACCACTCTACCTCTGCACCAGATAACCCAGACTGTGATCCAGAATCCAGAAAGATCCAGAATGTAGCTATTGTTTGCACCATTATTGGCAAGAAGAATTTAATTCAAAATAGCCATGCCCTAATGAGGCTTGTTGTCTTGACAACCTGATAATGTTTACTTTTTGAGAAAATAAAAAGGCTGTTTTATTAAACTTTTAGATTTATTGATGTATTTAAATTATGTGTAGGGCTGGCACCGTTAAAGCAGGTTTGGGTATGATGACTTATATTTTAAAACTTAACAAATGTTCCTTTACATCAAATTCTGAGTAGGTAAAAAGGGCAGTTAATTTGCATTTAATCACGATTAACTACATTTTACCAGAAACTCAATGGTTATATTTTGAAATGATAATAAGTTGCCATGTGTTTAAAATACATTTTATGTTATGGTGTACTCTCCATGTGCTCAATTCAACACTGACTTTGTTCAAAATAAAATGTTATTTGAGTGTGCAAAATTATTAATTATTGCTATTAATCTGATCAGTGGTTTTCTGTATGTTTGTTATTTTTAAACCATCACATAAAGAGACTAAAACCGACCATGCATCATAATCTTTATATCATAATCGTCCACAGACTGGTTTAGCTTACTAGTCTTTAGCAGCTGCTTCCACTAATGGAACTTGATGGATATGGCTGCTCTAACTCAGTTGGTCAGGTGGCTGGTAAGTGAGTCATCCACGGACCACAGGGTCGGTGGTTTGATTCCTGGTCCATCCTGGCAATGTTTTGAAGTGTCCTTAGGCAATAACCTGAAACCTACGTTGCTCCTGGTGGGTCAGGTGACCCAGGAGAACCAGAGTTACTAAGATTTGCCTCATACAAATAAATGTCGTAGTGCCAGGACTACATGCATGTAGTCAGTAGCTTATGCTGTTTTGCTCTCTTTTCAGACACCGCCCAGTTGCTGGTCATTGTGTCTGATGGCAGGGGGCTTTTTCTGGAAGGAAAAGAGCGGGTGACAGCAGCTGTGCAGGCAGCATGCGGCGCAAATGTGTTTGTCATCTTTGTGGTACTTGACAACCCCAATTCACGTGTAAGTGAAGCTAAATTTTATCTTTTTGTTCTGCAAATCTCTGTACACTAAGCATTGCTAAACCCTAGTGTTGTGCTACAGGACTCTATCCTGGACATCAAGGTGCCTATATTCAAAGGGCCAGGAGAACTTCCAGACATCCGCTCCTACATGGAGGAGTTCCCCTTCCCCTTCTATGTCATCCTGCGAGATGTAAACTCCTTACCAGAGACTCTGAGTGATGCGCTGAGACAGTGGTTTGAACTTGTCACGGCAGTTGACCAGTAGACCAATTGGGAGCGATCTTTACAGGGAAGGAGAAGTGATCAGCAACCAACTGCACAATGCCAATCTGCTGCTAGCTTCTCAGCAAGAACTGAGAGACAATTGGATTTGACGCTGTACATGTGCCTTTATTCTCTTATTTGTACTGTTGATTTTAGTAGTTTGATAGACTTTTAGTGTTAGTCTTTATTATCAGGGACAGTTTATTTGTAAAATAAGCATGTCTGAGATGAAGTGACACATTGGTGGTTTCATAATGTGTAAACCATTACAGTAAAAATGGGTGGATAACTTACAATACCCCTGAAATCATGTGAGTGGAGGTTTTAGTGTTACAGATATTAATTCATTCATCTTTAATGTGGAAACAGCAACTGAGGATAGAGCAAAATTGTTTTCTGTGTAAAAAGAATGTAATTAATTAACTAATATGTGCCTTGGAGAGGAAAACTATATTGCATCTCATTATACTTTGATAGGCTGTTGAGGTGATAAATCCAATGCATATTCACAGCTCTGCAATTGTAGAATTGTGCAATTGTTGACATTGTTAAATGATTGAGTACAAACATTTATTGTGGTTTAAAAATGTGCTGTGTTGATCTTCCACCAATACTGTATATTTCCAGTGTCAGGAGTAGGTGTTGTTGATTATCAGCTGTGTCTTGTGCTTCGTAGCATCTCAAACCATGACACAAATGATCCGGATAATAAACGGATTACAATTGTTCTGTGCTTCATTTTTGTAAAATACATTTTTGACGAATTCCTAACTTTTTTTTTAATATTTATGTTCACCATGCAATAAATCTCCAGTTTTACAGATGTCAGAACGCTGACATCTGCATGTGAAAAACTGGCACATGTCTCGCTCTAACAAGATAAAGAATGAGACACGGTAATGAGTCAATTCGATCTAATTGTTTGTGTATATTATTTTTTAAATGTAAATGCAGTGTATTAAATTGCACGTGGGTCAGAATATTTGTGCAGAATCACATTTTTAACGTGTTGTGTACACAGTCAAGTACTTGCTTTGAAAGTACAAATTTTAATATAATAGAAAACAGATGTTGAAAGAAATGTATTCAAATGACTGATAAATCACACGACATAAAAATTAACAGTTCACAATTCAAAATAAACACAAAAACTTGCAAATGTAATCTGCAAATGACACGTCTTTCCGTCTCTGTATTGCCGCTAAAATGCGGTAGATTTTCTTTGCCATGGTGGAAAGATGTGCACACTTATATACAACTACAGTTACCGCCACACAAACCTACAAAGGAAACACCGGGGGCCACAAGCCAGTGTCCTCTTGTCCCAGTCTGGATAAATGCAGAGGGTTGTGTCGGGAAGGGCCTCCGACGTGAAACACGTGCCAAATTAAACTTGCGAATCAAGATTTCCACACCAAATCGGACTTTCATACCTGCTCGGTCGCGGCCCAGGTTGTTGACCTACAGGGACATTTGGCTGGTTTTGGTCGGAGGATACGAAGAGGGCGTGATGGCACGCGGAGAGAAAAGAGGAAAGCGAGAGTATGGGACTAACAGTAAAGACTTTAAAAGTTGGGACTATGACAAGGAAGGAGTTGGTTGCCATGATGAAGAGAAGTTAGGATGGACAAATGTGCAGGAGCAAGGCTCGAAGCTTAGGCGCAGGGTTCAAGTTTTTTTTTTTTTTTTTTTACCATGGGTCGGATAGGATGAGAAATGGAGTAGGCGTTATCCTGTGGATCGACTGTGGCGCAGGAAGGTGGAGCAGTCGTCCAACAATCCCGCAATTGTTGGTTCCCCATCAACGATCCCTGGCTCCTCCGGTCACATGTCGAAGTGTACTTGAGCAACTGAACCTGAGTTCTAAGTCTTGGCCCTCGTCGGTGTGTGAGTGTGAATGGGTGAATAAGAAGCAGTGTAAAGCGCTTTGAGTGCCAATAGGTAGAAAAGTGCTATATAAGTGCAGATCATTTACGAAATCCTGAGAGGAGTTTGTAAAGCGTGTTCTAGAGGATGGTGGTGAGGACGTTGGAAGAGCAGAGGACAAATTGGTGGAAGTTGAAAAAGGAAGAATGACACAGACTCTGGGTGGTCAGGATGTGCTTCCAATACAGTAAAATGGTCAAATCAAATGTTACATTTACTTTTTTACTCATTTCATTTACTAAACTGCCCTTTGCAGCAATAACTGCCTTACAAATCTGCGGCATTTTGCTGATAGGCCACTCTTTGTTTAGGAGGCAAAAGGCCGGCCACAGTCTCGGTTAAGGTGAGTTTAATCAGCAAGAGGAAGAAACACAAACACAGAACAGAACTACATTCATGAGTGGGCCAAATCAGATTTGACAAGGTTTTATAGTTTATGGTGTCTTTTAACCGCTCAGCTCAGAAGCTGAATTAACAGAAAAGTACAAAGGAATGACTCAATGCAAATCAACCTTACAGAACATACATACAGGTAGATAAAGAGTGGTCAGGAATGTAATTAGCATGTCTCTGAGACTACTTCTATGCTTTCCCAGCTGGGACAGCTTCCTGATGAAGCTCTGGTCTAAGACAGTGCAGACAATAGGTCTGCTGAGGTGCGGAAGCAGTATTTTGCCACCATAAACTTTTTGCATTTGTAGGAAAATTCTCTCACAGTTGTCATGTTGGAAGGTAAACTCACTTCCCCACTCTCAGATCCTGAGTGCTGTGGAACAGGTTTTCATTGAGGGAGGCTTCTGTCTAGACACGCAATAAAGCCCAGATCAGTGGAGGGCTGTAGTGATGGTTGTCCATTGGTGCCTTGTCCCATCTTCACACTGGATCTCTGGAGCTCAGCGAGAGTGACCATTGGGTTCTTCATCACCTCTCTTACAAAGGCCCAACACACCTTTATTGCTCAGTTTGGCCAGGTGACCAGCTCTTGAAAAAGTACTGGTTGTCTTCAATTTGAAAATGATGTACTCTTGGAAATGTGCAGCAGAATTTTTTTCTAGCCTTCCCCAGATCTGTGCCTTGCAATAATCTTGCCTCTGAGCTCTGCAAACAGTTTCTTTTGACCCCATGGATTTTGCTCTGATACAGTATGCATTGTCATCTGTGAGGTCTTCTACAGAGAGATGTGTGTCTTTCCAAATCATGTTCAAAAAATGTAATTTACCACAACTGGACTAAGCTCAGCTTTAGAAACATATCAGCAAGGAGACCTGAGCTACATTTCAAGAGTTGCTTGTGTTATTTATTTAGTTATTAATACATTTACACATTTCTAAACATTTTGGTGTTTTTTTTTTTTTTGTTTTTTTTGTGGATTAATGACAAAAAACGAATTTAAGTAACTGTAGCTGCAAAATAACAAAATTGAACAAATTTAAGTTGGAAGTTTAAGCTGCATAAAGGCCATTCAGGTGCAAGCTAATTATAAAACTTGTTTGTCTGTAATGTTGCTATTTCTTGGTTTAAAAGTATCTAAGTGCAACATTTCTGTGTCTCATTGTCAGACTTATTTTTCTATATATGTTATGAACACTGAAGCTTACTTTACACTCTGGCCAGTGTCAAGCTGGTAGGCTGAGTGTCATAATCTGTGTTGCCCTAACTGGATCAGGTGTGCTGACAGGTGGCACCGTGGATCGTGCCTTGATGTAGAGCTGGCCAGGAATGTTCTCCTCTCCAGGTGTTAGTTCTTTCTAACCCGCCTTTCTCATTGAAATGAAGCGTTGGTTAGACACACTCTGCAACAGGACTTATACCTCACCAGGACTTTCAGATGACTCACCTGTTGCAAAACACGGCTGAAATGAACATTTCTCTAGTTATGTGCACTGTTCTGTCTGGAAATGTCTTCACTGCTGACCAATAATACCCATAAAATAATTAGGAATAACTAACACAATGAATTAACTCACTTGTCACAGCACAAACTGAACATATATCTTAAACTTACTAAAGTACGTTCCCCAGTCTCCATGTTACACCTGTTCTGCTTCCTCCGCTCCGTTAGAGGGAAACACTGAGTTACTTTAAACGAATTGAGCGTCAGCTTCCGCCTGTGAGGCTCATTAGCCACGTTGAGATGGCCGCTACAAGGTTACCGCCAACGTTTCTTTCTTTCAAACAGGTAAAGGGACATCTGGTGTGTACATTTGAACTTTTAATGAAGCACTTGAAAGACAGGAGGAAGAAGTAAAAAAAAAACAAAAAAAACAACGACGTTATTTTGTTTGTTATTTCAGCGAAACAAACGAGAAAACAGTTTAAATTGATTTCGGGCTTAAATTTAAATGTATGCCTCATTTGAATTTCCACGTAACTGGTTCTTAATACTGGTTTCTGCTGCCAGTTACAAAAGGACAATACAAGTGTTTATGTCATTATCTTCAAAAACGCTAAAACAATTATACAGAATATGTCAGTGCATTTCAGTTCAATTCAACTTTATTTATACATCGCCAATTCACAACAAAGTCATCTCAGAGCACTTTACAGAATAATTTGAATGCGACAAACGCATGTTCTGACATGGAATGTCTTTAAAATGCCTAACGTTAGACAAATACGCTTTTAATGAAATGTAGATAATAAAGTAAATGGAAATTTCCTGTTTGGTCAAAGCTTCGGATTTCTTCTTAGTTTTTACAGAGACAGAAGATTTTGGGGATATACAGAAATATGCTGAGGACCATACAGAAAGTACCAGATGAGGTGGACAGGAAGTACCTCAGAGACTGGGCTAGAGATGAGTTCAAGAGGAATAAAGACACCACAGACGAGGTAAAGAACGTGTATGAACGTTTGCCTTTCCATTTTAATTCTGTCATGTAGAACAAACGAGAGACCAAACACAAGTGTTTGTATCACATGATTGATGAGGCAAACAAATTGCTGCTGCTCTGACTATATCATTACATGCTTTGAAAGGCTGGTCATTCAGCAAAATGTTGCCTTTAGTCCAGTTATGCATATCATTCATCCCACAACACCTCATTGCAATAGTCAGTCAGTGGGTCCTCAACTTTGCAACTGTGTGCTAAATGGTGCAGCAGAATCTCCGCTTCCTTCAGGATCTGAGGAGGACTGCTCTTTCAACCATTTATGCCACTTTCGTACTCATAGAGACACAATCGAGAGCACTGCGATTAGGTGCATCAACATCTGCTTTGGGAACTGAGATCTTCAGGCACGTCCAGCTAACGGCAGACCCTGGGGTACAACTAGACCATGCTGGAAAGCTTCTATATCTTATCTGGCCTGGTAACTTCTCAGTCCTGCCAGAGGAGCTGGAAAATGTTGCTGGGATGAGGGATGTTTTTTTTTTTTGTCCTTTCGGCTTAACCCGTGAGTTCAGTGTCGCCACAGCGGATCATTGTCCGCATGTGGATTTGGCACAGTTTTTACGCCGGATGCCCTTCCTGACGCAACCCTCCCCAATTTCTACCGGGCTTGGATCAGCACTAAACAGCTGGGGAGGGGGAATGGGCTGTTAGGGGTTCAGTATCTTGCCCAGAGACACTTCGACATATAGCCAGGGCTCTGGTCCGTGGACGACTGCCCTTACCAACTGAGCTACAGCCGCCCCGGGGTGAGGGATGTCTGAAAAACCTAAATAAAGTTGCTGCCATCGTGACCCAGCAGCAGAAGATAATGGATCTGTGAATGGAATTTTGTTTGTCTTGCTTATGTGTTGCACTAGGAGCAGCAAAGAGACAATTCCCTGTATGTGTAACAGAGTTAACTTGATTTGTGATATGAGTATGTTATACTGATATAACTGTTTGCGAGTGTGTTAATCAGGATATCAGAAAAACTAAATCAAACTTAAGCTGTAGATATGTTTGAGACATTTTACCACTAAAGAGCTCGCTGAGTTATTTTGGGGGTAGTATTAGACATTTGGCCACATGGTAAAAAACTTGTGCAATTCACCAATTTCATTGTGTTTAGTTATTTTTCTCTTGGTTACAAATTAATTACAAGCTTTCCATTTAGGTGCACAATATGTCAAGTGGTATAAGATGTAACTGCCTCTCCTGCTTTGCAGCTTCTCCTTTTCCGTAGTTCTACGTTCTTTATTCAGATCTTCATTCCAGTCTCATTCTGACAGTGTGACACCATCAACTCTGCACTTTGGAGAAATCTCTACTCCGATATCTCAATGGCTGTCATCCCTTGATCTCCTATGAGCTGTCAAATTCTTTGTTTCTCTCATATGACACTTTTCTGAATGAAACTTTTGGTAAAGCAATAAAGCTTGTTTCACTTGGTTTCTGGTAAAACCAAGTGAAACAAGCTTTATTGTTTGAGTATTAATTAAATTTATCAAATCTTAAAAACACAAAGCTTCTAATGAACAGGTGTTGTTTGTACACTTATAAGAAATGATTTATGCATGAAGCCCATTGTTTGCTTGAATGTCGGAAAACTAACATTTATTTATCTGGAAAAGTTTGCAAATAGGGTTCTGTCTTAACAACTCCAGACCATGATATGTGATTGAAAGATCCAGAAAGTGCTAGTAAATAAAGCTATGAACATGCAGTTATTGTCCCAGTATCCCTGTTCATTAAAGTCGCTGTTCTTCTCATTATTCTTTTAGGATGCTATCCGTATGATGATTACACAAGCTATAAAACATCTCGAGGAGCTTCAGAAATCTCTAGCACTGGCAAGAAGTTGATGACTGTGCTGTTGGGAATCCCCACTGTGGACAATATGTGGACTGATACTGGTGAAGGGACAAAGGTTGAAAATTAGCTTTCTGGCTAACACCAGCACATTTGTGCAATGCACCTAAAATAAAAACAGTGTTTGTAAAGACCCTCATGGGGTCTTTATGGAGAAGAGGCTCTTTACATGCTGAGGTAACCATGGAGACAGCACAGTACTCTTGTGACATCTGTTAAGGTGTTAGTCAAGTGTTGCATGGATGGATAGGAATAACCTGAGTTCATCATCTTACATCCTCTGCTGCTGGGTAAAGTGCAGTAAAGTAAAGCTTTTGAGTCTATCAGCTGTCAATAACCTGTAGGACTAACTGAGCTCAGTCACTAGACCAGTTCTTTTCTGCTATAACAAATGAGACCACAAGCAGATAAACATTCATTGTTTTTTTTAATAATTAAAACATGTTTGCTGGCACTCATTCAGTGTGGGTTAGCGTTCAGAGTTATCCATTTAAAACACGTATGAGCAGACCACCACTATTAATGTAGGGATTGTTCTCAGAGATACAATAATATACAGTTGATAATCAGCTGTTTGGGATCAGAATGTGGCTTTTCACTGACTGTAAATAAAGGATCCTCTGCTTGTGGCAGATACATTGGATAAAAGAAACAGTCTGCAGAATATCATCTTTACTGTCCATTTATGTGCCTTGTAATCACTATTTGATTCTCACACTACTTGTGTTAAACTATAAGTGATTAGGCATAATGTTTAATAACAACAGTACAATCAAATGTTTAGTGTTTAATCAATTTTACATTAAAAAATGTCAAACATTGTAATTTCCTATGAGTAAAACATACAAAAAAAACCTTGACATTTTTCTTCAGTCTCCAGGCCCAGAGAGGCAGGTCAGTGTACCTGTGCCATCCAGTCATTGAGGCGGCACACTGCATCTGCCAGTCCCCTCATTAAAAGCAGGAAACCTTGGATCCCTCCAAGCATCATTGTGGTTCTTTAAAGACACAAGGGATATTCCAGCACTAAAGACCAACAAAAAGCTCATTAGACTGTAATTTCCTACACTCAAATACGTCCCTGTGATCCAGTTTCACCGTAGTGTACATCATTAATGCCTGATGTTAATGAACAGTGTTTACACATTTTTTTCCCCGCTTGTTGTGTTAAATGAACCAGAAGTACACGACCTATAAAAAGTATTCACCCACAGCGCAGGTGAAAATCTGTCTACAACTAGCCATCACAAACAGAGTGAGTGTGCAGTGATTATACTTATTCACCATCAACTGGACATGGCCATAATCCATACTACAACCTTTTGAACACATTCATTTCACTTAGGAAAGCTTCATTTAACCTGCTGTGTGACTTAGTTATGACTTACGTGAGTCACTTTACAGAGGGGGAATACTGATGTAGTTTTATATATTTAATGTATTTGGTACAATTTTCACTTTGACATGAAATCTTTTTTGTACAGTTTTGTCAAAATGAAATTCAATATCAAAATCAATTGATATAAAATAAAAAAGACAATAATTTTAGTAACTGTGTGTATGTATCAACCTCATTGTTGAGGGTGTTTGATGTAACAGCACATATATAAATGTCACACTAGATCAGTAGTACATCTGGCTTTCAATGTAGATACAATTTTAGTTTATCTACAAAACACAATCACAAGAGCTCCACTCTCTATACTCAGTAATGTATGTAAACATACCAATGCAGTGCTAATATGACAATTGTGCAAATGTGAATGAACATTTTTAACATATATAGAGACAAAATAGCTGTGTTCCATTTTGTGTTTTTTGTAGTTCCAGCCCCCCCAGCATTAGATATGATTCACCATCATTATTATTGTGGTTGTCCAGAAATACATGACAGTTCCATTTTTGTTATAAATGATGCCCTTTGAAAAACGACACCACACTGAATTTGTATGGTTTTAAAGGTGAGTAGAGTGTTAAATGTTCTGCACTTATATAGCACTTTTCTACCTATTGGCACTCAAAGCGCTTTACACTGCTTCTTATTCTCACCAGAATCAACTAAGTTGAGGTTTAGTCTCTTGCTCAAAGACACTTCGACATGTGACTGGAGGAGCTGGGGATTGAACCAACAACTTCAGATTACCTTCCTGCAGCACAGTCGCCCAGTGTTAGTAGTCATCATCCCTGTTGCTCCTCAGCGTACGAAGCTCATCCTCCAAGAAAGCAATTCTTTGAATCAGAGTGGCTCTGTCTGCTTGAGCCCTCTGATCAGCCTGCCATTGAGCCTCCTGTACCTTCCTTTCGTACCACTGCTCCATTTGCGTCGACACTGCTTCAAAAAAATACTGGGTCACTTCCAGAGCATGAACTTTGTCCCGTTCCTGATCAGTGGTAGGTTTGTTTGGCTGGTCTCCAAAATCCTCAGTCCTCACTCCTGTTGCCTCTATGGACTTAGATCTCACCTGGAAATGCTTTTTATGATGTCTCTGTCTTTCCCTGCCTTGTTGCCTGTCTCTGTGCTCAGCAACATTCCTGCTGCTGCTGCGGTGCTGTGTGGCCGGAGATAGGCTACTGGTTCTGCCCCTGCTTGCACTGTACTCCATGTCCACGTCCTGCAGGTCCTTGTTTTTCCTCTGGGTGTCATCACATATCGCTGTACGCTCTTTTGGCCGAACCACCTGGACATTAGTGTCTTTGTCTTTGTTTTTAGTTGTTGAGGTCATACCTGGAGAACTCTCAACATGAACCACAATGTAGTGGTTGGATGAGGCCTCATCTGCCACACTGGGATCCCTGCAACTGGAGCCTATAAGTGCAGCGTTGTTGCACTTCAGGTTTGGGCTTCCTATGTGTCCAGCAGGCAGCTCAGTAAGTTCAGCTGTATCAACTTCATTCGGGCCCTCAGACATAGAAGGAGGCAGCTTAGTGCTGTCCAGGCCCTCTGTGAAAGAAATGTCCATGTTCTGCAATTTGGAAAGACACCAGCTCTTCAATTCACTGACCAGAGCAGCCTGCAATGTTAGAAGCATATACCATTTGAAATAATCTTTTATCTTTAATATCCCACCGAACACATTTTCAGTCAAGCATGACATGTTCCACTATGATCAAAGAATATGTGGATATAAAACATACCAAAAGTAAAATTTTCATAACACGCTGTGGAACTTTTTAAAAGTTCATATTTTTTTTTATGTGATTCACTCTTTGAATTGTATATGAACATTGGTTGTCAGATGAGTTTGACCGATACAGAGGTGACACTTGTTAGCATTACCTGTTTCTTCTCTACCTCCAGTTGCTCCTGCAGGGCCCACTGCTTAATCCTCTGCTGACAGGCTCTCTTCGCTGCTGACACTCTCTCCACTGTCTTCTTATCAAGAGAGCAGATCTGAGGGAAATACATTTATACATACACACACTCACACAGGTAAAGATGTCTTTGTTGTCCTAGTTAGTAACTGTATTAGTTGTACACAGTATTATAATTCAGTCTACATGCTATGTTCCATGGTCATATATTTGTGATATAATCATACACTGAATGTCACAAATCAATTCAGGTGATGCTGTGAAGCAGGGGTCGCCTGCAAGGACCACATGAGTAGCCCACAGGCCTGTTCTAAAAATAGCTCACCATAGCGCCACTTACCAATGAGCTGCATGTAATTTTTTTGTAGCTATTATTTTTTAAATCACATTTGATAGTTATTGTGAGAAATCATTAACATGATTAGTGTCTTCACATAGATGAATATCATTAATTATTATTATTATTATTAATAATAAGATATAATTAAAGGTAAATTGAGCAAATTTGTTATTTCAAAAGTGCGTATTAAACTGGTAGCCCTTCGCATTAATCGGTACCCAAGAAGTAGCTCTCAGTTTCAAAAAGGTTGGTGACTCCTGCTGTGAAGTAACACACATTATTTGTACATAGTAACGTAGAATTACTTTCTACTTGGAGCTAATTAAGAATGTGTAAAAATTAAATTTTGAGAATGGCCAAAACCCTTCTCATAATGGTAGAAGCGGAAAAATGGAGAAATATTTTTATGCAAATTTACAGGCAAATACAAAACTTTTTGGGAGGAGGACAATGATCCAGCACACTGTCAACTGAACAAAGGCCTTTATTTAGACTAGGTCTTAATCCCTGCACATGTACTTCACCTGCTGAAAAAGAGACTGAAGGGAGAATCTTTACTAAACTAACCAACTAAAGGAGGCAGCAGGAAAAGCGTATCAAAAGATAAAATAAACAATTTGGTGATGTGAGTCACAGGTTTGATTCAGTTATAAACAAGGGATGTGCAAAAAAAAAAATGTATTTATTCAGATTTATAAGTTTTATATTCTTTAATTTGTAAAATCACTCCATTCAAATACTTTGTTAAAATCTGGAATATCTGATACCAGAATATGACATTTTAAATGTTGTTAGAGGTTTAAAAAACAATTACTTGTATCGCAGAATAAGGATGTTAATTCACATCTGTGAATCACACTCATTAAACAACAATGGCAGTAGTGCAGAGACATTCCCTTCGAAACGTTTTTGTGTGAGGCTTGTCCTTCTAACTAATCAGAGGTCAAACTCTGTGTGTCACATGTTGATGAGAAAGGGTACATTCAACTTTTTTATGGGACATCACAAGCTTTGACACAACATCAGTATTTGACAACCTGGCTGGACTGATTTTGAGTCTGAATAATATAAATGCAAAATAATGGGAAACGTCAATATTTCATAGCAACACAGAACAATAAAGTAGAGGGGTTGCAAAAGGAAACTGTACAATTCAATATTAGTGAGTGTGATTCACAGCAACTGAGTCCTTTCCTTTGCTGAACAAGTAAATCAAACTGCTGCATATCTGTACTGTATGTGTACGTTACCTGATGTTTATTCTTGCAGTCCAGTTCACCCATTTTGATGTTCATCAGATCTTGGACAGTGTGGATCTCAGTCTTCATTTCTTCTTTAGTTGCCTTCAGCTGATTCTCCAGTTTATTGATGAGAGGTTCACAGCGGCAGCCGTTTAGAGGAGCCTGCAATGCAGTCAGCATTCAAAAAGCATATCTCTACACTTACTGTGAGGACTCGATTCAATTCTACTAGCAAGCACTGGCGAGCTTCACCATTAAGGGCTTTTTTGTAATGAGAATTTTATAAGCCACAGAATCTAACGAAGGAGAATTATGATCTTTTTTTAATTCCAGTCATTGCTTTTACTGCAGCATTTTGGAATAATCAGAGGCTTTTTAAGTAATTAATAGGACACAATAATTGTAGGGAATTACAGTATACAAGTAACATTTGCATGGAAAAGAATATCTGCATTATTTTGAGAAAGGATGCTTCCAATTTTGGCAATGTTCTACTGATGGAAGAAGGCTGTTTTAGAGATTTGTTTTATGTGTGAGTTAAAGGAAATATCTTGGTTTAAAATAACTCAAGCATCTTCCCTGTAGTACTGAATGTCAAAGCATACGGCATATTTAAAGAATTTTAAGCCCAAATACGAAGTTGGTTTTGTCTGAATTTAGAATTAGTAATTAACATAAGACATCCAGGCCTTTATATGTCTTTTAGGGATGCTTGAAGTTTGACTAACTGATTTCTTTTAACTGGTTTTACAGATAAATATTGCTGGGTATCATTTGTATAGTAATGTTTGAAGTGTTTCCTAATAATGCTGCTGAAAGGACACATGTATAATGCTAAAAATGGTCCCTGAACAGAGCCCTGTGGAACTCCATAAATGACTTTTGTGTGCATGGAAAATTCATTATTAACATGAACAAATTGCAGTCTATGTGACATATACAATTTTAACAATTTGAACCTCAACTTAGTTGCTCCCGGTGAGTGTTGGCCAGTGTTGGTGTTTGATTGTGAGTGTGAATGGGTGAATAAGAAGCAGTGTAAAGCGCTTTGAGAGCCAGTAGGTAGAAAAGTGCTATAAAAGTGCAGTACATTTACCATTTATTTGTGGGAGAAATCATAAAGAGAAGCTGAGAGTTGGCAAAGGAAAATTTAGTCACAAGAACATATAATTAAAGAGGCCACATTGAGCTCATTGTGACAGTAATTCTATTATGTGTAACTATTAGTCATAGAGGACCAGAAGGATCTTTATTTTGAGTTCCCATACCCACTAAATACAGCAACAGGAAAACTTCAGCAATTTGACCAATCAGACCAGATTTGGTTTGGGGCATTAAAGATCCAAGAGATAAATTGTAAATTACCTGCACTTATATAGCACTTTTCTACCTATTGGCACTCAAAGCGCTTTACACTGCTTCTTATTTACCCATTCACACTCACACACCGATGGGGGACAACGCTCACCGGGAGCAACTAAGTTGGGGTTCAGTGTCTTGTTCAAGGACACTTCGACATGTGACCGGAGGAGCCGGGGATTGAACCAACAACTGTGAGATTGGTGGATAACCGCTCTACCTTCCTGCGCCGCAGTCGCACATAAAATAACGTCCGCTCACTTGACCAGATAAGCTGTTATCTGTTGTTAGGCAACTATGATACAGCAACAGGAAACATTTGAAACATTTGAACTTTGAATGAATAATCATACAGCCTGTTTCCAATAGAGCTGAATAAATGCAACAATTCTTGCATAAAACATGTAATACTGGCTCCCTAAATTGTTTAATGGGCCAAAGGATAAAATGAATGAGTTGTCTGAGAGTCTCCTTTCAAATGCAGTTAGTGAAACCACATTGTCGTGCTAATTTTTGTAGGGCTTTAGCAATTTGCAAAAGGTTCAATAAATATCCCTCTTAGTTTTTCTCTACGCAAGTCACCAAATAAATAATGAATTTAATGAGCTACTACATGTTATATAAGTCTGACTAAACAGTTGAGAGTGCATTTACAGTACCTGCATGATTTTACCATCGCTGCCGCGGTACAGCGTGTAGAGCTGATAGGCTTTAAAGTTGTGTGGAGGGATAAATGCATGCGGGGAGGCTCCTTGCAATTTACTTTTCTTCTTGCCAAACAGTTCCCTGTGCCTGGTCCTTCTCTGGCAGTGCGTGTTAGACAAAAATGGCTGCAACACAACAGCACGCAAGATTAGTAATTATTCCAACTCTTCTTTCTGATGATAAAAAAGAGAAGACTTTGTCATCCATTGTCCATACATTCAAAGCACCAACATTCAGCTTCTCAAGCCTTGCATTCAGCGACTCACCTTTTCTTTCTGTTTCCTGTTCTTTTCCCTTTTGGTGTTTAAATCTGTCCCTTCAGTGTTCTTGCAGGCAGCTTTTTCACTGTTTTGGGTATCATCTGTGGCAGATGCACTGTCCTGGGGGAAACAGTAAGATGTTTGGGTGTTTTAGGTTAGTCTGGAGATTAATTCATCACACAGCAAAAAAAAGACAAGCAAACCTCATCAATGAGTTCCCAATATTCAAAAAACAGCTGAAAACAGAACTCTTCTGCTACCGATAGGGAGGGAAAAAGTACATGTGTATATTCTCCAGATGAGCTTTTCTTCATTATCCAGCTGCCATTAGGTCCATTATTATTCATGTAATGTTGTGTTTTTTCTGTAGATTGGCAGTTTATTGTGTTACTAAACGTGCTTGAGCAGCCATTTTTGGGGTTGATAATATTGAAGTCTCCTGCGATAACTATGTTGTTGAATCTCATAGTAGTAAGAAAAATATGGAAAAAGGTGGATCATAATTGTTGGGGCCATAGATGTTGGCAACGGATAAATGGTGATAAACCTTCATTCTGGGTTAATGATAGATGTTATGTGGACAAATGGAATCTTTGTAATAATTTATACCTCATTGTTAACTATTGTCTATTTAGAGTATATTTTTGTATGTCAAGTGTATCTCAGTTTTTATGATATGGTTGTCAAAGCTTGTAATTTTGAAAATGGTGTTATGTTGGAGTTATGGTAGACTTGTCATTTTATGCATAATGTGTCCACAATGAGATATGCATGTTTATTGTTTTGTCTTGTGTCATAATTGTAAAGAGGATTTTGCATGGTTTATTTCTTATGTTAATCGGCCATTGATTCTATATTTTGTGCCTCTCAACCAGTATTTTATGTTGGTTATCTCGAGTTTGGTAAAGATGGATCAGAGTGTTTTGTTTGAGGATTCTTAAGGGAGACCCACATATATATGCAGCAGAACAGTAGCAGTATTTTAGAAGCCTGGTGCACAGATTTTAGCTGTATAGTGACAGAAAACGCTGCTTTTTGACTTCTCTCTCTCTCTCTCTCTCTCTCTTTGCATGTGTCTGTGGTACAGCAGTGACAACACAGGGGGAGAGAAAGGAGAGACACATGAATCCACGAGCGAAAGTGACTTATTACGACTTCCACGAGACACTTTGTGTTAACTTAATTTTCTGTTGGACCTTAGGCAGACTTTGTTTAAAATAATCAGTGTGACAGAAATCTACCTGGGGAACCAGGTTTCCCTAATCCATCACCCTGATTTTGGAAACGAGCTTTCCCGAGAAAGGCGATTCTAACCTGGTTACTTAAGTCCATGTAAGGAGGCTTCCAAGTCTGATAGCTTCTCTCCAGAACAAAAGAAATCTCTTCCAGATATTATCAAATATGTTCCTCGGTTCCCAAAAAATAATAGTGTGATTAAACAGAGAGATGTAATACAGCAGTAAAAACACCTCTGTCCCAACTTCTGTCCTAAAGGTGGGGCAGACACCAACTTTAAATTTGTTTAGCCATGGAAAATGTCCCAACTTGCTGGACATTTAGTTTAAATTATGGGTCTTCATTTTTGCTATTTAAATTGTGTATAAAATTCAATTCAATTTTATTAATATTGCAACAATTCACAACAAAGTCATCTCAAGGCACTTAACAGAATAAAGTCAAGACTATAAAGATGTATAGAGAAAACCCAACAATTGGCAACAGTGGAGAGGAAAAACTCGCTTTAATGGAAGAAACCTGAAGCAGAACCAGGCTCAGGGTGGGCAGCCATCTGCCTTGACTCACTGGGGTGAGTGGAAAGTGAAGAGAGAACAGAAAAGAGCAACAAATGCATACAAATATAAAATACATAATTGCTTTAGCACAATAATTTACTTTTTACCTTACAGGTCTGTATCTCATCCCTGGGCACAGACTGAGCTCTGCCCTGAGCCTTCAGCTTGTCTCTACTCTTCCTTACACTCCTGCCACGCATAAAGGTGTGCACCTGAACACACAGAGACGAGATGTAAAAAAAGGAAACCACAACTGTAATTATAAGGTATAGCCGGTAAATAAAAAAAAATTATGTTTACTGAAGGTAAACATGCATATTTTGTAAAAAGCAAATTTCACACATAAATAGGGTTCACTATTCAGTTTTTTTAACAGACTTTTCATTTTTCTGAATTATAGTGCAACAAATCCAATACAATTCCAAAAATAAAGCCAGACTATTCAGAGAATAGACGCAGAGTTCCAGGATTGTTCATATTAAAATGACATTATTTAAATAATATAGAGAACAGTCAGATTGCATCAGAGCATCAAATGCAAATGCTCCGGGTACTGAAACTATAGCATTGGTAATGTCATCTATAAAGGCTTGAGTCAGTGGTTGGCAGATCCCTAATCTTAAACATAGGTTATTCTGTTTCTACAGGTTTCACCTACAGTTATGGCCAAGTACAAGAAGATTACCAAAATGGTGCAGCCTGTGATGCCAGTCTTTAGTCTGCACCAATCCAATATTTCAGATGTATATAATCATATCATACAACAACATCATGTGGGATTGATCTATGGGCAAAAAGATGCCAGTGTGCACTAGACAATATGAAACTTTTGGAACAGCATCCTTTTGATGAGAGGTATTAATGTTATATTAATTTTTTCAAGAAGAACTCTTTTAATTATGAAGTTAGAACAGTGACTTTATTGTTTGGCACTGAAAACAAAGCATTAACTAAAAAAATGAAACATGAATGAAATGAAACAATTGCAGTGATCCAGGTTCCACGGCAAATACCAGGCTATCTGTCAGACAGCTAAAGCTCGGTCCAGACCCAAACCCAATTGAAATGCTGTGGGGGGACCTTAGGAGAGCTGAGTTTAAGTGAATGCCCAAAAACCTTGATAAACTGAAGTCATGTAAAGAGGAATGGGCGAAAACTCCTCCAACGACGTGAAAGATTGATAAAGTCATACAGCAATGATTACTTCAAATTACTTTTACTACAGGTGCATCTAGAAGTTAATAAATGATAATAAATGTTGTTATTTGTCTGAGGTTATATTTGCCTCATACTAAGATGATCAGAGGATTGTTATTATGTTTTTACACAAAATAGAATTTTAATAGAATTAAAATAAGGACTAAAAACTTTTGCATCTTTAAGTGTTAACGCTGCCCATATTGTTCAGACTGGAAGTTCCATGTTTTACCTGGGTAGCTTTAGTTAGGAGAAGAGCCACATCTGCATTGTTGTGTTCTCTGGCCTGGTCCAGAGCAGTTTCACCTGCCTGCAGAACACACAGTCACAGACAAAACACAGTTTAGGAAGAAAAAGCACCACTTGAAAATACATAATTCTAAAACAATTGATGTATGCTTTCAACTTGTCCTTTTAGGGGTCGTCACAGCAAAATGTGTTCTGGACATTGATTGGCATGACTCTTTATGTTGGATGCCCTTCCTGCCGCAACCCTTCCATTTTATCTAGGCTTGCGACCGGCCCCCCACCCATCCACCCTTGGTGGCTACACCTGGTGGGTGGATTTGATCATGATGCTCTAACAATTGAGCCACTAGGTCCCCTTGAAACAATGTATATAATGATGTATTTAAGGTTACTAAATCATTTTTAATACACTTTTGGTGTGTAAGGGAGAAGTCAGCCTAACTCTAACCCTCAGGAAGAGAAAGAAGGTAATGAGAGGACATGTTTTTAAAGCTATTGTTAGCCAATTTTGCCCCCCACCAAAACCTCTTTGAGAATACATATGTAGATCAGTTTTAGTTTAGGGAGGCTTCTTACATGTTTGCTTAAAAACACCTACCAAGTCTGGTTCCAGCAATTCTCAGTGATATACAGTGGCAAGCAGCAATTCTCAGATGGGTCTCTTCAGTCAGTTAATGTGTTGATAAGAAACATGCTGTAACATTAGTACATTTTATTTTATTATGACTTGAGGTCCAGGTAGCAACATATACTGAACTAGCTGGTATAAATGTACCTTTTAAATTTTACTTTTTAATACTTCATTTACGATTCTGTAAGAATCACTATTTCTACTTTTACCAGAGTCACTTTTGTTATGGCCTTAAGGGGCCTGGACTGTCACCATTCTCAGGGTGACTGTGTAAGTGTGATTCCTTGTCTATGTAAATTAGACCTGTCCAACCCTCGTCAAAGATTGGAGGCCAAGGCTTTTTTGCACCTGTCCAATTCCGTCCTGATTGGTCCGGCATCTAGTCCAGAGAACTAGTCAACTTGTGCTCCACCTGCCCCGATTCTGTCTCTGATTGGACCTGTACCTTGCCCTTGCACCAATCAAGCTAGCACAGAAGATCTACACCTTCTATAAAACTGAAGCAGGCCTTAGAATTGGGGTAACTGGGATTTCATGTGAACAGCTTGCCTCTGACACTCTGTTGTGAACATTATAAGCCTGTGTTTGAGTAGTTGAAACTTTGTAAGCCTGTCTTTGTGCCTTTGGTGCTCACATTGTAAAAGCCCTTTAAAGTTTAGTCTGTGAAGAATGAGCTCTTGTTTCTTACTTTCTTTTTCCAATACCACAAGAATTTGTTAAGATTTAGTTTATTACTGATGGTAACTGTGCAATTTTCAACAACCTCTTAATAACCTTGTTATAATAAATCTGGCAGAATAACCACCAACATCTGGTTGTTTATGTTGCTTTTCAAGTAGTAAATTATTGAATGTTAATATGCCACAAAAAATATGGGGTCCAACCAGTCATCCAGGCCAAATGTTTAATTGCTAGGATTATATTTTGATGTAATAAAATGTTTGTTTGCTGCACCGTATACAGATGCTGGAAGTACAGGGGTGGTAAGGTGGTAGTGATCTCTGAGCGAATGTAGTTGGGGGGTATTTGGCTGTGTCGATTTGAGTGCCAATAGGTAGAAAAGCACTATATAAGTGCAGAACATTTACCATTTACATTTACCATATCTGTTCTGCAAAGCCTTTAGTTAAAACTGTGAAGAGATGGACCAGAGAGGCAGAGCAGCAGCTGCAGGACTGCTTTGACTGCACAGACTGGAGTGTGCTGCACCTGATAACCTGGATGAACTGACTGAGACTTTGACATTATATGTCAGTTTTTGTAAGGAAGTGTGTGACCTATCGCACACGAAAGACACAGCCAAATACCCCCCAACTACATTAGCTCAGAGATCACTACCACCTTACCACCCCTGTACTTCCATCTCAAGACATACAGGGAGCACTCCCTCAACCACCAGACGACACCAGGACTGCATACACCCCCTTTCCCCCCCGCACACCCAAACTGTATATACCCCATAAGCAAATTCCTTGTATGTGTTAGCATACTTGCCGAATAAATCTAAATCTGACTCCAAAATTCATCTACAACAGTTAGGTGGGGTTATAAAACATAATCACAATTATCATCATAATATGGATTAGTGTATTGAATATTTTATATACAAACAGCTTCACAATAAATGCAGATGCACATTACCAGCAATTATGTGCTCATGTGTATTCAGCATCTCATCTGTGAAGAATATCTTTACACTGTGATTCATTATGAGCTTGGTAAAAGAAAAAATGAGCTAACTCGATGAACCAATAACTAGGTTGATTAAGTGCAAATATAATGTAGGAGGCTGCAGGTGCTCACGTAGTTGCAGAGGTGGCTATCTGCCCCTGCCTCCAGCAGCAGACGTACTATCTTCTTATGATTCTGAACAGCTGCCACATGTAGTGCTGTGTCCCCAGCCTTTAGACATAAACACAGAACAAGAGCTGGTGATGTGAAAGTGGATCTTTTCAGAGCTCCATGACAACTAACGGTTGTGTTAACACATCCATCTTATATAAAATTACAAACACTATAAACTAAACATATAAAATATGCATTATAATTTGACAAACTACAACCCCTATTTAAAATAGTTGGGACAATGACTAAAATGTAAATAAAAACAGAATGCAATGATTTGCAAATTTCATGAACCCCTATTTTATTCAAAGTAGAAAAACAACATATCAGATGTTGAAACTGAGACATTTTACAATTTCATGTAAAATATTAGCTCATTTTGTATTTGATGGCAGCAACACATCTCAAAAAAGTTGGCACAGGGGCAGCAAAGGCTGAAAAAGTATTCGCTGCAAATAAAAAAACAAATGGAGGAGCATTTGACAACTAATTATGGCAATTGGCAACAGGTCAGTAACATGACTGTGTATAAAATGAGTATTTCAAAGAGGCAGAGCTTCTCAAATGGACAGAGGTTCCTCAATCTGCAACAAACTGTCTAAAAACAAGCAAAACAGTTTCAGAAAGCTGTTCCTTAACATAAATTTGCATACAGTATATAACAGTATGTAATATCATTAAAAGATTCAGAGAGGTTTTAGAGCAATGCACAATATGCCCCCATCCAGGACAATGTCTCTTTCGGGGAAGGTCTTGCATATTTCAGCAAGACAAATCTAAACCACATACTGCATACATTACAACAGCAGGGCTGAACTGGCCTTCCTGCAAGTCCAGACCTTTCACCAATAGAAAACATATGGAACATCAGAAAACAGTCAATCTGGCAACAAAGGTCCAGGACAGATGTTTACAGACAACTGTTAAAAGAGGAGTGGGTGCTGCACTATGGTAAACATCACCCTGTTCAAACTTTTTTGAGATGTGTTGCTGCCATCAAACTTAACATTTGTTAATATTTTCCTTGAAATGGTAAAGTGTCTCATATTCAACATCTGATATGTTCTATTGTGAATAAAATATGGTAAATGGTCTGCACTTATATAGCGCTTTTTCTACCTATTGGCACTCAAAGCGCTTTACACTGCTTCTTATTTACCCATTCACACTCACAATCACACACACATTCATACACCGATGGGGGAGCTGCTATGCAGCTGGCCAACACTCACCGAGAGCAACTAAGTTGGGGTTCAGTGTCTTGCTCAAGGACACTTCGACATTTGACAGGAGGAGCCAGGGATTGAACCAACAACTGTGAGATTGGTGGACAACCGCTCTACCTTCCTGTGCCACAGTCGCCCCAATATGAGTTGATGAGATTTTCAAATCATTGAAAATCTCTGTTTTTATTGTGTTTTACACACCATCCCAACCCCAACCTTTTTTAAAATTGGGGTGTAGCTTAAAACTCAGATTTTGTTTCTTAATTTAGTTTTACATGTAACAAGTATAAATATGGTAAGATATGTAGGGAAAGTCATTTTTTTATCTTATTTTTTTTTATATCATATTAGCAAAAAAAAAAAAAAAACAGTAGTTAACAGCACTGGGAAAAAGGTTCCAATGGCTAGTAATGTCCAATATTTCCTGACAGGAATGACTTCTTAGAATTTAGCTGGTTGAAACTGATCATTTTCTGTACAGTAAGTAACCCACCAGGTTCCTCTCTGACACAGAGCAAAAGGCTCCCAGCAGGGTGCTGATGATAGCCATATGGTTGTAACGGGATGCCACATGCAGACATGTATCCCCTCCCTGAAAAAGTGTATATAAAGATTAGCAATTTGACAGTATTTTAATGTATAACATAATGAAAACTAATTATAGAGCTTTGTAAAAACATAAAATAACTTTTATGGCATGATTGTGTATATTTTAGAAAATGTTAAAACTGTTAAAAGATAATCCTAGATGAAAGAACTTGAGTTCCCATCCGTCGTGAATATAGATAAAGAGGGGAAACGGTGTCAGCCCTCTCCATGCCATTGGTCAAAACTTGGTCACATGGTCAAAACTTTCCGGCAGCAAGCTGCCAGAGGACTAGAGTCATGTCATCAACACAGTTAGGCTTGACCAAAGGTTTGAGCTAACCACACGGACAGAGAAAATGCTTCTTCGATTAATGGTGAGATGAGTTTGGAATTGGGAGAAGTAAAGCTGAGGAATTCAACCCGAAGAACACTGTATCTACAAAGTACTTTTAAACACAGTAATTGTAGGGTCATGCTCTGAAGCTGTTTTACTGCCAGTATCACCATCAGCTATGTGGTTTAAACTTTCGAACACAAGACAATAACCCCAAACACATCAAAGGTGGTTGTCAGTTAGTCAGGTTAGCTTTGTATAACCATGAACAGAGAGGTTGCCCCTACTCGAACATCAACACCGTAAGGCTTGACTAAAGGTTTTACCCTGCTTTATCCATTTAGATCAATATATCCATAAGGATAAAGCAGAGGCAGGAACATAGGATAACGTTCAAGAGCGGAGGTAGAAGTACTCAGGTGGTGTGTAGACATTGTAATCTGAAAGAGATCAGTGACTGTAAAGCATTGGTAGGGGAGAGTGTAGCCAGACAACACAGGATGGTGGTGTGTAAAATGACTCTGGTGGTGAGGAAGATGAAGAGGACTAAGGCAGAGCAGAGGACGAAGTGGTGGAAGTTGAAAAAGGAAAAATGTTGTGTAGTTTTCAGGGAGGAACTGAGACAGACTCTGGGTGGTTTGGAGGTGCTTCCAGATGACTGGACCACTGCAGCTAATTTGATCAGGGAGACAGGTAGGAGGGTACTCGGTGTGTCATCTGGAAAGAGGAAAGCGGACAAGGAGACTTGGTGGTGGAACGAGGCAGTTCAGGAGTGTATACAGAGAAAGAGGTTAGCTAAGAAGAAGTGGGACACTGAGAGGACTGAAGGGAGTAGACAGGAGTTCCCATTTTTAAGAACAAGGGAGATGTGCAGAGCTGTGGCAACTACAGAGGAATAAAGCTGATGAGCCAAACAATGAAGTTGTGGGAAAGAGTAGTGGAAGCTCGGCTAAGGGCAGAGGTGAACATTTGTGAGCAGCAATATGGTTTCATGCCTAGAAAGAGAACAACAGATGCAGTATTTGCTTTGAGGATGCTGATGGAGAAGTAGATGAGATTTATGGATGTAGTGAGGGAGGACATGAAGTAAGTTGGTGTGAGTGAAGAGGATGCAGAGGACAGGGTTAGATGGAGGAGCATGACTCGCTGTGGCAACTCCTGAAAGGGAACAGCCCAAAGGAAAAGACGAAGAAGTTTCATGGACGATTTTATATCACATGTGGTGTTGTGGTTTCAAACGAGTTTTTTAAACTTTTACAGTGGGTAAAATAAGTATTGAACACGTTACTAATTTTTCTCAGTAACTACATTTCTAAAAATGCTACAGAACTTGTCAATTCAATTAGCTTTAATTTGTATTGAAGTAAATACCCTCTCATTTCTAAAACATGGCCCTATGGGCATTACAAAAAAGCAAAGACAGAGTGCTAATCAGACAATGTGTTTATGCAAAGTGGGGTTGACATTGATGGTAAAATTAAATGAGGAGTGTAAAGGAACACTGTTGAAGGCCTTGATAAGATAAAGAGACAAAATGAGAAGAAGACACGGATTGAGGAAAGGCCTTTTGGACCTCAAGAGGAAGATTTGGAATGATTAAAATCCTCTGGAAACTCTCCACACCACCGGAAGTGCACCAAAACTAATATAGGATATCTCAGAATCCACCTCACCTGGTGAGACTGCTAAGGGCAGTTAGGCTCTCAGGCCTGCAAATGATTCCAATACTAAGTAGACACCCAGACGAATTCACAATGAAGAAGCTAGAGACGCTTTCAATAACCATTTAATGTCTAAGTATTAAAAGTATTCACAGCCTAAATATTTTCCAGCAGCCATAACAACTATTACTATAAGAAGGAAGCTACTGTTAACCAGTGCGGCTCCATTAGTGTCTGTAGTTTCAGGCCAATGCAGGTGCTAGTGAAGAGGCAGCAGGGAAATATTTAATGTTTGCTTCACATTCACACACTAAGAAGAGCAGCTAGAATTAGTCTCTCTTTCCTTCTTAGCCATTGGCCAGAAACGTATTGTTAAAATGTATTGGATGTATTTATTTTTATTCATAATCTCTGTTTAAAAAAAGAAATATAAACATCTAATTAAAATATTATAAGGCAAATATTATAAAAAAACATTTTTAGTTGTTGGAGACTTACATGGTTCTTGCTGTCTGGCCTGGAGCCTCCAAGGAGCAGAACTTTGGAACTCTGAGCATGACCATTTTGACAAGCAAGGTGGAGAGCTGTGTTTCCTGCCTGTTAACAAGAGCAGATGGAGTCAAGATACACAACAATCATAATAAATGCAAAAAATATTCTACTAAGAAAATGTAATCTGATTTATTTAAAAATGGAAAGAGATCTAAAGCCAGGATTAAGTAAATATGGAGGTACGTTTTCTAAACTTAGGCCATTCTAAAATGGGTAAAATGCATTGAAATACTATGATGTGTGAATTTTTTTCATAATTACAGGATAAATGTTCTGTTTTCTATGCTAGTCTCTACTATCTATTCTTATTAACATTCTTTTCTGTCTATTCTTATCAACATGATAAAGAATTTATTAAAGTTGGGTTTATAATACGGTTTTGGGTTTATAATAGGTATAAAAAATCTGCAAATAAGAGATTTAAATTTTTTATATGTTTTTAAATTATATTTTTAAAAATAGAATTATACTTTGTCATTATGGGTTGTTGTTAAGTGCAGAAGGAAAAAAACGAAAAAAATCACTATTAAGTAAAAAACGGATGCCTGACACAATCCTCCCCAGCTTCTAACGGGCTTGGGACCAGAGCTGGACGGTTGGGGATGGGCTGTTGGTGGTTCAGTGTCTTGCCCAGGGACACTTCGACATGTAGTCACGAAGAGCAGGGCAGAACCTCCGACCCTATGGTGGCTACTCTACCAACTGAGCCACTGCGGACCCTAAGTACGCTGAAATTGTTACTTGTTAAAAAACAAAAGTAGTCGGGGCACATCGCAGCACATTTAGTAAGCCATTCCAGATGTCCCCAGCAACAATTTCCAGCTCCTTTGAGGGAATTGTGAGGTGATTCCAGGCCAGATGAGACATATAATCTCTCCAACTTGTTCTGGCTCTACCAAAGGGTCTCCTACCAGCTGGGTGTGGCTGGAAGTCCTCCAACGGGATGTTCACGAGACATTCTTAAAATATGCACATTAACATGAAGGAGCATCGACTCTACTTAAAGCTCCCTTTGAAAGTCCAAGCTCTGCACCCTTTCTCTAAGGCTGAGCCCAGTCACCCTTGAGAGGAAAGTCATTTCAGCTGCTTGTATTCGTTATCTTATTCTTTCAGTCATTACACAGGACTTGCCACCAAAGGTGAGGTCTGGAATGTAAATTGAGAGACTTGCCTTTTAGCTTAGTTCCCTTTTCACCACAATAATTTGGTACAATGTCTGTATTACTGCTGATCCCTCACCAATCCACATGTCCATCTCACAATTCATTTTACCCTTTACTTAGAAACAAAAACCCAAGTTGCTTAAACTCATTCACTATTGAGAAATCCCAGCTACTTCACACTAGCAGCAAACCATCCCAGTGCATGCTGGAGGTTAAAGTCTCAAGAGGCTTACAGAACTACATCATCTGCAAAAACCAGAGAAGATAATCTGATGTCCCGGAACCAGACAGACACCTCCCCCCAAGTTCTCCCCTGCTGAGTAGAACCTGGGTCTAGCCCTGCTTTCCCTTTCTAAGGTGTTTGATGGTTTTCCATAACTGATGGCCTGATGGCCTCCTTTACCACCAGCAAGTCCCCAGGCTGCTTCAAAATTGGGCATCAGCTAACTTCTGACAACAACTTAGACTGGCTGCTTCAACAGTGAAGGAATAAAGTATGGTCCACTCGGATTCCATGTGCTTAGCCTCCCCCGGGAATGCAGGAGAATTTCTTCTGTAGGTGGGAGTATAGATCCCATGGACAGGGGCCTCAACCAAGTATGCTGGGAAGAGCTGATTGAAGACGGTACCACTAGGTGACTCCATAGTTCTACTGGGGGACTGGGCAATGATGGAGAAACCTGGAGGAAACTGAATTGGTCTTGGAAAAGGAATTGGAAAAGAATGGTCTACTTGAACTGGGTATCTGGGATCTGGGAACCTGGGTTGTGCTTTATTATTCGACTCCTGTGCATGTCTGATGCAAAGACATAAAGAAAGAAAGCAAGATATTAAAAAATAAAACATATGTGAGATCAACTATTTTATCAATTCAGATGCATAAGGACTCAATATGGCAGCTAACGGATGGGCAGATTGCTAGTTAATGGGTTGTATGACAACACATCTGTTCCTTGTAGAATGTCGATTTAAAGCAGCAAAAAAGGAAAAATAGTTTCTACTACTAGCTTTCCAACTATAGTCAAAAACAAAAGGGCTGTGAACAAATCACAAACTCTTAGGTCAGAATGCATAACTACCATTTAATTACATTAACATAATAGTTTATAATTATAATAAGATTTTATAATTACAAAACAACTTTGAGTAAGACAAGGGACACTTTTTTTGCACTGTTTGCTTAAAGCAATGTGTAACGAGGGAGGGTCTGGCCTAAGGAGATCAACACCCTATATCAAGGTGTGCATAATTATTAGGCAGATTCTTCTCCTCAGGAAAAATGGGCCAAAAAAGAGATTTAACTGACTCTGAAAAGTCAAAAATTGTAAAATGTCTTTCACAGGGATGCAGCACTCTTGGAATATCTAAGATATTGGGGCGTGATCACAGAACCATCAAACGTTTTGTAGCAAATAGTGAACAGGGTCGCAAGAAACGTGTCGAGAAGAAAAGACACAAATCAACGGCCAAAGATTTGAGAAGAATCAAACATGAAGCTACCAGAAACCCATTATTCTCAGGTGCTGCCATATTCCACAACTGCAACCTACCTAGAGTGTCAGTTCCTACGCAAACCTATTTGTTACCCCCTTTCTACCCCACACTTCCACACCGGAGCCTTATGAACGCATGCAAAATGGCTCGACCAGATTTTATAGGATTGTAAACTAAAAGCGAGGTCTCGCCAGTATGTGGGGGGGTGGCATCTTTTTTGTAGAAAAGAAGGATAAAACCCTATAGGGATTAATTAGTCCGCACTTATATAGCACTGAACGGCAATACCATAAAAAACAGCATGTTCACCAAAGTAGATCTATGCAGGGGAACAAATGGACAACTGCTTTTAACACTACATAACTTCAGTCTGACTAATTCCCCAGCCTTGTTCCAGGTACTGGTGAAAGACATTCTCAGGGACTTGATAAACCATTATGCTTTGTCTACTTGGATAATATCTTGATTTTCTCCAAGAAAGAATATGTCAGTCTAAATGACTCAAACAAAGACCCATAGTTCTGTTGAGCCCAGTATTCTTTTAATTCTCAGCAGCGATGGCAAGAAAGCATGGCTTTTTTTAGATATAAAAGTGTAGCCATTAGAGAAAGAATTCACAAGATCCTCTCCATATCTTTGACAAAGTACTTGCAAAGCAATTGTGTGACCACCTCTGCAGGAAAAACTTGCTTGAAGATTTAGTGTCAGAATTAGTGTCAGAGTGCTGTACAGTATATTGCGGACAACAGTCACAGCAACAGGGTGTTGTAATAGCTTCAGCCATATCTGGGTCTTGCTTTTGTCCATTTGTGGTTGGCTGTGTTTTTCTTGTCCTGCAGGAAGTCGGAGGGTGGAGCTAAGTATTAGACATACAGTACACCTGTGTCAGCTGGGTTGTGATTATAAAGGAGGCCTCAAAGATCTGCTCACTCTCTTCCCCTGAGCCTGCCTGCTGAATCCACTCTTTGTCTTGTCTTACAACTAGAAACACTTTTTACAATAACCATTCAACATTGCATACAACACTGAATAGCTCACAAACATAATTTGGATCTTTATGTATTCCATTAAAACATGTTAAATTATTGGAGAACTTTGTGTGGTCTCCCTCGTATGTCACATACTGTTGAGCCAGGCTGTGACAAAATGGGGGCAGATCACAATTTGACCAAAATTGTCCTCTAATACTTTGTGAATTGTTTGTGCTAATACTCCATTTGTGTCATTATTTTATAGTAAATCTATAGTGTTTGCCTTTTGAATATACAGTGACTTTGTGACTTTATTTATCTGTGCTACCAGTAAACTATTTAAGGTGCAGTTTGTTTCCTGTTTACTCATCACATTTTTTTGGTTTAGGATGAATATAATGAGAGTAAAATGGCGCTAAAACAATTTGCATTATTTATTTCAGCTTTGTTCTTGTGTTTTTTTTCCATGAGTCAGAAAACACCCAGACTGCACCCAGTTGCTGCCAGCTGAATATTGCGTGCGTTATCAAAATAACTTTAGTCTGATTAAGATTAAAAAGCATCAGCAGGCCACAGTAAGGTAAGACCAGTTACCCTTACTTGGGAATTAAAAATGATGCATATGATTTAAACTGGACATTGTTAGATCAATGTGATCACATAAACAGTGATACACCATAGAATATAAGCCTCGTTTTTCTTTAATGTAAGATGCTTTAAAACTAATAAATCTGGCTACATCTGTAGGAGTTCACCCAGCAATGCCAATAAATGAGATAGATAGATAGATGATTCTGGGGAAAGATTTGCCTGGCAATAATGTTTGGCCTCGTAGTTCTTCACCAATGAAATCAACACCTGTGTTTGAAAGATTTGGATTGCTGTATTTAATTACTGTAAGTTTCCTGATGTATTTACATCTTGTGCTGTCACACAGGCCATTGCTAGAGCCCATTCACGTTCTTAACTCAGTGAAGAAGAGTGTGGTTTGGGTCCAATTCAGAGTATTAAGCCTGCTCCGCTTTGCCCAATTCCTGCAGTGGGCAACCGGTTTGAACATCTGATAATTGACAAAAATCAGGATCAAAATATCTATAAACTGTTATGTGCCAAGTACAGTATGTTCGTATTAGATATCATCAATCTATCTTTAGAAACAGGCTATGTACCACAGGCCTATAAGTTAGCTGTAAGCAAACCACTACTTAAAAGACCCTGTCTTAACCCAGGTGTTTAAGCCAATTACAGACCAATATCCAATCTCCCCTTTATTTCTAAAATTTTTGAAAAAGTAGTTGCAAAAAAATTATGCCACCACCTGTACAGGAATAATTTGTCTGAATACGTTCAGTCAGGATTCAGAAATCATAGCACAGAAACAGCACTGGTAAAAGTCACCAACGATCTTCTCATGGCCTCAGATAATGGACTCGTCTCTATGCTTGTTCTGTTAGATCTTAGTGCTGCATTCGATACCATTGATCACAAAATTTTATTACAGAGACTGAAACATGACATTGGGATTGAAGGAAATGCACTAGGTTCGTTTAAATCTTATCTGTCTGATAGATTTCAATTTGTTCATGTTAATGATGTAATGTTGGATGGACAGCCAGCCTCTCACCTTCCTTCTCCTCTCCTACCCTCCTATTTCAAACAATAAAGGAACCTAGCTATGAAAGGTTATGTCTGAGCTTAGAGCCACCTAAAGACGTACTGAAATATGTGCAATGGCACCGATGTGCTGATTACAGAATTACTGCTGTTAACAAACATATAATCAATGACACGATCCAAAGCTGAAAACTCTATGGTAGAATTACCTTGTTTTTTGCATGAACGTTGGCTCCATTCTTTACCAGCAGTTTGACACATTGGCTGAAGCCATGCCAGGACACCTCATGAAGAGCAGTGTTACCATCCTGATGCAGCCAAAGACAAAAAGACACAATCAGCTACACTGATGCACTGAAATTTATTCCAGTACAACTGTCAGAGACAATTCTTTCCGTTCCTTGAGATGACTTTGTGAATTGGCGCTATATAAATGCAGTTGAATTGAATTGAATTTCATACCTGTAGAGCTAGGTACTGAACTTAGATATTTTCTATGGTCACGACAAAAAGTTATGAAGTATTAAAAAATGCCTTGTCATTTATCATCAAAATTTGATTCCTAACAAGGGATTGACAGTTTGAGCCATTCACATATACATGTGAATATGTAAATATGGTGTTATTTATGCAGTCTGTGCTCTTTCTGACTGGGCTCAGCTTCTCCAAGCACACAATGGATTGAATTGAAAAAGTCTTTTAGAGGGAAGTTAATAACTTAAAACTTTTAGTTATTTTTAAAACTTGATACAAATGCTCATGTCTAAAGACAAATCCCGTCAGTGATTCAAAGACTTCATAAAAAGCTATAACTAGGTCTGATATTTTTTCCTTTTAATTTTTGCTGTGAATAGACTAGTCCCATCTTCTACATTACCAGGTAAAAGGCTGTAAAACATTGCCACTCATTCATTCACACACCGTGCAAGATGCTGTTCTGACCTACCGGGAGAATTTTTGGGTTTTGGGTACACAGATGACAAAATAAGGTTCTCAAGTAATCCAGTGAAGTTACAGCGTTCAATAGTTTTAATAGAAATATACTCCAACACTTATCCTAATGTGGAAAGATGTGGTGGAAACCTCCCGTGACAAAGACCCACTGACAAGTGCTGGCAGAGGTGCAGACATTTGCCTTTTCAGGGCTGTGACACACCAAGACACCGCCTGCGAGAATAGGATTGTCCTGTAATGTCTATGGCCCAACACTTTGTGGTATGTCCAGCACAGTTTGTGCTTCTCAGCTGTTCTGACATGATAAATTGGCACTGGCCCATTAGTGAGTGAGACCACCCCTACTAGCTCTTCAGCTTAATGAATCAATGCACTAGAATCAAGATGAACAGCTTACGGCATGTCCCTTCAGTGGTCGCTGCAGAATTCTGCTTACTAACCCAGTGCTCATGTTCCTCAATGTAAAGTTATGAAGACTTTGAAAATCTCACCAGCTACAGTGTATAATATCATCAAAAGATTCAGAGAATCAGGACGAATCTCTGTGTGCAAGGTCAAAATTGGGCCTTAAGGTAGCTCCGCATTAAAAATAAGTATTATTCTCTACTTGGACATCACTGCATGGGTTCGCCATGCAATCCACAAATTTAAGTTGAAGCTGTATCATACAAAGAAAAAGTCATATGTTAACACAACACAAACCAACGCAACCATGGTTTCTGAGCAAAAGCTAATATAAATGGTCTGAGGAAAAATGGAAAACTGTTCTGTGGTCAGATGAATAAAAATTTGAGAGGTTGATACATTTTTTTAAATGACTCTGTTCTGTGTACTTAAAAGGAGAGCGACCATCCAGTGTATTATCAGTGGACAGTTCAAAAACCTGCATCACTGTTGGTATCGGGGTGCATTAGTGTCTATGGCCTGGGCAGCTTACACATCTGGAAAGGCACCATCAATGCTCAAAAGGACATAGAGGTTTTAGAGCAACATATACTTCCATGTAGCTAACATCTCTTTGAGTGAAGGCCCGTATTTCAGGAAGATAATGCTGAACTAGTGTGAACGTTGGACTCGTGCTATAAGTGTAACACTTTCTGTTTCTACATACTCTTGGGTTTCTACCAAAGGACTGTTTACTGATTAATTACAGCGCTTATTTTACTTAAATGAGTTATTTCTCCACACAAGAATTAATACTTGAGTCGTGACATACGCTTGTATTACACAAGCACCTGCTCTTCTAAAACATAACTAGTTAACGTTTACTAATTTTACCTATTTTAGCTTCGCTATCTTAGCAGTAATCCATAATCAATTGCTTCTCTGTCTCCCTCTGTCTTTCCTTCTCTCACTTGCTCAGTGTGTCTCATGTTCAGTTTTTCCTCTGCCTCCTTTAGTGATAATGTTATATTTATCAAGTGTAAGGTTTTTGCAGCTGAGGTGAAGCTCACGGAATTGGAAGTGCGGCTCCGCACCATGGAAAATAGTCCAGCTAGTCAGGCCCCGGTAGATGGTGCGGGCCGACCTAGCGTAGCCGCTGTTAGCTGCCCCCCAGCAGTTCTCGAGCAGGCAGGAAGCCAGTCCGGCTGGGTGACGGTTCATAAGAGATCTAAAGCTAAACAGACGCCCGAGGTTCACCACCAGTCGGTTCACGTTTCTAATCAATTTTTCCCACTTAGCAAAACACGTGCTGCGAAACAAACTCTGGTAATTGGCAGCTCTATAGAAAGTGAAAAAGCTGTAAACAAATTTAAAGAAACGCTTCTTTCATCATTTTCTTCACCATAAGCCAATACAATGGAAAGTAGCCACCTTAATGTTACTTTTGGCAATTATCTTGTTGACAATTCTGCAACCTCTATCGTGCAATACTAAATAGTGTTGCCGCTCTAAAAAAGAAGGCAGTAAACCAGAAGAGGCATCTCCATGGTATATTTCACAAACACGCAACTTAAAACAGGCAACACGAAAATTAGAAAGGCAGTGGAAATTTAGAAGAATTTAATTTAGCCTGGGAAAACTATTTAAAAATATACAAATAAGCTCTCCATGATGCCAGAACAGCATATTATTCATCATTAATAGAGGAAAACAAGAACAACCCCCGGTTTCTGTTCAGCACCGTAGCCAGGCTGACTAAGAGCCATAGTTCTGTCGAGCCTAGTTTTCCCTTAACTCTGAGCAGCAATGACTTCATGACTTTGTTTATGAATAAAATTGTAGCTATTAGAGAAAGAATTCACCAGATCCTCCTAAATATTACAGATAGATCTTCATATACAACAGTACAAGAATCATCAATAAGGCCCCAATCCCTCTTAGACTGCTTTTTACCCATAGATCTCTCTGAGCTAACTTCAGTTATTACCTCATCTAAACCAACAACCTGTCTGCTAGACCCTATTCCAACTAAGCTGCTCAAGGAAGCTTTACCCTTAATAGATACGTTCATATTAGATATCATTAATCTATTTTTAGAAACAGGCCATTTACGACAGGCCTATAAGGTAGCTGTAATTAAACCACTACTTAAAAAACCCTGGTCTTGACCCAGGTGTTTTAGCCAATTACAGACCAATATCCAATATCCAGGTTGGTTTAAATCTTATTGGATAGATTTCAATTTTTTTATGTTAATGATAAATCCTCCATGCACACAAAGGTTAGCTATGGAGTTCCACAAGGCTCTGTGTTAGGACCAATACTTTTTACTTTATATATGTCACCTTTAGGCCACATTATTAGAAAACAACATACATTTTCATATGCAGCTTTCTATGGAACCAGATAGAAAAAAATCAATTAATCAAGCTTCAAGCCTACAAGACATAGGCCTGGATGTCCCACAATTTCTTACTTACAATCTCAGACAAAACTGAAGTCATACTATTTAAAAATCTCAGAAATATGATGTCCACCCATATCATTACTCTAGAATGCATAAGTCTGGCCTCCAGTACTACTGCAAGGAACCTTGGAGTTATTTTTGAACAGGATTTGTCCTTTACCTCACATATAAAACAAATCTCTAGAACAGCCTTCTTCCACCTACGGAACATTGCCAAAATTAGGAGCATCCAGTCTCAAAGTGATGCCGAAAAACTGGTCCACGCATTTGTTACCTCTAGGTTGGACTACTGTAATTCCCTACTTTCAGGATGCCCCAGTAACTCCCTAAAGAGCCTGCAATTAATCCAAAATGCTGCAGCAAGAGTGCTGACTGGAACTAGCAAGAGAGATCATATTTCGCCTTCACTAGCTTCTCTCCATTGGCTTCCCATTAAATGTAGAATAGAATTTAAAACCCTGCTTCTTACATATAAAGCTCTGAATGGTCAGGCTCCATCATATATAGAAGACCTCATAGCACCATATCATCCCAGTAGACCACTTCGCTCTCAGAATGCAGGCCTACTTGTGGTTCCCAGAATTTCAAATGTAGAATGGGAGGTAGAGCCTTTAGCTATAATCATGCTGCTATAGGCTTAGACTGCTGGGGACCCTCCACTCAATGCACTGAGTTCCTTTCTCTCGTGTCACCCCACAATTAAGTCTGTGTCTTTTCTCCTATGGTTGTCTTTCTCCTTCTCGGTCTCCCTTTCTCTGTTCCTTTCTGCCGGTGTCCTTGGCTTTGGAGCTGTGTTTTCCAGTGTGCTGCTACTGGTCCTACCAAGATGCCCAATGTTTTGTTGTTCCTTTTGTTGCCCTTTTCTTTTCTCTCTCCACTTTCCATACAAGGCAGATGGCCGTCCACCCTGAGCCTGGTTCTGCTGGAGGTTTCTTCCGTTAAAAGGATTTTTTCCTCTCCACTGTTGCCTAGGGCTTGCTCAAGGGGGATTTGTTGGGTTCTCTCTATACATCTTTATAGTCTTGCCTTTATTGTGTAAAGTGCCTTGAGATGACTTTGTTTTGAATTTGTGCTGTATAAATAAAGTTGAATTGAATTTAACCACATACTGCATCTATCACCAACAGAAAAATTTGGCACATCACTGCACAACACTGCAATTTGGCAACAAAGGCCCAGGACTGTTGAGTAGCTAGAATCCTGGACCAGACAAGAATGGGACAACATTCCTCTCCTAAAGCTCCAGCAACTGGTCTCTTCACTTCCCAGACATTTACAGACAGTTGTTAAAAGAAGAGGGGATGATACATAATGATAAACTTCACCCTTTTCAAAATGAGTTAATATTTTACATGGAATGGTAAAATGTCTCAGTTTCAACATCTGATATGTTGTTTATTTTCTATCGTGAATACAATATGATTTAATGGCATTTGCAAATGATTTGTGACGGCCCTCGGCCCTGTTGAGTCGTTTTCTGTTCTACTCGCAGGTAGCCGGAGGTGGGGCCAATTAAGGTGGTTGAGGGAACCTGGGCCTAGTGTCCTACTTCCTCTAAATCCCTAGCATCCCTTAGAGACAGACAGCTTGCCAGCTGGCATGCTCTCTGCCGTGCAACTTTTGTTCGCTTTGTAATTTTGATTTGTTATGTAACTTTGTTCCATTCATCCATGCACGCACTCATCAGTGATTGGACTGATTAAGTTATTTTGGATTATTTTCTGTTTGTTTAGCCTTGTTTTTTGCTATAATAAACTCCTTATTTTTGGCCTTCACTTAGCGTATTGCTTTTTTTTAATGACATCATTGAACTGTGTTTTTATTTATGTTTACACATCCTCCCAACTTTTTGGGAAGTAGAATCTTTATTGGTCGTCATTGAGCACATCAATACATATATGTATATGTATTTAGACATCATGTATGTTATTATTCTGCAGTGTAAGTAATTATAAGGATAAAGGGAATTGATACCATTGATAACTCCTAAACTCTTGGTAGTCAAAATCATTTCTAAGAGATAACCAATCAAACTAAACATAGTATTTATTGGGTCAAGTGATTTAAAAAAATCTGCTAGTAAGAATACAATTCAAAACGTCACAAAATAAAACCTAGTACAAAGCTCTGATTAGGCAGCATATTGCACATTAATATAATGAGCATCATTGCCATTTGGTGGCACTGTGGTTCCATCATACATTTACGAACATTTCCAACAAATATTTGTTGTTACGAATTTTCCTGATTTTTAACCAGACTTTAATCAAACATCAGATAATCACTTAGGGGAAAGTATCATTCAGGTTTTGTGAAACTTGTGGCATAAATCATAAAGAAACCAGACATGTAACAAAAAGCCAATTTCAGTTGGTCATGCAGTAATGATGTTTTTACAACATCTGGCTTGTATCAAGGTAGGAGTGGAGAAGAAAGCCCATGATCCAAGTTTACCCTGAGTTAAATCTGGATAAGGAATCAGAGAGTGGTGTTCTTTTAGGAGAGTGTTGATAATTTACAGTTATAAAGTAACTGTAACTGGATCCCATGTCCATGTGCATTTAAATGTCAAAAGTAACAGAGACTTTGGGCATGTTAAGAAAGTGGAATTTAGCTTTTTGAGTCACAGTTTGGGAAAGAAGGGGGTCCACTCTTCCTCTTCTGGGAGACAGGTTAAAAGTCAGTTTGTTATCTTGGGCTGGAATCTCTGCCACCTTGTGTATGCTAGAAAAATACATTTTTAGGGGACAAGGTTGTCTTTTCTTTTTAAAAATACAATTACTCTATTGCATCTTCTTTTCCCTAGTTGGTATTTGACTACAGTGTTTTCCTTTCCCTCAGTTTCTAAGTATAAAAGGTGTACATTATGTAGTTACAGGGTGCTGTAATGTAGGTATAAGCTGAGCACCACTTACAGACTTTAAACTGTAATCACATTTGTTATGCTGAGCCAAATGACGAGACAGACCCTTTGAATGAGAAACTTTGAATGCCTGCATCTGTAATCCAAAAATCAAAATTACTTTGCTATTGCAGTTTATTTTGCATAGAAACCTTTTAATATGAAAGATGACTTAATGAGTATGACAAAGTAACGGTCAACAAGTACAACACTGTGTCTGTATGTGTTTGTGCAGCTGTTACTATCTTTTGAACTGTACCTTGTCCTGTCTGTCCAGTGCACATCCTTCCTGGATGAGAGCCCTAATAACATCAGTGTTTCCCACCATGGCAGCCCGGTGTAATGCTGTCTGCTTCCCCTGCCAACAGAAACGCACACGCACGCACACACACATGCACACAAACACTGACTAATAATAAGACAACAACACTCGACAACAACATTAAGTGGATGCAAATTTAGGTATGAGCGACATGCGAAGCAGAGGGGAGTGGACAGCCCTGGGGAACACTGCATACAGCTGATTTGCTGTATGCAGGATGTGACTTTCCACATTCTCACCTGCTGTGACCTGTTGGTCAGGAAACTGGTGATCCACTAACAGAAAGGGGGATAAATAAAGCTGGAAGAGGTGGAGTACAGGAAATCTGGAATGATGGTGTTAAATATTGTGGTGAAATTCGCAAACAGTATACTTGAATTTGTCCCAGGGCAGTCGAGGTATTCCATGATGTAATGGGTTCCAATATTCCAATATTGACTGCATCATCCCTTGACCTGTTTGCCCTCTAGGCAAATTGTATGCTCCAAATAACTGTACTCTCTCCATCCATATGCACACTGACCTGTCTGTAAACAGTTGTTACTGTGATTAATGTTAGTTGCTGAGAGTTCGAAAAAGTCTTCAAACAAGTTTTTTTTTTTTCTGTCCTTTTAGCTTATTCTGTACCTAAGTTCGGGGTCGCTACAGCGGATCATTAGCCATACTGCCCGGCTGAGGATGGGATGGGGTGTTTGGGGTTCAGTGTCTTGCCAAGGGACACTTCGACATCATGTCAGGAAGAGCGGGGTGCAAACCTCAACCAACCAAGTTCATAAGTAATCTCGTATAATAAGGACTGTATATTCTTAATGTTACTAAGTCTATAGCTTCAAAATAAGTGCTGCCATTCCTTGATGCTATTTATTGGTGTTAACAAAAGGAGCTACATTCTACTTTAGCTTGGTCAGTGTGAGATAGTATCTGAAAGGAAATGTGTGAGCATCATGTGATCTGGGAGGTGCGGTGTGTCTAGCACTAGAGCTTTGCTATAATTTTACTACTCATTGTAGTATTATTTTTAATATTATGTTTTATGTTTTTGTAAAGTGCTTAGGTCATTCCTGATTGTTGTCAAGCACTATAAAATTATGTTTACATTACATTACAATATCTTCACATCAACCATAATGGATTGCTTTCAATCCACTGGATCAATCAGGACTGCAAAGCAAGGTGCAAGGTGCAAGTGAACAAAAATTGGAAACATGACACTGCATAGATGATCCTACTTACATCATCTTGGATGTCCAGATCACAGCCAGCTTTGAGCAGGATCCCCACAACCTCAATATGTCCTTTGTAGGCAGCCAGGTGCAGGGGACTCCTGCCATACTGTCAACAGAAAACATACAAACAATAACTTACCCACATTTCCCTCCAGTTAACTACATTTGGTGGGTTTTGTCCCAAGGCTCCACGAATCCTCCTCCCATTTATGCACAGTCAACATTTAATATAGCAATGGATCTGGCAAAGTACAGGCAGATATATCCTTGTTATGCATGCACCCCACTCAAGTCTGATAAATGAAACATTTACCCCTAGTGGACATTAGGGATCGAAGTACCGAATTACACTGACGTTCATTTCGAAACTGTAATTTTAATTTTAACTAGGGAAGTTGCAATCCATCTTTTTTGATCCAATAAAGATACATTAACTTTTCAGAGATTTGAATACCGAATCTGACTTCCACAACAGATTGGTTGTGGCCCGGGTTAACAACGACTGTGACCGGTGTTGTGGACCTAATGGTTGCTATTGGATATTGGGCTACTGTTGGTCAAAGAAGAAGAGGAGGAAGACGTGTTCGTAAGTAGAGAGAGAAAAAAAACCTGAAAGTGTAGGACCATGGAGATGCCTCTTCTGGTTTACTGCCTTCTCTTTCAGAGGGACGATAGTATCGAGTATTGCACGTAGCGAGATTCGAGGCTCAGATGGTTTGGGCATGGAGTTGCCAGACAAGAGAAGAAAAGGGAAAGAGGGACCATTCACACTTAAACACTGATGGTGCTGCTGCTATGCTTTTATTCAATTACAAATGACCACTGACCCTGTGATTGGTGGACGACTGCTCTACCTTCTGAGCCACAGTTTCCATTTAAGGGTTATAATGGCTTTACCTAAATTAATTTGGAGTTTTTGTCATCTTTATTTTTAGGGCATCAATTTACAACAAAATTATCTCAAGCTTTTTACATAATAAAGTCAAAACTATAAATGTTTTTAGAGAAAACCCAACAAATCTGCCTTTACCAGGCCTTACGTATCCATCCATTCACCCATTATCTGTATCCTGTTCAGGGTCACGTGGGTGCTGGAACCTAACTCAGCTGTTTTTGGGCTAAAGATGGGTTACACCATGGACAGGTCTCTAGTCTATCTGAGGGCAAACACAGAGAGACAAGCTCACACAGACAACCATTCACACTCACATTCACACCTATGGGCAAATTGGACTCACCAATTAACCTAACATAAATGTTTTTGGACTGTGGGAGGAAACCAAGGTCCCCGGAGGAAACCCACACTTGCACAGGGAGAACATACAAGCTTCCTACAGAAAAGCTGCACACAGCTGGGGATGCAAACCCACAACCTTCTAGCTGTAAGAGAGAGCAGCCAACCAAACACTCAACCACATGTTATTCACCTTTTTTTTTTTTTGGTCCTTTCGGCTTATCCCGTGAGTTTAGGTCACCACATTTTGTTCGCCATATCATCATCCTAATGGTTTGGTAATTTACTGAGAACTATTTTAGATTTTTGTTATACTTGGTGATATATTAGTAGAACTATATTTCTGCAGCTATGTGAAGAGAGACATTTCTGTCTCTCCTCTCATTGCATCAGGGTTTTAATGCAGGTCCATTATCAAACTCTGTTATAGCACACTCAAGTTTAATAAAATATACTATAGGCTGTAAATATTCCAAAGCCTGAATGATTACCAACTTTTACCTTGAAGACATTGGAAATAATTAATGGAATGTTTTTTTAGTATGTTACTTGACACAAAATGACACACAATTGAGAGACGGGCTACTACTACCATTTCCTTATCGGACTCCAATAGCTTCACTTAAATGTGTTGGGTTTTAGTTTGATGATTTCTAACAACAGTCTTACAGCTCTGCAGAGTAAAATGCTTAATTTTTACTGTCATATGATATTGAAGACCTTCCATAAACTAAGTGAAATAGGCAGAAAATAATGGCAATTTTAGTGGCACTTATGTCTATGATCAAATCACATGGATGTAGAGCTCTTTATGAACAGGTGTCACTGATCAGTCAAAGGAACTTTTTTGTTATATACAGGAAACTTAAAAAATATAATTGTTATTTTTTTGATACAGACCAAATCTTAAATCTATGCAATCTGAGAAAAATACAATAAACACAGAAACAGTCACTAGCACAGTCAGGACCATTCACTCACCTTGGTGACAGCTACTTTTGCACCCTTGTTAATAAGCTGGACTACATTATCAGCTTGTCCTTTGTGTGAAGCTACAAGGAGGCGCTCAGAAAGTCCAAGGACCTCAGCTGCATCCTGCTGGCTCATGAAGCAGGGCAAGTGATATTGCTGTCCTCAGACACAGTGCTGACAGTAGCTGAAGATCTCCAATGCCCTCTAAGTCATGGTGGGCTCAGTAGTAAACAGAAGTGTCAAACAGCGCTGGAGTAGATGCCAATGCTGCTGGTCTGTTGCCATCAACAAACTGTCTAAATCCTCCACATCATCCTTGCAGCTGCTAGAAAGAACAGGAAATACATCTAGTAAATTAATGCCAGAATGTGCTCTACTCATAGTAAGACTATTAACAGACAGACTACTTTCTATGCTTTACTTATGTGTGTTGTTATTATTTGTTGTAATTATTTGTAATATGTTTTCTGTTTTGCGACTAATATTCTTAAGAGTTTTTTCCTGATATAATACAATAATTTGAACATTTTACAAGCCGAGTAACCATAGACACACAGAGGATTGGGATAAAGAGTTAAAACATTTTCAGCTCATTGCTGAATGTATATCTCCCAGTGTTTCACCTGGAAAAGTTCTTAAGCATTTATTTTTCATGCAGCCCTTTGGTTGGTGAATTCCATGCAAGGGTCATATAACAAAGTGAGTATTTTTTATTTTAAATATTTTTTGTCCTTTCGGCTTATCCCATGAGTTCAGGGTCGCCACAGCAGATCATTGTCCGCACGTTAAATTGGCAGTTTTTATGCCGGATGCCCTTCCTGTCGCAACCCTCCCCAATTCCTACCGGGCTTGGACTGGCACTGCACAGCTGGGGATGGGAAAGGGCTGTTGGGGGTTCAAGTGTCTTGCCCAGAGACACTTGGACATATAGTCGGGAATGTCTCTGGTGCCAGAAGGGATCGAACCACTGACCTAGTGGATGAGTGCCTTTACCAACTGAGCTACAGCCTGAGTATTAATAAGCTTTATTTATCGCACGCAAATAAAAATTAAATATAACTGATTTCTCCGATTTATGGATTTGTTCTCGCTATGGCTGCTCTCTCCTCATTTACTTACTATCTCTCTCAACTGCTGCTCTTGCTCTCACAGAGCTGGGGAGGAGGTAAAATTCAATGGTGCTTTTAAGGACAACAATAGACAAAGTGCATGTAGGACAGTTAGTTTGCTCACTACATTATCAAGAATGGCTCTCAGATCTTCACTGTGCAATGCAAATTTCTTTTCAATTAATTTCAGACAGCGTTGAAATTTTACCCCTCTGGCACCAAATCAAAGTTAAAGTAATAAAAGTGTCCTTTTAGGTGCACAAGCTAAAAAATACTTGTGGGTAAAAACAAGTGGGTAATGTCCTACAAATTGTACCCAATACCCAATATTTTGATTTCTTGTGAACAATGACTCTCAAGAGCAATAATATGTTACATTCAGATCACAAAGAATTTTTTATTTTTTGTTATTTATACAGATAGACTAGTACCTATCCTGTCCTATCTTATCTACAGTCCTGTGACTGTGGCGTATCATCGGCATAGCAATCATAGGAAAAGATCTATGGAATAAAGGAATGTGGTATAGATGGAGAAAAGAGGGCCAAAAAGGGAGACCTGTGGCACACTGGTGGAGAGGCAGTGTGAGTTAGAAACTTGCAAAGATATCTTTAAGGTTCATCCAGAAAGGTAAGACCTAAGCAAGACAAGCGCTAAACCAGAGATGCCCAAGTCTGAGAGTGCAGACAGGTGGATCTGGTGGTTTACAGTGTGGAAGAATAGATTGAGTAGAAATAGGATGTGCTGCAGGTTTTGGAGCCCCCAGGGATACCAAGACCATCAGGAGTGTCATTTCTGCAGTATGACTACTCCTGAAGCCAGACTTATCAAAGAGGTTTCTCAGACAAAGAAAATCTGAGGTTTGTTTAAAAACTAGTTCAAGGGTCTTGACCAGAAATGAAAGAAGGTGCGGAGGGGTCATTTGACAGTAAACACCTTCATGCTGTCAGTGGAGTTGCTAACCTGGTACTGGCAGTATTCAGTTATTCCCTGAGTGACTCTGTGGGAAAAAAGTGCAAGCATGTTCTGATATTTGGTCAGAGCTGTCTTGTCTTGTACCACCTATTGTCAGCAGTTCTGAGTGCAGTGTGTTGTTCATGGATCAGATCAGTGAGCCAGGGAT
Source organism: Channa argus (assembly GCF_033026475.1). Taxonomy (NCBI): domain Eukaryota; kingdom Metazoa; phylum Chordata; class Actinopteri; order Anabantiformes; family Channidae; genus Channa; species Channa argus. Next base: position 20,358,054 of record NC_090213.1, on the reverse strand, counting down.
TAGGAGATGAGGGATGAGTCTGAAAGACAAAGGGCAGAGACAATACAGACAGACTGAAAGTGAGATGTAGAAACTGAAGAATCGATGGCTGAGTTTGTGTCGAGGGTGAAGAGGACCTGTGGTGGAGGTATGGCGGCTTAGACCAGAAAAAAAAACTACTCAAGACTGAGAGAGATGATGTAGCGTTGGAAAAAATTAAGAGGTATGGGACAGTCTAATGAGAAAGCTAGTGAGCTGAAGAAGGGATTATATGATGCAGTTTTGAGTTAGAATTTTGAGGTCCAGGTGGTTTCCAGCTTTGTAGTTTGGGGAAGTTTCCGCAAATTTCAGATATAATGACGTAAGAGTGTTGAGGGTAGGGGAAGGGTTAGGAGGGTAGGAGGCTGTAGGGAAAACGTCAGTTTGTCAGTAATTAGAAAGCCAGCCCAACCTCCCCTTCCTGATGGGAGACAAGTGAGAGACAAGGTAAAGTTGGAGGAGACTACAGCTGGGATGGTTAATCCTCTGTGGAGTCTCTGCAAGTTCCAGAAGTTGCAGAATAGCTGACTGTGTAGAGAAAAAGCCGTAGTCAGCATTGTTTGACTGCAGACTGATAGTTCCATAGAGCAAGACAAAAAGAGCTGGGAGTGGAAGTCCTGTGGGTGAAGGTGCACAGGTGCACAAGGTGATTATACGACTACACCTAAGAGGTTTATTCACCACTGAGGAAACTGTGACACTAAATAAAATAGGCAAGTGATGAGAAAAACATCATTCATATATTTCAGCGACAAAAACAAGTTGGTAGAGCCATGCACCAACCAAGTCAGAGTAGGAGAATCAATATTATTTAATTCTAGTCTTTAATTCTACCACATGATTTTAAGCATATACAAGTATTGGCACCATTTCCTGTAGCCCAACTTTTGGGGGGTTTTGTTTTGTTCTGAATTATCATACTTCGTAACATAGTATGTAACATTGAAGGTTTCCCTCATCATTTTACGGAATACGTAATAATACTTAATACTTTGTTAATTCCCTTCATTTTATCCATGCACTATTGCTTTTAAATACTTTTTTTTTTAATTCTACCTGCATTCTAATGTTATATGCAAAATTTTCACTATGGTTTACTTTGTATAGCTCATTCCCTTCTTCATAGCTCATAAATATTCCATTTCACATTTTATGTCAACATTATAACTGTTTATGTCCATCCATCAATATTCCAACCCACTTGCATGCTTGGGGTACATCCTGGACAAGTCCTCTGTCTATTACAGGACCATATAGAAGCATAAAAGCATTCACACTCACATTCAAAACAGGGAGAACATGCACAAAGGCAGGTGGATACTTGAATTCTGATCAAAATAATCATAATCCCAATGTCTATAATGCATTTTTGTGGGTTTGATACTATTTTGCTGTTTTATCCTATATTTTATTTGTATAGGTTTAATTTGAAAAACAAACAGGTTTTAATGCATGCATAGGTCGCTAATAAAATCGACTGAAAAAAAAAGAAACCTGGCCACACAAAGTGTAAAGTACCAAAGAATGCATGACAGATCTCCCAGGCATCTGTCCAAGAACTCTCAGTTCATTGCTATTGAGTTAAAACGGGTGCTAATGCACGTTGCTAACATTTAAATGATAACTCCTTGCCAGCTAAAAATGTATAAGTTCAAGGGCGAAATCCCCCTTTAACTAGACTGCAGTTCATTCTTCAGAAGACTCAGTCCTGTGGACACCCCCCCACACACACACAAACACACACACAAACACACAGGGTTGTTACACCAAGTCTTCTGACATGTAGCTAAGCAACAAGGCTTTTGTGCAAACTTTGAGGAACTCAGGACTTGCTTTTCACATGGCTTAGGAAGGAGGCCCTACTCACTCCTGAAACTTTCCCCTCCCACATACACAGAGCCACATGCTTTTATTTTCATACCTATAAAAAAGCGGGCAATCAGCCATGACAAAATTACAACAGCTCTACTACGGCTTTATATTGTATTTTTTATGTTGCATTTTTTTTAACTTACTAAATTTTGAACACTAAAATGGTACAGAAATACATTTTCCTCCCATCAAATATTGACTAAGGATACTGATTTGCATGTAAAAGATATATATATTGTTTGGCAATTACAGTGTTTCCAACAGAATTTGATTTTATGTGTGGTGGTCACTTACATTTAATTTATTTTTATCTGGGTTAAACAAGCATTAGTGCCAAAGATGCTTAGTGTAAATAGTACAATTAAATAATACTGTATTATACTGTATAAAGTGATAAAAAAATAGATATTGACTGTATGCAATTTATGTTTTTTCACATTAAAAGCCTACTGAATTTGCATATATTTTATAACAGCTACTCACTTCAAGTAGGCTACTTACGATCCTGATTTAGAACTACAAATTAATTTATTGAAATTAGTTAAACATTAGTTCAACAACTGGCAGATTTTGATGTAAGATCAGCTGTTGGTTTACTTATGGCTTCACTTATTGCCATTAAGCTTCCCTTTGATTTTACTATGCTAAAATATCTCTCTACTTCTAGAGATGAAAAATGCATCCAGATGACATCACTTGGTGGAACCTCCAGTTCAGATTATGTCATCTTGTTGTTCATACTACTTTCTCAACCTGCTCTTGGAGAGCTCCACCCCATGACATCTCCTAATAATGAAAAACTCCACCAGGTGATGTCATCTGAAGGAGTTTTTCAGCTAGAAGCACAGAAATATTTTAAGATAGGGAAGTTTAAAGGTATTAATGTACATATATACTCTAAACTAAAGCCATAGAAAGCAAGTTGAGAATTGGAACTAAAGACACGGTTCATCTCTGTTCAGAGGTGTTAAAGAGTTATACTTCTTGCCTAATATAGACTCTTATTGGTACAGGATAGCTACAAGTACCTTGAGATCACACAGTTAAATGGTAACCAGAAGAGGCCACAAGGAAAGCAGCCACTATCGAGTACCTACAAAGAGTAATGCAAGTCCTAAGGAGTCAGCTGAATGGACCGAACAAAATCCAGGCAATTAACACCTGCACCGTCCCAGTCATTAAGTAACCAGCTGGCATAATAAGGTGGCCAAAAGACGACATGGAAGCCACTGACATCAAGACAAGGCAGCAAAAAAAAAAAAATGGCCAACGAAACTCTTTGTCAGTTATTATTTCTAAGTAGAAACCAAGTTTTTTTCTCACCTTCAAATGAAACAGACTCACAATCTTGCTTAAATGTGAGGAGAACTGATGAGCAAAGCACACCGGCTCTCCAAAATGTAATATGTGTCAACTCTACCAAAACATGAAGACTCCTTTTGAAATTGACATTCATAAGGCTAAATTAATATTTTTACCAGATGGCTGAAAATCTTGTGACTGGTAAAACATCACCTTGAAGTAGGCTATTTTACTATAATTTCGGTTCCAAAACAAGGTTCTACCTGCAAGCATCTCTGGTGCAGAGATGAGCAGCAGGTGCTGCTGGCGCATCGAGAAAGGAACCATCTTCTATTTACTAATATCTGTAACAACAAAGAATTTGCAAATAAGTCAGCATATTGTTTAAAGCTTTTTCTGTTAAATATATATCTTTAAATTCACGATTAAATTCAGAAAATAATTTAATTTAGATGTAATGCAAGGGTAGAATAACACTTCCGCCTGTATGTATTTTATTATCAATTATTCAAGGGGCCATAATTCTCACCAATGTCATGTTAATGTTTTAACCTGCAAAACATAATATTTGTGTCCATTTGTATCAATTAGCTTGTTAAATATAAGGTATAGATTCAGACTTTAGCTGTTGTATTAATGTGTCAGATTAAACATGTTTTTTCTGCTGTTCATCTAATTATCTGGTTTAATCATGACATGTGATATATATATAGCTCATATATACCTATAGCTCAACTCAGGTCAGGCAGTTGTCTATGGACCACAGGTTCAGTGGTTCGATCCCCAGCCCGGGCTATATGTCTAAGCGTCTCTGGGTAAAATAATGAACACCCAACAGCCCATTCCCATCCCCAGCTGTGCAGTACCTGTCCAAGCCCGGTAGAAATTGTGTGAGGAAGGGAATCCGGCGTAAAAACTGTGCCAATTCAACATGCGGACAATGATCCAGTGTGGCGACCATGACCTCGCGGGAAACATTTAATGCAAAAGTTAAAAGATTATAAGACAAATTCAGTAATTGATTTAAAACTAAAATCCTTTAGTAATATGAATAATATACATACTTTTTTATGAACCTGATCTTAATGGACGACCCTTTCTACAAGCTGAGGTACAGTTGCTCAAACTTGGTTATTTGAAAAAAGCATTACTAGAGTTTAGTTACTATTGTTAGCTCTCAACTTTGTTTTGTAAATTAATAATATATACTTATTGAAAAATCCCTGGTGATTTTTTTTGTCTTAATGCTTAAGCTTAATGCTAAGCCCTGCAGCCTCTTCTGAGCTGCTGTAGACTCGCCCGAGCCCCCACTACAGTTTCAAAGAGCTCTTGGCTTTTCCTTGTCTTGTCATGATAACCAAAGACGTGTAAACAACTGTGAAACTGCCTGGTGAGTAATGTAAGAATTGCATTGTAAACTAATGATACAGTCCTTATGCCTTAGGCCATGTTCTTTGTTGCGAGAAGGTTTTTCCAGTTTGAAAAAAACAGGAGACCTACACACAGATCAGAAATTACTCTTGACCCTGACCGTCCTCTGGAGCACAAATTACGAGTGATTCTACACCACTGGGTTGAGAATGTTCCTGCAAGGGCAGCCAAAAAGAGAAAGCAGTCACTAAACCGTAGGTTAGCTTAACTGGACTTTTTAAATCAACTACAATTTCACAGAAGCACTTACAAGCAGACAGAAAAGAAGAGAATAACAATTACACTAATGTGCAGATTTGTACATCAGACAAACCAAACACCACTCAACAGAGCCAGGTCCTCTGGACAAGACTCCACAGTCCATCTGAATCTGTATGACAATAGTCACTTCTTTGAAGACAAGACTGTCCACATTTTGGCCAAACAAGGCTGATGTTTTGTAGGGACGTCCCAATGCTAATATCAGCATTGGCCCAAACCTGCCTTTATGTACATGTGCTCCTACTCATAAAATTTCTCAAATGCTGCGCTGGATGCCACGATGAGGTGAGGAATAAATGAATGAATGAATAAAAAAATTAAAAAAAATAAAAGGCGTAATTTATAGTCGTATAAAACGGATGAGGACAAAAATCAAGCTCTGCTTTGCTAATGTCTTAAGAACTAGATTCTAACAGCCTAGATACAAATGTTTGTGAATGACTTTTTATTGGGGGTTGAGGAGGATAAAGTCCGGATAATCAGGAGCATTTTACTCGGACATTTTCATTGTCACATTCACTGCTTCTGGACAAACTCGGGAGAATTTCCAGATATCAGTGGATGTGTGAAATACATATACAATCCATGACAACCATGTAATAGCCATAACAGGGAATCTTGAAGAGTGTTATGGATGGTGTAAAAAAAACAAAAAGATAGAGACTTACACTCTTTATTTATTACCATATCTGCACAAGTATTAGTTAATAAACCTGCAAGATATAGTTTATTATAGATTTATTATTTAATAAACCTGCACTATACATACAAAAACAAGAGTTAAGAGGAAGCTCTTCGAACAAAGTAGTTAAAAAAACAATAATGATGAGGGTCAGTGAATTCAATCAAATCACTAGAGTTTATAATTCACTCTGCTAACTTAAAAATATATTGATTTCCTCTAAAAGTCGGGAAACGTAGCGTTAATTGAAGTCAGCAACATTCCGAAGCAGACTTCATGTACCTCCAATGTTCGCAGTACGAGAGCAGCCACTTAAACCCGCGTATTTAGGATAAAAACACACAGAAAATAAATGGAGTATATACAGAGACTAACCTTAAAGAACAGCCACACAACGTGCAAACTCCAACCGACACAGTCTTAACTAATCCAAGATTGTCGCTGGTTTGTTTGAGGGTAAAACCAAAGGGTGAAAAACACACCGTCGCTTTTGGTGTCGCTACGTTTGCGGCTCTTGCTGCTGCTGTTGTTGTTGATTCTCTGCTTGCTGAGCTGCTCAGTCACAGCGAAAACTAGCAGACGTAACTGCGAGATGCAAGATGAACTGCGCCTCCCCAGGAAAACGGACGAGTGCATGCGGCGTCACAATACTCACATCCCGTATAGACTCACTATGTTAAATACTACATGTCACCAGCACCATATTATTTAATCGCGAAACTTTACTTGTTTGTTGATCTATGTGACAGAGATATTCATGATGCTACAAAGGTGATGCTTGTTTGTAGTTTAGCCATTTCTTTGACCAAAACTTTCTTTTTGCGTAATGAGTATGACGTGGCTGCAGAAACAAAAACTGTGGACTGTCGACAAGAAGGTGACTGTCAAATTCAGCCGGAAGTTGTAAATTGTTTTTTTAACGGAAGTTGTCCACAAAGGCGCATAACCCCCAAAACTTGTTTCCTGGCGTTTTTGCGCCTTTACAGCCGATTTAGAGAACATAGAAGTAAAAAGACTTCTTCAATTAAACAAACTGGTTGTAGGAGATGGCTGGACAAGTGGGTATTAGGATTTTTATTTGACAGTAAAATTACCGCAATATTTATTAAGTCGAAAATGGAATCCCACAGGGTGCTGAATAATAACATTATAAGTAATAATATATTGAACAGGTAGAGCAAGCAATAGGAAAATCACTGTATGTAGATGATAAGGAACTACATACAGAAGAAAATACAGGCTGCAATTAAGATAGCGGAAGAATGGACAAAGAAGCAGTTTAAACGCCTTCAAGTTTTAAGTGATATCTTTCTATGGGTGAGAGCTGTGTTGCTTCTACTGGAAAGAAAAAAACTCATCATACAGAACCTGAGTCAGTCAGATCAGACATACAAAAAAGTCTGCTCAAAGGGAACCTAGGTATAGAAGAATGCAAGAGAAGGGACAGAACAGAAGTGTCTTGGTAAGGAATTATTGCAGACACTGAAAAGATGGCCTTAAATGTGACAACTACATTTACAATGGACCAAACAATACAGTGCATTTGCAAAGACCTTGTAACCCACTGTAACCCACCCAAGTCAAACCGCAAAACAAATAAGCGCTGCACAAACAGCTCCTCACTGGATCTAGCTCTGTTGAGTTACTGAGCTTTACCACTTTAACATGGCACATCTCCTGCTGAGCTTAAAGGACACTAGCAGTGTGCCACAATTCCCTACTCTGCAGAAGAATAGCAAAGTGAAACAGATAAAAAGAATCTGAAAAAGAGACAAAACAAAAAACAAAAACAACTACGAAAACTCAGAAAGTCAGAGCCGCTGGCAAGCCATGACACAAAAATATGAAAATAGAGGATATCACACCTGGAACAAGAAAGCCATGGTTTTTAAAGGAATAAATACAAGATTTTACACTTTCAGTACAGAAGGACCTTCAGATCCTCAGGAGGAATCAAAGAAACTTGTGAACTGCAAGGACAGATGGATGAAAACTCAAATAAAGATCCAGGCTAGACCATATCATCTGAGTGGTACCGGACAATAGTGGAACAGCTGAGAAGACTCACTTACATGCGGTGAGAAGATCCAAACACAATGTCAAAGCACCTGACAGACAGAATCTTGAAAGTACATGAACTTTAACAAGTGAAGTAAACTACTTGTTCATTTATTAAAAACTGTATACTGTACTTGCTCATGTTTGTGGTTTAAGAGAAAGGATTAAAGTTGCTAGTTAAAAAGTGGGTTGTGTAGAGTTTCAAACCCACTTCCTGTCCCTTTGACATTTTACCAACTTCTTTTATTTGTCATAGACCTAACCATGGACTCTGCCCACCTTCCTTAATTGGCCCTCCTTGCACCAGTTCACCCACTCACGCCCCCCCCCCACACCTGCTGTCTGTTCCTAGACCTGTACTCTGCCTCTCTTCTTGTCTCTTTCTCTCTCTTCGTATCAGTGTCTGCCCTTTATTTTCCCTCACTCTCTGGCTCACACTCTCATTTCCTCTCACCCTGTTTTTCCCAGCCCTGCTTCCCATTTTCCTGCTTTTGTTTTTTAGTGCCTCAGTCCTACTTCATACTGTATCTGTACTTATCTCTCTCAATTTACCCACCTCATCAACCCTGATTGTTTGCACCTGTGCCCCTGTCTACTTTAACCCCCTCTTAGAGGAAGTCCCTGCCGGATTCTTTTCTGAACTGACAGGATCTGGATCTCCCGTTCTGTACAGAGCCATCCCACATCCCATTTTCGTGGACTCTTTGTTTACTGGATTTATTGTGAGTTGGTTTTGGACTGTGGTATAAGTTATTTCCTTGCTGATTAGTTTTCATTACCCCCTGCGTGTTTTGTTCCCCTAGCCTGCTTTGTGTTCCCTCTTCTTAGTTTACTAGGTCACCCTCACACTGTCTTTCTGTATTTTCCGATTGCTCTCTGCCTGCCCTCATGTTTAGTTCATGCTTAGTCTTTTGATGTATTTTAGCCTCCTAGTTTGTTCCACTCTGGTGTATGCTTAGTCTCTAGTTCATTCAGCCTGGTTTACGTTTAGATTATTTAACTATTCATTATGGTTCATTTCTCTGTGTGAGAACTCAGTAACTCTTAACTTAAAAAAAAAGTTAGTTGCTGTTCATAATCCAAATAAATTCCGTCTACACTTTTCTTTGTTGTCCTTGCTACTATTGGTCCATACATGTAAACTGAAATTGTGACACTATGGGTCAACTAGTCAAACTCAATATTGAGGATGCATAGGATAGAATGAGATGGAGGCGGAGGGATTTGCTCTGGCGACCCCTGAAAGGAGACGTCTCAGTCATTAATCTTGACATGTTGGGTTTTTTGTAAATTACTCTCTACTGAAACAACACTTCCTTTATCCTTAAATTCTGTTCTGGTATCTATTTTACATGATATATAACAAATATAACAAATTTGTATGTCAGAATTATCCATAGCTCAATAATGATAACTCTGACCTTTTTTTGTACCCCTGCCAGTCTTGTCCTTAAGGTGCATTCAAGTCTAGGTTCTTTCTATCTATAAGATCAGTCAGACTCCTTGTTCATTTTTGAACAGACACTGCCTTTGGACTATGTAATGTATGAAACTTGCTGTTTTTTTTTTTGTTTTGTTTTGTTTTTTACATAAGTAACATTGGAATTAGACCTATGGTATCAAAATTAGGTATGGTTTGAATTTTATAAATTCCCTTTCCAAATCATATTATGCTTATTGATTTTGGTTGTTATGAATTTCCTGTTTTGACTCTTCTTTTCCTTTCGGCTGCTCCCTTTCAGGGGTCGCCACAGCGAATCATGTGCCTCCATCTAACTCTATCCTCTGCATCCTCTTCACTCACACCAACTAACTTCATGTCCTCCCTCACTACATCCATAAATCTCCTCTTTGCTCTTCCTCTAGACCTCCTGCCTGGCAGCTCCAACCTCAGCATCCTTCTACCGATATATTCACAGTTTCTCCTCTGAACATGTCCAAACCACCTCAATCTGTCCTCTCTGACTTTATCTCCAAAACATCTAACATGAGCTGTCCCTCTGATGTCCTCATTCCTGATCCTGTCCATCCTCGTCACTCCCAAAGAGAACCTCAACATCTTAAGCTCTGCTACCTCCAGCTCTGCCTCCTGTCTTTTCTTCAGTGCCACTGTCTCTAAGCCGAACAACATTGCTGGTCTCACCACCGTCTTGAACACCTTTCCTTTCATTCTCGCTGATTTTATCACACAACACACCTGACACTTTTCTCCACCTGTTCCAACCTGCCTGCACTCGCCTCTTCACCTCTTTTCCACACTCACCGTTGCTCTGAACCGTTGACCCTAAGTACTTAAAGTCCTGCACCTTCTTCACCTCTGCTCCCTGTAACCTCACCGTTCCACCTGGGTCCCTCTCATTGACACACATGTATTCTGTCTTGCTGCGGCTAAGCTTCATTCCTCTGTTTTCCAGAGCACACCTCCACCTCTCTAGATTTTCCTCCACCTGCTCCCTGCTCTCACTACAAATAACAATGTCATCTGCAAACATCATAGTCCAGGGAGATTCTTGTCTAACCTCATCTGTCAGTCTGTCCATCACCAGAGCAAACAAGAAGGGGCTCAAAGCCGATCCTTGATGCAGACCCACCTCCACCTTGAACTCCTCTGTCACACCTACAGCACCTCACCACTGTCTTACAGCTTTCATACATGTCCTGCACCACTCTAAGATACTTCTCTGCCCTCCAGACGTCCTCATACAATACCACAGCTCCTCTCTCGGCACCCTGTCATACGCTTTTTCTAAATCTACGAAGACACAATGCAACTCCCTATGACCCTCTCTGTACTTCTCCATCAGCATCCTCAAAGCAAATACTGCATCTGTTGTTCTCTTTCTAGGCATGAAACCATATTGCTGCTCACAAATGTTCACCTCTGCCCTTAGCCGAGCTTCCACTACTCTTTCCCACAACTTCATTGTGTGACTCATCAGCTTTATTCCTCTGTTGTTGCCACAGCTCTGCACATCTCCCTTGTTCTTAAAAATGGGCACCAGTACACTTCTCCTCCAGTCCTCAGCATCCTCTCACTCTCCAAGATCTTGTTAAACAAACTAGTCAAAAACTCTACTGCCACCTCTCCTAGACACTTCCATACCTCCACAGGTATGTCATCAGGACCAACTGCCTTTCCACTCTTCATCCTCTTCAACGTCCTCCTCACTTCACTCTTACTAATCTTTGCTACTTCCTGCTCCACAACAGTCACCTCTTCTACTCTTCGTTCCCTTTCATTTTCCTCGTTCATCAACTCTTCAAAGTTCTCCTTCCATCTTCCAATCACACTCCTGGCACCTGTCAATACATTTCCATCCTTATCTTTAATCACACTAACCTGCTGCACATCCTTTCCATCTCTATCTCTTTGTCTCGCCAACCTGTACAAATCCACCTCTCCCTCTTTAGTGTCCAACCTAGCATACAAGTCCTCATATGCTCTTTGTTTGGCCTTTGCCACCTCTACCTTCACCTTACGCTGCATCTCCCCGTACTCCTGTCTACTCTCTTCAGTCCTCTCAGTGTCCCACTTCTTCTTAGCTAACCTCTTTCTCTGTATACACTCCTGAACTGCCTCGTTCCACCACCAAGTCTCCTTGTCCGCTTTCCTCTTTCCTGATGACACACCGAGTACCCTCCTACCTGTCTCCCTGATCAAATTAGCTGTAGTGGTCCAGTCATCTGAAAGAACCTCCAAACCACCCAGAGTCTCTCAGCTCCTCCCTGAAAACTACTTGACTTGTCTGTCTACACTCTCCCCTACCAATGCTTTACAGTCACTGATCTCTTTACAGATTACATTATCTTGTACGTCACCCTATGTTCCTGCCTCTTCTGAAAGAAAGTGTTTACTACAGCCATTTCCATCCTCTTTGCAAAGTCAACCACCATCTGTCCTTCTGCATTCCTGTCCTGAACACCAAACCTGCCCATAACAGTCTCATCAGTCTCTGTTCCCTTCACCTACATGCCCATTGAAATCTGCACCAATGACCACTCTCTCACCTCTGGGGATGCTCAGCATCACTTCATCTAACTCACTCCAGAATTTCTCCTTCTCTTCTAACTCACATCCTACCTGTGGGGCATAACCACTCACAACATTGAACATCACCCCTTCAACTTCCAGCTTCAGACTCATCAACCTGTCTGATACTCTTTTCACCTCTAGAACATTCCTCACAAAATCCTCTTTCAATATAACTCCTACTCCATTTCTCTTCCTATCTGACCCATGGTAAAACAACTTGAACCCTGCTCCTAAGCTTCTAGCCTTGCTACCTTTCTACCTGGTCTCCTGGACACACAGTATGTCCACCTTCCTTCTCTGCATCATGTCGATCAACTCCCTAGCCTTCCCTGTCATAGTACCAACATTCAAAGTCCCTACTGTCAGTCCTACATTCTTAGCTTTCCTCTTCTCTCTCTGCCTACGAACACACCTTCCTCCTCTTCTTCTTTGTCTTCGACCAACAGTAGTCCAATTTCCACCGGTACCCTGTAGGTCAACAGCACCGGTGGCGGTCGTTGTTAACCCGGGCCCCGACCGATCCGGTATGGAAGTCTTTGTCACGATTCGCATGTTTGATTTGGCATGTGTTTTACGTCGGATGCCCTTCCTGCCACAACCCTCTGCATTTATCCAGACTAGGGACTGGCACAAGAAGACACTGGCTTGTGCCCCCTTGCGGTTGCATTAATTTCCTGTTTTGACTAAGACCCTAAATATTTTTAAGGGTTTATTGAAAGATTGCACTTGTTCATTACTGACCCATAATCTCGGCACCAGAATGAGAATACAACGCTGCAAAGGAGAGCCGAGTGTTGTCAATAGGTTTTTATTACAAGAAAAAAAAAATCATACTACTTGAGTAACTCAGACCTGAGATGTTGCAAAAGGGCACCTTCCTTATGTATAGAAAAATGTAAGAAGGGTCAGAACGGCAGTGAATGGATCTCATGAATAGTCTCAATATTTAAAAATTACGATGACAATGGGCCATACCACAATTGTTCACTGTATGCCTAGTCAAAGCATACGAGAAAAAGGAATGCACGTAGTTACCAGCTCCACAAGAGTCAAAAAGGGAACAATGATTTAGATGCTTTTGAATCGGAGATTATTCTCATTCACACTGGCTGTAGCTCAGTTGGTAAGGCAGTTTTCCACTGACCACAAGGTCAGTGGTTTGATTCCCAGATCCAAAGTGTCTCCGGGCAAGACACTGAACCCCCAACAGCCCTTTCCCATCCCCAGCTGTGCAGTGCTGTGCAGGTAGAAATTGGGGAGGGGGTTGTCAGGAAGGGCATCTGGCATAAACATAGGGCCAAATCAACATGCGGACAATGATCTGCTGTTGCGACCCTGAATTTACAGGATAAGACGAAAGAACAAAAAAAAAACAAAAACGTATTATTACTGTATTATTATTCAATTAATTATGAGGAATGTGAAAATGCAACCGCAATGGGGCACAAGCCAGTGTGTTCTTGTGCTGGCCCCAAGTCTGGATAAATGCAGAGGGTTGTGTCAGGAAGGGCATATGATGTAAAAAAGATGCACAATTAAAAATGGGAATCAGGTTAGATGGAGGTACACGATTTGCTGTGGCGACCCCTGAAAGGGAACAACCGAAAGGAAAAGAAGATGAGGAATGTGAACTTGCTGACAAGCAGTATTGATAAGCAATCCTTATTGCTTATCAGTGTAACAGATAACAGATTCTGTTTCTTATGACATGTAACATTACATTAACAAAGGACACCTGACCTTATAAGTGGAAATTATCAGAAAGAGGAGGGGCTACAAGAGGACCACTGTGTGAATCAAGAATGATTTAAGGGTAAACATCACATTACTACCTTCAGAGACCCTCAGCTACTCAAGAAGGCAAATTAAGCTTCATGGTAAACTATATAAATAAGTTTATTTTATATAGTTAACCATACATTTAACCATATCGACCAAAGGGTCGTTGGTTCGCACCCCGCTCTTCCCGACCACGTGTCGAAGTGTCTCTAGGCAACACAGAGCCCCCAACAGCCTATCCTCAGCCGTGTAGTGCAAGTCTGAAGCCTGGTAGACATTGGGGAGGGTTTGGTCAGGAAGGGCATCTGGTGTTAAGACTGTGCCAAATCAACATGCAGACTAAAAAAAAAAAAAACTATTGTTATTAGCACATTTTGTTTATATTTTCTGGAAGTCATATCTAGGTAGAAGAATATGTGTAATGCCATTTGCTCAAGCAAATATAGTAAAATCAAACAAAAAATTGTGAAACTGTTATCTTGTTTTCAGATAGTAAGAACGTTTATTAGCTTGTATGTGTGGAAAAAATAAGTTACAATAATATTTACAATGCAACTTTAGTGGAATTATTGTAGAGTAACAGGTTGAACAGTAAACAGTGTATGAAGCCAGATACAGCTGTTAACTGTCATAAATAAATGACCAAATTTGATAGAGGTGAAGAGGCGAGTGCAAGCAGGTTGGAACGGATGGAGAAAGTGTCAGGTGTGATAAAAGAGTATCAGCAATAATGAAAGGAAAGGTGTTCAAGACGGTGGTGAGACCAGCGATGTTGTCCGGCTTAGAGACAGTGGCACTGAAGACAAGACAGACAGACATCATATCTCTTTTTACTTTATATATGTCTCCTTTAGGCAACATTATTAGAAAACACTCCATAAATTTCTACTGCTATGCTGATGATACCCAGCTACATTTATCTATGGAACCAGGTGAAAATAATCAGTTAATAAAGCTTCAAGCATGTCTACAAGACATAAAGGCCTGGATGTCCCACAATTTTTTTTTCTAAACTCAGACAAATCTGAAATCATAGTATTTGGGCCCAAAAATATCAAAAATATGATGTCCAACCATATTGTTGATTGAGATCATATTTCACCTTCACTAGCTTCTCTCCATTGGCTTCCCATAAAATCTAGAATAGAATTTAAAACCCTGCTTCTTACATATAAAGCTCTGAATGGTCAGGCTCCATCATATATAGAAGATCTCATAGCACCACATCATCCCAGTAGACCACTTCGCTCTCAGAATGCAGGCCTACTTGTGGTTCCCAGAATTTCCAAAGGTAGAATGGGAGGTAGAGCCTTTAGCTATCAAGCTCCTCTCCTGTGGAACCAGCTCCCAGTTCAGATTCAGGAAGCAGACACCCTCTCTACTTTTAAGTCTAGGCTTAAAACCTTCCTCTTTGATAAAGCTTTTAGTTAGTTATAGTTATGCTGCCATAGGCTTAGACTGCTGGGGGACCCACCCCCGATAGTTGTCTTTGTCCTTCTCTGTCCCCCTCTCTCTGTCCCTTTCTGCAGGTGTCCCCAGCTTTGAAGCTCTGTGTCTTCCAGCATGCAGCTACTGGTCCTACCAATCTGCCAGATGTTTTGTTGTTGCTTTTTGTTGCTTTGTTCTTTTCTCTCTTCACTTTCCACTCACCCCAACCACTCAAGGCAAATGTCTGTCCACCCTGAGCCTGGTTCTGCTGGAGGTTTCTTCTGTTAAAGGGAGTTTTTCCTCTCCAATGCTCAAGACGTACATACACACTGCTGGACACTAATAGTGACTCTAAACTATTTGAACGGAAATAAGAGCAGGTATTTTGAGTACATTTCTGAACAGAAAAGAAAGTGAAAACGTGTTTGCTGTGTATTTGGTATTACCTGATACAAGTCAGAAGTCAAAGTAAATAGTCTGCAGTTATAAAGTGCTTTTCTAGCTTTTGGCACTCAAAGTGCTTTACACTGCTTCTCGGTCACCCATTCGCACTCACAATCTCACACACACACTCACACCAATGGGGGAGTTGCCATGCAGCTGGCCAGCACTAACCAGGAGCAACTAAGTTGGGGTTCAGTGTCTTGCTCAAGGACACTTCCACATGTGACTGAGGGACCCGGTGGTCAAACCAACAACTGCAGGATTGATGGATGACCTGCGCCAAAGTCGCAGAGTATTGTTGCTGTACATAATATTTAAAATAAGTGGTCTCATGTGAGTATATTGTAAGTGGCCCCAAGGTAGAGCAGAACACTGCTGAAAGGCAGCCAGACAGCTTTACAATCTAATAATACAGGCAGGCAGATAAGTAAATTGAAAGATTTAATGAGATTTACACAGTAAAATACACAGCAGGAATTCGGGCAAATCTAAACAGCAAGGGCTCAATATCAATACCAAGACAGGCCGTCAGTATAGTTTATGTCAATGTATGCCTCTACAGGGAATCGGGAGAAACAATAACTTTAAACAAGTAAAACATTAAATCTATTTACTGTGCCGGGACAAGAAGGTGGATGTCATATGCAATAAGGGGACAAGCAACATACACTATAGACAGGGGTAAAAGGTGAAAGATGAGAAGGAGGAGTCTGAGAGGTGCTACACTGACAAACTAGCAATGGATGTCAGTTTGGGGGAAAAGACCAGTAAGTAAATTTAAGGTAGTAAGGGGGAAAATGACCTGGGGTGAAAAGGTGACCATGAACACTAATGAGGAAGTAAAGCAGTTCGAGGTCAGCGTGAATTACCGGGGAAGAGAGTGCAGGATGAGCATGAGCTGAGTCAGGGGATGAAGAACTAGGATCTGGGAAAAGGCAGGAAGCATGCAGGTGAATGGGGATGAGTCCAGTAAGTTAAGATAATAATAATAATAGCTGAGATGGCTCAAATGTTTAAAGTATTATTTTCTCCCATCAAACATAAAGGCAAATGCATAAAACTTTCATACATTCACTGAAAGTTAACATAAGCCACAACAAAAATCAAGTAAAACATTTTAGATGACAGCGTTCATGAGCAGTATGGTGGAGGGGTGGTTAGTACTGCTGCCTCACACAGAAGTTCCCGGGTTTGATTTCCTGGCCGGCTGCAGCCTTTCTGTTTGGAGTTTGCATGTTCTCCCTGTGTTTGGGTGGGTGTCTGAACTGAACACTGGAACACATAATTAGAAGAATAATACAAAAATACACCTCAATATAAAAGCTTTGGCACACAGCAAATTCTATTTCACCAATGTCAGTCATTTAAGGTTGAGGCATCACTTGGCTGCTGACACATTGTGTGTCACAAAGGCTACTTTAGCAGTTGCATGTGTCTAATGTTCATGGATGTTTTAGGGTTACATTTTTATAGCTTGTCAGTAAAATGTGTGCAATTTGTAGGATGAGCAAGTTCTGTGAAATCTATAGTCTAAAATTTTTTTCCATGACTTTTTTCTAGTTGCTAATTTTAAGAGATTGCTTGAGGTTATATGTATATTGTATGTATGTCTTTTTATGTCTTTTAATAGATTTGTTTAACTTAAAACAACATACGTTTTTAAATAAATGTGCAGATGCTTGTAAAAGTGGGAGCCTGAGAAATAAGTCAATGTTAAAATGAGTCAGTTTCTGTAGAGTCAAAAGCTCAAATATAGAGACCTTTACAACCAAATACAAGGGCAACAACAGCCATGGTTATTGTGAAATTTAGGTCCTAGCCTCAGCACAGCTGCTTACCCCCTCTGATTTTGGACACTTTATATACTCACTGAGTCTTTCTAGTAACCAGTTTCCAGCAGCATAGAGGAAGAGTTTAAGGATCATTGCTGATCAAAAAAAGGCACTCATAACTTCTGAGGAATATGATTCTAATCTATCAGACAGTTTGGCATTGGTTATGAACGGGGACCGTTTCTTGATTCCGATCCCTGTCAACAAACTGCTCCATCTCCCAAGCCACAGTGGGCTTGGGCACATAAAGTGTGAAGATAGACTTGGGAGTGAAACCAAAGAAACTTGAAACTAGATAGCACTAGGCAGTAGCAATAAACTTCACATTGCTATCTACATTAAAACAAGAAAAAGCAGGCGACTACCTGTCGGAGGTCACGTAAGAGATACTGCCAACTATAGCATTGAGCATCACCAATTAAAAAGCAGAGTTGGATCAGTAGTGGGTTGACAAAGTTTGGACCATTACAAAATGAAAAGACGGAAAGCAACAGCAGGGTAAGGTAACTCACTGTTGCTGTGATTTAGGGGAAGACTATTCCTTTGCTAGTCAGTGTGTCAGAGAATGGCTGACTACTATCATTTTATTATACAAGCACATTAATCACATTAACCATATGCTGAGATGATTTTTTTTTTATTACATGAAAGACTGACTACTTGGTTATATTTTATTTAGATGTGCCGTTAGCTGCATCAGTCCTAATTCCAGTGTACTTTACCACTCTTATCTCCAGCAGAATTTAATGTGCCAATGTCCTGTCTTTACAATTTGCAGCTTGTTACAACTTTGCTTTAAAGAATTGCAGTGCTCTTCAGTACCTGGATGCATAATTTGATGTGTAAAAACAGTAGTACCAGCCTTTAATGTATGACGGCAGAAGGGGCTGTTACAAGCACACAGTTATACTTTCATAAATTAATGTTTTTATTACAACCCCAATTCCTCCCCAAAATTGGGAACATAAATAAAAACAGAATGGAATTCTTTGAAAATCTCATCAACCCATATTTTATTCACAATAGAATCTAAACAACATATCAGATGTTGAAATTAAGAAATATTACCATTACAAGGAAAATATTAGCTTATTCTGAATTTGATGGCAGCAGCACATGTCAAGAGTCGGAGGAGGGGCAACAAAAAGCGCGAAAAGCAATTGCCACAAATCAAAAACTAATGGAGGAGCATTTGACAACTGATTAGGTTAACTGGCAAAAGGTCAGTCACATGACTGGGTATAAAAGGAGCATTGTAAAGATGGGCAGAGGTTCACCAATCTGCGACATACTGCCCCAAAAATTATAGAACAATTTCCGAAAATTGTTCTTCAGTGTAAAATTGCAAACACTTTGAAGATCCCACCATCTACAATATATAATATCAAAACATTTAGAGAATCAGGAGGAATCTCTGCGCACAATGGACAAGGCCGAATGTCAAAACTGTCTATCTTTGGGCCCTCAGGCAGCACTGCATTAAAAAGAGGCATGCTCCTCTACTTGGCATCATTGCATGGGCCCAGGAACACTTCCAGAATTCTGTTAACAGTTGTTAACATATACTCCCATCCAGGCAAGGTCTCTTTCAGGGAAGGCCTTGCATATTTCAACAAGACCTCCCAGCAGTCCAGACCTTTCACTAATAAAAAACATTTGGTGCATCATAAAACGAATTATCCAGCAACAAAGGTCCAAGACTATTAAGCACCTAGAATCCTGCATCAGACAAGAATGGGACAACAATCCTCTCCTAAAACTTTAGAAACTGGTCTCCTCACTTCCAAGATGTTTGCAGACAGTTGTTAAAAGAAGAAGGGATGCTACACAATGGTAAACATCACCTTCTTCCAACTTTAAGATATGTTGCTGCCATTAAATTCCAAATGATTTATTATTTTCCATGAAATGGTAAAATTTCTCGGTTTTAACATCTGATATGTAGCAACTTTTTGGAATTGGGGTTGTAAATTATGTTATTCACTCCCCAAAAAGGGAAAAAGGCACAGACAAAAAGATTATTTACATTATTAGGATTTTTTTAAAAAGCGTGTCGAAAAGATATTGGATTTGGGTTCAACTTTTTCTGCAAAACAATGTGATGTCATCAGTCTAGGTGCTGGACTGATCAAACAACTCTACAATGGAGGGCGGCTTTAGCTCAGTTGGTAAAGGCAGTTGCAACAGACCACAGGGTCAGTGGTTCGATCCCTGGCTACATGTCAAAGTCAGATCCAAAGTATCTCTGGGCAAGACACTGAACAAGGCACTAACTGTGCATGTGCATGTGCAGTGCCAGTCCAAGCCCGGTAGAAATTGGAAGTCAGGAAGGGCATCTGGCGAGAAGAGGAAAAAAAAAATACCAAAGAGCTTTATTATGTTGATTCACCATTTGCACAGTGGCTGCCATGCAAGGTGCTCACCTGACAATGGGAGGAGTTTAGTGTCTTGCTCAAGGCAATGTAGCTGGGACCAGGGATCAGATGACTGCCTTATCAACTAAGCAACAGCTGCCCCTTGCATGAAAGTATGCATTCCTCGTTTAAGAAAACTTTACCACTGGAATGACTTCCCAGAGTCTATGTGGCATCTAATAGGCTTTTTCAGCACAAACAATGTTCCCTTCAACTGGATTTCCTGGATCCTATTTTATTGTTTCACTGGTACATCAAACAAGGCCCCATCAACCACGGCCTCGAGCACCCTGAATTGCTTAATGCAAAATGCTGAATTAAAACAAAGTCTATCTAAAACAATCTACTCACTAGCAGAAAGTTTAACATCCGTATAACAGCAACCCTGCAGTTACACAATACAATAGTAACAGAATATATTTTGTTGTAACACACACGTTGATAAATACCTGCAGTGACTGTTAAATTATTCATTCAGCAATCTACAGTTTGCTATTTACTGCATGAAAAGCGTTCCTTACATCCATCTGAACACACAAGAACACTACACATACATTCACCATTTACAATGTGAGGTACAGCACAGTAGAATTAGGACTTAAGTACCATACCAACCACAAACATATAGTCAGTTCCCTATCACTTTGCACTGGTTGATGCTCTTGAACCACTAAAAAAAAACTCTATGCTTTCATGCCTAAATAATTACCCAAATAAAATCCCACATAGTTTTATGTTATTTACATATTAGATTACACCTTTAATTAAATATTGACAACAAGTGAAAATTACATGAAAGGGGACATGTGGTGCATGCCCTTTGTCGTTCAGCATGTATGGCTGCTGAGCTGATCACAGCTTCCCATTTTTCAAAATGAATGACATGAATGACAAAAGTCACCTTGGAGGTTTTGTAGGGTGAGTGGCTCAAATCCCCTGAAAGGGGGAAGGGGAACTTCGCCCCAGATTCAGCTGATTATTGTCTGTTGGTGGAGGGTTGGTCAGGAAGAACTGATGCGACAGTGGGTGTGGTCACAGCTCATAGTCAAACTTGTAGTCATGAGCTAGGTAGATCCTGCGGAAGATGAGTGCAGCCAGGGCCAGAGTGAGCACGACAATGAGGACAGCTGATCCTGCATGGCTGTCGACCTGCTGTTGAAAAGGGGCTGGTGTTGAGACTGGCCTGCTAACTGGATCTCTGCTGTCTCTCTGATCCTGGTGAATGTGCTGCTGTGTGTGACGTTGCCGGGGACTGAAAAGGTGATGAGTACTGGGGGTCGTTGGGGGCTCACAACCCTCTGCTTCTGTGACTTGAGATGTCTCAGCCTATGAAGAATGAAAGTAAATGGTAAATGGTAAATGTTCTGCACTTATATAGCACTTTTCTACCTATTGGCACTCAAAGCGCTTTACACTGCTTCTTATTCACCCATTCAAACTCACAATCACACACACACACTCATACACCGGTGGGGGAGCTGGCCAACACTCACCGGGAGCAACTAAGTTGGGGTTCAGTGTCTTGCTCAAGGACACTTCGACATGTGACCGGAGGAGCCGGGGATTGAACCAACAACTGTGAGATTGGTGGACAACCGCTCTACCTTCCTGCCCCATAATGGACGACTGCTATGTGCGAGTATGTGTGAGTGAGTTTGGTGAGGTTCAATTGAGTTCATTTTACAAGTTTATTAAAATTGTAATTCAACCAGAATTCACACATTAGGGACATTTTGATGCAGGTTTTTCATATTACTAAAGAAACAGAGTGCTGGTAACAAAGCAGCATTGCATACATTAATAGTGTGATTCCCTGCATATTTTGGTAAATTTGAGTACTAAAGACTAATAAAAAACATTTGTATGTGTTGACCGCGTAATTAAAGTACATGTACAGTTTAATCCATTACAAAAGTGGTTTGCAGTTGAGGCTTGAGACATGATCGAGATGATTAATTCTGCACAATAAACTGAAGCAAACTCAACAACTCTTGAGCTGTATTATTATTAGAACAACAATAATATAACCTTGACAAAAATAGAAGGTGACAAAGTGTTAACCATGTCATAATACCTCCCGTATACACATTAAACAGGGAATATATAAGTTGATTTGCCATAGTATAATGAAATAAACTGAAACCAACAGCTGAGTAAATAAATCATTTGATAACAGTATGCTTTATGAAATATTTACTGAAATGTTATCTCATCTATAGTTTGCCAAAACATGCAAAATGAAATTGACTTCTCTGGAGGTGCTTAAAACAGTAATGGTATGCGGTGCCCTGCGTGCTCCTGTGTGATATCAGAGTGGCAGTGTCATAGCTACCTGTTCAGCTTGGGCCTGATCAGAAGTTTCCTGTTCTTCAGAGGCAGAGGTGTCTTCCAAGGTGAGTGTGGAAAGGTTGTTTTCTGCACCTCCACTCTCACTTGCCTGCGTAGATAATGTGGGGTCTGTCTGCATTGACAAACCAAGAACTCCAGTCATCTACATTGTCAATGTAGATTAATTAGCATACATATATAGTGCATTAGGTGCTATATTATCAAGCAAATATCAAAATACTGTTACTTACTATGATCTCTCCATCTGTGTGTGTGTGTGTATGTATGTTTGTGTATATATATATATATATATGTGTGTGTGTGTGTGTGTGTGTGTGTTCAGGATTTCTCAGGCTGGTCCCTAACAGAAACTTGAGTAATATTTAAAGTATCTAAATAAAGCACTTAGTCATTTAAAGTTTTTCTACTTTCTGCAGTGGCCCTAACTGTTTTCTACCAGGATGCAACTTCGCTGTAAGGAATGACGGCCACGTGTTTACAGCCTTCGGTCTGCCTGACAAATGCACTTCAAACTCCACTTGAGACTCTCATGAAACAATACAACAGTCATCATTTCATTAATTCTGAATTTAACACCAGTTTTTAGGTGAATGTCACATTATTTATTCTCCTGAGCACAGGTGGAGGGATTTGACCTACTGGCTTTTTACTTGTGGTTACAGAGTAAATCACCCAAAGTATAAAGAAGATGAAAGATTGATGAAAAAGGTAGAATAAGGGCAAATGAATACAAATGCAAATGCATAATTTCAATTTCTCTTGGTTACCATAACATGCACCCTGACACACTACCCTTTGTTTCAACAAAGCTGAGTGACAAAAACAACAGACCATATATTTCTCTCCACTTTGCCTTATGAGTTGTTGCTGGTGATGTTAAAGCATTTCAACTTGTAGTCATAGCATCATACTCAGCAGTCAAGTGACTATTTGGGGAATAAAGAATGAAATTCATCTTTAACGTTGGAAGATGAGGATTCAATTAGCTATATAACTGAAGTTTTCTTCTTGTGTCATACAGAGCCTTTTGCGAGTAAATTTCTTTTCTCATTTGAGTTGTATGGGACATGTTGCTGTTCCTGACGGACACCAGCATTTTCCACATGTTGTAGTGTTACCTTTATTCTTTTCTTTGTGTTTAATGTCACATTTAAGGTTATAATGCTGCTTGTGGACTTTTGTATGAGTTCTCATAACATCCCTATACTAAGGTTTAAAGTCTTGCAAGAACTGCTGCCTGTCCTAAACTGATTTTTGACAAAGTTATTATTTAACGCTGATTTACCTGGACATTGAGCCATCTACATCACAATCACAGACACATCCCCAAGCCCAGAGGAGCACTTACAAACTTAGTCAGGTGTAACTGCTTACCTTCAAGATTACGTGTGCAAGTTGTAATGATTTCAATTAGTTCAGATAAAAAGAAGCTATACCAACATCTCAGTGCTTGGCAGTGCTTGAAGAGCTCAAAGCAAACACTCTACTATGGGTTGAAAGACACTTTCAAGAGATCTCAGGGTAAAAATGGGGGAAGGCATAAGTCAGGAGATTTGTATGAAAAGATTTTTTCATGATGAAAAAAAATATGATTAAAAAATGTAAGGTGTTTAGTACACCATTCCAAACTGGATGGCAGAAGGAGGAATCTAGAAACACATAATCAAAAACATCACCTAGACAAACCATTCAACCATTCTGTTCTTAACTCTGTCCATTTCTGTCTCTTCTCTCTCTACTTCCCACTCCCCCTTTTCCTACACACCTTAGTTGGTTTATGAGGTTTTAAGAGTGGAAATACCACCCAACAACATGCAAACATGTCCTTAAGGTTCCAGCTGACTACAGTAGACCCTGTCCAGTAGTACCCACATTAAACTACATTAAGATCGGAACTTGTTTGAAATTATGTTTTCACACACTTTGGTCAAATGGATGTCAACTGTCTGAAAGTAATTTTTGGAGGATGGAATAGCAGACATGTTTTTAATCATTAACTTGTCAAACGCAGCCCGAAGCTGGAGGACATTTGTGGTGTTAGCCTATGTGGTTGCCTCAGCACAAAACCTGTTTTTTGCTCTGCCTTTTCATGTTTAAAACCAAAACATACCTAAACGGCCGATGTAACTTTACTGTTTCAGTTTAACAGTAGTGTTGTCCCTAGTGTGGGGTTTGCTTCTGCCATTTTCACTACAGATAGAAGCACTGCAGTTAAACTTTTTTGTGTCTTAAACTCATTTTATCACTCTTACTCACTTCCTCTGCAGGTGGAGAAAGGCATATCTCTGCATGTGAAACCTGCATAAACATTTCTGTTATTACTGTATAGCGTATTAAAAACATTTATTGGCGACTTTTGTGAACTGAAAATTGCGTTGTTGAATTACGAAATAGATTAGACAGTAATTCATCTCAACCTCTCAAAATTGTAAGCGATGGGACTACAGGTTTTAGCTCTGAATACTATCTGCTCATTGTGCAGACGGAAAGGAGTAAGGTTTTGCATACAGGAGTGAGAAGCAACCTAGACTTTCTGTATGTTTCCTGCATCGTCACTCTGAAATGCGCCTTCCGTCACCTAGGCAACCACAGCATGCAGCAGCCCTCTTGCACTTTATGTCGGTACATTGAAGCTCACAAGGCACAGACAGGTGTCCAGGACGTGAAAATTCTGGAGATTCTTCTGTTCACTTTATATCTATACATTCATACAATATTAAAATATATCAAAGTGTGCTGTTGTCAGCTTTGTTGTTTACAGTTAAAATGGTTACAAGTTAGTTGAAAAGCTGACAAAGACTGTCTTCCTTCTTGTACTCTGCACAGCTGATAGTGATTCAGGAGATTTGTCTTTGCTTGAGAGAAGAGAATAGCTTGGTGATAACATTATTACATTTTTTTAGCCACACAGTCAATTTCTACTGCACAGCTGCTGTCATAACCCTGTGTTTATGTTGCCTTGGTCAGATGATCTAATAGACATGGGATGTCCTATGATATTTGATTCATTAATTAAACACTTTGCGGTGGACTATTATAGTCCACCGCAAAGTGTTTAATTAATGAATCGATACATTTACAGTCATGTGAACACTTGTAAACTGCAATGCTTTAATGCCAAAGTAACGAGTAAAATGTTGTTTCATGAAAAAACTACACACATGCTCACAGTTGGAAATTCTGAACTGGAGCAGATTGTGTATAAATACATTTTTATTCATAATGAGCTGAACACTGTTGATGTTGTGCATTGTTTTGGTGCCAGGGATTCAAATTATTTCACTCTTGTTCTTCGTCATTTTTTTTCCATGAGTCCGAAAATATTTCCTGACTCCATTCAGTATCATCCAGCTGAATCTTTTGTGCATTATCAAAATAACTTTAGCCTGATGACACCAGCAGGGGGATTGCTTGATAAAGTCAGATTAACTACAATATATTTAGGTTCCTTGAAACTTTATCTAAAAGGTTTGCTGTTCTTGTGCCTCTTAATTATTACTGTATATATATTCTATTCCAGTACCTTGTTGGTGTGGTACAGTAGGTCATGGTAGGGCCTATGATTTGCACATGCACCAGGATGCTGTAACTGTGAGTGTAAGCTTAGCACCACCTACTGACCATATACTGTAATCACATGGCAGCCCGTGGGCCTTTCAAGAGACAGGCAATCGCCATAAGAGTGATGAATTCATGTAGCAGAGAGGGACGTATATATTCTCTTGGGGGTACTTTAGCTCTATCACATGATTACCACATTTTAAAATTTTAAATAATATTACTTTTCAGTTCGTCAGGCAACATAGGGGTTTTATGACTATCTCTGGTTTCCATTATGATAGGGAAGACATTTTACCACTCAAATCAAGGCCTTTTGAGGTTAACCTGAAATTATATTTGAAAAGGATTCATTGAGTGGCCTTCTTGGAGGGGATTGTTCTAAAACCAATCGCTCTGGATCCACATGCATATAATGTGAAAAAACCAAAACCAAAACTATCTTCCTTCATTTGGAGAATGACGTTTTAGTTAGACTTCACATAGCTTAGGCCTGAGGACCGTTTCTAATTCCTCTTGTAGACAGGTCAAAAAGACTTTGTAGATAATTTGTAACCTTGGCCAGGAATCTCTCCATGTGGCCCTGTGTGTGCTACTAAAGCAACAATAAATACATCTACACAAAGTCACATCTTTCTTCTTCCACATCACTAATTTTGCTTGCTAAAAGAGTTCCTGCTTTCTAGAGTCGTAGCAAATATTTCTATTGTTATTTCCCTCTTAAGCTCTTATCAGGCAACAAAAAAAACGAAACACAAAAGTTATTGTGGGAGTAGTATGGAAACACAAAAGTTTTGCCTTATTTGTCATTGCTGCAGTAACCAACTCTCTTCCCAAGTTATGAATTTGAAAGTGAGTTTGTTCTAAAATTCAACAGCCAAAGTATTTTTGTATTTTTATCAATTGATAAACCTTGCCCACAGTCTGATTTTGCATTATATATTTCTCTGTGTGATTCGATCCAGTGTTTCAGTTGTTATCCAGACAATGTGGATTTGTTCCTACCCACCTAGATGTTGTTTATACCTGCTGTTTTTGGGTGAAATTGTTTCACAGATTCCCTTTGATATACCCTCAAAGTAGCGAGTCATGGCTAATATCAATCAATCTGGCTGGATGTTCCACCATTTGCAGGCTGTTACATGTATGTGGAACCTGGTGGGTCTGGTGGTGGTTGCAGCAAGAAGGGCATCCCGCGTGAAACTCATGCTAAATCAATGTGCGGAACAGGTTCCACTGTGGCGGCCCTTAAGGGGACAAGCCAAGAGCTGTTAACCTTTGACATGTATGTGGAACCTGCTTCTCAGAGGACAGTGCTGTGAGAAAAAGTTACAAGTAATATAGTATAATTTTTTGTTGAGATTATTTTGGCCTCATTCTACCATTTTCATTTGTGTAATCTGGTTCAGACAAGTATATGTGTTTGCTAAAATTCAAAGTCCAACACAACTTAGCTTGTTCTAAATTTCTGATTAACTCTGTAACCACAAGTAAAAAGCTGGTATATCATGTCCCTCCACGGCAACTTAGTAGAAGAGCAAAGAAAGGAATTTATCTTTAAAATAGTGTAACCTTGATAGATTACAATTTAAATTTGGCTTATGGATTGCTGAACTTTCATATGAGTCTCAGGTGAACTTTCAAATGTGTATTTTTCATGGTAAAATGATATAAACCGTGGGTCTCATTTCTGACAGTGTAGTCATGTTGCAAGATTGTTACATAGATATAGAAATGTCACTCAAGTTTATATTAGGACCAGATTCAAAGTTACTAAACTGTTTGTTTAAACAAATACTTTATAAAGCAATATCAGAAAAAATGGGGTATTTAGGCACAGAGTTCATTCAGTACCTTGAAGTAGATTTGCTGAGCCAGTTCTCTAGCCTTGTGGTCCTCAGCGCTGGGGTTACTGTCAGGATTCAGAGCTAGGAGGGCAGAGCGCATGGAGCAACCACATGTCTCACAGCAGAAGTCCAGTGACCTGTCATTGAACAGATAGTAGAAAATGTGAATATCACAAAATTGAAAAATTTTATCTTTTATATTAGTCTGTGGATTTTTGACTTAGAGATGTAATATTGGAAAAATCTCATTGTCATTAAATATTTCAAGTATTTAGAACCACTGCTGTGTAACAAATCATTTGGAGGATTAAAAGTGATCGAGTGGGCAACACGCCCAATGATGTTTGTGTCACTCAACTCAAAGATAGTTACAGCCTCTCCTAATCAGCTCAGATTTTCTGGACAAAACCTAGACAGCCAGCAGTGTAATGGTGAAATGGAGCTATACATGTAATCACTTGGGTGATTAAACATCTGTTTAATGCTAGGTCTTATAGAAGCATCACCTAGATCACTTATCTTCCTCGGCCATTGAGAATCGTTGGGGGATGGCTGAAGGTGGTGGTTGCAGCAGGAAGGGCATCTTATAACTATGCTATAAGAAATGAGGAACTATTGTTCCATGGAAAAAATACACTTAAAAGTCTGCCTGGGACTCACTGAAATGTAAGCTTTCCATGAGGCAAATCAAGTCAGTATCAAAGTAACAATATTTAAAAAATGCCTCATAATGCCTTGACTGCCATGGCGTAGGGATATTTAAGTTGTAAAGTTGTGCTTTATTTGATGTTGTTCCTTCTTCACAGGATGTAAAAAAAAAACTTCATGTAAAAACTGTACATTTTGCCAGAATTACCATAATCCCTATTTTTTAAAATAAAATATTTGCTTAGTGGAATGCTTTTACTTTTGTACTTCACGTAAAATACAAATGTTTTGCTTAGTACATTTACTTGAGTAAAAGGTTTAAAGTTGTACTTTTAGGCCATTACTTACTTGAGTATTGAGATAATGTACACAATGTGTAAAACACTACTGCATGTGAGGCTGTGTAGCTTCAGACTGCTCAGAGTGGAAATGCTGACCCTTATCCTCCATGACATTATTAAGACCACAAGTGTTAAGTTGTGGCTGATCGGTAGAGGAATTCCCAGCCACTGCCTAAAAAGCATTCACTGAATAAATTATTTTCTTTCTTCTTCTTCTTCTTTCGCTTTTCTACCTATTGGCACTCAAAGCGCTTTACACTGCTTCTTATTCACCCAATCACACTCACAATCACACACACATTCATACACCGATGGTGGAGCTGCTATGCAGCTGGCCAACACTCACCGGGAGCAACTAAGTTGGGGTTCAGTGTCTTGCTCAAGGACACTTCGACATGTGACTGGAGGAGCCGGGGATTGAACCAACAACTGTGAGATTGGTGGACAACCGCTCTACCTTCCTGCACCACAGTCGTTCTTAAAGACTCCATAGTATTGTATTATAGTTCTCAGAATGCAGATCTAATGTTAAAACTTTATTTTATTATTTGTTTTAATAAAGCTTATAGTTAGGCCTTAGGTGTCCCTGAGTGGTAAATGGTCTGCACTTATATAGCACAAAAAGCACTTTACACTGCTTCTTATTTACCCATTTGCACTCACAATCACACACACACTCACACTAAACCCCAAATAAGTTGGGGTTTCGTGTCTTGGTCAAGGACATTTCGCCATGTGACCGGAGGAGCCAGGGAATGAACCAACAACTGTGAGATTGATAGACAACCGCTCTACCTTCCTGCGCCACAGTCGCCCTAAACCATCTCATGCAATAATGTTGCATTTGCATTTGTCATTAGCTCTATCTCTTCTTTCTCTTGTAGTTGTGGTTCTCCTTCTTAATCTCCCTATCTGTGCAGGGCTGGGTATCAAACTTTGATATTATGGCACTACCCAAAGTGCTTCAATCCTACTGAGTATTGAACAATGCCTTGTCATTTGATACCAAAGATCAATACCTAAGCAGGTTTGAACAATCAGCAAAAGGCCTAGGTGCTGATTACATTACACATGTATATGACGTTTTATATCCTAATCCCATCTGACCAGCATCACACATTTAATTCTTATATGATATTCTCAAACTGCATGTGTGCTAATCTCACATGCAAGGACATATATATATAATTAGGCTCATAAATATTGGAACACTAAGGTTTTTGGCATTTGGCCTCTATACAGCATGACACTGAATTTCGAATGAAAGACTGAGCTAATTTAAGACTTTCTGCTTTAATTCAAGGGATTTGAAAAGTGTGTCATGAGCCATTTAAATACATACACACCCACTTTTGGGGGCGTTTTTTCACATTTTTGTTCACATTTTGAGTGTTTCAGTTAAAATTAATTGTTGCTGTTTACAGAGGCCAAATAATGTAGAACAAAAAATGAATATTTATGAACCAAACTGCACTCCACCATCACCACATTGCCATTCTGTATCAACAGCACTGCATACACAACACATGCTAGACAGAGAGAAAACATCTTACTTTTTGGCTAGGGCCCTCCTCTCCTCTGGGGTGTAATCAAGAGATCCAATTGCTCCCTCTCCTTTTGTTGGCATGAATCCGATTATAGCTATTAGGGCAGTTCGAACTAGAGGAGAAATGGAACAATAAGAAAAAATGAAAACAAAAAGAAGTCAAGCAAAATTAAAACTGGATTTACACTCAAAGAGAATGAGTCTATACAAGCACATCTTCCAGCTAGCAGAATAGTGATTATGTTGCCTAGGAGTCCATACGTCTTTAAACAATAAACCCACTTTAAAAATTTTTCACCATTGATGTCATTTTCCCTAAATTCCCATTGCTATGCTGATGACACCCAGCTATATGAATCTAAATGGAAAAAAATAATTGTTGAAGCATGCCTACAAGACATCAAGGCCTGGATGTCCCGTAAATCTCCTACTTCTAAATTAAATCAAAAATTAGGTTTTAGTATCTGGGCCTAAAAATCTTTACCTTTACCTATCAAGCTCCACTCCTGTGGAGCCAGCTCCAAGTTCAGATTCTGGAAAGCAGACACCCTCTCTACTTTTAAGACTAGACTTAAAGCCTTCACTTGGTGACATTTATTAGGGGAAAAAGGCACCAAGTGAATTCTTTGTCTCTTTTTGCCTTCTAAGTTCGTCATTCTCAAGACCCGGTCACAGGTTATTACAGGGCAGAGCAGTTCACAAAGAAGAGTCGCTGTTCGTTTTATCAGGACAGGTCCAAAAGTAGAACTACTAAGAGTTTTGGCATTGCCTTACTGGAAGTGTGGCAGGAAGTTTGCACACTTGGACTAAGCCCTAGGAATTCAGTGATTGTAAGAGAACAGAGAAAAAAAAGAGGCCAAGCAGACAGCAGAGAAAAAAATAGATTACTCCAAATGTTAGGATTCTGAAAAGTATGGTGAAAAAGTCTTAGATTTTTGAAACCTTTGATTGAGTGTTTTGGTTTTCCTGAAGGAGGTTGCTTTAATAAAACTTAGCTAAGAAAATTAGTAAATTAGGAAACATTGTCACAAAAATACATAAAGATGTAAAACTTACACAATTAAATATGTGAAAAAAAAGAAAAAAAATGGAGTACAGGAAAATAAGACGACCAAAAAGAGTTTAAAAAACAAACAAACAAAAAAAAAACCTCATAACGCTTCAGTAGAAAACACACTCCACCACCATTTACTCCCAGTGTGTCTTCTCTCTGTCCACAGACTACGGCACTGAAACTGGACGCTGGCTTGGACTCCTACCCTTCAGTGCTGCCACAACCACCACTGCAAGGACACCGTGAACAACGAGTGCAACGACAACCAGTCCCACAACAACAACCGCCACCTGACTCCACCACATCTCCATCCTCATTCTCATCTTCCTCCCTTTCTGCATTCTCATCATCTGTCTCATTTGCGACCACATAATGAGGGGAAAGTTAGAAGGGAAAGACATGGTCGAAGTGGCAGGCCCAGAGAGTCTATAATTCAGGATGATTTTGTCTTCATATGACATAATAGAGAAATTGTGGACGACGGAGAGGCAGAGGACAAGGAGTTAGATGTGGCTGACGCTCAGTAGCAGCAGATGGATGCCACAGAGTTGGGCAAAGGGGACATTGTGCAAAGGACTGTCCCTCTGGGATTGAGGAGGACACAGACCCAGAGATTGTCTTGAGGAGTCATCGCCAGTGGCAAACCGGGGGGAAGAGCTGGTGTCCCAAGGACAATTGCTGATGACTGATCAAAAGGAGGGAGGTAATGCAAACTGACACACTGCAATGAAGTCATGCTTACACACACATACACTCATTTACAAACTGCTATGAAGAAATGTTTGCTCAGACATGCACTGACAGTTTACCAGACAAATGCAATGAAAACTGCTTGCCAAAGCTTTTACATGCTGGAATAAATGTGGATTGGATTGAGCAATGTGTTCAATAACAGAGCTAAATTTAAACCACCCGAGGTTTAAATTCTGAGGGGGAGAGTACCTTTCCTGAATACACTCTGAAAGTTAATGGTCAAAAGGTGACTTTTTTGGTAATTAAGTTAGGATTAAAAGTAACTGAAGTGGCAAAATGAGCAATGTACATGATGGTGTTTCTTGAAAACCACAAAAAGAGTATTTGACTCAGTCATTGCCTTGCGCTAATTCTTAAGATCGATCTTTTAAACGTGCATTCATGTTGTCAAAATTATGCCCCATAAATTTGACATATCTAATGATTAAGTTGTAGATCTATCTTATGTCTACATCAGAAGTAATACTAGTGTTCAATAATTCAAAAATTTACAAACCCACCATGATGAATTATAGCACTGATTTGTTATATGTGTATAAATGGAAGCTGCAGCAGTCTGTCTTGTCTTGCTCATGTCAGAAGGCGATTTAAATTGCACAGCGCATGTTTCACATGACTCTGATGTTCCTTATGAACAAAGAGGGGATTCAGTGAAGTTTTAGAAATTGACTGCAATGTTTCATTGGTCTAATTGGTCTGAAACAAAACTGTTTTTATGACATTCCCAATGCTGTTCCTCAAATCAGCTAAATCAGAATAGGATATGTGGGAAAATTTAGGTTATTTGTCAAATGTGTTCTGTGCATGATTGGTAGCAACTTGAGGTTGAATTTTTTTTTTTGTCCTTTCGGCTTATCCCGTGAGTTCAGGGTCGCCACAGCGGATCATTGTCCGCATGTTGATTTGGCATAGTTTTTACGCCAGATGCCCTTCCTGACGCAACCCTCCCCAATTTCTAACGGGCTTGGACCGGCACTGCACAGCTGGGGAGGGGAATGGGCTGTTGGGGGTTCACTGTCTTGCCCAGAGAAAACTTCGACATATATCGTGATATTTTCAGTTGCATGCTTGTGCCTGAGCAGAAAACACACAATTTTTTTCCCTTATAAGAAATAATGGCAACAACACATAGTTAAAGAGTTTCAAGCAGAGAGGAGAGGGTTAGTATCGGATGAGCTAGTGATTCTTTCCTGCGTGAATCAACTTAGATTTTAATATTTCACAGTAAAAGGGCTTGAAGCTGTCCTTGTTATAGAGTAGGGCACATAATAATAAATCCTGACATCACAGTGAGCCTTAATATAACTTGTGATAACCTGTAAATCAAAAATCAGAAGAAAAAAAATGACTCAGATTCAATGTTTTCTATTGAGAAAAGCATGATTTTGCATTATTCAAAACACTTTTGAAAAAATATGTTTCATGCTGGTTAAAGGAAAAAAAACAACAAAAGTAAATCATATAGTATATGGTAAGTAGTTAACTAGCTTAATAGTACATTATTTAATATGTTAAAGTAAAAATAGTTCGGATGCTGTTCAACAGCCAACGTTGCTGAATTACATAATGTATTTTTCTCATTCTTTATGTATGCGGACAGTCAGTACTTGTTTGCGTTCTCCTTAAAAAAAAATAAAAATTAAATAATGAGGATTACCTGGATGAGATTTGTTTTATGAATTTAGTTTTTAGGAAGTCCAGCTGTTTTCCATCAGCTGAAATTTCGAGACATTATACTTACCATCAGAATCAGCTGTGCTACAGTATATTGATGATTTTAGGATCTGCAGCCTGTCTAAAAAAAGCCTGCATAAAGGTGCAACTACTCAAACATTTAGCAGAAAACGGACATAAAATCAGTCCACATTAGTAGACCACATTAGTTTACATTAGAATTTGCCCTATGTAGAAGTAACTTATTTAAGTCATGTGATCACAGCTGAACAATCCATTCTCATCTCTTTAACCAAGAAATAAATGATGAGTTTCTTGGGTAAGATGTCATACTGAAAACAATAGATTCGAAATTATCAAGACAGAAAGGCTCCAAATTTATTGTTCCATGGAAAATAACTCTCATCTTATGATAAAATAATTTGAACACCATAAGCAGACTCCAGATTAGTGTTACCTAATCCCTATGTTAAGTAGGTTAACCAGGGAATTGGCTGTATGACATCTGTTATGTTACATGGCCATGATGGCAGATAACTACACATTGTTTACTTTTCAGATAAGCTGGCTCCTGTATATGCTGCCTGCAAGCTGTGACTGTTACAGGCAAGGTTTTGGTTATGCTGATCTAACTTTTTTGGTTCATTATGCAGCCTCTCTCTTTCATATTCCAGGAGTGGAAACTCGTCACCTTTCTACTGTAAGATGTCTGAGATACAATACAGTGTTACTTGACATGCCTAATGTGTTAATGGATGTAATGTTCTTAACTTAGTTACAATGTTACCTTTTCAGATGGTTCTGCATTACATAATCCCACCAATGGAGAGAACAAAGAAGATTTTGCTGTTGTTACATAATGTGATGTTTATCATATAATTTAGCTTAAGATGCTGAATTTGTGGCTCATAGAAGTAGAACTGAAGACAAAAACAGTAGAGATGTGGTATTTTAGACTTGATTTTTTAATTGTTCACGAATCTGGAACAATCTTGACAAAGTTGAAGAAATCTGTTAATCGTTTTTGTTTTAAGCAAAATAATGCTGCTGCATATGTTGATATAAATGTTTGTATAAAAACACTGGCTTAGTTGGCAGGAAACGCGAAAGTGGATGCTGTAGGTAAGGAAGCTGCCCAACAGGAACTATCTTAAACAAACAAAAGCGTTGGACTGATATTTTATCATGACTCACCGCTGTGCAACAATTTTCTATCTCTGAGAAAGAAATGGGGGAAAAGAAAGGGTTGCAAATTACAAAAGTTCTACAGGTTTTCCTAAACACTGATAAAGTTGACAGACAGGTTAAACCGTGTGTTAAAAGTGGGGAATGTTGATTTATTACAACAACAATCGTTTACCAAGGGGTGTGTATCACATGCACACAAATATTGTCAATCTTGCTTTATCTGTGTGACATTACTAATGCCACAGGGAGCACATCCTCCATCTGATAAACCATTTGACCATGTGAGGATTGATTTCATTGAGTTGATGGCCAATTGAGAGAAGAGATATTGTGTTGTTATGTGTGGCATACTCAAAAATAAATTGGTACGAAGAAGAAAGTCTCCTTGGATTGAGGTTTCTCCGGTTGTTTTAATGAACATGGGGATAAGGGAAAAAATGATAATAAAATTGTTTGGGAAATCTCCAAATTTGAGAAAATGACATGTTGCAGTATTGCCAGACCTTGTCTTTGTACGCTTTGTTTCAAATAAATTAGCAGCTATTCCAGCTGAAGGATTTCTAGGACTGTTCTAAATGATGCATGCAACGACACAGCTGTGAAAGATGTGGATACATGGCACCCACTGCAGGAAGGGGCCAAAGCCTGTAAACGACCTCTCCCTGGCTGTGCCTGATGCTCATCAGAGGTCAGGAGCCTTGAGGGGAACCAGGGAGCCAGTCGGAGCAGAACACTTACTAATTCACTCACACTTAAGGTTCTTCTGGTGACAAAGAGGACGAGTGCGAGTGCGAGTCCCCAAGCCGCGAAGAAGAAAAGCATTAGTGAGAACAACACCATGGAAGACAGAATGAGACTCCTTGAGCCACAGTACACTGGTCGAGTAAAACACGTGCTTTGAAAGAGGTGGTGAATCTGCGGAGGAAAACCACAACAGACTCTATCCCAGAAATGGACAGGAACCTGTACACAGGTGATGCTTGGAATCAAAGGTAGGAATAAAACATGACATCACCCCTCTCCAGGTAGGAAGTGCAGTGTCCATAAAAGATAATTTTATGGAAAATTAGAAAACAAATAGCTCCAGCATTAGAGTCGTCTTTGTGCCATTAATAAAAATGTTGATTGGATGAATTACATATATGAATTACACCTCTGATGCTGTAGAACGCCTGGTGGAACAGCTGGCAGAACAGGATGACCCTGCTATATTCTCTTTGCTTACTTCTACACTTGTGCTTGCAATTTTTTACATTTTACAGGTGTTATCCCACGTGTAAGAGGTCTCATTATACGAGTCACAGTGTGCTATGACTCATCAGATGGCACTCATTGATATAACATCTGCAAAGAATTTTGTTCATCTTTTACGACCTGATGTTGACCTGTATGCAGATTCTAGTGATGAAGATCACTATTTGTAAATATGCTATATGATACTTATTAATCTCTGCTAGCTCTGTACCCCAGTGATGCCTATGTCACACAAAAACAGTGCCTGAATTTCCAATACAACATTAAGAGGATGTATATTGAATCTTTATGAATTTGTGCATCTGATGACTTCTGTTGTGTGTCTTATGATTAAAATGTAATCAAAAGGAGGGAATTGTGATGGAAAATCAAGTATTATTAAATGATGATTACATTTAATCCTTAGCATTTTGCCTAGTTATAATAACAACTTGTACTCAGTGTACTTTTGAAAAATGTTTAAAAGATTGTATATTGTTCAAACTGTGTCTCATATATATGTTTTGTCTTGAAGTGTTTGCAGAACTGCGCCAAGGTCAGTTATTGTCTAACAGCAGACCATCCCACACTGTAGTGACCCAGAGTCATTCCATGCTCACAGGTGCTTATCAAAGTGCTGAAAAGGGAAAAGGTTTCCATTAAAGGAGAAAAGGGCTGGAGGTAGTAGCCTGAGGGTGGAGCATGTTCTGTCGAGCAACAGAAGGTTATAAAATTAACTAACTTCAAACTCAACGTATGAAGTTTAGAACTGCATAGGATGGAGACTTGAAACGATGTACATCTCTCTTGCAAGACAATAAAACCCTAAAAGACGTCCTGGTTGTTAAAGCTTCTTTACTGATTACACTTGAGGTGTCTAATTCCAGATATTGTAATTTTTGTCATTTTGACACTTCCTCTTTAATAAAGCTTATGGTTAGTTATTGTTATGGTGCTTAGACTGCTGGGGGACCCACCCCCTGATGCACTGAGTTCCTTTGTTCCCCTCTCCTCTGCTTTCACCCCACATTTATGTTACCACTGTATGACATGTGTCTTCATTCTCCTGTAGTTCTCCTTCTCGTTCTCCCTCTCTCTGTCCCTTTCTGCAGGTGTCCCCAGCTTTAGAGCTGTGTGTTTCCACAGTGTAGCTACTGGTCCTACAAACCTTCCTAATGTTTTAGTGTTGCTTCTTGTTGCTTTTTTCTTTTCTCTCTTCACTCATCCCAAGGCAGATGCCTTGACCGGCCTTTTTACGCTCAACTGTTGCCTAGGGCTTTACATGACACTTAAGAAATGAGCTTTCCCGAGAAAGCCAACTGTAACCTGGTTATTTATGTCGATGTAAATGCATACACTTAGATGAAGGATTAAGGGCTATGGTATGCAGCTAAATATACTAAGACATGCTGAAGGGGGAGGAATCCATTACGGTCAATGAAAGCAACCCAGCTACCTACTTTGTTGACTATTATAGGAGCCTTTCTTTCCTGGAATGTTTCCCTCAAACAAACCGTTAAACTATAGATCTACCAATGGACAATAATCCAAAACATATATTTTTTGCACACTGGAGGGATTAACAGAACCCAAGGCTTTAAATTGATCATGACTACCAACATTGCAAAATGACAACCCAAAGAAATGTCAAATTAAAATAACAGACAGCAGCAGTCTACAAACTATAAAAACAGACCTCAGTGTACTTACATGTATCAATAAAAAATAGATTAACTGATCACACTTGAAAATGAAATAAAGCACAAACCAGCTTCAATCAAATGTGAAAATTCCATACAACTGCCCTGAAGAGTTAAAACAGTGCAACAAATCACTACAAACCCCAGTTAAAGTTCTCAGTAAAAAACAAAATCAGTGATAAAAAAGGAAAAACAACGAAAGAAACCTTACTCGAAGTTCAAACCCACAGCATGAAAAATAATCGAATCTTTTCTGGCATTGTCATTTTCAATCTGTCCCCCTCACATCTCCTATTTTACATCAATTTATTGTACAGCAAAATATTGTAGAACACACACATATACATACACAATGGAAATAGGACAGCCCTTTGAGACCCCTTAATTTCAGAGTGTGTGTTCTCATTTGCTAATGTTTTCTCTGTAAAACAAGATTGTAAACATGGAGACAACTCTTTATTACTGTTCACATTTCCAGTGCACACATGGTAACATTATGGTTCGTAATCACAATACACTAATGTTAGCAGTAATAGATGAAAACCTGTTTTCCTACCCTGCCCACTTGCAACCCTTTTAGTGGAGAGACATTATACTAAAAGGATTAAATAAGATATGGAAATATGAATGTGAAAATGGAAGTGTCTTGCACTAATACTTGTTTTGTTAGTTAACAACAGACTTTAGTTCGCTAACTGGCTGATTGAATTGAATTGAACTGAATTGAAAATATTTAAGAGCCATTTCCTCTCTGGGCAATGACTAATCGGGGATAAGCTGGTTTTGCAGCAAGACAAAAACCTCAAACATATTTCCTGGCTGTGTAAAAAAAAATTTGCATTAGAAAGTAGCAGCTGGAACACACTTGATGATGTACAACACTGCCGAACCAGTAAAGCATACTTTAAAAAATATTGCAGAAGTCCCGGGAGGCCTGAATATCTGCAAAACCTTATCAGTCGAATGCCATGGATTTGTCAGGCAGTTTTTGCTTAAAAAGGCAGTTCTTTGGTTAAAGTTAAGATAAAAATGCTAAGTTGAACTGGCCATTATTCTGTGTTCAAAAATGAATAAAAATATGCTATTTGCAAATTATATATGTGCAAATAGCGCACAATGTGCTATATGTGTATGCAATGGGCTATGTGCACATTTTACTGTTGTTCGCAATCACAATTTATTTTGGATTCCTACACACTCCCTGCACAGCAAATGTTGCAAAATGCAAACATAACAGCACCAACTGAATAAATAATTATAGGTAAAGCAGAAATTAGCAAAATTTATAATAGATGAGGCCTTTCAAGATACTTACTGCTCCAAGAGGGTTGCCAGGTCTCTGGATGGTGGCCAGAGATACTGAGACAGATCTTCTTTCCAACTTCGAATCTTCCATTTGGCTAAGATGAATTGCAAGAAGAGAAGGTAAACGTGTGGAGGATGGAAATACAAAATGTTCTCAAAAGTTATAACAGACAGACAAACAGGTTTGAAACAGCTGATAGAGTAAAATAAGGAAATTCCAGACTGAAATTCTTTAAAAGTAAATGTGTCTCAACAATTCAGAGTACTTTGTCTTTTATCACACTGTCAATAGTGCGACTTCATTTTGCTGTATGAATATTATAAGACAATCTAACAGTCTCACAAATAAGTAAAATCAAGTCTGAGTTTAATTTCAGGGCGAAAATAATGACATGCATTTTGGATGTGGCTTTGGTTTGCAACGTACTGTGAGAAGGATGATGCTGGGGGGCTTCATAGGATACTCTGGTGGAAGTACAATCCTGCCATGGTAAACACCACCATCAAAATCTGAATCTGGGGGCCCACGTACTGAGAAGTGCCATTCAAAGAGGTTATCCTACAGGCAGAAGAAGACCAAACAAATTCACAACACGCACATGCTACAAACATCTGTCTCAAGTGACATTACTGACAATAAAACTGCTTCTTTTTGTGCCATTAGTGAGCAGTTATTTTAATTATGCAATTATTATTTATAGTAAATGGTCTGCACTTATATAGCGCTTTTCTACCTAATAGCACTCAAACTGCTTTACACTGCTTCTTATTTACCCATTCACACTCACAATCACACACACATTCACACACTTATGGGGGAGCTGCTATGCAGCTGGCCAACACTCACTGGGAGCAACTAAGTTGGGGTTCAGTGTCTTGCTCAAGGACACTTTGACATGTGACTGGAGGAGCTGGGGATTGAACCAACAACTGTGAGATTGGTGGACAACCACTCTACCTTCCTGCGCCACAGTCGCCCCAAGTAAAGAAAGGTTACTTAAGAAATATTGTACTTTATTACAAATAAAAAGTGCTACTGTCTCTGAAACTAGGTTACATTATAGAAAAGACTGCAGCATCTTTTAATTGTCAAAACAGTTGTGGAAGATGTAGTCATGTCTTTTGGTTAAGTAAATGTAATTTTATAGTGCAGAAAGACTATTATAAGTGAAAGTCTTGCAATAGAAAGTACAGTAACTGTATAAGACTCTGAGCATAAAATAATTGTTTATTATTTATATATAATTATTTATATCCATTCTAGCTTTAAATGTGCTAAACAGAAAAAACAAGTGTTAATCAAGTCTCTCCCAGTCCTTAATTTCCCAATCTTTACCGGGCTTGGACTGGCACTGCACAGTTAGGGATGGGAAAGGGCT
This sequence comes from Channa argus, assembly GCF_033026475.1. NCBI lineage: Eukaryota > Metazoa > Chordata > Actinopteri > Anabantiformes > Channidae > Channa > Channa argus. The sequence continues at coordinate 20,317,925 of NC_090213.1, read as the reverse complement.
GTTGGGGGTTCATTCAATTCAATTGAACGCAACTTTATTTATATAGCATCAATTCACCACAAAGTAATCTCACGGCACTTTACAGAATGAAGTCAAGACTATCAAGATGTATAAAGAAAACCCAACAATTCCCCCTTGAGTAAGCCCTAGGCTTTAGTAAGCCTAGTGGAAAATGGAAGAAACCTCCAGCAGAACCAGGGTCAGGGTGGGCGGCCATCTGCCTTGAGCAGTTGGGGTGAGTGGAAAGTGGAGAGAGAAAAGAAAAGATTAAGAAAAAGCAACAACAAAACATAGGGCAGGCTGGTAGCACCAGTAGCTATGCACTGAAAAACACACAGTTCCAAAGCACCCGCAGAAAGGGACAGACAGAGGGATTAAGAGAAGGAGAAAGACAACTACGGGAGAAAGAACACACAAAATTATTGTCATAAAGTGGTGAAAATGTGGGGTGAGAGGAGAGGAGAGGAGAGGAGAGGAGAGGAGAGGAGAGGAGAGGAGAGGAGAGAGGGACGTGAGGAGGAAATGTGCTCAGTGCATCAGGGGTGGGTCCCCCAGGAGTCTAAGCCTATAGCAGCAGACTTAAAAGTAGAGAGGGTGTCTGCTTCCTGAATCTGAGCTGGTTCCACAGGAGAGGAGCTCCAAGATTCCTTGCAGTAGTACTAGAGGTCAGAGTTATGCCATCTAGAGTAATGTTATGTATGTAGTGTGTATGTCTTGTAGGCATGCTTGAAGCTTAATTAATTGTTTTTTCCATAGATAGATATAGCTTGGTATCATCAGCATAGCAATGAAAATGTGTTTTTCTAATAACGTTGTCTGGAGTATATATATATTTTAACAATCACACACACACCGAAGGGGTAGCTGCTATGCAGCTGGCCTGTATTCCCCGGAGGCAAGCAAGTTGGGGTTCCGTGTCTTGCTCACAGAGCTGGGAATCAAACCAACAACCCTGTTGTTGGTGGACAACTGCGCTTTGATTACCAGTAGGTAGAAAAGCGGTACACATTGTGGCACACCGCCACAGTCTAATTTGTAACATCGCAGTTTCAAAGTTAACATAAAAACTGTTATATATATATCCTTTCCTCCTCTTGTCCCTCTCTCTTCTCCTCTTACCCCACAATTGTCACCCCTGTATGAAATTAACTCTGTGTGTTATCCTGTAGTGGTCTTTCTCCTTCTCTGTCCCCCTCTCTCTGTCCCTTTCTGCAGGTGAACCCGGCTTTAAAGGTGTCTGTTTCCAGTGTGCAGCTACTGGTCCTACCAGCCTGCCCTATGTTTTGTTGCTTTTTCTTAATCTTTTCTTTTCTCTCTCCACTTTCCACTCACCCCAACTGGTCAAGGCAGATGGCCGCCCACCCTGAGCCTGGTTCTGCTGGAGGTTTCTTCCATTAAAGGGAGTTTTTCCTCTCCACTACTGCCTAGGGCTTGCTCCAAGGGGAATTGTTGGGTTCTCTCTATACATTTTTAAAGTCTTGACTTAATTCTGTAAAGTGCCCTGAGATGCATTCATTGTGAATTGCCGCTATATAAATAAAGTTGAATTGAATTGAATTAAGAGCACTTTGGGTCGCTATACAAGTGCAGAACATTTATAAATTATACATCCATAAGAAATGTAGGGAGAAATCTGACCTCAAATCTGAGTGAAAAAACTGATTTAACTTAGATTCATGCAGCCTTGAGCATTAAAAGAAACTCTTAGACTATACAAAATAAAAAAATTCCTAAAACGTAGAAATGCAGTAATATTGTACAAGCTGTGCTCTGTGGTGAACTTGCCTCCAGTGGCTGGGCGTGGTAGTGCTCTGTGGGATCCCTCAATTCAGCAGCCTCTTTCATCAGCCTCTTTACCGCTGGATATTTAAAAGTCAAAACAAACAAACAAACAAACAAACAAACAAACAAACAAAAAACAGAGGTTAAGACATTACTTATTTTTGACGATCATCCCTTCTCACTAGGAGTCACGAAACGGGGTCACGGTTTTCAGTTCCTTTCGGTATGCAGTATTCCTCTTAGTAGAATAGGCATGGAGGACCACCGTCATCTGTATAGACATCTGTGCCAACCACTCAACGAGAGTAGAAAAACCTTAACAGATGAGTTTTGAGCTGGTTTGAGCGAATTCCTATCAGGAGGGAGGGAATTCCATAGCTGGGGGGCAGAGCGACTGAATCATTTGCCCCATAGTAGTGAGGTGAGCAGAAGGGACAGCGGTGGATAGATGAAGAGGATCTAGGTTATGAATTGCCTCAGAAGTAAGTAACAGTATTTTGTAGTGAATGCAAAATGTGATAGGACTGGAGTTGCTGCAGAATGGGTGTAATGTGACAGGTTCTTGTGATAATGCGCGCTGACGAATTCTGTAGAGCTGGAAGTTTGTAAAGGGTTTTTTTAAAGAAGACTAAACAGAAGAAAGCTGCAGTAGTCAAGCCCAGAAGTGACAAGACTGTGAACAACTAAGCCAGCTGTATGTGGTGTGAGGGAGGGATGTTGTTGGTTGGTGCTACCAAGATGTAGGCTTACCGTGTAGTGTTATTATTGTGTGAAGTAAAGGAGAGCGTGCTGTTGAGGATGACATGAATAATGAGAGGACCACGGAGGGATGAATGTTGGGACTATGACAGGGAAGGCTAGAGAGTTGATTGACGTGATGCAGAGAAGGAAGGTGGACATACTGTGTGTCCAGGAGACCAGGTGGAAAAGGTAGCAAGACTAGAAGCTTAGGAGCAGGGTTCAAGTTGTTCTACCATGGGTCAGATAGGAAGAGAAATGGAGTAGGAGTTATCCTGAAAGAGGTGTTTGTGAGGAATGTTCTAGAGGTGAATAGAGTATCAGACACGTTCATGAGTCTGAAGCTGGAAATTGAAGGGGTGATGTTCAATGTTGTTAGTGGTTATGCCCCACAGGTAGGATGTGAGTTAGAAGAGAGGGAGACATTCTGGAAGGAGTTAGCTGAAGTGATGCAGAGCATCCCCAGAGGTTAACTGGGGCAGATTTCAATGGGCATGTAGGTGAAGGGAACAGAGGTGATGAGAATGCAATGGGCAGGTTTGGTCTTCAGGACAGGAATACAGAAGGACAGAGGGTGGTAGACTTTGCAAAGAGGATGGAAATGGCTGTAGTGAACACTTTCTTCCAGAAGAGGCAGGAACATAAGGTGACATAAGAGCGGAGGTAGAAGCACTCAGGTGGACTACATCTTGTGTAGACGTTGTATTCTGAAAGAGATCAGTGACTGTAAAGCATTGGTAGGGGAGAGTGTAGCCAGACAAGTCAAGTAGTTTTCAGGGAGGAGCTGAGACAGACTCTGGGTGGTTTGGAGGAGCTTCCAGATACAGCTAATTTGATCAGGGAGACAGGTAGGAAGGTACTCTGTGTGTCATCTGGAAAGAGAAAAGTGGACATGGAGACTTGGTGGTGGAACAAGGAAGTTCAGGAGTGTATACAGGAAAAGGATGGAAATGTATTGACAGGTGGCAGGAGTGTGATGGGAAGATGGAAGGAGAACTTTAAAGAGTTGATGAATGAGGAAAATGAAAGGGAACAAAGAGTAGAAGAGATGAGTGGTGTGGAGCAGGAAGTAGCAAAGATTAGTAAAAGTGAAGTGAGGAGGGCGTTGAAGAGGATGAAGAGCGGAAAGGCAGTTGGTCATGATGACATACCTGTGGGAGGTATGGAAGTGTCTAGGAGAAGTGGCAGTGGAGTTTTTTACTAGTTTGTTTAACAAGATCTTGGAGAGTGAGAGGATGCTGAGGACTGGAGGAGAAGTGTACTGGTGCCAATTTTTAAGAACAAGGTAGATGTGCAGAGCTGTGGTACCTACAGAGGAATAAAGTTGATGAGCCAAACAATGAAGTTGTGGGAAAGAGTAGTGGAAGCTCGGCTAAGGGCAGAGGTGAGCATTTGTGAGCAGCAATATGGTTTCATGCCTAGAAAGAGTCCAACAGATGCAGTATTTGCTTTGAGGATGCTGATGGAGAAGTAGAGAGAAGGTCAGAGGGAGTTGCATTGTGTCTTTGTAGATTTAGAAAAAGCGTATGACAGGGTGCAGAGAGAGGAGCTGTGGTATTGTATGAGGACGTCTGGAGTGGCAGAGAAGTATGTTAGAGTGGTGCAGGACATGTATGAGAGCTGTAAGACAGTGGTGAGGTGTGCTGTAGGTGTGACAGAGGAGTTCAAGGTGGAGGTGGGTCTGCATCAAGGATCGGCTTTGAGCCCCTTCTTGTTTGCTCTGGTGATGGACAGACTGACAGATGAGGTTAGACAGGAATCTCCGTGGACTATGACGTTTGCAGATGACATTGGGATTTGTAGTGAGCTCAGGGAGCAGGTGGAGGAAAATCTAGAGAGGTGGAGGTCTGCTCTGGAAAACAGAGGAATAAAGCTTAGCCGCAGTAAGACAGAATACATGTGTGTCAATGAGAGGGACCCAGGGGGAACGGTGAGGTTACAGGGAGCAGAGGTGAAGAAGGTGCAGGACTTTAAGTACTTAGGTTCAGGTACAAGACAACGGTTCAGAGCAACCGAGAGTGTGGAAAAGAGGTGAAGAGGCGAGTGCAGGCAGGTTGGAACGGGTGGAGAAAAGCGTCAGGTGTGTTGTGTGACAAAAGAGCATCAGCGAGAATGAAAGGAAAGTTGTTCAAGATGGTGGTGAGACCAGAGATGTTGTTCGGCTTAGAGACAGTGGCACTGAAGAAAAGACAGGAGGCAGAGCTGCAGGTAGCAGAGCTTAAGATGTTGAGGTTCTCTTTGGGAGTAACGAGGATGGACAGGATCAGGAATGAGGACATCAGAGGGACAGCTCATGTTAGATGTTTTGGAGATAAAGTCAGAGAGCACAGATTGAGGTGGTTTGGACATGTTCAGAGGAGAAACTGTGAATATATCGGTAGAAGGATGCTGAGGTTGGAGCTGACAGGCAGGAGGTCTAGAGGAAGAGCAAAGAGGAGATTTATGGATTTAGTGAGGGAGGACATGAAGTTAGTTGGTGTGAGTGAAGAGGATGCAGAGGACAGGGTAAGATGGAGGCACATGACCACAGGCCGAAAAGGAAAAGAAGAAGATATTACAGAAATTACATGTGTGAAGAAAGTGATCCAGCCAGTTGTATATTTCTGAACAGAGAGCACAAAGCTTTTGAATCACCTTGATTCAAATGAATTAGACCAGAACAGTATGTGGATTCAGCTTGGGTAATACAAGCCTTATATTGAGAGATATGATTATAATACATCTCGTTACGCACAGTGAGATCTGTCTCTCTGTACAGTCCTTCAAGTTCATGTCCTTTGGCTTTAAGGTGTCTGAGAGTGGGGGTGAACCAAGGTGAAGAACGGATAAAAGTGACAGATCTAGTCTTAAATGGAGACAGGTTATTTAAGGGATTATGAAGACTGTTGTTGTAGTAGGCCAATTCATCTGGGGTTGAAATGTGAACTGTCTGCACTAGGCTAGTTAATACCATTGGTATTGTCCATATTAATGTGCTTGATATTACGGTAGGATATAGTACGTGGTGAATGGGTTTTAAAGAATGCCAGGTTAACACTGAAAGATATCAACATATGGTCAGAAAAAGGAATATTAACAGCCTTGAAATCAACAGGAACAGTACCAGAGTAATAGATCAAATCTAAAGTGTATATAACCAGGTTTCTAATCAGCTTTCTTCAACAGTGAATATGTGTAAAAATAAAAAAAAAATAAAAACAAGAAGCTGACTGAATAGGGGAAAGATCAATAACAGGGCGATGCTATTTGTCTTTTCTTTTTTTTTTTTATGAAGTCCAACTAAAGTCTGACAGAAAATTCAACTACAACAAAGTGCCTTGTAGAAATCAAAATAAGTCACTTTCCTTTGTGGATTTTTTATTCAGCCAGTTCTAAGGCTGCACCTAATGATTAATTTTTTTGTTGCTTAATCTATTAATTATTTTTTTGACTTCCCATTCAGCTCTTTTTTTCAATTAATATAGAACAGTATAATAATATAATGTGGCAGCATGGTTTTGAAGTGGTTAGCGCTGCCGCCTCACAGCTAGAAGGCTGCAGGTTCGCACCCAGACAAGCCGTTGCCTTTCTTTGTGAAGTATTCTACCCGTGATTGCGTGGGTTTCCTCCGAGTATTCCAGTTTCCCCCCAAACGGTTCAAAACGGTTCATGTTAGCTTATCTGGTTAATCTAATATTGCCCATAGGTGTGAATGTGAGTGCGAATGGTTGTCTGTGTATGTCCCTCTGTGGCCCTGAGATAGACTGGGGACGTGTACCCTGCCTCTCGCTTGATAAAAGCTGGGACAGGCTCCACCTCTCCCCCGCGACTTGATTAGGATTAGCGGTTACAGATAATGGATGGATTATAATTTAATATAATAATAATAATAATAATAAATAACAACAACAACAACAATAATAATATAACATGAAACAATGATTAATTTACTCGAATAAACATTTAAATGTATCAATCATTTATATTTCATAAGATATATAGAGAAAGTATACATTTATGTTACATTACTTGCACTAATGTCAGCTCTGACATGAAAACTTCTAAGAAGCTAGAAAGCCTTCTTGCCTAGCACCAAAAGGCACTGAAATACCATTGGGGGTAGGAAATAAGAGGGGAAAACCACACAGCTGATAGTGAAAACCGTCTTATTTAAAGAAAAAACATCTACAGCCGAAAGTGACAGGGACTTTTTACTGTGTAACATATCGTTACTTATTAACACGTAAGCACAAAGCTTCATGAATAGACCAATGAGCAAACACGGACTCTAAAATGGGTAGTGGGATTGACTTGTGTTACACTTGACTGATAAAAACCTCTGCATCCGACTGTTAGTGAAAACAAAATATCATTGTACAAAAATTTAAGAACAATACACTTTTTCATTAAGCCATTACTTCATTACTACGATCGTTGTCCTATTTTCTGTGGCTCTTGTCAGTCTACGCTTGTAGCATTAATATTCTGCCTTGTGTGAAACCAAAGTATTGTACAGTTTGATTTTTGTTTTGAATTGACACCATTACTGAAATTTTAAACAGGGATGGAACTAACTAAAACCTGCTGAAAATTAGCAATCAATGCAAGTGCCAAAATAAATATGAATCTGAAAATATAAAACTAATCAAAACCAACACTTAATGATCTATGTACAGATTCTACGTATAGTCCCTGTCATTTGCTAGCTACTTTAAAAACCAGGAAAACACCGGTTATAATGTCTATTAAGTGAAGCTGCAGATGTAGAGGTTTCTTAAAAACTGACAAATGTTATTGTCATTATGATGGTATTATTACACCACGTCACTACTGTTTGAGCCCCGGAAGGGCGTTAATGCTAACATATTGGAAGCGGAATGAGCTAACGTTACCTGTTTGGTTCTGAATACTAAATATTCAGGGAAAATAGTATCGCCGTGAAGGGTTCATAATTAGAAACATCATAATAACCTAGATTTAATTCATATAACCTGCTTACATGCGGCTCGTGTTAGTGTAGTAGTCTTATTGGGATGAACATTGGTTTAAAAAATTATTGTAACATTACCGTTACTGTGGCGTTAATTTAAAATATCAGCATGCAATGGGTATGTGCATCGATGTCGCTGTCAGGTGCAGAACAAACGATCAGTCAAAAATGTAATTCTCAAGCTTACCTGGACTCTTAAGGTTATATTTGTTCTCCATATTGACAGACGTTTACTCTAGTAAATGAATACGTGTGTCTGTTCTGAGTTTCTGTTGCTAACTCGCCAAGTAGCTCCCAGCTATCGCTGATAGTTACGTTAGCTTAACTTAGCAACAGAGCTGGCTTTCTTCTGTCGTCAAATGACCAGGGCTGCTGTATTCGTAAATCATCCACTTATTAAGGTGCTCCGGTACGTAACGACGGCATAAAATATTATAATCTAATGAAGTAATGAAAGAATAATAAAGCGTTTTCAATCCACTGTTTCAGTTTTGAAACTGTTTGTTAAACGAGATCCGCGTGATGTCATTTGTGAAAACAGGAAGTGAATAACCAGCTGACACCAACGTCTTCTCCACATATTTATATATATATATAGTTATTTTTATAGTTTGAAATTTGTGTTAAACTCATTTTTACAACTATTTTTTATTTAATTTCATTGTATAAATGTATGTATAAATTGTATTGATAATTCTTTTATTTCTTACCCCTCCCAGACTCGGGGTCTGTACATGTAAAATTTACATGAATTGAATTTGATGCAAAATACATATCTGTTAATATCTGTTCAAATTCAGCAACATGCTTAAAAATTGGAAAGGTTAGCTCTGCAACCTCAAAGCTAGAAGGTTGTATGTCCATGTCCCCGACCTTCCTTGGCCTTTCTGTCTGGAGTGTGCATGTTCTCCCCATACTCCAGTTTCCTTCCACAGTCTAAAGACATATGACATATGTTAGGTTAACGGGTGACTCTAAAAATGACACCCATCAAAGACACCCATCATGTCTGTGGTTTCCAGGCAAGCATTGACTGTAAGGGGTCAGCAATCACAATAAAACTGACTATGTGCCTAATGATTATGTCTAAATATTTCAAGCCATGAAAACTGTAGGCCTATGAATAAAAATGTATTAATTTATCACAGTTTATAACTAAAAAAATAATTACTGTTAAAAATCTCTCATTGAGGCACTGATAGATATTTTGGGACATTAAATAATATATAAATTCATGCCTGAGGCCAACCTATAATTATTTGGAAGGATGAAATGTGTGGGTTTCTGCTTTGTTGAAGATGAACAACAGAGGGCACTCTAAACTTTAGCTTTAAATTCTGGCTAAGGCTCTATATGTCATTGTTGTTAACCATCCATACACCTGCGCATTAATTGTCCTTTATAGAATTTAATGTTAAGTTAAAGACATAATATAAACAACCAATAGATTATCCCTGAGTCCTTTCATGTAAATAAAAATGTTACACACTGACATTTATTTTAAGCCAACTTGTGTTAAAGGTCAGGTGAGTTGTTGTGTCTCTGCTTCGTGTAAAATGGCAAACTGCTCAAAGCTTTAATCTTAATCTGAATTTTGTCCAATATTTCAAAATTGGTGTGATGGGAGATTTTTTTTTACAACTTTTCTCATTCATGTAATAGATGTAATAGATAGAGATGAAAATAATTATCTTGATTTAGTTGCATTTGAGTATGGTATATTCACAGATATAATCCTCTTGCTTTTAATACAGAGTAGAAATACACTAATAAACATGTGCTGAGTTTCACTGCGTTTTGTAAGGCCATTATTTATCACCAGAGGTGATAACTGTGCTGTCAAGGGGCTAAATAATAACAGGTGAACTCAATATGTGTTGATTTTATGTAACACTGTTTGGTGCAATAGTGACACCAAGCAGCTGCTTGCATTATTAAATACATAATGCAAGCAGCTGCTACTCATTCTTTTGTCCTACTGGTATTTTATTTTTTGTCAGTTTTATTTAAGTTTACTGATTTGGTACAATACAGATCAAAACAAGGTGCTGCTACTCAATGTATTGTCCTGGAGTTAGTTTGTACTTGTCAATTCCAACTCAGTTTGAGAATTATTGAATGGAGCAAAACAATACTGATTATATGCATAAGGCAAGCTGCTGCTATTTATGCTTGGCTTATAGTTATTCTAATATTTATTTATTTTATACAGCTTAGACATTATTTTAAGATGTATCTATTCTATTGTCAATGATGTTTTCACCGAACCACGGGGGAGAAGATTTTTGCTGTAAAAAGTGCCACGACAGGTAAATTAAATTAAACTATATCCAATAATAACAAAAAAAAAAAAAAAACAACCAATAACCATTAACCAATGTGACAACTTCTTAATATAAAAATAAATTAAACAATTAAAGAACTTTCTGCTCATCAATAAGGCTTGTGTTCCTAAATCAGTTGTGAGTAGAGTTCTACCAGGAGCTCTCTTACTTGTTTGAGACTGTTCATGTTCTCAGATGCTGACTCCACACTGTCACCTCACTCGTCCTTTCAATTAATTCTTACCCATGACCTGTCTCATCTTGTCCGACAGGGCAGGACAGGGCCCGCCATGATGGATGTGACATTAACGAGAAATGAAACCGGGAGATGCAATGCTCCAGTCCAAAAGTGGCATTTGTCACTGGCCTGGTCATGCAGATTGGTCTAGCCTTGCCCACTGACTAAGATTAATGATGACGGTGGGCCTGTCTCTGTCTTCCTGGGTGGCAGTATCCAAATAAGACCTGTGCCATATTAACCCTACAGATTAAACACACAACATCACTCAGACATGTAAATATGGGCTCTTATCACATTTCTACATTTGGTATTAACTGTGGGTGAATAGTAAAAGGGATACTTGATTTTAATGCATTAACTAAATATGGTAGTATAAAAATCGAGACACAAAGTGTTTTCACACAGGGTTATATGATGCTGCTTGTGAGTATTTGGACTGGTGTGTTGTCTGCTGGAAAGACCACATCCCTAAAACAATGCATCATTGCACGTAAAGTACATTTCTGTGACAGATGAGGTAGCCAGGGCAATCTCAAATGGATGGGGTATTGGGTCGTATAAGACTGTGGGGATGTAGCACATTCCCAAGGTCATCCATCATTTGCTGACACTTTCACTTACATCTACACTGGACACACGTAGAGATGTAATCCACTGATCAGCAATCTCGCAGTTTTCTCACAACACACACTCAGGCCTGCACTGTAATCTGTGTGTGCATGCATGTGTGATTCAAAAGAAATTAAAACTAAAATTATGACTTTTTATTTCCTATTTCAATTTGAAATATAATATTGGCTTTATCTATACACATTGAAATTCACTCCAATAATTTTTCATTATCTTTTCGTTTGTTTACATAAATGTAGGCTAATGCTTCATTCATTTGGAAATACAATATATCCGAATCTTATCCATTTTGATAAAATGGTTCTTACAAAATATTTATTTGCTGAGAACATAATATGTTGAAGACACAGTTTTCATTTGAAACAAGGTTACTGTACATGTTCTACCTATAGTTGGTATGAGAATAAGGTACATAAAATTGAACTGAACTGACACCATATTTGCATTTTTTTTTGTAATTTTTTTCTGTCAGTTCTGTAACAGACCTCAGGCACTGAACTAAAGTGTAAGTGTAAACTGAGCGCCACCTGCAGACATTATACAGTAATGACATGCTAAGCTGCAGCACAATTGAATTGTCGTGGCCTTGTATGACATTTCTAATACCTACATCTGTGTGAAAGCTCTTGACATCTGTGAAATTGATCATAAAACCACATCTGAAAATGAGTAAAGTCGCTTCTTGCGTGAAAAAGACAAATTGCAGCCATTGTACAGTAGTTGCAAATGAAAATAAGCCTGTGTGTCAATAAGAGAATGAGATTTGGGTGTAAGAATTAAACACACACACACACACACACAGGGATCCAATAGCAGAAGTCAACAGCGGGATTTGGAGTGCAGTGAAACAAATGTATTAAATAAGATGCTTATTAACAAAAAACACAGTATATAAACTAAGAAAAAGAAAGTTGGTTCAGTCTTTTAGTCTGTCTGTGGTCTTGGGGTGAAACCCAGATGAAAAACTTACAGAGCCACCCATGCCTTGCAAAACTCTGCTTACGATACTGCAGTGAACTGAGGTCCCTGGTCTGAGAACACATCCTATGGCAGCCCATGGAACCGAAACACATGCTGCACTAACAGAATTGCGGTTTCTTTGGCTGATGGTAGCTTACAGAGAGGGACAGCATGCACTAACTTAGAAAATCTATCAACAATCGTGAGGATGACAGTTTTACATATGTGTTCAGGGCTGAGATGGGATTGGGAGATTGCGCAGGTAGCCAGCAGGTGCTGGCTCGCACTCCACACTGCAAGCATATTTATCTGAGTGTCCTCAGATTTCCACAGTGTCCTCAGAGTGTCAGGGTTTGAGGTAGAGCACAGGAAATCAGGAGTGGAGTGGAGACCGATATCTAATCTCCCCTTTATTTCTAAAATAATTGAAATAGTAGTCGCAAAAAAATTATCTGATCACCTTCATAGGAATAATTTTTTCAGTCAGGATTTAGAGTTCATCATAGTACAGAAACAGCACTGGTAAAACTCACAGACGATCTTCTCATGGCCTCAGATAATGGACTCATCTCTAAACTTGTTCTGTTAGATCTTAGTGCTGCATTTGATACCATTGATCATAACATTTTATTACAGAGACTGGAACATGAAATTGGAATTACAGGAACTGCACTAGGTTGGTTTAAATCCTATCTGTCTGATAGATTTCACTTTGTTCATGTTAATGATGAATCCTCCATGCAAACAAAGGTTAGCTATGGAGTTCCACAAGGCTCTGTGTTAGGACCAATACTTTTTACTTTATATATGTCTCCTTTAGGCAACATTATTAGAAAACACTCCATAAATTTCCACTGTTATGCTGATGATACCCAGCAATATTTATCTATGGAACCAGATGAAAATAATCAGTTAATAAAGCTTCAAGCCTACAAGACATAAAGGCCTGGATGTCCCATAATTTTTTACTTTTAAACTCAGACAAAACTGAAGTCATAGTATTTGGGCCCAAAAATCTCAGAGATATGATGTCCAACCATATTGTTACTCTAGATGGCATAAGTCTGGCCTCCAGTACTACTGCAAGGAACCTTGGAGTTATTTTTGATCAGGATCTGTCCTTTAACTCACATATAAAACAAATCTCTAGAACAGCCTTCTTCCACCTACGGAACATTGCCAAAATTAGGAGCATCCTGTCTCAAAGTGATGCCGAAAAACTGGTCCATGCATTTGTTACCTCTAGGTTGGACTACTGTAATTCCCTACTTTCAGGATGCCCCAGTAACTCCCTAAAGAGCCTGTAATTAATCCAAAATGCTGCAGCAAGAGTGCTGACTGGAACTAGCAAGAGAGATCATATTTCACCTTCACTAGCTTCTCTCCATTGGCTTCCAATTAAATCTAGAATATAATTTAAAACCCTGCTTCTTACATATAAAGCTCTGAATGGTCAGGCTCCATCATATATAGAAGACCTCATAGCACCATATCATCCCAGTAGACCACTTCGCTCTCAGAATGCAGGCCTACTTGTGGTTCCTAGAATTTCCAAAGGTAGAATGGGAGGTAGAGCCTTTAGCTATCAAGCTCCTCTCTTGTGGAACCAGCTCCCAGTTCAGATTCGGGAAGCAGACACCCTCTCTACTTTTAAGTCTAGGCTTAAAACCTTCCTCTTTAATAAAGCATATAGTTAGTTATAGTTATGCTGCCATAGGCTTAGACTGCTGGGGGACCCACCCCCCGATGCACTGAGCTCCTTCCCTCCTCTTGACCCTCTTTTCTCTCCTCTCATCCCGCAATTGTCACCACTGTATGTCATTAACTCTGTGTGTTCTCTCCCGTAGTTGTCTTTATCCTCCTCTGTCCCCCTCTCTCTGTCCCTTTCTGCAGGTGTCCCCCGGCTTTGAAGCTATGTGTTTTCCAGCATGCAGCTACTGGTCCTACCAATCTGCGCGATGTTTTGTTGTTGCTTTTTGTTGCTCTGTTCTTTTCTCTCTTCATTTTCCACTCACCCCAACCGGTGGAGGCAGATGGCCATCCACCCTGAGCCTGGTTCTGCTGGAGGTTTCTTCCGTTAAAGGGAGTTTTTCCTCTCCACTGTTGCCTATGGCTTGCTCCAGGGGGAATTGTTGGGTTCTCTTTATATATCTTTATAATCTTGACTTTATTCTGTAAAGTGCCCTGAGATGACTTTGTTGTGAATTGGCGCTATATAAATAAAGTTGAATTGAATTGAAATGAGTGCGAGCAAAGTAAAATTGAATCCGAGCAGAGATATTTTGAGTCTGAGGGCAAAAATGAACATAAAAATGATTAAAGTATGCTCTTAAATTGCTAAATATGTTTTTGAATTAAGTTAGGGAAACCCTTCCATAATGGGTGTGTTCCTTATTATTAGCAGAGGTAGAGCAGGCTCCCACGTAACAATGAATATGCATGCTCATGGCCGGCCACCAGTACCTCTATGCTACAAGCAAAGCCGTCATGGTGTCCACAGGATGCCCCCACTGCAAGACCTGCTGATAGAATAAGCAAATTCCCTGGAGGGCAACCAGTAGGAACAGGGCTAGAATGTTCAAAGTCTCTTACCCTCTTCTCCAGTTCCCACCGTATCAACACCAGCATCACGGGTGGTAGGATGGTGTCATGGTGTGGCTGAAATCGCCTCATTAGGGTGGTAAGAAAGAATAAAGTTGAGCCTCGAGAAGAGCAGGGACCAGCGAGCCTGCCGTGCATTGAGCCGCTTGGTAGAGCAAACATATTACAGATTCCTGTGATCAGTCAAAATGAGGGCTGGCTGCTATGCCCCCTCCAGCCAGCAATGAATTGGACTGAATTGGATTGCAAATTTTTGATATTTCCCACCCAAAATAAATAAATAAAATAAATACTCACTGTAGGGCTTACTCTCAAATTTCAACCTTGGCCCTACCACTTGGTCCTTAGCTTTGCTCATTCATGTGTAAGTAGGGGTAGAGAGAAGTGGTAGTGGTTTGTATCCCTTGTAGAGGGTTTTATGAAGCAGACTTACAACAGGGTTATGAATGTCAGTATGTCAGTATTTTCTCTGTATTTCTCTGTCAACAGGCCCGTAAAAATATACAATTATCTTGGTTTGATGTTGTTTTAAGTGTTATACATTTACTATATGCACATTTGACTAAATGATTAGATGACAATGCAAGATAGTGATTTCTTTATAGTATTTCATCAGGGCCTCCCAAAAAAGACAGGTGTAGCAGGGTTTGCTATAGTAGGATATTGGGTTATTGGTAGTGTAGTGACTGATTTTGACCACAAACTTTGGTGTTTGAGGGAAAAAATTTGTTGCATTACTTTTTTTTATGGTTTGTTAGTGTAAGAACCTTTTACAAAAAAAAAAAATGTGTCATTGTGGGCAGTTAGCTTCTTTTTCTGACTGTGTGTTAGCTAATTTTTTAAAAGTTAAAGGTATTTGACTTTTGGGTGAAATTTATGGAAAATGTAAAATGTTCATGCTACAGTCATATTATACCATAAAAGTAGGGCATTTAAATAGAAGCATGTAAGGGTAATTTCTTAATCTCAAACAATTTATTGAAACAAAAGCTAACAACACTGGTGGGTATACCACAACAAAAATGTCAGTGCCTCAATAACTAACATCTTGGTCTCATGATGTTAAAATGTCAACAGCATGATGAAGAGGACTGTTTAAATACAAATAGTCATTGAACCAGAAGATTTAGTGGTTCATGGATCATGTCTGATCACATTGTGATTTTTGCAGTTAATCACCTTGTTAGAGAACAGCATGCTATGCAATATGTACTGAAACACTGAACATTTGAACATGTACATTTGAAAGTTTAGATAAGGTCAAATTAAGTTCAACTGTAAAGCTTATAGTGCATTTTGAGTGCATTTGAAAATTTCACCCGAATATCACTACTTTTTGTGAGTAGTGGGTTTCAATGAGAAAGACTGTAAGACACCAAAAACTCTTGGCAATATGAAACAATTTCGCTTTCAAAACATTTTTTTAAACTAAATAATTAAAACTGAAGGATTGAATTGACAGTTTTAAACTGAACTGCCAATTGCAAACTGCAATTCCAAATTGCCGATTGCAAAATCAATTGCCATTTTAATAAAGAATCCCCAAACCCTTCGCAATATCAAATGCAATTTATTCAGCTTTCATTTCAAATTGTGTTCTAATTCAAACTGAATAGAGGATTGATTTGCCATTTTGCATATTGAATTACAAATTCCAAAATGCATTTTCAAATGGCGTAACTCAATAACACAAGATTTGCCAATTTAAATAATAAATTCCCCTTTCTATAAAGAAACCAACATACCTTTATAGTTCCACAGCATACAGAACAAGCAAATGATTTAAGTCTTATGTGAATCCCTGACAGGCAAACTATGTGTCAGATCAATAATTTGGGTATTTTCACTCATTATTCAGAATGTATTTAGTTACATATCAAATTAAATCAAGGCAGAATATTTAGATGATATATATTATTATATGATTCCATGTGAAATAAGTCATCTTAGACACTGCACTTAAATTAACTACCACCACTATAACGCATCACCAGTGAAACCTCAGCAGTGAAATAATGGTTTCTCCAAAAGCAAAAATTAAGCTTGCTCTGTATATAAACCAATGTATAAAGCAACTACTACACTAAATTATGTCTCAGTTTTAGGCTTAGTAGTGGTGATGTTGCTTAAAGTATAGTGATGTTTGAGCTAGACTAAAATATTGTAACTGTATATTAAAACAAAAGCGATTAAACTTTATACCAACTATGTTTTATATTGCTTTATTATTTCTGGCACTGTCAATGGATCATTTTCTTCAAGTATCTACAAAAATATCTCTGCATCAACTATATGCATTTACACCAAAATTGGTACAGACATTCTTAAATCACAAATGGTGAAACAGGGTTAAGACACACCATTTCAACTTTTCTAACTTCACCTACAATATTGCATGTTTCTATGGCCTGTTTTGCCTTTGTGTTATATGCTCCAAATGTAAACCCTGGGCTTGCGTTTTTTTCTCCCAGTCCAGCCTAATGATCATCACCATTTTGGTCTAGGGAGGCTGGCTGAGGCTCTCACGTCTCCTTTGTCTGGCTGGATAGGTGTCTAACTGAATGATGGATGACCCTGTTTTTCCCCACATAATTGGCTCTTCACCGTATGGCCTTAGACTGGCTACATGTCTGCTGGGCAGCCACCTGCATCTGTCAATCTGCCTGGCTGGACCTCTGATAGCTATGCTAAAACCTTGCAAACCGTTGGCTGAACCTGCATTGTCCAAGCTAATCCATTAAAGCTGTGACAGTAATAATCTTCCCCCAAACACAGCATTCCTAGTGTGCTAAATGTTATTTGACCGCTCTTGTCACGTTGGCGCTGCCATTCGCAGCAATGGGGTGATGGATGAGCCCAACCACAGCCATCATTTATCACCTGCTGCCTAGAGTTTGTATGCCATTTTAAGAAATTAACGGTTTGGTTTTAATTATCAGGTATGAAATGTTGTTACACCTTGATATTACCATTGGACTTTTTTTAACTGAAAATATCTTTGGTCATTATTACAAAGATGAGACTTAAACTTAATTGACAAGTTTCAGTCTTCAGAAACAGCTCTTAAAGTTTCTATTTCGAATTTTCAGGGCACAATCATGCAGGAGTCCGTTTTGCATTGGTGCTGTTGGATTTCAGTGTTTCATTTGATATGTTTGACCACAATATCTTGGTTAGGAGGTTTAGACACTGGGTTGATACCTTTGTGTTTGTCCTGGAGCTTTTGATTCTCATTTCTCAGACAGGAGAAATGAGTTTCAAAACTATGTATCATTAACTGTAACTTTCTTGTACATACCCCAGGGTTCATGTGTCCAGTTCTGTTTGCCTTCTACATGTTTTTCTCCTGAGGGGATAAGTCAGTACACAGATATAGCCTACCATTTGTATGCAGATGATATTCAATTAAATCTATCTATATATCTTATACCAAACCATTGAAAAATTGTCTTCAATAGTGCCTCACCTGTATTAAAAATTATATTATTTTAATATATTATTTTATCTTAAGATAACAATATTTGGAACTTAGGCGTGTTCACAACTTGAACAACTTAGCAAGAAATGGTAAGTTCTTTGTATACCAATAAGGTAGAAAAGCACTGTAGAAGTTCAGAACATTTACCTAATTTTAAATATTTCAGTATTAAGTATCAATTTCTGTTGGTAGTAGTAATATATGTGAGGAAATACCCCTGCAAACAAATGCCAAATGACAAGTAACAATTCCATAACTTTTTTAATACTCCTAATTTTCAATTCAACTTTTTTATATAGTGGCAATTTGAAACATAATAATATTAAGGCACTTTACACAATAAAGTCAAGACTATGCATATATATTAGAAAACCTAACAAATCCCCCTCGAGCAAGCACTAGACAACAATGGAGAGGAAAAATCCCTTTAACGGAAAAAACCTCGCGCAGAATCAGGCTGAGGGTGGGGCTGAGAGGAAAGTAGAGAAAGAAAAGAAAAGAGCAATAAGAGTCAAAGACCAAACACTGGGCAGAATAGCAGGCCCAGTAACTGCACACTTGAAACACACAGCTCCAAAGCCAGAGACACATGCAGGGATGAGAGGGAGTCAGAGAGGGAGAAGCAACTGCAAGACACAAAGTTAATTCCATGCAATAGTGAGACATAAATAAGAAGTCATAACAACATTGGTATCGATATTGATTGTACCGGTGATACCGGAGACTGATACTTTAGTTTCAGTTTCTATCCTGCTACCCAAACCAACAAAAAAGGCTCAGCCAGCCAGGTGGCCAGCAGCACACACACACAAGCAGCACAAAAATGGAGCAGAAGAACGGAAGACAGGAAGAGGACCGCCATATGGCTATATTGATTAGGATTTAGCAATTAGATGATGCATCCAACCTAATTATTAAGAAGTATCAGTATTGGTACTTGCACTAACTGGCCCTGTATTTAATTGGTATCGGATCAATACCAAATGTTTCTTAACATAAAATTGCGAAGACTTTCAAGATCCTACCATCTACAGTATATAATATCATCAAAAGATTCATAGAACCTGGAGGAGTCTTTGATAAGGCTGAAGGTCAACACTGGATTCATGTGATCACTGAGCGTTCAGGCGGCACTGCATTAAAATTTAAACAAGGAAAACAATGAACGCCGTGTCCTGTGGACTAAAGATGAAAGGAACCATCCAGCTTGTTATCAGCGGACAGTTCAAAAGCCTGCATCTCTAATGGTATGGGGTGTATTAGCACCTCTAGCATGGGCAGTTTACACTTCTGGAAAGGCATCAATGCAAAGAGGTTTTAGAGCATCATATGCTCCCATCCAATCTCTTTCAGGGCAGGCCTTGTATATTTCAGTAAGACAATGCTAAACCACATGCGGCATCCATCACATCAGCATAGCTTTGCCGGAGAAGACCCAGGGTGCTGAACTGTCCTGCCTGCAGTGCAGACCTTTCACCAATACTGTAGAAACAACAACAATGGCCCAGGACTGCTGAGCAGCTAGAATCCTGCATCAGACAAGAATGGGCCAACATTCCTCTCCTAAATCTCCAGCAACTGGTCTCCTCACTCCCCACAGGTTTACAAACAGTTGTTAAAACACAAGGGGATGCTATACAATGGTAAACATCCAACTTTTTTGAGATGTCTCAGTTTCAACACCTGATATGTTTTTTATGTTCTGTTTTGAATATATATGGGTTGATGAGGTTTGCAAACAATTGCATTCTTTTTTTTATCAACATTTTACCCATCATTCCAACTTCTTTGGAATTGGGGTTGTACAAAGTACAAAGGAAGTGGCATTTCACTACTTTAGAAGAATCCCCCTTAGGCTGGAGCAACAGTGTAATAATGTAATTTTTCATCAGTAATAGAGGAAACAGACTCCGATTGCTTTTCAGTAGCCAGGCTGACAAAAAGCCATAGTTCTGTTGAGCTTAGTATTCCCTTAACTCTCAACAGCAATGAATTAATAACTTTCTTTAAAAAGAAAATTTTAGCTATTGGATAAAGAATATACCAGATCGTCCCCACAATTGTCACAGATAGTTCTTCACGTATACAACAGTTCTAGGTGTTGCTGTCTGTAATGAACTGCAAAATCCAAAAAAAAGCCAATTCATAGAATAGAATAATTTACCGTAGAAGTGACTACTGGTAAAGTTACCTCAGGTAAATTACTGTAGAACTGAAAAAAATACAAAACAAAATTTTGCTGTAATTACTAATAACAGTAAATATCTGTTATTACAGATACAGTACAAGGCTGTAAAAATTACAGTAACTGGCTCGCAACCCTGCTGCCACTATTTTACATATTTTACAGTATTCTACAATTTTTTCTTACAGTGTATCAATAAGGCCCCAATCCCTCTTAGACTGCTTTCTTCTCCAAAGATCTTGCTAAACTAATTTAAAAATTGCAAAACTTACAACATGTCTCTTGGACCAAGAGACATGCTATAATTCTCTTGGGGGTCCAAGAGAATTTGCTATAATTAAACCTCTATTTAAAAGACTTGGTCTTGACCCAGGTGTTTTAGTCAGTTACAGACAAATATCCAATGTCCTCGTATTTCTAAAATACTACTCTAAAAGTAGTTTCAAAGCAATTATGTGACAACCTGTGGTAGAATAACTTGTTTGTTTGATATCTAGTCAGGAGTTAGTGTACATCATAGTACAGAAACAGCACTGGTGAAAGTCACTAATGATATTCTCTTTTCTTCAGATAATGGACTCATCTCTATATTCGTACTGTTAGACGGTAGTGCTGCATTAGACACCACTGACCACAACATTTTATTATAATGGCTGGAACATGTCATTGGAATTATTATTGAAGAACCTCCTCAATGGAGCTAAACTGGATCAATAAAGTCAAATTAAAAAAATAGAGTGAGGTCCTCCAAATTTGAATTCAAAGGACCTATTCGTTCCATTTACAGACTGACTTTGTGAACAAAGCAAATAATATTAAATTTCCTCATACAAGGATGATAAGGATTTGGTTGGTGAGTAAACGCAACAGGGTTTAGGTTTGCAGAGCTGTGCTACTATAGTGTGGAGGGCTGTCACACATGCTGGACAATAGTGGCAACAAAAATGTCAGGTGAGAATGTCAAAATCCTGTTCTCGTGTTTAGTTTGTCACTGTTTTTCCCAGCTTTATTTCCTGCCCTTAGCTTTTATTTTGTTGACCCTCCTCTGCCACTTCCTGTTCCTACTCTGTTTGGGTTTCTTCATTAATTTACTTAATTTGCCCTGATTTGTTTCACCTGCTCCCATGTCCTTTTAAACACTTATTTCGTTTGTTCCTGTATCCTGTGTCCTGTGTTCCCTATTCCCTATTCCCTGTTCCCTGTTCCCTATTCCCTGTTCCCTGTTCCCTGTTCCCTGTGTTCCCTGTTCCCTGTTCCCTGTTGCCTGTTGCCTGTTCCCTGTTCCCTGTTCCCTGTTCCCTATTCCCTATTCCCTGTTCCCTGTTCCCTGTTCCCTGTGTTCCCTGTGTTCCCTGTTGGTTTGCCATGCCTTGTTTTGTACTTAAACCTCCTGGATTTCCCTTGTTTGGACTCCTGTTTCTCAGATCTGCCAGATTCCCATTTTTGGATTCTGTTTTTGGTCTAAGGTTTGGTTATTCTTTTGTTACACAGTTTACTTTAGTTGTCCTCCTTTTTTGGTGTTTCAGTTTGTTTGGAATTATTTTGTTGGTATACACTGTGTGTAATTCTTGTTCCTCCTTTATGGAGTGGTTTTTTTAGTTGTGTTCACCTTCACTCCCTTCTTTATAATAAATACCCCTTTTATGTTGAACCTCCTCTTGCTATCTGCTTACTTGGGTCCTCAAACCAAATTACCTAACCCTTGACAGAGAAACCTCGGATAACATGTGTCACTTTGATTCTAGAGCAGAGGTTAGGGCTGTAAGTTCAATGTCCATCCTGCCTGTCCAAATCCTCCTCTGACCCCATTTATCTGAAGGAAACCACTGTTAGCCAGAACCAGATGGAGACAAGGAATGTTTTTTGCTAAACTAAGGGAGTGGGACACTGACGGTCTGGATTATTTGAGCATATAATTAATTGAGGAAGCAGAACTGTTCAGATAAAGGATTAAGCTACCTGGTAATCCTCATGTCATTTTAGAATTAAGATGTTAAATTACCTATATGGAAATTGATTTGCAGTCTACACCTCCTCCCTTAAAATTTAAATGTTCTTTTATTTGCTAGGCACAATGCAAATTATGTGTACTGATACAATAGCAGATGTAAACATGCCGTATTATAGCTAAAATGCTTATTTGCATCAGTAGTCCCTAGGCAGGTAACAAAACACATAATGAATTAAACAGATAAAATTACATAATGAAAGTACAACACATACAAACATTAAGAGTTCAAAATTATCAGAAGACTGGTTTGCTTTTAGCCAGTTTGAGCTGAGTTGTGAAAGTGATCTTGTTTGAAGTTTTGTAGATTTGAATTTTACTGTATGTGACCCCTTTTAAAATGGGTCTTAAAATTTGGTGTTGATTTCAGTGTCACACCAAGATACTTACAATCATTTACAATTTCTAGTTCCTCCTGTCTCAAAAAGACACCAGAATGTTTTATGAACATCATACAAACGTTGAAATACTGCGGCTCATTGTCGGTGTATTTCCAATATAGTAGTTAGCATTAGATGTCATGTTTGTGTAACTGTGGTGGATGTACAGGGCGACGTAAGGGAAAGTAAATTCATAAAATGTTAGCAGATAAACAATCTTAGTCAAATCTCAACTCAAATACCCAAACAGATGCTTCTGTTCAAGTGACTGCAACCTCTAGTAACCTTTGAAATTGTCAGTTTTATGTATACAGATGCCTGTAAATCGCCAAAAGTCAGAAATTACAACAACCATTGACCCAATCATGTTATTTAATGACATTGGCATGGTTGTCGGGGGTTGAAGCCCGATTTTGCCATTGCAGTTCATGTTCATTAGTGCATAGTTTACATTTTTATGTACTCTCTTTAGGTACTTATTTCTGAGCTTTAAAAAGTTAGCTTTTTATCAACTCAGACCTTAGAGCCTTCAGATAAAGCGGAATTGATTGCAACTTCCACACCAGATTTTTCTTATTCCAAATTTAAAGAGAGCCTGCTTTACTAAGGACCTTATAGCCACTCTGTGTGGTCTTGCCATGTAAGAAAGGAGAGTAAGACAGGGAAGAGAAGGGTGGAGTGTGTGCTGGTGCGCGCACAGCATATATTAAGCAATGTGTGTGGGTCAGCATTAAATATCTGGGACAATGGATGTGACTTGTTGACAGAACAAAGACATGTTTGAGAAGATGAGCTTTTGGGAGGACTGAACAGCCAGCATCTCTATATCTTCGTTTCTCTGTCATCTACTGAGGACTCCTACTGTACATATGTTTATGGCTCACTAAAATAATCCCCTGGAGATAGCTGTAGACTATCTGGATAGACATTTCTTGTTTCTTTAATTACTAAAGGTCTGTGACTGTGTTGATTACTCTGAATAGCGGAAGTGGGTATTAATTACATGTAAAAAGATGTCACTTGGACAATTTGTAGACTTCAAGATTGCTGCTTATTGTTTACCATTTTTGCCATCATTACCTATGTCACTCCAGCATTATACTTATGTTGAATGCTCAGAATTGGGAAGAAGGTTACATCACTAAAAAGTAGATAATCAGCCACAACATTGAATCCACCTGGTAGTTTTGCATGGCAAATTTAAATGGTGGCTATGAATAGACAGGTAAAACAACCCATAGGTTACTGTTCTCTCCAAATTGGGACATTGTACTAAAGCACAAAATGCTTGAGCTTGTTAGACTGCATTTGAAATTTAGCTTTTGACTTACTTATTTTTCTTGTCTCATTTACTCCGTTTATTTATAAAACACATATGGCTGTGGCCTATTGCCTTACAGGAATGGTTTACCAATTTTTCTAATCTCTGAAGTACCCTGCTATGGATAACTTCGGACATATTGACATTTCATAATAAGCATCACAGGGCTTCATAAAATAAAGATGTTTTTCTTCATGCTGGTATTATTTTCATTTTATGTATTTAAACTTATCTTGTTGTGTGATGTATTTTATTTCACCACTGCACCACAAATAGTCTTTTACCTCCAATGTCTAAAAATGAAGGAAATAAAATAGTTTTTTAAAAAATGTAATCCTATGATATTTAGATAAATATATTCCCAGAACGGTGGTATCTACCAGGGGATTTTAATTCATTTATTTTGCAACAATTTTGTTAGTTATAGGCTTTGCATGTTTTTTTTTTTTTTTTATAATGTACCTATCTCATAAGAACTCAAATGTATTTGCTTAGGATATATCATCACCGAGCCGAGTTTCTTTATAATCTTCCTGCTGTACTATTTAAAAATTGTGTCCGGTCTTGGGTGTACCCCGTATCTCGCTCCTGCCCCGCGCGACCCTGAAGACGATAAGATAATGGATAGATGATGGATGGATAGACTTAGGCTAGTCTTGTAAAGCTTATATCCTCTGTTGCTGTCAAGATAGGCTGGAAGTAAAAACTAAGTTTGTTAGTCATATGATGCAGCTTTCTACGGGACATCACCCTTTTTTTTTTTTTTTTTTTTTTTTACAGATACGCGCTTGTTTCCGGCAGCCTTACAAAACTCATTTATCGCCACAGCAGTTGGCAGAGCCGAATAAATTAGGCCTGTTAGCTTTGC
The DNA here is from genome assembly GCF_033026475.1 of Channa argus. Lineage (NCBI taxonomy): Eukaryota > Metazoa > Chordata > Actinopteri > Anabantiformes > Channidae > Channa > Channa argus. The sequence goes on along the minus strand of NC_090213.1, from coordinate 20,293,440 downwards.
GCTCATGTGCACTGCACGATAAGCTCCAGAAAATTAATCCCACTCACTACTGTTTGACTGCTTTTTCTCCTAAGTAGGTTATTTTGAAAAACTAAACTGTCCATTGTTATGCAGGCGTCTTATTGAATTCTAGCAGACTATGCGTTATAGTCTGTGTGTATGAGAGAGGAGGAAACATTTTTATATTGGCAGACTACTAGTCTTGACACTGCAAGCACGTATCAAAAACAGAACTGAAACAAACAGTATGCAGAACTTCAATCCAACTAACAGGAAATAAGATTTTATTGTTCTTGTAAAGTTTATTCAGTCGTTGATTTGGCGTTGTAATCGATGGCATTAAGTCTATTCGTTATTATTAAGTATTTTTTCTATACATTTGTAATTTATTGTTATATGCTACTATAAAATGGCACATGAATTATAAAATCAAATAAATCATTTTTATATTAATAAAGAATATATATTATATATATATATATATATATATATATAAATCCATTTTACATTAATACATATTAAATATATATTTTTTGTTAATATTAATGTAAAATTGATTTAATGTATATAATATCTAAATAAACAAACATCATCCATCATCCCTGTCACGATCAATCGAGTACTGGCGTACATCCGCAGGCCGCCTCATATCAAACCGGCGGTGACTACGTGACCTGCCCCACCAACTATAGTTGCTGAACCATTTGTCCAAAGCACACCGAACTTTGTCGTCGGATATAAGTAAGGCCAAAATATTCCTCTTTACTTTAAAACACACTACTCCATCTCGTTTTGTCTTCCTCACTTAAGCTGTCGATTTTAGGCTTCTCTGTTTGGTGGCATTGTTTAGAATATGTAAGACTCATCCCCAGCTGTTCAAGCCCGGTAGAAATTGGGGAGGGTTGAGTCGGGAAGGATATTCAGTGTTGATAAACAACAAAAAAAGTTTAAATGGAAGCTTTGATGTCGTCACCGACCACATACATCTTACAATGAAATTTGTACTCTGCATTTAACCAATTCCTCTGGGGGTGCAGTAAGCAGTCACGGGTGTTGTTTAAGGACACGCTTAGTGCATGTTTGATTCTGGAGAATCCTGCATCCCATGCCACAAGCCCCAAAACGAAAAACGAAACTTGTTTGTTCACCCAACGTTTTTTTTTCGATTTCAATTAATGCAACATATAGTGACGCCTCCTAAGGCCTCAAATGTCGACGTAAAATACCTCAATACCACAATATGGACGTTACAAGTAACCTTTCGCGTCACTGTTTAAAGCCCTGGGAGCGCCACTGTATGACGTCACGGGAACGACGGTTTGGAACTGTCAGTTTGGTTGACTTTACGCACAAACCGAACTGTCTTACGGTTGGGCACTAGAAATTAGGGTAAGGGTAATTTAAATGGTGGTATAATCATCGTTAAAGTGCAGGACGTCTCGCACTGGAGTGGAACCACGGTTTGCTGTAGGAAAGTCTTGCGTTTTGAACCAGCCAACCACCGCACCCCTTTATTAGGTGTGAGGTCTTTTGGCTTTATATATAACTAATTGTACATGGCTGATAAACTCGAGTGTTACACGCAAAAGGTATGAGACGCAAATACGTAATATCATAGGATTGGGCAAAGCAGCCGTTTTAACGCCTTAAGAGTGTGAACGGGCTGATTTAGAAGAACACCAACATCAGGAAAAGAACTGAAGAAACAGACATGACGTGACATCTCTTTATTGTCTAAAGTCTTTGCTTTCAACCATACCAGCGGTAAAAGCTGTAAGGTCAACCACACACAGGTAAATGGCCACATGAAGATCACACATTTATACAGCACAAAAAATCAAGTTCCTGGTCTCATATTTGGCAGTGTTTATCATAAGCTGTGTGTGTTACTTTGTACACGTTATTTGAAGAGGACTGGCATAATTATTGATAATTTTAAGAAAAGACAAGTTGTTGTAGAAAAATAAATAAATAATTTAAAAGCAAATAGAGGATAGGTATCTCCTTCTTTTCATTGTGAGTCCTTGCTCTTTTTCAGAGTCTCTCTTCACTTTAAAGTCAGTCTTTGGGGAGCCTTGAGTGCAGAGGTTAGAGGTTTTCATGGTGATACTATACAGCCCCAGTGTGCTGCCTCCGGTGGGTGACAGAGTGGTCAAGTGGGTGTGAAGTGTAGCTAGAGCTACTCCACAATCAGGTGAAAAAAAGATCCCTGAGCCAACCATGCAGGCCTGTATACACAGAAGGCAGAGCACAATGGGTTAACAGAGATAGGGCTACACATTTTATTGAAAGCTTTGTGGACTGTGTCTTAAAACAATTTTAAACCACAAAATACACATCAGCTATTTTTAATTACACAAATTAATATTGCTTCATGAAAACTAACTACTACTACTGAGTTGTCATACATACTGTAGGAAGCAGCATGCTACAACAAAGATTGATTGAAAATAACTAAAAGCTTTAAGTGGAGCTCTCAACCAGATGACTCCGTCAGCAGAATGGCATTAGCTCAGTTGTCAGAGTATCTACAGTTTCTACATTTTTTTTCTATATATTTCAGCAACTTTTCCTCTTAATTATTAAATTAAAGTGATTTAGGCCTCATTATTGTCTATCATTTTGAATTTTGAAATAAACTATAGCAAATATATGATAAATACATACAGTATGAAGTAGTCAGCTGTGATATGCAGCAAGGAGAACAGTGGGTGAGATCACTCATATGCTCTATAATGGATAAATGTTATAGCTCTTGGCTTTATTGTGCACAACCCCCCCTCCATATTACACATGGTTATTTTCCTGCACAGTCAGCATATGCTCCCAACACTAAACAAATTAGGGGAAGCAAAAAATAGTTATTATATTTTCAGTATTAATTCAGTAAGAGATAATATATATTTTTGTGACTGCTTGATTAAGCTTGAGACCTAAGGGCTCTTCATTATCTTCTGCACTGAGTCTTTGAGTTTAGTGGACCTGTCTGGGTTTCAGTGGCATGGAAATATTTTAAAAATTCATGCTCCATCAGCAGCTCTGTCCAGGTACAGGTGAATAGAAAAAAAACATGCAGGACATGAAAAATAGAAACACATTTTTTTTCCGTCTTATATTGGTATAACATCTACAAGACAAGTCTATGGTAAAAACTTTAGTGATCGTAAGCAGACCAGAAAATCCAAATAAAGATTGCAAATCTATACAGCACAATTAAAATTCTCACATCAAGTCCTTGTGTGATCTGGCAGATCAAGGTGTATTTATTTATTTATTTAATTTTAGATTAGGCATCCATATTATTTCATTACCAAAGTCAGGGGGGAACTGTTGGTGAAAATTGTTCCAGATGAAAAAATGAAGCAAATGCTGGTTCTATTTACATATAAAGAGCTCTATTAATCAAAGTAAGTGTCATTACAGTATGGCCCATTGAGCAGTGGAGAGTGGGTGTTAAATTAAATTCTCTGTGCTCAGTTGCCCCCGGTAGGCAATACATCTTCATTTGAGAACTGTGGTGGGGAGGGGGGAAATAGTACACCAATTCTTAATCAGATTCCAGGTGGAGAAAACATGGTCAGAAAGAAAAATGGGGAAAGAGGGGGATAGACTGATGGAGAGGGAAAGAGGAAATGGCCAGGATAAAGACTCAGAAACATATTTCAGAAACATATTTCCCACATACTGATTTTATTGAGCTCACCCACCCACACAGACACATTTACACCCCCTGAAAGTCTTTTTTAGTTCCAAAATAAAAGTGACACACTGATAATACAATTATTTTATAATCTGGGATAAGCACTATAGTCTGATCTACCACACAGTCTGATGGAGGACAAGAAAGGAATACAGTTTATCACAAATAATTCAAATCTGCTATTACTGATTACTTAAATGATGGTCAAAAATTTAATCTGACTCAGAATAAACTAACATTAATATTTAATGTAATGCTCCCACAGACATGGTCTGTTTTTTTGTCATTCCAGGGAAAATCAGAAAAAATCAAGGGAAAAGGAGACCAGAATTATGAGTGACAGCTGTGGAAGAAAAGTAAGACGACTAATGTTGCAACCAAATGAAGACAAGACTTCACCTTGTTGTACAGGGTTGCCTCAGAAGAGTGGTTTTACATGTAGTGCCACTGTCCATCCATTCCCATGTTCATACCCATGGCACCTGTGATGAGACGTAAAAAACAATTAGAAACCAACATAACAGAGCACTGAGAGAGTTTGACAAAGCACATTACTGTATGTGACCCAGTCCCCCCTGACAACTTCTGCTTGAACTGTAGGTTTTGTTCCATTTTTTAAATTTTTTTTATTTATTTTTTTTTATTGTAAACTGATTAATGTCAGGGGGCACCAATCTTATGCTACAAAAAATGCATGCAAACATTGATTACGCTTTCTGTGATTATCACAAAAGCCATTATTTAAAGTGATTCTAAAATCAGTATTTAGTTCCTTCTGAATGATTCTCTGTACTTCCAGTGCATGGGACCCTAGTAAATTAAGTGTTTTTGTGGTGCTGTGAACTTTATTCCCAAGGAGCTGGGATTCAGCAGCAGCAGGTAATGAAGCACATTGTTCTGGCATACAGAGTTAGCTAACGGTAGCTAAGGTTATCTACCAGCCAGCAAGGGCCACCCTGGTGTCGGTTCCGAGCCAGAATACAATGGGAGGGTTGCGGTAGGTGGGGCACCCATAATCAACATGCTAAATGAACGTGCAGAACACCTTTTGCTGTGGCGACCCCTGAAGGGACAAGCCGAAAGCCTGTGATCTTTGAGCTAAGGTTAGTTGGAGGCAGTGGACAGTAAGTAAAGTCTCTATGGCCCTGAGACGCCAGTCTATCTCAGGGCCACAGAGAGACAAACACAGACAAACAAGGTGCAACTTGGGGTTTGGTGTCTTGCCCAAGGACACTTCAACATGTAGCCGGGAGCAGGGATCGAACCACTGACGCTGTGGTCCATTGACGACTGCCTTTACCAACTGAGCTACAGCCGCCCCATTTAATGTATTTTAATTTAATTCAGTTCCTAAAACACATTTTGGAAAGTTTTATATGTTGTTGGGGGTTTTAAATAGCTTTAAATAGCCTTAAATAGTTTTGCCCTTGCCCTTTGATAATGTACAGGAGATTGCTCACCCCCAGGTCGGAGACCCATGTGCTGCTGCCCATCAAGAAGCAAACCTCCCATAGGTTGGCCATCTGGGCTGTAGGCTGTACCCTGATTCACTGTAAAATGATAAAAGAAACAATATAGTGACAACCAAATATTCTAATTCTAATTCTAATTCCTCATCTTCACATCCGTGATGCTGCAACATATGCATATCTGTGTCTTGATTGATTCTGTTCTTAGACTCATCTGCTCCATTTGATCAATCTGGTAAATGAAACGCTACAGTTGCAGTCTTACCTGCTCTGTTGGACTGGTCAATCATAGGCTGCACTATTCTTCTCCTTGCATTAATAAACCTGAAAAAAGAACATTATGATGTCAAGATTTTGATGAATAGATGAGAGCCTTCAGATAAAATGTCACTACCTAATAAATGCAGGCCAGACACAGAGGTCAAATTAACTTTGAAAAGCTGACATGCCGTAGTACCTGCCTAAAAAAAATATTTAGTATTGCTTGGTATTTCTGAAAATTTTGCTTCACAAAAAGGTTTCAAAAATAATTTTAATTTGGCAGATTATAAAGCATGTCTCCAGGGAGCAGGGACAACAAATGGTCTCATTTGTTCTTATTGACACAATCTGAAGCAATGGAGAAAGTCACATAGCTAATACTTTGACTTTATCTTTATGACTTTATTATGAATTAATAATTAGGTCTTTTCGAAACCTGATACACTTAAAAAGCCACTAGTTTGCTTTTACTATGGGTAATAAGAGTAATAAAGTATTTTTATCTCAAATAATTCAAACTACTGCACATCATCAAGTACAGCAAATGATACACATGAATGCAGAATTGTATCCTCTGAAACTAAATCCAGAATGTGTGTAAGACTGGATTTGTCATTAGTGACAGCAGCTCACTTTTCATCTACTAAGTCATATAAGTTAAATGAGTTTCTGGTGAAGAGGTAGAAAATCTTTTCTCCACACCTTTGGCTGTAGCAATTGTTTCCCTTTTCAGTTGTATTTTCGTTTTATAGCCAAAATGTATGTGAAGATTAACTATGTTATATCATTTTTATGTATAAAATGTGTTTTGTATTTGTACATTTCAGTATATATAAGTTATAATGTGAAAATGTTTAGATGTGGCTTTAGAGTCACCTACCAGTTGTTCACTTGAAGGATTGTGAGGCCTGTGTCTTGTGCCAGTTGTTTCTTTTGTTCCTCAGAGGGGTAAGGGTGCTATAACCAACAAAAGATATAAAATATATATAAATAAAAAGAAAAATTAAGCCAGCAGCTGGCATTCCTTCAAAGGTCTTTGTGCATATAATATGCCATGAAGTAAAGGGCCTCAAGGAAACCCTCCTATTAAGGAAATAAAATCATATTCTGTACATGTCTCACCTATGTATAATAATTATTGAAAGTGAGTTATCAAGTGAGTACTGAAGAAATAAATGCTGATCATAGTTTGGCCCTGAACACAAGGCTAGTACATGGCATTGTTTGACAGTATTTGATATTGCCTGACAGAAAACTGGGGGATTTAAAGAGGCAACATAGTTGCTTTTGTTCAGGGCCCCAATAAGGCCAACTCCTCTCAACTCCTCCCTGCCATGATATATCCCTTGCTGACTCTATGAGTGCGAGACAGTGGTAGGGGGTGGCAGATGGTAGACAGAGGTACCCATGTACTGAGTGCAGAGTGCTCAATCTGTTGCTGTGAGGCCAATAGTCATCCCTTGTGGTCACCACTGTAAAATAAGTTTCTGCATAAATTTTAAAACCACCTTTGACTGCATACAGACACACATGCTTGGCAGTCATTAAAACACATTAAAGAACGCATGCAATCTGAAACACAATTATGGACATACACACGCACACAAACATAAACATTTACACTGATAGTTAGTGCATAAGCGAACAAGTTATGATACAGTTTGGTGCCTGGGCTTTTTTTTTCCTTTTGGCTTATCCTGTGAGTTCAGGGTTGCCACCGCGGATCATTTGTCTGGATGTTGATTTGTCACAGTTTTTAAGCCAATTGCCCTTACTGACGCAACCCTCCCCAATTTCTACTGGCTTGGGAACGGCACTGGCGGCTGGGGATGGGCTTGCATCGCCTTAATTTAAAATGGCCTTTTTCTATAACATTTTAATACACTTAAGCATTCCTGCTACTTCTGCTGACTGTGCCTTGTTATTAAGTTAGAGTTAATTATGTTAGATCTTAGAGTTAGATCTTACCTCTTCTTAAGAGCATCCTTACATTAAAACATATACCAAAACTATATATATATTTTTTCTAATTAGATTTTGTGGTAATTTAAATAAATAAGGTATTTCAGATGGATAAGTGTAACATATAAACAAGTAGTTCCTTATTTTATCTCAGCTTAGATATCAAATTTAAATTGATACTGACACTTGTGTCAATCAGTGGATTCTAGGTTGGTTCCAAAAACTCAATCTGTAGCCTCAACCTCAGAGTTGCATGAAAACCACAGTTAGGACCAGGCTAATGGGCTGATAATGAATAATATAGTGAACCAAGTGAACCGTTCACAGCTGCCTTCTGTATAGCTTCCTTAGAAGGGGATCCTGTAAGGGTCCTAAGAATGATTCACAAAAACAGGAGGCTACAGCTTGTGGTGGACAGACTCCCCCTACCCCAAAGGCCTTCTAACCACAGGCCTCACACTGACAAAACATAATCCCATTCTTTTCACACCCTCAACAACTGATGAATGATTGATCGATGTTGGGTGTTGAAATAGCCCTTTCAGAAGCCAAAGTCCCCATGCACACTTTTCATAGGCACATCCTGGCATGGCAAACACTTGTGGTTAACAAATTAGGCTTGAAAGGGGATGGGGAACAGAGAAGGGATAATTCAATTATCCTCCTTTTTTATCTGAAAAATCTAAAGGTGGGCTTTCAAAAGTAAGGGGTTACTATAGGCACAGGACCAGTGTGGGCCGTTTACAAACTAAACAACTGAGGGTTTACAGCAAATCTAAAAGCAGCAGAGGTTAAAGCGAGAGAGAGAGACAAAGAGAGAGAGAGAGAGAGAGAGAGAGAGAGAGAGAGAGAGAGAGAGAGAGAGAGAGAGAGAGAGAGAGAGAGAGAGAGAGAGAGAGAGAGAGAGAGAGAGAGAGAGAGAGAGAAAGAGAAGAAAGGTTTCGGGTGTTAATTTCTTTGCAAAACCTGTACTAGGTTCAAAAAGGACCGTTCTCTTACAGTGGAACAATAATGAACTTAGTTCCAAGATATCTTTGGAAAATCTGGGCTCAATACGTTTTGAAGAGGAATTCAAACAATTGTTAGCTCATGGGCTTTGGTTAGAAATATTTATTTTTAGCATTATGTGAAATCTGTGTGAGGTTGCGTTTACTTTAGCGTTTAGGACCTATAAAAAGCTAAAACTGTATGGTAATGCAACTTTAAGAGGATCCCAGGTTCCCTTACTGTAAGGTGCTGGAAAAGCCATGCTCTCATTATATTTGTGGCCACTTTGGGAAAGATGCCTCGTTTCTTTTGTCTCTTCTTCTCCTGGTCATCTTCATCCCCTGTGCCTGGTGATGCCAGGCTATTCTCCAAGCCATCTCCTGTTATTAGAGACAAAAGAACTCACACAACAACAAAGCCATGTCACCATCATCCCCTTCCCATAAAATGTGGACAACAGGGCAGGCATATAAAAATTGCATTCCCATCCTATGTGGCACAGTAGCAAGAATCTTCCTCTTACCTCTGCTTGATTCCCTGGCCACTGGATAATGAAAAGAGGTTTGTAGGGCAGGAGCTCAATAAAACCAAGTGCTATTAATTCAATCTGAGCCACGCGCTTGACATGAGGTAATGAGGTAGACTGCAGAAGCTATATGCCTGACACGAAATAATGACCAACCAAACTGCAGTCAAACTCACTGCCATGTGCTCTTATTTATATGTGACCTCTGTTTGAAAGAAGACTGTTTGTCTTCTAAGACTAATAGGACTTTGGAAAAGAAAAAAAGACTAGCCTGTGAATTAATTATGAATACAGTTGGAAGCGAGGTGTTCATTTTGGGTACTGAGGCAGAATGAGATGGGTGTAGGTAGGTGGGTTGCAGGTGTTCACTGACCAATCCCCTATCCATCTTAACTGACAATGTCTGTGTCAGATTGTCTGGCACAGAGTCTCATGGCTGGCTCTGCATTCTGCCATTAGCAGCATTCTTGCTTGATTTCGGCAAGAAGGTGGCTTCAATTGAGATCGTATATATTGCTACCTTTCGCAATGCATTGAATACTCCTCTCCAATTCTCCTGCTCTGCCATTATTTGTGCATCAGATGAGATGATTTACTTTTAACAGTGGTGGTTATTTTTCTTGCCCTCAGGGCAGAGAAGCATTGAAAGCCTGCCTGGAGGGCATGTGAATAATGCATCTAAGAGACTCCTCCCCCATGGTGGGACAGAAACCCTACATTTCTTAAGATTTGCCCTGGCACGTCTGTTTGTTTTAAGAGATGTATCAATCAAATAAGCCTACATGAGCTATATTCGTGCCTAAATATTTAAACTAATGAATATTAAAAACGATGGTTCTAGGATTGCGCTATGAAATATTTGATGGGTGTCATACTCTTAGTCAAAGACAGTGTAGAGGGCGAACAGAGGGCTAAATTTACTGCTTTCCCAACAATGTATCCCTCAGGATTTAGAGGTGGTGTGCATTTTAATGTCATTAAAATTATCTGTTAAAATCGCTAATTTCCCGATAAGTTAGGAAATATTATGAAGACAGCATACCAAATATTACAAACCAAGAAATGCAATTTATGAAAAACAAATTACCCACACACACAAAAAAAACTATCTAATGGAACATCTTCAGTATCATAATTTGGTATAAAAACAGTATCCCAGAGAGTCTTTCAGCAGTAAGCTGGGGGCAGTTTCACCACTCTGTCCAGGGATTGATGCCCATCTTTTCACAGTTAAGTTTACCAACATAAATTGCAAAGAATTCTAAACTGTTATCATATAGGGTCCATATTATCATTGAAACATTTTGATAATACAGAGAAATCTCAAGGGACAAAGTCTAAAACTGAATGGAAATGGTCATTGTGCTCTCAGGCAGCATTGCATTAAAGCAGGAAACTACCATATACAAACAAGATCTGGAAACTGAACCCTTGTCTTTAAACAAAATATTCCAAGATAATGCATTTTGGTCCACCAGAATATTTTCTGATTTAGTTTGATTTGATACATTTAGAAAAAACAGTTCTTGATGGGATGGGGTTGTTATCTTCCTACATATTTAACTAACTGTGTACGTACACTGCTAAATAAGGCTGGTGAACATTAACAACATCTAAAAACACAATAACATAACCCATCTTCAATGCTCATCAAGAAAGGATGAACATAATGTTAGGCTGAAATAATGAAGAATTGTCAGAGTCTATTCTAGTAAAACCAACACCACCACCCACAATGTGAAGGAAAATTGTTGACTAAATATTTTTAAGACTTCTTGCACTAACAGATCAGACTAGCATCAGACTAGCATGGCCATGCCACTTTCATGGCCATTTAATGTCATTGTCATGCAGTAATTACATAAATCAGAAAGCATCTTCAATAAATAATAAAGGGCTAAAAACAACTTAAGTTCTACATTTGAGTCGTACTGAAGTATGTTGCATCTTCAGGTCATAAAGCTACAAGACATAACAAATTTCATTCTTAAGAAAGAAAAAGGAACAAGCCTTGCTGGGCTTAATTATATCTAAGGAAGTCAGACTGCTCTCCCCTTCATCCCCCACTCTCTACACCCCACCTCATCCTACTTTCTTCTGCTCCAGAGAGAGTAAAAGCTGCGGGGCAGATCTTCTGCTACACTAATCGCTTCTGACTGTTCCCCGGCAACTCAGCCAATCTAACCAGTTCGTAACGGTGCAGTCTCAAAGTTGTACATGCGTAAAAGTCCCCCTTGACCCCACCCCCCAAACCACTTGAGCCCCTCTTCCCTGTTCCACCATGCCTTCCAATGTTCTGTGTGTATGACACCAGAGGGGTAGATGGGACAATGATGGCAGGGCAGACATTACTGCAGGGATGGCTGGAGTATTGCCCCAGGGCTAAGAAAATACAAACACACATACACTCACAGAGCAGCGTCGGAAATAAGGAGTCTTCCTGTCTTTTTACCCATTTCTACACATTCTACATTTAGCCCTGTTCAGCATATGTTGTTGGAAATATACAAATCTGTATACTATTTTAGCCCTTTCAACAGCAACATGATGATGACTGAGCTAGTTTAACAATGGGCAAGATGTTCGTATATACAACCGCAAAGTGAACCAAATGCTACACCAACTTTGAATTCAACCTTGTCTACTAAAAAGTTATGTTCCTATAAAATTAAACCACAAAAGCAATTAAGTTTTGGCAGGAATCATAATTATTACGTTCCGAAACAACAATTTAGGCCACCGAAGAAAACCATGCCAAGAAAGTCGCTGACTCTAGGGGTAGAGCAAGATTGTGGATGTGTTTAAAAGCAATAAAACATGTTTTATGTAAAATGAGACCTTGTTCTTCCACAGACCCTAACCAGCTCCTATACCTGCCTAATCACAACTATAAAATGCTTTAATAATGCTGTAGTCAAACAAACAGGACATTGTACTGCAGGACAGTGTATTATGGCAGAAAACAATATAGATTATAGGAATATTAGGAATTATAGGAATATATAGATTGTAGAATATGCAAGATTTGATATTTCGGCAGACAAAATTACGTTCTGGTAACATTTCTTTGATATGTTCACAATCGACGTATTTGCAATTCAACATTTACGTTACATGACAACGTAGGGTAATTACGTTCACAGGAAATATAATGTGTTTGAAATTGTGTTCGCAGTTTAGTTGTATAGGAAAGTAGTTTTTAGGAGACAGGGTTGCTGAATCAGTGGTATTTCTCAATCAACAAAAATGTGGCTTGATTATTATATAAATGCTATATGCCATATTTTCCAGATTCCTCGATTCCTACTGTATTATTTGACATATTAAATAATTTACATTTCATTTACTGCATTACTATAATTCTACATTCTTCTTCTTCTTTTTCTTCTTATTATTTACAGCTTGATGTACAAATGTATCCATGTGTTGAATAAAGTTACCGTTCATTTAACTGAACAAATATAAAAGCATATGAAAACCAAGTAATTTGATAAGATGACTATATTTAAGCCCTGATGATTTTAATTTGTTAAAATACTAACAAATTAAGTCTAATGAAGATCTTTTTTAGATCAATATTGTGTAACTCTTTGTATTGTAAAATCACTTATGTGAACACCACTGAAAATGTAAGTCCAATTTGGCAAATATGAATATTTTCCCTGTCATGTTTTGTTTTTGTTTGGTTTCTTGTTTAATTTTATCTAATTATTTCTGAACTCATTTTATGCTGACACATAAGCTAAGTAAAAGGCAACACTGGTTCACTTTTATGTGTAAGATATTCTTCAAACTTGAAACTGTTTTTTTTAAATGTAATTATATATCCTTTTCTCATGTGCTCCCCACAATCTATTCTTTACCTCAGTGGCTTTTACGCTGATCAAAGTAGTCCATGCATAGTGTCCATAAGACAAAGCTAGCAGAACTGATTGCCACACCCCCAGCCACATCAGTGATGGAAAGCCAGCGTAGCCTGTCTAATGTGCTCAGCAGGGCCCCGATCCATCATCAGTGAGAGCTCCTCCCCTTTTTACTGGAGATATGATGTACAGCTGTAAATGTAGTAGTTTGGAAGATTTCCGATCCCCTGCCTGAGACAATGCACACAAAGATTTGAAAGTGTTGATGGGGAGTTTAAAGCTGTTTGCATATTGGCAACACCAAGGCAGTAAGAGGTAGATTTCTGTGTGGAAAAAGAAAACAAAGGAAAAAAAAGATCTAGTGATAATGGACCACTTTTTGAATGAAGGATAAATTTTCTGTACATTTTCAGTTAAAGCATTTGTAAGAGTCACATTAGAGCTTACGCTACACAGGGCCTTTTTGAAGCTGTGATGTCTCTACTGTATTAAGGCTCATTCCTTTCCCCCAACGCTAGGCTCACATTGTGATATAAACATGCAACACATCCTGTTCATCACGTTCCATTTTTCAAAGTGGTCATTTTTTAGTCACTCCCACTGCCTTAGCTTTATTTCTGTCCTTATGATAGACATTTCAAGCATCCCCCTGCTTTCCTCCAGATTCTTTCCACTAGCAGTAACCCCGAGGGTGGACATTTCAAAGCAGCACTCCCTGCATATTACAGAGTTTACAAGGTACAACCCAAAATCTCTGAGCTTACAGAGGAGCATGCAGCCATCAATCAAACCACTATCATTTTTCTGTGGTTAAAGCCTGAAAGCCTCAGCACCACTGCAAATTTATATGTCACCCTCTTTTTGTGTCTTAACTTAAGTGAGAACCTAAATAAATTTCTTTCTTGTCTTGATCTGTTTATGATTGTTCGTTAATCTTCTTGTCTTGCAAAGCATCCTCCTACTGTTCTCACCAAGGCTCTGCTCATTGATGCCTACTTATAAAAGGTTAGAACGTTTAAAGACCATTCAATTTTTTCGGCAGCCAAACATGAGAAAAAACACACTTTTTTACATAAGGTGCAGGAGCAGCGGGGTGACACACGAAGGGACAGGGTTGAATGGCATTAGATGGAGAAAACAGTAGTACAACAGACATCTAAAGTAAACTCAGAATCTTTTCTGCTCACCAACCTATAACTGACTAAAAATGAGGGATCCTTAGTAGCAAAGGAAGGTAACAGTAATTGCCATTGCTTGTTCTTCATTTTTCATAGGCAAATTTACATCCTTTTTAGCCTAGCAATTCTATTTTGTTTTGTTATAGTTTACTATATTAAAGATCTAAATGTAATTTAGATCTTTGTGTTGTTGCTGAAAATAAAATCTGGTGGGGAAGTATATTTTTTCTCTGTTATTAGCTTTGTCAATAGCCAAATTGGCATAACATCAATAGTAGCTACACTTTCTCTCAAATCTAATTATTTTCTTCTTTCCCTACTAAGTCTATTCAGTCAATTAGGTCATGCTGAAAACTTTAAATTTCAAACATTTTTAATTTCCTCTATGAACAATTTTAAAACATAAGCAAATTTGTTGGTAAGTAGTTCTGGTGATTGAAGCATGGAGTAGAATTACAGTTATAAAAACCTATCAGAGCAGTCCTTCTGAATTATCTAATTATCAGCCGTACAAATAAGATCATGTGAAAAGATTAAGTAAGTGCATGAACTTCCATCGAGAATCTCCAGAGTCACTAGGCAGCAGAGCCAATGCCTCAAAAGAGGTCAGGAAAAAGTCAACTCTTTGATACAGAGGAGGATGCAGGAAGCCTGCGGACACCCTTACCAAGCTCACTGGTGTTGTCACCACTCTGGGAGATGTGTCCCCCACTAGATGGTCCTGGGGTGCCCACAGAGGGTGTGGAGTGGACGTCATCCATATCTCTCCAGGATGCTGGGTTCTGAGAGGTCAAAGAGAGGTTCACACACCAGGGGACAGGAGATGAGAGCGAAAGGGAGAACACAAGAGAGGGAAAAAGTTGAGGAAGGTCCACTAGATTGAGCATGAGGTCAAATTATGCACTTCCCCAAAGTGAGACAGGCACCCCAAAGGTAGCTGAATAGCATGGTTAACATAGTAAGCTAACCATGCAAAAAAGTGAGACGCCAACAACATTTCCATTCTTTTAGCAGGTTAGATGTAAATATTTATCAGAGTAGGTGCAAAAATTTAGGGCAGTAGTCCTCTACCAAGAGGGGTTTTGCTGGCTGTTTCTGTGATTAGCTTTGGGGAGAAATTTTACTGGGCCTGTATTTCTAGGCCGACTAGCCTGGCCCCTCAGACAAGCAAACAGCAGATTTGGGACAAAGGCACAGTAGCCTCTTAATTATAATCTGTCTTTTCACAGAAATTAGTCACACAGAAATTACAACTTTTGTTGAAACTGTTGTTCAGATTATTAAGACATATTCACATTCCTACAGCTAATGTGATCAGGGAGACAGGTAGGAGGGTACTCAGTGTGTCATCTGGAAAGAGGAAAGTGGACATACAGACTTGGTGGTGAAACGAGGAAGTTCAGGAGTGTATACAGAGAAAGAGGTTAGCTAAGAAGAAGTGGGACACTGAGAGGACAGAAGAGAGTAGACAGGAGTACAGGGAGATACAGCGTAAGGTGAAGATAGAGGTGGCAAAGGCCAAACAAAGAGCATATGAGGACTTGTATGTTAGGTTGGACACTAAAGAGGGATTGGTGGATTTGTACAGGTTGGCCAGACAAAGAGATAGAGATGGGAAGCATGTGCAGCAGGTTAGAGTGATTAAAGATGAGGATGGAAATATATTGACCAGGAGTGTGATGGGAAAATGAAAGGAGAACTTTAAAAAGTTGATGAATGAGGAAAATTAGAAGTAGCAAAGATTAGTAAGAGTGAAGTGAGGAGGACGTTGAAGAGGATGAAGAGCGGAAAGGCAGTTGGTCCTGATGACAAACCTGTGGAGGTATGGAAGTGTCTAGGAGAGGTGGCAGTAGAGTTTCTGACTAGTTTGTTTAACAAGATCTTGGAGAGTGAGAAGATGCCAGAGGACTGGAGGAAAAGTGAACCGGTACCAATTTTTAAGAACAAGGGAGATGTGCAGAGTTGTGGCAACTACAGAGGAATAAAGCTCATGAGCCACACAATGAAGTTGTGGGAAAGAGTAGTGGAAGCTCGGCTAAGGGCAGAGGTGAACATTTGTGAGCATCAATATGGTTTCATGCCTAGAAAGAGTCCAACAGATGCAGTATTTGCTTTGAGGATGCTGATGGAGAAGTACAGAGAAGGTCATAGGGAGTTGCTTTGTGTCTTCGTAGATTTAGAGAAAGTGTATGACAGGGTGCCGAGAGAGGAGCTGTGGTATTGTATGAGGACGTCTGGAGTGGCAGAGAAGTATGTTAGAGTGGTGCAGGACATGTATGAGAGCTGTAAGACGGTGGTGAGGTGCTGTAGGTGTGACAGAGGAGTTCAAGGGGGAGGTGGGTCTGCATCAAGGATCAGCTCTGAGCCCCTTCTTGTTTGCTCTGGTGATGGACAGGCTGACAGATGAGGTTAGACAGGAATCTCCATTGACTATGACGTTTGCAGATGACATTGTGATTTGTAGTGAGAGCAGAGAGCAGAGATCAGGTGGAGGAAAATCTAGAGAGGTGGAGGTTTGCTCTGGAAAACAGAGGAATGAAGCTTAGCCGCAGTAAGACAAAATACATGTGTGTCAATGAGAGGGAGGTAGAACGGTGAGGTTACAGGGAGCAGAGGTGAAGAAGGTGCAGGACTTTAAGTACTTAGGGTCAACGGTTCAGAGCAACGGAGAGTGTGGAAAAGAGGTGAAGAGGCGAGTTCAAGCAGGTTGGAACAGGTGGAGAAAAGTGTCAGGTGTGTTGTGTGATAAAAGAGTATCAGCGAGAATAAAAGAAAAGATGTTCAAGACGGTGGTGAGACCAGAGATGTTGTTCGGCTTAGAGACAGTGGCACTGAAGAAAAGACAGGAGGCAGAGCTGGAGGTAGCAGAGCTTAAGATGTTGAGGTTCTCTTTGGGAGTGACGAGGATGGACAGGATCAGGAATGAGGACATCAGAGGGACAGCTCATGTTAGATGTTTTGGAGATAAAGTCAGAGAGGCCAGATTGAGGTGGTTTGGACATTTTCAGAGAAACTGAATATATTGGTAGAAGGATGCTGAGGTTGGAGCTGCCAGGCAGGAGGTCTAGAGGAAGACCAAAGAGGAGATTTATGGATGTAGTGAGAGAGGACATGAAGTTAGTTGGTGTGAGAGAAGAGGACGCAGAGGACAGAGTTAAATGGAGGCTCATGACTTGCTGCGGCGAGCCCTGAAAGGGAACAGCCGAAAGGAAAAGAAAAAGAAGAAGATTCACATTCCTACACCAAACAGCAAATTTCTGCACCAACAGATAGGTATTGTATTGTATTAAGGCTGTGTTTTTTCAAAAGACATGCTGGTTCACTACAATCAAGTCAAACATAGTTTCAATATACCAATATTAATCAGCCAGTTATGATGTTGTTACAAAAATTAGCAAAAGTCTGACTTAAATTCTTGGATTTTGAATGTGTATGGATTCATTCATTCACTTACCGCATCAAGAAAGTATTAACTTAACTTTTTCCACATTTTGTTATGTTATAGCCTTATTTCAAAATAGATTAAATTCATAATTTAACAAAAATTCTGCAAATACCCCATAATGACAGCGTGAAAGAAACTTGTTTGAAATCTTTGCAAATTTGTTAAAATTAAAAATATTTTAAAAATCACATATAGGTAAGTAATCACCATCTTTGCTTAATACATTGTTGAAGCACCTTTAGCACCAATTAGAGCCTCAAGTCTTTTTGAGTATGATATTGCAAGCACCTATTTTTGGGCAGTTTCTCATTCTTATTTGCAGTAACGCTCAACCTCCATCACGCTGGATGGCTCGTTGGTTAAGAGCCATTTTCAGATCTCTCCAGAGATGTTCAGTGAGGTTCAAGTCTGGCTCTGGCTGGGCCAGTCACGGACTTTTACAGAGATGTCCCCTAGCCCCGGCTTTGTTATCTTGGCTGTGTGCTTAGGGTCGTTGTCCTGTTGAAAGATGAACCGTTGCCTCAGCAAGAGTTTCAGAGAGCTCTGGAAAAGGTTTTCATCAAGCATGTCACTGTAAATTGCTGGATTCATCTTCCCCTTGATCCTGAGATTTCTCCCAGTTCCTGCTGCTAAAAAACATCCCCACAACATGATGATTGGTGGACTGCTGCAGAGATGGTTGTTCTTCTAGAAAGAGCGACCATCTGGTTTTTGGTCACCTCCCTGACTCAAGCCCTTCTCGATTTCTCAGTTTGGCTGGCCAGCCCAGTCTAGGAAGACTCCTGGTGGTTCTGAACTTCTTCCATTTAAGAATGAGGGAGGCCGATGTGCTCATTGGGACCTTCGATGCTACAAATATGTTTCTGTACCCTTCCCTAGATCTGTACCTCGATACAATCCTGTCTTGGAGGGCTACAGACAATTTCTTGGATTCATGGCTTGGTTTGTGCTCTAAGACTCACTGTTAATCGTGGGACCTTATATAGACAGGTTTCTGCGTTTCCAAATCATCTCCAATCAATTGGATTTGCAGTAGGTGGACTTCAATGAAATGTTATAAACATTACAAGGACGATCAGTAAAAAACAGGATGTACCAGAGCTGAATTTATAGTGTATTTATTTATTTTTAATAAATTTGCAAAGATTTCAAACAAACTTCTTTCACATGTCATCATGAGGTATTGTTTTTAGAATTTTGAGAGAAATAAGGAATTTGATCCATTATAGAGTAAGGCTATAACATAACAAATTTGGAAAAAGTTAAGCGCTGTGAATATTTTCTAGATGCACTATAGTAGAAAAATTGTTTACATTTTTTTTGTTTGTTTGTTTTCTGCAATCAGCAGATTCATGCCAAACCCTCAGAATAAGCCTTCACATTCTGAGCTATGGCCCAAATGTACAATCAAATGAATTTCTTACACAAAAACATTCTGTAAACTCACAAGAACTGTTTTTAGCCTTTGTGCTTGATGAATAGTATCCCACAAACACTTCAGTGGAATTATTCGTACAAGACAGTACCCTGTCTCAACTGATGGCCTGAGACACATACACACACGTGGACACCCTGTTAAGTGATGCAGAAGACAGAAAAAAAAAGAGAACGCACAGTACATGCATGTTCAGTATGTCGCTGTGGCCAATACAGATGTCCTTCACTGACATGACAGCTAGACAATATTTTTCCAGTTTTAATATTTAAAAGGTTTTCTGCCAAAATAAAAAAGGTATTACTCTCTGCAAAGCAAAATTAAAAAAATAACTATTTCAGCCTTTTGTTGCTCTTGATCTGTGAGTTTTTAAATGCACATCTTAAAAACTGCATTTTGCTGTTATTTTCATGAGCATTTCTGATAATACAGAAATCAGTATTTATTTTCAATGACCCTATTTACAACAACCATGAGCTCATGAATTTCGAATGTAGTTCAATTATGAGACACCACCGAAACACATGAATGAATGACACAAGACTGACTGACTGTTATGACTGACTGGAATATCTTAAAGCACTATGTGAAATCATGCCTGCAGCTGCTACACCTTGAATTGTTTCAGCATCTTAATTTATTTCCTTATAACTGAACAGAGGTGCCACAAATATGAAAACATTAACGTCCACAGCAGGGATTAAGCCTGACAAAACATCCCTCTACTCTTGCAAAATTGACAGAGAAAGACCAGAGCAAGATCCCACTGCAACCACCAGCAACCCAACAGCAAACACAGTCAATGATGGCAAATTATATTTATGTTGTACCATAAAAATGTTCAAAATCCTTTTTCAAATAGAAAAGTTTTAAAGAAATGAATAACAAATATCAACTGCCAATTTTAATTCTCATCAGAGAATCATTTTTCTGTCTTGAAATAAACTTTGTATAGCACAGTACGACAGCCCACACCTAACCCAACAAGATTTAATATCTATTCAGTTTAAATTCAGAATTTAAACTTTAATATTGTGTTAGATTAACTCCATGAAAAGTTAGTAGCTCCTCTTGACAAATGCATTGGTCTACAGTTGTCACTATCAACCTTTTTGCCACATGGTCTTTTAAAATAAATAATGTAATACTACAACCCAAATAGTCTACTAACTTCCAAATTGTCCTGCAAAGTTCTACTAAACGTGGCTTTTTTTTGGGGGGGGGGGGTTATATTAATTTGAGGCCCACAGAAGGGCATTCTTTGCATTAAAAAATTCACAAGAAACCAACCTTAAGTTTGGAAACTAACAACTATAAAAGCTGTCAGCCACTTGAACATGTGAAGAACAGCCACATGCTACTCTTTCAAAAACAGTAATAATTAATGTAAACTTATGCGTCGTAAAATATTTTCTTGCCACTGATAAACAACCTTTATTCACTCATGTGACTCTGTAATTTTTGCATGTTTAACTTACATGATCTGCAAGATTGGTAGAGGATCCCGTCAGGTCGTCGAAGTCGGACTTGCAGACATCTCGCTCCTCTATGACCAGATCGATTGGCATTTTGCCTTTCAGACAGCTGATGTACCGGTGGCAGAAATTATCACAGAGCTCATGAACCTGCAGAATGCAGACTTTTATTAGAGTATGCGATTTTAGCTGAGTCTGAGGGTATAAAATGTTATATTGGTGGATCAATTATAGTCATAATTGCTTATACACAGATCAAATTTACCTTTTCTAATTCCAGGAGATGAAATCGTAGTACTTGAATCGCTTGAATCATCTGAAAATATATTTTCAAATTACTTACCGCAAAGGACGTCAGAATATAAGGATGACGACGAGACAAACATGCATGTCAGTAAAGCTTTTTTATTTAAAAAAATATACTTTTCATTATAAAAAGAAGTAGCCCCGGACAGGTAACGCTATGTGCAAGCAGAGTCTAAATAGCGCGGTACCAAAAACGATGAGCTTACCAAGTTATCCAGCTCTGGGTTCGAGGAAAATAAAGGTTTCTCTGTGCGGATCTAAGGAAGAGAAATGATGAATATAATAGATTCGTTTTCAAACATTTTTTTTTTTTTTTATTGTTTAACCCTTTAGCTTTCTAGGAACTAAAACGGCCCCTTATGTTCAATTTATTCAGTTTGCCGAACCTGTTTTGCGAACACGGCAATGTCTTCGTTGAAGGAGTCGGAGGAGCAGACGTCTCCGCCCGCCACACCGGGTTCTCTGGGCGTGCAGGTCGCCAGCTCGCACTTCTCGAACACCAGAGCCAGCAAAGGAAATAAAGGGTGGCTGCGTCACAGGAGTATAGAGGCCTGTTTAATTCTCAAATATACATGCACATAAAATATTGCCTGGACCAAAGCAGCGGCAGATTACATTTCACATGAACGCCACAATTTTATTTAGCCTATCAGATTTTTTTCCTACTCAGATTGTTTTATCTTCCTCTTCAAGCCGTCTTTTCAAATATTCGTGATTATCCTTGGTGTCCTGAGATATAAGGTTATTTAATTTTGTTCAAAAGAAGAAAAAAATATATTTACATTCTAATCGCAACTGAAATCACTTGGTCTCCCGAGCAAATATATTGTTAAAAAACCAAATGGGTTTGTGTAGGTAGGCATAATTCGTATGAAATGTCATTCTGCCCTGCTTTATTTAGCTATAATTCTCCCTATTGCATTTTTGTTTATTTTATATCCACACCCATATATTTGGTCTTTGTCTCTCTTCAGTGCATCATTTACGGCGCTACCCATGTTTGTGGGCATGATGTTGTGCTGCACATGGGCCCCATAGGGCTGTGTCGGATGGGGGGGCGGCCCGTGGTTCAGGTGGTGGACCTGGGTCAGGCGCCGGGGGGCGTGCGGCTCTCCATACATGGAAGTGGTGTCTCCGACTCCGTCCATTCCACCTCCATAATGACCAAGTTCATCGTACTGCGATAAATGGTGTAAATGGCATTAGAGCATGAACATGTGAAGGAAACAAATTGTACATTAAAACTGAATTCGGGAAACGTCGAAGTAAACACTGGTGACACAACAGCAAAGTGTAGGATAGTTTTCAGTAAAAGCATAGCCCCAACCCTATTAATCTCCTTAGAGAAATAAGAAAAATGATTTTAGAATAAAATTTGCTGAAGATGTTTGAAATGTTCGCATCTTGCCTGTATTAAAAATGTAACATAAATCTATGTTATTAGGAATTACCCCGTTAAAAGCATTAAGCATTGTTTATCATTAGAAAAAATAAAACAAAACAATTATCAAATTACCCTTTGTGTCATCTCCGTTCGCAACTGCCAGTCGTGAACAGATAAGTTTCGTGTTGATGAAAAGTTAAAAATCCAACAGAGAATTATAATCCTGTTCTGTCGCATCAAACAAGCAAATAATGACTGAAAATAAGGCAAATTGGTGAAAACAGGTCTTTAAAAGCAGGATTATTGATATCTGAATATGTGGTGTGTCAGTTTGCCTTTTCGCAGGATCCGTGAATCAGTCCTTGCCTCTGTTTGTTTTGGTGTCCATATCACTGCGCGCCGACACGCTCCCTGTCCGCAGGTCTGCTGTGTAGCCGCTTATAGAAGCGACACGCTGATTAACACAGTTTGCTACCAACCCATCTGTTAGCAAGTTCCTTTGTTGTCAAACTTTGTCTTCCGGTAATGACTTTCAAAATAAACCCATAGACTAAACAATAAATGTTTAGATGGCTTTTCTATGTACAAACATTATATAATATATTGGATTTTTTTTTTCAAGATGCTACCGCCTCTAATGCATTTAAACTTTGCATTCAAAGTGATCTTTGACCTTATGTCACATTGTTGGATTAGGCTACCTACTTAACTGTAGCAACTTCTGCATATTCGGAAAATAACTGAAAGCACTGGCTGCCTGAAAAGAAAACAAATTAAAAAACCCAAACAATATATTGTGAAAAATGCTTAACAGCGATATGAATCATAGCATAGTGTACATACACTATAATCTACAATAAATAAAAATAGATGTACATTTGGAGGAAAGGTTTCTATCCACTTATTTAGAAAATAGGGTGACCAAAGATTTTTTTCATCAACATAATATTTAATGCAGCTAGTACAACTGTTATTTAAGGTTTTTGAAATAATCCATCAATTATTTTACAATAACTTTGTTATACATTCCTTTGACTGTTACTTATAAATTACTCATTACTTCTTTTGATGGAAGGACATAGGGGCCACTGTGGCACAGGAAGGTAGAGCGGTTGTCCACAAATCTCACAGTTGTTGGTTCAATCCGTCCCCGGCTCCTCTGGTCACATGTTGAAGTGTCCTTGAGCAAGACACTGAACCCCAACTTAGTTGCTCCCGGTGAGTGATGGCCAGCTGCATAGCATCGGTCCCCCATCAGTGTATGAGTGTGTGTGATAGTGAGTGTGTAAAGTGCTTTGAGTGCAAATAGGTAGAAAAGCACTATTTAAGTGCAAACCATTTACCATCTGTATATGCCTTTCTATTGTGTTTATCATGTTAAAAAAATATGGCATGAAGTGGAATGCAAACTTAAACCTAAAACGTAACTTAAAACCTAAATTAAGCTTGAAGACTTAAAAAATGATATTATTAGAATATTCCATATTATGTTGATTAAAAACAATTTTTGTATTAATCCGTTTTACATTTTAAAAACATGGGCATAGTTACTTTTGCATACAACTGCATTACTATAGATTGGTCCTACTGGACAAAGATAGATACTTGATTAATCTTAATTAAATTCTGGTGTTGCAGTAGCCATTACCCAAAACATAGAAAATTAGACAGAACTAAAGGAGACAATGAGGTGTTGGTGCCCTAGCTATGAATTTTTATTTTTATTTTTTTACACATTTTCTTTATAAAAGTGGGTTCAATTACCTAGTGTATTGTTGAGCTTTTTGTTTAGAAGGTTACCTCAATCACTTCTCTTTCATTGTGTGCGTTTCTATGTGTGTGTGTGATAGAATAAGGGGTCAATATTGGTGGTGCACAGGACAGTTCTCTGGTCATGTGTCAGCAGAGATGCATCATTCCCAAGCTCAATGGCAATTTATTACATTCAAGACAGCGCCTGACATACTGAATCAGTCTCCCTTCAGATGGAGTTTACTAAGGTGGTGTGGTGGTGGTGTTGTTGGAGGGTGGGGTAGCTGAGGAGGGGCAGTAAACACAATGGAGATGGGGAGACAGAGAGACACATAGAAATGATATACAATGAGGAGAGATGTAGCCTGAGGCACGGTGTATGTTTTGTCTGTTTCCTTAACATCTCATTTATAATTCAAATATTTGTCAAATATGTGTGACAGTGCACATCAAAGGAAACAGTGTGTGATATTTCAGATTAAAAATTACACTTTTTCTTCATAAGTGTTAATAAGGAATAGAGGAAGCTGGACAAGAAACAGCTGAACAGAAAAATAAACATTTGATCATATATATAAATAACTATTATTAACTATTTATTTTACTTGTAATTATTTAATTGTAATTATTTTAATAAGCATAGAAACAATTATGAAATATTTAATATAACGTTATTTTAGAAGGTAATACATGTGCAATAGTATTTTTTCTGTTATTAAATTGCTGTCATTCTCTGTTGGGTTTATGTTTACATCACGACTGTGGTGCAGGAAGTTAGAGCAGTTGTCCACCAATCTCACAGTTGTTGGTTTAATCCCGGGCTCCTCCGGTCACACGTCGAAGTGTCCTTGAGCAAGACACTGAACCCCAACTTAGTTGCTCCGGGTGAGTGTTGGCCAGCTGCATAGCAGCTCCCCCATCGGTGTGTGAGTGTGTGTGTGATTGTGAGTGTGAATAAGAAGCAGTGTAAAGCGCTTTGAGTGCCAATAGGTAGAAAAGTGCTATATAAGTGCAAACATTTATCACTTTACTGTATTCTTCTGCAATAAAAGGTCTAGTGTTTTCTATATCTTTCATAAATGTAAAGAGTGTACTAGTATACAATTGTGACTGAACAATAAATGAAGTAGTGATCTTCAACCTCCACCGCAGGACACACACACGAGCAGTCATCCACCAATCCCATGGTTGTTGGTTTGATCCCCAGCTCCTCCTGTCACATGTTACAGGGTCCATGAGCAAGACACTGAACCCCGGCGTAGTTGCTCTAGCTAAGATAAAATCTATT
The DNA here is from genome assembly GCF_033026475.1 of Channa argus. NCBI lineage: Eukaryota > Metazoa > Chordata > Actinopteri > Anabantiformes > Channidae > Channa > Channa argus. The sequence goes on along the minus strand of NC_090213.1, from coordinate 20,268,409 downwards.
CACTCTTCAGACAATGCTGCCAGCTAAGCAGCCTTTCTTATCTTAACACCCATCATAGTGATAGAGGTATGGTGAGAAAAACAGCTGAAAATGCTGATGATTTAATAAAAGGTTTACAAAATAATTTTCAACGTTAAAACATCTACAAGTAATCAAAATTAATAAAAAAAATATTAAGCTTAAAACATGTGGTCGTAAAAGATCAAAGTCAAAATTTGATATAAATGGAGGTAAATTGAAGTCCAGTTACCACCCTAGTCATTAATTACCTCTTGGAGTACATTAAATCACATTCTCATCACCTCTGGTCCCATCACCTACATGTCCATTGAAATCTTCACCAATCACCACTCTCTCACCTCTGGGGATGCTCTGCATCACTTCATCTAACTCACTCCAGCAATTCTCCTTTTGTTGTAACTCACATCCTTCCTGTGGGGCATAACCACTAACAACATTGAACATCACACCTTCAATTTCCAGCTTCAGACTCATCACCCTATTTAATACTAATTTCACCTCCAGAACATTCCTTACAAACTCTTTCAGGATAACTCCTACTCCATTTCTCTTCCCATCCACAAAACAACTCAAACCCTGCTCTTACTCATCTACCCTTGCTACATTTCCACCTGGTCTCCTGGACACACAGTATATTCACCTTCCTTCTCTGCACCATGTCAACAAACTCTCCAGCCCCTAATTTCCTACACTATTGGCTGTCCTCATGTCTCTCTTTCTACGAGCTTTACTTCTTCGACCAACGGTAGCCCTATTTCCACCAGCACCCTGTAAGTTAACATCACCAGTGGCAACTGTTGTTAACTCAACCCGCGACCGATCCAGTATGGAACTCTGATCAAGTTTGGAAGTTAAGATTTGCATGTTTGATTTGGCATATGCTCTACATAGAAACCCCTTCCTTACACAACCCTCTGCATTTATCCAGACATTGGACTGGCACAAGAAGACACAGGATTGTGCCCCCTTGTGGTTGCGTTTGTGATAATTCTGCTGGTGTACAGTATTGGTTCCTTTGCTAATTTTAAATAGGGTGGCCATAATATTAGAAGGTCCAAATACTTTAAATATATAATGAAAAAAACTATATGCAAATGTTCTTATGTACAGAGACTATCCTCCTGTGGTGTCCATGGATTGGCCCATTTGAATTAATAACTGCCACTTTATTGGGTATATAATACATATAAGATGATACCACAAACTTGATATACCCCAGATGAGAATAGCTCTCTCTCCACCTCTGCCACTCCCAACCAACCAACCAACCCAGCATTCTGTTTCAGACTCTGTATTAAAGATTTATGATTTGTGTATGTAGATATATCTGATGTGTGTAAATAGGTAATTCACTGAAAATATTGAACACCAGAGAGCCTCAGTAGGAGTGAGAAGCCCTTTTATTTTAAATTTTCTCCTGTTTTGACTTGGGAGTTTAGGTTTTACAACCTGTCTTTTATTTTGTGTATTTGTTTGATTTGGTTAGGTAAGGTAGGGTTTTTGTTAGATCTATTTGTTTGTTGCTTTGGGCACTGTTCACCTCTGAAGCAAAGAAATTGGTACCATTTTGTTCTTGAACGCTTGGTCGTGCTGGTTTTGCTTAGCGATTGGGAAGAATGGGGGAGCACATTGTGTTCTACCTATGTTTCCCTTGACCAGGGGCATGACAGGGAGTAAAGTTCCTGCGTGTGCAGTTTGTAGCCAACAAAATAGGCAAAAATAACAAACATGAACTTTACCATGGCACAACATGTGGTATCTGTAATGAACATTACTTAGTATACAGCCCACATATTTTAAAAGCGCTGCCAAAGGAACTATAAGCACTGTCCAGTCAACTGTTCAAAGATATAAAGTTTAACAATTTTAAACATCTTAAGTTATTTTTTGATCAGCATTTCTCAAACAATATTCCAGTTTGTAATTCTGTTAAATTTAAAATTCTTTTCACATCTAACTTCTTCTATAGCTGACTAAAAGCAACAGAGAGCACATTTATTCAAGTACTAAGAATAGGCTACTTGTACTTGCTTCATACTTCAACTTCACTACATATCAGAAGAAAATTTTACTACTGGACTGTACTCTTAAGAAATGTTTGAAAGTGATGTAGACATTATTTACTTTTCAATGTAAAATGTATTTATGTATCAAACATAACACTGTTAATTATTCTACAGAGTTTGATAGTAATGTAATGGTTTTCTCCCAACGGTAATTGATTTTAAATTGTTCATAGCTGTAAGTGGTTATCGTTCTCCCCAGAATGGAATATAGTCAAATATTTCAGTGAAGGTTGTAATAGTAGTAACATTTCAAATCTAAATATTTAGTAGAGATTACATTTCAAACTTTTTTCACGTCCTGATATAATTTTACCTATGAGGATGTTGATTTGATTATAGATTTTCCTCCTCCAAATGCGCCCTTCATAAAATATGGAAATGTAACACCAGATGGTTTACTCAGGAGGCCAGATTGAGGTGGTTTGGACATGTTAAGACAGTGGACAGTGAGAGAGGACATGAAGTTAGTAGGTGTATCAAGTAGATGTATAATCATATGCTGAGACTAAAACCAGAAAACAGTAAATAACAAACTTCAAAAACTAATTATTAACATTGTGTGAGAATCCCTGATAATGCCAGTGAAAGGAATCAGATGAACTGAGAAGTCAAAGGATATTTAGTGGTCTAGTCCTAGTCTTTGAATACTTTGTCTTGTACCTACAGGTTACTGGTTACCACTTACCTGTGTGAGAGCTGAGACATGAGCCTGTGTTTGTGTTCTCCTTTAATGATTACTCTCTCATTGTTAAATGGTGCACCAAGGTGGCAGACCAGACCAGAGAAATTAGAAACCCTCATTTTGTGTGCACTTGTATTAGTTTGGGTATCTGGCTGCATTATAATGAGATGTCCAGACTCATATGCATGTGTGTGTACTCTCTTTAGTCTGGGTGTCAGTATTAATGAGCCCAGATTTAATTTCTGATGAGTGATTTTTTGACTGTTCAATTGGATAAGATTTATGATGATGCCCCATATCAGCAGCCTGCAGCAATGTTCTAGTCTTTAATAATGGGAAATGAACACATTAATCACCCTGTAGCAGTCAACCACAGCAAGCACAGGAGCACCTTCCAATCTGTATCACCAGATGAGAGAGAATATTAGCTTGTATGAATTCAAAAGCCTTACATAGAACATAATGAAAAAAAAAATACTGTATGGTACTTGTCTGGCTGAATATAATTTAACCTTCTAAACTTTCTACTGAAGGACTTTCAGATCACTCTATGACATTAAGACAGCAAATGAGACAGGAGACAAAGTCTCTGTGTTATTCTTGTGAAATTCAAATTAGTAAACACCTCTAGTTACTCCTTATCTTCATAATTTTTTTACAGGTGTTGACAATTAGTTTGAATTTTGTAGGCCTAGCCACAGTATTGATACCGCATCACCCAGCACACCTACTATCGGTCATACTTTCAATCACAGTATTTTTTTTAATTACGAGGTTTCTGAGACACAAACATTGAACACATACACAGCATTAGATTGGAGAAGGTCTACTACTCATTAATTTTTTTTGGACAATTTATGAATTTATTTATTAATAATCGTAATGTCAATTACATTACATTAGCGCAATAGCAGGGTTAGTATTAGCCCACAGATTTTAAAAGCACTGCCAAATGAAGGATAAGCACTGTCTAGTCAACTGTTCAAAGATATAAAGAAAAACAACTTCAAATAACATTTTAAGTTATTTTCTCATCATCTTTTTTCAAATAATATTCTAGTTTGTAATTCAGTGAAATTTAAAATCTTTTTACTATACTAAAGTAAGAATAGGCTACTTGTACTGGCTTCATACGTCAACTTCACTACATATTAGAAAAGAAATGTTAATACTGTACTCTACTACTGTGCTCTTAAGAAATGTTTGAAACTGCACTATTTACTTTTCAAAGTTAAATTTAAAAATAAAAAAATGTAACCCTATCCTTCACATCCTCTTCTCTTGCACTGATTAACTTTATGTGCTCTCTTTATGCATCTCCCCTCTGAATATGTCCAAATCACCTCAATCTGGCCTCTCTGACTTTATTTCCAAAACATAAAACTAACATTAGCTATGTACTCGTTCCTGATCCTGTCCATCCTCATCACTCCCAAAGAGGACCTCAACATCAGCTCTGCTATCTGTCTTTTCTTCAGTGCCACTGTCTCTAAGCCGTACGACATCACTGGTCTCAGTGAAAGTCTTGAAAGGTTTTCAAGACGGTTACCGGTTTCGAACATTATAACAGCAGCCTATGTTCCCCTGGATGCTGATGCCAAGCTTGCTTTGAAAAAACTTCACGCAGCCATCAGTAAACAACAGACCGTTCACCCAGATGCTGCATTTATTGTTGCGGGTGATTTTAATCACTCAAACCTAAAAGCAGTGCTTCCCAAATTTCCACAGCATGTTTCCTGCCACACCAGAGGAAACAAAACCCTTGACCACGTTTACACAAACATGGCTGGAGCTTATGTTGCAACCCCCCTCCCCCACCTAGGACAGTCAGATCACCTCTCTTTGTTCCTCACCCCCAAATATGCACCCCTCATCAATCGTGTGAAGCCTTCAGTAAGGACCATCAAAGTGTGGCCTGCTGGGGTAGATTTCACACTCCAGTAAAAGGTTTCTACACACAGACTGGAGTACATTTGCTTCTCAGGCCACCAGTGGCTCTCACATCAACATCGACCGCTACACCTCCTCTGTATTGGATTACATCCACTCCACCATAGACAATGTCACTTCTCAGAAGCAGATTACCACATACCCTAATCAGAAGCCATGGATGAACAAGGAGGTGTGCCTCCTGTTGAAGGCACGCAACACTGCCTTCAGATCAGGGGATGCACAGGCCTACAGCACATCCAGAGCTAATCTGAAGAGGGGCATCAAAAAGGCCAAGCACTGCTTACAAGCTAAAGATAGAGGGGCACTTTTTTCAACTCCAACCCTCGACGCATGTGGCAGGACATCCAGGCCATCAGTGACTACAAAACCACCCACTTACCCCCGCAGCCACTGATGTCCTCTTCTTAAACAAGCTCAATGACTTTTATGCGCGCTTTGAGAGAGACAACACAGTAACTGCTATCAAGCTGAGCCGGATTGGTGCGCACAAAGCCGCTGGACCAGACAACATCCCAGGTCGTGTACTCAAGGCATGTGCTGAGCAGCTCACTGGGGTTTTCACAGAAATTTTCAACCTGTCTCTTGCTCAAGCAGCTGTGCCGACATACTTTAAAATCACATCCATCGTGCCGGTGCCAAAACACTCCACCCAAAAGTGTCTGAACGACTACAGCCCTGTAGCTCTGACACCTATTGTCATGACGTGTTTTGAGCGGCTGGTCCTGGCACACCTGAAGGACTCTCTGCCATCCACACTGGACTCTCACCAGTTTGCCTACCGCAGCAATAAGAGCATTCTGAATTCTGTGCTAACACATCTGGACTATGAGAACACTTACGCATGTATATTGTTTGTTGACTTTAGCTCAGCTTTCAACACTGCCATCTCATCCAAGCTAATAGCTAAACTTGTAGACCTGGGCATCAACACCTCCCTCTCTAATTGGATTATGGACTTCCTGACCAACAGACCCCAGCAAGTCCGATCTGGCTCCATCTACTCCAACACCATCACAATCAACAATGGTGTACCACAGGGCTGTGTACTGAGACTTTTCTACTCCCTCTTCATCTCTGACTGCAAGCCTTTGAACGGATCTAACACTATCATCAAGTTCGCAAATGACACTACGGTGTCTCATCAGCAACAATGATGAAACTGCCTACAGGGAGGAGTACCAGCACCTGGACACATGGTGCAATGACATAACCTGCTCCTTAACACCTCCAAGACGAAGTAGCTCATTGTGGACTTCAGAAGAGTCAAGAGATACACATGACACCATCGACATTAATGGAACAGCAGTTGAGCGTGTCTCAAGTTACAAGTTTCTAGGGATCCACATCTCTGAGGACCTGTCCTGGACTATAAACACCTCCAGTCTAGTTAGGAAGGCAAACCACCGCCTCTTCTTCTTGAGGACACTAAAGAAAGATTGGCTGTCCTCGGATATTCTGGTGAACTTCTATCGCTGTGCAATAGAAAGTATCCTGACCAACTGTGTCACAGTTTGGTATGGGAGCTGCTCTGTTGCAGAGCGCAAGGCACTGCAGCGGGTGGTGAAAACCGCCCAACGCGTCACAGGGACTACTCTTCCAGCCATGGAGGACGTCCAGACGAAACGCTGCCTGCGTCGAGTTCGCAGCATCCATAAGGACTCCTCTCATCCCGCCCATAGACTGTTCTCTCTCTTGCCCTCCGGCAGGTGCTTCAGGCGCCTCAAAACCAGGACTAGCAGACTGAAGAAGTTTTTTGCACCCCGCTGATGCCTCTCACCCTAATATACTGCCCCCCCCACATTACACACCCCCCTTCACGATATCATTTGCACTACTGGACTGCTTACACATAACTTTTATGTTACTGAACCACAATACTGCTCATTCGCACTGCAAACTGTTCACTTACAGTCACTACTGCACCTTAGAAATCATGCAATAACTTACACTGCACTACTATTACTTTTAAAGCCTCTGTTCATAATTTATTTGCACTATATCCATTGCATTGATCAAAAATAACTCCAAGGTTCCTTGCAGTAGTACTGGAGGCTTATGCCATCTACAGTAACAATATGGTTGGACATCATATCTCTGAGATTTTTTTTTTCATTATCTATTTCTTACTTCTGTTTATAGCTCACCACAACCTTGTATATTATTGTATATATGCATTTTCTTTAAATTTCTGTTGTGTATATGTATGTACATATCCATCTGCAAAATACTCTACAATACTAACTTAATATTTATGCACAAACTGGATATCCTGATTTGCTGCTATTGCACTTCTGGTTAGACCTAAACTGCATTTCATTCCATTGTACTCGTACATGTGTAATGACAATAAAGTTGAATTTATTCTAATCTAATCTTACTGTCCAATTTATCATACAAGTCCTCATATTCTTTGTTTGGCCTTTTCCACCTTCATCTGCCAACCCTGGTTGGCTCATACACTCTCAGTAATCACTCCCTAATCTGTTTATCTGTATTCTCATTCCACTACCAAGTCTCCTTGTCGACTTTCCTCTTTACGTCTCCTTGTCCACTTTCCTCTTTACTGATGACACACCGAGTACCCTCCTTCCTGTCTCCCTGATTAAATTAGCCCCAGTTGTCCAGTCATCAAGAAAGCAGTTCCTGACCATCCAGATCACGTCTCAACTCCTCCTTGAAAACTACATTATTCAAAATTCTTCCTTTTTGAACTGTCACCACTTTGTCCTCTGCTCAGCTTTAATGTTTGCATCCTCTTCATCTTCGTCACTACCAAAGTAATTTTAAACACCACCACCCTGTGTTGTCTTGCCAAACTTTCCTATAACAAATACTTTGCAGTCACTGATCTCTTTCAGATTACATCAACACTACAGTGCATCCAGAAAGTATTTACTAACTTTTTCCACATTTTGTTAAGTTAAAGCCTTATTCCAAAATATTTTCCTCAAAATTCTACAAACAATACCCCATAATGATAATGTGCAAAAAGTTTGTTCGTAGGATTATGAGTACTGATATCTCCCATGAAGAATCAAGACTAAGAAGACGATTTACCACTCTGTCTATGCCTTAATCATACCACGCACATGTTTTTACCAAGCCATTTGATTGTCTGCCTGCTACTTTATATGAAACCCAGAGCTACAATTTTGGATTTTCAATATTGTGTCACTCGAGGGATTTTGGAGTTTTGATATTGTGTCACTTAAGAGGAATTTGGAGTTCTTTTCACATTGGAGACTCACCACGGCCACGTTCCCCGCACTCACTACTAGGACTGCCTCTGTGTTATGGATCCAGACCAATACATCTTCCCCAGTGGACACTCCTCCCACCGTTTCCCTAACTTTTCTTCAAGTTACTCATCTTTGCAGCATCTGAAGATATATCTATACTGCCAGGAACACACTTCATGCTTCCCCAAAAGACCCCTGTTTCTCCTTCTGATTATGCCCATCTCCCCACTCACTCTAGCAAGTCTTGTTTCATGTTTAGACTCCATATCCCACAAGTCTTTGATAAGTTACCCAGCTGCGTGTCCTCTCCTATAGATTGGAGTTCAGCACCATCCAGCGAGTCGGATGACTTATTACATCTCCATCCTGCTTTGCCAACCATATTATTTTATAATAAACTTTATTAAAACTGAGTGGTTGTGTCAAGCGCCTTATTGGGTCCAACCCTAAAACCATCAAGGATGGTTTTCATCAAGGATGCCTCTGTACATTGCTGCATTCATCTTCCAAACTACTTTCCCAGTTCCTGCTGCTGAAAAATGCCGCCACAGCACAATGCTGCCACCACCATGCTTTACTGTAGGGATTATATTAGCCAGGTGGTGAGCGGTGCCTGGTTTCCTCCAGATATGATGCTTGGTATTCAGGCCAAAGAGTAAAATCTTTGTTTAATCAGACCAGAGAATTTTGTTTCTTATGTTGAGGAAGGAAGGAAAGGCATATAGCGTAAAAACTGTGCCAAATAAACATGCAGACAAATGATCCACTGTGGTGACCCTGAACTCACAGGATAAACTGAAAGGACAACAACAACAACAACAACAACAACAACAACGTTGCCTAATGGAGACCTCTATAAAGTAAAAGTTATTGGTGCTAACACACTTGTTGAACTACATACCTAAATTTTGTGTGCTTGGAAGATTCATCATTGATGTAAACAAATTGGAATCTGATATATATGAAATAACATTTAAAGCAACGTAGAGCAGTTCTTTTAATCCCAATAACGTGTTCCAGTCTCTGTAAACAAATGCTGTGATCAATGGTGTCGAATGCGGCACTATTCCATTTCTCTTCTACCATGGTAAAACAACTTGAACCCATCTCCTAAGCTTCTACCCTTGCTACCTTTCCACCTGGACTTCTGGAAAGTATACACTATAACACTTTATATCCAACTTACTTCTCTGCATCATGTCAACCAACTCTCTACCCTTCCATGTCATAGTCCTAACATTCAAAGTCACTACTGTCAGTCCTACAGTCTTGACTTCCCCCTTTCTCTCTGCCTTCAAACACGCCTTCCTCATTTTCTTCTTCGACCAACAGTAGCCCAATTTCCAACGGCACCCTGTAGATCAAAGGCACAGTGGCGATCGTTGCTAACCTGGGACGGTCGATCCAGTATAGATCTACAATCCAGTTTGCAGGTCATAATTTTCACATTTCATTTGGGCATATGTTTTAATGCAACCACAAGGGAACACAAGCCAGTGTCTTCTTGTGCCAGTCCCAAGTCTGGATAAATGCAGAGGGTTGTGTCAGGAAGGGCATCTGATGTAAAACACATGCCAAATTTAAAATGCAAATCATTACTTTCACACCAAAAATGACTCCCATACTGGATCGGTCAAGGCCCGAGTAAACAACGACCGCCACCGGTGCTTTTGACCCACAGGGTACCGGTGGAATTTGGACTACATTCAAAGTTGGTCGAAGAAGTGGAGGAGGAAGCTTTGTTTGTAGGCAGAGAGAGAAGAGGAAAGCTAAGAATGTAGGACTGACAGTAGAGAGTTGGTTGACAGAGAAGGGAGGTGAATATACTGTGTGTCCAGGAGACCAGGTGGAAAGGTAGTGAAAATTAAAATGCTAAACTATTGCAACTGCTAACTAAAACTGCAGGCCTTGTGAGTTACAGGTAAGTGACTCTGTTTAACAGACAGAACTGCTCTCAACACACACACTGTGTGGAGGTACTCCCTGTTGATAAGAACAGAGGGCGGAAACAACGGTGTTGAAGATATAAAGAAGTGTTTGTAACTGTTTCGGCAGTCTATCCTTTGCTGTGCATGTATTGACTCCTTGCTGCAAGTAAAGACCTTTAAACAAGACTCCAGTGATTGTCATTTTTGACAACAATTTATCTAACAGCTTGGTCCTTCGAGCTGGATCCAATACCTTTTCCTCCGCTCAGATTTGGAACTGAAATCATGCACGGAAATAAAAGCCCGTAGCTGAGTAAAGCTGAGTCCATAGTCTATGTGGGAAGACTAAAGGGAATAAATACCCCCTTGCTGACTGAGCTTGAGTCTCAGGTGATATGAAGCATGTTAAAGATAAAAAGTAATGGTAGTATGCAATTCCGAATGAGTGAGTGAAAGGTATTGTTTTTCTTACAATACAGGTCAGTAAACAATGCAGTTAACATAGGACTGTATTACACCCTGGACCACCTCAACAGCCCTGGTTCATATGCACAGCAGGGGCAGGACCAGAGCCAGAGGCGGCGTCGACCTGCTTGGAGACAGGAACAGGAGTGGAGGCGGCATCGACCCACTCGGTGACAAGAATTAGAACAGGACCCTAGACTGCACCGACCCGCTCGATGACAAGAACAGGACCAGAGACAATGTCAACCCGCTTTGAGGCAGGAACAGGATCAGAAGCAGAGGAGGCGTCTGCTGTCTCAAAGAAAGGAATGGGGCGAACAAGAACGGAGCGAGCATGAGATGGAACAGGACAAGCAGGAGCTGGAACAGGAACAGGACGAGCAGGAGCAGGATCAGGACCAGAACTGGAGGCCGTATTGACCTGCCTGGAGACCAGAACAGGGGAAGTGTCTCTTTACCCAGGACCAAAGGAAGGCTCAGGAGTGTCAGGGGAGGTGGGGAGACCTGGGCTAGGGGAGGTTGTGCCCATCCATACTTGGCCCTGAAGGCCCATAAGGAGACCAGTACTTGGGGTATACCCTCACAGTCCAGTAGCCAAGATCTAGACCTTATTATTTCTTCCATTTGATGAGTTTTGGCACAGCAGAACTCAGGGTCTCTGGAGGTCTTCATTTTGTTTTGGAGGGTTGCCAGTAACTGATAAATGACCGGATATTGTGCCTGCTGCTCTAGGTCCTATACTGTATAAGCTGGTGAGTCTGTTACAGGAGGGGTGTTGGAATGAGGTACATAGCAGGAAGATGGAGGTCTGGGGGAACAGGTGCAGAGGGATCTCCAACATCTTGTTGGTTAATTCCTACGACCAGTGGTGTCTGCCATCTTTGGCTCAGAAACAGGACCTGGCGGTTCAGGGGTAAGTAGCATGGAGGTGATGGTCTGGTGTAAGGTTGAATTCGAAACCATCTCTGGAACAAAAAGATCATCAGTCGACCCAGAGATGGGTTCAGAAACATGTGGGATGGCAGCCGACTCAGAAACTGGGTCAGCAACTGGAAGTGGCGTGGGTGATGGTCTGACCAAGATGATTGGTTTGGTTTGAAGTTTGACTCGTCTCCTGTGTCTGAGGCCGCTCTGAAAAGAAATTATCAGGGATTCCCAAAATATAACTCCGGTCATCAACCTGCTCTCTGAACTGGAGCCAAAACTCAAGTACCTCAGCAGGCTTCATGATGAACCCCTCCTGCATGTTGCTGGTTTGGATCATTCTTTCAGGATTAGTTTTTAAAGGTGGACCCAAGAGCAACAAGGCGAGAGGGGTTCGGTGAGAAGATAGAGCTTTATTTATGATTATAAAACAATACAGGGATAAACAACTAACAAAAATTTGCTCCTATAACGGAGGACAAACTCAGAGGGAAAACTAGAAAACAAGGAATTAACTCGGAACGAGGCACTAGGAAATTAACAAGGGCGAATGGGAGATTAACATGGAAGAAATAGGAGGTAACTAAAAACTACAGACAATGACACTAACAACCAAATCGTTTAGTTCATTGTTTTAGTTCTAAATAAGAGCTAAAACAATGACCCTGAGAAAATAAGAGAAACATTGGAAAACTAGACATTCATGTATCCATCAACTAAACCAAAGTACACTAGAAAACAAGTCATACCCTCACCCGACAAAACCCCCACAAAGGGAAAGACTGACACAGAGTGAAAACCAAAAACAAACCTCAAACCAAACAGAAAACAGAGTTCACAAGTACTGGGTCATGAGTCCAAGAATCTTGAGTTGGGTAGTTGGGAGAACGCGTGTTGCATGGATGGCAGCAGCGGACAAAGACAATGAGCCAACCAGGAAAAGGGGGAGAGGGGGTTTAAAAAGGGCAGGGGAACATGTGAAAACAATTAACAGCAGTGATGACAAGTTGTAAAGCTTTAAAAATTAACTGGGGACAGGAAGTGGAGAAAAGGAGGTACAAAATAAAAGTCCAGGGCAGGAAGGTTTTTGTTAGGGATGGACCCAAGAGAGGAGACAGTGCGAGGGATGAACGAAAAAGGGTTTTATTTGACAGATATATAACGACAACCAAAATCGCTCCTAACAGGAGGTAACAAAAAACCCAGGCTATAGGGAGAACAGATACAGAAATAAAACCTAAATGAACACACGGGAGAAACACTAAACTACTAAATAAATAAGGCTCGGTGAACATAGACAACTAAAGCAAGTAAACACAAGGGGAAGGCTAAGGAAAACCATCTTAACATAAATACTCTAAACTAGAAAACACCGAACTCTACTACCAAACAGGAGGAAGGGAAATAAACACCAGACAATTCTTAAATCAAAAGAAACCTAAAAGTTTAACTAACGAGACCCACGAGGACAGGCTAAGGGTACTAACAGGAAACTAAACGGATTTGGAAAACCAAGACACACACACACTCTACGGAATAAATGAACACGCAGACTAAAGTAACAGAGCTGGGGGGAGCACAAAAAACTAACACGGGAACTCAGGGGAGGCAGACATAAACAAACTGAACAAAGAGCGTTAGCAAATAAAGAATACAAAGGCAAACCTAAAACACAAAACGTGGGAGCAACAGGCAGAGAAAATGTCCAAGCAACAAGAGTCCCGAATGCAAGAGTCCATGAAACAAACATACAGATGTGGGGTTGGTGAGGGTAATAACGATGACAATGACGGTGGAAACAACGACAAGGATCTGGCAGGGGAGTGAGGGGAAGACTGAACTTAAATAGAGGAGGGAACAGGTGCAAACCATCAGGGACAAACGAAAGAAAAGCTGGAGAAAAGAACCAAGGCACAGGAAGTAGGGAGAAGGGCCACAAAATAAAAGTCCAGGAACAGAAAGTGCAATGAGATACTGACAAGAACTGAATGTGAGGGTCAGATCATGACACTACATATTGCTGCTGATACATAGAGAGTTAAAGAAAGGGAGGGAGAGTAGATCAATTAAGTAGTCATCACCAATCAAGGCCATGGCTCCACCGGAGAAAAATATTTAAATCACCAGAAAGGGGCCATTGCACATGTCCACCCTGTCAGCGTAGATGATGAAGAAATGCCTGCTACCATCGCAGAGTGCCACAGTGAGGCTAAGTAGTATAAGTTATGTATCAGAGAGTCAGTTGCTTGAGATTGTGAGAGAGCAAGCTGGGAGAGCAGGGCTGGTGGGGACAATGGCTTCTTTGGTTCTAGCATACAGATGGGTAACCAGATAAACATTAGAGAGATATCAACATTTAATTCAGTGGAGTTTCTTCAGCATGTGGACTTGGGTGACATTGATTTAAGCGACCTGCAGGATGTACCAAAGACGATTAGAAACATGTTAACAGATGTGATAAATCACAAATTGGAAAATTCAACAGCAGATAATTGAAATTTAGTGTTGACACATCTGCTAACTGACACTACACTGACGAGTTGGAAGTTGTTGTTACAGTAGCCTACAATAAAAGCGGAGGCAGTGCTCGTCTAAAGTTAGGAAATATCCCATATAATTATATAATTATGAAGAAAACGTGTTCTCTTTACACCCAGAGATCCTGCAACCTGTGCTTCTCACATTGTCTGGCATATTTCCCACACAGGCCCCAAAATAGTGGCATACACATCAATGTGGGGCTTAACAGCACCCATAAGGTAACTCTAGCAGATATTTCTAAGTTTGAAAAATTGCTGGGCTTTAAACATTCTAGTATTCTATCATAAGCATGGTAAAAAAATTAGACTTGTTCCAGACCAATGGCACACCTCACCCCCAGAGAGCATGGCTCTATCTACATATGACCAATACCATTTGATACTGAATAAGATGTCCTTTCTTGGATTGTCTTCCATTTGTAAATATTGTTACAAACGTGTAATGGACTTAAAGGATTTTGGTATTAGGACCCAGGATCACAGAACACAAGAGGAAGGTTAGGACAGATTATTGATAACAATTGCAATAGACGAATGGTGATCTGACGGTTGGAGAGTCTAATTACAGGATACAGTATACTAGACGATTGAGCAGGGAGACTGATCACGAGAGAGGAGAGATTATATTATACATTTTCAGTGGCAAAAATGCAGATACTCAGAAAGGGGCTCACTTGTAGCCAGAGACTGCAGAAGAATCCTGAGTATGGTTGGAGGAGCACGTGAGTGAGTCGGAAGCCTATCACAGCACCCTCTCTCCCCTCCTCCTCTCTCCTACTTCTCTCACTGTTCCTGTCTGTTTTGTGTTCGTGTGTTTGTTCTTAATGTATACATCTCCAAGTAAGGAAGACAACCTGGAAGGAGACAGACTTTGTGCCCTCAACACTCTTTGTGTTAAGAACTCTGACCAAGAGCTCCGCTTATATTTTCACATCTTTTCATATTATTCACATTTAGATTACTTGTAACCAGGATTGAACTAAAATAATTAAATCTTGTTTTGAGAATAAAGTCGTAGTTCTTCTCATCTATATTGAAAACGCTAAAATTTGGTGACCCCGACGTGTTTTGATTTTTAAAAAGAGAATATTATTGAAAGGAGGAACGAAAAATTCCCTCATCGGAAAACGGCACTTGACTCGAAATCCAACCTGCCCGGCCATTATTAACAGTAGGCACACTCCTTTTTAACAGAAGTCTGCACATTGAATATGTTAAATTAAGGAAGGAAATTGAATTACGTGCCGTAAAAGTGAACAGATGTAAAAATATCACTGTGAATGTGTGCAAGAATAAAATCAGAATAATTAAATAGGAAAAGGTTCACTGCTTTAATTAGGAAGAGACAGTAAAACTGACTGTATAAATATTGGGAAGAGACAGTAAAATAATCAGTACTGGCTGGCAGCCAGTTTGACGAGATTAGGACACTGGATTTGGAGGCCCGACGAGACAGGTCCAGCGAAAGTCCAAAATTAGGTATTCTGAATTGCTTATCTTAGCTTAGCTTATCAATAAACCCTAGACCTAAACATAGTTGTAACTCATTTGAGAGCCTTACTCTTAGCCTTTCACACTCAAACTGGAAAACTCAAAAACCACTATTATTTGTTATCGTGTACCGTCCTCCAGTCCCTTATTCAGAGTTTTTGATTGAATTTTCTGATTTTCTAGCTGATTTAGTGCTTAGTACAGATAAAGTCATTATAGTGGGTGACTTTAACATCCATGTAGATGCTGACAGTAACTGCCTGAGCACTACGTTTAATTCATTATTAGATTCAATTGGTTTTTCCCAAAATGTAAATAAACCCACTCACTGTTTTAGTCACACGTTAGACCTTGTCCTTACGTATGGAATTGAAGCGGATAATTTAACCATATTTCCTCACAACTCTCTTCTGTCTGACCATTTTCTAATAACATTTGAATTTACAATAACGGACTATATAGCAGTTAGGAAAAAATTCCACTACAGCAGATGTTTATCTGAAAATGCTGTGAATACATTTAAAGAAATTATTTCTTCATCTTTTTCACCACCATGTGTCAATACTATGGTGAGTAGCCATCTTACTCCTGTACAAATTGATTACTTAGTTGACGATTCTGCAGCCTCATTGCATACAATACTCGATAGTGTTGCCCCTCTAAAAAAGAAGGCAGTAAACCAGCAGAGGTGATCTCCATGGTATAGTTCACAAACACGCAACTTAAAACAGGAAACACGAAAGTTAGAAAGGAAGTGGCGTTCCAGAAAGTTAGAAGAATCTCATTTAGCCTGGAAAAATAGTTTAAAAATGTACAAAAAAGCTCTCAGTGATGCCAGAACAGCATATTATTCATCATTAATAGAAGAAAACAAGAACAACCCCCGGTTTCTGTTCAGCACTGTAGCCAGGCTGACTAAGAGCCATAGTTCTGTTGAGCCTACTATTCCCTTAACTTTGAGCAGCAATGACTTCATGAGCTTCTTTATGAATAAAATTGTAGCTATTAGAGAACGAATTCACCAGATCCTCCCCCAAAAAATTACAGATAGATCTTCATGTACAGCAGTGCTAGAGTCATCGATAAGGCCCCACTCCCTGTTAGACTGCTTTTTACCCATAGATCTCTCTGAGCTAACTTCAATTATTACCTCATCTAAACCAACAACCTGTCTGCTAGACCCTATTCCAACTAAGCTGCTCAAGGAAGCTTTACTCTTAATAGATACATTCATATTAGATATCATAAATCTATCTTTAGAAACAGGCTATGTACCACAGGCCTATAAGGTAGCTGTAATTAAACCATTACTTAAAAAACCCTGTCTTGACCCAGGTGTTTTAGCCAATTACAGACCAATATCTAATCTCCACTTTATTTCTAAAATAATTGAAAAAGTAGTCGCAAAACAATTATGTGATCACCTTCATAGGAATAATTTGTATGAAGACTTTCAGTCAGGATTTAGAGTTCATCATAGTACAGAAACAGCACTGGTAAAAGTCACCAACGATCTTCTCATGGCCTCAGATACTGGACTCATCTCTATACTTGTTTTGTTAGATCTTAGTGCTGCATTTGATACCATTGATCATAACATTTTATTACAGAGACTGGAACATGAAATTGGAATTACAGGAACTGCACTAGGTTGGTTTAAATCTTATCTATCTGATAGATTTCAATTTGTTCATGTTAATGATAAATCCTCCATGCACACAAAGGTTAGCTATGGAGTTCCACAAGGCTCTGTGTTAGGACCAATACTTTTTACTTTATATATGTCTCCTTTAGGCAACATTATTAGAAAACACTCCATAAATTTCCACTGTTATGCTGATGATACCCAGCTATATTTATCTATGGAACCAGATGAAAATAATCAGTTAATAAAGCTTCAAGCATGCCTACAAGACATAAAGGCCTGGATGTCCCACAATTTTTTACTTTTAAACTCAGTCAAAACTGAAGTCATAGTATTTGGGCCCAAAAATCTCAGAGATATGATGTCCAACCATATTGTTACACTAGATGGCATAAGTCTGGCCTCCAGTACTACTGCAAGGAACCTTGGAGTTATGTTTGATCAGGATCTGTCCTTTAACTCACATATAAAACAAATCTCTAGAACAGCCTTCTTCCACCTACGGAACATTGCCAAAGTTAGGAGCATCCTGTCTCAAAGTGATGCCGAAAAACTGGTCCATGCATTTGTTACCTCTAGGTTGGACTACTGTAATTCCCTACTTTCAGGATGCCCCAGTAACTCCCTAAAGAGCCTGTAATTAATCCAGAATGCTGCAGCAAGAGTGCTGACTGGAACTAGCAAGAGAGATCATATTTCACCTTCACTAGCTTCTCTCCATTGGCTTCCCATTAAATGTAGAATAGAATTTAAAACCCTGCTTCTTACATATAAAGCTCTGAATGGTCAGGCTCCATCATATATAGAAGACCTCATAGCACCATATCATCCCAGTAGACCACTTCGCTCTCAGAATGCAGGCCTACTTGTGGTTCCCAGAATTTCCAAAAGTAGAATGCGAGGTAGAGCCTTTAGCTATCAAGCTCCTCTCTTGTGGAACCAGCTCCAAGTTCACATTCGGGAAACAGACACCCTCTCTACTTTTAAGTCTAGGCTTAAAACCTTCCTTTTTAATAAAGCATATAGTTAGTTATAGTTATGCTGCCATAGGCTTAGACTGCTGGGGGACCCACCCCCCAATGCACTGAGCTCCTTTCCTCCTTTTGACCTCTCTCCTCTCTTCTCATCCCGCAATTGTCACCACTGTATGTCATTAACTCTGTGTGTTTTCTCCCGTAGTTGTCTTTGTCCTCCTCTGTCCCCTTCTCTCTGTCCCTTTCTGCAGGTGTCCCCCGGCTTTGAAGCTGTGTGTCTTCCAGCGTGAAGCTACTGGTCCTACCAATCTGCCCGATGTTTTGTTGATGCTTTTTGTTGCTCTGTTCTTTTCTCTCTCCCCTTTCCACTCACCCCAACCGGTGGAGGCAGATGGCCGTCCACCCTGAGCCTGGTTCTGCTGGAGGTTTCTTCCATTAAAGGGAGTTTTTCCTCTCCACTGTTGCCTATGCCTTGCTCCAGGGGGAATTGTTGGGTTCTCCTTATATATCTTTATAATCTTGACTTTATTCTGTAAAGTGCCCTGAGATGACTTTGTTGTGAATTGGCGCTATATAAATAAAGTTGAATTGAATTGAATTGAATTGAATTGTATTCTGAAAACCTGACGGTGATAACAAGGAAACAATTCAGAGCTGATGTAAGGTTCAAAAGGGCTGGTTGCTCGGGTGAATTCCATACAAACCGCCTGGCCTTTTGAACAAAGAAGACCAAAAGAGAACGAGGAACTACAAGCACACACATGGCAGACACATGAAGGGGGAGTTCAAAGAATGGGAGGAATGCGGAGAATGTTTGCCGCTGGACAGACAGTGGACCGAAACACTCAACAATTTATTAGTGGAACAGATCGAGATAAAATTAAATGTAAAAGAAAGCGATTAGAGAATTATTATGCAGATTGGAAAAAAAGCAAAGGAAAAACAGGTAAGGAAATAGAGGATTTAGGAAAACATTTGGTAGCATGGGAGGGGGAAATTTAAAAAGCCAAAAGTGAATATGAAGCCACAGAAAGTAAGGGGTGGCTTGATAAAAAAAAGAAAAAGATAGACGAGTTAGAGACACTGCGTCAACACAGACACCAGATGGCAGCAATGAACTCTCGGGTGTCTAAGAGAGCTCAGAATAAGGAAGAAAATGAAGGGGTGAAGATTGGGCTATACCCCACCCTGGCTTCCACCCCTCCCCCGCATCCAAGAGAAGGAACACAGATACAGGCCCCACTTGATGAAAAATACTGGGGGACTGTTGGGCAGGGAGCCACACACTTAGGAGAAAATGAAGAATTACATAGACAACTGGAGGAGAAAAACAGAGAATTTCAGAGTTTGAGCAAAATGTTACTAAAAAAGGTGGAAGAAAAAATAGAAAAAAAGAGTCAGTGTTAATAGCATGAGGGACAGTGATAGTGAAGAAGAAGATGAGGGAGCTGGAGATAGAAACAAGATGAAAGTTACAATTTGTAGGGAAATGATCACACATGGGAGGGGCCCACCACATAGCACACCAAAAACAATTGGAGGACAGTATCTGTGACCTAGAACTAATAAAAAAGGGGGGACACACATGCAGGCACCATTACTGCGTAGCTCAACAGGACAGGTTATATTTAAACCATGGTCTATGACAGATATGAATATAATAATGGAAAAAATGTCACAGTCCCTGGTTTTGGTCTAGTTTTGTTTAAATTGATTTCCTGTTTTGTGCTTTTATTTTGTTGATCCTCCTGTGTCCCTTCCTTTGAGTCTTTTCAGTATCTTTACCTTCCTCATTTTGTTATAATTGGTTTCACCTGTTCCCCAGTTTATTTATACCCAGCTTTCCCCACTGCTCACTGCCAGATCGTCTTCCCTGCTTTCCTAGAGAACTCTCCTAATGAGTTACCGCTTTGGACTTTGGCTTCCCCGCTTCCCCTACACACCTGTGGATTACCCCCTTTGGACTTTGCCCTCTTGTGCCCACCTGTTCCTTGAGTTTAGGTCTGAGGTTTGGTTTTCTGTTTTTTCCTGCGTAGTTTGGTTGTTTTGGTTTTCTGTTTTAGTCTAGTTTCTTAGTTCACTTGTCTTCCCGGTGTGGTTATTATTTGGTTAATCCTCTCTCTCCAGCCGTTTAAGTTCTTTTGTGTGTTTTACCTAATTTATATTGTGAGAGTTTGCATGTGCTTTCCCGTCCTCCTCACGGAGAGATTTTCTGTTGTTGCCTTTTCGTTTAAATAAACTTTAATTCATTATAACCCCTTCCCTTGCCGTCTCCTCCTTTTCGGGTCCTGCAAAATTAAAATACACTATAGAAAGAGTGACAAAAAATGCCTCCACTGACGGAGGCTCTAAATGGCTCGCCTCATGGATTCAGCTAACCAATGGATTGATGGATACAGTGGAAGAAGGGGGAATGCAAACTAATGGATTTGACATGCAACAATTAGAAGCTCACGCACAAGTGGAAGATGTCCCAGATGATAGAATATTCGCACCATATGCCACAGATATAGGGTTAGCTATGAGACAGAAATATCCGAGCTCCAAAGCTCCAGTAATTACTAAATTCATTCCAAAACCAGGTGAAAAACCCCCGATATATCATCAGCATTCTTGGCAAGGGCACAGGAAGAGTGGCTGGATCACACTGGTATGCACCCGGACGTAGACCAAGTGTGCTAGAGACCATATGTAGAGGAGCAGTGTTGGCAGGTGTACCCAAAACTGTAAAAGATTCAATGGAAGCCAATCCGGACATCCCAGGATGCACCACTGAGACATGGGAGCGCCATCTCCACCATCACTACAATGCCATGTGGATGAAGAGGAACAAGCCAGCAAGGAAAAAGCAGATTTAAAGGTCCAGCTTTTGAAATTACAGCTGGGGGAGGGTAGAAAGAAAGCTTATGAAGAAAAATAGGGTAAAAAACAGATGGTTCAGGAGGGAGCAGAGGTCCCAATTGAACATCAATACCCTGATCTATACTCCACTCCTTAAAGGGGTCAGTCCTGCAGGGTATGGCCAAGGACCATTTAAAGGTGGGTTCCAATATTATGGTTGTAATCGGGGACGTGGAGGCTGCATGGGAAGCAGAGGTGGAAACCAGGGGGGAAATTGGGTCTGCCATCTCTGTGGCCAACCTGGTCACTTTAAGAGAGACTGTCAATCAATCCATGTGCTTCGCAACAACAACAGGGCTATGGACCACCTGCAAGAGGCCATGGTGTGACTCGCGGGCGAGGAAACCAGCATATGGCTCCAAACCCTACTGCAGCTCCTCGAGGACAGTTCCCAGTGGGAACATACGAGGCGGAAGGCGAGATCTGAAGGTGCCCACAGAAACCAAGCCACATGGGAATGGCAGACCCCATGTTGGCACTGAACGTTGATGGACAGAACCTGCCTTTTCTGGTTGACACAGGAGCCACCTACTGAACTCTATCTATCGACTTATCACCAGTGCAGATTTCTACAAAAAGAGTGACAGTTAAAGGTTTCTCTGGGGTTCCAACACAGCTGACACTCACTAAGCCACGTCAAGTCAAGGTGGCGGGACAAGCACTTAAGCATTCATTTCTGGCATCCTCACAAACAACTGTCAATCTCTTGGGAAGGGACCTTTTACTCCAAATGGGAGTAAAGATCCTATGTGATGAAAAGGACATTGTGGTCGCTTCCCGAATGGACAAGAGCACAGTAGCTCTGAAGATGCCATCTCCAGCGGCAGTCAGTGGTTGTTAGGGGACGTAGGTGAGCCAGCGGAACAAGGGAGGAAGGGACAGGAAGAGTTTCAAAGCATTGCAGATCAAACTTGGGAGATTAAGAGCACAGGATTGTACATAGGACAGCAAGGTATAGCAACACCTGTACAGTTGTCACCAGAACAGGAACAGTGGTATAAAATGGCAGAGGAGGCACTTCCACATGTCACTTTGGCAGTTAGCCCTAGCTACCTACCAAAAGACTTAGGACCTATGGTGCGTAAACTACACATAGCATCAGATTGAAAGGACAAACAGATTCCTATGTTACAGTTCTATCCTGAAAATAATGCATATTTTGTAAAAATGCCTGCCACTGACTGCACTCCTGACACATCAATTCATCTCCAGATACCATGGTCGCCTTAGAACAGATCATGAGCAGGCTGCAACCTTATCAGATTCATTGTCCAGGCAGCTATGGTCCACATCAGCAACTGACGTAGGGTTCTGTCCTGCTATATCACCAATTATATTTCAATTGAAAACATAAACTCCCATTTGCCAACCTCAATATCCCCACAAGCCAGCTGCTCGTGAGGGAATTAAACCAACCATAGGAGGTCTCATTAAAAGCGGTGTCTTAGAGCCTTCTAATTCCACATAGAACACACCTATCTTACCTGTAGAAAAACAAAACACAGGAAAATATTGCATTGCACATGATCTTAGGCGTATTAACAACATTACAGCGACGCCCACACTCCCAGTGCCTAATCCTTTTACAGCCTTAGCTGCTGTTACTCCTGACCATCAGTGGTTCACATTTATCGACCTGGCTAATGCGTTCTTTTGTTTGCCGTTGGCCCAGGAGTGCAGGGACCGGTTCTCTTTTACCCATGAAGGCCAACAATTGCGATACACTAGATTACCACAGGGCTTTGCATTGTCTCCTGGACTGTTCAATCATTCACTGAAAAGGTTGCTGGAGGAATGTCCTTTGTTTGCCTTAAAGCCACCAAAGCTGTCCTGCTCCACCTTTTACAGGCCGGGTCTAAGGTCAGCCATACAAAATTGCAGTGTTGCAGGAAAGAGGTTATCTTTTTAAGTAAAATTGTCACTTCCTTAGGATCAGGCCTCTCTCCCACACATTGCACTTCCATTCTACACCACACAAAGCCAGGCACAGTAAAAGACATGTTGTCATTCTTAGGTCTTACAGGTTTTAGTTGTCAATATATCCCTGATTACGTAGGATTGACATCCCTTCTGAGAGACTTAGTGCGCGAGTGCAGAGTTAGAAACCTCTCAGCCTCATTAACATGGTCCGAAACTGCAGAAAAAGCTTTCACTGACATCAAAATGACCCTGTCCTCGGCCGCAGACTTAGCAGTTCCAGACCACAAGCTGCCATTTCAATTAGAGGTTTCTGTAACAGCACACATGGCTAATGCTGTGCTGTTTCAGAAAAAAATGTAGGCAATAAGGGTACTTTTGTACTGTAGCATCCCTTGAGACAACATAGAAAGCAGACAACCAGGATGCACACGACAAGCAGCAGGAGTAGCAAAGCTGAAGCAAAACCAGCACATTGTGATGAGACATCAATTAATAGTGCTAACAACACATAGCATCTATTTTTTTTTTTTGGGTCCTTTTGGCTTATCCCTTAAGTTCAGGGTCGCCACAGAAAATCATTGTGTGCATGTTGATTTTGCACAGTTTTTATGCCA
This sequence comes from Channa argus, assembly GCF_033026475.1. Lineage (NCBI taxonomy): Eukaryota > Metazoa > Chordata > Actinopteri > Anabantiformes > Channidae > Channa > Channa argus. The sequence continues at coordinate 20,245,046 of NC_090213.1, read as the reverse complement.
GATGCCCTTCCTGACGCAACCCTCCCCAATTTCTACCGGGCTTAGACTGGCACTGCACAGCTGGGGAGTGATTGACTGCCCTTACCAACTGAGCCCCAACAACACATAGCATTCATAAACTCAGTGGCATTCACAATGACACCCACACATCAACAAAGGATGCTAAAAGCTCTAGACCAACCAAACATCATATGTGCTAACAACATGGCATTAATATGGCAGACCACATGGTGGATGGGCAGCTGCATATGTGTGAATACAGAGTGAAGATACAAATGCTAGAGCAGATCTCCAAACAGAAATAGTAATAGGGGAAACAGAAATGGTGTTTACTGATGGATGTTGTTTCAGGCATAACACAGAAGGACTAAAAGCAGGCTATGGAGTAGTCAGAAGGACTAAAGAAGGTCAATATGAAGTAGTCAGTGCAGGGCCTGTCACAAAACAGCCATCAGCACAGACTGCTAGCAATGATAGAAGCCCTGAAAAGGGCAAAAGGAAAACGGATAACCATTTACTAAGAATCCACTTAAGTGGTGGGAGCAGCATTGGTGGAGCTACCACAGTGGCTAAGAGCAGGGTTTTTGACAACAGGAGGAAAGCCCATTAGACTTCAGGACCAGAGGAAAGAACTGGCCATTTTGCTCCCAGCAGAGGTGGCCAATGTGAAATGTAAAGGACATGCAGGAGATCAAGGAGCAGTGGCAGAGGAAAATAACAGAGCAGACGAGGTAGCTAAACAAGTAGCAGGCTACAGGGATGGAGACCATGGAGACTTGGTGGTGGAACAAGGAAGTTCAGGAGCGTATACAGGGAAAGAGGTTAGCTAAGAAGAAGTGGAACCATGAGAGGACTGAAGAGAGTAGACAGTCATACAGGGAGATGCAGCGTGAGGTTAAGGTAGAGGTGGCAAAGGTCAAACAAAGAGCATATGAGGACTTGTATGGTAGGTTGGACACTAAAGAGGGAGCGGTGGATTTGTACAGGTTGGCCAGACAAAGAGATAGAGATGGGAAGGATGTGCAGCAGGTTAGTGTGATTAAAGATGAGGATGGAAATGTATTAACAGGTGCCAGGAGTGTGATGGGAAGATGGAAGGAAAACTTTGAAGAGTTGATGAAAGGGAACGAAGAGTAGAAGAGGTGACTGGTGTGGAGCAGGAAGTAGCAAAGATTAGTAAGAGTGAAGTGAGGAGGATGGTGAAGAGGATGAAGACATGATGAAGAGATGACAAACCTGTGGAGGTATGAAAGTGTCTAGGAGTGGTGGCAGTAGAGTTTCTGACTAGTTTGTTTAACAAGATCTTGGAAATTGAGAGGATGCCTGAGAACTGGAGGAGAATTGTACTAGTGCTAATTTTTAAGAACAAGGGAGATGTGCAGAGCTGTGGCAACTACAGAGAAATAAAGCTGATGAGCCAATTTATGAAGTTGTGGGAAAGAGTAGTGGAAGCTCGGCTAAGGGCAGAGGTGAGCATTTGTGAGCAGCAATATGGTTTCATGCCAAGAAAGAGTACAACGGATGAAGTATTTGCTTTGAGGATGCTGATGGAGAAGTACAGAGAAGGTCAGAGGGAGTTGCATTGTATCTTTGTAGATTTAGAGAAAGCGTATGACAGGGTGCAGAGAGAGGAGCTGTGGTATTGTGCAGGACATGTATGAGGGTTGTAAGACCGTGGTGAGGTGCTGTAGGTGTGACAGAGGAGTTCAAGGTAGAGGTGGGTCTGCATCAAGGATCGGCTCTGAGCCCTTTCCTGTTTGCTCTGGTGATGGACAGGCTGACAGATGAGGTTAGACAGGAATCTCCATGGACTATGATGTTTGCAGATGACATTGTGATTTGTAGTGAGTGCAGAAAGCAGGTGGAGGAAAATCTAGAGAGGTGGAGGTCTGCTCTGGAAAACAGAGGAATGAAGCTTAGCCCCAGTAAGACAGAATACATGTGTGTGAATGAGAGGGACCCAGGTGGAACGGTGAGGTTACAGGGAGCAAAGGTAAAGAAGGTGCAGGACTTTAAGTACTTAGGGTCAATGGTTCAGAGCAATGGAGAGTGTGGAAAAGAGGTGAAGAGGTGAGTGCAGACAGGTTGGAACGGGTGGAGAAAAGTGTCAGGTGTGTTGTGTGATAAAAGAGTATCAGCGAGAATAAAAGAAAAGATGTTCAAGACGGTGGTGAGACCAGAGATGTTGTTCGGCTTAGAGACAGTGGCACTGAAGAAAAGACAGGAGGCAGAGCTGGAGGTAGCAGAACTTAAGATGTTGAGGTTCTCTTTGGGAGTGACGAGGATGGACAGGATCAGGAATGAGGACATCAGAGGGACAGCTCATGTTAGATGTTTAGGAGATAAAGTCAGAGAGGCCAGATTGAGGTGGTTTGGACATGTTCAGAGGAGAAACTGTGAATATATCGGTAGAAGGATGCTGAGGTTGGAGCTGACAGGCAGGAGGTCTAGAGGAAGACCAAAGAGGAGATTTATGGATGTAGTGAGGGACGACATGAAGTTAGTTGGTGTGAGTGAAGAGGATGCAGAGGACAGAGTTAGATGGAGGCAAATGATTTGATGTGGCGATCTCTGAAAGGGAACAGCCGAAAGGAAAAGAAGAAGAAGAAGACGCTGGCATCCAGCTGCTTGGGGGTGTTAAAGACACACCTTCTACCCAAATGAACTGTAGCTCTGACATATGACGGTGCATATACAAAATAGCACAAGAGCTATTTGAGTGTCTCCATCCAGGGCTGTAGTATGAGGTGCATGTGAAAAAAGCTGTAAACCATGGGGACCAGCAGATTGGCCTGTGCTATGTGGATGGTACAAACCATGCAGAGGTGCGCTCTACCACCAATTTATTGAGAAGCTTGTGACCTTGAGGAGACACCATGTTGTGATGTAGGAATGTGAATGGGACAGGCTTTAAAAAATAGACATCAGAGTGCAGGAGTTTATGGCAGGATACACAAAGCCTGAGCATCTTGACCTGCAACAAGCATTTGGTGGGGGCACGAATGAAATGAAACTGTCACAAAAAACTGACATGAAAAGCTGAAGAGCCTGAGAAAATGGTTTCAGGATTTTACAAGTCTATGCCCGACTGTGCAGGCCCAAAAGTCATATCCTCAGGTTATCTTTAAGAAGTTAGATTCCACTGATAAATATTTTGGATTTGTGAAATGCACTGTTCTCCCACCATGTAGCTTGCACAACCCTGTCCTCCCTTACAGAGCCCACAAGACGCTGATGTTTCCTCTTTGCAGGACGTGTGCAGATGTCCTGAATCAGTCTAGCAGGTGTTGTCATGGAGACAGTGTTGGCAGGTTTCAGGAGTGTGGATGTCCTTTGAGTATCAAAAGGCTGTTGAAAAAGGCTACAGGGTAAATAAAGATTGATTAGGTTTGGTTCTTTTCTCAGCAGACTGACACACTGTTTAGGGAATATGTCAGGACGTTTCTTGCACAAACAAGAGGCCTCAGGCTACCTGGGGCATGTCAATGATGAAGTGTGGAGACAAAAATACATTGATGACTATTTTGAAAAAGAAGTCATAAGGCTTAATCCAAACAGTAACAGTAAAGCGAACAAAGGTGATCAACAAACAAAACTGCTCCTTAACTCACTCTGGGGACAGTTTAGCATGAGAAGTGATATGGCCAGTTGTAAATTAATATCTGACCCCTCCAGATTGAATCTGGTTTTTACATCTGGTGACTGGATGACTGGATCTGGTGACTAGATCCCACACCTTGGTGACCAAACTGATTAATGACTGTGATGGGTGTGGACTGCCTGGGCAAGACTTTATGACAGTTTATTTAGGCGGTTCCTAAGTACTACGCATATGTCACCAAATGTGGGAAAGCGCAGGTGAAATGCAAAGGTGTCATTCTAAATGCCGAAAATGCATTGTCACATACCAGTCACTATGGACTCTTGATAATTTATTTGTGGCCAATCGGGTTTCTGATGATGACCTGACCAATTAATCTGAAACAATTGTTCGGTATAAAAAGACTGTTGCCCTAAAAGAATTCTACCACAACTTGCCCATCGCGTGCAGGTGGTTTACACTAAGCAGAGAGTGCTGCCTAAATATTCAACTCTTCCTTATGGCTACATATCAGCTAGAAACATTTCAGTTTGGTTGTGAGTGGTCTTTCTAACAGTGCAAAGACTTTCTTTGTAAAGAGTACTACAGAAAATGCTTCACTCATCATCTTAGAGGATATATATAATATTGTGTACAAATATTCATGTTGGCAGACTCTTTATGACCAGTTGTTAAGAGAAATTCATTTTGTGAAAGGACTGCAAGAGTCTTTATGCGACTATGCGCTTCTCCTCACACACCAGAAATATTTTACAATAAAATGTTGTCTTCATTCTGATTTTACACCTGTAACTTTGAGCTATAACATTTTGTATAGTATGTAATGTTTGAATAAAGAGTCTCTTTACACATCATGTTTTGTTTATTTTATTATCATCAAGCAACTGTTTTAATAAACTAACATCTAACAGTAATTGATTGGATATACGTACTAAACACTTGTTAATATAACATACAACAGGTGATAACAAGAACATGTGAGGTTTTGCACATTGAACACAGGCCTATTTATGACAAACACCAGGTTGTATTTTGTTGAGAAATTTACAAACCATGCCATCATTACAAATCAGATTTGATCCATATTTATCTATAAAGTCCTCAGCGAACAGTCTGTTAGGTGTCTCTCTTTTGATTGTGTCGGCTGATAGTACTCTCGGACGCACTGGCCCCTATTAAACAGCAGCTGAAATGGTTTGGTCGGGTATGGGATCCCATTGGCATAAAGACTTCAACATCACAATGTAGGAATGTAAATAGATTGTGAGCATAGCTCCTTGTAAAAACTTCATTGTAAAAGCGACTAAAAAAATGTAAAATTAATTTTTGTCCATGATGGTTAAATAAGGTCTGCTTCTCCCAGCTGCACACTTTGATCATATAGACTTGTGTATCCTGTTAAGCCCTTCAATGCAGATCAGTTATATCCTTTTTAGATTATAAAAAGTTAACCACTTTAACGACTTTACCAAAATATCATTTTCACATCCTACATTTTTTCTATCCAAATGTTTTTCAATTTTGAAGACTTTATCTTTATCGACAATCACTCGCTCTAACTCTTTTTCATAAAATATCCCCTGGAATGTTTCACAGTCTTTTTAACTGACAATGGTCTGGGGCATTTATCAATCTGTGGTGAGAATGGCTGTAGGCCTCGTCAAAGTCGTGTTTAACATCTACACATCGCCATATAATAACAGTAGAAAAATAGGGGTCATAAGTTCTATTAAACCGCTCTGCAACACATCCTTTGGTCTCATTTTTAGTTGAAAAATTCAGAATATTAAAAGACTTTAACATGCTCTGGAAAGATTCAGAGTTTGAGGAACCCGCCCCTCGCTGAGAATCGATACATGTCACCATGTAACAGGTAACATTTTCCTAGGAATAAGCAGCCATGTTCACCAAGTCAGCTTGAAACTATTTGTCTACCCCATTAACCAAAATGCTGTTTCTTGAAAAATGTTTGAGTGCCTTGGCTTGAAGAGTGTATACATCCTGTTTCAGTAAATACTGTTTAACTTCTGAGAGCTATGGCTGCACCCCTGTGATAGCTCTCGCAGCATTATACAGTTTATGTATACTCTACTCACTAGAGCTCCGTGTGGGACAGATCATAATATATGTTTGGGAGAGATCTTTCCATGTTCGCTTCAGAAAAACAAATGAGACATTTTTTCAGCGGTTACATTATACACAGGCAGAGGAATTGGTGATATGTGGGGAACAACTGATTCTTTGTTTTACTGTAAAAGCACTTTGTACTGTCTCCTTATCATAGATTTATCTATAAATGATAAATATATGAAAGATAAAAAAAGAACAGTCAGTTTGTTCAATAAACACACACACACACACACACACACACACACACACACACACACGCAGTGATTTGAAAACTGGGACCAAATGGTAACGTTCAAATTCACACCTGCCACATGCACGCTCTCTCTCTCTCACACACATACACTCTTCATACTTTACAGTAAAAACGTGTTTTTACTGAAAATGCTTCACTCATCATGTTAGAGGATATTTCAAACATGTTTTGTTATTAGTCAACGTGTCTGATAAATCGTGGCATAAACAGACAGTTAAGGGAAGGCAGCCCACACTGCACAGCGCTCGGATTATTACAGAAAAAAAGATGCTTTCTAACAGCTTCATAAGACATGTAGACTGTGTCTTTTTGGATTGCCGAACAGTTTTTGCAGGGATTGCCAATCACACCACTGAATAAAAAACACAAAGCACTTGTCCCATTCTTCTATTGTGATGGGGTAGAGACATCACAGCCATTCTGAATGGGATCTGGCAGCATTTTCCCATCAATATACTCACATTTACACAAAAATGTAAATCCATCATGTGGTTTGTTAAAGCAATCGGGCAGGAGGCCCTGACTCATTGTGCCACATATATCGACTCTGGGAACCCAGGCTGGCTCAGGTAGGTACACACCGATGTACGGGAAAGTCTCCAATCTTTTACCGGTAAACACATGCTTGATGAACAACCATCTCCGTCACAGCAGTCTCCTACACTTAGCTTAACATCCCCGCATTAACATACCATACCCATGTAATCCCTGGTGTTCTAGCTTTAACTCCTCGGGCACTATACGCCTCTCTTTTTTCGCGGAGCGTAACACCGAGGCATCCAAAATAGGTTTAATGGTAGACCCTGCAGATCTGAATGTGATTATAAAGAAAAATAAAAAGGAGATAAAAATAGCAGCAGCAGGAGCAACAGCTAGAAAAAAATTCCGATGTTCTCCAAAGAATACAGGAGAATTTGACCAGCTTATTTTAAAGCTGTATATATACGCATAAACGAGGAGATCCAGTATGACGTAAAAATACTTGATTGGGGGTTTCCCTAGGAGCCGAGTGGTGTTTCCTCAGTAACTGTCAAATCAAATGGACACTGCACTTGCGCAACCATGGTCTATGGTGCATGGTCTATGGCTAGGCCATAGAAAACGTAGACGCACCTTGCTGTTGGGCTGGCCAATCACATACCATCAAATGGTTAAAACACGGCAAAAAACATGCACGTGCAATGCCACCAGACTTATACTACTCATGATCAAGACTGTAGAGATGAGAGTGAATTTCAGGAGAAGCCCCCCCACACTGCTTTTCCTCATCATATCCTCCATGCCTGTGTCAACTGTGAAAACCCATCACAGTCTGGTTGGAGCAGTCACCAAACAGGACAAGAACAGACAGTAAGAACTGCAGAAAAAAACAATAGTGCAATGGTTCACGTGTCAAAGGTTGCAGATATATCAAGTAGAATTAAGAGCCCTTAGGGATTCCAGGACCTTCAGGAGTCCCATAAGGGTAATTCTACCACGAGGGAAGAAGAGGGACAGGTCTGTAATTCTCAATAAGAGAGGGATCGAAGCTTGGGGTAATTTGGGCCTGTTTAAATTAGGTAGGGACAGTGCCTCTTGTGAGAGATTTATTAATGATTTGTGTAATGGCTGGGATTCCTGAAAGTGCATCTGTTTCAAGGAGAGTGGAGGGGATAGGAACCAAAGAACGGGTGATAGGGTGGTTAAAAAGAAGGAGGCTCGATGTGTTGTTCTCTTAGATAAAGTTAGCAGGGTGTCTCCATCTAGAGGAGATAACTGGGAGATGGTGGCTGCCACTATACTAGTAAAGAAGCTGTAAAAGTTGTTGGCAGGGAGTAAGGTAGGGTAGAGGAGAGATTTGAAAGTGGAGAACAGCTTCCCAATATCAGTGGTGTTGATTAGTTTGCCCTGGTATTGTTCAGAATTTGGCCTGGTGAAGCTGTGATTAAAAGAAGCAATCAGCAAGTCTGAATCACCAAGACAGAATCTCTGCACTCCTGAGCATGCGCTGATCACAGATCAGGGGTCAGTAAGCCAGGGTTTATGAGTTAAGGGATGGGCAGGTCTAGAAGATGTAGGAATATGTGGAGGTCCAGGGATAAAGGTGATGAATGAAGAAGTGACCCAAATGGAGAGGCGTGATTGAAATTTGGTAAGAATAAGGTGATAAGGAATGTAAACTTCCTTTTTTTGGAAAATATTATGACCTGAAATCAGCACGTGTTGTGGTGCAACAGTAAACACACACACAAAAAAAACTTGAATCTTGTACATGGAGATAGTGCCAGAATTAATCACAGTACTTTCCCACAAAATAGTGATAGACCATTAGGAAACAAAGTTGCCATATCTCACCAGACGCCTGATCTTGCGTCCACAGCAGGATGTGACTTGCTGGGGCACAAGTTAAGGGGGGAGGGAAGAGGGGCAGGGGCTGGGAGAACTAGGACAGGATGGAGTACTGTGACTGCCTATCAAAAGAGGAAGTTAGTAAAGTTTCTTTATAGGCTTCAAGCCTGTTATGGTGAACAATCAACTTCCGTAGGTGTGCATTTTTAGAATATGTAATCTCATAGGTGACGCCGGGTTGTCCATCCCTTCTCAACCACAGCAGGACCACAAATGGCTCCTTCCTTATAGGAGCGAGATTATTCTGCTTTTGTGCGGATTCATCCAGGAAAATAAGATCACCTGGCTGGTGAAGTTGAATAAACGTTCTTGTCATATTGAGTCTTCTGATGCTATTTGGTTGCAGCAGTGTTCAGGGCTGCATCCTCAAAAGCATGTGACAGGCATAAGGCAGGGTGGTTGGCATAAGCCAATGGTGTCCCCAAGCTCAGCTTGTGGCAAGTATTGATCCCATTAGACTACAGAGTGCGCTGTGTATTTAGAAAGTTGATCTTTCAAAGTTCTATTCAGTCTCTCTACCATACCATCTGATTGGGCATGATATCATTATGTGCATGTTTTGATGATGCCAAGGAGCACAGATGCTTAATGAGATCTGATTCAAACTGCTAGTCTTGGGCCGTGTGAATTGACTCTGGCAAGCCAAGTTGTCTTATGTTGTCCTCAAAAATACATTTTCCCACAATAGTCGCACCCTGATCTTTCAGTTCGAAGAAGTTTTCATAGGGTGTGAAATACTTAATTACGACAAGAACACACCTGTTCCCAAAACTATTAAATGTGGATTATTAAATATCAGATCTCTCTCTTCTAAATCTCTGTTAGTATATGACTTAATAAGCGATCGTCAAATCGATTTATTCTGTCTCACTGAAACTTGGTTGCAGCAGGAAGAATATGTCAGTTTAAATGAGTCAACCCCCCCAAGTCATATTAATTATCATGTTCCTAGAAGCACAGGTCGAGGTGGAGGAGTTGCAGCAATCTTCCATTGTAGCTTATCAATAAACCCTAGACCTAAACATAGTTACAACTCATTTGAGAGCCTTAAGCCTTAAGCCTCTTAGCCTTTCACACCCAAACTGGAAAACTCAAAAACCACTATTATTTGTTATCGTGTACCGTCCTCCAGTCCCTTATTCAGAGTTTTTGATTGAATTTTCTGATTTTCTATCTGATTCAGTGCTTAGTACAGATAAAGTCATTATAGAGGGTGACTAACATTTATGTAGATGCTGACAGTAACTGCCTGAGCACTGCGTTTAATTCATTATTAGATTCAATTGGTTTTTCCCAAAATGTAAATAAACCCACTCACTGTTTTAGTCACACCTTGTTGTTACGTATGGAATTGAAGCGGATAATTTAACCATATTTCCTCACAACTCTCTTCTGTCTGACCATTTTTTAATAACATTTGAATTTACAATAACAGACTATATAGCAGTTAGGGCAAAATTCCACTATAGCAGATGCTTAAGTGAAAAAGCTGTCAACAAATTTAAAGAAATGATTCTTTCATCATTTGCTTCACCATTTGTCAATACAATGGAAAGTAGCCACCTTAATGTTACTCCTGCACAAGTAGATTATCTTGTTGACAACAGCCTCACTACGTACAATACTCGTGTTGCCCCTCTGAAAAAGAAGGCAGTAAACCAGCAGAGGTGATCTCCATGGTATAGTTCACAAACACGCAACTTAAAACAGGAAACACGAAAGTTAGAAAGGAAGTGACGTTCCAGAAAGTTAGAAGAATGTCATTTAACCTGGAAAAGTAGTTTAAAAATGTACAAAAAAGCTCTGTGATGCCAGAACAACATATTATTCATCATTAATAGAAGAAAACAAGAACAACCCCCGGTTTCTGTTCAGCACTGTAGATTAGATTAGATTAGATTCAACTTTATTGTCATTACACATGTACAAGTACAAAGCAACGAAATGCAGTTTAGGTCTAACCAATAGCAGCAATAGTGCAATAGCAGCAAAAGCAGGATATCTAGTTATTGTATAAATAAATAAGTTAGTATTGTAAGCAGAAATGTACATAAGTAGAAATTTAAGGAAAATGGATATATACTGTGGTGAGCTATAAACAGAAGTAAGAATATAACAATAATAATAAATAAGGCTATGGTGGGCAGTAGTTTTTTTTTTTTTTTTTTTTTTTTTTTTACAGTGACTGTAAATGAACAGTTTGTGGTAACATAACATAAACGTTATGTGTAAATAGTCCAGTAGTGCAAATGACATTGGGAAGGGGGGGGGTTATGATGGGGGGGCCAGTACATGAGGGGCAGAGGGATCAGCGGGGTGCAGAGTTCAGTAAAGAGACAGCTCTAGGGAAAAAGCTGTTCTTCAGTCTGCTAGTCCTGGTTTTGAGACACCTGAAGCGCCTGCCGGAGGGCAAGAGAGTGATCAGTCTATGGGCGGGATGAGAGGAGTCCTTATAGATGTTGTGAGCTCAACGCAGGCAGCGTTTCCTCTGGACGTCCTCCATGGCTGGAAGAGTAGTCCCTGTGATGCGCTGGGCGGTTTTCACCACCCGCTGCAGTGCCTTGCGCTCTGCAACAGTGCAGGTCCCATACCAGACTGTGACACAGTTGGTCAGGATACTTTCTATTGCACAGCGATAGAAGTTCACCAGAATGTCTGAGGACAGCCGATTCTTCTTTAGTGTCCTCAAGAAAAGGAGGCGCTGGTGGGCCTTCTTAACTAGACTGGAGGTGTTTATAGTCCAGGACAGGTCCTCAGATATGTGGATCCCTAGAAACTTGAAACTGGAGACGCGCTCATCAGCCGTTCCAGGCTGACTAAGAGCCATAGTTCCGTTGAGCCTACTATTCCCTTAACTCTGAGCAGCAATGACTTCATGACTTTCTTTATGAATAAAATTGTAGCTATTAGAGAAAAAATTCACCAGATCCTCCCCCCAAAAATTACAGATAGATCTTCATGTACAGCAGTGCTAGAGTCATCGATAAGGCCCAAATCCCTGTTAGACTGCTTTTTAACCATAGATCTCTCTGAGCTAACTTCAATTATTACCTCATCTAAACCAACAACCTGTCTGCTAGACCCTATTCCAACTAAGCTGCTCAAGGAAGCTTTACCCTTAATAGATACATTCATATTGGATATCATAAATCTATCTTTAGAAACAGGCTATGTACCACAGGCCTATAAGGTAGCTGTAATTAAACCACTACTTAAAAACCCTGTCTTGACCCAGGTGTTTTAGCCAATTACAGACCAATATCTAAACTCCCTTTTTTTTCTAAAATAATTGAAAAAGTAGTTGCAAAACAATTATGTGATCACCTTCATAGGAATAATTTGTATGAACACTTTCAGTCAGGATTTAGAGTTCATCATAGTACAGAAACAGCACTGGTAAAAGTCACCAACGATCTTCTCATGGCCTCAGATAATGGACTAGTCTCTATACTTGTTCTGTTAGATCTTAGTGTTGCATTCGATACCATTGATCACATGGAAAAAGTTCTCCATGCACACAAATGTGAGCTATGGCTATAGCCACAAGGCTCTTTTTACTTTAATGTCTCCTTTAGGCAACATGATTAGAAAACATTCCAATTTCCATTGCTATGCTGAGGATAACCAGCTATATCTATCTATTGAACCAGATCAAAAAAAATCAGTTAATCCAGCTTCATGGCAAAAATGACAATATCTGGTCTTACAAACCTCAAGTGTAATCAGTAAAGAAGGTTCAACATCCAGGATGTGTTTTAGGGGTTTATTATCTTGCAAGAGAGATGTACATCGACAGAGTTTGAAGTCTCCCTTCAATGCAGTTCTAAACTTCATACATTACACATTAGTTTTATAACCTTCTGTTGCTGGGCAGAACGTTTTCCACCCTAAAGCTACTGCTCCCAACCCTTTTCTCCTTTTCATCACTTTGACAAGCGCCTGTGAGCATGAAGTGACTTTGGGTCACTACAGTCTGCTGTTAGACAATAATTGACCTTGGAGCAGTTCTGCAAAAACTTCAAGACAAAACATATATATGAGACAAAGTTTGAACAACATTTTAAACATCCTTCAAAGTATACTGAGTACAGGTTGCCATTATAACTACGTAAAATGCTAAGAGTAAAATGTAATAATTTAATCATACTTGATTAACTCTTCCCCTGGACACCCTCCCAAGTTTCCCTCAACTATGAAAGGGCTACCCTAACTTCATGACCATAGTTCAAAGGGAGAAAAGCCAGTGGAGGCTTGGTACACGCCCCAGTATGCAAAGAGAAGTTATGGCAGCCTCTATCATTGACAAATTTGCGCAGTATCTGTTTAAGAGTCTGATTGAAGTTTTCTGTCAAACCAACTGTTTAAGGATGGTAAGGAGTTGTTCGCAAACTCTTACCAAGCAGTTGATAACCCTGTATGAGCAAAAAGGACATAAAGTTAGTGCCTTGGTCAGTTAATATCTCACAGTTGCAGAGTTCTTTTTCTAGAGTTCCTACACTAGAAAAAAACTGAACCAGACAGAAAGCAACAGCCTTTCCTTTGGTTGACTTTAAGAGGAAGACTTCTGGATATTCGGTAGCATAGTCAGTAATCAAAAGCATGTAGTGATTTCCATCTTTACACCTTTCCACTGGACCGACAATGCCCATGCCCAAGCGTTCAAAAATGGTAAACGGTAAATGTTCTGCACTTATATAGAGCTCTTCTACCTATTGGCAATCAAAGTGCTTTACACTGATTCCTATTCACCCATTCGCACTCACAATTACACACACAATCATACACCGATGGGGGAGCTGCTATGCAGCTGGCCAACACTTGTTGGGACTAACGAAGTTGGGATTCAGTCTCTTGCTCAAGGACACTTCGACATGTGACCGGAGGACCCGGGGAATGTACCAACAACTGCAAAATTGGTGGACAACCGCTCTATCTTCCTGCCCCACAGTCGCCCCAAAAAGGGTGGAGATGATGGGGAGAGGACGGAGGGGGGCTCTGGAGGGGGTCTTAGATTAAGTTATCTGACACAGAGGGCAACTCTTGCAAAATTGAGCACCACAGCATGCATGCCAGCCCAATGAAAAATTTGTTTAATATGTGCTGTAGTTTTGTGTTTTCTTAAGTGGCCAGCCCAGGGAATAGAATGACCCAAGGTAAGTACAGCCTTTCTGTCGCAACCCTCCCATTTTATCTGGGCTTGGGACCAACATCAAGCTGGCCTGGTGGGATGGTATTCGAGCCTGGGGCTTCTTCTTTTCTTTGGACCAGTGGTGTTTTATGTTCGTTGTTAAATACATATATATCGTGCTATTTTAAAGATTGTTCTACTAATATCACAGACCATCATATATTAGCAATATCAACAGGTCATTGTATTTCCTACTGGATTTTCCCCATGATATGAAATACTGAAATAACAAAGCAAATAACCAATTACTTATTAGTTTATTATTATTCATTTATTATTAGATTCATCCATTTATACGTCTAGATGGCAGAAAATTAAACATTCTGACAGAATAAAAAAAAACATTATAAACCATTAAGTGAAATAAGAAAATTATGGCTTTGGAGTTTATGATGCAGCATCTTTAGGGTAAAAGCAGGTGCTTGCATTATGCCGGTTTGTACCTTCCTGTACTCGTAATCAGAGAAAAAATATTTCATATTTGTGTAATTTCTTTCACGTTTTGCAGCTCAAGTTTTACAACTTTGTTATTGTCTAGTACAGACAACCAGCACCACAGGTCTTTAGTTACAAAAACCATAATATGGCCTCTTTGACTGAAGACCTTGACTTAGTCCACAGGGTGGTGCTGCCTCACAACTTAGAGGCGTTCATGTTTGGGTACTAAGACACCTAGGACATTCACATGGCCATCAGTAACAAATATAAATTATTAATTATTTGAATACTTAATGTTCTGATTTTCTCTTAAATAGCTGAGGTTTTGCTCGCTGTTTACATTTCATTAACTTTACACCTTTTCTATCCCCCCTTCTTTCCCATTGTTTCCTCGCTCCTCTTTCCACTCGAGCTGATCAGCCTCTTAACGCGCAGAAAAACCGTGGCGTGGAGAACCAATCATTCACAAGAAACAGCTTTGAGTCGGAGAGAAGAGGATCCTACGAACGTCAATTGAAGATCCGCTGTTCCTCTGCACCCTGACTTAAAAACTAAACGCGAGATTTATTTAATGGGTTATCGCTTCCCACTGTGCGCATCCATTATAAGGCTTACACAATGCAGGACAGAGCGATGAAGACCGTTGTACGTAAGGAGAGGAGTCGCATCATACCGTCCTGTCAACCACTAAATAAAAAACACCCACCGCGGGCGATGTGCTTTTATCCCTTGTCGTTCTCCATCCGTTCTTGGTTAACGTCAACGAAATCGACCGACAGGACCACGAAATATTGAAGACATTTGCTTTCCTCAACAGCGGCATCAATAGCGAGATCCTCAAGATGAAATTTCCGACTGAAAATCCAACAAAGTCAGGAAACATGAACCCTCCACCAGGTTGGACTGTAAATAAGTATTTCCTATTAGTCAGTATGTCATGCGGAAAAATAGTCTATGGTTTTATAAAGATTGTGGTAAAACTGGATAGGACGATTATTCTAATAATTCGTGTTAGGAAATGATATGAAAAGGCTGCATGCTTTCAAACTGTTCGTATAGCTTTTTACCTGGTGTATGGCTACTGATTTGGTTTTTACCAGGCACCTCCAGCAGGCTTGCCAATAAAACTGAAGGCTGAACAGGAATTGACTGTGCAGGGAAATTATGTAGCCTACAAGAAATGCTGCGTGCTAAAAGATACTATGGGGATTTTTTTTGTAGCCGCGTATTTACCATTGGGTCTCGAAACACAAGGGCATGTGTTGATACTGGACAAATGAGACAGAGGGAGGGAATCACTAGATTTGTATATGGCCCACAACGAGACTTTTCAGTAAAATTAAAACCATAAACTTAATTGTGATGCAATAAAGGGATGCACACAGGGTCTTCCACTGGAGATTCCCTCGAATCCCTTAGGTATGCCTCATCTTCCCACGGCCTCACCATCTGCATGTTTACTGCTTATTTATGTAGATATTTATAATGCTCTTGCGATAGGACTGCATTTTGTCATTTTCTAACCCCCACACCTTTTTAAATGCCGTTTATTATCGCAACTGCATACTGTATACGAAAAGAAGGTGGATTTGTGTAGGTTACACATTGTGGCTGTTTCGTTACATAAATCAAACCAGTCATACCTGTATTCAGTGTGAGTAGCAGAGGGTCACGTTTCATCATCCTTCTATTACAATCGATTATTTAGTGAATTTATGAATTGAAATTGATGGGCTGTCCCCATTTGCGTTAATCATTAATCACACTGGAGTCAAACCGCAATGTGGTGATAGAATAATAAGCAGCATATTGAGACAAGGTGTAATATTTAGCAGAGTGTTATTTTTTTTCTATATTAACACTAAACACTTACAGTAAGGTATATCATAAGGTCATTTTTCTTGCCTGTCCTATTGCATTCATTCTTTTCTTGCGATCCTATACAGCTTGTTTCCCCTCTCTGCCAATTACAGTTTCCTGCAAGAGGAGATTCATGAACTGCATCAGCAAATGTAATTTACTGAGGCAGATTGTGAGGTGTTCTTTGAAGCTCTGGAAAATATAGTAAGCAGAGCTTGACCTAAGGTTTTGAGCTCATTTTTTGTTTCAGTTTTATTTAACTATAATAAAATTAATCAAGGTATGTAGCTGTTAGTAAAGATGAAATGATATGAACTTAAAGTATTGAGAGCAAAATTCAAATTTTTTCACATTTTTTTCTAGTTCTGGGTATTTTTCAAGCCAGATTCTAGGTCACACTATTATACATATGTGGGAATTTTAAAAAACACATATCATTATCCTCCTGTAAATAATTTATTCATTATTATCTTTCTCTAGCTGACAACTTAATATTTAATAAGTAACAAGTTAGAAGTTGTGTGTGTACCTTGCTGGGCTGTTGCTAACTTTCGCTGATGCTGGAACTAGTGACTAGTAACTTTATTTGATCCTACATAAGCCATCGGTCCAATGTGCAGCTTTAACCTAAAATAAATTGGTTGCTTTTTGTTTCGGTGTAATACGCTGTACACAATATCTGTAAATGCACACATGATACAACTGTTTTTACAGGCTAAGTAGATATGTGCCTATTAAAACGATGTGCCAGTGTTAAACGGTTGTCCCTTCTCCAAATGTAAGGTTAGACACTAAAATAACAAAACTTACAGCAGGGAAATAAATCAGCACCAAAACCTAATCTGGTGTTTGTGCTTTATAACTGTTCAGGAAATTTTTGCTTTTATTTGAAGGTCATATAGTTGTGTTCAGGGTTTTTTCACCCCTCATCTTTTTCTTTCCAGCCATGGAAAATTTATGAGCAGACTCATTGGTTGGGCAGCCAGCCCTCTGGTGTTTAGCTAAGATTTAAAAAACATCACGGTGACGAAAGACACAGACATCCCTCCTTTCACTAAAACAGGCTAATGCAAGTTGTTTGGGGAAATGGATACTAGAGGTGGAATGGAATGTATATTATGATAATTTCTTTATTCTAAAATTGACTAATTTAATTAATTTTAACTCTGTTGATCACGTTATGGTTTATTTATGGTTAAGATTTATTTCCTCTTAATATTATTTTCTAGTTAAAGGCAGTAGCAGACATTTTGAAATTAAACTAATTAATGTTGCCAGTGTTAACATGCAAGGTAATTCTTACTGTTAATACAGTTGATACTGTTATTAATCAGTAGGAAATATCTCTTTATCATGCAGATATTGCAACACACAGTTTCATTCTTTTTGTTTCAGTGGCAGTCCAGACAAACCTGGTGCCCCCAAAGAAGGTTCAGTCAGGCATGCTTCAGTCGAGCCTGGTTCATGCCAGTGTGGCCACCATGCAGAACCCGATGGGCTGTGCTTTGCCGCGGCTCTCTGTTTCCTCCCGCCCCAGCATGGTGGCCAGCATGGAGGCAGTGGCCGATGGCTCAGCCCCCTTCACCATGATGAAGTTAAAGACAGTGATGGCAGTCTTCGTGGTGGTGGTTGCCTACCTAGTGGCAGGGGGCTTGGTGTTCCAGGCACTGGAGCAGCCCTTTGAAAATAATCAGAAGATCACCATCACTGCAGAGAAGGCAGCCTTCCTGCAGAAACACTCATGTGTTTCTCCAGATGAACTAGAGGTTATTATCAAGGTAAGAGCAGACACTGGTAAATACCCAAGCCTCTCCTCAGCTCTGGATATGGTCCCTGTTGGGGAGTTGGGTCCACTGAAACTTGAGCTTCTTATTGATCTGATGCCATTGAAGCTCCACATACTACACACTCTGCCAGCCACTGCCACATTACCTTTAATGTCAGAAATGCCTGGTCTCCAACCTAGTCCTAACTTGCTTAAAGAAAATGAGAGATTTGGATTTTAGACATGCCATTCCACTCGGTGACATATTGTACTGGCCAAGATTTTTTATTTTTTTTTTTAAAGTTCCTTAAACTGCCCAGAGTTGCCAGCACTTCTTACAACAGTCTGCAGTAAGCGAGCATCAGCGAAGCATGCACAAGGTCTGCTGTCTATAACAACTCACTACTTGCAGCTACTTTATGAGGGCTAGGACACTGTTACAAAGATATTTTATAAAATGAGGTGTACAGTACCCAGTTGTGGAAATAGTTTAAAACTATGATAGAAGTTTGGACAGAAACACTGATATAAATTTATAAGTGATAAAAAGTTTTATTTAGCAATCTCTCTGAAATGGCAGTGTCATAATTTATGATGCATTTACATTCCCTAGTGCACACAACAATGACAAAAGCCTGCTGTCTGAGAACCAGTGTAGCATGACATCCTTCAATAACAATAACTAAAAAGAGATGCATTTCAATAGTTTGGAAGTTTTTCCAGTGCAAGTTCATAGCAAAAGGCTGCAGATGGGACAAACAGCTAAGTAAAGGGATAAATGAGGGCGAGATTACAGAGCGATAATGCCTCTTTTTTTATTCCAAAATTCTCCAAGGTTATACTGATAATTTAACTAAGACAAAATGCTTTTTATAAGTGGTTTGTATATGTCTAAATAAAGTACAGTAAAGTAAAGTAAAGCACATAACAACTGACTTCAACAAGTTCAACAAGTTTTAACAAGTTCAACAAGATACAAAGTAGCTAAAGAACTGAAAGTAACAATTGAGGGAGTCCCTCAGTGAAAACCTCCATGTGCCACAAAATAGACACTTGTGCAAAATCCAAATAGCGCAGCGATATTTAAATAAACGAGAGACCAGTCAGAGATAATAACTCCAAAACAAAAGTCACTTACTGCTGAGGCTGAAGTGTTGAGCAGACTTTCCCGTGGGAGTGTCACAGATTCCAGGGAAAAATAAACAGAAGCTTCAAAAATAGGTATGGTCGTCCAAAAACAAGCAGGTAAAAAACTCGGAAAAAGTAACTCGGGGAGGAGACAAGAACACAGGCAGAAAAAAAACAGACAATGATACACAGGAGAACAGAAATGCAATCTGGTAGAGAAAAGCAGGTAAGAAGAGGATATAAAGAGAACCGCACAGGTAAGGAGAGTTGTCGCTAATTAGGCAAAGCTGGGAGAGAAAGTGAGACCACAGATAGGCATTAACACTCTGAAAGTACCCTCGCCACTCTCTCAGTACGTATTCTCCTCCTTTGTTTATTCCCTGTATCCACGTCATCACTTACCTCTCCTTTCTTCTCTAGATCCACATCACATCACCTATTGCACCTAGTTTCCTCTGCAGTGTGAAGCCACTTCCCTTATTAATTTAATAAACTGGCCTTCCACTCACTTGCCGCCTTTTTGGGTCCAATAATTCTGACAGCATGTTTCCTGTCCACCGTGGATCATGCAGATGCGAGGGAGTGTTAGAGCAGGGTAGAGGGTGCCCTTTCACAGCATGACACCAATCTGGCCAAGATCCAAGTTGTGATTCAGTCCATATCCCAGTTGCTTAATATTGTGTTGTCAGCCCCTCCTCTTCCTCCTCCTCCTCTTCATCCTGTAGTTGCATCCCCTGACCTAAGGACCTTAGATTGCAGATTACACCTGGAATGAGCTGGCACTGGTGGAGAGGTTTTCTCAGTGTCTATCTGAATCTAAAAAGGAATAATCAGCTTCCCCAGAACTTCCTGATTCTCTGAATTCCCTGATTCTCTTCCACCTAACCTTACTATGCCACCATGTGGCTGGCTTTATTCACTCTCTAGTCCTGAGCAAGCAGCTATGAAAAAAATATATATCAATGAGTAACTGGCAGCCTGTCTTATTTGCCCCTCATCATCTGTTGGCAAAAGGATAAGGGTCCTCGACTCTGCATTGACTACTACGGACTCAATAAGATTACTGTCCATAATTATTATTCCCTTCCACTCATTTCCTCCGTTTGAGCTCCTGCAGGGCACTATGGTGTTTTCTATGTTAGACCTGAGGAATGCTCATCACCTTGTCCGCATTTGGGAAGGGGACGAGTGGGAAACAGTGTTTAATACCCTGGTTGGTCACTTTCAATACTGTGTCATGTCTTTAATCCTTGAATGTTTTCCAGAACTTGGTCAATGTTGTTTTGGGAGACATGTTTAACAAGTTTGTTTTCGTCTACTTAGGAGATTCTGATCTTTTCCCCCTCTGACACTAAGCACATTACGCATGTGAGAAAGGTTCGTAGTAGGTTATAACATAACCACTTTTTTGTCAAAGCAAAAAAAATCACTGTATGTCTCCTTTCTGGGGTTTCTCATCCATCTCCCCAGGGAGTATGGAAATTAAATTGCCAGTATTTATCGCCAGTAAATTGACCCCAGTGACCCCCTACTCAAAAATGCGTTCTCTATCCTCACCCTCCTGGATCTCTTCAGACATTTGTTAGTGGAGGTGGATGTCTCTGATGTTGGTGTACAACATCACAACATAAGAAAATGACCAAAAGATCCAAGCTCAAGATAACATTCCGTTTCTTCTTACCTGTCCTGATGGTCTTTTGTTTGTTCCAGGCCAGTTTAGATCAAGGGTTTTAAAACGGTGTCATTGGACTTTTCTTCCCCAGTCCCAGCGTAACACGGTCGTGATTACAGTCGTGGACAGATTCTCTAATATAATTAATTTCATTTCTCTTATGTCAAAACTGTAATGAGTTACGATCCATGTGATCGCACACTAGGTCACCAGAAACAACATGTTTGATATGGAACAAGTAGGGTGAATTCTGAGTGATCTGAGGAGTTGTAACCTTACGTCTACGGGGTTGATGATCTTGGTGATGGGGAAATGCCAATCATTTACCATAAAACGGGTAGCCAGCTTTCCACTCTCAACCATGAGGGGAATGTCTCCTGTGGAGAACCATACTTGCTGATCCACCCAGAAGACTCCCTTTCACCAAACTGGAATAGTGGTGGTTGATACCTATAAACTACTTTAAAAGAAAGAGAGCTCTGTGGCAGACGACGGCAAAGAGTTTTGGGCATATTCGATCCAGATAACATTCTGGTACCTGGAGAATGGTTCCCTGAGAGCAAAAGGATTCAGAGACCGACCTCCAGATCCTGATTCAGCCTCTCGGTCTGACAGTTTGACTGTGGGTGATTGACAGTTAAACCAAGCAGTCTTAAAAACTCTCTCCAAAATCTGGATGCAAGCTGGGGGCCCCAATCGAAGGCGACGTCCATGTATACAAAAAATGTGAGTGACCAGTAATTTAACAAATTATTTTGCAGTGGGTCGCACAGGAAACCAAATTTTGTGCTAACTTTTACAGGCGAGGTTTTGGAAAACTACCAGAGCACTGGTCAAGCCAAAGGGTATGTGTGAATACCAAATATGACCAGCTGTGTTAAATGCTGTCTTCTACTGGTCCCCCCTCCTGACCAGGTGGTATGCATTTATAAGATCTAGTTTGGAAAACACAGTAGAGCCCTGCAGAAGCTTGATAACAGATGAGATGAGGGGAAGTAGATAACTGTTGCGCTCAGTGATCTGATTCAATCCCCAGTAATCCATGGCTGGTGCCCCATCTCTCTTGCCCACAAAGAAGAACCTCACACCCTGGGAAGAGGAAAGGGGTTGATCCCAGCCACAAGTGATTTACTGATGCATTTCAGTATTTGACACAATTTCAGTATTTTTGTTACGGAAAAGCTCTATGGCCATGTGGAAGGCAAGGTGGAAGGGAAATCAGATTACTCTGCTGCAGACCTTTTTGCTCTTTAGGCAAACTACCATGAGGGCTTTCAGCTAGTCCAACACTAGTAGTTCAAAGGAGTCCATGAAAACAGGGGAGTGTAGGTGGGCCCTAGAGGAATGGATACAATGGTAAGAGGGGACTGAACACCATATTCCTCACAGAAAAGGTGACAGAAAAGCTATTTTTCAACTAAAGCACAGTTTGTTGTTGCCTTGATTTCTTTTATCAATGAATTTTGGACCTTCCTGTACAGTTGTCTATCCCCGCTTCTATAAAATTCCTCTTTTGTCCTGCGAAGCTGTTAGAGTTTACCTGTGAACCATGGCTCATTGTTGCTGTATGTGCAAAAGGTCTTGGTTGGCACACACATCCTCACAAAAACTGACAAATTATGTCACATTATCAGTCAGTTCATCCAGGTTTTCACCTTCACAGCAGACTTGCAGCTGCTGTTTTACCGCTCTCGTCCATCTCTTCACAGTTTTATTGCTGAGGTATATGCCTCCTTGCAGTAAGTATAAAGTAAATCAATTTTTTTATTGTCTCTGGTGTGGCATGACCCATACAGGGTGAATATGGGCAGAGTGGAAGATGAAGGGAAATGATTAAACTCTCCAGAGATTATGAGGAAGGCATCCGGACTCTGTGTCTGCAGTTTGTTATCAATGGACTGCAAAACTTCTCAAACTGATTTATTGTCAGCTGAGGGAGGAATATACGTAGCTATCGTATAACGTGTGAGAATTCCCTCAGCAGATAGCAGTTAGCATGAGACCATACTGACAGCTTAATGTCTTTAGAGATCTGCTCTTTAACAGTAATGTGGCTAGAGTTACACCCCATATTATTTAAATATACACAAAGCACTGGCCTCGGTTCCCCAGGTGTCTCCTTCTTAGATTGCGAGGAATGTCAGCCTTTCCCGGATTAGCGAAGTATTTAAATAAATAAATATATAAATAAATAAATATTGGGAGAAAGTGTTCAAACATAAATGAGAGCTGAATCTTTGCATTAACTACAGGCATTACAGATTCTCCAGAAGTATAGCACGAAGTGTTTATATCCTTGAGATTGTTATTTCAGGGATCCTGCACTCTGCCCACACCCTATAATTGCTTTCAGCCTGGCCCTCTTCCTTCTGCATTTAGGGCTGGAACATTCCACATTTCTGATAGTTATTGCAATTTGGTTTTCAAATTTGTATGACTTAAATTTGGCTCTTAGAATTCATAATATACGCAAGTAGGATTTTAAACCTTAGCAAACGTCAAAATTAATGTAATGCATCAGACCGTTGTCTGTACTGTATGTCGCTTTTATTTTAATGTTGCGTTGATTCATCAGTTCCTTTTTTCCACATTAAAAATTAAAAGGCACTTAGCTATCCCAGCTAACAGTTGACAAGAGACAATGTACAACCTTTACAGGTCACAAGTCTATCAGAGAGTAGAGACAGAGATAAGCATACATAGTCAATCAGAAATATATGTAGTGTCAAAATCCATCTGGCCTCCATATTTTAGCACTTTTACACACCTGGAGACCATCACAGACAGAGGGAGAACATGCAAACACATAAGACAGGTCTGTAAAATAAAAAGGTGAGATTGCTGGATTGATTTGCCAAAAGCTCATACACTACAATGAATATTTGTTGTATGTTGAAAAAAATTTTCAAGGCCTAAGTCATAACCTGCTCCCTGACAGGCCTGTATGTTGAAATTTATTTTTAAATTTCAGTTGCAGTTCAGTTCAGTTGGCTGCTTCATCTGCTGTTTGTACAGTATTCACCGGTCCATAGAGCACAGCACAAACAGAACAGTGGAAGAAAGGAGGGGGAGGCTGTGGACAACTTGGATCTCTAGGTGGTGTCTGCAGGTTGGACTGTAGCTGTAGCAGGCAAGAGGTTTTTACTGCTCATATGGTCCAGGCTGTTACCTGCTCCTCTCTGTCTAATAAATGCAAATGTCCTCTCCTCAGTCACTTCTGTAAACTAAACTTTTACAGACTGGCATGACATCGAGCTAATATTAGCTTTAGACAGTAGCTAACACCACTAAATACACCAAAGATATGCTAATGCTGCTAGCATATTAACGCGCTAATTAGCATTATAACCCATCACCCATCATGTTACATGCAAGGGCTAATGCTTGTGCAAAAATCATTTTCTTAATGAATTAATAATCCAACAATCCAAACAAAAGTCACTTACTACAAGGCTGGGCTAAAATCAGAGCAGGCAATCTGATGCGAAACAGGCGATGTAAAACAAACAAACAGGCGATAAAGTTAATTCTGAGGGTTCTGAGGCCAGACGAGATAACACAGGCCCCCACTTGTGTTATTACAGGGAGCACGGGAAAAAACTTTGGGAGGTCACAAGTAGACAGGTTTTAACTTGTCTCTCACAATCCTGTGGTGTTTCTGCCAGTAAACAAAATAAAGATAATGTGTCAGATTGTGATTCCATCTGAGTTTGTAAACAGACTAAAAAAGTATCCACAAATTGAACTAATGTACTACAACATGATGGATCCTAGTGTGAGAGATTTACAGACACTGCCACTGCAAAAAAAAAGACATCAAGAAAAGCCCTCTAGCATTTGTGTCCATGGATAGCATTTATCATTGAAAGTGAAAACAAACCAGAACTGTGAATCATGATGGACAGAAATGCTACAGTGTGCATTTGCTAATTCAATAACAGAGAACCAACAAGACCTATGTCCAGAGTAACCAATTCAATTCAATTCAACTTTATTTATATAGCGCCAATTCATAGCAAAGTTATCTCAGGGCACTTTACAGAATAAAGTCAAGATTATAAAGATGTATACAGAGAACCCAACAATTCCCCCTGGAGCAAGCCATAGGCAACAGTGGAGAGGAAAAACTCCCTTTAACGGAAGAAACCTCCAGCAGAACCAGGCTCAGGGTGGACGGCCATCTGCTTTTACTGGTTGGGGTGAGTGGAAAATGAAGAGAGAAAAGAACAGAGGAACAACAGGTTAATGTCGTGACAAAAACTGTAAGGAACGTTAAGAGGCAAAAGGCAACTTACAAGTGAATAGTTATGGTGAATCTAATCCACAAAATGGAAAATCATTTTGAGATTTCTCTCACAGTTAACACCACTGTTTGACTTGATCACCAACCTGAAGCCCCGACTGCCCAATTTGTTGTGGCTGGCTCTTGATAGAGCCTTTAGCAATAACCTGCTGATAGAACATTAACCGAGCAGTTTGAAGCTTCTTTACCTAATTGCTGTCAAAGTCAACCTTGTTCCTTTTACCATGTAAAATGTGTGTTCATACAGTCACCAAAGTCTTGTTTCCAGTCTTCGCATTAATCCATGACTTGGCTTCTCAAACTAGAATGAAGACCATTCACCAGGGCAGTCTTTAGCAGATGGCTGTTGGCAGCATTATCTGGAGTGATGCCTGAGTAAGCTGCAAAAGCCCTTTCCATATGGGTATGATAGTTATTACCTGACTCACCTTCTTTCTGCTTGGTTTTGTGAATCACAGGCCAGCAGACTCTTAAGGAGGAAGGCAACCCGCACAGCATCATACAGGTGTTTAATGCTTGCGATTCCACTGGTTCAGTCATAAACCAGTTAGCAGGTTGGATGTTGGTCCATCCTAGCTTGGAGACACATTGTGCCAAAGTAGAACATCTTAAACCATGCTTTCTCTCTATTTGTCTGGCATATATTAAACAGGGCCTGTAAGAGAGTCAGATAATTTCTTTAATTTCCACATTTTGTTCCCTGTGTTTTTCACTCTCTGTGAATGGTGCTTAAACTTTCAATTGGCTTATCAATCACTTCTCTTCAAATCTAATTATATGTTTGGAAGGGTCACTCCCACACATTTGGACAAACATTTAACTTGCCACAGACAAGTTTCTAACTCTCACAGCCTCTTCACCTGTGTTCCACTGGGCTCTGTTCTTGGTCCACTTCTCTTTTTCTAGCTATACTACATCGTTGTTAGTTGTTATCACCACCTCACTTGGCTTTTCCTATCATGTGCTGATGACATGATGACAAATAGCTTTTCTTTTTCTTTCCACCGGTTAATTCCACTTTCTGCCTATCTGTGACATGTCTCCTTGAATGAGAGAAAAAAAAAAACATCTTCAGCTAAAACTCTCCAAGACATGAGTTGTAGTCTTTCCAGCCAGGTCTATAAGACTACACATCGTCATCAGTGATTGTCCCCACTAAGTCTGCCAGAAATCAGGGGGTCATCAATGACTACCAACTGAGCTTTACTGACAGCATCTACTGTCTCTATGGTAACCAGATTCACCATGTACATCATATGAAAGACTGCATTTCCTGTTGACGGGGCTACCAGCTGCACAATCAACCCCCTCAATTCAACTGCACCTGCCTAAATGAACTCCCTCATTCAGGTCTACAATCCCTCCCGCCCACTGTGGTCTGCCCAAAAAAAAAAAAAAAAAAATCTGTGGTCACTTCACCTAACAGCAAATTTTCCCAAGAAAACTCTTTTTCTAAGTGATCCCACAATGGTGAAATGAGCTACCAAACCTGCACGTTCAGCAGCCTCACTCATATACAGTATTTAAAAAACTATTAAAGACAGCTTTCTTCTACAACTTCTTATGCATTGTTTATTGACATCTGTAATATGACAACATATTAATACAATGTCCAACTACATATTTTCACTAAATATTTCAGTTCAGTATCGATACTACAACAATGTTAAAATATCTATCATGTCTTAACCAATATTCCTTGGTCAGCCTAGATTTGTGGTTACAGAGTTTACCCCTACTTGTCAAATCTTAACAGTTAACGTTAACTATCTACAGTCTGGGCAGGGGACCCCAATTTGCAACAGTCATATACCCTGTCCAGTAAATAAAAGATTCAACAAAAGCTACCAAATCACAATAGAAAACTTTCACAAATTTTACAGATGTCAAGTAAAGTCACATTAGAACAATGTTTTATACTTTCAGTAGAAATTTAGGTAGCAGGTTTTCTATATTTGGCTTTATTTGATTATTGACAGTATAGAAAATCTGAAGCTGACATTGCAGGCATGATCTGGTCTTATTTTTCCTCCCTTGGTATTTTGGAGTCTTGAGTGTTGCCATGGCAAACTAGGTCAGTAGAGGACTGCAGCAGATCTTCCACCAAGCCGGTGGAGAACTGTTTACCGGTATTAGGTTTTCCAAATACCATTGCCAGGTAGGATCCCTGTTTTATCTTCATCTCGTGCAAACTCCATCAATTTTGAGCAATTTAAACAGCTTTTTAGACAAACAAAATGCTTTTTATATTATATGCAGGTGACCAATTTTAACCACTGTAACAGGGACAGGTAAACAGAACCAATGGATCATATTCCCAGAAGTTACCAGGGTGTGATTAAAATTTACATTAATCTAGTGAACCTACCTCTATCAAACACAATCCATTCCTTTTACATCAATTAGGAAATGCTGTGGACACTTTTAGGAATGAGGGCTAGAATCAGAACCTAAAGAAACTGAACACAATGATGGAAATAAGAATGCTTAATTGAAAAATAAGTTATTGAGGAGAGGGTGGCTGATGGGGGAAAAATAAGTGAATGAATGCCATTCCAGATGAGTAGTGTCAACAGAAAAATAGGTAAGTGTAGAGCCAATTCAGGGAAATAATATCAAAAAAGTGCGCATACTTCTTGGTGAGGTATGAAGAATGGTGCTGGAAAAGGATGACCTCTGGAGAGTGACTGTAGGAGGAGGTGGGAGCCAGGTAAAATGGAGGAGCAGCAGACACAGGCAGACACATTGTGACACGAGACAGCAGGTAGGTGAAATTGTGTCACAGATGTTTTCAGATTACAGATGAGTATAAACTTTCAGCAGGTTGAGAGGAGTCAAGTACACAAGATAATAGTTTAGAAATTTTTGTCCAACTTTGTGTCCAAATACTGAGCTGACAGATACAAGTTAGTGATGGCCATCTGATAACACTGCAAACGACAGGTGACCGATGACGTCCCCTGAGTTAATAATGTGACAGGTTTAAACCAGTCGATACAGTGCTGTTTTAACATGTTTTCGAAAGCTGGAGAAGTTGCCACCAAAAAAAGAAACCAGCTCAGTCCAAAAACAGTGGAAAAATATTGTTTTTTAATAAACATCTTTGAATCTCCATCCCATGTATGTATTGACAGCCTTCCCCAGTTACTGAAGCACACCCTTCCATCCTAGCACATCCTCTGTTTCCCCAAACACACCTTCTCCTAACCACTAGATGTTTATACATTAATAGAATCAACTGACCAATCCTTCAATATTTACAAAAATGTTGTTTACTAGATATCACTAAAACAAAGCTTTGATTGAAGTGGCTTAATACTGGTTCATTGCTTTTATTTGCACATCACTAGTTATTAGGTCGAGTTATGTTGAAGCAAGCAAAAAGATGAACATGGTGGCTGGTAGGCAGGCAGGCAGGTGGACTAAGAGAAATGTTTGTCAGCTCGGATAGATGGTGAAAATAACAGGGTTGCAGATTACCAGGTACAGATTTTAGTTCACGAGATACAAGTGCAAGAGAGCAGAAAGGTTTTTTTTTTTTTTTTTTTTTTTTTTTTAATATTAAAGATTTAAGTGCATAGGAAGATGCGGAAGAGTTCAGTTTTCAGCAGTTTTTTGAATATTGGGAGAGAATCAGCTGAGCGTGCAGCGTTTGGTAGCTGTAGAACAGTTTTGCTTGGTGTCTTCTATGCGGTGCTGGGACCACCAGACGTCGTTTGTTGGCAGACCGCAGCGGGCGAGAAGGATTGTAGACTTGAATGAGTGAGTTGAGGTAAGCGGGAGCTGTCGAGTTAACAACCCTGTAAGCAAGAGACAGAGCTTTGAACCTGATGCGAGCAGCAACAGGAAGCCAGTGTAGAGATCTAAAAAGTGGTGTGACATGGGTCTTTTTTGGCTGATTAAAAATTAGGCGAGCTGCCGCATTTTGGATCATCTGCAAGGGTTTGATTGTGGATATCGGTAACCCCATCAACAAAGCGTTGCAGTAATCAAGACGAGATGTGACCAGCGCCTGTACAATGAGTTGGGTTGTATAGTCCGTGATGTAGGGTCTGATCTTCCTGATGTTGTAAAGAGCAAATCTGCTGCCCTAGAGACTGAGGGGATGTGGTCCTTAAAGCTCAGTTGGTCGTCGATGATGACCCCCAGATTTTTGGCCGATTTAGTGGGGACAATCACTGTAGATCCAATGTTGATGCTGATGTTGTGTTGCATCAAAGGTCTGGCTGGGAAGACAAGGACTTCGGTCTTAGAGAGGTTGAGTTGAAGGTGTCTCTCACTCATCCAGGCTGAGATGTCTGAGAGACAGGCAGAAATACGCGATGAGACAGTGGAGTCGTCCGGTGGAAAGGACAGGAAGAGCTGTGTGTCATCAGCGTAGCAGTGATAGGAAAGACCATGTGAGTGAATGATGGCACCTAGGGATGAAGTATAGATAGAAAAGAGGAGAGGACCAAGAACTGAGCCCTGCGGCACACCGGTAGAGAGGCTATGAGAGTTATATAATTATGATTCAAAAGGTGTGTGAATTCGCATAAATGGCTATAGAACAAATGGAACAGGGAGAATAGAAAATAGAAGTGAGGAAACAGGAAGTAAAGCTGTAAACTATGACAGGAAACCCTCATAAAGACCAAATTAAAGCCAGAAAACCTTTACTTACTCACTTTTACTACCTCAAATGTTGTAATTTATTTAGCCTCAGCATCCTTCTACCGATATATTCACAGTCTCTCCACTGAACATGTCCAAACCACCTCACTCTGGCCTCTCTGACTTTATCTCCAAAACATCTAACATGAGCTGTCCCTCTGATGTCCTCATTCCTGATCCTGTCCATCCTCGTCACTCCCAAAGAGAACCTCAACATCTTAAGCTCTGCTACCGCCAGCTCTGCCACCTGTCTTCAGTGCCACTTTCTCTAAGCCGAACAACATCGCCGGTCTCACCACCGTCATCTCAACATCTTTCCTGACACTTTTCTCTACCAGTTCCAACGTGCTTGCACTTGCCTATTCACCTCATTTCCACACTAACCGTTGCTCTGAAACCCTGCACAAACTTCTTACCTCTGCTCCCTTTAACCCCCCCGTTCCAACTGGGTCCCTCTCATTGACACACATGTATTCCGTCTTGCTGCGGCTAAGCTTCATTCCTCTGTTTTCCAGAGCAGACCTCCACCTCTCTAGATTTTCCTCCACCTGCTCCCTGCTCTCACTACAAATCACAATGTCATCTGCAAACATCATAGTCCACGGAGATTCCTGTCTAACATCATAT
Source organism: Channa argus (assembly GCF_033026475.1). Lineage (NCBI taxonomy): Eukaryota > Metazoa > Chordata > Actinopteri > Anabantiformes > Channidae > Channa > Channa argus. The sequence continues at coordinate 20,215,040 of NC_090213.1, read as the reverse complement.
GTCAGCCTGTCCATCACCAGAGCAAACAAGAAGGGGCTCAGAGCCAATCCTTGATGCAGACCCACCTCCCCCTTGAACTCCTCTGTCACACCTACAGCACCTCACCACTGTCTTACAGCTCTCATACATGTCCTGCACCACTCTAACATACTTCTCTTCCGCTCCAGACGTCCTCATACAATACCACAGCTCCTCTCTCGGCACCCTGTCATACACTTTTTCTAAATTTACGAAGACACAATGCAACTCCCTATGACCCTCTCTGTACTTCTCCATCAGCATCCTCAAAGCAAATACTGCATCTATTGTACTCTTTCTAGGCATGAAACCATATTGCTGTAAACAAATGTTCACCTCTGCCCTTAGCCGAGCTTCCACTACTCTTTCCCACAACTTCATTGTGTGGCTTATCAGCTTTATTCCTCTGTAGTTGCCACAGCTCTGCACATCTCCCTTGTTCTTAAAAATGGGCACCAGTACACTTCTCCTCCAGTCCTCAGGATCCTCTCACTCTCCAAGATCTTGTTAAACAAACTGGTCAGAAACTCTACTGCCACTTCTCTTAGACACTTCCATACCTCCACAGGTTTGTCATCAGGACCAACTGCCTTTCCACTCTTCATCCTCTTCAACGTCCTCCTCACTTCACTCTTACTAATCTTTGCTACTTCCTGCTCCACACCAGTCACCTCTTCTACTCTTCGTTACGTTTCATTTTCCTCATTCATCAACTCTTCAAAGTTCTCCTTCCATCTTCCCATCACACTTCTGGCACCTTTCAATACGTTTCCATCCTTATCTTTAATCACACTAACCTGCTGCACATCCTTCCCATCTCTATCGCTTTGTCTGGCCAAATTGTACAAATCCACCTCTCCCTCTTTAGTGTCCAACCTAGCATACAAGTCCTCATATGGTCTTTGTTTGGCCTTTGCCACCTCTACCTTCACCTCAAGCTGCATCTCCCTGTACTCCTGTCTACTCTCAGTTCTCTCAGTGTCCCACTTCTTCTTAGCTAACCTCTCTCTCTGTATACACTCCTGAACTTCCTCGTTCCACCACCAAGTCTCCTTGTCCACTTTCCTCTTTGCAGATGACACACCAAGTACCCTCCTACCTGTCTCCCTGATCAAATTCGCTGTAGTGGTCCAGTCATCTGGAAGCACCTCCTGACCAACCACAGCCTGTCTCAGACCAAATCTGCCCATTACATTCTCATCACCTCTATTCCCTTCACCTACTTGCCCATTGAAGTCTGCACCAATCACCACTCTCTCACCTGTGGGGATGCTCTGCATCACTTCATGTAACTCAATCCAGAATTTCTCTTTCTCTTCTAACTGACATCCTACCTGTGAGGCATAACCACTAACAACATTAAACATCACGCCTTCAATTTCCAGCTTCAGACTCATCAACCTGTCTGATTCTCTTTTCATCTCTAGAACATTCCTCACAAAATCCTCTTTCAATATAACTCCTACTCCATTTCTCTTCCTATCTGACCCATGGTAGAACAACTTGAACCCTGCTCCTAAGCTTCTAGCCTTGCTACCTTTCCACCTGGTCTCCTGGACACACAGTTATGTCCACCTTCCTTCTCTGCATCATGTCGATCAACTCCCTAGCCTTCCCTGTCATAGTACCAACATTCAAAGTCCCTACTGTCAGTCCCACATTCTTAGCTTTCCTCTTCTCTCTCTGCCTACGAACACACCTTCCTCCTCTCCTTCTTCGACTTCGACCAACAGTAGTCCAATTTCCACTGGTACCCTGTAGGTCAACAGCACCAGTGGTGGTCGTTGTTAACCCGGGCCCTGAACGATCCGGTATGGAAGTCATTGTCATGATTTGCATTTTTAATTTGGCACGTGTTTTACGTCGGGTGCCCTTCCTGACATAACCCTCTGCATTTATCCAGACTTGGGACTGGAACAAGAAGACACTGGCTTGTGCCCCCTTGCAGCACTGTTTTCAGGATAGCTTCTCTCAGGAATACTTTTGCTTTTAGGCCTAAAAGCCTTTCTCAAGTTACAGTTGATGTCTGTTTTTTTGGCCTGTTTACAGTCTGCATATAAATATAGACAGAGAGTTTCTAATGGCATGGGCTCAAAATAGCAGAATGGAAATGGAGTGGAATCTGAGCTGACACCCAGACATACTGTGCAAACATTATCACTCCAAAACAAATACGTAAACAAGGTAATTATGAAGGTTAATTAAAATCTAAGCTGCTATTTAATTCATTACCGGTAACAAAAGTAGACATGTTGTTTACTCACAAGTAGTGATCAGAGATTCTTATAAAACCAGAGAATTTCATATCCCATACTTTATGGATGTTGTTTGCAAACTAGGAAGTACAAAGTACAGATATTTGTGTAAATAATGTAGTAACATATACTTTTTTTCAAATACTCAAACAAAGCACATGTATTGGTAATCAAGAATTCATACTTACTTAGGTTACTTCCCACTTCTGTCTATTGTATATATGTGCAGCTCTGCACTTTTCCATGCACTTGCATCAGCAGTGATCACAAGGGGAAGCAACATCCTTTACAGTTTTTTATTCCATACTTTACAGAGCCAGTACTTTTATAAAAGGGGTTAGAAACGCAATAATATAAAACACATTGACTGAAAAGATTTTGGACAAGTCATACAATTAAGTCATTTGCTTTAAGATTGTGCAAGACTACATTGCAGTGATCTTTAATGTACTGTAGAGATGTCTAGTCTTGGAATTTGAATGTCATGGGCCTTTGTGACTGCATTAATCCGTGTCACAAGATTACTGTATAAATCAGAGGAAAAATAAGGACAGAGATGAACAAGGCTGTTTACTGTACAGTAGTCACCAACACATTTACACAAAATTATGAAGTGGAATTGTCCTGGCTACTTACTGGTACAGTTTCCTTAGGCATGAGTGGTGTAGTTGTCTCTTCTTTAAGTGATATCTCACAATTTATTCATACTTATTTAAAGAACACATAAGTCAGTAGGTTCTAAGAGACACTTTGTGATTAGATAGGTTACCTGCGGAACTTTTTAGCCAATCAGATTTCACATTCACACCACCATATTGGTACAACATATTGGCTGAAACATGTTACAGTTTTCACATAATGGTTTTCCTTTGAATGTAAACAAAGTGTATTTATTCAGCTTGGCCATGGAAGAACTAACTATTTACATGCAACCAAAATGTGATCCATCCAAGGTAAGCTATTGTTTAATTTTTAATTGTGGGTGTTAGTAAAGGCATGCTACAAACCAAAATTTTGCTTAGGATTTGGAGGTATTGGTTATAGAATAGTATAGAATAGAATAGAACTTTACTAATCCCTTGGTCAAATGCCTTTTGTGAAATAAAAATTCCATAGCATAGCCACAGTAATACTAACAATCAAATCCTGTAAGTAGTAAAAAAAAGAGACAATGTAAAAAAACAAAATGAACATTAAAAAAACAGACACAAGGTACACACAAGGACAGTGTAATAAATTTATTAATGTTGTGAATAGTTAAATAGATATCACACAGAATCTCTGTTCCTCCCCATCCTCTACCATTCTGTTCCTGTTATGATCTATCCTGATCCCCGTCCTGTTTCCCTTACAGACACACAAGGCTTCCCTATACAACAAAAAAGTGTGTCTTCACCTGGAACAGGGAAACCAGTCAGGCTTGTTAAAAAGAAAAAGAAAGCAGTTTTAGTTACACATATAAAGCTTTGCATTTTAGTTTTAAAGCTTGCTGTTTAAGTTATATTTTCTTTTTTCAGGCTTCTACCCCTACATGTATTGTGGGGCCTGCAATGTCCCAACAGTGTTTTGATGAATTGCATGTCATAAATGACAGCTAAATGCTAAACTGTAGTCTGCCAGCACTGCACAGTCAGTTGACTGCTGGTCCCTCCTGCCCCTCCACTGGTCATTCATGTTCCTCCTGCAAATGTCAGCTTAGATCTACCTCATCTGAGTACCTAAGCCAAAAAACCAATTCAGGCTCATCAAAATGTGACTCTATGGGCACTGTGATGCGTTCTTCAGGCACTGCCATCTGTGGGGAGAGCTCTGACACGTATGGTTTAAATAAATTTATGGCACTCACTCCATTTGAAGCATTCACAGGCTGGGTGAACCAGGTTAAATGGAGCGGCAATAGCAGAGAAGCTGAACTTTCAGACCCTGAAAGATAAAGTTCACAAACACATAGCACACAGACTACATACTAGAGCTAATATTCTCTCTAACAGGCTTATATGCTTAATGTTCGCATGTTCAGTGTGTGAGAAACGCACTGTAAGGCTGTGTCCTTCTTTTTCTTTTCTCTCTCAGGCTGGGTGTGGGCCCAAATGTAGGTGTCCATGTAGGAGTAATGCATGTTTCTGTAAGAGTGATGTGTGTCCGTAAGGGGATGTTTGTGAGTGTGTGTATTGGATACAAGGTCTGTCTTTTTTCTTTTGTTTGCGTTATGAGAAAAGTGTTGTGGGATTGAGAGAAGAGAGAGATGTGTGCACGTGTGCTTGAAATATTGATTTGTGTGTTTTGAGTGTTGTGTTTAAGTGAACAATGTTTGAGTGACGTTGAAACACTCAAAGACTAAAAGATACCGACTACAGACTATAATGACCAAGTGAAAGTGTGCGAGAGGTCCGGACTGAATTATATATTTTAACGTGTGCTTAAATATATATGTGTGCGAGAGCAAAATAGGTGTTTGTTTATGTTACATTTGTGCAGATCTGGTGCATGAGGGTTAATGTGTTTATGAAGTGTTTAAGTGTTTGCTAGGATAAATTTACTTTGTGTTGCTCTTTCTGTGTGTGGACTAGTACAAAAAGGTTTTCATTTCTCTGTGGATGTATGATAGATGTATGTGTGTGTGTATGTGAAGAAGGAAAATGTGTATCAGAACAGTGCTGTGTTTTTGTGATTCTCATAGTCTGGTTGAGAACAAACTTTGTTAGATTGAATACTGGAAATTGGAGTTACAATCCACAGACAGGAAGTGGTGGTTTTTCTTTTACTATGGTTTGATTTGCATGTTTGACAACTGCCAGAGAACCTGCACTTGCAGTGGTCAAAGCCATACTGGTGAGTTGTATGTTCAAAGATGTGAACTCCACCTACTCCCCCGCATGAGCAATGCTGAGGAGTCCTACACACTTAAAGTAGAGAAACTTTGAAGCAGCAACTGAGTACTTATTTTTCTACATTTGCCCATTTATACTTACAAGCAAATTTTGGTATACTTTTGCTGAAGAAGTTAAATCTGTTGTTTTGGATTTCTTAATGTAGAGGGACAAGAAGGAGAATGAAGGAAGAAAGTTTGGAGCAGATGGTGGAAGGAAGAGCAAACTCCTAAAATTGTAACCCTGTCAACATAAAGGGTTACTGAAAAATGTCCTTTTTCCTAGGTCTGAAATTGTAAATTTCTGAAGGTGATACTTCTCAGGGTGTATTTTAATTGTGTTTGGAAAGAAAAATGGGGTTTGGTTTGAATATAGAGAATTAGGGGTATCGTTGCCTGTTTGCATTGTCTAGACAGGTGTAGCTCCGCCCCCTGTGTCTGCATAGTGCAGATTGGATGCAGACTATGAACAAGAAGGAGACAAAAAAGTTTGGTTTTGTTTCATGGGAAAGTTATTTTGTCATTTTTGGCTCTGGAAACTTGGCCAAGCTGTGGTCAAGCTTCTCATAACAAGACAAAGTGGTGGATGTGCTGGGACTTCAGTAGAAGTATTTGGAAGCATATTCATGCTAGCGCAACTGTTTTGAAGTTTTGGTTTTGGTTTTTCCTCAGTTCTACAAGAAACGATGTAACTTGCACACCAAAATGCTGTTGATATGTGTGTTGATTATGATTTAATAATCATAAATACTGAGTATAATTTTGTGTGTATATGCACATAGCATGAGTGGTGAAAAGGTCAATGCACTCATAACAGTTCTTTGGCTGTAGCTGGTCCTTGTTGCTGCCATTGTAAGGCTTCAGAGGAGTTCTGTATCTTGGATCTTTTGGTAAGAGAGACAACTTATTAATGTTTCTGGATTTTCTTTCTTTCTCTCGTGGAAATTAATTATACTGAAAAGAAATGCACTGTATGTTTTGTCATTTTGTTATTAAGATGCATCAACGATTCTCTCTGATTGTTATACAGGTCAGGTTTTTTTTTTTTTTTTTTTTGTGAAGACTTCATACAAGGATGGCGAGCTGATTGTACCAGGATCTATACTAATGAACACAGAGGTTGAGAGCATTTGATTTGCCTTGGATAGACAGCGAACTGTTGTTGCTTGAGTGATAGGATAACTTCTGAATATATCTGGTCTTCGGCACATGCTGCAAGAAGAGAAAGGAACTCTTGGGATTAAATCCTTACGTTCAGTGTTCAGTGTATACCGACAGAAGCCAAGTAAAATCTCCTAGGAGTTTTCTTTTTTTCTTTTGTCCTTTTCTTCTCTTAGTTTTGACCCTATGTGTATATATGTATGTGCATGTTTTTTTCTTTGCTTTGTATTGTGTTGCTATTTGGGTAAATTGATGTTCTCTAATGAGAAATAAAGCAATTGTTATTTCAATTGAAATAATACCTTGTTGTTAAGTAAATGCTTAGTGTCTTGTTTTATTAGTTACTCACACTGATCCAGTAGTTGAGCCATAGCATCTGGTCCAAATCTCACAAAGAAAGTGTTAGCTTTGATTTAAACACCCTTTTCAACATAAACCTGTGTAAGACATACTGATCACCACCCAAGATCGGGACAAACTGTGTGGAGAATGATATCAGCTTTGACTTAACTTAAAACCCAATTCACCTGCAATTTTTGCATACTGCTGGTGAGGACATTCGATTAAGGTCATTTGAAGGAAACATGACGTGGCATGGTGCCTGTGACTGCGACTGAGGGCTGTGAGAGAAATTTTCCTACAAATGCAAAATGCCTGTTTATGGTGACCAGATGCTCCTTTTGCACCTCAGCAGACCTACTGTCTGCACTGTCTTTAGACCAGAGATTCATCAGGATCTGTCCCAGCAGGGAACACATAGGAGATGAGTTGTCCTAGAGACTTGCTAATTAGATTCCTGACCACTGTGTATTGACCTGTATGTATGTTCTGTAAGGTTGATTTGCATTGAGTCATTCCTTTGTCCTTTTGTGTTAATTCAGCTGCTGAGCTGAGCGGTTAAAAGATGCTATAACCTGTAAAACCTTGTCAAATGTGATTTAGCCCACTCGAGTGTAGTTGTGTTCTGCTCTGCATGTTTCTCTGTTTTGCTGATTAAACTCACCATAACCAAGACTGTGAGCTGGCTGTTCCTTCCTAAACATGTGAATTTTAAGTGTTTTAAATTAGCCAAAACTTCTAAACTGACCACAGTGAGAGAAATAATGACCTTTTTGTAGGAATGACTGGATACAGGACAGAGTGGAATAATGGATATTCTACAGTTGTTTAAACATTTAACCAAGACACATAGTTAAAGTAGAGGGTATTGAGACTTTTGAGACATTGCTACACCAGATTTGAGTCTCCCATCCTATAAGGAAACATTTTTGTTGTATGACTTAAGACTGTATCTTGATTCAGTTGATCAGTCACATAGAATTCCAGAGGAGTTAAGTTGATTTTGAGTGAGTTGAATGAGTGAAGCTGAATTTGATTCTGTGTCATAACAATTAATAAGAACTCTGAGTAGATAAACTCTATTAACTACACCGATGAGACTCTAGTTTTCAGGAGAACAGAATATGATGAAGATTCTGACCCTGAAGCATCAGAGGGAGCTGGCCGATTCATGTGACAAAAATTACATATTAATCAGTCATCCACTTGTTATCTATTCACTTATACCCTGAGCACATGCTTATTTCACACATATATATTTGTGGTTTCGGTCTGAGCATCTACACTGCTGAGTTTTTATAATTCTCATGTCTGTTTTTGTTTTGAAATCAGGTTCAATGCAAACCATGAGTGGTGATCATGCACACGTTTCCCCCGCAATTGGCATAATTGGGCTTTTTTTCATATCTGTGCTCCCAGTGAAATAAAATCAAATAATATAAAGTGAATAAAATAAAATAAAATAAAATAATCTCCATTGAACTGTAATGTAAGGAAATGAGAAATTTCCATTGAAGCTTTTTGACAATTGTGAATAGTTAAAACCGAGATTGTTGTACATCGAGAGAGTCATCTTTTGAGACTTTAAGATTATTTGTTTTAATTTTGTTTTTCAATCTGTCATTAGTTTTCATTCTAGACTGTATATATAAGGTCCAGACTTTTATTAATCTCACATGATGATTATGTGATGAACTTTATTCCTTTAGATTGTGAGTTGTGGATAAAAATAGACTGTGTTTTGAAGTGTAGGATCTTTTTGGATAAGGGTATAAGAGTCTTGGTTTGTGTTGTGGGGAAAAGACTATGCACTCTCTATTTGCTCACCTTTTCCTTTGCTGCTTTTGCCTTTGAGGCTTCTTTTGGTTGAGTGAGTTTTTCATCCTGTCTGATACAAATTGGAACCTCTGTGTACCACTGTACAATAAATCATTTTTTTAATATATGGACTTATATGGTCAGATAATATATGGTCAGATTATTTTTTTGTTTCAAGCATCTGAAGCAAAAGCCTTCCTTCCTGAGAAACTCTATTTTATCCTTATAATTAGAATTTTGTAGTTTTTTACAGTGCTCAAAAGTATGCCCCTCATGGGAAAAAAGACAAGACTCAGGTAAGGCCTTGAGGGTACTGGTAGGGCCTGTCTTACTAAACCAGGCTCTACACTCACATCCTTTTGAGTAGTCACTCAAAAGTCACAGACAAAGTTTCCTCAGGATCAACAATTTCATTTGCCTTACGCCAGGGGTCCCCAACATGGCTTCTATATGGCTGGGGATCTAACTGGTTGAGCACTGCTCGGTCACTGCTGAGGAGGACTGGATAGCTGGGTTATGACAACCACTTGTTTCTTTTACAGGCAGAGCAGGTGGACCGTGATATACTGTTTCCCGTATATAGCTCAGTCCTGCAGGCTTGGCAGATATTCTAGGACAAAAGAGCTCCCAGTCCAGTCCCAGGCATGTGGCTGAGACCTAAGTAACAATAAGTACAAGCAGGTTGCTGAACTGTGTAGTGGAGGAGGTTTCGTGCAACTCTGGCTGAACCCCCGAGAGTGATGGTTAAGAATAGTACTCTGTCTGATCAATGGGATGATGAGTAAAGCTTCCCCTGTCTAGTGGTTAGTTCTAATGTAAACGACTGGCGGGAAGGGGATTGGCAAGTTCTGTCCCTCTCAACTCAATTAGAGGAGTTTAGAGATGTGTGAAAGAAGGAGTTATATCAGATCTGTGTGAAAATATTCATCTGAGATCTGTGGAAGGGATTAAAGATTCAAGGTAGGCTGAGTTCTTTGGCTCAGACTCTACCCTGAAAGGTAGCTGGGAGTGCCTGTACAAGCCGCCCATTGAGAAACAGGCTGCTGACCTCCAGTGGAGGATCGTATGTGGCACACCTGTCCTTTTTGTTCAATAAAACTTTATCACATTGTTTTATTCAGTGCGTCTGATCTGTTTATATTATTTGGAGGGTTGTTTTAGGGTTTGGGGAAATGTTTATTAATGGGTTATTTGTATCAGGGCCCAAATACTTAAAAACAAAGGAACATAGATACTACTGGAGGGGCAGCTGTAGCTCAGTTGGTAAGGTACTTGTCCACGGACCAGTGGTTCATGGTTCAATCCCTGGTCCTGGCTATATGTCAAAGTGCAAGACACTGAACCCCTAACAGCCCATTCCCATCCCTGTGCAGTGCGGGTCCAAGGTAGGTAGAAATTGGGGAGGTTGTGTCAGGAAAGAAAAAACTATAATAAACTATATACTTTATTAAAGAGGAAGGTTTTAAGCCTAGACTTAAAAGTAGAGAGGGTGTCTGCTTCCCGAATCTGAACTGGGAGCTGGTTCCACAGGAGAGGAGCTTGATAGCTAAAGGCTCTACCTCCCATTCTACCTTTGGAAATTCTGGGAACCACAAGTAGGCCTGCATTCTGAGAGCGAAGTGGTCTACTGGGATGATATGGTGCTATGAGGTCTTCTATATATGATGGAGCCTGACCATTCAGAGCTTTATATGTAAGAAGCAGGGTTTTATATTCTATTCTAAATTTAATGTGAAGCCAATGGAGAGAAGCTAGTGAAGGTGAAATATGATCTCTCTTGCTAGTTCCAGTCAGCACTCTTGCTGCAGCATTTTGGATTAATTGCAGGCTCTTTACGGAGTTACTGGGGCATCCTGAAAGTAGGGAATTGTTCTATTGTGAATAAAATATGTGTTGATCTGATTTGCATATGATTGCATTCAGTGTTTCTTTACACATCGTCCAAACTTCTTTTGAATTGGGGTTATAAATTGAGAAATATAACCACGGTATATTCCTTTTTTTCTGTAGTTTAAGAAAATATTGGAAAACTGTGACTATAAAGAAAGTGGTATGTAGTTTGAGAAAAATGCTTATCATCACCATTATGAACTACAATAAACTTTGGGAATCTCCTAGTCACTAGGGACTTACCATTATTTCATTACATATTTTACAAATATATATCAATAATATTGCAACACTCTATTATGTTTTCAATTTAATAAATATTATTCATTCCACTGTGTAAATGTATTTTTTATGCTTTAATATCTGTACTATATAAATACTTAATTTTTAATCAGTTGCTACAATAAACATTGTGTGATTTGTATTCATTTTATCTCAAATTACTATCTTTAATACTACCTTCAGTAATAAGTAAAAAAAACCCTAAGAACTCATTATTAACCAGTTTTCTCTCCAACTTCTCATCAAACACATGTTTCTGCAGAAAACTGAATCCATGATCAGAATCATATTTAATCATGTTGTATTCTACATGCTTAGTTTGAGACAAGCAAAACCCGATCATGGTCTAACCCCCAATTATATTTTTATAGCAATCCAATGTTGGTATTGTACATCAAGCTAAACGTCACACCTCTGATACCATGATGATGTTTATGTGCAATGTTCTTTGTTGATCTCATCATCGCCCTGCCAATGTTTGATAAGATCTTTTAGTATTGCTTTTCTGTGGGATTACAATAGTAGCTAAATTATTTGTATATGTACAGGGATTTGTGCGTGCATACTTAGATTTGTGTCTCAATCTGTGTGTATATACAGGAATTTGTGTGTGTGTACTCAGTGTACTTGTGTGTCTGTGCTGGGATTTGTATTCCAGTCTGTTTGTGTGTCTCTACACGTATTTGTGTGTCTGTACACAAATCTGTAACTGTAAATAATATTTGTGTGAATGTAAAATAATGTGCAAATTTATTCACTCACAAAACAAAATGTAAATAATGTCTAATGTCTGTAATGTCTAAATCTGTGAAAACGCAAGGATTTAACTAAAAGTGCTGGAAACCTCACAACTGGCTGTATTTTTGCTACTGTTCTGCCATCTGTGAGATTTGTGTGTGTACAGCGATTTTTCTGTATTGGAAGATTTTCCTTACCCTCAGCTCAGGCTCCCAGGCTCAGCCTTACAGGCTGTGTAAAGTCCAGGTCCCAGTGTGCCTTACAGTCCGCGCTCAGGCACAAGTAAAGAGACTGAAGCTCCGAGGCCGGTCATTAAAGCCAGCGCTTAACGGAGGAATGCAGAGGCACTGCGACAGTCCCTTAGGTGAGTTTCACCTTTACCTGTCTCTTGAGTTGGCCGTGGTGTTTTGCTCTTGACTTTCTCCTGCTCAGCCAAATAGTGTTTATAGTGTTTCTGTTCATGACAGGAGAGCTAACTGTTAGCTACAGAAGATAATGTTAGGTGATGCAGGCAGGTAAACAGCTAAAGTGCTGTTCATCGGCAACTGCACTTGTGTTTAAACAAACCTTTTAGAGGAGAGGAGAAACGTCTTGGAGAACTACAAGCACAAGTCCAGTTTCCACTGAACATTGTAATTATTGTTCAGTGGAAAAGTTATTATTTCCTGTTTAGTAGAGCTTTCATTACTATGTGACTAGTGGAGCAGATGATGTTGGAGTTCATCAGGGAAAGTTGCCTTTGTGTTTCACAGATCTATTTGCTTGCACTTTGATTGAGTCCCAGACCTTGTTCACCTGTTCACGGTGGCAACATGTATTTCACCGATTTTCACTCTGGAAAAAGAAGGCAGCCACTTTTAGTAAAAGTATGTTTTGACTTTTTTATGTATTTGTGACAATAAACAGTATAGAGGGACAGGAAACCATGCAAAGAGGGCTTTTTGATATGCAACAAAGGTCCACTTGCCAGGATTTAAATTGGGCACATTGCAATTATATGGTACATGCCTTTAACCACTTGACCACCAGATGCCCCATAAAGTTAGTTTTTATCATTTGTTGAGTTATTTATTGAATGGAAACATTTTGTTTGATGTATGAATTAACAATATAATTATTTATGAGATTTGCAACTATTACTAATAAGATGATGATGATGATGATCACCTGTGGCAGATGGAGGAGGTGGGACTTTCTTATGCAGGAAGCATGTAGGCAACAAAATGGGGCAATGGTGCAGTCTTTGACCTCACATTGGATTAAGTAATTTTGCTCAGATTTGTATTTGTTCAAAGGAAAAAAGTAAGATAAATTGAAGTCAACAGAATCTGGGTTTGTTGCATTATGATCTGGACTGTTTACATGGAAGTCAAAAAGCAGAGCCCCATAAAGGTGTGCCATGTTTAAAATTAGGGCAAAATACTGGTCATACTGGGCTATTGAATCAATACATTCTTTCTTATAGAAGAAATAAGTCAGGCTGTGTTTGCCAGTGTAAAGTACAATCACTGTATAATCCTTGTATAATCCTTTGAACTCATGAGTTGACCAGGTGCTGTGAAAAGCAGAACTAGTTGTTAGTCTCTAGCAGGCACAACACAAACTATACACAGCAGTCACATCACAGATGTCATACCTTTTCCTCTCCAGTGCTGATCTTCTGAAACTCTTTAGTGGCATATTATGTTTGTTTAAAGTTGCACATATGATTGATTATGTCAAGGGCATTTTCTTTGCCATCATCTGCATGAGGCTTAAGTAGACAAAAGACACGCACACACACACACACACACAAAAAGGTAAGTGACACTACACCCAGAGCACTGATCCCCGATGCCTCTCCAGCACTAGCTCCGGTTTTTGGAAACTCTACAGTGAGATAAAATATTTTAAATAGATGGTGATTCAGCGTTCAGTGTTGACAAAGTCTGGGAGTCAATCAAAGTGCACATTGCAAATAAGGCTCTACTAAACAATAAATAATAGCTTTTCATGAGTAAAGCTTTAATAAGGCCAGACTAATAAGTAAAAGTGGTCCACACCCACAAGGTTAATCTTGCCTGTCTAGATTGAAGGTTTGGTTTCAAATATGAACAGTGGACTGTAGTTATGGATTTTACTAGTGATGACACTTTTAGCTTTAGTAGAGTAAAGATAATTTCACGAGTTATGATACAATTTAGGCTTGATATTTAAAGTTTGCTGCCAAAGACCTTTATTCATGGACTGTCTGAGCCATATAGTTCAGAAGGCAACTTGAAGCTTGATTAACAGATTTTTTTTCATCTGGTTCCATAGATAGATAGCTGGCTCATCAGCATTGCAATGGAAATCTATGGAGTGTGTTCTAATAATGTTGCCCTAAAGGATACATATATGACATAAAAAGTACTGGTCCTAACACAGAGCCTTGTGGAACTCCATAACTAACCTTTGTGTGTGTTGAGGATTCATCATTAACATGAACAAATTGGAATCTCGTAGATAAGATTTAAACCAATCCAGTGCAGTACTTTTAATCCCAATTTCATGTTCCAGTCTCTGTAATAAAATCTTGCACCACTTAAGATCTAACAAAACAAGTATAGAGACTAGTCCATTCTCTGAGGCCAAGAGATCGTTTGTGACTTTTACCAGTGCTGTTTCAGTACTATTTGGAACTCTAAATCCTGAATGAAAGTCTACAAACAAATTATTTCTGTATAGGGGGTCACATAATTCCTTTGCAACTACTTTTTCAAGGATTTTAGAAATAAAGGGGACATTGGATATTGGTCTGTTGGCTAAAACACCTGAATGCAACCGCAAGGGGGCACAAGCCAGTGTCTCCTTGTGCCAGTCCCAAGTCTGGATAAATGCAGATGGTTGTGGCAGGAAGTGCATCCGACGTAAAACACATGCCAAATCAAACATGCGAATCGTGACAAAGACTTCCATACCGGATCGGTCGGGGCCTGGGTTGACAACGACCGCCACCGGTGCTGTTGACCTACAGGGTACCGGTGGAAATTGGACTACTGTTGGTCGAAGACGAAGAAGAAGAGGAGGAAGGTTTGTTCGTAGGCAGAGAGAGAAGAGGAAAGCTAAGAATGTAGGACTGACAGTAGGGACTTTGATTGTTGGTACTATGACAGGGAAGGCTAGGGAGTTGATCGACATGATGCAGAGAAGGAAGGTGGACATACTGTGTGTCCAGGAGACCAGGTGGAAAGGTAGCAAGGCTAGAAGCTTAGGAGCAGGGTTCAAGTTGTTTTACCATGGGTCAGATAGGAAGAGAAATGGAGTAGGAGTTATATTGAAAGAGGATTTTGTGAGGAATGTTCTAGAGGTGAAAAGAGTATCAGACAGGTTGATGAGTCTGAAGCTGGAAGTTGAAGGGGTGATGTTCAATGTTGTGAGTGGTAATGTCCCACAGGTAGGATGTGAGTTAGAAGAGAAGGAGAAATTCTGGAGTGAGTTAGATGAAGTGATGCAGAGCATCCCAAGAGGTGAGAGAGTGGTCATTGGTGCAGATTTCAATGGGCATGTAGGTGAAGGGAACAGAGGTGATGAGACTGTTATGGGCAGGTTTGGTGTTCAGGACAGGAACGCAGAAGGTCAGATGATGGTTGACTTTGCAAAGAGGATGGAAATGGCTGTAGTAAACACTTTCTTTCAGAAGAGGCAGGAACATAGGGTGACGTACAAGAGCGGAGGGAGAAGCACTCAGGTAGACTACATCTTGTGTAGACGTTGTAATCTGAAAGAAAGAAAAGCCTAGAAAGAGTACAACAGATGTAGTATTTGCTTTGAGGACGCTGATGGAGAAGTACAGAGAGGGTCATAGGTAGTTGCATTGTGTCTTCGTAGATTTAGAAAAAGCGTATGACAGGGTGCCGAGAGAGGAGCTGTGGTATTGTATGAGGACGTCTGGAGTGGCAGAGAAGTATTTTAGAGTGTTGCAGGACATGTATGAGAGCTGTAAGACCGTGATGAGGTGCTGTAGGTGTGACAGAGGAGTTCAAGGTGGAGGTGGGTCTGCATCAAGGATCAGCTCTGAGCCCCTTCTTGTTTGCTCTGGTGATGGACAGGCTGACAGATGAGGTTAGACAAGAATCTCCCTGGACTATGATGTTTGCAGATGACATTGTTATTTGTAGTGAGAGCAGGGAGCAGGTGGAGGAAAATCTAGAGAGGTGGAGGTCTGCTCTGGAAAACAGAGGAATGAAGCTTAGCCGCAGCAAGACAGAATACATGTGTGTCAATGAGAGGGACCCAGGTGGAATGGTGAGGTTACAGGGAGCAGAGGTGAAGAAGGTGCAGGACTTTAAGTACTTAGGGTCAACGGTTCAGAGCAACAGTGAGTGTGGAAAAGAGGTGAAGAGGCGAGTGCAAGCAGGTTGGAACGGGTGGAGAAAAGTGTCAGGTGTGTTGTGTGATAAAAGAGTATCAGCGAGAATGAAAGGAAAGGTGTTCAAGACGGTGGTGAGACCAGCGATGTTGTTCGGCTTAGAGACAGTGGCACTGAAGAAAAGACAGGAGGCAGAGCTGGAGGTAGCAGAGCTTAAGAAGTTGAGGTTCTCTTTGGGAGTGACGAGGATGGACAGGATCAGGAATGAGTACATCAGAGGGACAGCTCATGTTAGATGTTTTGGAGATAAAGTCAGAGAGGCCAGATTGAGGTGGTTTGGACATTTTCAGAGAAACTGAATATATTGGTAGAAGGATGCTGAGGTTGGAGCTACCAGGCAGGAGGTCTAGAGGAAGACCAAAGAGGAGATTTATGGATGTAGTGAGAGAAGACATGAAGTTAGTTGGTGTGAGTGAAGAGGATGCAGAGGATAGAATTAGATGGAGGCACATGATTCGCTGTGGCGACCCCTGAATGGGAACAGCCGAAAGGAAAAGAAGAAGATTGGCTAAAACACCTGGATCAAGACCAGGTTTTTTAAGTAGTGGTTTGATTACAGCTACCTTATAGAACTGTGGTACATAGCCTGTTTCTAAAGATAGATTGATGATATCTAAAATGGACGTGTCTATTAAGGGTAAAGCTTCCTTTAGCAGGTTGTTAGTTTAGATGATGTAATAATTCAAGTAAGCCCACCAAAATCTATGGGTAAAAAAGCAGTCTAAGAGGCACTGGGGCCTTAATGTTGACTTAAAATCTAATGTTTGAGGGGAGAATCTGGTGAATTCTTCTCTAATAGCTACAACTCTATTCATAAAGCAAGTCATGAAGTCATTGCTGCTCATTAGGCTCAACAGAACTATGAATCTTAGTCAGCCTGGCTAAAGTTCTGAAAAGAAACCGGGGGTTGTTCTTATTGTCCTATTAGTGATGAATAATGTGCTATTCTTGCTTCACGGAGGACTTCTTTATAGTTTTTAATATGTTTTCCAGACTAAATGGGATTCTTCTAAATTAGTGGAACCCCACTTCCTTTCTAACTTTCATGTTGTATGCTATAGAGCACTTGTGAACTATACCATTAAGATTACCTCTTCTGGTTTACTGCCGTCTCTTCAGAGGGGCAACAGTATCAAGTATCGTACTTAGTGAGGCTGCAGAGTTATCAACAAGATAATCAACTTGTACAGGAGTAAAGTTAAGGTGGCTAATCTCCATTGTATTGAAACATAGTGAAGCAAATGATGAAAGAATCGTTTCTTTAAATTTGTTCACAGCATTTTCACTTAAGCATGTATGTAAAAACAAGATCTACAGTGTGACTAAAAGAGGGCTGACTGTGGCGCAGGAAAGTAAAGTGGTCATCCATCAATACCACAGTTATTGTTTGAAACCGCAGCCCTCCGGTCACATGTCGAAGTGTCCTTGAGCGAGACACTAAACCCCAACTTAATTGCTCCAGCTGCATAGCAGCTCCCCCATCAGTGTTTGAGTGTATGTGTGCGCGTGATGATAAGAAGCAGTGTAAAGCAGTTTTAGTGTCAATAGGTAGAAAAGCGCTATATAAGCGTAGACCATTTACCATCTAAAATAGTGTGTGGGTTTATTTACATTTGGGAAAGATCAATTGAATAGAATTAATTAATTAAATGCATATTAAATGTTGAGCATCTACATGAATGTTAAAGTTACCAACTATCATGACCTTATGTTTATTAAGCATTAAATCAGATAGAAAATCTGAAAATTCAATCAAAACTTTGAATAAGGGACAGGCGGAGCGTACGCAATAACAAATAGAAGGGGTTTGAGTTTTTCAGTTTGGGAGTGAAGGCTAAGAGTAAGGCTCTCAAATTAGTTAATGTTGTGTAATGTTATGTTTAGGTCTAGGATTTATTGGTAAGCTTGAGTGGAAGATTACTGCTACTTCTCCATCTCAGCCTGTGCTTCTAGGAATGTGATAATTAATATGACTTGAGGGCTTTAAGTCATTTAGATTGATATTTTTCTGCTGCAACCACGTTTCAGTAAGACAAAATCAATCAAATTGATGATTGCGTATAAAGTAATTTATTAACAGAGATTTAGAAGAGAGAGATCTGATATTCAATAATTCACATTTAAATTGTTCTGGTAAATGGTAAATGGTCTGCACTCTGACAAAGTAGCACTGCAGCCATATTGTCAGAGTGAGAAATTGGTTTGCCATCGGATTTTAGAAATTTTCTGTGTTCCTATAGTCATTTGCAATTCCCTTGGTGTGCCTACTGTCATTATAGCCTCTGTCAAAGCTATTAACGCAACTGTTCCAGGACAGTTCCCAGTGTCCCTTTTTCTTACATTTGCGACCGACATCAAAGTCAAAGGGGGTGTAATCTCCCGAATCCTCATAGGCCACAGTGATCACAGCCTCTTGTTGTTGAGCAACCTCTGACATTGACAGGAGAGTTGACAGGAGGGGCGACTGTGGCGCAGGAAGGCAGAGCGGTTGTCCATCATGTTGGTCCATGTTGGTTCAATCCCCGGCTCCTCCAATCACATGTCAAAGTGTCCTTGAGCAAGACACTGAACCCCAACTTAGTTGCTCCTGGTGAGTGTTGATTGTGAGTGTGAATGGGTAAATAAGAAGCAGTGTAAAGCGCTTTGAGTGCCAATATGTAGAAAAGCACTATAAAAGTGCAGAACATTTACCATTTGTACATGGTAGTAGAAAGGACCTGGGATAAAATAGCAGAGTCGCTACCAAGCAATGATTAGAGGCACCATATGGAGATGTTTTTCTGTCTTTTCCTTCCTCCGTTTCTGGTGTGCTCTGATATTATTCTCAGCGTGGACTGCACGATGTCGAACCTTATCCAGCCTGTTATCCTCCCAGCCCAGTTTTTATTGCCTCTTGTATGTCAGGACGAAGGCCCTTCATGAAGTTGTCTCTTAGGTGGGCTTCCCAGGTAGAGGCTGTGTCACCCAGGTTAAGAGGCGGTGCCAGGCCACTGTGGAGGTTGAAAACATTTGTGAGGCGAGTTAGGTATTATTAGAGACTGACCCATCATCTTTCTGTTTACTAGAGACACTTTGCTTGGAACAGGAACAGTTGGCGGCTAGCTTGGAGACACAGGTAAGACTGCGGTTGACCCAAGAACTAGCAGGCAATCAGCCAAACCAGGCGCCAATGCAGGAGCAGGTGTGGTGTCGTTGGTTAACCCAGGAGCAGATCAGACGTCGTCCGACTCCGGGAAAGGAACAGGAACAAAAACAGGATGGGCGTTGGCTGTCTCCGGACAAGAACAGGAAGGGTGTCTGCCAGCTCAGGAAGAGGAAAAACAGCAACTAGCTCAGGAACAGACACTGACAGGGGAACGGTTGGCTCAGGGGTAGGCAGAGGAACAGGAGCAGGGACCACTTCAACAGTGCATTGTTGAGCCAGGACAGCAACAGAAGTCTCTGGATTACTGAGGGTAACGTGGACCTCACTAATCCACTAGTGGCATCAACCAGGGTGGGTTTCTCTGAACCGCTGGCTACATTAACCAGCTTGGGCACAGATGAACGGTGGCTGCATTAAACTGGACAGGCCTTTCTGAACCACTGGCCGCATCAACCTGCTTGGGGACAGGAGCAGACTTGGCAACATCGAACTTCTGGACCGCAGGCTGAGTCGACCTGGACGGCCCCCTCTGGACCGCAGGCTGAGTCGACCTGGACGGCCCCCTCTGGACCGCAGGCTGAGTCGACCTGGACGGCCCCCTCTGGACCGCAGGCTGAGTCGACCTGGACATGGACTGGCTCAGATTTAGGTTTGAACTCCATAGGGGCAGGAGCAGGCAAGTGGTCGGGCGAGTCTGATGCAGG
This sequence comes from Channa argus, assembly GCF_033026475.1. Classification (NCBI taxonomy): domain Eukaryota; kingdom Metazoa; phylum Chordata; class Actinopteri; order Anabantiformes; family Channidae; genus Channa; species Channa argus. The sequence continues at coordinate 20,195,431 of NC_090213.1, read as the reverse complement.
TCCAAGAGCAGACAAAACATTGAACAGCTCAGGAACAGGCTCAGGGATTTCAGCTGTGAACAAGGGAAACTAAATCAGCTGAAAGATAACACACAGAGGTCAATGAAAGTAAATATTAGCAAGAACACTGGGGGGTAACTCTAACAAAAAGTGAATGCAAAACGTGTGTCAAGGGAATTATTATACGGGAGAGAAACTAGTAAGTGAAGTCCAAAGAAAAACAAAAAGGTGGGAAGGGTCTCTGGAAGTGAAGCTGATAATGTAAACACATAGGGGACTAACAAAGCAAATATATTACATAATGAAGAGCATGTGCATACAGTGAACAACTAAACCAGAGAACACAATTGTGTCAACATGGTGCATACAAACAGGAGCATAGACAACTGGAGAACTAACAGGTGAGAATAACAATCCAGCCAAGACGTGCACATGTAGGGAACAACAGAAGCAGGATAACTCAATATGTCAAAAAACTATATGCAAACAGAAGCTTGGATACTAAAATTCAAAGGTGAACACTAATTAAATAAACAATAGTGGAGTTAAGGATAAATAAACAAATAACACATGAGAAAAACCATGTACCAAACCTCATACCGAAACTCAGGAAACACAGTCCAAAAAAACAGCCATTGACAGAAACCAGGAAGTTCATAGGGAAGTATTGGAAAAGATCTGGTAGTGCGTGAATCTTGGAGAGCAGTTTAAATGGACAGGAGCACAGGTGAAAGCAATCAGGATTGACGATGAGTAGGGAAGTTGCCAGAAAGAACTATGGGAACCGGAACTGAGATGAGGGGACTACCAAAATAAAAACCAGGAACAGGAAGTAGAGCTGGAGAGGGTGAATGAGAAAGCAGGGCTGGGAGAGACAGAACGGGAGACAGTAGGTATGGGAATTATTGGGGAACTGAGCTTAAGAGAGGGTAAAAGAGTGAGATTTATGACATCACTGTCATTATAAAATGGCCCTAGTTTTGCATTAATCTTTCTGTCGCTACATTCTGCTTTATACTTCCACATATTCAGTGCTTTTGTACTTGGTGCCTTTTAGTGGTGTTTTGAGTGATGTGGAATAAAGTGAGGACCACAGAAGTCTTGCCAACCAGAAGGGAATTTATTTTCTCTCATTAAATTTCAGTGTAAAATGAAATAAAAATTGAGTACAGCAACTTCATTTGTCCAGGGTCGTAAATGTACCTCTCCTCAGCAAGACCACCGGCCAATTGATTATACTGTGCATCAACAGTTATCGAAACATTGAACTCAATAAAACAAAATTAACCACAGTGTGATCATATAACTTCATCATATAACATAAATATGGACACATTTAGTAAACAATTTGCTTTTAGAAACTAATTTTCACCTACCAGCATTTTTTTAATTTTATAGAATGCAAAATAACATTTTAACAGTGATTACAAAGTTGCACAACTTCATAAATGGATTTAAATTCTAATAAGACACAAATACAAACAATAACATCGAGGAAGCTGACATACATGTGAAAAAAGAAATACAAATGAATTAAAGCAACTTCATTTGACGAGGCTCCTACATGGACCTTAAAAAAACAAGAGTGGACCGCATGAGAAACCAACTGTTTAGCCTAGCTTGAGGACTGCAAACTTTTTCATCGTTTTAACTTGCTGTACCGTCCAGAAATGCATGTATAATTCTGAATCAACACTAAAACAAACGGCAATCCATTACACTTTAACGGTAAGTTTTAAACATCGTTTAACTTTTTCTCCTTTTTAAACCATCTTTTGACATCATAAAGTAAGAACACCTGCACTGAATCACCTCTCCTCAGCACGACCACTGACCGACTTAGGAAATCAGCACGAATCTGCAGGAAGTGACATCACTGACTGGCGGTGATCAACTTCTCTGGTAGACCCTATTCCAACTAGACTGCTCAAGGAAGCTTTACCCTTAATAGACACGTTCATTTCAGATATCATCAATGTATCTTTAGAAAATGCAACTGCAAGGGGGCACAAGCCAGTGTCTTCTTGTGCCAGTCCCAAGTCTGGATATATGCAGAGGGTTATGGCAGGAAGGGTATCCGACGTAAAACACATGCAAAATTAAACATGCAAATCGTGACCATGACTTCCATACCGGATCGGTTGGGGCCCGGGTTAACAACGACCGCCACCGGTGCTGTTGACGTACTGGGTACCGATGGAAATTGGACTACTGTTGGTCGAAGAAGAAGAAGGAGAGGAGGAAGGTTTGTTCGTAGGTAGAGAGAGAAGAGGAAAGCTAAGAATGTAGGACTGACAGTAGGGACTTTGAATGTTGGTATTATGAAAGGGAAGGCTAGAGAGTTAATTTATGCAGAGAAGGAAGGTGGACATACTGTGTATCCAGGAGACCAGCTGGAAAAATAGCAAGGCTAGAAGCTTAGGAGCAGGTTTCAAGTTGTTAGAATAGGAGGAGAAATGGAGTAGGAGTTATCCTAAAAGAGGAGTTTGTGAAGAACGTTCTAGAGGTGAAAACAGTATCAAACAGATTGATGAGTCTGAAGCTGAAAATTGAAGGGGTGATGTTCAATGTTGTGAGTGGTTATGCCCCACAGGTAGGATGTGAGTTAGAAGAGAAGGAGAAATTCTGGAGTGAGTTAGATGAAGTGATGCAGAGCATCCACAGAGGTGAGAGAGTGGTCATTGGTGCAGATTTCAATGGGCATGTAGGTGAAGGGAACAGAGGTGATGAGACTGTTATGGGCAGGTTTGGTCTTCAGGACAGAACGCAGAAGGACAGATGGTGGTAGACTTTGCAAAGAGGATGGAACTAGCTCTAGTGAACACTTTCTTCCATAAGAGGCAGGAACATAGGGTGACGTAGACGAGCTTAGGTAGAAGCACACAGGTGGACTACATCTTGTGTAGACGTTGTAATCTGAAAGAGATCATTGACTGTAAAGCATTAGTAGCCAGACAATACAGGATGGTGGTGTGTAAAATGACGCTGGTGGTGAGAAAGATTAAGAGTACAAAGGCAGAGCAGAGGACGAAGTGGTAGAAGTTGAAAAAGGAAGAATGTCCAGTATTTTTTAGTGAGGAGCTTAAAGAGACTGTGGTTGGTTTGGAGGTGCTTCCAAATGACTGGACCACTACAGCTAATTTGATCAGGGAGACAGGTGGGAGGGTACTCGGTGTGTCATCTGGAAAGGGGAAAGCGGACAAGGAGACTCGGTGGTAGAACGAGGACGTTCAGGAGTGTATACAGGGAAAGAGGTTAGCTAAGAAGAAGTGGGACAATGAGAGAACTGAAGAGAGTAGACAGGAGTACAGGGAGATGCAGCGTAAGGTGAAGGTAGAGGTGGCAAAGGCCAAACAACGAGCATATGAGGACTTGTATGTTAGGTTGGACACTAAAGAGGGAGAGGTGGATTTGTACAGGTTGGCCAGACAAAGAGATAGAGATGGGAAGGATGTGCAGCAGGTTAGGGTGATTAAAGATAACGATAGAAATGTACCGACAGGTGCCAGGAGTGTGATTGGAAGATGGAAGTAGAACTATGAAGAGTTGATGAATGAGGAAAATGAGAGGGAACGAAGAGTAGAAGAGGTGACTGGTGTTGAGCAGGAAGTAGCAAAGATTAGTAAGAGTGAAGTGAGGAGGACGTTGAAGAGGATGAAGAGTGGAAAGGCAGTTGGTCATGATGACAAACCTGTGGAGGTAAGGAAGGTATGGAGCGGTGGCAGTAGAGTTTCTGACCAGTTTGTTTAACAAGATCTTGGAGAGTGAGAGGATGCCAGAGGACTGGAGGAAAAGTGTACTGGTACCAATTTTTAAGAACAAGGGAGATGTGCAGAGCTGTGGCAACTACAGAGGAATAAAGCTGATGAGTCACACAATGAAGTTGTGGGAAAGAGTAGTAGAAGCTCGGCTAAGGGCAGAGGTGAACATTTGTGAGCAGCAATATGGTTTCATGCCTAGAAAGAGTACAACAGATGCAGTATTTGCTTTGAGGATGCTGATGGAGAAGTAGAGAGAAGGTCATAGGGAGTTGCATTGTGTCTTCGTAGATTTAGAGAAAACGTATGACAGGGTGCCGAGAGAGGAGCTGTGGTATTGTATGAGGACGTCTGGAGTGGCAGAGAAGTATGATCGAGTGGTGCAGGACATGTATGAGAGCTGTAAGACCGTGGTGAGATGTGCTGTAGGTGTCACAGAGGAGTTCAAGGTGGAGGTGGGTCTGCATCAAGGATCAGCTCTGAGCCCCTTCTTGTTTGCTCTGGTGATGGACAGGCGGACAGATGAGGTTAGACAGGAATCTCCATGGACTATGATGTTTGCAGATGACATTGTGATTTGTAGTGAGAGCAGGGAGCAGGTGGAGGAAAATCTAGAGAGGTGGAGGTCTGCTCTGGAAAACAGAGGAATGAAGCTTAGCCGCAGCAAGACAGAATACATGTGTGTAAATGAGAAGGACCCAGGTGGAACGGTGAGGTTACAGGGAGCAGAGGTGAAGAAGGTGCAGGACTTTAAGTACTTAGGGTCAACAGTTCAGAGCAACGGTGAGTGTGGAAAAGAGGTGAATAAGCGAGTGCAGGCAGGTTGGAACGGGTGGAGAAAAGTGTCTGGTGTGTTGTATGATAAAAGAGTATCAGTGAGAATGAAAGGAAAGATGTTCAAGACGGTGGTGAGACCAGCGATGTTGTTCGGCTTAGAGACAGTGGCACTGAAAAAAAGACAAGAGGCAGAGCTGGAGGTAGCAGAGCTTAAGATGTTGAGGTTCTCTTTGGGAGTGACGAGGATGGACAGGATCAGGAATGAGGACATCAGAGGGACAGCTCATGTTAGATGTTTAGGAGATAAAGTCAGATAGGCCAGATTGAGGTGGTTTGGACATGTTCAGAGGAGAAATTGTGAATATATCAGTAGAAGGATGCTGAGGTTGGAGCTGCCAGGCAGGAGGTCTAGAGGAAGACCAAAGAGGAGATTTATGGATTTATGGTGAGGGAGGACATAAAGTTAGTTGGTGTGAGTGAAGAGGCCGCTGTGGCAACTCCTGAGAGGGAACAGCCGAAAGGAAAAGAAGAAGAATCTATCTTTAGAAATAGGCTATGTACCACAGGCCTATAAGTTATCTATAATTAACCCACTGTTCACAGGCTACTTTAAAAACCCTTTCTTGACCCAGGTGTTTTAGCCAATTACAGACCAATATTCAATGTCCCCTTTCTTTCTAAAATCCTTGAAAAAGTAGTTGCAAAACAATTATGCAACCACCTTCTTCTTCTTTTCCTTTCGGCTGCTCCCTTTCAGGGGTCGCCACAGCGAATCATGTGCCTCCATCTAACTCTGTCCTCTGCATCCTCTTCACTCACACCAACTAACTTCATGTCCTCCCTCACTACATCCATAAATCTCCTCTTTGGTCTTCCTCTAGACCTCCTGCCTGGCAGCTCCAACCTCAGCATCCTTCTACCGATATATTCACAGTTTCTCCTCTGAACATGTCCAAACCACCTCAATCTGGCCTCTCTGACTTTATCTCCAAAACATCTAACATGAGCTGTCCCTCTGATGTACTCATTCCTGATCCTGTCCATCCTCGTCACTCCCAAAGAGAACCTCAACATCTTAAGCTCTGCAACCTCCAGCTCTGCCTCCTGTCTTTTCTTCAGTGCAACAGTCTCTAAGCTGAACAACATTGCTGGTCTCACCACCGTCTTGAACACCTTTCCTTTCATTCTCGCTGATACTCTTTTATAACACAACACACCTGACACTTTTCTCCACCCGTTCCAACCTGCCTGCACTCGCCTCTTCACCTCTTTTCCACACTCACCGTTGCTCTGAACCGTTGACCCTAAATACTTAAAGTCCTGCACCTTCTTCACCTCTGCTCCCTGTAACCTCACCGTTCCACCTGGGTCCCTCTCATTCACACACATGTATTCTGTCTTGCTGCGGCTAAGCTTCATTCCTCTGTTTTCCAGAGCAGACCTCCACTTCTCTAGATTTTCCTCCACCTGCTCCCTGCTCTCACTACAAATAACAATGTCATCTGCAAACATCATAGTCCAGGGAGATTCTTGTCTAACCTCATCTGTCAGTCTGTCCATCACCAGAGCAAACAAGAAGGGGCTCAAAGCCGATCCTTGATGCAGACCCACCTCCACCTTGAACTCCTCTGTCACACCTACAGCACACCTCACCACTGTCTTACAGCTCTCATACATGTCCTGCACCACTCTAACATACTTCTCTGCCACTCCAGACGTCCTCATACAATACCACAGCTCCTCTCTCGGCACCCTGTCATACGCTTTTTCTAAATCTACGAAGACACAATGCAACTCCCTATGACCCTCTCTGTACTTCTCCATCAGCGTCCTCAAAGCAAATACTGCATCTGTTGTACTCTTTCTAGGCATGAAACCATATTGCTGCTCACAAATGTTCACCTCTGCCCTTAGCCGAGCTTCCACTACTCTTTCCCACAACTTCATTGTGTGACTCATCAGCTTTATTCCTCTGTAGTTGCCACAGCTCTGCGCATCTCCCTTGTTCTTAAAAATTGGTACCAGTACACTTTTCCTCCAGTCCTCTGGCATCCTCTCACTCTCCAAGATCTTGTTAAACAAACTAGTCAAAAACTCTACTGCCACCTCTCCTAGACACTTCCATACCTCCACAGGTATGTCATCAGGACCAACTGCCTTTCCACTCTTCATCCTCTTCAATGTCCTCCTCACTTCACTCTTACTAATCTTTGCTACTTCCTGCTTCACAACAGTCACCTCTTCTACTCTTCGTTCCCTTTCATTTTCCTCGTTCATCAACTCTTCAAAGTACTCCTTCCATCTTCCCATCACACTACTGGCACCTGTCAATACATTTCCATCCTTATCTTTAATCACCCTAACCTGCTGCACATCCTTTCCATCTCTATCTCTTTGTCTGGCCAACCTGTACAAATCCACCTCTCCCTCTTTAGTGTCCAACCTAGCATACAAGTCCTCATATGCTCTTTGTTTGGCCTTTGCCACCTCTATCTTCACCTTACGCTGTATCTCCCTGTACTCCTGTCTACTCTCTTCAGTCCTCTCAGTGTCCCACTTCTTCTTAGCTAACCTCTTTCTCTGTATACACTCCTGAACTGCCTCGTTCCACCACCAAGTCTCCTTGTCCCCTTTCCTCTTTCCAGATGACACACCGAGTACCCTCCTACCTGTCTCCCTGATCAAATTAGCTGTAGTAGTCCAGTCATCTGGAAGCACCTCCAAACCACCCAGAGTCTGTCTCAGCTCCTCCCTGAAAACTAAACGACATTCTTCCTTTTTCAACTTCCACCACTTCGTCCTCTGCTCTGCCTTAGTCATCCTTATCTTCCTCACCACCAGCATCATTTTGCACACCACCATCCTGTGTTGTCTGGCTACACTCTCCCCTACCAATGCTTTACAGTCACTGATCTCTTTCAGATTACAACGTCTACATAAGATGTAGTCTACCTGAGTGCTTCTCCCTCCGCTCTTGTACGTCACCCTATGTTCCTGCCTCTTCTGAAAGAAAGTGTTTACTACAGCCATTTCCATTCTCTTTGCAAAGTCAACCACCATCTGACCTTCTGCGTTCCTGTCCTGAACACCAAACCTGCCCATAACAGTCTCATCACCTCTGTTCCCTTCACCTACATGCCCATTGAAATCTGCACCAATGACAACTCTCTCACCTCTGGGGATGCTCTGCATCACTTCATCTAACTCACTCCAGAATTTCTCCTTCTCTTCTAACTCACATCCTACCTGTGGGGCATAACCACTCACAACATTGAACATCACCCCTTCAACTTCCAGCTTCAGGCTCATCAACCTGTCTGATACTCTTTTCACCTCTAGAACATTCCTCACAAAATCCTCTTTCAATATAACTCCTACTCCATTTCTCTTCCTATCTGACCCATGGTAAAACAACTTGAACCCTGCTCCTAAGCTTCTAGCCTTGCTACCTTTCCACCTGGTCTCCTGGACACACAGTATGTCCACCTTCCTTCTCTGCATCATGTCGATCAACTCCCTAGCCTTCCCTGTCATAGTACCAACATTCAAAGTCCCTACTGTCAGTCCTACATTCTTAGCTTTCCTCTTCTCTCTCTGCCTACGAACACACCTTCCTCCTCTTCTTCTTCGTCTTCGACCAACAGTAGTCCAATTTCCACCGGTACCCTGTAGGTCAACAGCACCGGTGGCGGTCGTTGTTAACCTGGGCCCCGACCGATCCGGTATGGAAGTCTTTGTCACGATTCGCATGTTTGATTTGGCATGTGTTTTACGTCGGATGCCCTTCCTGCCACAACCCTCTGCATTTATCCAGACTTGGGACTGGCACAAGAAGACACTGGCTTGTGCCCCCTTGCGGTTGCATTATTTTTATAATTATGCAACCACCTGTACTGGAATAATTTGTATGAAGACTTTCAGTCAGGATTTAGAGTTCATTATAGTACAGAAACAGCACTGGTAAAAGTCACCAACGACCTTCTCTTGGCATCAGATAATGGACTTCTTTTAGATCATAGTGCTGCATTTGATACCATTGATCACAACATCTTATCTTATCTAAATCTTATCCATTGGACCCATTAATACAGATGGGGTTCAGTGTCTTGCTCAAGGACACTCTGACATGCGACCTGGAAGAGACTGGGATCGAAACAAAACATATTGCCATTGGTGGACGACGGATTTGCTGTGCCACATACACAATCTTTAATATTGCATAATATTATGTTTCATTCTGTATAATTTGGTTCATTATATTAATATTTTTGTTTTTAATATTTTTCCATATATTCAGACTTTCGTACATAGACTTGTAAATTAAAGCTACATAACTACTTTGTTTGGTATTCCAGGCATCGTGGGCATTAGTGTACAGAAGTGGGGAGGCTTCTTTTAATGGTAGTGTAGAGGCGATCTTACTCGTATCTGATGGTCCAAAAATTACGTTGCTCTAGAGATCATTCTATGATTAACACTCAACATTTGTTGTATTCGTTTCTCAACTTAACCAATAATGGACTAATTGTAAAATACTCAAGTCACATACTCAAGAATCTTTATGTACGTCACACATCTGCATATCTTTCTGTGTCACAGTTGACAGTTTTTCTTTTAATTTAACAAGTTGATTTTTACTAAAGGAACCACCTTGAGGAAAGCCAAAATCCTCAGTCCAAAATTTTCAACTTCTGTCACCATACTTGTCATAATCTCAACATTTGGAATTATTTACTATTTTCTCTGCTGTGTGTTTGCCCTCTTTTCCTCCATTCTCTCACTGTCACTCAGTTCATAGGTACTAATGCTAGTGTGCACATTTCTTGCCACACTTCCAGTAAGGCAATGCCAAAACTCTTAATTCTACTTTTGGACCTGTCCTGTTCAGATGAACAGCGAATCTTCTCTGTGAACTACTCAGCCCTTTAATAACCTGTGACCGGTCTCGAGAATGGCAAACTTAGAATGCAAAGAGAGACAAAGAATTCACATCGCCTAATAATAGTCACCATACTTGGTTTTCATAATCTGAACAATCGGCCTTTAGGGTCCCAGTCCCCTTAACTTCAAGCATTCCCCATAGCTCTACAACACAGATGTGTCTGTGAGGGTGAGGATTCTTAAGCTCCCTTTCACTTGCTTTATTCGTTCATTTACTTGCCTGTTTGCAAGTTATTTGTTGGCTCCTTTGTCCAACTTAATAGTTGTCCTTATATTCTCCCCAACTAACAAGGAATTGTGGTTAAAAACACCTAACCATCAATGCCCTTATCCTCCTTATTGATTAGGAGCCACGGATTCAATCAGATTAATTTAGATTAATTAATTAATTAATTAATTTAGAAACTTCTTTACGACGCACCCAGTATCCGTCTGGACCAGTATTAATATTGAGTTTGTGAATCTGTCGACGGTTGAACCAGAGGAGGTATGTGATACAGGCCGCCATCTCTTGCTTATTCTTGCAGCGGAGGTTGAGGCTGGAGTTTGTTTCTTCCCCAGGGCGCTAGCAAACCACTGCTCACTTACTCCTCCAGCAGCCGGTGACAGATCCTGTTCATGACGCAGAATTGTCGTGGCAAAATTCGACAATTACTGGTGACAGATACCTTGAGTGTAATCAATAAAGAAACCTCCACATCCAGGATGTCTTTAAGGGTTTTATTTTCTTGCAAGAGAGAAGTGCACTAACCGAGATTCAAGTCTCCGTCGAGTGCAGTTCTAAAGTCTCTAAAGAATTTATATCCTCCTGTTATGCACAAGCATAATGAGCCAGTTTATAAGGTGCAGTTGTGCGCAGCCTCAGTAATCCATCCTCCATGATGACAATGTCAGGGTGAGCAAGTTTCTGTATCAGCTTTCTCATGAAGGAACCTCCTACAAACAAGACACAAAACACAGACACTTGTTACGTTAAACATTTATTTTGGTGAACAATCTGCATCCAACAAATATAAGTCCTGTAACCCTACAACTATATAGTAGTCTTTTCATTATGAAGCCTCGTGATCAGATGTCCCTCTTGGACTCAATGTGCATATATGTAAAAAGGCTGTTTCCCAGGTGGAATAGAGGAGTTAAAGTCAGTAAACCAGTTTTGAAATGCAGAAAGGTTAACATTGGTGTATTTGTATCTGTGCCTATCAGATACAAATACTATGAAAATTGAATGGATATGTATAGTTGTGTTTTGCATTACTGTTAGTCTATGCAGCAATGGCTAGGAAGCCAATTTAATCATATTACAGCATTTCTGATCATTTCTGTGGAGAAAACTAGTGTGATACAATCCACACAGTAACCAGGTGTCCCGCTTTTGATTGTAATGTTAACTTGGTTTATGCAAAATAAAAGGAAATATCAGAGTCAGGAATCGCAGTCACTAATCACTAATCACAGTCACAGTCACTGGACATGACACTGTATGAGTTAAAACTTAAGTGAGCTGCACAACAGGTGAAGATCATGTTCAAAAAATCATTAAAGTTGCCGTTCTGTGCGGATTTTCACTCATCCAGGTCATGGTTATCCCAAAGTGCTGTTCAGTGGAAACTGGACTTCTGCGTGTAGTTCTCCAAGATGTTTCCTCTCTCCTCTAAAAGGCTTGTTCAAGCACAAGTGTAGTTGCCACTGAACAGCCCTTTTAGGAGTAAAGTTAGCTCACACTGTTCGCTGTTAGCTACATGTTATCCGCTGTAGCTACAGTACATAAACACTAGAAACACTGTTTGGCTGAGCAGGAGAAAGTGAAGAGCAAAACACCATGGCCAACTCAAAGACAGGTAAAGGTGAGACTCACCTGAGGGACTGTGGTGGCAGCTCTGCGCTCCTCTTTTCAGCACTGCCTTTACTGACCGGCCTCGGAGCTTCAGTGTTCTTCACTAAGCCTCAACGTTGACTGTAAGGCACACTGTGAGCTGAACCATACTCGGCCTGTAAGGGTGAGCCTGGGAGCCGGAGCTGAGGGCAAGGAAAACCTTCCAATACAGACAAATCGCTTCACGCACACACAAATCTTGCAGATGGCAGAACAGCAAAATTCCACCTGTAAAAACACCAGCACTTCTAGTTAAAACCTGTATTTTCTCAGGTAATTAGACATTTGTGTCTTTTGAGCGAATACAATTTTTTATATTCACAAAAATATTATTTACAGTTACAGATTGTGTACAGGCACACAAATCTGAGTAACCACACAAAAATCCTTGCACATACACATAGATTGAGACATACAAGTCTAAGTATGGACGCGCAAATCCCAACCAGACACACAAGTCTAAGTACGCACGCACAAATCCCCGTACATATACAAATAATTTTGCTACTATTCTACTTCCATACAATTATGGAAGTAGAATAGTAGCAAAATTATTCATTGCCCTAATATTAGAGACATTCACAAACATAATGTTGGAAACAATTACTAAATTACTTATGCATAAAACTCAAAAACAAATCATGCAACAACCAATAAACACAATAAACAATCTTCCATGGTGCTCTCTTCTTTCTTCTGGTGTCAGAGGTTACCACCACTTAACACACCATAGGATATTATTCTTTACCACTGTCTCATTCTGATTGCTGGAGAAGACAGACCTTTGTTATGGGTCTATCGAACTTGTTGGTCCTCGTCTTGACACTGACTCATCAACAATCAGTACAATGTCCCAGGAACAAAATTGCAGTTTGCATGGTTTTCCACGATGGAGGTGCGGCAGTAGCTGGCAGCGGCCTCACAGGATCTAAAAATGGTGCCTTCGCCATACTTAGCCCGAATATTTACAGTACATGGACACCAGAGTCGGCTGTTTTCATGTGTTTAACAGCCAGACACTGTTGCAGGACAGGAATCATCAACCACTAATCTGCATGATGAAGTAAGTGGTAAGCTTTGCGACCTCGGCCTGCTGTGACCTCGGCCACAAAAGCCCCCAGGCCTCGGTGTCACCTGATGCCGGTGGCGCGTATTGTGGGGAGCCCCGCCCCCATCTCAGCTAATCAGAACACATCTCTGTTATGCTAATACCAGCATACAGACCGCTCGTCAGATGCTCTAAACCGGTTCTGTCATTGCTTTTGACCATGACGCCTCCCTCCCAGATGCGCTGAACCACTTCTACGCCCGGTTTGAGGCACAGAACAATGTGAAGGCGAGGAAGTCCACTCCTCCTCCCAGTGACCAGGTGCTCTGTCTAACCACAGCTGAAGTGAGGAAAACTCTATGACTCAATGACTGTCCCTTCGCGCTCACACCCATCATGATGAAGTGCTTCGAGATGCTCGTCATGAAGCACATTAACACACAACTCCCACCCTCCCTGGACCACCTGCAGTTTGCGTATCGTCCAAATCGTTCCACAGACAATGCCATCTACACGACCCTTCATTTGGCCCTCACCCATATGGACAACAAGGTATCATACGTACAAATGCTATTCAATTACTTCAGCTCAGCATTCAACACAATCATCCCTCAGCACCTGATTAAGAAGTTGAGCATACTGGGCCTGAACACCTGGATTCTGGACTTCCTGACTGGGAGACCTCAGTCAGTCCGGATTGGGAACAGCATCTCCAGCAAACACCACAATGAGCAATGGGGCCCCTCAGGGCTGTGTGCTCAGCCCTCTGCTGTTCACTCTGCTGACGCATGACTGTGTAGCAATGCACGAACATCATAGTTTCAAACACATAGTCAAGTTTGCCCAACCGTGGTGGGTCTAATCTGCAAGAACGACGAGTCAGCTTACAGAGAGGAGATGCAACGGTTAATCGCCTGGTGTGAAGCAAACAACCTGTCTCTGAATGTTGACAAAACCAAAGAGATGGTTGTGGACTTCAGGAGAGCACAGATCGAACATTCTCCACTGATTATCGATAGATCCTCAGTAGAGATCGTCAAGAGCACCAAATTCGTTGGTGTTCATCTGGCGGACAACCTCAACTGGTCAGTCAACACCAGCTCCATCCCCAATAAAGCCCAGCAGCGTCTCTACTTCCTGAGAAGGCTGAGTAAGCACATCTCCCTCCCCCCATCCTGACCATGTTCTACAGAGGGAACATTGAGAGCATCCTGAGCAGCTGCATCACTGCCTGGTTTGGGAACTACACCGTCTCGGATCACAAGAACCCTACAGAAGATAGTGAGGACAGCTAAGAAGATCATTGGAGTCTCTCTCCCCTCTATTATGCACATTTACACCACACGCTGCACCCGCAAAGCCAACAGCATTGTGGACGACCCCACACATCCGTCACACACACTCTTCACACTCCTGCCATCAGGAAAGAGGTTCTGAAGAATTCCGGCCGCCACATCCATTTTTTTCCCGAAAGCCATCAGGCTCCTCAATACACAGAACTGAAATACAACTGGTTTTGGATGAACGTTATCTCTCCACTGTGTACTGTGTACCACTGTGTATAGTGGAACGACAAAAAAAACACTTGACTTGACTTCGGGTCAGGCAAATATTCCATAGCCCAACATTTCCAAAAGAGATCCGAATGTACTGGACTTGTCTCTATCTACGGTGGGCGTAAAGATTGTCTTTCTGTAAAATTCCCGAAGGTGTTGATGGTTGGTTTTTTTTTCTTTCATGTTTTGTAGTTCAGCATCTTTCATTGAAGCTGAATATCTTGGACAATATTTTCTAATAGCTCCTTTCTCTTTCTGGAAAAAGTTAGAAGCATATCTTTCAATATGAGGAGCCATGCTACAAGTTGTTTTAACCGTGTCCATGATAAGTAGTACTCTATCAATCTTTGCACTATATCAGTCCGTTCTTCAGCATGCGAGAACATTCACTTACTTGTACTAGTAAGATTTGATTCTCAATAAGGTAAGAAGCACCACAGTATAACACCACATGAAGCGTATGCTTTTTAGAGTGATACACTCCACGATGAGGAATGTACCAAACTTTTTCATCACTGCAGCCAAGGTCCTTATCTGGAACCTTCGCTGCACATCCCTTCATCAGGAGAATCTGACAGTGATTTTCAATAAACGAAGCATGTTGAGCTTTTGACCCTGGAGCCTGGAGCCCTCCTGAACACTTGCTTGGAAATCATCGTGACATGTCTCCACCTTTGCACTCCTATTGTATCCAGCACCGGAACAGCCCAAACCAGCGTCATCTCTTACTTCCTCACATGGTTTAGCCACATTGGTCACCTTCTGTTCCTGTTCCCTGTTCATCTCATCCAGCTTTACCATTTATAACCATTTCTATTGTTTACACCTGTTCCCCTCACTATTTGAGTTCAGCTTTGCCAAAGGTTCCCTGCCAGATCGCATTGCTTATTAAGAACTGCACTACCTCACCTTTATTGCCTTATTGCTCTTATTATTTTTGCACTTATTTTTAATTTTATTTGTATTTTATTTTATTTATTTTTTTCGTCCTATTCATTTTACTTACTGTATGACATTTGGAGTGGACGGCGAAGTAAGAATGTCATTGTGCAGGGAAACATGCTTTCTGTCTGTACATATGACAATAAAAAACTTTGAAATCTTTGAATCTTTATTTCTAATTTCTCTCAATCTATCTTAAATAATTAAATAAAATTACAGGATTGACAGTTCAATGGTAGCCATTTCTCTGCTTGACAATAGGATGCAGTTTGTATGTTTGTAATTTGGGAATTACTTTTTGTTTTAAATTATGCACATTTTAGACACTAGAAGCAATAGCACAAAACATGATAAATTGGGCCCTAAAGTAAAGCCTCAGCCTAACCCTTGATTCTAAATTTGATTGGGATTTCATTACAGATGCTTCCTGTAATATAGAATACCAGTAAATTCACCTTGTGGATAAACTTAGTGATACCCTATGCTCCTTGTGCTCCGTTAGAGTCTTATCGGAGACTAAATAAGGACTAGGCAAGTTGTTTGTACAAGGAATAAAAAACAACATTAACATTGTGTGACATTTAGCATGTGAAGCTAAATGAAGACACAGAAAATTTTACCTGGAGGTGGTCAGGGTGATTGGATGGGGCAACAAACAAAGGTGTCAAACAACTGTTTGACACCTAACTGTTTGACTAACAAACATGTCTAGTCCGATAGCAATTATAGCCATGACAATTAGTGTAGATTTCTCTAAAACAAAGAAAGTCCTTCATCTGAGATTGTAATTCAGTAAGGTGGAGTGGTTAACACTGCCGCTTTACAGCTAGATGGTTGCAGGTTTGCACCCCAGCTGGCCATAGTCTTTCTGTTCGGAGTTTGCATGTTCTTCCTGTGGTTGTGTTGGTTTCCACTGGGTACTCCGGATTCCTCATACAGTCCAAAGACCTGGATGCTCTTAATTGCCAGGATGTGTTAATGTGAGAGTGAATGGTTGTGTGTGTGTATGTCTCTCTGTGTTGTCTCTGAGATAGACAAAATCCCCAATAATTATAGCAAGACCAAGCATGTCTTTTATGCCTCTGTGTTTGTCTTTTCTCTTAGCACTCTGTGGATGCTGTGAATGCTGGAGTTAATCCAACTGGTGACACCTCTTATAACTCCAGCCACTGGGATTTGGGCAGTGCCTTCTTCTTCGCTGGAACTGTTATCACAACCATAGGTAGTATCATGATTCCTGTCCTAAATTCCTTCTATGTTGCTCTCATTCTTTTCACTTACTTCCCTTATCATGTCCCTGCTCTAGTTCTCTCTTTTTCTCTCTCACTTACTTTATTCTTCTGCTTCCTAGCTGCTTTGTCCCGGTTGGCCTCTCATCCCCATAGTTTTTCTTACCTGAGCTCGCCCCTAAATCACCTGGTACCACTTGCCCTCACCTGTTATCATTAGTTGAATAGTTTATTTCACCATATAAACCCCTCTCACCATTCATCCCCCACTGGTTCATCGTGGTAGTGTTCTTTATCAGTCCGTTCACCCATTTGTCTTGAATCCTGACCTTATCTCTGCCTTCCTGTCTTCATTTACCTAGTTTGTGGATGTTTCTGGTTGGATTCTCTGACTGTCTCACCATCTCTCTTTCTTCCATTAGCCATCACCACCTCAGATTATGTTTTCCTTTGTTAGATTTTTTTCCTCCTCTTTTATCACTCACCAACCTGTTTCCTGCCACCAACCCAGGTCGGAGCTCTCCATCCACGAATGTTTAGCTTGCACTCCTTGGTTGACTTCCTTTCCTTTGTAATTTTTTCCCCCATCTCCCTGAACTGTTTATGTCAAAATGGTACTCCCTGGTGGGCGATGTCGCGGAGCTCTCTGAGTCTAAGTTGTTTTTTTCTCTCTTTTTAGTGCCAAAAGTACTGTTTGCAAATGTTATATATGACCGGCTGACTTTAGCTGACTTTATTACAGCTAGTACAGAGCAGTTACTATGGACTTTTTGACCTGAGCACAATCTACTCTTACCCCATGCTAACATGCTGTTTTTTTGTGTTTATTGGTTTTTGTTTTGCCCACTCTTACACTCCAGTGGTCCAAAAACAGTCAACACAAGTCAAAGAAGTGAGGATTTAGAAAGAGGAGGCCAGTGTGCAGCTGAAAGACTGTTTTAACACCACAGACTGGCACATGGACATTGATAATGTCTTACACAGTCCCTAGCCCCCAACCACCTAGGCCCCTCTTTACACCTCTCCAGGCCAGTCGTTTCCTCCCAGCTGCAGCATCTCACACCTCAAATGTGGACTACTCTGCCCTTCCTCCTATTATCACTTAGGGCTCCCAACAGCCCACAGCTCCAATCAAACACAACAGATCACCACCAATCCCTTCTGCCTCACTGTGGACCAGGTGAGAAGGGAGTTAAGGAAGACCAAGGCTTGGAAGGCCACAGGCCAAGACCATATTAGCCTCATGTTCAGGTAGTGTGCAAACCAGCTCAGTGACGTGATCTGGTGCATATTTAAGCTGTGCCTCAGCCAAGAGAGGGTCCCAGTTCTCGTGTCTGGTTCTAGTTTCTAAATCAGCACACCCTAGGGAGCTGAATCACTACAAACTTGCAGTGGTTCTCAGATGACACTGCCAACGTTGGCTGTGTCCAAGGGAAATGAGCAGGAATGCAGGGAAGTCATCACTTAATTTGGTGACTGATGTGAAAAAACCCACCTGCTCTACTCTATGGAAAAACATACTAAAACTCTATCAGTTTTGACTTGTTTGAAAACTTACAAAGCTCATGCCTGCTTACACCAAAAAGATCAAGGCAAAACTAGTCACAGTTAAAACTGTTAACACCTGGACTGACCGTGTACAGCAGTGGTAACTAATAGGCGGACCATGGCCTGGTCTGGACCCAGACTCTATCCCTCTATCCAAACCCAGAGCTGAAACAGACATATCATTGAGTTTTTATTCCATTTTGGTAGGGACTTTTTTCTGGTATTGTTTCTACACCGTTTCTTAGCACTTAAGGTCCAAAAGGATGGTCCTTTATCTGAAGCCTAAAGGTCATTGGTGACTTTTACTAGTGCAGTTTCTGTATGTTTATGTACTATAAATCCTGACTGGAAATCTTCAGTTATTACTGAACAGGTGATCGCATAATTGCTTTGCAACTACTTTTTTAAGGATTTTAGAAATAAACGAGAGATTTGACATCGGTCTGTAATTGGCTAAATCACCTGGATCCAGAGGTTTTTTAAGTAGAGGTTGGATTACAGCAACTTTATAGGCCTTTGGTACATAGCCAGTTACAAAAGATAGATGATCAAATCTAATATGAATGTGTCTATTAAGGGTAAAACATCATCAAGCAATTTGGTTGGGACAGGGTCTAAAAGACATGTTAGTTTTGAAAAAGCAATAGTTGAAGTTAGCTCAGGAAGATCTATGGATAAAAAGCAATCTAAGAGGGATTGTGGCCTTATTGATGATTCTGGAGCTGTTGTAGATAAAGAGATCTATCTGTAATATTTGCAGGGAGGATCTGGTGAATTTTTTCCCTAATAGCTATATTATTATTTATAAAGAAAGCCATGAAGTCATTGCTGCTCAAAGTTAAGGGAATACTAGGCTCAACAGGACTATGGCTCTTAGTCAGCCTGGCTACATTGCTGAAAAGAAACCGGGGGTTGTTCTTATTGTCCAGTATGAATCATATGCATTTCCTCACATTTGTTCACAGCACTTTCAGATTAACATATGTTGTAGTGGAATTGTATTCTAACTGCTGTATAGCCCCTTATTTTAAATTCAAATGTTATTAGAAAATGGCCAGACAAAAGATAATTATAAGAAGATACAGTTATATTATCAATTTCAATGTTGTTGTAAGGACAAGGTCTAGACTGTGACTACAACAGTGAGTTGGTTTATTTACATTTTGGGAAAAACCAATTGAATCTAATAATGAATTAAATGCAGTGTTGAGGCAGTTACTGCTGACGTCTACATGAATGTTAAAGTCTTTATCTGATAAATGACTCTATCTGTACTAGCACTAAATCACGAAAATTCGATCAAAAACTTTGAATAAGAGACTGAAGGATGGTACAAAATAGCAATAAAAGTTGTTTTTGAGGTTTCCAGTAAGGCTCTCAAATGAGTTATAAATATGTTTAGGTCTAGGGTTTATTGATAAGCTTGAATGCTTGAAGATTGCTGCTACTCCTCCACATCAGCCTGTGCTACTACGAATAAATAATAATAAATAATAAACGTCTCAGACTGTTCACACCTGTGGATGTTGTCGGGGATTGGAACGGAGGAGGACGATCCCAGAAAAGATTGAAATTGTCTATGTAATTGTCCATGTGTGCAGGCAGAGCAGTCTGAAGAGCCAGCCAGCACTGCGACCCAGCTTGGGAATTGGGCCGGAGATGAAGAACCATCTGTCGTGATAACTCTCCAGTGAGTTGAAAAGTGACATGAAGTCAAATTTCAGCAGTTTGGACTGTCGGCATTTGGTGTCATTTGTGCCAATATGTATCACAACTTTTGTTGCCGTAGGATGTTTTTCTATCAGGTTTGAAATTTATCCATTATGTCACTGACAGTGGCTCCAGGAAAGTTTAGCTGATTTTAGCCAGACCTTTCTAACGATGGAGTCGCCAATAATCAGGATGGTTAGATTGGGAAGACATACATGCTGCGGTGGAGCGGTGCACCGAGGACCAGCATGTGGATTCCTCAAAATAGACAAGACAAAAGAAAATGTAATGGTTTTCAGGAAGAATTGTCCCCCTCTGCAGCCTCTCATCATCAAAGGACTAAGGTGGAGAGAGCTAACAGCTACAAGTTTCTGGGCCTGCAGGTAACATCTGACCTGAGCAGGACACTGAACACCACTGCCACAGTGAAAAAAGCCCAGCAGCTATACTTCATCAGGTTGCTTACAAATCTTGACTACATTTTTAACAGATCACTGGAGTTTAGTCTATACAACCTTTAAATATTCAATCATAATTCCAGCCCCTAAGAAAGCTACTATTACGGAATTAAATGAGTACAGGCCAATGGTTCTGTGAGCTGTTGGCATGAAATCCTTTGAACTACTAGTGCTGAAACACATGAAAGATCACAGGGCTACTAGTCCCCTGCAGTCCATGTACAGGACAAACAGATCAGTAGACAATGCAGGTAACATGGGACTGCATTATTGCTTAAAATACAGCTTGATATAAAAACTGATATTAGCTCAGACTTTTAAATAAGAACTCACAGAAAACATCTCAAGAATGGTCACATCGCAGTAGCCAATGTGATTTGATTGGACAATAATGAAATCACTGCTTTTATTCTAACCTGTGGATCCTGATAACACATTAATAGATTCACCTGTGCAGGCCTTACAGAATTTTAATTACTGTCTGGTCTTCTCTGGTTGTAGCGTTCTGGCCCAGTTACACTTCCTCCCTTTGGACTTTTATTTTGTAGCCCCTTCGCCCCACTTCCTGTTCCTTGTCCTGTTCTGTAGCTTTACCCTTCATTATCCCTCTTCATTGTTTGGATCTGTTCCCCTCAGTATTTAGGTCCAGCCTTCCCCACAGTTTCCTCCCAGATCCTCATCATTTCACTCCTAGCCTATGTTCTGAAGTCATGGTTTACCTGATCGTAGCAATCCTGACTCCTGTGTATTGGCCTCTGTTTTCCAGCAACTTTTAATTTGAGGATTGGTGTTTTTCTGTTTATTAGTTCCCTTTTCTCGTGTGTTAATTTGGTTTAGTAGTTTATTTTTATCCATGTCCTATTTTGTTTGGTGTGTTTCTGTTTATTAATTTCCTTAGCCTTTTCCTGTGAGTTCATTCAGGTTTAGTAGTTTATGTCTCACCTCTGTGTCCTGTCTAATTTGATCTGTTTCTGTGTGTTAGTTTCCTAGTCTTTTCCTGTGTGTTCATTTAGATCTGTTTCATATCCTTGTCTTATTTTATTCCTGAGCCTTTTGTAGTATTAACTTGTTTTCCTTAAGTTAACTACCCTAGTGTTCAGTCATGTGGATAGTTTGTGTTAGTCCTTTATCTGCCTTGAGCCTGTTTGTTTGTACCCTCCTGTTAGGAGCAATTTCTGTTTGTTATTAAGTTCTTACCAATAAACGCTTTTGTTAGTTCAGTCCCTCTAGCAGTCTCCTCACTTGAGTCCACCCTTGCCCTAATTGTGATACATAAAGTGCTGTAAAAAAAAAAATTTTCTCCTTTTTCCACTTCTAGGTTATGGTAATATTGCCCCAAGCACTGAAGGAGGGAAGATTTTCTGCATTCTATATGCAATTTTTGGCATCCCACTCTTTGGATTCCTCCTGGCAGGTGTTGGGGACCAGCTTGGTACTATATTTGTAAAAAGCATTGCCAAGGTGGAAAAGATGTTTCGGGTGAGTCACAATAAAATGTCTTGTTTGAATCCGTTTTTTTTTAAAGCAACATGTGGAACAGAATGCAGTTAGGTGAATGGCAGGCATACAAAGCTCAAAGATCATTCCATTGAACCAAAATTGTTTCCAGGTGCATTTTGGAATAGGTTCGGGCCTATGTTAAACAGTAAAATATCTGCCTTTAGGATTAGGTTATGTTTAGAAAATGATCATAGGTCTGTTAAAAAGCACTTAAACGTCTGTAACCTGACATTTTATTTTACTAAGCCAAGCCTCAATCTTTCTCTTACTCTAACCAGCTGCTGTGAAACATAAACACAGCCATAAAAACTTTAAAAAAGTTGCAATCAGACAAAAAAGGATGCTATATCACAAGATTGCATATTATGGGGAAAACACATCAGCAACATTTTATTGATACAATATGTTCACTATCGATGTATTTGCAACTTGCCATTTGTGTTAATGTTACCAAAACCTTTTAAGAGCTGTATCAAGTTTTGTTTATGGTCAGGGCTTATTGGGCTTTTTAAATATTATAATGTTTCTATTTAATAGCAAATGTTGAATTTATTTTTTAAAATTTTTGATATTAATAGTGATCAACTTCTTCAGCAGCCAGTATATGTAAAGATAGGCTTAGGTAGAAAGAGAATATCCAGTACCTATGCCCATCTTTACATGGGTTCTTGCACCTTGATGCTTGTTTAGCCCAACTTTGATACAAAGTATGACTTTTCACTTTTATTCACAAAAATATTTAATCTGAGATCCTGAGGCTCTTCCCAAGTTTCTTGCTATCTCTGCTCTACTACCTGCATGTCTCATTTTAAAATTATAGAGGTCATTCAGAAACATACTTGTCATGTAACTTTATCATGACAAGTATGTTTCCAAACATAGACCTGTTGTCTCAGTTAACAGCAGGTTAGCTAGCCGGTCATTATTTAAGTTCATAAAGTCATTTCAAATAGGAAACGTGAAGCTCATCGTAATTACAGACTTTATTTCATAAATTTTTGGTGGGAGCTGACATTTGTTAGAGATGTGACTTAAGGCTTGAAGCACTAAATGTATGAGCCAACCAGGGTTTCCTCAGTTTTTGTTTATGCCATGTATTGTGTATCATGTACTGTACTGTACTGTCTTATGTATTGTGTTCTGATGATGTTATTAGTGACATCATATGGCTTTGATATTGAGTCTGATGGCAACAAAATTTTGTTGACCATTAGTCAAATGCACAATGCATAGTAATATTTTTGTTACAAGAGGGGAAGTTTAGCTCAGCTACTGAAGGGAGCAGATGTGACATGGTGACTAGAGCAAAGGAACTGACTACAAATGGTCTGCACTGCATTGATGTAGCGCTTTTCTACCTATTACAGAGCCGGGACTGTGACACATTCACCCATTCGCACTCACACTTGTAAACCAATGGGGGAGCTGCTATGCAGCTGACAAACACTCAACGGGAGCAACTAAGTTGGGGTTCAGTGTCTTGCTCAGGGACGCTTTGACGTGGACATTTTCATCCCCCAGACTGGTTGACAACCGCTCTAACTTCCCTGCGAGGTAGTGGGGACCGCAACAAGGTAGAAGTGAGAGGTTCTGTGTGTAGCTGTGGAGGCACACGGTTCTTACAGAATTCTGTGAGTTCAGCCTAACTAAAAGCCACAAGTTCTGTGGTTTCAGCCATACTTTGGGAAGCTATGTATGAAATTGTTTGTGAGAATACAGTTCTTAAAACTGTATGTACAAGTATGTACAAGTTGAGAAGCAAATACAATAAATGGTCAATGTTTTCCTCATACAACGATCTCCAAAGTGAAATACTTGTTGGACCATTAAATTCGAGTAAGATCGCCTCACATTAGTAAGAAATCTTCTCTACACGGGCTAAACACATCAGAATAATGGAAGGAGATTGATCTAGCTAATGTGGAAAAATGACAGGCAAAGCCAAGTCTCAAGGCCATGGAGAATGCCTTGCAATTATCTGATAGACACAAGAAGGGTCGTGTTGGACCAGCTGGCGAAACAAAAGAGCAAGATAGGCTATTTATTGGAGGATGACAGCTGCTTGGAGGAGGTGGAAATCTAACTGTTGACAAAGTTCAACGAACTGTTTAGTGAGTTTTGTGCTTTAAATACCCCAGTTCAAGAATTACTCCATAAGGTTAAATCCAAAGAGGATATGAATAGCAATTAGCAAGGCTGGTTTGAGCCGAAGGCAAGTTCATTCAGATCATTTGGTGATGATGTTGTCTGTTATCACCGCATTGAGGAAGCAAGTAGGGCAGAAGGAGCCTAAGCGTAAGGCAGAAGTGGGGCAGCAGGAAGCTAGACTTAAGGCAGAAGGGGAGCAGCAGGAGGCTAGGCTTAAGGCAGAAGGGGAGCAGAAGGAGGCTAGGCTTAAGGCAGAAGGGGAGCAGCAGGAAGCTAGGAGAAGAAAAGAAGATTAGAGCAAAGACAGAACCATTGTAAATGAACGCTGCTCTTGCAGCCGTTAACGCTCAAATTCAGGACTTAAGAAAACAAGGAGGCTCCATGGTGTCATTTAGTTCAAACATCAGCAATGACAACTTCAAGCTTAGTCAGGCACAGACAAGGGACAATGTACCTGTCAATGCAGCTGTAGTGTGAAGAAGCAAGAATTAAGCCTATTACGGGGTGTTTCAGTGATGGTTACAGTGGGATTGCAAAGGCGGAGACTCTCCACTGTGATTTCAATTCAATTCAATTCAATTCAATTCAACTTTATTTATATAGCGCCAATTCACAACAAAGTCATCTCAGGGCACTTTACAGAATAAAGTCAAGATTATAAAGATATATAAAGAGAACCCAACAATTCCCCCTGGAGCAAGCCATAGGCAACAGTGGAGAGGAAAAACTCCCTTTAACGGAAGAAACCTCCAGCAGAACCAGGCTCAGGGTGGACGGCCATCTGCCTCGACCGGTTGGGGTGAGTGGAAAGGGGAGAGAGAAAAGAACAGAGCAACAAAAGCGACAACAAAACATCGGGCAGATTGGTAGGATCAGTAGCTTCACGCTGGAAGACACACAGCTTCAAAGCCGGGGGACACCTGCAGAAAGGGACAGAGAGAGGGGGACAGAGGAGGACAAAGACAACTACGGGAGAGAACACACAGAGTTAATGACATACAGTGGTGACAATTGTGGGGTGAGAGGAGAGGAGAGAGGCTCAAGAGGAGGAAAGGAGCTCAGTGCATTGGGGAATGGGTCCCCCAGCAGTATAAGCCTATAGCAGCATAACTATAACTAACTATATGCTTTATTAAAAAGGAAGGTTTTAATCCTAGACTTAAAAGTAAAGAGGGTGTCTGCTTCCCGAATCTGGACTGGGAGCTGGTTCCACAAGAGAGGAGCTTGATAGCTAAAGGCTCTACCTCCCATTCTACTTTTGGAAATTCTGGGAACCACAAGTAGGCCTGCATTCTGAGAGCGAAGTGGTCTACTGGGATGATAAGGTGCTATGAGGTCTTCTATATATGATGGAGCCTGCCTGTTCAGAACTTTATATGTAAGAAGCACGGTTTTAAAATCTATTCTACATTTAATGGGAAGCCAATGGAGAGAAGCTAGTGAAGGTGAAATATGATCTCTCTTGCTAGTTCCAGTCAGCACTCTTGCTGCAGCATTTTGGATTAATTGCAGGCTCTTTAGGGAGTTACTGGGGCATCCTGAAAGTAGGGAATTACAGTAGTCCAACCTAGAGGTAACAAATGCATGGACCAGTTTTTCGGCATCACTTTGAGACAGGATGCTCCTAATTTTGGCAATGTTCCGTAGGTGGAAGAAGGCTGTTCTAGAGATTTGTTTTATATGTGAGTTAAAGGACAGATCCTGATCAAAAATAACTCCAAGGTTCCTTGCAGTAGTACTGGAGGCCAGACTTATGCCATCTAGTGTAACAATATGGTTGGACATCATATCTCTGAGATTTTGGGCCCAA
Source organism: Channa argus (assembly GCF_033026475.1). Classification (NCBI taxonomy): domain Eukaryota; kingdom Metazoa; phylum Chordata; class Actinopteri; order Anabantiformes; family Channidae; genus Channa; species Channa argus. Next base: position 20,170,130 of record NC_090213.1, on the reverse strand, counting down.
ATACTATGACTTCAGTTTTGTCTGAGTTTAAAAGTAAAAAATTGTGGGACATCCAGGCCTTTATGTCTTGTAGGCTTGAAGCTTTATTAACTGATTATTTTCATCTGGTTCCATAGATAAATATAGCTGGGTATCATCAGCATAACAGTGGAAATTTATGGAGTGTTTTCTAATAATGTTGCCTAAAGGAGACATATATAAAGTAAAAAGTATTGGTCCTAACACAGAGCCTTGTGGAACTCCATAGCTAACCTTTGTGTGCATTGAGGATTCATCATTAACATGAACAAATTGAAATCTATCAGACAGATAAGATTTAAACCAACCTAGTGCAGTTCCTGTAATTCCAATTTCATGTTCCAGTCTCTGTAATAAAATGTTATGATCAATGGTATCAAATGCAGCACTAAGGTCTAACAGAACAAGTATAGAGATGAGTCCATTATCTGAGGCCAAGAGAAGGTCGTTGGTGACTTTTACCAGTGCTGTTTCTGTACTATGATGAACTCTAAATCCTGACTGAAAGTCTTCATACAAATTATTCCTATGAAGGTGATCACATAATTGTTTTGCGACTACTTTTTCAATTATTTTAGAAATAAAGGGGAGATTAGATATTGGTCTGTAATTGACTAAAACACCTGGGTCAAGACAGGGTTTTTTAAGTAATGGTTTAATTACAGCTACCTTATAGGCCTGTGGTACATAGCCTGTTTCTAAAGATAGATTTATGATATCTAATATGAATGTATCTATTAAGGGTAAATCTTCCTTGAGCAGCTTAGTTGGAATAGGGTCTAGCAGACAGGTTGTTGGTTTAGATGAGGTAATAATTTAAGTTAGCTCAGAGAGATCTATGGGTAAAAAGCAGTCTAACAGGGAGTGGGGCCTTATCGATGACTCTAGCACTGCTGTACATGAAGATCTATCTGTAATTTTTTGGGGGAGGATCTGGTGAATTCTTTCTCTAATAGCTACAATTTTATTCATAAAGACGGTCATGAAGTCATTGCTGTTCAAAGTTAAGGGAATAGCAGGCTCAACAGAACTATGGCTCTTAGTCAGTAAAGACACTGCAGAGAGGCGTTTAGGACTGGATCTCTGCATCCTAGGCTCAACTCTGGATTGTCATACTTTTGGTTGTCTAATAAAACCAGCCATATTTCTGGATAAGAAAGCTGCACCATCTAAAGTAGGATGGATGCCATCTCTCCTAATCAGCCTAGGTTTTCCCCAAAAACGTTTCCAACTGTCTATGTAGCCCACATCGTTTGCTGGACACCACCTAGACAGCCAGCGGTTGAATGACGACATGCGGGTGTACATGTCGTCACTGGTCAGATTTGGCAGGGGACCAGAGAAAATTACGGAGTCCGACATTGTTTTTGCAAAGTTACAGGGGGTTACAGCAGGGGCTACGCTAGGTCGGCCAGCACCAGCTACCGGGGCCTGACTAGCGGAGTTGTTTTCCATGGTGCGGAGCCGTGCTTCCAATTCCGTGAGCCTCGCCTCCAAAGCTGCAAAAACCTTACACTTGTTACATAAACCATTATCACTAAAGGAGGCAGAGGAAAAACTGAACATGAGACACACCGAGCAAGTGAGAGAAGGAGAGACAGAGGGAGACAGAGAAGCCATTGCTAATGGATAACTGCTAAGCTAACGAAGCTAATATAATTGAAATGTGGAATTTGTAAACTTTAGCTGGTTATGTTTTGCAAAAGCAGGTGCTTGTGTAATAAAAGCGTATGTTACGACTAAGTATTAATTCTTGTGTGAAGAAATCACTTATTTAAGTAAAAATAACAGCTACAATTAATCAGTAAACAGTCTTTCGGTAGAAACCCAAGAGTGTGCAGAAACAGGAAGCTTACCGCACGAGCAGCCGTTCCACAGGATCACGTCCTGTTCCCTTCAGTATTTTGCTGCAAAAAGGATTTCCAAGCAAGTGCTGTTAACCAGTTTCCAGTAACAAAAGGTCAACATGAATTGTTTAGGGATAATCAGTAGTAAGAATGATTTTACTGAAAGTCCAGATTTCATATGGAACCAAGCCAAGGATATCTTAAGGCCAGGAAACTTTTAAAGGAATATTTTGGCAATGAATATAAGATATCTGTAGTCTATATGGTAAGGCCTTAAGTTGGCAAACAATTAAGGTTGCAGATGGTGAAGTGTTCCATTTGTTTGCTCTTTTCCTAACCAGTTGTGTAAACACAATGGCAATTTGGAATGTATAGAAGAGCTTAATACCGCATGCAACATATGGGCGATTCTTTCTAAACTTCCACATGAGTTGAGAAAGAGGTTGAGGAACGTGGCTTATGACCTTTATAAGAAACACGAGTGCAAGGCTAAGTTTATAGTTTTAGTGGAGTTTCTAAATGACGAATCCCAGATCTCACGGCAACCTTACTATGGGGACATATTAGAAAAACCTAAAGAACACAAAGTGTCCTTTAAGTACCAAGTTAGGGAGGGTAGGTGGTAGTAAAAAGAGCTTTACCAATACTGCAAAGCAAGTGACTACTCAAAAGGATGTGAGCGTAGAGCCTGGGTATGTTAAGAAAGCCTCACCTAAGTCTTGTCTTTTTTGCCTTGAGGAGCATACTTTTCAACACTGTTTAAAAAAAATCCAGAATTCCTCTTACCCAGATAAGATAGACTTTCTCAAGGGCAAAGGCTTATGCTTCAAGTGTCTTAAACCACGATATACGTGTAAGCGCTGTCAGGAGGAAGCAACTTGCCAGACCTGCTCAAGCGCACACCCCACTTAGCTACATGTGAAGATCAAGAAGGAGAAACTGGATAATGATGCACAGGTAGTGTTCAACATTGAACAACATTGAACATCACGCCTTCAATTTCCACCTTCAGACTCATCAACCTGTCTGATATTCTTTTTACCTCTAGAACATTCCTCACAAACTCCTCTTTCAGAATAACTCCTACTCCATTTCTCTTCCTATCTGACCCATAGTAGAACAACTTGAACCCTGCTCCTAAGCTTGTAGTCTTGCTACCTTTCCACCTGATCTCCTGGACACACCATCTGCATCATGACAATCAACTTTAGCCTTCCCTGTCATAGTCCCAACATTCAAAGTCCCTACTGTCAGTCCTACGTTGTTAGAGTTCCTCTTCTCTCTCTGCCTACGAACACACCTTCCTCCTCTCCTTCTTCGACCAACAATAGTCCAATTGCCACCGGTACCCTGTAGGTCAACAGCACTGGTGGCAGTCGTTAACCTGGGCCCCTACTGATCCGGTTATGGGAGTCATTTTCAGTGTGAAAGTCATCATTCGCATTTTTAATTTGGTATGTATTTTATGTCGGTTGCCTTTTCTGACAACGCTCTGCATTTATCCAGACTTGGGACTGGCACAAGAAGACACTGGCTTGTGTCATTTCCTCTTCATTTAAAAGGGGAAATGAATACCGACCAGAAAGAGAGTGCTTCGAGCCGAGGTTAAAATCACTCAGGAGACTTGCCGACTAGATTGCAGGTGCGTTAACAGGCTAGTCAACGTCTTGAGGAAGCACATAAGGCAAATAAGTGTTGCTCCTGAAGACAATGTGTCTTTGGCATCCTCAAGTAGATCTAGGAAGTCCAGAACAAGTTCTGTAGCATCTGCAGCTTCAAAGGCATTGAGGTCGAACTACAAAGAGCTAATCTATTAACAAAGGCAGAAGCATTAAGGCAAAGATATGCTCTAGAGCAGGAAGAGGCTAGTCTCAGGGTAGAGAAAGAAGAAATGGAAATGAACGCTGCTCTTGCAGCTGCTAACGCACAAAGCCAGATTTTGAAAAAACATGCAGGCATCATTGCGTCAAGTGGTCCAAACGTCAGCATTGACAATTTCAATCTTATTCAGGCACAGACGACAAATGCTGGGGATGTAGTATCTGTTGCCGTTGATGCGGCTGTACAGTTTGAAGAAGCAAGAGATGAAACTGTTAGGAGTTTTGGTTGAGGGCTGAGGCTCGGCGCTGTGATTTCCAAGCAAGGGTTGTTAACCAGCTTCCAGTTTTAAAGAGTCAACATGTTTCGTTTCAGTTTCAAAAGGATTTTACCGAGCTTAGCTTTTGAAGGAGCATTTTGGCAATGAATAGAAGATATCAGTAGCCTACATGAAAAAGGCCTTAAATTGGCAAACAATTCAGGAAGATGGTGAAGCGCTCCATTCGTTCGCTCTTTTCCTAAACAATTGTGTAAGTGCCATGGCAGATTTGATAATACTACAAGCAACATACGGGCGATTGTTTCCAAACTTCCACAGGACTTGAGAATGAAGTATAGAGGTATATGTGTATATGTATGTAGAGGGAGATGGATATAGATGTTATGTATGTAGCGAGAGAGTCGAATAAAGATGGTATATGTGTGTATATATGTGTGTAGAGAGAGGGATATAGATGGTATATGTGTATGTATGAATGTAGAGAGAGAGATGGATATAGATGGTGGATGTATGTATGAATGTAGAGAGAGACACTGATATAGATGGTATACGTGTGTATATGTATGTATACAAAATATAATAATTAGTTCACTGTACTTACCCTGTAAGTCGCAGGTTGTAATCTAAAGTGCTATGGAATATCCCCAGTTTAAATGTGCTTGCTGGTTGCAGCTTTTTTGTGTGGAGTCTGCATGTTCTCCCCGTGCTTGTCTGGGATTCCTCCGGGTACACTCGTACTTCCAGTCCACACAGTCACATGTCTTTGGACACAGTCCAAAGACATGTATATTGGTTAACTAGTAACTCTAATTTATATATATATATACACATATACACACACACACATATATATATATATATATATATATATATATATATGTGTGATATGTGTGTGTATGTGTATATGTATATATGTATGTACGTATGTGTATAAAATGTATATGTGTGTGTGTTTCTCTCTCAGAATAAACACAACCAAATCAGCCTAACTAAAATCCGTGTGGCCTCCACTCTCCTTTTTATCTTGGCTGGCTGCATCCTGTTTGTCACCATTCCTGCTGTGATCTTCAAATACATTGAGGGCTGGACGGCTTTGGAGTCAACATATTTTGTGGTCATTACTCTGACAACCGTTGGAATAGGTGATTATGTGGCAGGTAAGTTTTTATCATTTATGGTCAATATTCCAAAATGCCTAACCTTTATTTTAAAAGAAAATACACATCAGTAAGATAATTAGACTATAAGAACCCAATTAAAGTTCATTTGACATTTAGGTCATATTTTGACTTTTTGATTATACAGTTTATAAAATGTTTTATTTTAATCATTTTATTTTTCATTATAAACTGTTTATCACAAGACATTTTTTTATCTGTAAGTCACCCCATGCAATTGTTAAATACAGTGTATTATATAACTGTGGTGAAATATATAACACATATCTGTCATATCATACCTATCTATTTTTTTTTACAGGCAGTCATAATAAAATTTAAAATTTGTTTCATAAATTCTGTTTTGCCAAACTGTGATTATTGCATTCCTTTGTAAGGGAACTTTAACCTTTAAATTTGCACCATGTGTCAAATAAAGACTATGTTTATAGTGCTGTAAAGGAAATATTGCTGAAAGCGAAACATGGGTAACTAAACTACATATTGTTAGAACCCATCATCCATTTACGCTAACCCCATATACCTAGAGTCAAAGTTACAAAATGTTTTGTTCAAGTACTTTTTATTCATTTATTACAGGTTAACGTACATTTACATAATAAAAACATAGTAGTATTCTCTTTTATAGTATACTACTAGTAATCATGTAAACTCTAATACTGTAATAAAAAATAAAAACAATATTGTAATAAAAAATGGCTAAAGGGAGTAAGGTACAAGATGTTGGATTAACAGTTGTGTATATAATACATAAATCTAGTTTCCAGGTTATGTGTCTGGCAAATGCACAGTTTGCAGTTTGCTCTCAGTAAGGAGGGTCTGTATGTACCTACTACATTGTTTAAATTTTATACCCAATGCAGTCGGGGCACCTTGTGGAGTTGTGCTGACAGCAAAATTAGCATAATATGATCTACCTGGAGCCTAGTAAACACATGAAAAGCATTAATGTAAAGTAGAAGTTAACAATGTTTGAATCACAATGCTCTCACTTCAACAGACTGATGAAGGCTGCAGTGTTACATTTCCCATGTCTAAAAAGGGCTTTAGTGATGATATCTCATTGTTGGGATTTGTTTAGAGTAAAGTATTCTGGTGTGAGATTCAGAAAATCTTACAAGAAGTAAATGATTATTGCTTTGTTAAACCTGAATCCATTATTGTACTACAGAGCCTGTCTGGGTGGACATTATCTTCACCTTAAAAAATTATTGCTGACTGAGACTGTGAAACAATTCTGCTAATTTTTTACCTTCTAAGCTTAATCCCTAATGTCTTTTCTTCTCAGGGGGAGACAGAAGGATTGAGTACCGGAAATGGTACAGACCACTAGTGTGGTTCTGGATCTTGGGTGGTCTGGCCTACTTTGCTGCTGTACTGAACATGATTGGTGACTGGCTGAGAGTACTGTCCAAAAAAACAAAAGAAGAGGTATGCTCAATAAGGAATCATTAATGAAGGTTATGTATACTCAAATTTAATAATACTGGGTATAACACAGTGGTACAGTGGTTTTATTAGTATAAAATAGAATTTTAAAAATCTAGTACTGTATTTAGGTTTAACAATAACGGCGCACATTTAAATAATAAAGAATTTTTGTTTATATATCAAACAATAAGAGAATAACACACTTATTGTGACAGGCCAAAGAAATATACCAATAAATATGCAATCAGGTGTTTGATTGATTAGCATCTGTCATACAACAATCGCACTAAATTTAGCCCAAACTCTCAATTAACACCACAGGAATTAGAATAAACAGTATCTGATTATATATAAATGTGTGTATGTGTATACATGGCAAAATTGCTCTTGTCATCTTATTTTTGCACTTAAGATCAAGCCTCACTTTTTCTGCTATCAGCACATTTTCCACCTATATTTCACTTTAATGTCTTTTTACAGTAAATTGGCTTATAGGGCTAAACAAAAAAATTTAGAAGCTGCCGCTAAGATTATGCATCGCATGATTCCCTCTGATTTTGCATATTTTTGTGTGATTGTGCAGCAGCCTTTCTAAAACATTGCGATGCAACTTATAATATTATTTAGGCATTTCTTGTGATAAAATAGTTTTTTTGTTTGTTTTTTTAACTTATGAAAAATTAAAAGGGAACCTGTTCAAATGAGAATACACTTCATTTGTGTTCTCATTAACACATACAAATACACATGAAGGCATGCACAAGGACACACACAGTTTATCACGCAAACTGGCCAGCATACTTCTATCACTTTGTGATTCATACTACACTACACAACACTATACATACTACACTACATACACAAACTACAGTTAAAAACAAAAGAAGATAATTAGGGTAAATACAAATTTACTTTAAAATAATATAGTTAATAAATAAGAAAATATGATAGTTTGTCCATTTAATTAAATTCAACTTTATTTATATAGCGCCAATTCACAACAAAGTCACCTCAACGCACTTTACAGAATAAAGTCAAGACTATAAAGATGTATAGAGAGAACCCAACAATTCCCCCTTGAGCAAGCCCTAGGCAACAGTGGAGAGGAAAAACTCCCTTTAATGGAAGAAACCTCCAGCAGTCTAAGCCTATAGCAGCATAACTATAACTAACTATATGCTTTATCAAAGAGGAATGCAACCGCAAGGGGGCACAAGCCAGTGTCTTCTTGTGCCAGTCCCAAGTCTGGATAAATGCAGAGGGTTGTGGCAGGAAGTGCATCCGACGTAAAACACATGCCAAATCAAACATGCGAATCGTGACAAAGGCTTCCATACCGGATCGGTCGGGGCCCGGGTTAACAACGACCGCCACCGGTGCTGTTGACCTACAGGGTACCGGTGGAAATTGGACTACTGTTGGTCGAAGACGAAGAAGAAGAGGAGGAAGGTGTGTTCTTGCATTGTGTCTTCGTAGATTTAGAAAAAGCGTATGACAGGGTGCCGAGAGAGGAGCTGTGGTATTGTATGAGGACGTCTGGAGTGGCAGAGAAGTATGTTAGAGTGGTGCAGGACATGTATGAGAGCTGTAAGACAGTGGTGAGGTGCTGTAGGTGTGACAGAGGAGTTCAAGGTGGAGGTGGGTCTGCATCAAGGATCGGCTTTGAGCCCCTTCTTGTTTGCTCTGGTGATGGACAGACTGACAGATGAGGTTAGACAAGAATCTCCCTGGACTATGATGTTTGCAGATGACATTGTTATTTGTAGTGAGAGCAGGGAGCAGGTGGAGGAAAATCTAGAGAAGTGGAGGTGTGCTCTGGAAAACAGAGGAATGAAGCTTAGCCGCAGCAAGACAGAATACATGTGTGTGAATGAGAGGGACCCAGGTGGAACGGTGAGGTTACAGGGAGCAGAGGTGAAGAAGGTGCAGGACTTTAAGTATTTAGGGTCAACAGTTCAGAGCAACGGTGAGTGTGGAAAAGAGGTGAAGAGGCGAGTGCAAGCAGGTTGGAACGGGTGGAGAAAAGTGTCAGGTGTGTTGTGTGATAAAAGAGTATCAGCGAGAATGAAAGGAAAGGTGTTCAAGACGGTGGTGAGACCAGCAATGTTGTTCGGCTTAGAGACTGTTGCACTGAAGAAAAGACAGGAGGCAGAGCTGGAGGTTGCAGAGCTTAAGATGTTGAGGTTCTCTTTGGGAGTGACGAGGATGGACAGGATCAGGAATGAGTACATCAGAGGGACAGCTCATGTTAGATGTTTTGGAGATAAAGTCAGAGAGGCCAGATTGAGGTGGTTTGGACATGTTCAGAGGAGAAACTGTGAATATATCGGTAGAAGGATGCTGAGGTTGGAGCTGCCAGGCAGGAGGTCTAGAGGAAGACCAAAGAGGAGATTTATGGATGTAGTGAGGGAGGACATGAAGTTAGTTGGTGTGAGTGAAGAGGATGCAGAGGACAGAGTTAGATGGAGGCACATGATTCGCTGTGGCGACCCCTGAAAGGGAGCAGCCGAAAGGAAAAGAAGAAGATGCTTTATCAAAGAGGAAGGTTTTGAGCCTAGACTTAAAAGTAGAGAGGGTGTCTGCTTCCTGAATCAGAACTGGGAGCTAGTTCCACAGGAGAGGAGCTTGATATCTAAAGGGTCTGCCTTCCATTCTACCTTTGGAAAATCTGGGAACCACAAGTAGGCCTGCATTCTGAAATCGAAGTGGTCTACTGGGATGATATGGTGCTATGAGGTCTTTTATATATGATGGAGCCTGACAGTTCAGAGCTTTACATGTAAGAAGCAAGGTTTTAAATTCTATTCTAAATGGAGGCAAGCTAGTAAAGGTGAAATATTCTCTTGTCTCCAGTCGGAAGTCTTGCTGCAGTCGGTGCTGAAATTCTTAAGACCTAATCTATGTCGTTCATTTTCACAAATATTTTTTAATATATGTTTAATATTTATGTCTGGTATTAGCAACCGATGATGTCACAAATGAGACAGACTTAACATAACTACAGCTAATTAAAAGGTTAAAATATCAAAGTTCCTGGTTGCTGCCATATTTGGTATGGCCAAAGGACATACTCTACTGGGATTTAGTGCGTATGTCTATCTCCAGAATGTCGAGTAATTCTCAACCAGTCGTCAAATGTGTTGCCCCCAATTTACTTAGTCATCAGGTGTGTGCTCCTTTCAGACTGCCAGAGATTAGAACACTGTGAAAGTTGGTGGAAATATTTTTGTGTAAAAATGTGAAACATTATGTGGACTGCCTATTAAAATTATAACAGTGCAAAAATTATATTAGCATCATCATCCCTGTCAAAAAACCCTGCATGTTAGTAATATGTAAAATAGAATTTCTGGTTTGTTTGGTGAGATATAGTATCAGGAAAATTAGGAGAAAATTAGGGTTCCCACAAGCCTAAGTGGAAGGAAGAACCAAGAGACAAACCACTGACCCTGTGATTTTTGAATGACTAAACTGAGCTACAGCCACCCTCCTATGGGGAGACATTGCTTACTGCTGCTCATAAAGTCGGTTATAAAGGCAAATAGATATAATGCAAATGGAAGATTAAATTTAAAATTTTTATACACACGAATTATTTTTGTTCTCATGAAGGAATATTTGTACTAGCTAAATGTAGAGATTTTAGAGAGAACTAGGGCTGCTGATTTTTAAATTTTGATATTTTTTATTTTTTTTAAGAAAGTCCCTATTTAGAATAATGTAATGTGGTCAGGTCCAAATGAAAGTCTGTTTATAAATTCTGCCTGAAATTGCAGCCCTGTAAATCCACGCCGTCAGCAGTGACTGGTGTCCACCTTCATTCTAGGGGAGGTAAACATTCTTACTTTGGCAATTCACTGGTGGATCATGTTCATACTGTTTGTATTGTTGATAAAAGATAAAAGCTGTTGTAAGAGTTGAAACTGAAGCTGTTTGCTAAACTACCACAATTCTAAAACATTAACACCCTATTTATGACTCCATTTAAATGCACTTAAGTAACCGGGTAACTCAGAGAAATAAGCTTTCTCGCGTAATAGTGGAACAGTGTTTACCCGTACTTAAGAATCTTGGTTTATGGGAAATCCGCGTATACATGCAGCACAAAAGCAACCTGATTTCTCCCCTACGTCTGACTTATTTTGGAAGCCTGACACTCAATTTTTAAATGTCTAATGATGGAAAACACTGCTTTCTGACTTCTCTCTCTCTGCATGTGCCTGTGAGTGGGTTTGTGTCACATCAGAGTCAGAGCACAGAGGGAGAGAAAGAAGAGAAACATGCAGTTGATCCACAACAGTCTGAATGATGAAACACTTTGTGTTGGACCAAAGGCATACTATATATTTAACATGAGGCAGCATTGCCCCATTAACCCATTAATGATCTCTCCTTTCATTCATTCTTTCACTCAGCTGTGTGCAACTAACTGTCTTGCAGTCTTTGGTTACGCACATGCTAATATGGAGAATGCAGAAACCTGCTTATGTGTAAACATGGCAGAGTAATTGATGTTCTCTATCAGAGAACCTACCTGGGGTAACCAGGTTTCTCTAAACTCTCAGAAAACCAGTTTTCCCATTTACACGACACAGCTTAGAAGCAGGGTTGTAACCTGGTTACTTAAGTCAAAGTAAACACACTCTACATTTTAAATTAATTGAATGCATCTGTGTATGTGCTAAATTATTTAAATTTTAATGGCAACTATGTGTAAACTTATTATATCAGCTACTCTGCAAGCAGCTTTTTGCAAAAAGCTACAAATAACAGTGGAGTATCAGGATAAATGGTCTGCACTTATACTTCTAAAGCACTTTACATTGCTCATTCTGTCACACTTTTGAGTGTATATTTAATTTTGGTAGGACCCCAAAGAGGAGACGGCAAGGAGAGGTTTTATGGTTAATGAAGGTTTATTTAAAAAAAGGCAAACATCAGAAAATCAGCTTAAACAGACCGAGAACTTAAACACGCCGGAGAGGGGGGATAAATTAAATTATAACCATCCCAGGAAAGCAAGGGAACTAACCAAGAAACTAGGGAGAGAAAATCAGGGAAAAACATAAAAACCTGGACCTAACAAGCGAAGAAAACCAAAACACTGAAACTGAATGAAACAAGTAGGAAACCAATCCTCAGACCAAAACGTAAGGGAAGAAAGTCCAAAGTGAGCACTGGGGAAACACACAACGGGGAGTGCAATATCCAAACGTGTTGACTGTCCATGGAAGGGTTTAGAGACAATCTGGCAAGGAACAGTGGGGAGAGCTGGGTATAAGTAGCTGGGGACACAGGTGAAAACAATCAGGGTTAATGAGAAACAAGACGCTAAATGAAACTAACTAGGAAGTGGTGCTGAGGGACAACAAAATAAAAGCCAGGAACATGAAGTAAAACTAGAGAGCTGAATGCCAGACCGGGACCGTGACACATTCAACCATTCGCACTCACAATCATTCAGCATTGGAGGAGCTGCTATGCAGCTGGCCAGTGTTCACCGGGAGCAGCTAAGTTGGGGTTCGGTTTTTTCTCAAAGACATTTCAACCTGTGACCGGAGGAGCCAGGGATCAAACCAGCAACTGGAGGATTAGTGGACAACCACTCTACCTCCTGCGCCACAGTTGACCCACAAAAGAGACAATTACCATGCCACTTTGTTCACATTTGACTAAAATTGAAACTAAAACAAAGTGGCCTGTGTTTTTTTTTTTCATTCACAGAATCTGCACTGTGTATGAACCTGTTACCTCTGCTTCCTTTCTCTCTTTTCATGCAGAGGACGGGGTTAGATTCACACTCACAATCACACACACTCACACAAGGGGGTAAGATTGAGGCAATGTGTCACTGTGTCGCTGTGGCGACCCCTGAAAGGGAATAGTCGAAAGGAAAAGACGAAGAAAATGTTCCCTACAAAACATATTTGCTAAGAATGTAATTTTTTTGAAAATTGTTTTGCTCTTCTAAATACATTAAGTTTATTCTATAGTTTCAGAGTAAGTAGTATCTACCTGCTTTGTATGAAAATACAGTATTATGAAACTGAAACCAAATTCGCTATCAGATTACACTTACAGTAAACCCTGGACATAGGATTTTTTTTTTTAACTTCAGTTCAGTATAGATCTAAGGACATACAGATGTTATAATGCCATGCTGTGGCAAAATGATGAACAGACCTGCCAAAAATGGCAAGTTTTCAGTGAAGTGTGTGCCACAGTGTCATTGCCTTTAACTGTAACTTCACAACTCCCAACTCCAACATCAACAACAAATTAATTTGTGTAAACATGACAACATATGTCATTAAGGGCAGACAGAGTTAATATTGACTTAGCAACAAAAGTATGACATTAGCAATAGTTCACTACGGTACTTTGGTTAAAGCTCTTGTGGTCAGAATTAACTTTACCTGTTATTGCTGCTTTTTGACATTATTTTCAGAAATAACATGCTGGTAATGTCACTGTTTTATGTGTTCTGTGTCACCTCACTATATTATAGTTGACCCATGAGTTTAAAGCCACCTTTAAAGTTAAGGGGACTGTGACACAACATCTCAAAGTGTCGTTGAGCAAGACACTGAACCCCAACTTATTTGCAGCTGGTGAGTGTTGGGCAGCTGCATAGCAGCTCCCCCATCAGTGTGTGATTGTGAGTGTGAATGTCTGAATAAGAAGCAGTATAAAGCACTTTGAGTACCAATAGGTAGAAAAGTGCTACATAAGTGCAGACCATTTACCTTTGTATTTTTAGGCCCATGTACAGGTCATTTAATCATTTTAGAGTAAGGTACTTTAGTTCCTCGAGTAGTGGATTTTAGCCCTAAGGACATCCAGTCAGCCAGTGCAGCAAGGCAAAAACTGGAGTAATGTGCTCTAATATAAACGTGCATTGACATTTTGTACCAGCTGAAGATGGGACAGGGACAAGTGAGAGTAAAATCTCAGAAATATGATGTCCAACCATATTGTTAATTTAGAATGCATAAGTCTGGCCTCAAATACTACTGCAAGGAACCTTGGAGTTATTTTTGATCAGGATTTGTCCTTTACCTCACATATAAAACTAATCTCTAGAACAGCCTTCTTCCACCTACGGAACATTGCCAAAATTAGTAGCAATCACACAGGCATCACCTGTCTCAAAGTGATGCAGAAAATCTGGTCCATGTTACCTCTAGGTTGGACTACTGTAATTCCCTACTTTCATGATGCCCCAGTAACTCCCTGAAGAGCCTGCAATTAATTCAAAATGCTTACTGGAACTAACAAGAGAGATCATATTTCCCCTTTACTAGCTTCTCTCCATTGGCTTCCCATTAAATCTAGAATAGAATTTAAAACCCTGCTTCTTACATATAAAGCTCTGAATGGTCAGGCTCCATCATATATAGAAGATCTCATAGAACCATATCATCCCAGTAGACCACTTCGATCTCAGAATGCAGGCCTACTTGTGGTTCCCAGAATTTCCAAAGGTAGAATGGGCAGAGCTTTTAGCTATCAAGCTCCTCTCCTGTGGAACCAGCTCCCAGTTCAGATTTGGGAAGCAGACACCCTCTCTACTTTTAAGTCTAGGCTCAAAACCTTCCTCTTTAATAAAGCATATAGTTTATTATAGTTATGCTGCTATAGGCTTAGACTGCTGTGGGACCCACCCCCCGATGCACTGAGCTTTATCCACCTTGCTCTTCTGGTTCCACTCCTTCCTCCACCCCTGAGCCTAAAATCAGTCCCTGAATGCTACTCTAGATTCCTATTAGTTGTTGAGCCTTCTTGATCCAATGTAAACTTTTATTTTGCTGTAATCTCCTTGCTCTCAGGACAATGAATTGGGATTTAAATTTCCCTGTAGCTCATCTTTTTGAAGATTTTGGAGCAACTACTGACCGCACTAGGCCTGAGAGGGAGGCTTCTAAGCATCTGACCAAGGCTTTGATAAATACCTTTCAAAGTGATGAAGTTTACTGGCCATCATGCTTACACTCCACTAAATTCCTGGCCAAATATCATAGATCCGGGAGGAAGAGTTGATATTTTGAATGACAGCTGTAAAAAGCAGCACAAATGCAAACAAAATTATCAGTGACACATAAAGGTTGAGTTACAGAATCAGAATCCTGGCCAAATACTACATCATGAGGACAAGCAAGCACTTCAAACAACTCTGTGAAAAGGTTATTGAAATGCAGAATTGGTGGACAGATACATAAACTAAATTCTGAATATCCCTTCTAGTCCAGTTCAATCCATTATGTAATAGAAAGTGGTATAAAATTACCTAGCACATGCTGTACTCTAAAACTGAATGAATGCAAGAATTTGACTATAGGTGGAGGCCACTCACCTATAAAGTAATTCCCCTCAGGGAGTTACAAGCGTCACCAGCTGCGATGGGAGAGGCTGTATGGACAGTAACTGCTGCCAGGTTCTTAACCAGTCACAGCATCTGGTATGATGGTCACAAACCTTAATTTACATTCTATGAAACCATAGAACCTTCTTCCACCTAACTTAACGATCTCCCACATGTAAAACTCAGGCTGGGATTTAATTTGACTTTCTCTCTTTTGACTTTTGGTACAGATCAAAGTTTTTAGTTGGATTTTAAGTAAGTTTCTCAGAAATTGTGGCCAGTCTTGAAGCCGTCTGTGTAAGTGTCTTGCTGACTTGCTTTTGTTTGTCCAGGACCTCGACAAACAATTTACAGAAACTCAGGTGCATGCATAGAGGAACTGCTGCACAAAGGTATGGGCTACAAGAGGCAGGTTCTCCCACAGGTTGCCTCAGTAGGAGTTCATCTGTAAATACATGAAAAATTAGCAATCACTTGTTGCTGAACAGAACACTTATTAACAAAAAGATTCACCTGGCTTTAGGGCAACTGGCTTTTTTGACATATTGATGGCTCATATTTTTAAATAGGATTCATCACTGTAACACAGGCACAAACATTTCTGCAATTTAAGAACACAATAAATCCATCTGATGTAATTGCCAGCTTCAACAAAACAATTTAAAAAAGTAAATCTAGAAAATAGAGATTTCTTATTGCTGTAATTATTATTTTTTGGCAGATCCTGAATCTGTTGGGTCAAACCCTATTTCCAAAAAAGTTGGGATGCTTTTAAAATGTCAACAAAAACAGCAATTTGCAAATAATTTTAACAGATATTTTCATGAGTTGCCGTCAAATTCAAAATGACAAATTCTCTAAAAATAAAATTTTTAAATCAGCATTTTATGTTTTTCTTTTATATTTAATCAAGTACGGTTTTTACAATATTTGCAAATAAGTATTCCAACATTTCTGGGCTTTGTACTTTTACTATTGGCTGCATCACTTTAAGCATAAGTAATAGATACACCAATGACAATGTTTTTTAATACCTATCTTTGTCTAAGGTTGGCGAGATCAAGGCTCACGCAGCAGAGTGGAAAGCAAACGTACGAGCAGAGTTCCGGGAGACACGTCGGCGTATGAGTGTTGAGGTCCATGACAAGCTGCAGAGAGCTGCCACTATCCGGAGCATGGAGAGACGGCAGCTAGGCCTGGATCAGCGTGCTGTTTCACTGGACATTTTATCCCCAGAGCGTCGTGCCTTATTCAACGCCCTTGACACAAACAGTTATAAAACCTCTTCCCAGGAGAGCATTGACACCAAGTTAAACAACCTCCGGCTACGGGGGTCTGAACACAGTGACCGGAACTCCACCCACCATACCACATCTGAGGATAATATTTTCAACCGCCTGGGCTCAGTCACCAAGCTAGCCAAGCGCAATAGAAATCGGGACCTTAGGAAGAACATCCCAGATGAGGCTCGCCGGCCTCGTAGTGAGGCCTATGGCTACAGCATTCCCACTTTTGACTGCAGTACAACCACAATAGATGACACGAGAAGAAACAACAAAGGAGAGAATGAGAATGAAGACAAGGAGTGCAACAATAGTTTATCTGATTTTCCACTTTTTGTGGAAGCTTGTAAGCGACAGAATGTATTTACTCCAGAGCAGACCAAAGAAAATGAGAAAAAACTTGAGAAAACGAAAGAGCTGCATATTCAGATAGGTCCATAGACTGTGTACTACCTTAAAAGGGAAATTGAGAATACTAATTATTAGTGCCTTAGGCATCTTTGATTCCTTTCATTCTTAAGGACAACACATGTCCTTTTGTGCTATACACTGTAATGTACACATTCACTGTGTTCTATGGATGTCATGGACACATTTCAAGACCTGGTTGGATTTCTTTAAGAGTGAAATAACAAAATAGTGGTTGTATTAAGAAAACATGGGTCTTGAGTCCTGTAGCTTTGGCCATTATTTCGCTAAGTTATGATAAAACTTTACTAAAATTTTAAAGAAATGTTGCAAAAGGAGGTCACACCACAGCTTACTGAAGGCATGCACAAACATCTAAGATTATTTCCCAAAATAAATAATTATCATTAATTTTTGACGTTTTAAGCACCACAATATATTAAATAGTGAACCTATCAATGTGATAGGTGTTGTTATTTTATGTACACAGAATCATCAGGGTCTTGGACCCTCAATCATAACTCTCGGTTATGCAGTAAATAGACCTAGAAACATCCATACTCCATTTCCTACAGAAAAGTGGAACACTATAAAAAACAAAGTTGATGGGATACCATATTTTTATGAACTCGAATATTTTTGCCGTACATTATTTACATGTTTTTGGCATATATGAACTTCGTATGGATTCTGCACATAGTTTTATAAATAAGGTCCCTGCACTTTAAATGTGAGATTGTGTTCACTGACATTACTACCCTGTTATTTTCTCAGATTCACAATAAGTTTGGAATTATTCTGGAATATAGAAAGGATGTGTGTATCACAAGATCTGTTAGCTGGAAAATGCCACATTGCCACACCCATGTGGCAGATTACCGATGAAAAACTAAACAAAAAAACAGCTAACTAATTCCATGCAGTTAACAGCTGTTTATATCTGGTGACATTTCACTTCGCTTATGCCACATTATGCCTAATTATCATTTGTATAACAGTTTAGCCACCTAGACCATCAAGCCTTTAATGAAACTGACACTTTTCAAAGAAAAATCATGTGTGATTGGATGGTAGGTTGGTAAAGCCTTACCATAAAATTATTATTGACTGTTATTGAGAAATTTTAGTGTGCTTTTGTCAAAGCAGATACTTTCCCCCCGTTGTATGATTTGTCATTTTCATTTTGTCTGTATTGTTACTCCTTAAACATGTCCTTGAATGCAACCAGTGGCTGAAGCAAATTCCTTGCATGTGTTTATTCATGATTCATATCAGCAGAAATCCAAGTCAGCTTCTTTGTCTTCTTCCTCTGCTGTTTTGCTGGCTAAAAAGCTATGAAAGGCACATTTCCACCACCTTCTGAACAAGAGCATGGCTCAAGGCAACGCATTACCCAAATTCATTCAAATGTCCCTTAAAAATATCCATCATTCTAAATCGTATTCATTGATTCAAGTTGTATTTTTAAACTCTCTCTTGATATCTTGGGCATCCCATGCCTGAATGTTGAAATTATTTCTTTCTTTATCTATATTTGTCCTACAAATATTCCTCCCCTCACTTCTAATTCCATGTAACTCTCACCCTAGAATTATTCCACAGTAGCTGCCAATCCTAGTGGCTGTGGGGCCAAACTTCTCTGGCTTAAAAAACTATCAGAATTTTAACCTCTGCATCAATACCTCTTCCTGGTAGTTTTCTGTGCTGCCTACAAATCCCTGTGAACAGCCATTCCCCTGAACTTTAAAATTTACAGTGACACTTTTCATGCAGTGAAAACAACAGAAATTATAAATTTAAAACATTGTTAAAAAGATTATTAGCATCTTTTCATGTTTCATGGATGCTGAGCTGATAGGAAATATTAAAATGGTGTCTGTCAGATGTACATGGATCTTCAACATGGTGCTGTAACTACATGTGTGGCAAGACACACAAGGAGTGTGAGGAGTGTGTCAAGTCAGAATTAATTCACAAAATAATAAGAGTCACTCAATGTGCAATTATGTGCAAATGTAAAAAAGTAACAAGTGAGCAAAGCTGTATTTAAATGTAAGATCTTCACTATGTGTTCATAGTCTTGCTGTGACTGAAAAAATGCCACATGTCTAAGGTTGTCTCAGTACATTGTCCTAAATTGCTACCTATATCATAACTTGTTTGAATAATGCCATAGCTCAGGGACTGAGCTATGGCATATGGAGCTATGGGACTAACGTTTCTTGTGGATATTGTTTGATTCATACAGAGAGGGTGAGGGGACATGACTGCCCATGACGTAAGCTGAAAGAGGAGGGAGTGCTTCGTAATTTACATTGAAAATCAGTGATGAGAACTGTATTAGAATAAAGGTACAATGTTTAGATTTTCTTTATTTAAATATAATCATCAACCACCTCATGTTTATGTACTCACTATCTTGGTGTGCATTGTCTGATCCTAAGTTCATCACTAAAGTTGTAGACTAATTGATGGAACAAAGCATTAAATGTGTTTTTAAAACACTTCAAAAACACTTAAAAACTTACAAAATGTCTAAACTTAAAAGAATGCCATGGTACAACAGAGGCATGCTATATAACGATGTACATGTCGAATTTATACCACCACATGCTTCAGAGGATGACGCTTACATGACATTTTTTAGATGTACAACCAGCACATTCTTGTCCAAGCTCTGCACTTGGATGTTACTCACTGTATGCTTTTCAACATTTACAGTAAATGTAGCAATTGCCTTTTGCAAATAAAGTTCACTGGAAAATTTTTATTTCTGATTATGGTGTTAGTGCTTTTCAAAATCTGATGCAGGTCTCCCATTCCTACCTCA
This sequence comes from Channa argus, assembly GCF_033026475.1. Lineage (NCBI taxonomy): Eukaryota > Metazoa > Chordata > Actinopteri > Anabantiformes > Channidae > Channa > Channa argus. The sequence goes on along the minus strand of NC_090213.1, from coordinate 20,150,675 downwards.
GTCTTCTACAGCAACTACCAACCTGTTTTCTCAGAATGGAAGGAGGAAAGAACAGTCACAGTCACTGGGGTGACTGGCGCAGGAGGTAAAGCAGTTTCCATCAGTGTAGTGCAGACCATTTACCGTTGCTGGGGTTTCACCTAAACACTGGCCCTATTTACAGTTTTTTTTGTGATCTTGTGCCTGCCTTTAAACTCCTGCAGGAGTGCTGTCATGCCAAGGGGAAAACAGATCTCTGAAAATTATTTAATCCAAAATATAAAACTGAAAATAAGTAATTGAATAAAGTTTACCCCCTTTAGAGTAACTCACCTAAATTATTACTGGTGCAGCCATACAAGGTCAAACAATTAGTTTGAGGTCACGTTAGTGCAGTGAATGTCTGAAGGTTTGCAGTATAAATAAGCCTGTATCTGGAGGATCCAGTTACTGGTGAATCAGTAAAATATTGTACTGCATTAAATTTACTTTACAGCTCTATGTGGCAGGGAGACACTAGTACTGTGCAGGGGGGGTGGCAAGTGAGAAGAGGCAGACAATGAAAAAAAACCCACCAAATTGTTTTAGTTTAAATAGGATGACTGTGGCTCAGGATGCAGAGCAGTCATCCACCAATAGTTGTTGGTTGGCTTGATTCCTGGTTCCTCCTGTAGCATGTCGAAGATTCCTGGAGCAAGACACTGAACCCTAACTTTGTTGCCCCTGGTGAGTGTAGTCCAACTGCATAGCAGCTCTCCCATTGGGGTGTGAGTGTGAATGAGTGAATGAGAAGCCGCATAAAGTGATTTGAGTCTACCAATAAAGCAGACAAGTGCTATATCCAATGTCCCCCTAATTTTTCATGTGTCTGAGCAAACACACAAACTCCCTGAGCAGTCCCTTAGACTCAGACGTGTGTACTGTGCTCACCCCAGCATCGCATCCATCCATGTTACATTATTTATAATTATTATATAATTAAATTACAGCATTCTGTTAGAATACTTTTAATTAAGTGCTTTAGCCCACTTAAAATGAAAATTACAAAAATCTTGTTTATGACCTGTGTAGTATGTTAAGGCTATTGGAAGTATAAATATAATATAAATATTTAATTTCAACTATGGCAAAACATGAACTGCCAATCAAACCAAGCCAACTATAATCTCCAATTCTGAAAACACAATTCATATTTTTATTCTAAAGCTCTGACTTGTATTATGAGTATGAGCCAGCGTGTGAACCTCCTGCTGTGCACTGGGTGAGATTGTCCAACTGTGGTCTGGGAGAGAGTCCTGTAACTCTTTGTCTGCAAAATACAGTACATAATGACATGATTATTTGCATTTCTTCTACTCATAAACTTGTGACAGTATTTAATGATCAATATCCATTCGTTTTGCCATTATTATTAAGGGTCAACATAAGCAGCACTTAGCATCATTAGCGTATAACAACATAAACATGAACCATGAACCATTTCAGTCTTTGAATGACTTTCAGATCTGAATTTTGTTTCTCAGCTTGTCAGCTAAGATATCATTGTACTGTTGATTCTTCAAATTTAAAATGTGAGCACTCCATCAATGAGTTAAAACTGATAAAAATAATACAACGTGCCGTACTTGCTACTAAGGGGACCTCTAGGTTAGGTTGCTGGAGCCTGTTCATGTGTACATTCTTGTTGAAATTATACATAAAGTTAAATTTCTTGCATGTGAGTCGTGTGTGTTTTTGCAACCACAATTGTTGTAGAAATATCCCCTCTTTCATTGTCAAGTGTTACTAGAACTTTGAAGAATTGAAGGTAATACTAAGCGTGATGAACCATCACATTATACATGCATGGAGAAGAAAACTACAGCATGTCAGCGTCTTATGACATCTCTCTCAAAACTTCTACTTATATTCAAACCCAAGAAAGAACCCACCCTTACAAGACATTATGGAGACAAACAGGTGTATATGTTCTGACAGCACCAGGTGTTATAGCCAGTGATAGCCTCTGTACCTTACACCTTTCACCACTAAAATCCATCTGTTACATCCTTTTGGGATAATAAAGAAACAATTCTTTTATGCCCATGAACCTAAATACAATATCTAAAATTCTAACCGTTGTGTCTAAATTTGCTCTATTCTCCCACATTTCCCCATTTTGACACAAATTGTCAACACAGTAAATGTAGGGATCTCCGAAATAGGTACATTCATCTTATTTTCCACTAATAATTATGTAGCTTTTACTCTATAAGCCAGTATTGTAGGTATCATGTTGTTCCTTCATCACTGTAAAAGGGTTTCCTGGGGCCCAATCAGACATGAGATTCAATATTAATTCATTTGTCTCTATTGATTTGGTTGGTATCTTAAATCTTAAATATCTCAAAGAGATATTTTCTTCAGGGGTCTCCTGACTCTGCATGTGTGACTTCTTCTTCTTTTCCATTCGGCTGTTCCCTTTCAGGGGTTGCCAAAGCGAATCATGTGCCTCCATCTAACCCTATCCGATGCATCCTCATCTCTCACACCAACTCACTTGCACTTTAATCTTAAAAAATAAAAAATAAAAAATAAACTAAACTTGTAAGTCGCTTTGGATAAATGCATCTGCCAAATTAGCAACCAAATGAGCGACCAAGTTACAAAATTCCTCTCCCTTTTTTTTTAATGGGTAATGAGAGTTATGCGAGAGGTCAGGTGACCAGACATTAAAGACCATGTTAGTATTGTTTTGAGACAGGTCACCGCTGGGATGAGGGGCCAGCCCTTCCTGCTGTCTGCTGTACATGAACAAAGCAAAGGATAAGGGCCAGCCCAATTGAGCTAGTCTTCACACACGCTCCCGATGGGCCACTCAAAACACTTAAAGAAAAGCTCTCTGATACCGATATGCCCACAGATGATCTGTTAAATTATGTAAGCAAGTTCTTCAATACACAAGGCTAATCAGACTGCAAGAGCCATGCTCTGTAAATTGCAAACATAGTAAGCAGCATGTTTGCTACATGCATATGTTAAAATCTAACCATGGCAGGACATCCTCCCATGTTGCACCCACTAATGGGCATTGTGGCAAAAGTCATGGAGGATGAAGGTTAACTAATTACTGAACAATTGCAACTCTTTTATCTCCCGACTTACACACTTGACAATTAATCAACAAAATAATCTTATAGATGTAGAATATCTAATCTGTTTTAAATGTTTTATTCTGGGCCAAAAATGAAGGCAAACACACTTTCCCTTCAGTATTTTGCTGCAACTGTCAGAAACAGGCATATTTTCAAAATCAGCTCCATTCAGCCTAAAATGCTTTTAAGCACATAATAACGTACACTGATGTACTGTAGATAAATAAAAGCTGTTGCAATGAAATTTCCATGCTGAACTAAGTTGTTCTGGGCCAAATATGAAGGCAAACACACTGAAATATCATTGCAACAGCTTTTATTTAGCCAGAAATCAAGAGTGTAAGTTTTTTATGTGCTTAAAAGCATTTTCAGGCCGAATGAGCAAATATGCTTGTTTCTGCCAATTGCAGCAAAATACTGAAAGGAAAGTGGGTTTGCCTTCATATTTGACCCAGAACAACTCAGTTCAGCATGGAAATATCATTGCAACAGCTTTTATTTAGTCCGAAATCAAGAGTGTAAGTTTTTATGCGCTTAAAAGCATTTTCAGGCCAAATGAGCAAATATGCTTGTTTCTGCCAATTGCAGCAAAATACTGAAAGGAAAGTGGGTTTGCCTTCATATTTGACCCAGAACAACTCAGTTCAGCATTGAAAG